>NC_137787.1:128443915-129923915 GCF_963383645.1 Muscardinus avellanarius
CTGCTGGGATTGAAACCAGGGGCTTTCTACCTCTGATTTACCCCCTCCCCAGCCCTTTTTAATTTTTATTTATTTTTGCCGTACTGGGGATGGAACCCAGGGGCATTCTACCTCCGAGTTACACCATCAGCCCTATTTTTTATTATTTATTTTGAAAAAGGGTCTCACTGAGTTGCAAAGGGCCTCACTAAGTAGCTGAGGCTGTCCGCGAACCGCGATCCTCCTGTCCCAACCTCATGCTCAACCTAATGCTGGGCTTACAAGTGTGTGCCACCATGCCCAGCTTTAAATTTTAATTTTGAACCAGGGTCTTGTTAGATTCCTGAGATTGTGAGTACCTCACAAGTACTGGGATCACAGGTATATGCCACCACACCCAGCTTAGCTTGTTCCCCAGACTTCTCTCTCTCTCTCTCTCTCTCTCTCTCTCTCTCTCTCTCTCTCTCTCTCTCTCCCCTTTTCTTTTTACCTTCCTTCTCTCTTCCTCCCTTCCTCCCTTCCCTTTTTACTTTCTTCCTTCCTTCAGGTTGAACTCAGGGAGATTCTACCTCCAAGCTATACTCCTAGCTCTTTTTATTTTTTGTTTTTGAAGTAAAGTCCTTGCTAGGTTGCTGACAGTCTCCCTGCATTTCTGAGGCCGTCCTTGAACCTTCAGTCTTCCTATTTCAGCCTCCCAAGTACTGGGATCACAGGCTCGTGCCACCCACTCTTATACCCCCCCACACCCCTTTCCTTCCATTCCACTCCCTCCTTGTTCTCAGACTGGCTCTCCACCTTGCTGCTCCTGCACTTCTTGAACTCTGTCCCTCTGCAGTAGGCCTTAGCCCTCTCTGTCTGGATTCTAGCTACCTGGGCCTCTTTCTCCGAGGCTAGACAGCGTCTGAGGCCAGGAGTCTTGTTTGCATCTGCACCCTACAAACCCATGTCAAAGCTCAGATCTGTTCAGTGGAACCCGCTCTCCATGTTGAAACACTGCACTTGGGCCACTAGCTCTCTGTGTTCAAAAGGGTGAAAGGGAGAGGGATTTGGTGAGGGAAATGGAAGGTTATTCTAGGAATGGGTGTGGCAAGAAAGACAAAGATAGATCAGAGAGGAACTCCTCATGGAGCGGGAGGAGAGGAAGTGAAGAAAGCCAAGGGAGAGTGAGTGTGAGCACGAGGAGAGAGGACCGCCTCCGCGTGGGCTCCGCCTCAAACACGTCTCTACTCCTTCATTTTTGCTTGTCACTTGAAAACTGGATCATTTAAGCCAGGCACGGTGGTGCACGCTTGAAATCCCTGCGCTTGGGAGGCTGAGACAGGAGGATCTCACAGGTTCAAAGCCAGCCTCCGCTACTTAGTGAGGCTCTCAGCAACTTAGTGAGACCCTGTTTCTAAATAAAGTATAAAATAGGTCTGGGAGTATAGCCCGGTGGTAGAAAAGCCTGGGTTCCACCCCCAGTACCAAACAAACAAACACCCCCCCCCAAAAAAAAAACCCAAACTGGATCATTTAAAAGTTTTGTCTTCTTTTAACTAATACTCTCTTCTGAGATTTTCCAAAACAAAGTCATGACCCTGGTAGGCTGCCTAAGATTAAAATAAATATATTGAAACTTAATTTAAAAAATGATTTATGCAATTAAAAATTCTCATGATTATCCTGACTGTGATATCACCTTTGACTCAGGATAAAGTTTAAAATTTGGTGCAAAATAGCCATGACATATGTATGTCTGGATGTTTCTAACAGGGATATTTGATATTATCACACCTTTTCTTACCTTAAGTTTCTTTCTTCTTGTCTGTTTTTTCTTTTTGGTCCTGGGTTTGAACCCAAGGATATTCTTCTACCGTTGAACTATACTCTTAACTCTATTTCATATTTATTTTGAAACAGGGTCTTATTAAGTTTCTAAGAGTTTTGCTATGTTGCTGAGGCTGGCTTTGAACCTTCGATCCTCCTGTCTCATCCTCCGAAGTACTGGCGTTATAGGTGTGTGTCACCTCACTTGACCACTCACCATGTCTCTAATTTGCTGGCGTTTGACAGCTGCAGCAGGGTGTGGTTTCCCAGGAGCTTCTTTGGGAGAAAGGAACTGTTGGATGGCTCTTGCCTCTCTGATAGGGCCCTAAGCTGGCTAGGAAAATGTTTGCGCAGGGTGAGATGTGCCGGTGGTAAGAACTGTCCTCTTTCACACTCTCCTTTCTGTGAGTCCAATTTAGAAACCTGTACAAACATCTTCATTGACTTTTTATAAAATGTAATTGACTTTTCATTTGCCAAATTGTATCCCAGGGAGATTTCACTGAAAGTGAAAAAAGTCCATAACTTCTTCCTCCCAGGGCCCACAGAAAGTATGTGGCCACCTCAGCAGCCCGGCTCATGGCTCACCTCACCCATCAGCAAGTTTCTCTAAAGATAGCTCAGGTGGCAGATACCAAAGTGCACACACAACACACACTTCTCTGCAGGATACTGGATACTAGCAGGGTGTATCCATCTGCTCTGTGTTGCTATAACATAATACCCGGAGCTAGATGCTTTATAAAGAAAAGGGAATTGTTTAGTTCACAATTTTGAGATCTAAGAGCATGGTATCTGCTCAGTTCTTGTGAGGGCCTCTGGGTGATGACAGCAGTATGGGTGAGGGATGTGCAGGGATGAGAGAACTTATAGCCAGGCGGGGAGCAAGAGAGTGAGCACAGTTGAACTTGCTTTATAACTACCCATTCTCATGGAACCCAGCCTCTTGAGACCTGTACTGATCCCTTCATGGTGGCAACTCATAACCTAATCCCCTCCCACTAGGTTCGCCGCCTAAAGACCCATCATCTCTCACCAGTACCACCACATTGAGACCCACGCTTCCAGCCCACATATGCAAGTCAGAGCACAGATGGAATCCCACATTCTTCACTGTTCTGGCCACAGATGCTTATTTTCCTGTACCCTCTGCAGGTGAGAGCTGTCCCCCCTCTCTGTGGGAAGTTGGTGGCATCTGCATATCCAGAGAGCCCAACATCTCAGAAGAATGCATATTGTCATGGAAACACAATCTAACTTCTGCATATTGTCACCCAGGAGAATGCATCTTATCATGAAAACACAATCCAGCTTCTACCCCTGGCCATAACCAGGATGCTGCTTCTCTGAGCCATGGCTTCCTGCTAGGCCGCATGTTATCAAGACATTCCCTGGCATTGTGTTACTTTGACAAAATACCCGGGATAAAAAACTTCAAAGGAGGAAAGGTTTGTTTTGGTTCTCAGTTTCAGTCCATGGCTGGCTGGTTGCGGTGCTTTTGGGCCTGTGGCAGAGTAGAACATCATGGCTGGAGCCTGTCAGGAAGCAGCACTGCTTGCCTCATCGTGGCCAGAAAGGAGAGAGGAGGGAGGCTGGGGTCTCTCCAATAACTTACCTTCTTCCCACTGGGCCCACCTCAAAAAGCTCTACCACCTCCCAGTAGCGCTGTCCAACGGCTGGGGACCAAGCCTTTAACACGTGAGGTGTTGGGGATGCTGAAAATTCAAACCATAACAGGCATGAAGATTTGATGGGGTCAGATTATCTAAGGGACCATGCTGCAATCTCTTTTTACTGTTCCCTGTCTTGGTCTCACACGTGATTCTGGAGAGGGAGGGCTCTGCGATCAGGATTGTGGTTTTCACGATCCATTGCCATCCTCAAGAGCAACCTTGACACATTCCTGGGATGCTGGGGTTACTCCAGGAACTGAAGTCTTGAAATTTTCCCATTAGAGGGATTTTTGTAAGGAGAGGATCAGGTCCTCTGAAATAAATGTTCATTACCAATTATTGGAATGGAGTATGTTAAAAAAAAAAACACCCTGTACACTTTAGCTTGAATGCTTAATTTAAATCCAGCTCCAGTGTTCTTTGGTGAGCGTGGAGGTACTGTTACATTGCACTATGCTCTGAACTAATAGACAGAGACAAATAGGCCATATCGCCAGGAATTAATCTTCTGTTTTCATTCGCTGGTGTGATATGGCAATCTTCTTGTTCATATGTCTTCATTACTGAACCGGGCTTGTTTTGCCTGCCGCACAGTATGCCAGGCACTGAAATGACAAGTTTTGCAAAACAGAATTAGTTTATTCATGAGAGGGCCACATGTGGGGGGAGGCAGTCTCAAATCCACCACCCTGAGGACAGACTCTAGGGATAATTATGAGGAAAAGGTGATTGGATCAAACTTCATCAACGGTTAACAATCATAATCTACACAGAAGTGTTACATAGAGTCAATTAAAACTGAGTAGCTAGCTGGGTGTGGTGGTACACACCTGTAATCCTAGTAACTCTGGAGGTAGAGACATAAGTATTGCAAGTTCAAGGCCAGTCTGGGCAACTTAATGAGACCCTATCTCAAAATAGAAAATAAAAAGGGCTAGGGTGTAGTTCAGTGGTAGCATCCCTGGGTTCCATCCTCAGGACCTCTAAGAGCTGGTGATATCTGGAGAGTTTTTTCAGCAATAAAAGCAGATGGCCTATTCTCAGTTTCATCTTGTTGGATATCATGGTGTGGGTCCAGAATGTCCCTCAAAGGCTCCTGTGTCAAAAGCATGGTCCCCCATGCCAGTGCTCAGAGGTGGGGCTTGGGGAAGTGATTGGGTCACGAGGCCTCTGAGCTCATCAGTAGATTATCAGATGGCTCAACAATTTGATGGCCACAGTGGGATGTGGTGGAAACTAGGAAGCGGGGCCTGCTTGGAGAAGTGGCTTACTGAGGGTGCACCTGGAAGGTGTTTCTTGCCCCTGGCCTCTTTCTCTTTGTGTCTCTGTTTTCCAGCTACCATGAAGTGGGCAGCTTTGCTCTATCACACCCCGCTGCCATGATGAAATGTCTCACCTTGGACCCGAGCAATGAGCCGACAATGAAACCTTGGAAACTGTGATGCAGAATAAGTCTTTCCTCCTTTACCTTGTTTTTCTTGGGTGTTTTGACACAGTGACACAAAGCTGACTGACACGGTGAAGGAAAGTTGGATGCTGTCACCATGTGCAGAAAGAGAGGCTGTGGGAAACTCAGGAGGTGGGGTTTGAGGCCATCAAAAGATTTGGGAGTCGGGCGTGGTAGCACACGCCTGCAATCCTAGTATTTGGGAGGTTGAGACCAGAGGATTGCAGTTTCGAGGCCAGACTCAGCAACCTCGTGAGATGCTGTTTCAATAAATAAATAAATAAATAAATAAATAAATAAATAAAAAGATCTGGGGCTGTAGCTTGGAGGTAAAGTGCCTCTGGGTTCAATCCCCAGTACTACATACACACACAAAAAAGATTCTAGGGTGACTCTTATAGGTTTTTCAAACTATTATACATTGGCCTTACCTTTTAATGGGGGATAGAGTATGATAATTAAACAACTGCCTCAGATTTTTCTTTTTTGTGTGTGTGATCCTGGGGGATTTGATCCAGGGACATTCTACCTCTGAGCTACACCCCAGCCTTTTAAAATTTTTTTATTTGGAAACAGTTTCACTAAGTTGCTGAAGGCCTCACTAATTTGCTGAGGCTGGCTTTAAACCTGTGTTCTCCTGTCTCACCTCTTCCCTGACCCCTCTCGCTGGATATCCCTTGCCTCACTTCATTCTGGAGCTTCTTTCTGGGTCCTGCTTGCAAATCCATACTTGGCACAACTGTAGGATTCAGTGGAGAAACAGGGTTTGAATTACAAAGTTTCGTTGACTGGCCAGTCTCTCCCAGTATCTGTACAATGGAGGGCCTCTGGACAGCCTGGTGATTCAAGTGAGGGGCTAGAGCCTGGCTGCCTAGGCTTCCCTTCCAGCTCAACACTCCTCATCTGTGTGTCCTTGGGCCAGCTCCTTTATCAATTGTGGCTTACTTCTTCATTTTTAAAATGCTGATAATAATGGCTAACTCATAAGATTGTTGTGAAGATCCATCAGATAATATATGTGAGGTGCTTAGAACAGTGCCTGGCACGTGGTAAGTACTTGGAAAATATTAAGTGCTGCTATTAATAATGAACTGACATATATTTCTTGAGCTGGTGGTGGGTACATGGGTGTTCTTTTTATTAAGCTTTAAACTGTGCATAGATCATATAAACCCCTTTTATGTGTATGATATATCTCACATGCATGAAAACACATGCATTAAAAATAAATGGGCATTTATGAGGATTGCTTTAGCAGTCAGATGTCCCAGGGTTCCTAGACAACAACGAAATAAAATATTCCATCCTATTATTAAATCTGTCCGCTAAACAATGGCAAATCAACTATGTCTTTTCATTCACAGTTCAAAACAATACGGTTACTATAGAAATAGTACTGATTCCTTGGAATAACTATTTGAGCTTGTCATTTTTTCCCTTCTCAGAAGATTAGCAGGTATTAGATTCAACAGGATCATTAGGATTGTAGCACCAGGGTACTTCTGCTGCAGGGTCCAGGGCTAGGGAGGCGGCACAGAACTCCAATGTACTGCTACGTCCATTTCCTTTCTTAGCTTTCAGTTCTGTGCGTGGAAAAGGGAGATGTTGGCAAGGTTGTTTAATTCTGGAGGTCAGACAATGGTGCCCAGATCTTGCTGGACAAAAGGGACATTACATTTCCTTTTTGTTTTCTCTGTCTATCCGATGTGATTTGTGGTATTTACTGTCGCTTTCCAGGGTTGTGACAGCAGAAAAAAGAGTGCTGCTCCTCACCCTGCTGGACTAAGAGGAACATCCTTTGAATTATCATTAGAATCTGTTGCTGTTATCCTTGTAGTCATTTGTCTACTTGTCTATCTCCTCCACTAGACTGCAGAAATCTTGTTTACCTGTGAGTCCCCTCCCTCAATAAGTATTTGCTCAGGATATGAATGGATGAGGTGAATGCATAAATAGCAACTGTGTTAGTCAGTGTTTCAGTCTGCTTTTCCATCACTGTGAACAAAATACCTGACAAGCACAACTTAGAGGGGGAAAGGTTTATTTGGCTCACAGTTTTAGAGTTTCAGTCCATGGTTGTCTCCAAGGCAGCAACTGCGGTGGCAGAGAAAAGCCTCTCTCAGTCATAAGGGCCCAAAGCAGAGAGAGCAAGAGGCGGGGACCAGCGACATATATAGTCCCCAGTGACCCACGCCCTCCAGCCACACCCTATCTCTGAACCTTCCTGCATTGGCGATCGTGGAGACAGTCTAAAACCCAAGCCATAACGGTCAGCTTTCCATCACTGTGACAAAATGCCTGAGAAACATCAACCTAGAAGAAGAAAGACTTATTTTGACTCGCAGTGCCAGAGGTCTAGGTTCAGGGTCACTTGGCTCTGCTGATTCTGGGCCTGCGTTGAGGCAAAGCATCCTGCAAGGAAGGGTGTGGTGAAGAAAAACTGCTCACCTCATTGTAACCGGAAAGCAGAACGAGACACAGAGACACAGAGAGCAAGGGGCAGAGACAAGATAGTCCCTTCCTGGCCTGAGCCCACTGAACCGCTTCCTCCAATGAGGCCCCGCCCCTTAGGTTTCTGCCACCTCCCAACAATGCATTCCATTGTGAAACCATCAATGGATTGCCCCACTGATGAGGTCAGAGCCCTCAGGACCCCACACTCGCCCATAGCTCACCTCTGAACGCTGCTGAAATAGGGCCAAGCCTTCAGCATACGGGGACACTGGGAACAGCCCAACTCCAGACCACAAAGGAACCGTCAGGAAACAGCAGAGAAGAAAGTGGAGCCATAGGGCCACAAAATGTTTGGGGTAAAATATTAAAAATTGTGACCAGAATACTTTAATATACCAAGTTGACAAAATAGGGATTTTAAAAGATGATTAGTTTGTCCAGCCATTGTACTAATGTATACATGTTTCACTAGGTTGAACTCTCCTTGAGAGCAAGGAACATGGTCATTTTCACCGCTGGCGAAAGGATCCTTTCCTTCTCTTTCAAGATTTAGTCAGTCTAGTCAGTACCCTCAATGGGAAGGAAGGCACATGGAATTCTACACCTCCAGTCCTATTTTTTTCTTTTTCTGAAACAATGCCTCTCTAAGTTGCTGAGGCTGGCATCAAACCTGTGATACTTTTGTTTTAGCTCCCAACTACTGGGATTACAGCCGGGTGCCATGCCCAGCTCATTGAACTCAATTTTAATAAACTTTTTTAGGTTTTCTTCTTCACCAGGCAGATTGGTAAGGACTGAGTGAGAACAGGAGTGGATCCGGGCTTCTCTTTTCCTTAAGGGTTCCAGTTTTGGAGGCAGATACATTTGTACCCAACCGTAATACAGGGCAGAGTGTAGTTAAGTGTAATGGTGGAAGTAAAAGTGCTAAGTGGCCAGGAGGGGAGGACCCCATCAGGGCTTACAGGAGCTGGGAGGTCCCCAAGGCAGAGTGTGCTCTGGCAGGAATGGTTGGATTTGGGCGGCTAAAGTAGGGGGGAGAACCTGAGTGGAACAGGTGCACAGGATGGGAAGGAGGGGTCAAGATGGGACAGTGTGGCAGCCTGCCTCCAGGTGGCGCCACTGAGGCTTGCCTCAGGGTTGGGAGTCCTTGCTCCTGGGTGGTACCTTTACCCCAGCCACGCCACCACCGTTGTAGGGGGCTTATCCTGTGTGACTAACTGAATGTAGTGGAAGTGGTGGTCTATGACATCTAAGACCGGGCCATAGTCCCTCACTGTTGTTTAGATTGTCTACTTTGGGCCAAGCTAGTCCCCCTTGTCAGGAGCATAGGGGAGAAGCTGAGGCCCTCTGCCATGGCCAGCACTGACTTGCTGTCCACGTGGGTGAGCCATGCTGGCTGGGGATCTCCTAGCACTAGTTAAGCCTTAGCAAGGCTACGACCCCAGCTGATGTCTTGACCCAAATCCAGAAGACCCCAAGCCAGAAAGCCCTGCTTAGATCTCCTAGATTTCTGACCCACAGAAATGAAGAGTCAGTGAGTGTTTAGTTGTTACTTTAAGCCACTGACCTTTGGGGGTAATTTATTATGCAGCAGTGGATAGCTAATACAGAAATGAAAGCCATTGCAAGAGCTTAAGAAAGGTCCTGATCTTCAGGGCACTGCACTTTGTTTTTTTGTGTAATAGGGCATTTTTTTTTTTTGTGGTACTGGGGATGGAACCCAGGGGCTTTTCTACCTCCGGGCTATGCTCCCAGACCTATTTTATACTTTATTTGGAAACAGAGTCTCACTAAGTTGCTGAGAGCCTCACTAAGTAGCTGAGGCTGGCTTCAAACTTGTGCGATCCTCCTGTCTCAGCCTCCCAAGTGCTGGGATTATAAGCATGAGCCACCATGCCTGGCCACTAGGGGCAATGTTTTCTAAAGACATCAAGTCTGGAATAATACATATGGGATGTTAAGAGGAATGACGGGAGGTAGGGAGATATTTATGAATCTTCTGCAGTAGTGTAGGCAAGAGGTCATGAAACAGCATGAATTTAGAGTAAAGGTACCTCAGGAGTGGGATCCATGAATGATGCTCGGTAAAGGCAGTGTGTGTGAAGGACCCACGAAGGGGTCCTTGTCTTGAGCTAAACACTTGGGTGTCTCAACCCATTTTCTGTTGCTGCAACAGACTGCCTGAGACTGAGTAATTTATAAAGGAATGAGGTGCATTTTGGCTCATGATTCTAAAAGCCGGGAACCCCAAGCTTGGACAGCCACATCTGGTGAGGGCCACACACTGCTTTAATTCATAGCAGAAAGATGGAAGGGGAGGTAGTCACATGAGGAAGAAGAAAAACTAGAGGGAGTGGCCTCGCTTTCTTACAACATGCTGCTGTGGTAACTAATTCAGTCGCATGAGAGGGAGAGCTCACTCACTACCGCAAGAACTAACCCAGTCCCACGAGGAAGGAAGGCGTCAATCAACTCATGAGCGCCAACACCTCCCTCCCACTGGCCCCACCTCCAACACTGTCCCGCCGAGGAATTACAACTCCCACACGTGGACATTTTGGGGATACACACTATCTGCAGCAGTGGGAGAACAAAATCTTATTTATCCAGAGGAAACCCAGACTTGAGCACTGATTTGGGGGCAGGGGTGGGTAGGAGTGAAGAAGCAGGGACATCTGTTTCCCAGTGATGAGAAGCCCCTATTCTCGTAGCTCAGCGCAGGGCAGGGCCCCAGCTCACTCACGATTGGAGGGTTGAGAAATCTCCCTGAAGGACAGGGCTGCTGTACTTCACAGCACATCTTCCTGCCACCAAGTGTTCCTTGGGTGACAGTCAGTTTCTGCCATCAATATTTTTAGCAGGTGGCTTCAGAGCCTGGAGAACAGAATCTCCCTCCTGGAGCTGGTCTCCAGCTGTCAGTTGGTGATCCACAGAGGAGGGGACTTTAGCTGGGCTGACAGGCAGGAGTCTGTTAGGATGCCAATCTGTTGGGGGAGACGGAGTCTGATTTCTACTTTTATAGAAAGCGCCCGCCTCCCTTCTTTCTACCTGGCAGTGAAGGCCCACTGACTCTGGTGCAAATCAGAAGCTAGCGGCAACCTGGTTCATTAATCCCAATGGAAGGAAGCGTCTCGTGTAATTGCCTTCGATGACAGTTACACAGGGCCTGGAGGGAATACCTGTCCAGGTGAAGCTGCAGAGGAAAAGCACTGAGACATAAACATTGCTTTCACAGATCCCAGAAGAGGCCGGAGCCCAAACCTTTGGGGATTCATAACATGCTCTGTTGACCCCAGTGGAGACTGACTGGGGCAAAGCCAGCAGGCTCCGAGGGAGCCTTGAGAAAGGGCCAGGGCTTCTCAGGTGGGGTCTGTGGGCCTGGCGGAGGGCAGGTTGGGGAACAGAGCGCCCACAGCTGCAGAGCTGCGAGGCTTCTGCAAGAATGTTTAATGTGTCTTTTCATTTTGATGGTGATCAGAAAAGATTGAGATAAGCATTTCTCTGTTCTCTGATGACCTCCTCTCCAGGAGACTGTCCTGCCACCAACATGGGTTTTTTTCATTTTAATTCCAGGTGGTAGGGGTTTTTTTTTTTTTAAGGGGGGAGAGGGAAGTCCCTTGCATTGAACCCTAGGAGTCGGGGCGGGGGCATTCTACCTCTGAGCTACATCCCTAGCCCATTTTATTTTATTTGAAACAGGGTCTTGCCAAGTTGCTGAGACTGGCCTCATACCTGTGATCCTCCTGTCTCAGCCTTCCAAATACTGGGATTTCAGGCCTGCACCACCATGCCCCTCTAGTCGGTATGCTTGTAAAGTGGTTATAAACTCATGGAAAAAAGGCCAGAGATGGATTTTGTACACACTAGAGCTTTGTGTCAAGTGAAGGCCAAATGACATCTCAGTACCTCCGTGAAGGTAGTGAAGGTAGTTCAAAAGAGACCACTGTGGAGGCCACCCAGAGACACACGGCCCCACCCATCATTCCAGAGTAACCAGGCTACCCAAGTTTTGGGTTTGGAAGCTTTGTATTTCATTTGCAGCTACCCACCTGGCAGGAAAGGCAGGTGAGCGCACATGGGGACAAGTCAGCTTGAGGAGTGGGCAGGATTGGGGCTTGGGCTCATCTGCACATACTCAGTTCTGATCCTATTTTACTAATTCGAGTTTTCTTCTAAAGGTATAGTGTATGAGAGTGAACAGGGGAGAAGCAGCTGGGGAGATTTCTGGTGGGGGGATAAAAGTTCCTTCCCCCTGGGAAACCTTGAGAGCCTAGGATAAGCATTACCTCCCAGCCGGGCACTGTGGCCCATGTCTATAATCCCAGTACTTGGGAGACTGAAACAGGAGGATCACAGGTTGGGGAGGCCAGCCTCAGCAACTTAGCGAGGCCCTCTGCAATTAGTGAAACACTATTGCAAAATAAAAATAAAAATAGTGCTGGTAGTCTAGCTCAGAGGTAGAATGCCCCTGGGTTCCATCCTCAGCAGCAGCAGCACCAACACACACACACACACACACACACACACACACACACACACACACACACACACTGTCCTAACTAGTACCATTTACTCTTCCCCACTCCCCAGAAATAGCATATTTACTGCAGCTGCTGAGCGGGGGTATGATGAGCTCAATTTCTTTTCCAGGAAATCTGTGATTCCACCAAAACTGGGGGTGGGGGTGGGGATGTAGTTGGGTCGTGGAGGGGAGCAGCACTCCTGGGGGCATGGGGTTGTCAGCCTCAGCACCACCAGCGGCAGCATATTGGAAGCACTTACCTGGTGTCTGCCTGACCACCTGCTGCAGGTATTAATGACAGGAGGTGTATATATGTTTCCTCTTGGCACCCGTGTGACAACTGGAGGATGTTTTGGTATTAGCACACAAGATAAAGTTGATAAAAATGGTGTGAGGTGGATGGGACAAGACCAACTAACCATGGATCAAAACCTCCAGAACTGTGAGCCTAAGTATACCCTTTCTCCTTAGATTATTATCTCAGATATTTTGTTGCAGACATGGAAAACTGACTAACACAATCTATGTTGTTGAATGTATCAGTATTTTTTCCCTTTTCATTTCTATGTACTAGTCCATTAAAATAATATACTACAATTTGTTCATTTACTTATTGTTAAATATTCAGATTATTTCCTTATTTTTTGTGTATGTTTTTGGTACTGGGGATTAAATCCAGGGGAGTTCTATTACTGAACCCCCAGTACTTTCAATTTTTTTTAAATTTTGAAACAGTCTTGCTAAATTACTGTGCACTGGCCTTGAACCTCTGATCTCTTTTCTCAGCCTCCCAAGTATTAGGATTGAAGGCATGCATTATCACACCTGGCTAGGACTGTTTCCAATTTTTGCCTCTAATGAACAAAGCTGTTAAAATATTCTTGTAAAAGTCTTTTATTTCATATACTTTTATTTTTCTAGGGTAAATAAACAAATAGACTCGCTGAGTAATAAATAGGTACATATAACTGCACAAAAGTTTTTCCAAGTGGTTGTACTAATTTTTTTCTTTTTCTTTGTGGTACTGGGAATTGAACCCAAGGACATTTTTCCTCTGATCTACACTCCCAGCTCTGTTTTTATTTTTTAGTTTGAAACAGGGAGGGCCTCACTAGGTAGCTGAGGCCAGCCTTGAGCCTGCGATCCTCCTGTTTCAGCCTCCCAAATAGGATTACAGGCATGTGCCACCGTGCCTGGCTAAGTGGTTGCACTAATGTATATTCCAGTGGCAGCAATACACGAGAGTTCCAGTTGCCCCATAGGTTCACCAGCACTGAGCATTGCCATTTTAAAATTGTAGCATCCTGTGGCTGTGAAATCTCACTGAAGCTGTGGTCACCATGCTTCTTTGATGGATAATGGTGGGGAGCATCTTCTCATGTTCTTATCAACCATTTCTGTATCTTCCCTATGACATATCTATCAGCATTGTTTGCTCAGTCTTTAAAAACATTGGGTTACTTTTTGTTTCTCTTTTTTCATTTCATATATATATATATATATATATATATATATATATATATATATATATATGGGTTTTCTAGATATAAGCTTTGACAAATAAATATTTTTTCAAGTTCTAATTTTATGGTGAGTTTAGGTCTATTTGTTGATCTGTCTCTCCTTTTGCTGGTTTTCTTTCTTTCTTTCTTTCTCTTTCTTTTGCCGGTTTTCTAAAGTCTTGATTTATATTCTATTATTATTATTTTCAGAGATAGAAGGTCATGGAGAAGCTCTTCAAAGGAGACATTAAGACCCAGGCGCCCTCCAGCTCTCTGTTCACCACCCTTTGTGTGTGGATTTTGTTTTCCAGGCAGCAAGAGTCTTCTTCACTTGGACATAACACTTTAGCCCTTGGTAGGAAGAAGGAGACAGGCTAATAATGGTCTGGCAGAATCTACCTTCCTTTATCAGAAGAAAATGAAAACCACAAAACACCATGAAGCCCTCTCCCTGCAGCTCAGACCAGAATCCCGTGTCCATCACATGGACCAGAGCTAATTATGTGGTCACTTCCTAGCGGCAATGGAGACGGTGGAGGTGAATATTTTTAAGGTGGCCCATTCCAGAGGAACGTTCTGCACCAATTGCACTACTGAACCTGCTGTTGGGAGGAATTTTACCTGTAAGGGAGGGGGCTAATCAGAACCCACCCTGGGAGATGCAGGTGGGTCACCCTTGTCTAAACCTGTGGATGCTGTGCAATGGGGTGGAGTGGGAGACGAACCACTCTACCACCCAAATATATTCTGAGGAAAGAAGTGAAGGGTGAAGATAGAAAGAAGCAACTAGAATATATATTTCATCATAGCCTTCCCACCCAGTACTCAGTGATATCTCTAATGTGCAGCATGAGGACTCCAGGGCCAGACTGCCAGGCCTAGCAAATAAAAACACATGCCATATTTAAGGCATACTTAGAATAAAAATTATTCATTGTTGCTCTGAAATTAAAATGTAATCAAGTGTCCTGTAATTTACAGGACAATCCTATTTGCAATATAAACAAGCGATCGCCTACTTAGATCATTGATGACATTTGCAAATTTTGAGAATCTCTGAACGATAATGATCTCCTTAATACCATAAATGAATCAACATCTTAGAAACGCCAAGCCAGAACAAGCATGAGGGCTGATGTCTGGGTCCTAGAGATGTCCTGGAGCACAGTATGCAGCTCAGAATCTGCCCTTTTATTTGGTTAATGACAGAGCAGAGAACCCCTGAATGTTGACCGATAGTCTTACCGCATTCCTTAGCACAGATTTGCTCAAGCTTCCGGGCTGGATATTGTGCCACTTCTGGCCTGTGGTGTTTGCCAATCTATTTACGTGGGCTGCTGTGGAGTCCTTTGTTTCCTCTTTCATGGTGTCCTGTCCTTGTTCCTAGAGGCTGTTAAGTTGGGCAAGGTAATCAGAAAAGAGCATAGCAGGCTTCTGATAAACTGATTCTCCACTTTAGTGGGATGAACTGAAATACAAGCATCTTCCCTTAGGGGGAGATTTGGGGATCAGGAAGAATCAGTTTGAGCTGGGCATGATGGTGCTCGCCTGATATCCCAGAGGCCGAGACAAAGGAGGATTGCAGGTTCGGGGCCAGCCTCAGCAACTTAATGAGACTCTGATTCAAAATAAAATAGGGCTGCAGTATAGCTCAAAGGTAGTGAATAAGTTGAAAATAGAGTTAGGGGGTTTAGGAGGGAGGTTAAAAACACCAACCCGGTTATCAGAGACCGCTGTTTTATTCGGACCGGCACCCTCCGGAGAGTCAGCCGGCTGTGGGGGAAGGGACCAATGGGCCACGCGTGTCTGGAGACTTGCGCATAGTCCTGATGGGCGGGTGAGTCACGTGGCGGATCGGAGGCACCCCCTGTTTTATAGGCATGCCGATTCTCTCGCGACAGCTGTAGCATCACGATGTTTGGAGCCTCGAGGCACCTGGAGTCTCGCGATAACTCTGCTTCTGGCTTCTGCTGCAAGAGGAGGGACCCATGAGAGAGAGAGAGAGAGAGAGAGAGAGAGAGAGAGAGAGAGAGAGAGAGAGAGAGAGAGAAGAAGAAGAAGAAGAAGAAGAAGGAGGAGGAGGAGGAGGAGGAGGAGGAGGAGGAGGAGGAGGAGGAGGAGGGAATTGGTTTACTTTGAGCTAGTACAACCATCTGGGCTGTTGTTTCCTAGAGTTGCAGTAACAAGGTATCACCAGATGAGAGGAATAGCAAACAGAAATTTATCTTTTCACACTTCTGAAAGGTAGAAGTCTAACAAGGTGTCTGGGCAGTGCTCTCTCTGGAGGCCCTGGCGGGACCTGCCCCTCACTTTGTGCTTAGCTCCTGGTACCCCAGCAATCCTTGGGTGTTTCTTGACTTGCAGGCGTTAGCGTGGTAGTCTCTGTCCCCATGTTACATGGCATTTTCCCAGTGGGTCTGCCTTTGTGTTTCTTCATATAAGAGTATTAGTCATGCTGGGCTTGGTGTCACACGCCTGAAATCCCAATGCTTGAGAGGCTAAAGCAGGAGGATCCCTGGCTTGAATCCAGCCTCAGCAATTTAGCGAGAATCTCAGCAACTTCAAGACCCTGTTTCCAAATAAAAAATAAAATAGGGCTGTGGATATAGCTCAGAGGCAGAATGTCTCTGGCTTCAATCTCCAACACACACACACACACACACACACACACACACACACACACACACACAGCATTAGTCATGTGAATAAAGGCCCATCCTACTTCTATGAGTTCATTTTAACCAATCACATCTGCAATGACCTCATTTGCAAAGAAGGCCACGCCCTCTGCTTCCAGGGTTAGAAGTTGGACATGTCTTTTAGGGGCACAATTCAACTGATGACAGCCCCCAAGGCATGTTTTGGGACTTAAGGTTCTAAGATGCCAGGATTAGTATTCAGTGAGGGTCAGGAACAAAGCATGTTCTTAGTTCCTGATGTTCCTGTGTGTGAAGACACAGGGGCAATGCGTCTTCCTCAGGTCACACTGGATTGAAGATGTCCCTTGGCTCTCAGTGGGGGCCTGGGCTGGCATCAAACACCCACCGTCTCTACGGAGCTTGCACTAGAACCTACGTCCAGGTGGAGAGAAGCCACTGGCCCTGATGAGAGTGCTGCAGGTGTATTGTGAGAGCATCTGGGTCCAGGTTCTGACGCATCTGAGGTCGACTTTGCTCCAGCCATCGAGCATGAGCTGCGAGCCTTCCTGCCTGCCCCCTGCTCTTTCCACTCCTGAGGTGTCGACTGGGCAGAGGGGAAGCTCCTTGTGTGTTTGAGCAGAACCTGGGATGCTGGAGTTCCCAAGATATCAGAAGGGATGTCTTTAGGGGATATGGATGGGGATGGGGGTACTACTGGTGCTAGAGAAGGACTGAGGGGTATTTGTATCCTAAAAAGAGGGAAATGCCAGCCCCCTAGGCTCCAGGGACTTGAAGGAGAGGGTGGTGGTAGGAGATGGGCTAAGTGGAGTGATACCGAGGTTGGGAAAGAGGAAGTGTTCACACAAAGCTCTGCGCTGGAGTCTCTAGGACTTCCTCCTGTCTGGTACAGGAAATGAGGAAGTGAGGAAGCCTTGCAACTTCGGACCCTCCCCATATCACTGCCGCTTACCCCACGGGAGAAGACTTCCCAGCCCCTCCCGGTGTGGGTGAGTTTGGTGGGGGGGGGTGAGGCAGAGGAAAGGGGCAGACAGTGCTCACCATCATCCGGGCGTGGCAGAGGAAGGCGTCTGCTGAGGGTCAGGCGGAAGGGGTGGCTCCAGCCATGGGGTGGCTCTGCACCTACAATTCCTTCATCCTTGTCTCCTACCCCAGAGCTGGGGCTGGGTGAGAGGAGAAGCCCTGGCCACCGGGATGGTCATGCAGGAGCTAAGCAGAGCTTGCTTCCCTGGGAGTGTTGTTGTACAACCTTAGGAAGCCAACAGAAACAGGAATGCCCATTTTCTTTCTTTCTTTCTTTCTTTTTTTTTTTTTTCTTTCTTCAGTACTGAGAATGGAACCAGGGGCATTGTACCTCTGAGTTACAACCCCAGCCCTATTTTTTTAGTCTTTTTATTTTTGAAACAGGGTCTCACTGAGTTGTAAAGGGTCTCGCTAAGTAGCTGAGGCTGTCCGTAAACCGCGATCCTCTGGTTTCAGCCTCCTGAACGCTGTGATTACAAGCGTACGCCACCACACCCAGCCCTAGAAATACCCACTCTTGACACAGCTTTCCTGCACACACAGGAGAAGTTAAAACTTTCTGAATTGGGGAAATCCTTAAATACATACGGAGGGCCTTGGGAACATCCAGGTTATCAGAGTCAGGATGTGTGTGTTTGTGTGTGACTGTCTTTGTATGTTGAATGTTGTGTACATTGGGTATGTGTCATGTATGTATGTTGGATGTTTTTGTGTGCTGGGTGTGTATTGTGTGTAATGGCTTGAATGTATATTGTGTGTGTGTGTGTATTTTGGGGGTGTGTTGTGTGCAGCTCTACCATGCCTCATACCACCCTGCCCTAGGTCCCAAGGCCTTGTGCAGCTGTCCTAAGAACTCCAGTCCTGGAAGGAGTGCTGGGCTCTGGAGTAATCCCAGAATCTGCTTTCAACTCCATCTACTTCTAAACTAAGTTTCTTCTAATTTTTTTTTCTCATAAATCTGAATTATGAGATCAGACTTCTGGAAAACAGCTCAGTGGTTCTTTTCTGCCTTGTAGGAGATGGCTGATCTCCCCTAAAGGAGCCCTGGGGAGGAGCTCCCAGCCCTGGCTCATCCTGCACAGAGGCTGGATAAACAGGAGGGAAGTGCTGGGCACAATCGCCTTTGGGGAAAGGGCCCCGCTGGGTGTTCAGAGTCACAGAAGCTTAGAACATCTCCCTGTACTTTCAGAGGGAGGAGCCAGGCCATCCTTTCTGCCAGTGGGCAGGGAGCACTGTCTTCTTCCTCACAGAGGGGTGTTTCCAGGTCCCAGGACGAAGGGGAGGGGGACCAGAAAGAGCAAGTGCAGGACGATCCACTGGGGCAGGAACCAATGACTCTGTGGCCACTCAGGGCAGATGGCTCATTTTTGGAGTCTTTGTCCGTTCTTCCTGGCTCTTCCCTGCCTACACCAGCCCCTGTTTGAGCAAGATAGCTGCCTGGCAGTAGAGAGTGGTGTGACATTCTCACCCAGCTGCCAGCTACTCATCAGCTCCTGCAGGATTCCCAGCCTGCTTATGGTTCTCGTGGATGCTTCTTGGGGAGAGGGGATCCTGGGTTTGGGAAACATCAGTAGGTGGTTTTGTTGGGGCTTTTGTGGCTTCTAAGCAAGACCACTTGTTTCACCCAAGCTTGCCACCGGATGCTGGGTGGATGATGTCTGCTGAGCTTATAGGCTCTGGTTCCTGTTTGGAGCTCAGGACTTGCCAAGTGTTCATTCTGCTTTGTGAGCAATCCCACAAGGGGGGGCCTCTCTGAGCTGTACGCCCTTTCTGACAGGATGTCAAGGTGGCAGGGGTGTCACCTACCCCCTGGCTGGGGAGGGGGCACCTTTGTGTTAGATCATTTCTCAGCTGGCCCTGGTACTCTAGGACTTGACATGTGGCCCCGAGCCAGTTGCCTAAACCCAATGAGTGTCCACAAAACAAGTAGATTTTACTGGCTTCAGAGGTTGGCATATCTAGCTTTCTTTCTTTTTTTGGTGGTACTAGGAATTAAACCCAGGGGCACTCTACCTCTGAGCTATACTCCTAGGCCTATTTTATTTTTCATTTTGATATAATTCTTACTAAATTGCTAAGAGTCTCACTAAGTTGCTGAAGCTGGCTTCAAACCTGAACGCAGGGACCTTCCACCATGAGTTCAATCCCCAGTACCCCGCCAAACACACATACAAACAGTAAAAAAGACACCATTATTATCCTTTTTACAGACAAGGAAAGGAAAGCTCAAAGATCCCTGGTAACTCAACCACAGTCATGCCACAAGTTAAAAATGGTGCTCAAAGCCAGGTCTGCAGCCAGGCGTGGTGGCACACACTAGTAATCCCAGTACTTGGGAGGCCAAGACAGTAGGATTGCAGGTTTGAAGCCAGCTTCAGCAACTTAGAGAGAGGAGAACCACATGCTCGAGGCCAGCCTCAGCAACATAGAGAGGCCCTGTTTCAAAATAAAAAGAGCAGGGGTGTAGCTTAGAGGTTAGGGTGTAGCTTAGGATTGAATCCCTGGGTTCAATCCCCAGTACAAAAAAAAAAAAAAAAGAACTAAATAATGTGTATAAGGTTGCTTGAACTTAGTTGCATTCAACAAAATTCCCAAATCCATATTCTCATTTCTCTTATTCTTTTGTTTCTTTTAAAAATAAACCTCAAATTGTTTTTTAATCATTTATTGGTCCCTGTAATTGTATATCATAGTGAGATTCATAGTGATCCATATATATATATATATATATAAACATTATTGGGTCTGTTTTCTTCCCCAACTTCTCCTTTCCTTTCCTTCCCTTCTCTTGCTTCTTATCTGCACCAAGTGTGGACTTCTCCTTATTATAATCATTTATAAAATGATGGGCTCTTTAGAGCATTGCTAAGAGTCAAATGCTGTTTAGTGACTATTCTGCGCTAAATCTCTTTTGATTGCTCGGGGTCATCTTTCACTCTGACACAGTTGTGGCTTGTTCTAGATAAGTGGGGTTATGGCGAGTTCCAGGTGAGGGAGGTGACCCCCGGGATGCTGTGGTGATAGGCTTGGGTCACTTCTGATTTGTGAGTGTGATTTAGACAAGCCCGAGAACAACAGGGCTGAGATTCAAATGCTTTGCTTTCCTTTGTTTGAGGATACTTTTAATAGGTGTGTTTGTATATGGAAAATGTAACTGGCATTTTTTCTGATTTTACAATATTCTATGCTATCGGATGCAATGGATTACTTAAACCCCTTGGCTACATTAAAAGGTTCCTAAGTGGTTCTCAACAAGCTTCATATACAATGTAAATTGTATTATCTTTCACAATATGTGAGAACATCTGTTTTTCTTCTAATGTAGTAAACATATCAAGGTCTCTCGGGATCTCTTTTAAATAGACTTAATACAACATTCAGAAGGGATAAGCAAAATATAATCACAAGCGTAAGGGAATGCGAACATTTCGTATTAATAACATTGGAGCCTTATGTTTAATGCAGTGTTAAAAGTTGACAATTAAACATGTAGGAGTCAGGAAATTCAATTAAAATGATCACAGTAATATGAGTCTAGCCACATCCTGTATTAGTTATGAAATCCATTTAACACAGCAAACAATAATGTCGTCAGCTAGTGTGTTCAAAAGGAAAACAGGAACAAAAACACTTCACTGCTGTGTATTCTCTATTAATGTGGTCAGGCTAATTTTGCTAGGGGAAGAAACTGAACTCTTGAGTGTTTGAATGCCCAGTCATTTTATCTGAGTACTCCATTTCATTGCTTGTTGTGTAATTTTCATCAATAAAACCAAGACAGAACAACAAAGCAGCTTGCTCTTTTCTCATCCTAAGAGAATGGATGTCTGCCCCCAAATGGTACTGTCCTAGGAACACAAGCACTTTTCTAATTTTCCTCTGCAGTTCTCTGTAGGCACAGATGTTCTTTGGTTGTGGGGTTTATAATCCAGTCCCAAGATTGGATATGGATACCAACCCCATAGGCTAGAGCTGGGCATCTCCTGTGGTTATGCACTTGGGGGTGGGGGGCCAAGCTTGCTATTCAGTCTCCAGTCAGTGTACAGGGTTCATGTTTTTGGGAGGGGTACTGGGATCAAACCCAGGGTTATGCTACCTCCAAGCCACACCCTAGCTCTTAATTTTTTTTTAAATTTTAAATCAGAATCTCACAAAATTGCTGAGGCCCTCCCTAAGTTGCTTGTCTGGTCATGAACCTGCAATCCTCCTATCTTAGCCTCCCAAATACTGGGATTACAGTATATTCATGTGCCACCACACCCATTCATATTTTTCCTTGATTCTACCCCATGCATATTTTTTTCTGCTAGCAGAATACACCTGCTTCTTGTCCTATCAGGAGGTCATGGGAAACGGGCATTCATTTCTAATATTCAAGGATCTGCATCAAGTGTAATTTTTCTGAGTCACAATGTTACTACTAAATGGATTATTGGGGGGGGGGGCTGTGTGCTTATCCACTCAAGAATAGCTAAAGTCAATCAAGACTGAGAACTTTACCTAAACTCCCAAGTGGTCCCTGGCTAAGTACAGTGAGAATGATAGTAGTAAAAGGTAGTGTGTGTGTGTGTGTGTGTGTGTGTGTGTGTGTGTGTGTGTGTGTGACTCTGGGGATTGAACCCAGGGGTGTTCTACCTCCAAGCTACACCCCAGATCTTTTTATTGTTTGTTTTGAAACAGGATCCTGCTGAGTTGCTGAGTCTGGTCTCAAACCTGTGATCCTGCTGTCTCAACCTCTCAAATACTAGGATTAGAGATCTGTGCCTCCTTGTAGTGAAGGGTCTTGAGAGGGGCTTCTCTAGAGAGGGAAATCATCCAGTTGCCTAAGTCATAAATCTGAGAACCATTGTTGACTCCTTTTCCTTGTTCCCTATGTATCACTAAGCCTGGTTAGTTACTGTTCAGTGAGCAGCCTTCAAACCCACCAGCTTCCACCCAATGACACTGTCCCTGCTCAATTCGAATCCACCATCTCTTCTCCATGGACAGCTGGGACGGGCTCCAGCCGCCCTCCCTGTTTCCATGCAGTCCCCTCTCATATGTGCTCCACCCTGCAGCCAGAGTGATCTACTGAGATGCAAGCCCACTTGTGAGACTCCTCTTAAAGGTTCCCAGTGGCTTCTCTGCCCCAAGGATAATTTTGAAACTCCTTAATTGTCCTAGCAAGGCTTGTTTTGATGTGGTGCCCCTCCCACACCCCATTTTTATTTTTTTTCAGCTAAATGGTTTTTTTTTTCAGTTTCTCAACTGCATCATGACTTTTTTTTTTTTGCCTATGATCTTTGGATATATCATATCCTCTTTCCTCATGTCTTTGCCAATATACTTTCCTCGTCTGGGAAGATTTTTTGGATATCCTCTGTGAAAAAGATTGAGATAATGGGCTGCTTGATATTTGTTTCCTATCCATCCCAAACTCTATTTGAGGTGGTATGTGCCTGGCTCAAGGACTTTATTCCCGGTATCTTCTGTAGCTAGGAATTGCCATATAGCAGCATTCTGGCCAATAAAATAAAAATGAAAGTTAAAGATGGGATTTCCAGGGAAGCTCTTTGAGAGGCAATTTCTTTTTTCTCTTCTTTTTTTCCTTCTTCCTTTAGAAAAAATGCAAAACAGACAGCATCTGTTCTCCCAATGCCATCTAAGACAGTCAGGGGATGTTAGGATGGAAGCTATACTTTGTATGGTAGAAACTAAGGAGATAAGGCTCCTGCACCCTTGATGACCTTGGAGTTGACACACTACCCTGGCTTGTCTATCACCGAGAGAAAAATGAGATCTATCTATCATTATCTATCTATCATCTATATCTGCCTATCATCCATCTATTTATCATCTATCATCTATATCTGTCTATCATCTATGTACCTATATCTATCTATTCATACATCCATCTATCTATCATCTATCTTTTTTTGTGGTACTGGGAATTGAACACAGGTGTTCAATTCTACCCCTGAGCCACATCCCCAGCCTTTTTATTTATTTATTTATTTTTTGGTGGTACTGGGGTTCCTGGAAGCCCTTCTACCTCCAGGCTACGCTCCCAGACCTATTTTTATACTTTTTTAAAATTTGGAAACAGGGTCTCTTAAGCCAGCGTGGCTGGCTTCACCTGTGAGATCCTCCTGTCTCTGCCTCCCAAGGGCGGGGATTACAAGTGTGCGCTACCACGCCCGGCTCCCCAGCCTTTTTTAAAAAATTGAAAAAGGGTTTTATTAAGTTGCTGAGGGTCTTGCTAAATTGCGGAGGCTGACCTCAAACCTGCAATACTTCTTTTTCAGCCTTCCAAGTACTGAGATATAGTCGTGGGCCACCATGCCTGGCTTGAACTCTTATTTAATGGCTTAAATGTCTGAGTGTTTGAGTCATTGCTATTTTGTGTTTTTTGCTTGTATGGAAATGAACTTAAGCCTAATCAATATTAACACTGATAGGCTCTATTGCTTAGTATCAAACCAGTGAATGACATATGGTATGTATACTAAATTAAGTTTTTGCTGAATGAGTGAGTAAGTAAAAGAACATAGAAGATATATGTTATTTAGTTCTTCTGCCCAAAGCCACCTCATCAACTTATGGGTCTGGGTTTGTGGAACTGTATCTAATTGCATGATTCTTTTAATAGGTCAGTAGGAGATGCTAGATAATTTCTACCAAATAACTTGGGGCTCTTCTAAGCCCACATATCTCTAACTAGGTACTATGTTGAAGATTCTATAATATTATGATTGGCTTCAAATCCAACAACTCATTGCTAAACAGATACAAGACTCAGAAGATGTAGACAGAAGAATGTGGAATGTGTGATAAATTATTGTGAAGGGCATAAAGTCCGTGTCTAGATTCTTGGCTTCTTTGTCATAATAAATCAGTTAACTATATTTATGTAAATTCATTTATGGGCTCTCTATTCCACTGATCTCTGTTTTTGCCAATAACAAGTTGTCTTGGTTACTATGGTTTTATAGTAATTTTTATAGTTTTGCTAATTCTCTCACTTTTACTTTTTTGTGTTGGTTATTTTAATTTTTTAACTCTCCATATAAATTTTAGAATCAGTTTGTTGATATTCTCAAAATGACTTGCTTGGATTTACAGGCATTACATTGAATCTATAAGTTAAGTTGGAAAGAACTGACAATATTGAGTCTTCCTATCCATGAACATGGGATTAAATCTCCATTTAGTTAGCTCTTCCTTCCTTCCTTTTTTTCTTTCTTTCTTTCTTTCTTTCTTTCTTTCTTTCTTTCCTTCCTTCCTTCCTTCCTTCCTTCCTTTCTTTCTTTCTTTCTTTCTTTCTTTCTTTCTTTCTTTCTTTCTTTCTTTCTTCTTTTTCCCTCCCTTCCTTCCTTCCTTCCTTCCTTCCTTCCTTCCTTCCTTTGCAGGTCTGGGGATGGAACCCAGAGGTATTTGACCTCCGAGCTACACCCCCTGCCCTATTTTTTATTCTTTATTTTGAAACAGGGTCTCACTCAGTTGCGGAAGGCCTCACTAAGTAGCTGAGGCTGTCTGCGAACCGTGATCCTCCGGTCTCAGCCTCCCAAATGCTGGGATTACAAGCATGAGCCACCACACCCTACCTACCTACCTACCTTCCTTCCTTCCTTCCTTCCTTCCTTCCTTCCTTCCTTCCTTTCTCTTCAGTACTGGGGACGGAACCTGGGGGGCATTCTACCTCTGAGCTACACTCTCAGCCCTATTTTTTATTTTTAATTTTTGAAACAGGGTCTCACTGAGTTGCAAAGGGCCTCACTAAGTAGATGAGTCTGTCTTTGAACTGCAATTCTCCTGTCTCAGCTTTCCAAATGCTGGGATTACAAGCATGTGCCACCATGCTCGGCTGTGCTTTCTTTCATTAGAATTTTGTAGTTATTCTCCTATAGATCTTATACATATTTTGTTACATATAATTTGTACACAACATTTTAAATACTTTTTGGGGGGAGATACAAATGTAAATAGCACTGTGGTATTAAATTTCAAAATTTAATTTCTCATTTTTGATATATAGGAAAACGATTGACTTTTGCATGTTTGCCCTATATCTTGCCACCTTGCTATAATTTCTCATTAATTTAAAATGTTTCTGTTAATTCTTCCAGAAAACTATTCATTTTTTCAGACTGGCTAACCTCACTTAGCATATTATTCTTTTTTATTTTTATGTGGATCATATTGAAAATGGCATACATTCAGACTATACTTGGTGCCCTCTCCACCCTCACTTCCTCTTCTCCCCTCCCAACAATGAGTGTCCAGGTTAACCATGCTACATTCATACTTTTACACATATTTGGATGTAGCTTCTCCATTAATCAACCTCAGCCTTCTTCGTCTCCTACCCTTCCATTCTAGGTTTGATGAGGTTTCCCCTCCGTTATCTGGAGTCCCTCTGGTATTCCTAATAGTCCCTAGAATGAAGCCAACCTAGATCTCCATCAACAGATGAATGGATTGCAAAATTATGGGAAATATACACAATGGAATTCTACTCAGCTATAAAGAAGAACAAAATCATGTCATTAGCATATTATTCTTGAGTTCCATTCATTTGCCTGAAAATTAGATGATTTTGTTCTTCTTTATGGCTGAATAAAATTCAATTGTGTGTACATACCACAGTTTTGTGATCCATTTATCTGTTGATAGACATCTAGGCTGGTTTTATAATTTGGCTGTTGTAAATTGTACTGCTATGAACATGTACATGCAATTATCACTATAATTTTCTGACTTCAATTCTTTTGGAAAGCTACCCAGGAGGAGTATAGCTGGCTCATATGGTGGTTTCACTTCCAGTCTTCTGTGAAACCTCCACACCGATCTCCATAGTGACTGTATGGACAACATCAGGTAGAAGAGCAGAGACTCCAGTGGAGTGATGGAGGAGTCTAAGGAAGAGAGGAGGGGGACAGACGGGGAGAGTGTAACAGTTGAAATAATGCTACACATGTATACGAATTACCAATTCTAGCTCAAAGATAGGTATAGGGAGTGGGACAGAGCAGGGTGGAACCTAGAGAGAAGTACCCCAAGAGTTGTGTGCATATATATTTCTATCACTTTGTGCCCTGGTGTGATGTATAATTACAATGTACCAAATAAAACTATATTAAGAAAAAGATCCAGGTGGTATTAATGATGCTGAAGTGTCAGGGATAGATAGGGATGCTGCTTGGAGATTTTGGCAGGTCTCTCTGGGAAAATTCCAGCCTATATCCCAAGAATTTAGAGCAAAGTTATGCCACTCTCTGAAGATAATTATCTTTCTTTGGAGAACCATCTGACTTGCTATTAGTGCTATTAGTAATAAACACTAAGTGTATCACCATGGGCCACCATGCGTTGTGACCTGGGTTGTCCATCGTGAACAAGTGTCATATGACTCCAGTATTTCATACTGGGTGTACACAGCATTTCGTTATCTAAGGGAAATGGGCACATGAGACTGGGCTGGGCTGGGTCCTCCATGCACAGATATGGATACACTGCATGAGCAAGTGGTACACACTCTCGACCAGTACCATGGCCAAGGTAACTGAGCCTCAGTATACATCCATAGCTCCCTGGGCAGTTTCCTATGACTAGTGGACGGAGGAAGAAAAAACTAGATGTGTTTTCTAGGAGTGTGAACACATGCTGGTACTACCCACAGTGGATAGTTGCAGCACTACAGCTCTGCTCTGAGGTGGTAAAGGAATATTTCCTATGTGGGCAGAACTCTGGGCAGTACAGGTGAGTGTTCATTTTGTCTAGAAAAAAAAAATATGGTCCCAAAGGCCTGGTGTGATGGTAGACACCTGTACATGTAATCCTAGAACTTAGGAGGCTGAGACAGGAGGATTGCAGGTTATAGACCAGCCCCAGCAACTCAGCAAGATCATGTTTTAGAAAAAAAAAAATACTGCTGGAGGTATAACTCAGAGACAGAATGCCCCTGGTTTTGATCTCAAACAAAAGAAACCAAACCTAGCCACAGTAGAAGAGGATTTTAGTGATCAGGTGTCCAAGAGGATCTACCTGATGTACATCTTGGCTCTGGTCCAAAGGAATCACATTAATGGGTACGAAGGCAGGGCCACGTGTGGACCCAGGGACACCGATGCTGTGCATTAAGGCTGATTTGGTTCAAGCTATTGCTGAGCACTTCACCTGACAAGCGTAGAAACCTACACCAAGATGGTGCCATTCCCTGGATTTGGGAGGCGATTAGAAAGCCACCTGGTGGTGAGTTGATTACACTGGCCCGCTGCCACAATGGAAAGGGCAGAGCTTTGTCTTTTTGTGCTGGCATAGATGTTTACTCTGGGTGTAGATTTACTTTCCCTGACTATAATGCTTCCGTGCATGGGTTTAATTTTATTTTCCATCCACCGCTGCTTCTGAACAAAGCAGTCACTTTACAGCAGAGGAGGTACAGCAATGGGGTCCTGATCCTGGACTTCACTGGTTCCACAGTGAAGCAGGTGGCCTGATTAAAACAGTGGAAAGGGTTTTTAAAGGCTGAGTTGGAGTCCCTGCTGGATGGCAACACTTTGCAGGCCTGGGGTTTGTCCTCTAGGATGCAGTATGTGCTCTACATCAGTGACCAATATGGGATGTTGTTTCTCCCACAGTCTGGATTCAAGGGCCCAGGAATCAAGGGCTAAAAAAGGGAGTGGCTGCCGGGCCCTGAGGTACACGTCTGTACTACCAATACTTGGAAGGCTAAGACAGGAGGATCAGAGGTTCTAGGCCAGCCTCATCAACCTCATGAGCCCCTCTGCAAAATAGTGAGTATCTATGGCACTAAAATAATGGGGCTGGGGCTCAAAGGTAGAATGCCGCTGGATTTAATCCCTCCCCCAAAAGAGAGGCGTGGCTTTTTTTTTTTTTTTTACTATCACTCTAGTGGTCCAATAGTGAGTATTTCCTTCCCACCTGTATAGTCCCTAAAGAAAAGGGAGACAGTAAAACACCGTGTCCCCGAATGTTCCCTTTTGTACCCCGATACCTAGCCAAGTTAGGGAACAATGAGAATAAGACTGGGCTGGAATAAGACTGGGCTGGAAAGTCAGGATAGAGATTATTTTGAAGGCCACCCGCTTTCTCTCAAAGCACACTGGAAGCGCTACTTTCTTCATGGGCGCCAGGACAGCTGCTTTTTGGAATGCTGTTCATATAAGCATAGTAAGCAAGCTACTGCTTCTGGAGCCTAACATATAAGAGCCCTCTCTGAGTGGGGACAGGCACGGAGCTGAGGGCACTGTAAAAGGGATGCGTGCCACCTGTCCAGCCAGTTGGCACTGGTCAGAACACCATGAGGGATGGAAAGCGCTGCTTGGTGAAGCACTGCGAGGGACAGGTGCTGTCTGTTCGGCCTGTAACCACGGAACTCTTCTTGGAGCAGTTGCTGATCTCTTGTAAGCTGTCCTCAATAAGTCACACGTCTCCTGTGTTGTCACCATTTTCTTTGGTCTGTGCAGATACCCCCTCAAGACATGTACCACTGGCCTGTGCCCGAGCAACTCTGAGCTCTGTTAGTTTGGAGATCTTTGTTTCCATGGAGGGAAGCACTTCCATCAGAGAATACAACAATGGTCCCATTAAATGAACCAACAGGTAAAGAAGGGCAGTTCCTTTCCTATCGGAGGTGACTGATCCTCTTACCAAAGGCAGAGTGAATGCCAGCACCTGAGGGGGGCTAGGAGTAGGCACTCCATGTCCTGTGGTTAATGTCAAAGGACAGTAACAACCAGTACATGTAGAACTGAGAGTAGTGCAGACCCTTCAGGAAGAAGATTTGAGTCACCTCACCAGGTAAGGATCTATGACCATCTGAGGTGCTTGCTGAAGGCAAAAAGGATGGTAGAATGACCAGAGAAGGAGAATAATTATAAATATTCATCAACCACATCTATAGGTTTTAATACTGACAACCAAAATAGTGTTAAATATTTCTTGTCTTAACATAATGTATTAACCAGCACTTTCTATTCTTTGATCCAACTTCCCTGTGGTATATTCTGTGTTAACAGGAGTTAACGTTTTATCTCAGTATTTAAGTTAATGTAACTTGGTTACGAGTTGAATAAACATCACTTCAAGATAAATAGATTTGTATCCTCTTCTGGGGTGAGGGTGGGTGTTCTTCTGCTGTATGAGAGGGAAGTTTTATTCTGCTAGGTGGAGCAGAATTTTGCCATTTATTTTTGGAAGTAAACTTTGGTGGGGATAAAGAGGTGTGTGCAGAAGCTGAGTTGACAAGAGATGGACTCTGGTCAATTGCTTTATACCCATTCACCAATGCTAGACCCATGTTCCCCTGAATAATTCTGGGCTAGTGTGGGCCATTGGAGGCTGTTTACCCTATTTTTATAGTGCTGAGATTGAACCCAGGGGCCTTCTACTTCCAAAAATAGACCCCTGATCCTTTTTAAGTTTTTTTGTTTTGAAGTGAGGTCTCCTTAGATTGCTGAGAGTTTTGTTAAGTTGCGGAGGCTGTTCTCCAATCTGTGATCCTCCTGTCTCAGCCTCCAAAGTACTAGGATTATAGGTGTGTACCACCATGCCTGGCCCACTGGATACATTTTACACGAGATCAGGAAGGCAGAGAAGATGCATGCCTTTCTATGCTCAACAGTTCAAGCAGGGCCCATGGCTGAGCTACAAGCTGTTGCTCAACTGTCGATTCACCTGGCAGGCTCAGGGCAGTGGCCCAGACCCAGCTCATCTAGCTCCTGCCAGAAACTCCTTTGGTGTTTCTGACTGCTCTGTAATGAGGGCACAGATCCTCCTGTGGACAGTGCCCAACACTGATACTAGGGCTTGGTGTTAATGAGCAACAGATACTTTTCCAGCCCTTCTCTTAGCTTCTCCCAGGTTTTAGCATCAGCTCAGCCTCGCAGGTTTCCCTCTGTCCTTTCCTGATGTCCTCTTCAGATTTTAGGCTTCAGCACCCGTGGCAGGAACAGCAGCCTTACTGTGAGGGGTTGAATTGCGTCCCCTCAGAAGATAGGTTGAAGTCCTAACCCCCAGTTTTTCAGAATGAGACCTTATTTGGAAACAAGATCATTGCAAGCATAGTTAATTAAGACAAGGTCCTATCCTTAATATGAGTGTGGGCTCATAATTCAACATCCTGGTGTCCCTGTTATGATAGGGACCCGAGGGAGAATGCCACGTGGTGATGGAAGCAGAGACTGGCGGGGGGGGGGGGGGAGTCTGCAACTGCAAACCCAAGAGCACCAAGGACTCTTTATCCCAGAAGTGAGAAGGAGGCAAGGAGGATCTTCCTGCACAGATGTCAGATGGAGCACAGCCCTGCCAGCACTTGGATTTTTACAGTTCTAGTCTCCGTAACTGCGAGATGATGGATTTCTGTTGTTTGAAGCCACCCGGCTTGTGGTATTCTTAGAGTAACCCCCCAAACCAAAAATATACTCACACTAACTACCCTCACAAACTCCTATCACAAATTCTTAAAATGTGCGTGTATATATAATTGTAGATAACTATATAACTCTTCTAGTGATTCTGCTTCTGTGGTCAAAATTTGATTGCTATAAAATATGTCTTTTAATTTCTTTTGATGAAATATCAGAATGTGATTGTAGGCCACATAACAAATGACTGTTTAGTGTTTTTTGAAAAACTGGGAAACTTTCCCAAGTGGTATATTCATGTGGTGCCATTTTTACATTTGCCATATTACTTTTTTCTGTTGGTAATGGGAATTGAACCCAAGGCATTGTACCTCCAAAATATAACCCCAGCCTTAATATACATATTTGAAAAAAAATTTTTTGTTGTATTGGGGATGGAACCCAGAGACATTCTACCTCCAAGCTACACCCCCCAGTTCTATTTTTTATTCTTTATTTTGAAACAGGGTCTCACCAAGTTGCAGAGGGCTTCACTAAGTAGCTGAGGCTGTCTGCGAAACGCAATCCTCCTATCTCAGCCTCCCAAATGCTGGGATTACAAGCATGAACCACCATATCCGGCTTTGTATTTAGATTTTTTGAAACAGTCTTGCTAAGTTGCTGAGGCTGACCTTGAATTTATAATCCTACTTTCTCAGTCTTTTAAGTACTGGGATTCCAGGTACATCTGGCCCCATATTATGTTCTTAGCAGCAGCATTTGGTGAGAGTCCCAGATGCCCCACACCTTTGCTTACTATTCTAAGAGGTAGACTGCATTATCTTATTGTAGCTTTAATTTGCATTTTCCTAATGATTACTGGTGTTCAACACATTTTCATGCACGTATGGTCATTTATAGATCTTCTTTTGTGATAAGTCTTAAGTCATTCACCAGTTTATTTTCTTGGTTCTGGGGGTGGAGCCTAGGGCCTTGCACATGCTAAGCACATGCTCTGCCACTGAGCTACACAACCATCCCCAGTTTACCAATTTTTAAAAAGTGGCTGTTTATCTTATCATTCACTGGAAATAAGTTATGTATATATTCTGGATATAAGTCCTTTGTCAGATTTATGTATTGCAAGTATTTTCTCCCTGCCTGTGGCTTGTCTTTTTGTTTTCTTAATGGTGTCTTTTGAAAAGCTGGAGTTTTAAATTTCAATGGAGCCTGATTTATTGTTTTCTTATGTAGTTATTTTTTTGTGTGTGTTATCTAAGAAATATTTGCCTCTTTTATGGTCACAAAGACTCTCCTCTGTTTTCTTCTAGAAGCTTTATATTTTTATCTTTTATGCTTAGATTTATGACTCATATCTAGTTCTATTTTTCATGATTACTGGGAAGAGTCAAGGTTCATTTCATTTCTCATATGAATATCTGATTGATCTAGTACCTGTACTGAAAAGTCTTGCATTTCCCTATTGAATTACTTTGTCAAAAATCAGCTGAGGGTGTATGAGCATCACAATGTTTTTTTCCTGCAGTGCTGGGGGATGAGCCCAGGGCAGTGTGCACACTAAACAAGTGTTCTACCACCGAGCCTCACCCCAGCCCAGGCACCACAAATTTTAATTCTACTTTATGTCCCAAGGCAGACCATGCCTCTATTTGCTTTTTTTGCACTGACATGATTGTTTTATAACTTGAGACACTAGAGATGGGGGGGGGGTCACGTCTGTAATGTCCCTTTGACTTGGGAAGTACCTACCTCAGTGTCCTGAGCTTGCATGTGGTTAGTCAGAGGCACCCCAGGCTATAGCAAATCCACTGTCTTCTTAGTCTCCTCATCTGCAGAATGTCCTGAGGATCCATCTCCATTTAACTCAGTTGAATTCAGAACCACAGGCTGTTCACAGAAGGAAAGTCCATCTGGTTGTGGCCAAGGAAGGAGGATGACACTTTGGGTTGATTGTCTGTTTCAAGGACTATAGGTGTGCGACATCTGGAAGAAGCCATGCCTGGTCTCTCTGTTCCTGTCACCTATCTTTCAGATCAGTATTGATCTAAATATATATATTTGTATGTGGTACTGGGGATAGAACCCAGGGCCATTCTACCTCTGAGCTACAACCCCAGCCTTATTTTATTTTATTTTTTTATTTTTATCTTGAAACACTTGTTCTCACTAGGTTGATGAGAGCCTCACAATTTACTGAAGCTGTTCTTGAACCTCTCAAGTATTTCCTTCCTTACTAGGATAACAAGTGTGTGCTACCATCCCCAGTGGTCTGAATATTCTTTAGATCAAGCGAAATGAGAAAAAACCCCTCTTCTGTAGCCATGTATAATGTGTGTCTGGAGACCCAGGCCTTGCCTGGTGCTGACCCATCTCATGTGCACCCTCACCTGTGTGCAGATGAGAGACTCTGTCCTAATGAACAAGGGTGCCCTTGCCTGGGAAGTGGAGGGGAGACATGTCATGAGATGGTAGCAGCACTGTGAGTTGAGGGTGGAGGGTGCATGTGTGTTGTCTGATGGTTGGGCATAGTGGTCCCGTGTCGCCATGGTGACGGCTATGTGCTGATGCTGTGTCTGAGCGGCCTCCATGTTTTAAAATAGCAGCTGGTCAGTGCCACTGCCGTCCCTGGGTTGCTGCCCCCCTTGCGTTGTTGCTTGGCCCCAGCTGTCCTGATCTGTGTTGACAAATGGTTGTCCTTCACAGTCAAACTACTAACAGTACTCTAATTAATGAATGTGCTAATTATCCTTCCCTAGTCCCAGCACGTTTGTCTAACTGAGCTGTCATATGAAGATAAGTGCAGCATATGCCTGTGGACTGAGGGGCTGGAGCGGGGGCAGCAGCAGAGGGGGGCTCACAGCTTTGGAGCTGTGGGATATTTCTTGCTAAATTAGCTTTACCAATGGCCAGGTGCCATGGGGATACATTATTTCCTGTAATATGTGTATGCTTTTTTTTTTTTTTTTTTTTTGTACTGAGGACTGAACCCAGGAACTTTCTTTCTTTCTTTTTTTGTGGCACTGGGGCTCCTGGAAGCCCTTTTTCCTCCGGGCTATGCTCCCAGACCTATTTTTATATTTGAAACAGGGTCTCTTAAGCCAGCGTGGCTGGCTTCGAACCAGCGCGATCCTCCTGTCTCTGCCTCCCAAGTGCGGGAATTACAAGTGTGTGCCACCAAGCCCGGCTGAACCCAGGAACTTTCTACCTCTGAGTCATGCCTCCAGCCTTGTTTGTTTGTTTATTTATTTTGTGGGTCTGGGGATGGAACCCAGGGGTATTTCACCTCCGAGCTACACCCCACCCCTATTTTTAAATTTTCTTTCTTTCTTTCTTTCTTTCTTTCTTTCTTTCTTTCTTTTTTCTTTTTTTGGTGGTACTGGGTGTGGAACCCAGAGGCTTTCTACCTCTGGGCCATACTCCCAGACCTTTTTTATATTTTATTTGGAAACGGTCTCACTAAGTTGCTGAAAGCCTCACTAAGTAGCTGAGGCTGGCTTCGAAACCGTGTGGTCCCCCTATCTCAGCCTCCCAAAAGCGGGGATTACAAGCGTGTGCCGCCACGCCCTGCTTATATTCTTTATTTTGAAACCGGGTCTCACTGAGTTGCAAAGGGCCTCACTAAGTAGCTGAGCCTGTCCTTGAACCATGATCCTCCAGTCTCTGCCTCCCAAGTACTGGGATTACAGGTATGGGTCAGGACACCAGATTAAACATCTCTCTTTCATGGTAGACAGGCCATTGTTCTATCTGTTAGCCTATGAAAGGATTGCTAAACCCAGATGGGTAAGGACCAGCGAGTCTCAGGTTCTGCAAGAACGCTAGAACAGGAGGCAGGGACGCTAAAACGCCAGACTTTGAAGCTAGATAGGTTTGCTCCTTGTCAGGAGTGTGTCCTTAACCACGTTTAAGGCCATGGGGAATTATTTTTCCCCTGGAGAGTTGCGCTGAGAAACAAGTGTGGGGTCCTTGCCACAGGGCCCAGCACAGACTAGGTCCCGGACCCAGCAGCGGCTCCGGGAGCCGATGGGAGCCAGCGCCCCTCCCCCGCCCCCCCGGTGCCCCGCCTTTCTGCTCAGTGTCTGCTGGCAGCTCTCTATTGAGATGAATGGCATTTCCAGAGCATTCACCTCCGGTAAGTGCTCCTCTGCAGCCGCAGCCAGAATTGTAATGCGTGCACTGTCATTTAATGGGCATCTCTGCTGACTATTAACACCCTCTTCGCGGGTGAAGTGAACCCCGGCCTCCAGCATGCGCCGTCCACGCTGAGGTGATGGTAACTCGGTATTGGAGCTCGCTGGGGTGGGGGCGTCCCTGAGCCGCCTCCAGCGCCTGGAGCGCAAATGGCTGGACAACTTCTCCAGGTTTGTAGGGTTTAGAAGCCCTGGGAAACAAGCAAGAGGCCGCCCCTTCCGTTCCCCGCCTTCTGTGGGGCCCAGAGAGTCCTAAGAGCACAGCAGCCCGCCTCTTTAGGTCCTCTGGGTGCTGTTACCACACACATTTGCACGCCATAAATACCAACAGTGGAGATGAAATAGACGGGCTTTAGCGATACCAGAGTGTAGGGTAGAGAAATTTCCTAAAAACTGGAAAATTTAATGTGGGGTTAGAAGTTGTGGTCAGACGCCAAGATAGCAGATGGACCCTGCACACCCTACCCCCACTCACTCTCTCCTCCCTCCCTCCCTTCCTTCCTTCCTTCTTTTTCTTGTACTGGGGATTGAACACACGGACATTCTATCTCCAAGCTACACTCTCACCCCTTTTGTTTTATTTTGTTTTGAAACAGGGTCTCATGAGGTTGTTGAGAGTCTCCCTAAGCTGATGAGACTGTCCTCGAACTTTCCGTCCTCCTGTCTTATCTGCACTGGTGTGCACCACTACACTCGGCATGCCTTTTTTCTTTTAGGGAACTTTCCCTTCCACTATAGAATGACTGTGGAAACTACTGGGTTCTTCTGATTTCCAGCCCTCTGCTTTGTCTACTGGGAAATGGACACCTGAACAGCTTGGGACGATGAGGTTGCCCTAAGAGTTTAGGTGAGAGAAGTCTATCCTTGGCAGGTGGCACAAGATATAAGATGTAAAACTCCTGAGTTGTAAGTGGTCGTCTTTTCCACTGTGGGGAGAAAATTGTTCTGTAGAGAGAAAATCTAACATGCCAAGAGAAGCTGAAGAGAGAGGGGAAGAGAGAGAGAGAGAGAGAGAGAGAGAGAGAGAGAGAGAGAGAGAGAGAGAGAGAGAGAGAGAACACTGTTGGAGGGAGAAAACAGTGAGAGGAGAGAGAGCCTGTTTCTGCTCTTTGTAACGTGTGTGTGTGTGTGTGTGTGTGTGTGTGTGTGTGTGTGTGTGTGAGTGGTACTGGGGTTCCTGGAAACCGTTCTACCTCTGGGCTACACTCCCAGACCTCTTTTTTATATTTTTATTTGGAAACAGGGTCTCTTAAACCATCAAGGCTGGCTTCGCGATCCTCCTGTCTACGCTTCCCAAGCGCGGGGATTACAAGCCTGCGCCACCAAACCCGGCCTTCTTTTTAATTTTTAATTGCTCGATTCTTTGAATTCTTTGAACCAACAAATTTATCTTTGTCTAAGGTAGCTTGAGTTAAGGTTGGTTTATTTATTTATTTATTTATTTATTTATTTATTTATTTATTTATGTACTGGAGGTTGAACCCAGGAGGCATTCTACCTTTCAGCCATGCCCTCAGCCATATTTTATTTTGACACAGGGTCTCTAAGTTGCTGAGGCTGGCCTTGAAACGGATCCTATCTCAGCCTCCTGAGTATTGGGATTACAGGTGTGTATCACCGTGCCAGGCTTTCAGCTAAGTTTTTGTTACTTGCAACTGGACTACCTTTTAAGTGTACCAGTGTTCACTTCTGATACATCATTATAAAGATATGGTAAATATTACTAAATCTTTATGGATACTCAAACTCCTGACTTCTGAGACCTAAATATCCACTGAAGCTTACTTAACTGCATGTACAAATGAGATCACACTAGCTGGGTGAGGTGGCACATACCTGTAACTCTAGTATTTGGGGAACAGAGACAGGAGGATTATCTCCTTCTGGTTCAAGACCAGCCTCAGCAACTCATTAGTGAGGCCCTCAGCAATTTAGTGAGACCCTGTTTCAAAATAAAAAAATAAAAAAGGGCTGGGGGGTAGCTCAGAGGTAGGATGTCCCTGGATTCAATCCCCAGGATTGAAAAACAAAACAAGTCCCCAAATGAGATCACACTAAGGTATGTCTAAAATCTTGTTAGTGTTGAGCCCTTGACCTAATCTTGTAATAACTCTATGATAGTTCATTTTATGTCAAATTGACTGGGCTATGGGATACCCATATAGATGGTAAAACATTATTTTTGGATGAGTCTGTGAGAGTGTTTCTTGAAGAAATTAATATTTGAATCAATAGTTGAGTAAAGATTTTCCCTTATCAACATGTGCAGACATCATTTAATCTGTTGAGGGTCAAAAGTAGAAAAATTGTGGATTCTCTCCTCTCCTTAAGCTGGGACAACTATATTCACTTACTCTTGGATGACAGAGCTTCTGGTTCTCTGGCTTTGGGACTCAGACCTGGTCTTACACTGTTGGCCTCCCAGTTATCAGGCTTTTGGCCTGACACTGATCTACAGTACCAGTATTTTTTGATACTTCAGCTGGAATTTAGCAGATTGTGAGACGTTTTGGCCTCTATAGCCAAGTGAACCAGTTTCTATAATATCTATCTATCAATCTATCTATTATCTATTTATCTGTCTATCTGTCTATCCATTTATCATTTGTTCTGCCTTTCTGGATAACTCTAACATACAAAGTGCTCCAGGCTCAGAGAATACCAATGAGTGTGAGTACCAGTTGCTATGGCTACTGGCTTCCATACATCCAAACTCTGCAAATGCCTCCACCTACCTCCTTCTCTTGGACTTGAACCAAGGACAGTCCAGCTGGCCTCTGCTACTGTAGGTCAGGCAAGAGCCTGATGTCTTCCCTGCCTGGCCATTCCCCCTGAGAGCTCCCTGCTGCCTCCAGTGACTGTGGCTAATGATCTCTTATTCTCTATTTTTTATGGTATTAAAGATTGAACCAGGGCATTCTATCTCTGAGCTACACCCAGCTCTATTATATTTTTATTTTGAAACAGGGCTGACCTTGAAGCTGTAGTTCTCTTCTCCTCTCAGCCTCCCAAGTACTCCAACATTCTTTATCCAGGTAAGTTTTTATGAAAGCACCTCCTAGCCAATGCCAAATAGTTGAACCTGGGACAAAGACTGCAGAAATCTTGCATTTTTCTGAATAACCTCTGAGGGATTGTTGTTTATGTGTGTGTTACTGGGGATTGAGCCCAGGGATGCTCTACCTCGGAGCTATACTCCCAGCTCTATTTTTTTTTAAATTTTTTATTTTGAAACAGGGTTTTACTAGGTGGTGAGAGTCTCAATATTGCTGAGGCTTTTCTGGAACCTGTGATCCTCCTGTCTCGGCTTCCCAAGTACTGGGATGTACCCAAGTACAGGCATGTACTACTGCACCCGGTTTGGGATTGTTGTTTATACTGAGAAAACTATCCTATTGAATGCCAGGAGACTCTCAGCCCAACCAGAAGGTCCACTCCCACCCTTTCTGCAACAGTGTAGACTTTCTACTCTTATTAGTAAGTTAGGATGAGTATCAGGGAAGGTCTGTCTACAGTTGCCTCAGAAAAGCCACTTGCAGTGTTCAACAATCCTTGTTTGACAGTTTTCCTTAGGGGTCATCTGGTAATTCCATTTTTGCCTCTTATTAAATTATTTGGTTTGGTTTTAATCTTTGGCTTAATTCCTCATTTTTTTTTCATTTTTTTTCCTGCAGAAATTCAGATACTCGTCTCACACTCATCACCATTCATTCATTCATTCATTCAATCAATCATCTAAGCCTATGTGGCTGCTACACTTAGTACTACCATGTGTTAGATGTTATTTTACCCCTTAGGAATTCAAGCAACAAAGGGCAGAACTCAAGACACAGGCTTTTTGGTGATTATCTATCTATCTATCTATCTATCTATCTATCATCTATATATCATATATGTATATGTCAGATATGGTGCTATATATATTATATATATAAATTTGGATTATATAAATTCCATTTGCCTTCTTTCTCTTTGCCACTATTAGAGATGACAATGGCTTCTAGATTCTCTGGTTTCTGCAGGGGTTCATGCTGGTTAGGATCCTAGTGCCTAGATTCATTCTAGAGACTCAGAGGAAACCCCCCCCCCCCCATGAGAAGGTGAGTGTGTCAGCCTCATCCTCCCCTAAGCCCTCCTTCTCCTGGCAGATTCACTGGCCCACAGCTCAGACAGACACATTAGTGGCTAATTTAAAAGAAGAAGGAGAGGAGGAGGAGGAGGAGGAGGAGGGGGAGGAGGAGGAGGAGGAGGGGAGGAGTCTGCACTGTGCAATTGTGCTGGGCCCTTTGGAAGTCCTAATGAGGAAAGACTGTGGGCCCTCACTTCCCCTTCCTGTAGGGTGCAGGCTGCAGCGCTGTGGCCAAGCCAGTCTCCTCTGGACAGCCTGAAGCAAGCATGGATCATGAAACTGTGGGGAATGTTGTGCTGCTGGCCATCGTCACCCTAATCAGCGTGGTCCAGAATGGTAAGGAAGCCCCTCTCTCAGGGGGGAATAGAGGACACATGCTATTTGATGGATGTTTGTAAGTTAGTCTTAGACAGTGGTGTGTGGGGGCAGGCACACAAACCTTGGCCTCATCTCTGTTTATTTCAGTGCATGGGGGGTGCATTTCTGTGTGAATTTGGGGGTTCCCTCCTCCTGGGCTTTCTTTCACCTTAATGGTGATGACTGTGTGGAACCCCTCATTAGAGAGTGTGTGACCAGCCTTTTAACTAAAGTACCATGGGCAGGGTGCGGTAAAAGGCTGGGAGCCTAGGAAGGGTACAGGAGATACAAATACACCCAGACATTGGGCTTAAGTAATTTACCTGCAGTACAGCTAAAGTTACATGTCATCTATAAGCTAAAAGAAAAAACAAAGAAAAAAAAAGTGAATTTGGGAAACCACCTTATTATTATTTTAGTTCTGTATTGTTTTCTTTCTTTTGAAGGAAGTGCTTTTTTGTAACACTGCTTTTTCCTCTAGCAATGTGTACTTTTTGAAGTATTTTTCATATATATTATATACTTATGAGGGGGCGTTCTTGTTTGGGATTCATTGTTCGTGGACCTTGCTATTAATAATTAAACCAAGCAGGACACTAGATCTGAAAAAGGCAGGACCTCCTTTAATCTTAACTTAGGACTGCCTAAAGAGAATTTTTATAAGGCTCTCCAGTGGCTTTGGGTTTTACGGTGAATTAAGATGGAGCAAACAGGAGAGTAATTGCTAAGGCAGCTGAGATGGTTTCCCGGTAGACACTGATGTTTACACACTCTTGTTCTTAGGAACTTGGAGTGTTGAATCACTTTGGGATACTCTGATACTGTCCCCATCTTGATGGGAACAGGTGCTGGTGGCTTTGCTTTCTGGGCACAGAGCAAGGCTTCCCCTCAGCCTCCCGTATCAGAGAGATCCACTCTCTGCACACTCAAAGTATGCTTCCTGTAGGGAACAACGCTTTGTAGCTTTCTGACTCAAACATTTTTATACTAAATCATGCACCATCGAGTTGCAACTCAGAGAGGGAACAAGTGGTTTATTTTGGCCACCACTTCCTCAAGCCATTCCCATTTTACACAGAGCTCCCTTGGTCCTGTGAATTGACCTGGGATTGAGTAAATATTCGGCCTGCATCCAGCTACAGAGCCCTCACTGCTCACCGGGTGGCATCCAGGGTACCTGGGAAGTAGCAGTGAGCAGGACTGCCACAGCTCCCGCCTGCAAGGAAGGAAGGGACAGCAGGAAGCCCGCGGTGACCCCTCCAGGCTCTGTGAAGGCAGTCGCATGGGTGGGCAGGTGAGCAGCACCTGTTCAGCTGAGAGGAGTCTTTCCTCCAGCCCTTTCCCCTCTGTCCATCAGATTATCGACAGGCATCAGTGGACAGGGAACCCCATGCTCTGCCACCTGCCAATGCAGTCAGGGCTGGGCTTAGCTGCTCCATTTCAGCCCAGAGCTGAGTCAGGAGAAGATGCAAGGCCCCCTGTGGCGAGAATGGCCTTTTCTTCTCTCCAATCTGAGATGTCCCCGGCCTGGTCCTTCTCTCTAGTGGGTTTTGGGCTTCTCTGTAATAGCCTAACACACCCTGGACAGACTTGAGATGAATGGTAAGAATTCTAATTATTTTTAACAGTTGGGATCAAGCTTTCTTCTGTAGCATATCGGGGAAAGGAAAGGAGGTTATAGATTGCCACATGTCCGAGTCTTCCTGATCTAAAGGCTTGGATTGTTAATACAACATGTAAGACAGATAAGATAGATGAGATAGATGAGATAGATACCGGAACGGAACACAGCGCCTCACAAACAGTTTCACGAGATCTGTTGATGAGCTCTGAGTGCTGTGGAGGCTTCCTGGTTGTGGATACAAGTGTGGGTCAGCGGGGAGCTGTTTTGGGGCTGGAGACTTTCACGGTCAGCAGACAGGCAACTGGGCTGTGCTAGTGCAGCCGCACATGGCTCCTTCATCCTCCCAGCCCCTGGGAGCCAGCTAGGGCAGTGTGTGGCCACAGTGTCTGTGCACAAAGCTGTCCCACTCAGCTTTGGGGAAGGGAGTTTCTGTCCCTACATTAAAGCCACACCTCCAGTGGCTTAGGATAAGACATGCTCTTCTTTAGGGAGGGACCTGAGCTTCGCAGGGGTGCTGAAATCATCCCTAAGGATTTTTTGTAACTTAACTATAACTCTCTCTGTGTGTTGGGGGCAGTGGGTGCGGGGAGGACAACAAGAAAAATTCAAATGACCCGGGCGATACACCTCTACTTGTTTTTAACTGTGAGTTTTTAGGCAAACAGGAAGGTCTAGATGTATGTCCAAGCCTCCTTTTTGCAATTCTAATTAACCTCCTGCTGGAACCATAAACCTATCTTATAGGGTTTAAAGAATATGCAAACACTGTGCTTTTCTCCCCCACTCTCTTAATGCAGTCCAAAACCTTCCTGTTAATTAAAAAATATGTATTTCCATGTGGTTTCCAGGTACCGCACACTCTGGGTCTGAGACAACAAGGTACAGTAGCACATGAGTCCCTGTCAGCTTTGCGCTCCGCATTCTGGGTGTGTACTTGAGCCTGATTATCTGAGGACTGGCAGAGCCCAGGCTGCTTGGAGCAGCTTCCTCCTCTGCCTTCAAATGTCCTTTAGTCATCAGGATCGCTGAGCTGGGGGCTCTCTTCCAGTTTGGTTTGCACAATGCAGACCTGGCAGAAAAGAGCCAGTTTAAAGTACATCCTCGTAAGCATCCTGGATCAGAAGTATCCAAACTTGGTTTCTCAGGGAGTGTAGAGAGACAGATGGATGCATTTTTCTCTGAAGAGTAGGCAGGGAGTTTCTACTCTCTCCTGCCCAGGTGCCAACTGCTCTGCCTTGACACAAAGCTGAGGAAAATAGTCCCCAACTTAGGCTGGTTCTACTTACAATTTTTCACTTACAAGTCTTTAACTTTACAGTGGTATGAAAGTACTCATAGGGCCATTCTGTTTTTTTTTTTTTAATTTTCGGTATGCAATAAATGACATGAAATATTCAATAGCATTACAAAATAAGCTCTGTGGTTGAGGACTTTTCCCAGCTGTAGGCTACTGAGCACCTTTGACGTGGGCTGAGCTGTGACATTCCACAGATTAGGTGGATTTGAAGCTTTTCTTTTTTGTACTGGGGTTGAATTTAGGGACATTTTATCTCTACACTCCCAGCCCCATTTTATTCTTTATTTTGAAACAGGGTCTTGCTGAGTTGCTGAGAGTCTATGTTGCTGAAGCTGGCCTCAAACCTGCAGTTCTCCTGCCTCAGCCTCTCAAGTACTAGGCTTACAGGCACGCGCCACCCCTGGCTGATCTGACACATTTTTCACTTACAATATTTTCAGTTTTTGATAGGTTTATTGGGCAGTAATGCCACTCTAAGTAGAGGAGCACCTCTATTTGGAGAAAGTCATTCTCACAGGAAACCAAACTAATGTGATTGGGGGTTGATGGTGAGCTCTGGGGAGGGGAGGGCTCTGGGCAAGGAGCCAGCACAGTGAAGGCAGAGGATAAAGAGGATGGTCACCGTGGGCAGGAGCAATGTCCTCACAGCCCTCTTGGATAGGTGGGAGGGATTAGCATCCTCCTCTCTCCTCCAAAAGAGGCGGCCTCCTTTAAATATCTTCTTGCTTTGAAGCCAAGCAGAAAGATACGATGGCCCAGCAATATAAGGTTGTGTGAGCACTGGGCCATGGAGGGAGGTTCTGCGGCTGTTGTCCCCAGTGCCCTGCTTCTGGCACACACACTCCCAAGGGATTTTACTGGCACCATATTGGAAGGCTTAATAACACAACCTGGTGTTTAATGGACTCCTGAAACAGACTCCTGGAGACTCATGTAGTCTCCTCAATGCAAGAGTCTCCACATCACCCAACCCCACCTCCATCAACACCCCAGTGACAGGGAACTCACAGGAAAGATCTGAATGTTTGTAGGGTAAAGAGAAGAAGAAAACGAAGAGACAGAGGGATGAAACAGAGCCTGCCCTTCCTACCAGGTCCACTCATGGCTTACTTTGTGTCAAAAACAGTGATTTGTGCTGCACAGTTGAACACAGTTTATCTTATTCAATTCTTATACCTTATGGAATATGTTCTATTATTTATTTCTATTTTACAGATAAGCAAAGTGAGGCATAAAGATATGAAAAGTCCCAGAGCTTTAGTGGTGAAACTGAGATTCACACCTAAATATTGACTACAGAGAGTAGACACTTTATTTGAATATATTGTCAAAAATTCATTAATTCCAGGGCTCGCTGCCCAGGAAGTTCCTACTTATGCTGAACTGAACTGCTGCCTGGTGTCTTATGATCAGTGGTCCTGGTCCTGCTATCTGGAAAAGCTTGGTCCAGGCCTGCTGCTTCTGTGTTTACAACTCCAGCTGTGATGTTCCTTCTGAATATATTGTCTCTCTGATGGCTTGGCTTTTAGAGCCCTTTACCAGAAGGTTACCTCTCTCCTTCCCATGTCATTTCTAAAATGCAGATGGTCTTTATGTGCAGAGAAATGGAAATCCCTGTGAATTAGGCACCAATCCTGTTAAGTAATCTATACTTAAGTTATTCTGTTGAGGGCTTGTAGCAGTCACACTGCTGGCTCATGTTGACTTTGGGGTCAACTAAAAATTTGAGATCATTTTATGGGATCTTGAGAAATAAAATTGACATCTCTGATCCTCAGTTTCTTCACCTGAGAAGCAGAGTTATTGATTCCTTCCATATGTGGCTGTGCAAGGTATGGGATGAGATGGCAAGGTAGCCCAGCATGCGGGAGATTCTCAGAAACTCTTTGCAGCCATCTCTGTGCGCCACTCTCCACCACTCTGTCTCTGTCCGGTCTCTCTCTATCTCTGTTTCTGTCTTTGTCTCTCTCTCTCTGGTTTTGGTTTAATGTTAGCAGACAACCAAGATCAGCATGCTAATGACCTTTGCATGCCTGCTTTGTGCAGCACACTGGAGGATTAGAAGGGGTTAAGGTATGAGGGGTGAGGAAGAAGAAAGGCAGATGCAAAAAAGCATAGTCAGTTTACACTTCTGATTGAGAAAATGCCCTCTGAGTTTCTTAATACTAGCCCAGTTTACATGTTCACAGGCACCATCTTGGGTTCTGAAAAGAAAGCAATCTGAATCCATTCTTTCTTTCTTTCTTTCTTTCTTTCTTTCTTTCTTTCTTTCTTTCTTTCTTTCTTTCTTTCTCACTGGGTATGGAACCCAGGGGCGTTCTACCTCTGAGCTGTACTCTCAGCCCTATTTTTTATTCTTTATTTTGAAACAAAATCTCACTGAGTTGCAAAGGGCCTCACTAAGTAGCTGAAGCTGTCTGCAAGCCGAGATCCTCCTATCTCAGCCTCCCAAATGCTGGGACATGTGCCACCATGTCTGGCTCAGAATTTTCTATTGTAATGTCTGCAAAGTAGAGACATTCACAATAGACAGATATACCACACCCTGTGTAGCCGGAGGGAGGAATCTTGCTTCCATGGGATAGCAAGGGGTGGAATATAACCTCTTGTGCCCGGCTAGGATGAATTCCCAAACTCACCATTCCCCAGTGGCAGAGTGGCTCTGAGAAAGTTTCTTCACCTCTCTGAACAGCGGTGTCCTTGTCTAGAGAATGGGGACAGTACTTCCCACTTCATAGAGCTGGTGTAAGGCTCAGGAGGGGAGTGTGTCGGGCATCTGTCAGGACAGCCAGGGCATGGTGGATCCCTCCGTTGTGCAAGCTGGGCCACAGGTGTGCTCAAAATAAGCTCATTCTCACAGGGTGGATTTTTTCAGAAAAGCAAAGCATGAAGGATTTTTACTCATCGACACTATGGATAAGGTGCCCTTTTCTTCATGTCTTTCTGAAGAGGTTAACATTAGTTGATGAAAAGGAATCCAATCACCGTCTTCTCTTTTCAATCTTGCAGTAGGAGTGCAGAAATAAAATAGGAGGGAGAGCAAGGAGAAAGATAAGAGAGAGAGGAAAAAGAAGAGAGACCCCCCCCACGTTATCCAATGCATAGTCACACCCTCCAGATTCTGTCCTCCGGGTGACTCTTACACGTCCACGTCCGTCAGCCTAATCAGATCTTATCTCGCCCCGTCTTCTGGGTCTGACCCCTCCGAGCACTTGCCACACTACAGACAGACAATGGCTTTCGGGTTGCGCCATCCCCGTAGACAGCGCCTTGTTGCTCTCGAATGGAGATGAGCCCGAGTCTAGCAGATGCTAGAAAAGTGTTGTCTCCCTACATCCCCAGTCCTATTTATTTTCTTTCTTTCTTTCTTTCTTTCTTTCTTTCTTTCTTTCTTTCTTTCTTTCTTTCTTTCTTTCTTTCTTTCTTTCGTGGTGCTGGAGATTGAACCCAAGGGCATTCTACCTCTGAGCTATATCCTCAGCCCCTTATTTATTTATTTATTTATTTATATCATGAAACAGGTTCTCATTAAGTTGCTGAGGCTGGCCTTCAACCAGGAATCCTCCTGTCTCAGCCTGTTAAGCATGGGGATTGCAAGTGTGTGCCACGGTGCTGTGCTACCGGACACTTTCTGGTCACCTTCTTCTAGTCCTAGCTCAGCGGCTACCTTCTTGTTGAGCCTCACTCAGTACATCCTGTTGAGCACTTCAGCGGCTCTTTACCAGGTTCTCCTGTCTCTGTTTTCCATGGCTCAACACACTGTATAATTATAATGTATTTATTTTGTTCGCTGCATAAGCTCTGTCTCCTCCACTGTCTGTACCAAAGCATAGGCAACTTAGGCCAAGACTCTTTGCTTTGTGTTCTGTTTCAAGCCAAGTGTCTGGCCTGTGACAAGTGATAATAGATATGTGTCATTGAAAAAAAGGACTCACTGCTCACCCCTTTGGCCGCTTTGGTAGTTCTGCAGGGTCCTGTCCACCCCGTCTTGGGCTGGACATTTGGAGTAGATGCTCTTGCCTGTGGAATCCCCATGTGCTCTTCCACTGGAGTGGAGGGATGCCCCCCTCTGCCCCTTGCTCCCTCCCTCTATCTGCTTGGTGGATTCCTGCTTGTTCTTCCAGTTTGAGCTTGAGGCATCATGCCCTCTAGGAATGCTTCCAAGACCCAAACTCAATGAATTAAACTGCTTCCCTTGACACTTGACAGCACTGTGAACTCACTCTGTGCATCGCTCTGTCATCTAACTTCTGCTTTTCTTGTTTGTCTGTTTCTTTAGATTGTAAGATCCCTAAAGCAGGGCCTCTGAGTTGCTCACAGTTGCATCCCCAAGTGTGATTGGGAAACAGCAGCTGTCAAGTATGTTTTTGCCAAATGGTATTTGCTATAGGACATTAGGGCTGTTTGGGATCCAGTCAAGGAAGCATTTTAGTGATCTAGCAAGACTACACAGGAGCGGATTCCTGAACTTGCCCCAAAAGAACCAAACGAAACTTTTCTCTCCGGCAGGATTCTTTGCCCACAAGGTGGAGCATGAAAGCAAAACCCAGAATGGGCGGAGCTTCCAGAGGACAGGAACACTCGCCTTTGAGCGCGTCTACACTGCCAAGTGAGTCCAAACCCTGGTGCTGCTGACTAACAGAGTGGGAACATGGTCTGGGGTCCTCCTTTCAGTAGTGGAGCGCGCGCTCGAGGCCACAAACCTGCCTGGGCCAATCTCCCGAGTGTGGGGAGATGGGATCCCCAGGGAGGAAGAACTTCACCTAGGAGACTCTCTGGACACTCTTCAGCATCTGAGTGACTGCTCGGGTGGGAGGGAAGGAAGTGGGGGTGGGGGGGTGGGCAAGGTACCATGTCCACAGCCTCAGAAACATCTGAGCCAGTCATCTAGTCAGTGGAATTGACCAATTTCCTGTGGGCTGGTCTGGAGGCCCCAGGGTGAAAACCAGCCCTGACTCATCCTCAGACTGCAGGGAGTGGCCACACACCGGCAGTCCTACACTCCTCTGGTGGCAGCCTGGAGGTGTGACAAAACATCAGTAAGTTTTATAACACCAGGTTCTTTTGGGGCCACCAGAGCAAGAACAGAAAGAATGGGGCACTATGCAGGTGCGGTAGCCTCTCTCAGTCTACTTTGGAACAAAAAACTATTTGAAAATACCTGAATAGCTCCAGGAAGAGGGGCACGGTCTATTTGGGATACAAATCCAGATGGGTGGTATTCAAATGTGACTTGGCATTCATGCAGAAAGTATTTGTTCGAGGATCAGCAGGGCCACGTTGGCTGCCTGTGACAAGAGACCTTCAGAAAGGAAGGCTCCACGCTGGGGAGCTACCTGGGAGCAGGCCTTCAGTTCCAGCTCAAAGGTGACTTTGATGTCCCCACAGCTCCTTCCAAAGGGAAATCGTGGCACCTGTGGGAAGTATGTTTAGAGTGACAGTAACAGCACAAGCAAATTCAAGGGGGACTCTGGGCCCCTTGCTCTGGGGGGCAGCTGGGAGGGAGGGCCCTTGGCTTCCTCTGTATTAAATTGACCCGTAGGAATTTTGATGGGACTGGCCTACTTCACCCTTAGCAGTACTCCTTATCTTCAGTCCATACTATTTATTCTTTCTGTGAAGTGTCATGGAGGAGTCCAGTAGAAGCCCTCCCCATCACAGTGTTTCAGTCATTGGCTCCCTTTTCTCCCTCAGCTCCTAAGTTGCTGTGTACCTTACCTGGAGGGATCATGGTCACTTTGGCAGGGTCGTCACTGGCTGACTTCCTGGCCTCTGGCCCTCTCTGAGCCCTTGTCCTTTTCAGGTGACTACAGAGTACCCACAGTGCCCCCACAGGGTCCCCCAGACCTCACACTCTCATCCCACCCACCTGCTCTGACCCTGCCACTCATAGCAAGCACTCCTATCCAGGTTATTCCAGCAGCAGGATCTCAAGGAGATACTTTCCTGAAGAACTGTAGGGAGATTTCCATTTTAACATCTGGGTCTTGGGTATATTCTCAGAATCAGTTTAAGAAATGTAAGATATAATTTAAGACTTCATAGAAGGAGGGCAGGGAAAACCTGTAGGTTGCTGTCAATCTGCGTGCACCATTTGCTTTGGGTCAGGGGCGGGGATGCAAGAGTTCCTCTCAGACACATCCTGTGCAAGAGGTGCAAGGAGGGTGTCTGATCGGCGGTGGGGTCAACGTCTCTCTGAAAGTGAAATCCAAAAGATACATAACCACTATTCTACCAGTGTGAATGAGCAGCTTCCTTTGGTGCAGATACCTGTGTTCTCACTGATGACGTTGCCTTCCTGTGGACTCCTCAGTCTCTCTGGGAGATGTTACAGTGGAATTTCTATGCACCTGCATAGAAGCTAAGTTTCTACATTGCCAGCAATGCTCAAGAATGGGATCAGTCTGGACCATCTCGCTTCTCACTCCCCCCCATGCCCTGCCCCCAGGAGTGAAATATCTGTAAGGAGCCAGAACACCCGGCTTCCTTGGTTGTCAGCCTCCAAATTGCCAAAGTGCCGTTTGGTTGGTGGTTGTGCTGTGTTGCTTGGGAGGGTGGTTTGGAAGTTCTGCAATCACATAGACTGTGGGAGTAAGAAGGTAAAGAGGACAGTGGTGGGTGATTGTTGCTGCTTGGGGGTCCCCAACCTATGGGGTGCTGTAGCCTAGCTTTCAAAACCTGTGTCTTAGCCTCTATGAGGAGGAAAAGAGCACACGTGGAGAGATAGGAAGTAAAGAGAAAGGAAGGAGAACTTTCTGTAAGAGATTGCTCAGACATGTCTCTGGTTCTATTACAAGGACCACTTTCTCCCTGGCCTGATAAGAGCATGTGTGTGCCTGTGTGGGTTGTAAAAGGGAGCCAGATACCTATGCGGCAGGCTTCTGCATGCTGGCAAATGTCTGAGGCACCTTGGCTGTGTGCCTGTGCCAGGACCCTACTGGGAAGGGGATCATGTATTGTTCTAGTAGAAAGTCATTACTAGCATTAGCTTCTCCATGGGCCTCCAAAAACACTAAAAAGGGGTGCCAAGTGATCCATGGGGTGCAGGAAGAAAAGAAGGTGTATTTAATCATGCTATCTAAAACTTAAGAAGTGAAGATGTACTCATTTTAATATACGGATTGACAGTAGGACAAGTACTATATATAATTTATTCATAAATATACCTGTCATAAGGTTGCATGATCAAAACTTTTGGTTGATGGGCTATAGGATCCTAAATGTTTAGAGACTCTGGCTATGAAGGAAAAATAGCCTAAAGGATAAATGGACTGGTGCTCTGAAAAGCCTGATGTGCATTTTTCAGCATAAAATATGACTGTAGACAGATGCAGATAGCTTAAGATTCTGGAATAACAGACGTTTCAGACATAACAGACGTTTCAGCCAGCACAGTCAACTGGCCCAGACATTAGCCTTGATCAATGACCTGTCCTACCACCCTTCTCTCACCAGGCCAGCGCTGAGTCAGGGTTGAGAACTAAACGGAGTTGGACCTTGACTCTCTGTTCACAGATAACAAAATGTACCTCCAGGCTGTCTTCCTAGCAGAAGAGCGCAGATTGTCCACTCTTGGTCAAAGCTTGTTTTTTTTTTTTTTGAGAAAAATACTAGTTAGCTGGCCCTAGGTTTCTCCCTGTGGAGTGCTGGGGAAGCAGCACAGGTAGTAGAAAGGAGATGAGTCTTTGGAGGTGTGCAATTTCCTAAGGTATGTTCCATGGATTGCAAGCTCATGGGTCACTAACAAGTGCTAGAGGGAAGAACAAGATTGTTGTGGCCAGACGGTTGAGAGCCTGCAGTACATTACAGCACACTCTGATTCCTGCCTGTCCAGGATGGAGGTGTCTCAGTTTACCACAGATGCTCTCCACCCCCTGGCTTCTTTTCTGCAGAACATTTTGGGAAAGGCCACCCTAATGCCACTTCTCCCCTGCACCTGTCCACATCCACTGTAGACTCACTTTCAAGTCACATTGATTCCTACAATTATTTGATGGAAGAGTTAGGTCTTGATCAATGATCTTGGATTAATCTGATTGATTACTATTGGCACTATTATGAACTCTATTAATCCAAGCCAATGAACAGATCAGTGTTTCTCTACTATAGCCCTAGAGTGGAGAAGAATGAAAGGGAAAATAGCACAAGTCTTTTTTTCTCTCTGTCAAAACAGCAGGGCTGAAGGACGTCAGATTGAATGGAGCATGGTAAATTATTGCAGGATCTGCCGAGCAGCTCCTATTTAGACCTCAAGAAATGAGAATCAAAATGGGGTTTCAGTTCTGTTTTGAAGAATGATATGGCACAAAAATTCTCAAAAGAAAATCCAGAATAACTATCATGTGTCCATAGGAAAAGACATTTTCGCTGGATTAACATTGGAACAATATCAGGGACCATTTCCTGAATGCTGCCTCTGAGCCTCATGGTGCCTTATCTCATTTTATTCTCACAACAGTCTGGGGGGGGGGCAATTGCTAATGTCTCCTTTTCTTTATTATTTATTTATTTATTTATTTATTTATTTATTTATTTATTTTACTGGAGATGGAACCCAGGGGTATTCTACCTCCAAGCTACACCCCATCCCTATTTTTTATTCTTTACTCCCAAGTACTGGGATTACAAGCATGAGCCACCACACCTGGCTTCACCTCTTATAGACAAGCAAATTGGGGTCCCATGAGGCTGGGAACGCACCCACATTCACACAGCCAGTAAGTGGGCAGCCCTGGCACTGGATGCAGGCTGCATGAGCCTGGAGACATATTTCTGATGGTGTTCCCTGAATCCAGCCCTGCAGCCTCTTCTCCTGGAGGGGCACATGTGCCTGGAGCTTTGGAAGCAGATGCAGTAGAGATTCTAGATGAGGAGGGCGATTGGCTTGGGCTAGACCAAGAATAAGACTCGGAGAATACACTGGAAATCCCTCAAAGATCCTATTCTCTGACAGCTGGGGAGTTCCATTCAACTCCAGACAGAACATGTTTTATTAGGAACCAAGGCGGTCTGAATTAAGCGGCAGGAATGCTTGAAGGACTGATTGTATATCAAATTACTGGCCAGTTTTCTCTAATTCCTGGACAATTAAGGATCTCCCCCTCCCCTCCCCACCTTTGCATCACCCAGATGAGACCACTTACAAACAAATAAAGAAAAACGAGAATGAGGAGGAAGCAGGGGAAACTCCTTAGTATTAATAGATTTTCAAACTCCAAGAGCGTCAGATATTATACCCCATGTGACATGGCATGTTATTTGTCCAACTGAAAAAGGATTTTTTTCCCTAGTTTTCTTGTGCTGGGAAATGCCTCACATTTCTCCCAGTCCTGCAGCTGCAATTTTGTGCCTCTAATAATGGATAAGCACAGTAGCTGCTGCAGTTGTAACTCTGGGCATGTTTATTTGCTGAGTATGCCATCCCAAATGGAGAAGTGGTAAAAGACTCCTGGCCTTTGGTGTTCTTACTGTGCCCACTAGATCTGTGGAAAATTTAGGAATTCAGAGCAGCTAGCAGAGCCAGCAGGAGCACGCGATTTCTGTCCTGTGCCTGTTTTTATTTATTTATTTTTTGGTTGTGTCTGTCTCCCAGGACAGGATGCACAGGTCTCCCACCTATTATATTCACTGTTTTTCTCCAGTGAAGTCTCTTTTCCACATTAGAAGGAAAAGATGTTTCCTGTGGCTGGGCAAAGACAGCCTGATCTCTCTGAGGTCTCTGCAGTGTGTGGATCATGGGATGCCCATTCCAGATATATTAGGCAGGTCTGCATCACTATAACAAAATAACTGATCCAGGATGCTTATGAAATAAAGAGGATTTTACTTGGGCTCATGGATCTGGAGGTTCAAGTCCAAGGTCAGGTGACCCATGGATTTGGGCCTCTGGTGAGGGCCACACATCAGTGGGGATGCAGGACAGAGTGAGCGTTCGCATCTCAAGCCAGGCCATAGAGAGAGGACAGGTGGCATTTCAGTCTTTTTCCAGAATCCACCTGAACAGCTTAAGTACCTTCCTGTGGCCCTTTCTCTTAAAGGTCCATAGCATCTCCCAGCAACGCACTCTGGGGACCAAGCCTTTAACATAAGGACCAAGGACACTACCCATATTCAAAGCATAGCACCAGAGTTCTCAGTGGTTCTACTGAGGCAAGAGACCCTAAGATAAAATAAACAGTTTGAAAATTGTGCCTTTGCTTGCATTTATTTAGTTCAAATCCCATCAACACATACTTCTCAAACTTCAGCATGCACTGGTGCCACATTCGAGTTCTTGAGTGCTGCCAGTGCAGGGAGCACTTCTCAGAACCCCTACATTACATCTTGGACTCCCAACCTCAGTGGGTCTTAGCGCTGTTTTCAGTCTCTTGGTTTTACAGTCAAGGAAACTAAGTCTGGAGAGATTGCTCTGCCAGTTTAAAGTTAGGATGGGGACTGAGGTAATTCCTGGTCAAGTGCCTTTTCTGGCTCTCATTCAACCCCCCCCCCCTTATGCCTGTTCTGTTGTTTTCCCATGTTTATTGTGTACATATTGTCCTGGTCTAGACAACAAACTCCTCATGAGGACACCTACTATTTAATGTCTTGTCATCAAAGAGTTAATGCGCCTGGCTCTGGAGAAAGACTGACCAGGGGTGGATCTTGGCTTTTCCACCCCAGGCTGGGGGACTCTGAGGAAGTTATTCAGTTACTCTGAGCCTCAGCTTCTCATCTGAAACATGAACATAATGGCAGTGGGCAAAGTCATATCTCCCTACTACATGCCCACATCCTAATCCCAGGAAACCGAAAGTATGTGCTGCTTCATGATAAAAACAAGATTTGGGTTCCTAACCAGTTAACCTCAAAATAGAGCTTATTCTGAACTATCTAGGTAGAACTCAATGTAATCACAAGGATTCTTTAAATGGGGCAGGAGACAAAAGTGATTTAACACCAGAAAGACTTGGAATGGGGCTGTAGCCCAGCGGTGGAGCACTCTCTTGGCATGCTTGAAGCCTTGGATTCCATCTCCAACACTGCAAAGAATAAAAGAAACAACAACAAAGTCTTCTGGGTCTGTATCTCTCCCCAGAATATTTTCAGAATAACTCCATCAGCCATCATTGGCTTTGGGGCAGAATGGGCTTCAAGCCAAGCGATGTGTGGATCCTGAGAAGCAAGAAAATGGACTCTCCCTGAGAGCTACAGAGACCCCTTGATTTTAGCCCAGGGAGAGCCATTTCAGGCTTCTGACTTCCCGAAGTGTGAGATGGTGAGTTCGTGTTTAAGCCACCAAGTTTGTGGCCGCTTGTTATAGGAGCCAGGGGGAACTTGTACAGTCGTCTTGTGAGCACACAGGTCTATGGTACATTAAAGGAGATAAGGGTGTAAAACACCAGCACAGTGCCTGGCATGCAGCAACGGCCCCACCAGGGACTGAGGACTGTGCCAGCACACAGTGACTGCGCCATCAGCAAGCCGGTTTGGCTTTCTCTCATCTGCTTTTGTGAATGGACTCTGGTTTCCTTTAATGCTTGAAGCTCACCTTTCTTTCTCAGCCTGGCCTGTGTGAGTCTGACATAAAGGTTTTCTGAGTTGGACTCATCTCCCCTGCAACCACCAGTCTGCCTGTGATCATGCCCTGCTGCAGGCTCTGCTCACTTTGCAATTCCAAGAAGCGCATAGACACGGCTGGGAACAGGAACCCTGCCAAAAAGCGAATACATCAAGAAACCAAGTCTCAGATGGGCTTCGCTGTAGGAACCGAGTTAATGGATTCTGAACATGTGTCTGCTTCACACCACTGTCTGCTGCGGACGTGGTGGCTAGCGGCCATGTCTTACTGGGTAGATGTAAGTGGAATGACGAAAGGGGTTTGTGGTTCTTGCATGATGCTGCTTATTAACTTGGGGTTTCCAGGAATTTTCAGACCACGTTGCAATAATGTCTTTTCTGATTTCTCTCCTTGTTTATTCCACAGCCAGAACTGCGTAGATGCATACCCCACTTTTCTTGTGGTGCTCTGGAGTGCGGGGCTTCTCTGCAGCCAAGGTAACCCAGACTTCCCTCTGTGTGTTCCCTCTCTATAACGTGCACCTCACAGAGGTTCAGAGGGCAGGCATTTTGTTGAAAAGACATTGCCTGCCCTCCAGCTCCAATCTGGGAGGCTCTGGAGGGATGAGAGCCCTTGGGAGGGAGGTCATGTTCCAGGTGCACTCTGAGCCTGCGCACAGCTCCGTGTGCTAATGCATTGCTAATGCTTGCTCCCTGGTGGCTGGTTGAGAGCTGCCGGGCTGACAAGGGTAGTTTAAGGCTAAATGTGACTCAGAATTCGTAAGCAGCATTGGCTCAGATCAAGGGCATTATAAATGAAAGCGCTGGAGGGATCTATTCTGAGACTGCTGTCACTTGGCTCTTCTGCTAATAATCTCCCTGCATGGTGGTGGCCCTCCTTTGGGCACATGTGCACGGAGCCACAGGCTGGATTCCAGGTTCCCCATCCTATCTGGGTTATCAGCAGCCTACAGTCTTGACTTCAGCAAGTCGGAAAAACAGATCAATTCCCAGAAATAATTTAAAATGCAATGGAAACCAGTCGTATTTTGGGGTCCTCTTTGGACACTTAGCATAAGACAGGCTTGGCCACCACTGGCATCTATCCAGTCTCAGCTCAGCATGGAGAAGGCAGCTTCTGTGGCCCAGCAGGGCCCCTGTGAAAAGGCCACAAGCAACCCTCTGATGGGACTATTTAATCCTTATTATCTTCACCCTACTCTGTAAAGCATGTAGAGTGGATATTCGTTCCCCAATTACCTTTGAGGACACTTTGGTTCAGGGAGATAAGTTCCTTGTTTGAAATGGCTCAACTGGAGAGCCTCAGAGGTAGGATCAGAGCCCAGGTCTTTTAGTTCCAAATTCTGGACTTCCCACAAGTACCCTCTGACTTTACTCTTCTATGTAATAAATATAAATCAAACTTTGAGCCGGGCGTGGTGGTGCACGTTTATAATCCCTGCGCTTGGGAGGCAGAGACAGGAGGATCGCGAAGGTTCGAAGCCAGCCGCGTGCGCTGGCTTAGGAGACCCTGTTTCCAAATAAAAATGTAAAAATAGGTCTGGGAGTGTAGCCCGGAGGTAGAAGGGCTTCCAGGAACCCCAGTACCACCAAAAAAAAAAAAAAAAAAAATCAAACTTTGACTGTATGCCAAGCCCTGTCATCTGGATGTAGGATGTAGGAATAAGTAAAACAGAGATGTGGTGAAGTACGGTGGAGCATGGAGGCACCGTTGCCTAGAGTGAGGTGCCCCATGAAGGATGGGCGGCGGCGAGGGCCAGGCAGCAGAAACCGCTCAAGGGACACCGTGCAGCCTGCTCTGCTAGGAAGACTGTCAGCCAGCTCACCACTATTTCTCATTCTTCATCCTGAGAGAAACAAAAGGCATGCCTGTTATTACTTGAAAAATCAAGTCAAACTCCACTCATACTAGGAGTTATGATTCCTTTTAAGTCCTACATAAGACTTGATCTAGGTGGAGCTGCTTTGGCTAGGTAAATACAGAGGGAGTCTGAAGGTGTTTCAGAGCCCTGTAAATTGCATCCCTTGTCGTCAAAACAAGCATGGGCATCGCCAGGCTGAAAAGTGGCAGTCAACCCTTTTTCATAATTTTATTGACAACTGCCATTTCTTATGGATACAATGGACTGTAGATTTTTTTATGGATATAATAGACTGTAGAGTTGCTATTTTTTTTTTAGCTGAAAGGAACCCCAGAACTCATTCTAGCCCCAAACCCTCATTTTACAGAGCAGGAGCCCAAGCCCAAAAGGAAGAAGTGGCTTGCTTAAATCTCAGAATTGTAGACCCCTGATTTGTCCCCTTTTTTGTGGTCCGGGGGCCCAGGTTCCCACAGGAGGCCCTATCTTTCCTGCAGCAGGACGATGGGTATGGACTCCTCCATGCCTGATTTCTTTTTGTTTGTTTGTTTGTTTTTTGGTGGTATTGGGGATGGAACCCAGGGGCCTTATACCTCTGGGCTACACTCCCAGACCTATTTTATATTTTATTTGGAAACAGGGTCTCTTAAGCCAGCTGAGGCTGGCTTCCAACTTGCACGATCATCTTGTCTCCACCTCCCAAGAGTGGGGATTACAAGCACGTGCCACCACGCCCGGCCTTCCATACCTGATTTCTATTAGCTCAGGTTCAGCTGAGTTATCATAAAAAGAGAAATAGGTCCATGAGTCAGAAGAGAACCATCCTGATGGGAAAACTTTGAGGCAAATCATGGCTTCTAACAATCTTGTGACTTTCAGATAATGACAAAACTCACAGTTTTATGTATGTTTGTATGCATGTATATGTATTAAATTGAGTGTATACTTACATCTGATGACTTATGACCCACAGAAATGGCACTTTGGCATGGCTCACCTGAACAGTGGGGGAATCAGTAAATGTTAGTATTATTATTTACTGATGCTGGAGGCCGTGATTAAGTTTTGAGGTCTGTAGGACCTGGTTTCAAATTCCACTGGTGTGACTACTTGCCTGAGGTTTTCTCATTCATTGGACAAATATATTTTGAAAGTGTGTATGTGTCAGGCACTCTGCCAGGCATGTAGCGCTCCAGGAAAAGACAACTGTCCTCATGGGTTCTTTGGTCAGAGCTTATGTGTCCTCTTCTGTTAAATAGTGATAGGAAAGTGCTCCTTACCTGTAGGTGTCTGGGAGGATTGGAGCTCAAGTTCCCAGAGTCCTGGGAGGATCCTGGCATGTAAAAAGTGCACACTAATGGCAGTTAATTTGGCATTTGCATAGTTCTTGGAGGTTTCCAAAGTACTTCTATAAGCCAGACCACTTGGTCCCAGTATTTGGGAAGCTAATATAGGGAGGATCACAGATTCAAGACTAGCCTCAACAATTCACTGAAACGTTCAGCAACATAGTATGACTTAAAAAAACTTAAAATAAAGCCGGGTGTGGTGGCGCACGCTTGTAATCCCTGTGCTTGGGAGGCGGAGACAGGAGGATCGCGCAGGTTCGAAAGCCAGCCACGCTGGCGTAAGAGACCCTGTTTCAAAAATATAAAATAGGTCTGGGAGTGTAGCTCGGAGGTAGAAGGGCTTCCAGGAACCCCAGTACCACCAAAAAAAAAAAAAAAAAAACTTAAAATAAAATATTTTTTAAAAGTGTGTCTATCTCAGCAAATCAATTTCACTCTCACACTAATTCCTAATAAACAGAAAAGCTATACCTCATGTCCACTTGTAGAGAGAGTTGAATGCCAGCTCCAGGTAACATTAGTCCTAATGGATCTGGGTTTCTGGCTCCTAGCTTTGAGTTCAGGACTCCATGGAGTTACTGGAGTGCAGGCTGTTTCTCAAGGGGCTTGAATGCACAAGCAAATCTCATTTTATAGAGATCTCCAGTATAATTTATCCAGCAGAGATCAGGCGCTGGGCTGCTGGGAGTTCTGCTCTCAAGAGAAGCAGCCTCAGAGCTGGTCTCTAGAGCCAAGTCCTGACCCCATCCCCTCCTTGAAAGGTGACAGCCTGACACCGTCCCTTTGACCACCTGAGCCCAACTCCCCTTGTGTAGAAACAGGCATGCTGGTCCTGGTTAGGCTGATGGGATTCACTTGAGACGATAGATGGGCAAGCACCAGGCTGTGATAGAACTCTTAGTAAAGTCCTGCAGTCTCCCTAGCCCTTTGGCTTTTGTCTGAGTGCATGCCAGCCTCCACCGTCAAAACCTGTGGCCTCTGCTAGATTTCATTACCGATGTTGGCAGTTAATGACTGTGTTACTTCAATGCTAACAGAGCCTGTTTGGGTATCTGCAAAACTAACCAGTGTTTTCTCTTCTCTATGTAGTTCCTGCTGCCTTTGCTGGGCTGATGTACTTGTTCGTGAGGCAGAAGTACTTTGTCGGCTATCTAGGAGAGAGGACTCAGAGGTGGGTCGCTGGGACTGTGAAAATATAGTTGGAAACTTGTCTAGTTTTCTCACTGAAAATTTTCTTTGCAGCTGGATATGTTGGCACACATCTGCAGTTCTAGTACTTGGAAAAGTTGAGGCAGGGGGATTGCAAATTGGAGGCCAGCCTGGGGAAATTAGTAAGTCCATGTCTAAAAATAAAATAAAAAGGGCCGAGGATGTAGCTTAGTGGTAGGGCATCCCGGTACTAGCAAAATAGGTAGATAGATAGATAGATAGATAGATAGATAGATAGATAGATAGATAGATTCCTCTGCATAGCATTGAACTTTTGGAGGGCACGATAAGGCCCAGCAATGTGCGCTGACACCCTGTGTTGCATATTCCTGCAAACCCATACCTGATACATACCCTCTTCAGAACCTGGGATGAATTTTTATGTCTGGCTTCCCAGGCCTCTTGTGAGTAAAACATTTCCTTGTTTGTTTGGAGAAATGAGACCTAAGTTTGCACCTCGTGGTAAGCTCTCTGGAGACAAGAAGGTTGAGAACATAAGATTCAGTGACATGCAGTAAGAAACTGGATGGAGTCCTCATCTCTTTGCTTATAGAAGTCACAAGACAGAAAGCCCCAGAGCAGCCCTACACTTCCATGATACCTGCACTGAAAGTTTGGATTTTAGCAAAATAACTTAGTACTTAGAAGATATTTGGGGTTACAGTATGTCACTAGTTCCTTAGAGGATGGGATTCCTGAGAGTACGGATGTTGCCCAGAGCTGGGAATCTATTCCGGGGAGCTGCCACTGCACATGCCACCCTCTGCCTCCCTGTCCTTCCCTGTCCACTCCCACCTCCTGCTCTGTTTTTTATAACCCTCCTCTAGTGGTCGATCAGTGAGCCTTCTCTTTATATAGCATCCCTCAGCAGTGACAGGGGAGTGATATCCTGTTGAGGTCACAGGTGAAAGCACCGCACCCTATTTGGGGAGGGAGCCTGGGAAGCTGAGAAGCCCCGTGGCTTGAGTGGGGTTGGTGGGGAGCTGGGCTGAGGCCCCAGAAAGAATCCCCCCATCTCTATCTTTATTCTCAAGTGGTGTTCTCATTTATCCTTTCAAACCATAACTCCATTATCTCTCCTATTCTTATCAGTACTGTTGTCAATGATATCCTTCATTCTCTTTTACCCTGGGTAACATCAATCATGCCTCTTCCTGGGACTGTTTCTGTAAGGCGTGGTGGAGCAGAGTGTCTAGCAGTGAAGCACAGGGCTCCCCTCTGGGCTTGTCCCCATACAGCCCTGCCTTCCTCCCCCAGGGTCCCAGGCATTTGGCTCAATTACTATTCCTTTCTTCCTTTGTGAATACCTGCTTGAGATTCTATGGTTGCTTCAATTCTAAGACAACCCACAGAGCATGACAAAATTTGCCCACCTGCCCACACCCCACTCCCCCAGTTTTTCTTTGATACTAGAGATTGAACCAGGGGCGTTCTACATTAGAGATGCTCCCTCAGACCTTTTATTTATTTATGTATTTATTTATATTTATTTTTTCATGTGTTTTTTAAATTTTTATTTATAAGTGGAACATATTGAAAGTGGTGTACATTTAGATTGTGCTTCGTGCCCTCTCCCCCCATTTCCCCCCCCCAATAAAGAGTGTCCAGGTTAACCATGTTGTATTTATGCTATTACACATATTTGTATGTAGCTCCTCCATTGAACAACCTCAGCTTTCTTCCTCTCCTATCCTTCCATTCAAGCTTTGCTGAGATTTCCCCTCCATCATCTGGAGCCCCTCTGGTTTTACCAGTACTCCCTAGCTTGGGCATATCAGAGAAAACATATGTCCCTTCTCTTTCTGTGCTTGACTAATCTCCTTTTTTATTTTACACTTTGAACAGGGTCTCATTAAGTGGCTGAGGCTGGCCTCAAATCTGCACTATTTCCATCTCAGCCTCCCAAGTACTGAGATTATAGGCAAATGCCACCCCACCTGGCTTACAGGCCCTTTTAATTTTAAAGATTTTATTCACTGATCACAGTTAGAGAATGTATAAACATTGGCAAAAATAAACAACAGGATATAGAATCAGACATCTTAAAAATATTTGTTTTTTCTAAACTTCATTGACATCTCTCAAGCATACCCCGCTGTCCCTCATTAGACAGTAGTAAGAAGATCCCATTAGCCTTTAACCCCCTGCCCATGTCTGTTCTCCACACTCCTCACCTCTCCTGTTGCTATCATGGGCACTACTGATGTGTCACAGCGCTCTTGTTTTTCTTTTTAAAAGAGTGTTCTTATTTTTAACTGAGGCATGATAATTGTACCTATTTGTAGAGTATGGTGTGACATTTCAATACACACATACAAAGCGTAGCGATCAGGGTATTCGGCATATCTACCACCTCAGGCATTTATCACTTTTATGTGTTAGCAACATTAGGGATCCTCTACATTAGCTATTTTGAGATACTGATCAGTTATTGTCAACTATAATTCTCTTACTGTGGCACAGAACATTAGAACCTATTCATTCTAACCATCATCTCTCCATCTCTCTTCCTCTCCTGCATACTTTCCAGGTTATGGTAACTGCTATTCTATTTTATACCTCTTTGGGATTAGTGCTTTAACTTCCACATAGAAGTGAGGACATACAATATTCATCTTTCTTTGCCTGTATTTCACTTAACATAATGTCCTCTAGTTCTATCCATGTTGCTGCAAATGAAAGAATTTCACTTTTTTATAGCCAAATAATATTCTGTGTTTACATATACCACCTTTCCTTTATCTATTCATCTCCTCCTCCTAGAAGTACATGGCTCTTGTTTTCAGGCCTCCCTCCCCCTCCCCAAGCCCTTCCTCCCTGAGCTTTGTGGTTCATCTACAGCATCGCTGCTACCTAGCAGTTAAAGATAAGCCCTATTGTTTTTCTCCTTTCGATCTAAGCTACTATCTAGGCCTAAACTCAATGGCGATTAGCATCATATTATAAGACTATTTGCCTTTTGTCATCTACCTTCAGCAGCTGGTACTAGGCTGCTCCTTCTTCCCCTCAAAGTTCCTTCTTCTGCTGGGGTACCACTCAATTCCTCTTGGTGTTTTAAAGTTCACAGCTTAATGAGGGATGGCCAACATTTGGTGTCTAGGTCATTTGGGGCATGTATGGCAAAATACCACAGACTGGGTCATTTATACACAAACAGAATTTTATTTCTCTTGGTTCTGGAAGCTGGGAAGCCAAAGATCAAGGTGCTGGAAGGTTTGGTGTCTGGTGAGGGCTATTCTCTGACTCCAAGATGGCTCCCTGTTGCTGTATCTTCCCATGGCAGACAGAAAGTCAAAGGGCTGGGGGATCCCTTCCACCTTTTTATAAGTTTACCACTCCTGTTTATGACAATCCACCTCATGACTGAATTACTACCAGAGTCCCCACCTCCTGTTAGCATCAGATTGCATATGAATCTGAGAGGACACATTCAGACTGTGTCAGTTGGTGACTGTGGGGGCCACTGAACTCGGGTTACTCAACTCCATCTTCTCTTCGGTTGTTCACCCACTTCTCACTCAACATTTGTTCAGAAAATCCTAACTGACCACCTGCTCTGTGCCTCGAGTCAGGGACATATCCCAAGGCCAAAAGTATTCAGCTCACAGAAATGATAATAGACCTAGCTTTCAAAGGGCAAGAGAACTGATCCCTTGCACTCATCTCTCTCCTCTACAATTGGTACTTTAGAATTTTTAGGTCCCTCCAAAGGTGAACCGTGGTGTTACTGCACCAGAGTTTAAGGACAGACTTGCTTCTTTTTTAAGCCCTGGGTGCGTACATGGGGAGAGAGTGTGGTGCCTCTAACAGTGAAATGTGCCAACCAACTGCATCGAGAGCATCTGGAGAGCTTATGAAAATAGATTCCTGGGCCCCACCCCAGATTTATGGATTTGGGATCTCTGCCACTGGAGACCCAGGGATCTGCATTTCAACATGTTCTCAGGTGATTCTGTTAAGTGCTGGACTTTGGGAGTCACTGAAGGCTATATGACGATGGGGTTTCAGGTCTGGGGTCCATCACTGGGACTTTGAAATACATTCCATGACCAATAATACCTGAGATGCTGCCCCACCTTTCATACAAAGTAGATGGGTAGATGGAGCATGGCTGGGTAACGGAGCTGTGATTTAAACCCTGTGTATCTGAAAGTGATAACACTTTTGTGAAGTGGGTGTTGTGTGTGCTGCATGGAGAGTTTTCTCTTTCCTTCTTTTCCAGCACCCCTGGCTACATATTTGGGAAGCGCATCATCTTGTTCCTGTTCCTCATGTCCCTGGCTGGTATACTCAACTATTACCTCATCTTCTTTTTCGGAAGCGACTTTGAAAACTACATCAAGACCGTGACCACCACCATCTCCCCTCTACTTCTCATTCCCTAACCCTCTGCTGAATACGGGGCTGGCACTCTCATCTAATCAATACCTACAAGTCATCGTAGCTCAGCCTTTTAAAGGATTCTGCTCCTCTTTAGAAAGCTGTAAATCTAGTGATGATCTGGGCTTCACAGCTTCAGTTAACCTTGCTTTTCCAGGAAGAAAAGATTGTCATGTTAGCTCCACCCCTTGGACATGGTGGTGGCCCTGGATTTGTTATTCAGTTCTATTTTGTATGTTGCAGGACTTATCCTGCTCTCTCAAGATGGTTTGTGATCAGATATATGTTTTCCTTAAATAAATAAACAGATAAACTATAGGCTGGTGGCTCAGTTTTTTTTTTTGGGGGGGGAGTACATCTTTATAGTTGAACTGCTAGTTTGTTTTATTCAACCTAAATGATGATAATTTAAAAAAAGGCACTATCCAAGCTGGGCATGGTGGTGCACACCTGTAATCTCAGTCTTTGGGAGGTTGAGACATGAAGATCACAGATTTGAAGCTTACCTCAGCTTATCTAGGCTTTCAGCAACTTAGAGAGATCCTATTTTCAAATAAAAAATAAAATAGGACTGAGGACGTAGTTCAGAGGCAAAATGTCTCTGAGTTTAATTCACCCTACCACCACCACCACAAACACCCTGTGTGGACTAGATTTGTATCTATATGCTAGTGTTGTACTCAATGCTTACCCTATCATGCAGTTTAAAATGTGCTGTAATTCCCCGTGAGAGCCTAAGATAATGCCAGGCGCCACCAAATAGTGTTCGAACATATGAATCAATGAGTGGATGAGCTCATGATCACAAGCTCATCCACTGGCTGGCTGTATTTAATAAGATATGTGTATCAAGCCATTTCTTCTACTCTGGGTAGATTTGTAATCACCTTGCCACTGCCACACTGGGTGGTCTTGGCATAAAGAGCACAGCTGGGAGACAGTGAGCTATTGTCATGTGTCCAGGACACACGAGAAAATCCAGCTCTACTACTGGAATCAAATTCATGAGACTTTGTCATCTCAATTGAGATGACCAGTGATAGATGGATCCTCTGCCCCACAGCCTAGTATCATGGTGATCATAATATCTTTTTAATTCAATTTTTATGGTACTGGGGATTGAGCCTAGGGACATTCTAACTTACAACTATACCCCCTATCCTTATTTTATTTTGAAACAGGATCTCTCTAATTTTCTAAGGGTCTCACCAAGTTGCTGAAGCTGGCCTGAAATCTGCAATCCTCCTGTCTCCGCCTCACAAATACTAGAATTACAGGTGTGCAACATCATGCCCGGCTCAGAAAATTTTAAATGACACGTGCAGCTTGGCTTATATTCCCCGCTGGAGAATGCTGATCCGTGAGTCCCACAGAGCTGGCAGGGCCTCCCAGCTGAAATAAAGGCTGAACCTTATTCTAAGTATCACCTTTAGGCATGATTTCTTGCAAACAATATGGAAAAACATGCCTGTGAAAGTTACCACAAGTGACACACCAATCCTGCCTGAATCTGGAAAGCAGTTCTTTGAAGCTTGTCACCATATGATCATGAGAGTGTTTCATTAAGCATTTCTGATCACAGATGTGGCACATTATTAAAATATCATTTTTGCAGTCACCCTAGAGGCTAGGGTTATCTGAATATGCAGAAAGAAACAGCTTGTGGAGCTGTTGTGTAAATGAAATTACTAGAAAGCAATGCACTCAATTGCATATTGGCTCAGGGGGTTATTCTTATTAAAATGTTTTGAGAAGAGTTTCTGTTCATTTCTGCAGAATTGCTCTCCAAATTAAAAATTTGGCTTGGCACACCAATAGGCCAGAGTCCCAGGAGAAGTGTAGCCTCTTTTCTTCCCCTTGTTATCCTCACTAAGCCCTTAGATACTGTGCTGATAGGTAGCACATATTGTCTGCATGGAACTTATGTATTAAAATTGACTGCAGTCCTGCAGATGAGCACATTCTTATTTGGCCTAAAAAAAGTTAGGGTAGGCTTCCAGAAATCAAGTGAGCCATTGAAAGAAAACAACTCTGTGTTCTTAATATTTTTGGAAGCAAAGCTTAATGAACATTGACCTAAATAGTTGAAGAAGTGGCTGCAAAAATGGGTTTGTTATTAATAGCCTGGAATTCACTGCATAAACATGGCCTTCTCAGAATTCAAACTACTAAACAGCTGCTCAGCCAATAGACAGGGCAACAGTATGAGCCTTCAGTGCACGGTCACTTGCTTTGGCCCATATACCTTTGGGTGCTCGATGTTAGGATGATGGCAACCAGAATGCAACCATGGTGATGTCTGGAAATGTCTATGCTTACCTGGAGCCAGAAGGCCATGCACCAGTCCTGCAGTCTCCCTCCATCCTCACTATGACCTGAATGTTTGTGTCCCTCTAAATCTCATATGTTAGAACCCCAGCCCTCAGTAAGATGGTATAGGGGCCGGGCCTTCTGAGAGATAATGAGGTCACCTCAGCAGATCCCTCCGGAATGGGACTAATGCCTTATAAAATAGGCCGGGGTGCCCTTTGTGTTCCTTCTGCCATTGCTCACCCAACAAGAAGGCTTCTCTATGCACCAGTAAACAGGACCTCACCGACACCAAGCCTGCTGGTGTCTTGATCTGAGACTTCCAGCCTCCAGAATTGTGAGGCATACATTTCTGTTATTTATATGTGGTCTATGCTACTTTACTAGAGAACCCAAATGGATTAAAATACCTCCCAGTTATATTTACACTATCAGAGCATTGGCCAGTAGCATCTTTTTTTTTTTTTTTTTTTTTTGGTGGTACTGGGTTCCTGGAAGCCCTTCTACCTCCGGTATACACTCCCACGGGCTACACTCCCAGACCTATTTTTTTTTTAACATTTTTATGTGGAAACAGAGTCTCTTAAGCCAGCGAGGTTGGCTCCGAACCAGCCCGATCCTCCTGTCTCCGCCTCCCAAGCGCGGGGATTACAAGCGTGCGCCACCACGCCCAGCGTTGCCAGTAGCATCTTAAAAGGGCGTTGGCTGATGTGAGTGACGCCATAAGGCTGGATAGTTCTTGTAATTTCCAGCCTTAGAGAAAGGCTGAGGGAGGGTAGGAGGAGTGTGTGTGTGTGCGTGTGTATGTGTGCGTGTGCGCGCGTGCAGTGGGTGCCTATTGAGAGAAAAGAGCTACAGTAGCACTTTGGCTTAGCTGACCCATCCTTTCCGTCTCCCCTTCCATCCACCTGGGTTAATGGGGACCACGGGAAGTACAACTAATGTCTGACCCTCACCTCATTTTAACCCTTACTTTCAAAGCCCCATCCTTCCATGAGTTTCCTGCCTTCATTCTTCCCATGTGGCAGGCCTGTCACTGAGCAATTAAATGGGAGACGCCAGGCAGGGAAAGGAAGTGGGTCACCAGGAAGCTGAGAATTGCTTGCGTCCTTTTCTAGAATGTTCCACTTTCCCTCAGTGAGGGATTCCCAGCTGGTGTGTTATGAAACAGGCAAATAAAGCGCTGAGCACAAGTTCTGACCTTGATGAAATGCTTGGGGGAAAAAAAGTAGCTTTATTTATGACTCTTATTCCTTTTTTTTTATTGTTTTGTTTGAAGCATTTTAAAGCATAACATCAGCAAAGCTCTTATCGTGGTGCGGTAACACAGTGTTCAGTTCACTCAGACTTGAGAAACAAGAAGGAAATGCATTGAAGAGGGGCAGGAAATAAAGAGAAGAAAAGAAAAGAAAAAAAATCAATACAAAATAAAAATGTTAAGGAGGCACTTTAAAGCATATGAGGAATACAAAACATGGTTGAGAGCTGTTTATGTCTGAAGCTCTGTGCGGCACACCCCCTCCTGGGGGGATAAACACTGCTGAGACAGAGGATGCTTGTCTTAAGGAGGCTACCTTTTATTTGGGGGAACAGAACTGTTTATGAAAAGATTGTCAGCAGTTCAGCTAAGAGGGTAGAACCAGAGGTATGAATCTAGAAAAGCCACTGACTGCAGTCAAACATGCTCATAGAGATCGGAGGAGGGACTTCTGCGGGACCCAGGAGAGAGGACTGTGGGTGGGTCTGATGGCTGAGATGGGAGTAGGCAGGGCTCCAGGCTAGGACTCACCAGAGGATCCACAAGGCCCTGGGCTTAACCCCGCACAGCTTCTTCATGCTGGAGATTCCACCCTTTCAATGTTACAAGGTAGCTCTAATTTAAAATGTTTATAGCAGGGCCTGGTGGCACACACACTTGTAATCCCAGTACGTGGGAGGCTGAGAGAGGAGGATCACAGGTTCAAAGCCAGCCTCAGTACCTTAGCATGATCCTGTATCAAAATAAAAGGGCTAGGGTGTAGCTCAAAGGTAGAATACCTTTGGGTTCAATCCCCAATATCACAGAAAAGAAAAAAAAAAAGATTTCATATGGATTAAAATTCATGTATGTCAATATAAAAACTACTTTTTTTTGGTACTGGGGATTGAACCAGGGCATTCTATCTCTGACCTACATCCCCTTGTTATTTTTTTACTTTTGAAACAGAGTCGTGTTAGGATGCTGAGAGTCTCATTTAGTTGCAGAGGCTGGCCTTGAACTTGTGAGTCTCCTGTCTCAGCCTCCCAAGAACTGGGATTACAGGCATGCACCACCGCACCCATTTCACTTAGTAGGAAACACATGGCTTTCAAGCAGCATTTTTTTTTTTTTTTTTTTTTTTTGCTATGTCATCAGCCCTCCTCTGACATTGAAAGAGAATTTGGTGTAAGAGTTTGAGAGACTCCACATTGTGAACAAAGGTAGGCTATGCAGCAATGGAGGAGAGCACCATCTTGACTGGAGTATTCCTGAAAGGAAGGAGAATTCCTGAAAGGAAGGTCCCTGAGTGAAGCGCTGGAAACTTCAGTTGCCAGAGTATGGGATTTGGGTGGTCTCAGTAGAGAGCTGTTAAAAGTATGTATGTGTGTGTGGTGGGGAAGAACCACATAAAGTTGAGGTTAAATAAAAATAACGTGGCAGCGTTGTAAAGTATACTTTGAAGACAGAAACCAGATAGACTGAAGACAGGAAACCTGCTGGAGATAGTTGGTAAGTGACAATCTCAATGGTGTGAATGCAAGATGGCGCCAGACCGAGATGGCAGCCGAGGGGTGGAATTAGGGTGAAAATGCAACATTAAAAATGAGCAAAACCCAGGAAGCATGATTGTTTAGAAGGGGCAGGAAAAGAAGGGGAAATAAAGGAGGATGCCTGAATTGTAGCCTGGCTGATGAGGAGAATCACAGTTCAAATAAATCCTGATTGTTAACCAGGTGTGGTGGCACATGTTTGTAATTCCAGCATTTGGGAGGCTGAGACAGGAGGATCATGGTTTGCTGACAGCCTCAGTAATACTTAGTGAGGCCCTTTGCAACTCAGTGAGATCCTGTTTCAAAATAAAGAATTAAAAAAAAAAATAACAAGGCTTGGGTGTAGCTTGGAGGTAGAATGCCCCTGGGTTCCATCCCTGTACAGAAAAAAAAAAAAAAATCCTGATTGTTGCCAGGGTTGAGTTCTGGGTATCAACAGTGACTAAAGAGACAAGGCTCCAGCTGGGTTTGTGGCTTGCTCCTCTACTCCAGTACTGAGGAGGCTGAGGCAGGAGGATCACATGTTTGAGAACAGCCTCAGCAAGTAGTGAGATTCTTATCAACCTAGCAAGACCCGTTTAAAAAAAGTAGGACTGGGGGTGTAGCTTGGAGGTAGAATGCCCCTGACTGGGTTCAATTCCCAGTGCCACAAAACAAAACAAACAAACAAAAAAACCGAGACAAGTTCCCCTGATTTCATAGAATGTTGATTATAATGGAGGAAATTAAGGAGCAAAGTATAAAAAACACCAAAGTACATTGTAGAAGCCCCATAGCATACAGCTTTAGTTTATAGTTTGGTCTACATCTTTATGGAATATAAGCCAAATGACATTGAAAATAGACTTGTAATAAGATTCCAAGTATGGTTGTATGCACCTGTAATCCCAGTACTTGGGAGGCTGAGACAGGAGGATTGTAGGTTTGAAGCCAGCCTCAGAAACTCAGTGAGGGCCCCGGGGCGCGCGGGCGGCCGGGAGGCGGCGCGGGCCGGGCCGGAGCCCTCCCCTCCGGGAGGAGCGCGCCTCGCCGCCCGCCGGCCAATGGGCGGCCGCGACGGCGGCGCAACGTGGAGCCGCTGCGGAAGGAATGACTTCAGCAGGCCTGTAGGAAGAGATTCTATTGTGTGGCCTTGCACATCACTCTTCCTTTGAGTTGAAACTTGACTGCAAGCCAGGTGTGGTGGTGCACGCCAGTAATCCCATTATTTGGGAGGCTGGGACAAGAGGATTGCAGGTTCAAAGACAACTTCAGCAACGTTGCAAGACTCAGCAACCCAGCAAAGACCCTGTTTCAAAAAAAAAAAAAAAAGAAAAAGAAGAAAACCAGCCTGCATTGCTGCGCTGGCGCCATATTCCCTCACAGCATCAGGCTCCAGAGAAGAAAGGTAAACAGTGAGATGAAGTGAGCTGCTGCGGATCATTCAGGTGTAATTCAGCAATTCTTTCAGCGCAAAGAACGTCTAAAACTCCCAGTGGCCAAGCTCATCACACCTTCCAGGGACTCAGAACAGAGCTCAAAACCAGAAAAGAAATACTCCAGCCTCACGGCCGAGGGTGTGGCAGCGGCACCATATTGACAGTGGCAGAGGCGAGTTCACCACACCTGCAACAGCTCCAGATCAGAGCACATAATAACCATAGTGAAATTGTGGCCCTTAAAGGAGAAATCCCAGTACTGCACTTCCAGGGACTTGTGCAGCTTTGATAATCTTCCTGGGTCTGAGATTTTGTACTCCAAACCAGTGAAGGAGTAACGGTGGCAGAGATACCACACCCTAGTCGCAGCTCCCCGTGGGAAAACGCCCAGCCCAGCACCCCCATGGTCTCGCGCAGCCCCAATTAATTCCCTGGGTCTGAGACTTTGTGATACAATCCAGTAAAGGAGTAGTGGCAGCTGAGATTACCACAGACTCGAGATCCAGAGCACGCTAAGTGAAGTTGTAGTGACCCAGGGAAGAACCCAGAAAAGGCACAAACTTCCGAAATCATGGGAAAGAGGAACAAGAATAGAGCAATGAATGCCCACAACCCCACAACATCAAAACCTGATAAAACAGAAATTCAGAGATTTCTAGAAAATCAAATCAGGAATATAATTGTAGAAATAATACAGGACCTTCGAAAAGAATTTAGAGAGAGTGTAAAAGAAATAAAGGATGCAATTATTGAGGTAAAGGCCTCAATTCAAAGTATAAACAATCGATCAGACCACACAGAGAATAGAATCTCATTCCCAGAAGATGATCACTCCAAAAACGAACACATAACTTATAACTTAGAAAAAAAAATCAGACAGCAGGGATCTGACATTGAAGAAATATGGGCCCATTTTAAGAGAGCCAACCTAAGAATAATTGGAATAGAGGAGGGAAAAGAAAATGAAACCAAAGGGATCAATAATCTCTTCAAAGAAATAATAGCAGAAAATTTTCCAAACATAGAGGAAGAGGTCGATACCCAGGTTCAGGAAATGTATAGAACTCCCTTTAGACAGGATCACAGAAGAGGATCCCCACGCCACATAATTGTCAAAATGACCAATGTGGAAGCCAAGCAGAGAATCTTAAAGGCAACAAAAACAAAATGCCAAGTGACATTCAGAGGCAAACCAATTAGAATCACTCCAGACTTCCCAAACCAAGTCATGAAAGCCAGAAGGGCTTGGAGTAACATATTCCAAACTCTGAAAAAAAACAACTTCCAGCCAAAAATTTTCTACCCAGCAAAACTATCTATCAAATTAGATGGGGAAATAAGAAGCTTCCATGACAAACAGAAACTGAAGGAATTTCTGTCTTCAAAACCAGAGCTAGAGAAAATACTCAAAGAGATTAACTACAAAGAAGAAATAGGTAATACACACCAGAACCAGAGAAACAAGATTTTCCATCCAGCAGACAACTGAGCAAAGAAGAATAAACAGTGTTTTAAACAGAAATAAAATCTTAACGTGTTAGTAATTAAACGTTATCTCTCAATAATCACATTGAATGTAAATGGCCTCAATTCCCCAATAAAAAGATATAAAGTGGCAAAATGGATTAAAAACCAGAATCCATCCATCTGCTGCTTACAAGAAACACACTTTACAAGTAAAGAGAGTAACAAACTTAAAGGGCTGGAGCAAGGTAATTCATGTTAAGCAGCCATCCTAACAAATGAGAAGTAGTATTTTGCTATAGTTTTTATTTGTATTTCCTTAATGATTAGTTATGATAATGATGAATGATATTCATGTGTTTATTGGTCATATAAAAATCTTTGGAGATTCATTATTTTAGTCATTTAACTATTTCTAAATTGTATTGTTTGCTTTTATTGTTAATTTTTAGGATTTCTAGTTGGAATATTAATATACCTTCAGATATAGCATTTGGAAATACTTTATCCTGTTCTATCAGTAACATTTAATTCTGTTTATATTGTCTTTGGATATACAATTTTTTTATTTTTTATTAAGTTTGTTTATTCTTTTTTTGCCTGTGCCTTGGAATCATATCCAAGAAATCACTGCCAATTTCAATGTTGTGAAGTTTTATGACCCAGGTTTTCTTCTAAAAGTTTGTAGTCTTAAGATTTACCTTTAGATCTTTTTATCTATTTTGAGTTAATATTTGTATATGATGTTGGGTAAAGGTCCAACTTTATTCTTTTTCATGTAATTATTATTTTTCAACAATATTTAGTGAAAAAAATATTGTCCTTCACCCAATGTTCTTGCAAACCTTACCAAAAATAACTTGACCATATATGGAAGAATTTATTTCTAGGCTTTTTATGTTACTCCACTGGTTTATATATCTGCCTTTATAGCAGTACTATATTGTTTTGATTATTGTAGCTTTATAAGGTTTGAAAGCAGAAAATGTACATCCAGCTGTGTCCTTTTTCGAGATTGTTTTGGGTATTTAGAGTTCATATTTCATGTTAGGATAGATTTTTTCTGAAATTTAAATAAATGTATGATAGTTTAACCTTAAAAAAAAAAGAAAAAATATCCTCTGGTAAGAAAGAAAACAAGAAAGAAATGTTGATATGTTATCTCTAAGTGATGAATAGTTTGATATCAGACAAATTAATCTGTTATGTAAGATTATCATTGTTAATTTTGGATAAATTGCTATAATATTAAAAAATAAAGCTACATAATAAAAAAAAAGAGGTTAAGAAAAAAAAAAAAAAAAGAAACTCAGTGAGATTCTCAGCAACTTAGTGTGACCCTATTTTAGCATAAAAAATAAAAAGGGAGGGGGATGTAGCTTAGAGATAGAATGCCCTTGGGTTCAATCCCTAATAGCCGAAAAAAAAAAAAAAAGGAAAACTCAAAAGCAAAAACAAACAAAAAGAATGACAGAAGAAGAAAGAAGAATCCCTAGAGACTCACTGGTCACTGTGACCATACACTTCCCCTGTCTCTGTGTGCTTTGTATGCTGCATTAGTCAAGGTTCTGCAGAGAAACAGAACCAATGGGACTGGTTGTTGATTGACTAATTATAAGAAATGGCTCACACAATTATAGAGGCCAAGAAGTCCCAAGGTTTTCTGTCTACAAGCTGCAGAGCCAAGAAAGCTGGTGTAATTCAGGGTGCATCTGGAGGCCTGAGAAGTAGGGGCAGGAGGGAGTGGTGGCATCTGTGTGTGTCAGTAGGAGTTTGAAGGCCTGAGAATCAAGAGTGTTAATGTCTGTAGGCAGGAGAAGATGGCGGTCCCAGCTTAAGGAGTAGAGGGGATCCGCCATCCTTTTGTTCTATTTGGGCCCTCGATGGGTTGGATAATGACAGATAATTTTTCTTCAATATGAATGCAATGCTAAGGTTTTTGAAAACATTCTCACAGACACACTCAGAAATAATACTTTACTAGCAGCTGGTTGAGTGGTCTAAGAGCTGGAGTCTCAGAATCAGAATGATCACTAATTTAGTTACAGTCCAAGAGGAAAGGCCAGGAAACTTTCCAAGAAATGATGGTGAAAGTCCAATGTAAAGAGCTGGAGGCTGACATCTCAGATGAGAGCAGACTCGCTTTTTTGGGGGAAGAATCATACTTGCTTTCACAGGGCTTTCTCCTTTTATCCAGGCCCTGAGCCTACCAGGACCCTGCTGCCTACATTTAAGGCAGGAATTTTCCTTCAGTCTGCCAGTACATAAACCAATCACCACATCAGCACCCCCAAAGTCACATCATCTTAGGTGTTCATGATCCAGTCAGGTTGACAGTCTAGACTAAATATCACACTGACCTTAGCAGATAAATCCATACCCAACTCTTGCATCTTGAGGGTCTGTGTCAGCACCAAGATGCTGAAGGTGAGTGAGGAGCACTAGTGTCCTCAAACATCATTGTATAATTAAGAAAACAATTCTCAGACCAAATTATGTACAAACATAGACCTTTTCTAAAATGGAAAACATTTATGGGGGGGGGTTACTGGGCATTGAACCCAGGGGCGTTCTATCTCTGAGCTATACCCTCAGCCCTTTCTCACTAACAGTATTCCAGAGGTAGGATTCTGATACCCTAGAGCCAGCATTAGGCATTCAGAAATCCCAGGATTATGAATCCTAGGATTTAATCCTAGGATTACGAATAGAATCACAGTGATATTTTTACAGGCATGGCTACGGGCCCCACTGAATTTCTCCAGCCTGTTTGCCCACTGTTGAGGAACACTTTGACAATATTTTATGCCCATACCTAAAATTCACCATTAGGAGCCCATTTCTGGTATTTTCATGTTGACTAATAAAGCCTCTTATTTCACCATTGATATGAGAAATATGTATATGTTTCTCACTAATACTTATAACTACATGTCTTTATGTGTAATTATAAATATATTGTTAAAATTCATCCATATGGGTTGGGGTGCAGCTCAGTAGAAGAGTACTTGTTAATACTTGAGGCTCTAAATTCAATCCCCAGAACTTAAAGTGTGTGTGTGTGTGTGTGTGTGTGTGTGTGTGTGTGTATTAGGAAATATATATATATTAGGAAAATACATTTTTTTTGGTGATACTGGGGTTCCTAGAAACCCTTCTACCTCCGGGCTATACTCCCAGACCCATTTTTATATTTTTATTTGGAAATAGGGTCTCTTAAGCCAGCGAGGCTGGCTTCAAACCTGCGTGATCCTCCTGTCTCTGCCTCCCAAGAGCGGGGATTACAAGTGTGTGCCACCACACCCGGCCAGGAGAATACATTTTTAAAAAGTCTGTTTAAAAAAGCCCACTCAGGCTGGGTGTGGTGGCGCACGTTTGTAATCCCCGCACTTGGGAGGCGGAGACAGGAGGATCATGCTCGTTCAGAGCCAGCCTCGCTGGCTTAAGAGACCCTGTTTCCAAATATAAAAATATAAAATAGGTCTGGGAGTGTAGCCCAGAGGTAGAAGGGCTTCCAGGAACCCCAGTACCACCAAATAAATAAATAAATAAACAAACAAACAAATAAAGCCCACTCATAAGGCTAATTTTTTTTTTCAGGTCTGGGGATGAAACCCAGGATGATTTGACCTCTGAGCTACACCCCCTGCCCTATTTTTTATTCTTTATTTTGAGACAGGGTCTCACTAAGTTGTGGAGGGCCTAAGTAGCTGAGGCTGTACGCGAACCGCGATCCTCCAGTCTCAGCCTCCCAAATGCTGGGATTACAAGCATGCGCCACCACGCCCAGCATAAGGTTACTTTTTTTGACACTCATGAGGCTAATTTTTCAAAGCCTCGGGTAGTGCAGGAGATCTGAAGAGCCGCTGTTTTTCTGATATACCAGCTGACCAATTTGGGTGGTGAAATTCCTTTTAGAGTAACTAAATGCCCCTAGAGTTGAGATTTCAACTAATACAAGCTCACAATTGTATTTTCAATGTCCAAGTATTTTAAAGTAAATGATGGATATGAAAAGTAAATTCACATTCTTTTTTAAATATATATTTTTTGTAGTACTGGAGATTTATTTATTTATTTATTATTATTATTATTATTTTTGGTTGTACTGGGGTTCCTGAAAACCCTTCTCCAGGCTACACTCCTAGACCTATTTTATATTTTTATTTGGAAACAGGGTCTCTTAAGCCAGCGAGGCTGGCTTCGAACCTGTGTGATCCTCCTGTCTCTGCCTCCCAAGCACGGGGATTACAAGGGTGCACCACCATGCCCGGCTAGTACTAGAGATTTAACCCAGGGGCATTCTACTTCTGAGATAAACCCCATTTCTATTTTTATTCTTTATTTTGTTTTTTTGAAGATTTAAAGAAGTTTATTAAAAGTTAGAAATACAGAGGATAGGTACAGCTCCATACCAGACTGGCATGGAGGGGTGACTCAAATGAATATACCTTTTATTCTTTATTTTGAAACAAGGTCTCACTAAGTTGCAGAGGCCTCACTAAGTAGCTGAGGCTGGCCACAAACCTGCAATCCTCCTGTCTCAGCCTCCCAACTACTGGGATTACAAGCATGGGACACTATGCCTGGGTACACATCCTCAACTATTACTTCATAAAACCTATAATAGAGATTGTTACTTTGAGCAGATACAATAAATTGCAAAATACCTATACTATTCTTCCTTTCTTTCTTTTTTTTTGTGGTACTAGGGATGGAACCCAGGGGCATTGTACCTCTGAGCTATACCCCCAGACCTATTTTTTAGTCTTTTATTTTTGAAACAGGGTCTCACTGAGTTGTGAAGGGCCTCGCTAAGTAGCTGAGGCTGTCTGCAAACTGTGATCCTTTGATCTTGGTCTCCTGAATGCTGGGGTTACAAGCATGCACCACCATGCCTGGCTTATACTATTCTTTCTAATCAAGAAACTTAAACTCATAACTCAAGCTTGAGAATAAACAATGACCTCAGAATGACCAATCTTTATTATAGGCAAGGAATTATGCCAAGTACTTAGATACATCAGGTTTTTTAATCTTCAAAACAAACTCATAAACCAGTGTCTTAGTCTATTTGTATCCCTATAGCAAAATTTATGGCTTGGTACTTTATAAAGAAAAGAAATTTAGTTTGGCCCACAGATCTGGAGGTGAGACTGGCTGACAACATCTTGTAAGGGCATTCTGTTGTGTCACAACAATGGTGGATGGGTTTGCATCAAAGGAGCACAGTGGGCGAGAACAGCAAACAATGGGTGGTACAGACCAAACATATGGAGGGGCCTCACTTTATAACAACCTCCTCTCACAGTAACTAATCCAATCCCAGAAGACAGGCATTATGCTCACACCAAAGTGGTGCCCATGACCTACTCACCTCTCACTAGGCTCCGCCTCTTAAAGGTTCCTCCATCTCTCAATACTGTTACATTAGAGACCAAGCTCCCAGCACATGAACCTTTCTCGGACATATTATATCCAAACCATAGTAGTCAGGTACTATTGCATTCATTTTACAGAAGAGGAAGGCGAGTATTAGAGAGAGAGAGAGCAAATAATCTTCCCCAAATAATAGTCAGTAGCTGATAGATATAGGATCAGGGTTTGAACTTTATGTTTAGGGAGTCTAGAAAACCCTAAAATAACCCTCAGAACTATGTGTGTGTGTGTATGTGTGTGTGTGTGTGTGTGTGTGTGTGTGTGTGTGTGTACACATCCATGTTATTCATGATGCTTCAGCCAGGGGCTGGGAGGGATGGTGATCAGGTTGATCAGAGTCTCAAAGGCTTTCAGCACCATTGTCTACTCCAGCCCCCTTGGACTCCAGAGGTTTCTCCTGACAGCTGCCTGTCATAAGTCATTCTCCTGATGAGGCCCAAGGAGGAGGCTTCATTTCTTCCTCTGCAGACAGACCTATCGAATTGGGTCTATTTATTTAAAAACACAGCAACATGACTCTAATTTATGAAAAACATGTCATGTAAGAAAAATTACATTTATAATAAATTAATTGATCTTGCATATTGGTCATTTTTTTCTCTGAATTTTTCAATTGAGAACTGGGCCAAAAAGAACAGGATGGCTCCATGCTGTGAAAAACAAAAACACAAGTCTTTCTCTGATTTGTTAAAACACACACACACACACACACACACACACACACACACACACACACACGACTTGAGGGAATTTTTCTGATAATGCTCTTAGAAGCCTTCAGGACTTGTAGGTAATGTCTAACTCTATGGCCCTTTGGTATTTAAAAAAATAACCCAGTCCCATATGATTCACAGCAAAGCAAAATGATCATGTTTCTTTTGGCTTTGGCATGGCGTTGACAGAAAAGATAATTGAAATATCTTACTGGTGCTAAAGCAAACTGACTTGAAAAAGAACAGAGGTGAGATAGAGAAGGGGGCATCTAAAAAAAATACTTTGCTTCTCTCGTCCTGAAGTATCTGGGGTTTTAACAGAATGGTATTCCAAGAATTAGCACAAGAAGAAAATGTATAGTTTCTCTTTTACCTTTTCTACTTATTTGTACTTAACTTAAAAATTGCATGAAATTTCTTTAGAAAGTGTGTGTGTGTGTGTGTGTGTGTGTGTGTGTGTGTGTGTGTGTTAAATATTGTCTAGCCTACACTTTAGAAATCAGGGTAACATGAGCAAATGCCTGATTACTCTTTGAGGCTCATTTGCCCTCTTTAAGAAGAGTTTCTGTGAGTTCTCAGGCTTTGCATGTAATGTGGAGATTTGGTTATATTATGCAGAAATCCATGAAGTGCCCACTAGAATGCACGCATATGCAGAATGGAGAAGGATTTTGGGTTACTATATCAGAACTGAGGGAGAAACTGGTGTGGAAATTGATTTTTCCAAAGCCTCAACATTTCGAATGCAAAACCCCTTTTATCTGGTTACTTCTGGGGAAGTAACAGTTGGGAGCTAATGAATGGGAAGAGATACCAAGATGTATTAGCTCCATGTTGGCCCTAATTCCACTTTCCCTTCCTGTCCTGTTGGAAACCTAATCATGAAGCTGCTGCACCCAGGAGATGCCTCCTCTTACTGTCAGCAGGCTGCCAGTGCTCTGAGGCCCCTTTCCTGAGGTTGGCTTGGTCTTATGTTAATTTATTCACATCCTCTTGTGAATAAATAATAAATAAACTGCCTTGGAGCCTCCACATTCACAAGCATTCACAGCAAAAGTAGGCATTTCAGGCCATAGATCCATCAGCGGTACCTTTACCATGACTGGGTCCCCTTTTTCAAACACCTAGTGCATTTACACTCCTCCCTGTACCTAATGCCTTGGTTTCTACTCTAAATATTGAGCTAGCTTCAGTCTTCTCAGCTAGCTTGTACATTTTCAACAACGAAAATCTAGACCAGACTAGATTTAGACCAGAGTAGACAAAAAATCTTGATGGATTGATTCCTTCCTTTGATGTTGCAGAAGATTTTGTGGATGAAGTATTTTCTCTAGTAGATAGCTTCATGAGAACAGGAACTACACGTTACTTTTTTTCATCTTGCACAACATCCAGTCCAATTTATTGCTTAGAGTAAATGCTCAATAATTATCCCTGGAGAGACAAAATTAGCCCCGGAGAAACTGACGTCCGGGAGAGAGAGCAACGAGTAGATCAAGTGTTGTGACTGCTTCGCTAGAACAGACTTTTCTTTTTCTTTGTGGTACTAGGGATTGAACCCAGGGGCATTCTACCCTCAAATTACATCCCCAGACTTTTTATTTTTTGTTTTAAAACAGTATCTCACTGACTTATTGAAGCTGGCCTCAAAACTGTGATTCTCTAGTCTCAACCTCCCAAATCTGGGGTTAAAGGTGTGTGTCACTATGCCCAGCCACAGCAACTTGTAATCGTAGAAAATTGGGATGGGGTAGTCTTTATTTATTTATTTATTTATTTATTTATTTATTTATTTATTTATGAACTGGGGGTGGAACCCAGGGGCATTCTACCTCCAAGGGAGACCTCAGCCCTATTTTTTATTCTTTATTTTGAAACAGGATCTCACTGAGTTGCAAAGGGCCTCACTAAGTAGCTGAAGCTGGCTTTGAACCTGTGCAATCCTCCTGTCTCAGTCTCCCAAATGCTAGGATTACAAGCATGTGCCACCACGCCTGGCTGGGGTAGTCTTTAGATTTTCTTCCTAGCATGTGGGAATTTACCTGGCATGGTTTGATCACTCTCTTTTCTTGGAGACGTTCTCTTACTTTGGCCCTCGTTCTCTCTATGCCGTCCTCTGTTGCTGGTTTATAGCTATCTCCCTTCTTCCTGATGAGAGCTCAGGCTTGCTGCACACGTCTCTTCTACATCTGCAGAGTTCCCACGTGATCTTCTTTACCTTCAATGATATCTAAAATTTTGTCTCTGCCAAATGAGACTTTTCTTGACCTCCAGACTAAATTATCCAGCAGCCCTCATTTCCACTTAATACATCCAGAACAAAACCCCCGATTCTCCACACCCACAATTACATTCTGCCTGGAGGTCCCGTCGCAGTACACAGTAACTCTGTTCTAATTGCTTGAGAGGAGACCTCAGTCGACTTCCATTCTTTCTACTGCAGTCCTGCCCTCAGCGAATCCTGTTTACCCTCCAAAGGTATTCTAGGAATCTGATCATGCCACCTCACCCAGAGCTCAGCTTCTGCCATCGCTGCCACACAGGGCTCTACGAGAGAGATCTGCAGCTGTTTGCTTGCTGTGTCTGGCACTGCGTACATGCCCAGAGCTATATGCTGAGTGAATCTCTGGCTTGGAGTGTTGCAATAACTTACTAACTTTAGATTTCTTGAGCTGGTACTACTCATAATTTGGGCCACATACTCCTTGGCTGCAGGGAGCTGGCCTTTGCAGTGGGATGTTTGGCAGCGTGTTTGGTAACATCGTTTTAGTGTGTCCATTAAAAGTTCATGTGTTGGAACCATAATTCCTGGGTGGGGCGAGTGGGGATGTCTGGGCTTTGGGATAAGGTCTTGCTCTTGCAGACCCGGATCTGTTACTGAGAAGTGGGGTAGTCATAAATTGAGTGTCCTGTTTGTTTCTCTTGTGTCCACTGTCTTGCCTTTCCACTAGGAGTTGCTGAAACATGAAGCCTTCACTAGATGCAGCTGCCTGATTGTGGACTTCTCTGCTCCAGATTCATGAGCCAGACCTATTTTCTCATCAATTCCCAGTCTCTGGCATTACTATAGATATGAAAATGGACTACGGCACCTGGCCTCTACCCACTAGATGCCAATGAGCACCTGCCATTTTCCACAGTTACAACAAACAAAACAGTCTTCAGAAACTGCCAAAGATGCACGACGCGGCAGAACGGCTACCATAGCTGGCCTACGTTCCCGCTGATGTCCCTTATTCTCTGACTGGCCAAAGTGATGCTCTGCCTGTGCGACACGCACCATGGCCTCCTGTCAACCTGGAGTAAGATCCAAGTGCCTAACAGTACCTGCAGGACTTCTCCCTCTTCTGACCTCAGCCCTCCCACTCAGCTGTCTGAAGCTCATCCCTTGCCCATCCTGGGGATCTTGCAGCATCCTCCTGGGCCTCTTTAGCTTGCTCCCTTCTGCCTGGAGCACCCTGCCCCCAGATGCCCACATGGAGCTTCTCAGAGAGGCCATCCTCACTGCCCCTCCTGTACAGCAGCACCCCTGCCTCACACCCACCCCCATCTCCCTTCTTTCCTGCCACGGTTTTCACTACCTCTTGGCAGACAGATGTGCCTGAAAGAGTACCTGGAGGGGCACAGGTGCTCATGAAGTGTCTGTTGAGTGAATAACAAATGGTGGGTGAGTGTGCACAAAAGACGGTGGTCTATTGGGGTCCTATTGGCCTCTTGCATCTTCTGTCTTTAGTTTTCTCCTGATCCTTGTCAAATCATAGTTGGCCCTATTTCCTCCTAAAACTAAAATATGAACAGAAGCCAACAATAGTAAAATACAACAACAACAACAACAACAACAACAACAACAAGAAAAACCAACAATGTAAATAACCAAAAGCCTCACAGGACATGTCTTCCAGAAACCAGCTTGGCCCTAGGCCCCATTGTGCCTTGTTCGGGTTTGCAGTGCAGCTCAGTGTTGAGTTTGGAGTGGACTGCCTGGATGCATACCCTGGCTTTGTCACTCACCCTGTGTGATGAAGGGCAAATTACTTTCCCAATCTGGGCTTCATGCCCTTATCTGTAAAATGGGATCATAATGACTTAATCCACAGGGCTAATTACATGAGAACTATGCATAAAAAGTGCTTAGGCATGCAGTAAAGCCCTGGGTAAGTGTTTGCTGTGATTATTAGCAGCTGTATATGTGCTGTTTTCACAAAAATTGGATGTCTGGTGCTAGTACGAAGCTTTGAAAGTTTCTGCATCAGATTCAGTAATTCATTGGTTGGCAGCCAACTAGGCACTATGGCATTCTGCACTGTTTGAGGGACTGAGGGCGCGGGCCACATCTGACAGACAAGAGCTTACTTCTATTTTGAGGATATAGATAGAAAACAAAGAAAAAATAATGATCAGGCTGTAGTAAGTACAGTGATAAAAATAAAATAAGCTGTGAGATGGAGTTTAGTTTTCGTAGTCAGGGAAAGTTGTACTGAAAAGTGACAATCAAATGCCTGGAGCCTGAGATTTCCAGGCTCGCCGCTCAGGTAATCAGAGACCCAAGGCCCACGGAGCTCAGGGCATGTGACACACAGAAAGATGGCAGTGTGTGGAGCGGGACGAGTTTTGTGAGGAGAGCGAGAGAGAGAGAGAGCACGCGGCCAGAGGCGAGGACTGTGCACTCTGTAGACCGCAGGGAAGGTTGTGGACGTTGCTTAAGGGGCTGTGGGATGATTGGAAGGTTTAAAACAGCTAAATGGCATTTTCCAAAGACCTCTCTAGCTGAGGGTGGAGTCTGGCCTACAGAGAATAGTAGTCTTAGAATAATCAGCAGCAAGAATGACGACTAGGACCATGTGTGAGAGCGAGGGTGACCACGGTGAGGCTCTGTGTGATGCGCTATTTGGGAACAGCTCTGAGTTCCGCTGTTGACACGGAGTGTTACACATCTGCCAAGGACAGTACTGGATGAAGCTGGCCAGCCCTCCTCCTGCACTAGGAAGGTGGTTGCTTTATCTCTTCAGCCCTCTGGTCTTTTTTTTTTTTTTTAATCTATGGAGATTTCAATGTAAACTGGTAATGTGATTAGTGAAGGAGGAAAGGGTTAGATGAGATTCCCTTAACTTTTAGAATTTTCTCCTGTGGCTCCTAGACATATCAAGAAAAGAAGATAAGCCAGGTGTGGTGGCGCACCCTTGTAATCCCAGCGCTTGGGAGGCTGAGACAGGAGGATTGCACAGGTTCATAGCCAGCCTCAGCTACTTAGTGAGGCTCTCAGCAACTTAGTGAGACCCTGTTTCCAAATAAATTATAAAATAGGGCTGGGGGTGTAGCCCGAAGGTAGGATGCCTCTGGGTTCCACCCCCAGTACCACACACAAAAGAAAAAGAAAAGAAAGAAAAGAAGATAAAATAGTGTTACATCAAAAGGAAGAGAAGAGGGGCATCTGTCTGAAGGCCGGCCAATACTCTTGTGCTAACAAAAGACTGTGCTTCTATCAGTTTCTCCACAGTGACAGTAACTACATGTGAACCATGTTTGTTTTAAGAATAACAAACATAGGGACATTTTCCAAAGGTTAAAAGCAGAAAGTCCCCCTGTACCCCCATTCTGCAAATCTTATGAGCGAAACCTTACCTTTCATATTTAATAAACAGTTGCTGGGTTGGACGGATTTCCTTTTTGGACTGAGTGTACTAAAGATCAAAAGCTGGTGTGTGTGTGTGTGTGTGTGTGTGTGTGTGTGTGTGCACGTATGCATGCACATGTGTGTATTTGCTGTTCTAATTAACACCACTATTTTGGACTTGCCATATTCTGTTAGAATACTTTCCATAATGCAGGAAAAAGGCCAATTGAAATTTCTAGAGGCTTCTGTTTTCCTAGTAACTCAAAAGAGACAAATCACCCCAACAAAAGGACATGGGTTCCTCAAAAGATGACTTTTGACCAGCACAAGCCAATGTCTCCTCCTATTTGTCTAAACCAGCTCAGCCTGGCTGAAGGTTGTCATATCAACTAACTTGAATTTTAGGTAAAAGGTGAATAATTTTTTTTTTTGTATAAGAATGTCCCAAATAAGGGGCAGATACTCATTGTATATCTGAAATTCAAATTTAACTGGGAATTCTTTATTTCCATTTGCTAAAGGGGCAGCCCTAGGTCAGGGATGGGTGGAAGGTATACCCAGCAGCAAGGCATACCCGTCTGTGGGCTCCTGAGACTGCCCTTTTCTTGCCTCCTACACCCTTCTACACAGCTGGACTTGCCAATATCAGGCAGAAAGAAATTATCATTGGACTGAACAGCCCTCTCTCCTTACCCATTCCTAGGTTCTCAATTAGACTCCAGTGGTACTCTTTGAGACACTGTCCTTTCCTTACCTTTTAGTAGAAGCCATTATCCATCTACCCACTCACCTATCTACCTACTATCCATCCATCCACCATATATCCATTGGCAGGTATTTTTTAAATATATATCTTTATTGGCACAGTGTAATCTCATATCATAATGTAGTTCAGAGTGATAGGGACATACATACACACTGCACACTTGGTGTGCTCTCCCCTCCCCATTTTCCTCCCCAGTCCCTCCTTCCCCATACATGATGTTGAGACTGGCATTGGTAATTTCACATAAGCCAATGGAAGTATTTCCTTCATTATTTCTCTCTCTCCCATCCTCCTCTTGACCCCCTCCATTGCTCCACTGGGGTTTCTCCTCCATTATGCAAAGTCCCTCATAGCTTGATTACTTCCTAGCTTCCACATATGAGGAAAAACTATGACCCTTCACTTTCTGTGATTGGTTCATCTCATTTAACATAATACCCTCCAAGGCCATCCATTTTCCAGCAAATGACATAATTTTGTTTTTCTATATTGCTGAGTAGAATTCCATTACATATATATTCCATTATTTTGTAACCCACTGATCTTCTGATGGACACCTAGGTTGGTTTCCTATTTGGCTACTGCAAATTGTGCTGTTATAAACATGATATGTGTGTATCACTATAATACTCTGATTTCAGTTCCTTTGGAAAGATCCCCAGGAGTAGTCTAGCTGGATCATATGGTGGATCCATTCCCAGTTTTCTGAGGAATCTCTACAAGCCCACCAACAGTGTGTACGAGTTCTGATTTCTCTACTTCCTGGACAGCATTTATTGTTGTTTAAATTCTTGATGATCGCATTGGCAAGCATTTATAGAATACTTTTTCAGTTTCAGACACCACGTAGCAAACCCATAATCCCTCTGAGGACATGTCATCTGAACAATTCATGTTTCGTCTTGGAGTTAACTTCTTGGGAGCATCTTCAGACCAGAGGAAACAACCATAATGAAGAACAGACATCTCTGATCCCAGCATCTCTGGCTCTGTCCAATCATAGCCCACATACTCAGATGCCAGTTGCCCTGGAACCAGTACCAATATCTGAGATGTGGTACAAGGAAGCAGAAAGCTAGCTAGGACTGTCCTCATGCTCCAGTTAGGGAAGGCTAATCATGGCAACAAACATACTACAACAATATGTTTTATCACACTAGAAGCTTACTTCCTGTACAGGTCATAGTTCTGAATAGGGAAGAGGTAGGTGAAACAGCCCTCCTCAGGGACTTAGACTGGCAAAGGATCTGCCATATTTACCAGGTCATTTCCAAGGTCACCCAGAGGACATGACCATTCCAGCTGGCCAGAATAGAAGAGTGCAGAAGCCTGTGTGGTTGAATAAGACCAGACCTGAAAGTGGCCCACATTACCTTCTGTTACCAGAAAGCTCATAGATACTTTTCTACCTCTTTGAGAGAAACAAGTCACCCACAGCTCTTGCCACAAGGCCAGTTCTAGTTGTAATGAAGACCAGTCTCCACACGTGAATTTGAGAGACTTCCAAGCCTCAGTTTCCTGACCTATTGAAATATTATTTTTTCTGTGTGTGGTACTGGGAATGAAACCCAGGGGTATTCTACCTCCAAGCTACATTCCCAGCCCTATTTTTTATCCTTTATTTTGAAACAGGGTCTCGCTAAGTTGCGGAGGGCCTCACTAAGTAGCTGAGTCTGGCCACAACCTGTGATCCTCCTGTCTCAGCCCCCCAAGTACTGGGATTACAAGCATGTGGCACCAGAATCGGCTTGAAATATTCTGAAGTAGTGAAATATTCAGAACTATTGAATATTCTAAAATATTCTCAACTAGTGAAATACTCTGCCGATTGCCTCTCAAGCCAGTTGGGAAAGTCCTGAACCTTCATCCTCCTTCCTGCCCATCTTCTCGTGTAGGGTGAGATGGGTGTCGCCCCTCTGCATCACAGATGAGTGTTTACCTCATGCTCTAAGCTGGGAACCCTGCCAGGCGAGGGCCAGTGACTATCTTTTTCCCAGTATGCACCACGGTGTTGGCATGCAGATGCTCAAGAAATGTTTGTTTCCAGGAAATGGAAACAGAGCTATTTAGGGCATGTCAGCCCTGGAAATATCCCATCTCGAAAGATGTTCTGCTTCTAGTTGCAGACACAGGCTGTTCCAGGCTTTCAAAGCTTCCCCACAGCTTCTAGCCTTTGCTCCTGGGTTCCTGGCTTCCACGGAGGTGCCCTGTGGTTGCCATGGGAACCAGCCACTCACAAAGAGCCCTTCTCAGGGGCCCCTGAACTCCCCCCCTGCTCCCTGCTGCCAGCATCTTCTCAGATGCTGCCATGGGAACTGCCAGGGATGCTAATGCCTCCCTCCAGCCCACCTGGCAGAGGGCCTGGGGCCACAGGTGGGGGCTGGGCTGCTGGAGCTTGGAGCCACCTCCTTCACAGCTGCTTCTGTGGAGAAATGCATTCAAGTTCCAAAGTGACCAGCCAGGAAATGTGCTACTGGAGCACATCCCAGCTAGTTAGAGAATAGTGAGTGCTCAGGAGGAGGCAGGGTAGGGACATGGAAGAGGGGTCCCTTCTTATATCCTCAGGTGGCTTTGGGTGGTAGGGGCAGGGCTAGCCAAATACTTTGACTCTACTAGGTACAATGTGTAGAGCTATCACCACAGGGATCCTGGGGTGTGTCCTGGGGTGATATGGGCCCCAAAGCGTTCTCAGAGGAAGCATTTGTGAAAGATGAGTCCAATAGGCCTCTGAATATCTTCAAACACATCACTAGTTTTCCATTTCTTAGGTTCATGAAAAGGGAAGAAAAAGTTGGGGATGTTTCTCTAATGCTTGAGAAATCCTGTTCACCAACCAGTCCTATTTACTCTCTCCTAGTGATCTGGGTTGTGTGCTGAACTGGAGACCAAAGCTAGGGTGCTCTGACAAGCAGAAAACTTAACCTTTACTCTCAGTACGTTCAACAAAGGAAAATCCCTTCCATCTCCACTGTGCCGTGGCTTGTTCTTGTGTGCAGAAGTGTATTTCCTCCCTCCACCCAACCTGCACCCCTCTCTAAGCCAAGGCCCACCTTAATGTCCACATGCCTATGCTCCCTGGAGGGGTGACCGACTGTCCAGTTTTAGCACTGGAAGTCCCACAGCCAAGAAAACCCATTTACCCCAAGCAAACCCAGGACATTGAGGACAAGGTTGGCCCGACCTTCAGGCCGATAGGCTTGGGCTGGGGTTACGGCTGCAGCTGGCTCTAGATCCAGATCTGACCACCAAGGGCTAGTCCCTGCACTTGGCCACAGGACGCCGAGGTGGACTTCCATCATTTCCAGCCTTAATTTCCTCACCTGTTACAGGAAAAGCAGAGTACCTATCTCACAGGATTAGAAAGCACGTGTGTTAGACACTCTCCCACAGGAAGTGCTTAACCAGTGATGGTTAGTTTCCAGGGAGTAGTTTTAGCAGTTGTGATATAATTGGCTAAAACTGTGTTGAGCTTTTATACTGAACGCCAGGGGCCCAGAAGAGGAGCATGTAATTGCCTGGGGTGGCCACGGAAATCTTACATTGTTCCCAATCACATACAAGACTCTCCTGCCTCCCACATCCACAGTGGGTCACGGTTGGAAATCTGAGAAGAAGGCTCAGCGGAGTGAGAATGTACTCACTAGCAGGAGAATTTGAACAGCGACTGTGAGAGATGAAGCACACCTGGCCTCTGAACTCCAGACCAGTTCATGTGGGAAGAACCTGCAGGTGGGAGAGTCTGAAGTTTGTGAGTACCCTGGAGCAGAAAGCTAGTTGGCTAAAAGGAAAGTATAGGGATCCCAGAATTCTCAGGAACTTCTAGAACATTCTAGTTGATTCTGGAATGTACTCTTTGGGGGTGAAGCCAGAGAGCAGGAAGAAGTGCACGGGGTTCTGTTTGTGAGAAAAATTGGTGCTGTCAGCATATCTGCCTGTGATATGTCCATTTTATAACTACATCTGGGCAGATTGATCCCCCCAGAGAGGATGGGCTCCAGGCTGAAGCAAATTCCTCCCAGAGAGGAGCCAGGCCTGCTCTCTACTATGATTTCTCCTCAGAAAGTCTGAAAAATAGGAAGAGGGGGAAAAATCAGTACCTTCCTTCCTTCCCTGCCAGCGGTTGACATGTCCTCGTGGAGATCATCTTTTATGCTGGAGCAGTGGGAAGGCTTTTCTTTTTTGTTCAGAACCATAGTTCTTGACTCCTGAGTTGTGTCAAGCCCCTGAGAAGCAAGCCCTGTCCTGGGAGGGTTCACGATGACCCTGTGCAGTAGCAGTGATAAGCAGGTCCTTGATCACTCAAGGATGCTCTGTCCCTTGGGGCCAATGCCCCCAATTATGGTGCTAGGGAAATGGGCCTGAAAAATACAGTTGTGTGCTCAGGGAACAGCTGGATCTGGTGCTTCTGCCCCACAATATAACACAGAGGAGCATTAAATACCAGCCACATTTCCCTCCCTAGAGCCGACTGAGATGGCAGCTTAGTAACAAGGGCAGGGCTGGGTCTATGTCCTGTGGGGACCAGAACAAACGTTTTGCCTCCGCTCTCTATTGAGTTATTTTTCTAGCACTTGCCTCTGTGGGGGCTGAATGCCATCACGTGGACTCCGTTCACCCTCTTCAACTGCTGCCCTCCACTCCGAGGACTGCTGGTTAATGACGATGACCCAGTGTCACTTAAAATCCGAGCTCCTTCAGGCCAAAACTTCCTCAGTGTCTGTGTAGCCCCAGAGCTCCATCTCACCTAAGTGGCCCTGGAAGTAGGTGGATGGTGGTTATGTAAACTTTGCATATTTAATTTAATTTAATTTGGTGCTGGGGATTGAACCCAGGGGCATTCTACCTCCAAGCTACACCCCTAGCCCAATTGTTTTTATTCTTTATTTTTGAAACAGGATCTCATTAAGTTGTGTGTGTGTGTGTGTGTGGGGGGGCTCACTAAGTAGCTGAGACTGGCCTTGAACCCGGATTCTCCTGTCTCAGCCTCCCAAGTATTGGGATTACAAGTGTGTACTACCATGCCCGACTCGCTTTGCATATTTTAATGCACACTTCTAGTGCTTTTAAGAGATACAGTAAACAGTCTCCAAAACAGTGGGCTTGTGTTATAGCGAGGCAGATGAAAGGATTGAGTGAGTTTGCTATGGAGGTCAGGAATCAACACCTCCTCACTTTAATATCCGACCAGTCTTACTCTATTGGGGGTGAGTTATCACAGAGCTCCATTATGTAGGGAGAAGAGACATTCCCATCAGGTGCAAAAAAACAAACTTTATCTTCATTTTGCAGATGTGGCTACTGTAATGAGAAAGGAGGAGATCTGGGTATAAATAGGTCATAGTTTGAGTTGAGGAAGAGGTCCTGGGACAAGCTCAGTCCATTTAGATGTGCTGTACTATAGTCCCTTTCCTGCCACTCAAGCTAGGCCCCATGGATGAGAATCAGGCCACCTCCGGTGCACACCTGCGGTCGGGCGGCGGTGTGCTGGGGCCCGGAGCTCCTCAGAACTGTGCTTCCTCCTCCTCCCGCAGGGGCCTGCCAGGGCTTCTGGATCTCATTAGGCCACAGCTGCCCTGCAGCCTGGACCCCAGAGCGTGGGCCTGGCTTCCATCACCTGACAGTTGACTTGGCCTGTAATCATCATCAGAAAGCACATTCCAGGTCTGTGGTTTAAGAGAAAAGCATACTTTAGCCTGCAATTGAGGAGGCACCCTGTTAGGAGTGCTTAACAATTCTCTGAGGCTCAGCAGCGCTCCTCCTCCTGTCTGCATCTGACTGTGCATGCAGCTCTCATGTTAGAGGCAAGTGGGCAGGATTCTTGGTGGGGACGAAGGCCCTGGTCTGGAGCTGCTTAAGATCTAAAAAGTGCAAATGTGGCCAGATGAGTGTGTGCTGTTATTTTCAATGGCGAGCCCCAGGAAGTCCTTGGGCTCTGTCGTCTTTTATTGAAAACACCCAATAAATTGCTGGTCTTGAGGCTCCCCATTGTTTTCCGGTGGGGATTTTAATGCTTCAGGTTGTCACTCTGGCCATGGTGCTGCTTGAAAGCCCTCACCAAATGTGGCTCCCACGCCCCAGCCCGTACCCCAGAGCCAGCAGGGGACAGAGGAGGCTCTGGCTGCACCTTGTGTGCAGGGGTGTTTTGAACTCCTCTGTACCAAAGATGACACCATCATCACACACTGGGGATCATCTGTGCCCACCTGTCCTCGTTCACCCAGGCAAAACTTTCAAAACCAGCTGGGTTAACCTCAAGGGGACTCAGGGCAAAAGGGCAGTTTGTCTTTGAGTGGAGTAAAACCTTTCAGCATTTCTCTTGTTGTAACCAGCCTTGGCAGTAACAACTAGCTATCTGATAATCAAAGAGCAGCAGGATATCTATTGGCCAGATAACTAGAAAATTCAGGGCTCTGTGATAAACAGCTTCATAAGAGAAAATCTGCCCTGTAGCTGCAGGGAGGCCCTGGTGCTGCCAAAGGCCAGAGGAGGCCCTCACTGACTCACAGTCAGAGGGTGGTGTTGGGGCTGAGCTCAGCGGACGCATGCACAGGGGACTGGCTCTGGCTGTGGGGGCCAGTGATAAATGAGTCAGGGCTGGCTCCTGGCCTCAGGAATCTGGGGTCAATTAGGGATGAATGGTGCTAGAGGATTTAAAGCAATTGCAAACAGCAGGGCAAGCTCTGGTCGCAACCACAACGTACCGCACAATGAGCAGACACTCTTGTACTGTCCCCAAATTAAATCCACCTTCCAGCCTTGGCAAAGCCTGTTTCTTAGCTGGTGGGATCGTTCATGGCCATGGATTGGCCACTGGAGATGGCGATAACAACGACCATCTTGGTCACTTCCCCTTAGCCATGTATGTCAAAACTATAGTCCACGGAGGGCATGTTTTAAACTTGTGATGAACAATTGGATCTAATAGAATCCAATTTCACCCACGCCTTACATTTTCAAGCTGTGGGTTTCCTTAATCCTTTGACTGATGGGGCATTAGGTCTTAGACATTTCTTCATCATTTCTCATTGTCGTGTCTGCCTGGCACAATGTTCACTTGATAAAAAGGCTGAATTTTTAACTGTAGGGATTAGTGACTTTAGAGGACCCAGCAGGGAGGGGAGGTGAAGAGGGGGTGGCAATTGACTCAAGGAGGTAGAAGGGATAAGTGGGGTCCTGATTTCATTAGGAATCAGAATCGACTGAAGGTAGGAACTCGGAAACAAATGCAGGGGCACACATGAGATGACAGATCTCTGGAAGGGCTTGCTTCACCAAGAGAAGGTCTACATACCCTTCAGCTGGCTTCCTGGCTCAGAATGAGTCCTCAGTGTTCTTCTACCCAACCTCCTTCTTTGATGGAACTGCCGTTGGTTCCACAACTCCAGCTGTGTGGTCCAGGTGGGGCTGTCATCCCTTTCCAAGCCCTCCCTGGCCATAATCCTCTTAAGGGAGGATACTTGACCTGGTCATGTTGTCCAGGTCAATCTCCCTGAGATTTATTTGAACAGCAATGCAACTGGTGGGGAAGGAATGACCATTTTCCAGGTAAGGAGAAGAACCTAAAAACTGTTGATGGTTGTGTCAGTCAGCTTTGTGTAACTATAATATAATATTCCCAAGATAATCAACTTATAAAAAGAAAAGGTTTCCTTTGCTCGCAGTTTTGGAGGTTGGTCCTACTGCTTTCGGTTTGTGGGAGCAAATAGAGGAGCAGAACTGTTCACCTCATGGCCAGGAGAAAAGGAGAGGGAGAGAAAAGGTCCAGGGTACCACTCCTACTTTTGAGGGCATGACTCTAAGGACCTGAACACCTTACTTTGGTCCTCACCTCTTAAAGATTCCATCTTTTAATCATGCCACAAAAGGAATAAAGACCTTTACACATAGCAAATATCGCTAGAATAATAATTGTATAGTGACAATAGTATGGACTGATAGCTTGACCATGTGCACAGCACTGTTCCAGGCCCTTTCTGTGGGTTCACTCATCAACAGCACAAGCCCTGGGGTAAATCCACAATCATCTGTATTTTCAGAGCCCAGAGTACTCACCATTCCCTACGGAACCTCTTGCTATCATCTCCATTGCCTCGGTCAACAGTCCCAATGCTATCATTCAAAGGACCAGAACACATCTTAGAGGAAGGAAGGTTTATTTGCTCACAGTTTTTTGGAGATCCTGGGTTCAGTCCACATGAAGCTGGGGTCTATGGATCTCAGGGTATGGCGGCAGGAAGCAGAGAGAGAGAGGAGAGGGAGCATGGGGGCTCTGCTCTCACATCGTGGAGGGAAACAGAGAGAGCAAGCAAGCAAGCAAGCAAGCAAGCAAGCAAGCAAGCAAGCAAGCAAAGGGATTCAAAGACACAAGCACAATTCCTAAGGCCACACCTTCAGGGACCCACCTTCTGCAGCCAATCTAGATTAGCACATTGGATTTATCTATCAATGAGAGATTACAACCCTCATGACCCAATCACATCAAGTTTTGAACAACAGTTTATGAGCTCTTCAGGGGACATTCTGTACCTAACTAAAATATCCATTTTTAAGATGGACATAGTAGCTGGCTCTGGTGGCCGTGATATGAGAACTCAGTGGCTCAAGGCAGCACAAACTCTTTGTCTTGCAACGTGAAACATTTAGAGTCCAGAAGTCAGCAGGGCTGCATTCCTCTAGGGGGCCAGGGAAAACCCATTCCATGGTCTTTTGCCACCTGAAGTCATTTGCTGTCCTTGATTGATGGCTGCATTTCTTCCCTTATGACATCCCTCAGGACTGACTGTAACCCTCCAACCTCCTTCTTCTAAGGCCCTCTGTGCTTAACAATGGAGTTCCCCAAACCATCCAGGATGATATAACTTAATTACACCTGCAAAGTCCCTTTCATGTAAGGTGACAAACTCAGTAGTTCTTAGGAATAGGACATGGACATCCATGGGGGGGCCTTAACATAATGAAACACCAAAGCAGTTTGTGTGAAAATGTGCCAGGTGGTATAGAGCACTTTATGCATAGGAGATACCAATAGTTTCTAGCTTAAGGAATACTTTTGCATTATTGATGTGGTTCTTTAAAAATGAGATGAATTGTCCTGACTACCAGTTATAGTAATCTGCCTAGATATTTCAGAAAATCCAGGGATCTCAAGGGTTCTTTATGATCTCTGCATTCAGGGAGTCCCCTCTTTCTTATTTTTCTCTGAGCTTGTGAACATTGGATTCTTTCTAAGTTGCTAGCTGTTCCTTAGTAGATCTCTATGAGGCAGTATAACCTTATTTACTATCTGAGGAAATAAAGTCATATTGACTTTCTTTGACTGACAAAGCATTGTACTAAGTCTGCAATAAAAACAACGATCAGATGCTTCCGGTCACCGGATATAAATTGGAAACACGGAGCTTCCATTCCCAGGCCACTCTCTACTCATTCAGCTGTCCATCTGGCACGTCCGGCGTCTTCCACGCGCCACGTTCTGAATGCATAACTGCGGAGTAGGGCTGAACACAGCAAGATTTATCTTCTGATGAGCTCAGAGCTTGCACAGGAGGACAAATAAACACAAAGCCATGACACTGGACAAGGTGGGGGCAGGCGTGTCGGAGGAGAGGCTCCAAAAGGACTCTGCAGACCAATTAACTCCTGAGGAACGAATGGAGGGACAGAGCTAGGATGAGGAGCAGCCCGGGAACAGCATAGGCGAAGTCACAAGGGCAGCGGGCCCTCTGTGCTGGCAAGCCCCGGCCTGAGGCTCCTTAGGTAGCAGAGGGAGAAGGCCGGGACAGGATGGGGCAGGGGGTGAAGGTGGGTGGCCTCAGCCGTGCTGTGCCTGGCTTTCCAGCACTGGTCCTTCTCTGGTCTTTTCTTCCCTTGAGTCATTTTTTTTTTTTGGTACTGCCCCACCTTCCCTTGAGTCTTAATAAGTATATAATTTGAAGTTGGGTATGGTGTTGCATGTCTGTAATCCCAGTGCTTGGGAGACTGAGAAAGAAGGATTCAGCTTTGAGGTCAGCCTTAGCAACTTAGTGAGGAGGCCCTTTGCAATTTAGTGAGACCTTGTTTCAAAAAAAAAAAAAGAAAAAAAAAAAAAGAAAAGGAAAAGCAGGCTAGGTACAGCTTGGAGGTAGAACATCCCTAGGTTCAATCTCCAGTGTGTGTGTGTGTGTGTGTGTGTGTGTGTGTGTGTGTGTGTGTATACATGTATCTATAATTTGAAATAGGACAGAATATATTTCCCCCAGTGAGCACCCATGAGGCTTAGAATCTGCCCTGGTGTTGGTACCTGGAGGCTCCCAGCAGCACCTGCCTTCTCTCCGGCCTCTGATTGGTGTTGCTGGCAGGGCTTTGGGGTTTACCAAGAGTAATGTGGATGTGGATTCTCTTTCCCCAGCTCTGGCTTCATCCCTTGGTTCTGACACCGAGGAGCTGCAGGACTTGGAGCAGATATTTTAACCTCTCCAAACCTCCCTTTCTTGGTGATGATAATAGTCCCTTCTCTGGCTGTTATAAAGATTAAAAGACTCGATGTATGTAAAGTTCCCAGCCCAGCGCCTGGAGCTTAACGGGCACACAAGCAACATGCCAACTGCCTTCACTGGAAATTCTGCCCAAGGGAAGCTTTAATTACAGTTGCTTTCTTTTCTCAATTTAAGGATTTGCTTCCAAGACAATTAACAGACCAGAGAATTCTGCTACCTATCAGGCACCAGTAGCCAGCCGACTCGTGTTGGCACATACTGTCTCTTGAAGCAAGGACTCTTAAGCAGGTGCCAGCGTGTTGCTCTGTGGCTCCCGGTGCATCCAGATCTATGACAGTTACACAAGACATGTGCTTAAATATTTACCCCACTCAGAGCCACCCCAGCACGGTGGGGCTAAGAAGAAAATCTGAGAAGTGAAACGGCTTTGGCATCGGCCGTTCCTAGCTTCGCAGAGCATATGTCTTGATGGGAGGTATCCTCAACAGACTGGGCAAACTGTTGCTTTAAAAAATTAACAACAATGCCACTCCTCGGTGTCTTTCCAAAAGAATTAAAGTTGGAATACTATGGTGATCCATGTATACTATGTTTATAGCAGGACAATTTACAATGGCCAAGTTGTGGAACCAACCTAGATGTCTGTCAACAGATGAATGGGTAGCAAAAATTTTACTCAGCCATAAAGAAGGATGAAATTATGTCACTTACAGCAAAATGGATGAAACTAGAGAACATTATGCTAAGTGAGATCAGTCAGTCTCACAAAAGCAAGGGTCCAGTGTGGTAGCACATGACTGCAATCCTAGTACTTAAGAGGCTGAGACAGAAGGATCACAGGTTCGAGGTCAGCCTTGACAATCTGATGAAACCCTCATCACCTTAATGAGACCTTGTTTCAGATTGAAATATAAGCTGTGCCTGGTGGCACACACTGTCATCCCAGTTCTCGGGAGGTTGAGACAGGAGGATTGCAGGTTTGCTCGTGGTTGGCTTCAGAGCTCAGTGAGGCACTCCAAAACTTAGTGAGACTGTTTCAAAATAAAAAAATAAAATAGGGCTGGAAGTATAGCTTGGAGACAAAATGCCCCTGGGTTGAATTCCCAGTACAAAAAAAAAAAAAAAAAAAAGAAAGAAAAAGAAAGCAAGAAAGAAAAGATATGTGGAAGCTAGGGAGAAAATAGGAACAAAAGAGACTTTATATAAATGGGAAGGGAGAGCAGTAGAATCATGGAAGGAGATTGGGAGAAGGAAAGGAGGACTGGGGAAGGAAGCAGTTCAAATCATGTTACACCCACTCATAAAGGCATTCCTGCCAAGCCCGTTCACCCCTATGGGGAGGAAGGGATGGACACAGAGGGAAACACATCTAGTGCTGTGTGCATGGATATTTGCATCACTCTAAGCCCCAATATGATGTAGAATCAGTGCACCAATAAAAGTATAAACATGACAATAATGGCCAGGCGTGGTGGCACACACTTGTAATCCCAGCATTTGAGAGGCTGAGACAGGAGGATCACGATTGGCAGCAGCCTCAGCTACTTAGTGAGGCCCTATGCAACTCAGTGAGACCCTGTTTCAAACTAAAGAATAAAAAAAAAGGGCTGGGGATGTAGGTTGGAGGTAAAATGCCCCTGGGTTCCAACCCCAGTACCGTAAACAAACAAACAAACAAACAAACAATAATGGTTTCTATTTAGACTCAGGAACAAATATGAGGTATGTCAGATCCCACGTCAGACTTAGACATTGAGAACAGCAGCATGGTTGCATTTCCCCGGGGGCTGCACCTATGACAAGCTAGAGGAAGAAACAGGAGGGAGCAGACATCCTTCAGGGCTATATAGCACCCGGCACAGGCTTGTGTTATCTCATTAACCCTCAGGAACACTCTCTCCACCATCTTTATTACTATTTGACCGAGAAGAAAACCTGCGGCTCAGAGAAAGTGAGCGACACACTTGAGGCCACACAGCCCTAAGAAGCAGGGATAAGATCTGGCTGCCGCCTCCCTGCCTCTAACGGCATGGCAGAGTGAACACACTCACACCAGAAGAATGTCCCAGCATCCTTTCAAAAATGCTCCCCAAGGAAATGGGCCCTTGAAAGGGTGCCACGGTGGCCAATGTCCTGGCTCCATTTGATAGGCGGAGGTTGGGAATTCCTCCCAATAAAGGCAACTCAGATTCTCGTGCCCTATACATTTCTCTATAAATTCCTTCCACTGAAGATGGCTCAGTGGGGGCGCCATGGCTAGATATAGGGATAGCACAGGTTCAGACCCAAAATACCAAATAGGCACCGGGGACGGGAGACTGAGGCCATCTCCAGGGTGAAGAAATCTGCACTGTTGTGGGTTTTATGGGGGGGGGGCATTCTATTCCTTTTCCTCCCATCCTACCCAGGGACATTGAGGTAAGAACAGTGACTCCACACACAAGATTTTGGAGTTGGTAGTCATGACAGGCACAGGCTGCTGACAGGGACCATGGGGAGGGACCTCTGGAGGTTCCCGGCAGCCTCTGGCTGGCCCGGCCTCTGATGGAGGCCTGCATTTCTACACCTGCCCAGAAATGCTTCTAGGACCACCCTGAGAGCCCAGGAGGCTGTGCATCTCAGGAACAGAGACAGGTGAAGGTCTTTGAGGTCTCTTTCTAGGAGTTGTGAAGACCCACCTCCTTATGGCTATCATGAGAAATATTGATTTTGTGGATGCTGATGCTGCTTATGGGGAGAGTCAGCATTTTTTTTTTTTCAGTATTGGGGATGGAACCCAGGGGACATTCTATACTCCTGAGCCCAGGGCCCAGTCCTGGCTCTTTTTCCAGTGATACTTACCCTGGCATTGGATAGACTTCATTGCTAGGACAAAGAACTCCATTCCCTGAGAAGAGTATGTGTGCACAACATTTCTGAATGTTCTGAAGAGGAGGAGACAGTAATAAATATGTGAGGTGGTGACTCAAAGGATTTCCCTTTAAAACAGAATTCTGACAGCTACAAAGGAAAGATAACACTGCTGCTCCCCCACCCCCACCCCCACTGCAATTTAGACTCCTTATTGCTTTCTTGGTCTTTTAGGGTTATAACCACTATCTCACTGACTAATAGAAAACTCCATTAGGCCCTTTCTTTATGAAGGAAATTAATGACTTTGTACATTTAGTGCTTTGTAAATATAGGGACAGCATTTCCCTGGGGTTGACACTTCCTTGGCAGGGAGTGAGGCTGGATGGGGCCTCTGAGATGCCTCCCACCTAGTCACTGGCTGCTGTCTTTTATAAAGCCAGGCTCCTCCAGGCTCCACTGCCCAAAGATATCAGAGAGAAAGTGGAGGAGACAGGAGCTGGGGAGGAGATGACTCTGCTGAGATGAAGAAGAAGAAGAAGAAGGAGGAGGAGGAGGAGGAGGAGAAGGAGGAGGAGGAGGAGGAGGAGGAGGAGGAGGAGGAGGAGGAGAAGGAGGAGGAGGAGGAGAAGGAGGAGGAGGAGAAGGAGGAGGAGGAGGAGGAGGAGGAGGAGGAGGAGGAGGAGGATCATCCCAACAACAACAAGAAGTGAAATTTTCAATGATAAAGACATTTAAATTAAAAAGCTGTATCACTGGCAAACCCGGCTTTGGTCCTGAATTAGAGAAATGGGTTATTTAGAAAGCCTGAGCCCCCAGACGAATCACTCTTTGTTCTTTTAAGCTTTTCACGCCTGGCCAATGATCTCAATGCTTGGAAGTAACAAATATGTTAAAGGACAAACACTGGAGAGCCATGGGAAAGGAGAGTCTGTAGAAGCAGGGTCCTGGGTTTTGTTTCTCATGAATAAGGCAAGATGCTCCTGCGTGAGGGAAAGGCGGGTGATGGAAAGGGAAGAGATGGGCTCATTGTGTAAAATCATGGCATTTCCAGGGGCTTTCCAAAGAAATTTTTCTGGTTTGCCAAGTCTTTCTCCTTCAAAGCTGCTCTTTCCTCCAGTTCTTTTCTTTTTGGGAAAATCACAGCATCTGCTTAACAAGTTCTTACATCTTTGCAAGTAGATCAATCTTACCAGGGCACTTGGGCCATGGAACTGCCCCGGACTGACCCAGTGAATCCGGTAATTCTTCCCCAGCAGGTTGGTTTGGCTACACTAACTTTTGTACCTATCGGACAAATAGTATTGAGAACTGACCAGGTCTTGAGTGTGAATCCTTGAGATTCAGGACCTGTGGTCTTCAGAAAGCATCTCAATACTTGTAACAACTGCATCCCGAGTGTGTTGTGCTGGGCTTAGGTGAGTTTTCTAATCACTGTGCCATGGCTTTCTTGTTGTTTATTCTCATTGTTTATAAGGTGCTCGAAGGCATCTGCCAGGTTAGTGAAATGGTATTTTTGTGAGTGTATTAATAAGATTTCTATTGCTGTGACAAAATACCTGAAAGAATCTGCTTAAAGGAGGAAAGGTTTATTTTAGCTCACAAACTCCCATGAGTTGCTTTGGGCCTGTGGTGAGGTGGTACATCACGACCAAGAGATGTGTGGTGGATGAGGTTGTTCAACTCAGGGTAGCCAGGAAGCAAAGAAGAGAGGCTTGGGCCCTACAGTCCCTTCCCAGGGCACACCCCCGAGGACCTAACTGCCTCCCACTCGGCCCACCTCCTAAAGGTCCCACCACCTTTCAATAGTGCCACAGGCTGGTGACCAAGACTTTAGTATATGGGCCTTTGAGAAATATTCAAGGTCCAAATCATAACAGTGGTACTTAGGCCTCCTGACCGCCAAAAGTTTAAATTTGTAAACCCCCCAAGTCCTCTGAGAAATTAAAGTATAATTCCTAAAATAGAAAATTAAGAAAATGAGGTTTTGTGTAAACCATGCAAAGGTGGAAAGTCTAAAAGACACTCGTGGGAAGAGCTTAACTCAAAGGTGAACCAGAATGAAGAGAAGCAGTGTAAGATATACCTACCACTTGAAAAGCCTGGTGGAGAACTTGACGCTTTCCTTCTGCAAAGGATTATGGATAAAAAATGTTCGTGAGCTCTTGGACCTATGCGAGGCCTCAGACAGAATGTCTCTGATGTCTGTCAATTTTTTGTGTGCCCCACGTTAATCCAGGAAAAAAAAAAAAAACACTGAAGACGATTTAAAAAGGTGACACAAAATATAAATTAAATATGTACTAAAATCAGAAGTAAGAATAAGGGGAAAGACAAGGATGGTCACATAATAACAGGCCGCCAGAATGTGGTGAGGAAAAATACAGATACATCTTGCAGGTTTGTGTACTTCCTTCCAGTGGGTCGTGAGCTCGCCGCTGGGAGCTCGCCAAGTAAGAGAAACGGATGTGTGTTTAACATAAAAGCAAATCAATTGCTCAAGAGACCACTATTTTTGGAACCCAGGAAAGGTATTTCTCCTGCAGGCCCTTCCCCACCATCTGTGTAATGTCCTAAGCCACAGCCCTAATAGCATCCTGTATCTGATGCGGCCTCTAGCAGTTCTGAGTTTAGAACTGTGGGTCCTACTTAGGACTCTGATTTTCTTTTTCTCTTGGTGCACAGTCTGCTTTGGAACACTCCATCCCTGGGCAGATGCTTATACAATTCCAGTCTACTTTTCTCCATGACCTTTCAAAATCTGCCCTAGAGGTCAAGTAGACAGTATAGAAAACATCACTAGTGACCCTATTTTTCAATTTGCACCTTGTAATTTATGTCTTGACAAGCACGTGTCTCCATAAAAAGAGGAATTAGGATGAGGTGTGATCACCTGCAGTGACCTGAGTATATGGATACTGTACCTTTTACCCCCCCGGGCTGGGGATGGAACCCAGGAGCTCATGCATGCTAGGCAAGCGCTCTTCCACTCCAGCCCTGGACGCTGAGCCTTTGTAAGCCCACAACCCTCACCCCTCTGGGGCAGGGTGCAGATCCATCTACTCACAGGACAGTTTATTTGTAAGTTACAATCGCTCTACATTCTATCCCTGATATTTTCTCACCCTGGTCACATCAGATGTGTTTAATTGACACTGGGTGGAAGCTTCTTCATGTTAGAGGATAAACAAGCCATTCCCTTTGGAAGGAGTCTGGTGCTCTCCCTGCCATGTGGGCACTGTGGCTTCAGCCTTCTAATACAATGGCAATTAGAAGCCAGAGCCTTCACGTGATGCTCCCTCTCTAGTGCTCCTGAGTAGGCAAGGCAGACACGCCATCTAGTGGCTGCTCCAGGAACCTCCACCTGTGGCACTGCAGTGGGGTGCAGCGCGGGGGTGGCAGGCACTGGCATGCTGGTTAACCAAGTGGTGGTTGCCTCTTGAACTCCCTCCTTCCAGCCTGGGTGACTCTTTTCATGAGGATGGTTGGAAAGGTGTCTGGGATGATGGGTGCATTGGAGGTAGGTAAGAAGCCCTTCTAGTTAGGAGGTGATATGACCTTCCTTGCATAGGACAGAGAGGAGACTTTCCTGCTACAGATCCCCTGTCCTGAAATTCTGCTCCTGAGATGCCTCTTTACTCCTCAGCCACAGAACCCCGGGACACCCGTCCAGCATGGCTCCCCACTCTGGTGCAGGTATGTTTGAACCTGCTTGCTGTCCAGTTCTGCCTTTGCAGAATTGCCTGAGCAAGTCAGAAGAGCCTGCAGGCCCCCTCCCCATGACCTCAGGATGACCCTCCCCACTGCTTCAACATCATTATGAATTTAATAGGTTTTTGCAAGGAAGCCGGGAACTTGTATCTGCATTTCTGGGAAAACAAGTGGAGAGGATGGGACCAGGCGTAAATGAGAGTGATGGAGCTGTGTGTGATGGCTGCCCAGGGCCATGTTGCAGGCACAGGGGCCCTGTTTCTGAAAGGACACTAGGCCCAGCTATATGGAACTGAGTAGGCTGATAGCCTCTTACTGTTGGCTCTTCAGACTAAACCCCAGCTTTCAAACAGGGCTGTGCTCTGCACAAGTGGCTGGGCCAGCCTCAGGGGGGACAGGCAGCCGAGGACCTGGCATGTCTGCCCAACATGAAGTTCCCCTGCTGCTGGCCTGCACTGCTGGGGTCTCTACTGGGCCACTGGCTTCTCCCTGTTCCCTCCACTGGAGTTACCCAGTCCCGGGCCCCTCACTCTACCCGAGGGCCTTTCCCAGAGGACCCTACCCAACATGTTGACTGGTCCTGTGGAAGCTGGGATTGGGGAGCTCCCTTTGGAAGTCTGTGGAGAGCTGGCATTCTCCAGGGTTTGTGTACACACACACACACACACACACACACACACACACACACACACACACACGGTATAGCTTCTCACATCCCAGGAGCCTCTGCATCAGTTTTAGAGCCTGGGATTTGAGCCAGGTGGAGAGAATGGGACTGGGAGTGAACAGGAGTAACAGAGTTTCTAGCATCTGGAGAGTAACGGAGTTTCCAGCATCTAATTTCTGCTTCAGTTCTGACCCACAGCCCAGCTTCCCAGATGCCTGGATCCGGTGAGAGACACCTGGGAGTGTGCTGTGAGGCCTCTGTAAGGCAGCCTGTGTGTCCCGAGCCTGCCTGGCCCTACACAGTCTGTACATGAGGGCTTCAGGGGATAAAGCAGTTTGCCTGGGTGGTGCTGGCAGCATCAGCAGCAGGGGTGTCCCCGGTCACCCGGTAGGCATTGAGTTTCTGTAGAGAAGGTCACAATGCCCTCTAGGCCCTGGAAGCACGGCTTCCCAGACGCATTACAATCAGTGGCCTTAAACCAAGACATCACCTAACAATGTCTAGCTGGAGAGAAATGAAGTGTCAGCTAACAGGGGACCTTCCTGGGTCTGGGATGGAGCTCAGTGGTAGCCCAGCAACTGAGTTCCACCCCAGTGATGAGGAGAGAGAGAGAGAGAGAGAGAGAGAGAGAGAGAGAGAGAGAGAGAGAGAGACCCTCTAGTTTTTTCTTCCTGAAAGAATGGGCTGGAGTATTGGAGTATACAGGGGGTTGATGTCTATCATCAGATGGTGAAGACAGGAGCCAGCAAGACAGGCGTATGCAGGAATAAGAGTAGGATTTAGGACCTTAGAGCAGCCAACAGCACTTATTATATACCATGTGTCATATGCCACACATTTATTAACTCATTTAATCTATACACATCTCCTAGTGCAAGGTCCTACTATTATTCTCACTTTATACTCAAAGAAAGTGATGCACAGAGAAGTTAGGTAGCCTCTTAAAGTCTCCCAGCTAAAAAGGGGCAATGCTGGGTTTTGAGCGTAGGCAGGAGGCACAAAATACTGTGTTCTCTATCTTAGTCTGGGCTGGCTTTATGATTGCAAGGGGCCAAGAACTTGGATATTGGGCATCGGAGAGCCCCAGACTCATTCCCAGATCCCCTTCTTACTAGTTATGTGACTTCAGGTAGGCTTTGTGCCTCTCTGACTCAGTTTCCCCAACTGTAAAGTGAACATATGTAAAAGGATCATTGTCCTACCTTAAGCGGGGAGGGTTTGAGGTGTAAATGAGCTAAAGATGTCAAAGGTTTTGCTGGCACACAAGAAGAAATGCTCAGCGTGACACTGACAGATGTGAAACCTTTGGATCTGTGCCACCCACAGACTCCAAGTGGCTTCTTTAAAAACATGTTTGCGCCAGGCCGGGCTGGCCCAGCCACACAAGGCCTTAAGGCAGGAGTCCTGTCTGCAGCCTGTGGTATTGAGGAAGCCAGGCAGGAATGGTTCTTGCAACTTGCTCGCGCTCGGCTGGAGCCCAGGGCTTTTCAGCGAGCCTGGTTGCCTCTTGTTCTAGTTTCAAGGGGTTTACGTGCTGGCAGCCCGCCTGCGCATTCCTACGAGTGCTTGTATCAATAATACCCTTGTTTTCCTCGGAGACGGCAGGCGGGCGTGTGGGAGAGGGCTGAACACAGTGTTGCCTGCCAAGCTGTCTGGAAAACATGAACCAACCAGGTCTGTGCAGGGAGGCGAGGTGCTGGGGGCCATGTGGGCCACCGGCCCCGCCCCGGAGCGGCCAGCACTCACCTCCAGAGCCGGAGCGATCACACGGAGAAGTGGAGAAGTGCTAGCTTTGTAACGCGGCTGATTAATACAAATGTAATCAATATGAAACTTCTTTTCTACACGCTTTGTGTAAAGCGATATGTACTCACATTCACAAATACTGCGCATCAGTTCTAGAAAAATATTCCTCTGGACCGAAAGAAGAATCTGTTATGAGAGAAAAGGAAGAGGAAAGTGGGTGAGCGTAGGGCTTGTGTAGCTGGTAAGACAGGCGCCCGTGTCTGAAAGGTAACCTGAGAGAATTAGAAGCACCATGTAATTTCACTTATAATTTGAAATCTACCTTACGAGGTCCCTCAATACACCCATGGCCTTGGATGGAGGCTTTTTTTTTTTAACATACTCAAACTCAGGGCAGAATGAGTGTGGGCACGGGCATGTGCACGTGCGAGTGCACACACACACACACACACACACACACACACAGTTTTCTTGCAGTGCTGGGCATTGAACCCAGGGCCATGCACATGCCTGAATCACACTCAGGCCCCCACTGAGTCTCCCCCACTATTTTTTTTTTTTTTGCAGTGCTGGGGATTGGACCTTGGGGTTCTCTACCACTGAGCTGCATCCTCAACCCTGTTTGTGTGTTTATTTATTTAATATTGAGACAATGTCATTGCCCAGGCTGGTCTCAAACTCACATCCCCCTGCTTTAGCCTCCTGGGTAGCTGTGATTACAGGTGTTTGCCACTGGGTCTGGCTTATTTGAATGAACTTCATAATCCCCAAGTTTCTCCATTCACACCTTAGCTGGAGGCACGAGCCACTTCTAAGGGCTGAAGATAGTCATGCAGACCCGATTTTCTTTCTGTTTGCAGAATCAAAACTCAGATCACTTACGGCCTTTTACAGAAGTACATGTCTTTACATGACAAGTTTTCCCTCAATGCATTGGCATAAACATTTTTTTTTCTAACAAATGTTATTATAAATACACTAGGGAAGTTCATTTTTAAAAATCTCCCTAAAGCTAATATTCTAGATTTTATTCTCTCTTGTTTATTTTTACTCAATAAGCATTAAGTGTTTATTACATGCCAGGCACCCATCTAGCTATTGGGTTAGAACATCAAGTGAAATACAGAGGGCTTCTGCTTTTGTGAAGCTTTGATTGTAGAGCAAGAGTATTTCTTACAGGAGCCAATTAATTTTAGAGTGTTAAATTGGAAAGTGGCTGGTTTAGGCAGAGAGTGGGGGATGGACTAGCTGGGTATAACTCACAGAGGAGACTTCTCACAGGGTGAACATCAGAATTGAGCTGTGAATGTCAAGGTATACCCTGGCACATAAACATAGGGCTTAAGTGGTCTCAGCAGCAAGTACAAAGGCCCTGGGGTAGGCATGTGCTCAGTGAGTCCAAGGGACAGAAAGGCAGCTGTGTGAGCATTAAAGGAAAGAAAAGAAAGGTTCTCTGAGAGGTGGCAGGGGCTGAGTCCGGCAGGGCTCTGAGTGCCAGGATAGAGCACAGGGTTTCAATGTAAGTGACTTGTGAAGTTGTTGAAGGTCTGTAAGGAAGGAATTGACTTGATTTGTCAAAGATTTGCTACAAAATAGTGTAGGGAGAGAAGAGCTAGGAATAGGGGAATAGTTCCAACAAGACTGACTACCTTTCAGCAAGTACTGGAGCTGGGGATTAGCTTTTCTTTTGTTCTACGTATACTAGAAGATGTCTATAAGAAAAGTTTGCAAAAGCACTCTTTAAATTGCAAAAGAAACAAAATGGGGAAGGACCCTCCCTTTTTTTTTTTTTGGTGGTACTGGGGGTGGAACCCAGAGGCTTTCTACCTCCGGGCTATACTCCCAGACCTTTGTTTTATATTTTATTTGGAAACAGAGTCTCACTAAGTTGCTGCGAGCCTCACTGAGTAGCTGAGACTGGCTTCCAAACCTGTGCGATCCTCCTGTCTCAGTCTCCCACGCACTAGGATTACAAGCGTGCACCACAACGCCTGGCAAAGGACCCCTTTTTACAGTAAACAGAACAAAGTAACAGTAAATATCTTCCTCAGCTGTTGTGTAAACAGGTCACAGGATGCCCAGTGAGAGGGATCTTGCAGGCCTTCAGGCCACATGTGGCAGGGGTGTGGCCTGGGGGCAGCCAAGGACGAGGAGAAGGTCTTGGATGGTTGTGAGACAGAGCTGACTGGACATCGCAGGCGATGGCGAGAAGGGGTCTGTGCAGATGGCTGGGAGGCATGTCGCCTTCTCTAAACGTGCCTTTTGCTGCTAGGAAGGACCACATCTACTGAGCCACGCTAGCCAGCTTGTTAGCTGGAGAGGGTCTTATCTTGGCTTTATTTCCCAATGCTTTCTCAGCAGGGCTGTAGAAGATGGCAGCGTCACATGATGGGAGCACCCTGGAGTCGCCTCTCGGAGGAGAACTGCAGGACCCAGAACTTTCATTCAGCCTTTCCATGAGTGACAAATAGACCTGCGCTGAGTTAATTTCAGCTTCTGAGATTCAGGGCTTATTTGTTCCAGCAGTTGGCCTATTCTGACTATTACAACTGCCTGCTCTGGGTGGATAGAAATCTCTAGATAAGTGAAATAATAAATGCCTCTAAACAACAGTTTAACCAACGATTAGACACCTGGCTAGATCAAGTATTGTATGGGATCAGCTAATGAGAACACACACATGAATGTACACACACACACACACACACACACACACACACACACACACACCAAAAAAGGAAGAGAAACAAAGGGCATGGAAAAATGCATTTACTGACCAGCCAACCTCTGAGAACATCACTTAGCTAATATATAGAGGAAACTGAGACTAAGAAACACAGTAACCTCTGAGTCATTCATTCAATAAGCATTTAATATCCAGGCGTGGTGGCGCATGCTTGTCATCCCAGCATTCAGGAGGCTGGGCCAGGAGGATCCCGGTTCGCAGACAGCCTCAGCTACTTAGTGAGGCCCTTTGCAACTCAGTGAGACCCTGTTTCAAAATAAAGAATAAAAAATAGGGCTGGGGGTGGAGCTCGGAGGTAGAATGCCCTGGGTTCAATCCCCAGTACTGCAAAATAAATAAATAAGTAAACATTTACTGAGCACCTCGTATGTGCTAGGCACTATAGTAGATGCTGGAAAACCATCAAAAATAAATTATACGCGGTGCCTGTGATGAGGGAAAATATAATCCAGTTGGGAGAAATGGAGACAAAATGCCTTTATTTAAAGCAGTAAGTCAAACAATTACAAGTGGGACCAGGAGTGCATTAGTTGTTCCTTTCTTCCTTCCTTCCTTCCTTCCTTCCTTCCTTCCTTCCTTCCTTCCTTCTTTCCTTCCTTCCTTCCTTCCTTCCTTCCTTCCTTCCTTCCTTCCTCTTTCTTCTTTCTTTCTTTCTTTCTTTCTTTCTTTCTTTCTTTCTTTCTTTCTTTCTGTACTAGAGATGGAACCCAGGGATATTCTAGCTCTAAGCTACACCCCTAGTCCTATTTTTTTTTATTCTATATTTTGAAACAGGGTCTCAATAAGTTGCAGAGGGCCTCACTAAGTAGCTGAGGCTGGCTTTGAACCTGCGATCCTCCTGCCTCAGCCTCCCTAGTACTGCGCCAACACACCCAGCTTTGGTTTTTGTTACTGTGACAAAATGCCTGTGATAAGCCACTTGTGAAGAGGAAGCATTTATCTGGGCTCACAGTTTCAGAGGTCCACACCCATGTGGCTTGGCCCTGTTACCTTGGGCTTGTGCTGAGGCAGAGCACCACGGTGGGAGCACGTGGTACAGCAAAACAGCCCACCTCAAGGAAGTTGGGGCACAAAGAGAGAGGGAAGAAGGGGCTGAGGACCCAGTGTCCTCGCCAAGTCTCAGCCCCAGTGCCCCAACTCCCTTCCACTGGGCCTGCTTCCTAAAGGTTCTACCCCCTCCCAGTATTGCCACCGGCTGGGGTCCAAGCCTTTAACACAAGGGCCTTAACAAAAGGGCCTTTGGAAGATATTTCAGATCTAAACCATAGCCAAGGGTTCTGGAGAAGCCCGACAAAGGGCCAGCCCAGCACAGCAGGGGCTGGCTTCAGTGGGAGGCAGCATTGGGGCCCCGTCAAGAGACGGGCGAGCCACAGCAGGGGCAGGGGTGTCAAGCCTGGAAGAAGGAGCAGAGGTGGAAAAGGGGAACGGCTGACATGCCAGGCAGGAGGACCACATGTGTGGAGGCCCAGTGCTGTCAAGCTGCAGGTATGAGTAGCTGAGCAGAGTCAGGAGAGGAAAGTGGTGACCTGAGGCATAAAGAAAGACAGGCTGGGCCTTGCAGCGCCTGCTCACGCCAAGGATCTTGACCTGTGTTCTGATTCTTTGCTTCTGGCCTGGAAAGGGACCCATCTACACCTTCACCCAAGCCCTCTGGAGTTTTGACACACAGCCTCTTTCCCGCCTTGCCAGCCCCGATGGAGGCTTCCTTTGCTCTACCTTCTCCTTCTGATGCCCATCAGAGGGAGGCTGGCTGCAAACCTAGATGCAGCTGCCTGACCTGAAGACAGGAAGTGAGCTGCCGAGGGACCGGACTCCTTGTTACTGCTGGAGATTTCCATTCTCCTTCCCCAAGGAGACAAGCTTGCAGGCCACTGCCAGAATTTCACAGCCCGTGCCTTTGGGATCTGAGGGACATTTGCACATACAGCAGCAGCGCCCTCCCAGGCTCCAGAAGGAAGCTAGCCTCAGTGGGAAAACATTCAGAAATTCCCTGGGACAGACAGAGGGGACACGGTGCACGGTGTGATCGGAGGCTGCCCCGAGATACCAACTGGCAGGAGCCACCCTCTGTATTTGGGAGAACTCCTGCCTTTAATTGCCTTACTAACTACTTTGCTTTTGATTGCTAGGCAATGCCAGTCACCAGGCTGGGGCAGAGGATACCATTTTGTGGCTTTTTTTTTTTTTTTAAAAAGACATATCATTTTCCCCCAGCCAATTAACTTCCCAGAGACACACAAGAATGTGCAGAGCTGGCTGCAGCAGCAGCAGCCCACAGGCGCTCCAAGACCCACTTCCTAGTGGGTGATTTGCATAGTCTGCCTGACTTCAGCAGAAATCCTTGGTGGGTGACCTGGAGCTGCGTGAGCACCTGCCACGGAAGAATTCAGCATCAAAGTCATGGGTGTGAGTTGGCAGGCTTTCTCGAAAGTCTCACCAGTCTCCTGATGTACAGCTGCCATGGGTCACGTAAAATGTTTGCAGCTTTAATATATGGTTTCATTTGCTTGACTCTGAGCTCGGGTGCAGACAATCAAAGAATGGCTCGAGGTGGAGAATTTAATATGAGAATCCAGCCAGGGCTGCCAAGCCATATATGTGCTAATGTTGCAATTTCAACCTTGGACTTCAGGTCAAGATTAATTTAGTGAAAAATGTTATTCCACAGCAGAATAGACACCTTCTGATTTGGAGGCAGGGAGAACCCAGGAGGATGGATGAGGCATGAGGTGGGCACAGTCCAAATGGCCAAAGCTGGAAAAGCTCTGAGTCAGGATACAACAAGAAGCCATAGTTTTTTCTCATACATAGCAAAAGTCAGGCACTGTTGGTAGCCTGTGTGTCCCTCTCAAATGTTGGTTAATTTGGGGACACTTCTGAGAAATAGCAACACAGGCATTAAAAAAAATTTGTTATGGAAAAGTCAAATATATGAGATATTCCCCAACTTACAGTGATTCAACTTAGGAATTTTTGATCTTACAGTTGATACTGCAAAACTAATATGCATACAGTGGAAACCATAGTTGCAATTTCAGATTTGACTCTTTCCCTGGGCTGGCACTGTGTAGTCCTATCGTCTCTAGTGGTGTTGAAGGCAGCAGTGACCATAGTTCCTGGTCAGCCCTGAGATGGTGAGGGGAGACAGCTGGCACCCTACAGTGTGCTCTGTGGCTGACCGAGGATGTTTAGTAGGTTAGGTAGATAACGTGCTTTTTTCCCCCCTCAGTACTGGGGATTGAACCCAGGAGTGCTCCATCTCTGAGTCACACCCTCAGCCCTTTTTATTATTTATTTTGAGACAGGGTCATTCAGTAGCCCAAGCTGGCCTTGAACCTACTATCCTCCTGTTTCAGCCCCCAAAGTACTGGAATTACAGGTGCGTGCCACTGTATCCAGCTGGATTATATGCATTTTGACTTGATAATATTTTCAGCTTCTGGTGGATCTATTGGGCTGTATTGTAAGTCAAAGAGCATTTGTACTAAATTAGGGAGAATGCTGTAAGAGTTGAAAAACTTTCTCTGTAGAGAGCCAGATAGAAAATATTTTAGTTTCTCAGGCCATATGGTCTCTGCTTCAACTATTCAACTTTGCTGTTGTAGCTCAAAAGCATCTGCAGCCGGGTGTGGTGGCGCACACTTGTAATCCCAGCATTCAGGAGGCAGAGACAGGAGGATCGCGGTTCACGGCCAACCTCAGCTACTTAGTGAGGCCCTTTGCAACTCACTGAGATCCTGTTTCAAAATAAAGAATAAAAAATAGGGCTAGGGGTGTAGCTCGGAAGTAGAATGTCCCTGGGTTCCATCCTCAGTACCACACACACACACACACACACAAAAAAAAAAAAAAAAAAAAAAGCATCTGCAGATAGTACCTAAGTGAATGAACAGGGATATGTTCTACTAAGACTTTACTTTCAGACATTGACATTTGAATTTCATGTAATTTTTACATGCTATGTAATGCTACTCTTTTCTATTTTTCTACCATTCAAAAATAAAAAAAAATTCTTAGCTCTCAACCCATGCAAAAACTAGATGATCTGTGAATTACAGTTTTCCTATTCTTCAAATAGTATAAGGGACCCCTATTCCTATCACTGGGTTTCGACAAATATCAACTCATGGCTAATCATGTTTCATCTATTTCCCCATCCCTTCCTCATCTCCCTAGAGTATTTGAACAAACTCTAATCAACAAATTATCTTATTCATATTCATATTTTAGTATTTTATCTAAAAATACAATTCCTTGAATACATAAAATATCTAAGCAGTATTCAGTTTTTCCAAGTCTTATAAATGCTTATTAAATAAATTATATATATATATAAACCTTTAGTTTGTTTGAATTGGAATATAAATAAGCTCCATTTATTGTGATTGTTTAATAGACTTCTTATTAATCATTTTTTTGGGGGATGGAACCCAGGGGCATTAGACCTCTGAGCTATGCCCCCTGTCCTATTTTTTATCCTTTCCTTCTTTCTTTCTCTCTTTCTTTCTTTCTTTCTTTCTTTCTTTCTTTCTTTCTTTCTTTCTTTCTTTCTTTCTTCTTTTCTCTCAGTGGTATTGGGGGGGGTGTAACCCAGGGCTTTCTACCTCTGGGATATACCCCCAGACCTATTTTTTATATTTTATTTGGAAACAGGGTCTCACTAAGTTGCTGAGAGCCTTACTAAGTAGCTGAGGCTGGCTTTGAACCTGTGCAGTCCTCCGGTCTCTGCCTCCCAAGCATGGGGATTACAAGCATGCGTCACCGTGCCTGGCTTTTTATTTTTTATTTTGATACAGGGTCTCACTGAGTTGCAGAGGGCCTCACCAAGTAGCTGAGGCTGTCCACGAATCTCAGCCTCCCAAACGCTGGGATTACAAGCATGCGCCACCACACCTGACTATTCCTTTTTAACTTATATGTTCTCCCTTCCTTCCTTCCTCTCTTCTCCTCCCCTCTTTTCCCCTTCCCTCTCTTCCTTCCTTCCTTTTCTTTCTTTCTTTACTACTGTATCTATAGTTTGGAATTATAGAACATGCAGGCTTAAATTGACTTCTTTCCCTTAGCAACACACACGTAAGATTCCTCTATGTTCTTTTATGGCTTGATAGCCTAATTCTTTTTAGCACTGAAAAAAAAATATGTTGTATAGATGTACCATAGTTTGTCCATTTACTGCATGAAAAGTATATTGGTTCCAGCTTTTGGTAACTATGAACAGAGCTACTATAAATATTCATATGCATAGTTTTGAGTGAACATAAGTTTTTAACTCATCTGGGTAAATGTTAAAGAGCACAATTGCTAGATTGAATGATAGGAATGTGTTCAGCTTTTTAAAAATAATGTCAAACTGCCTTACAAAGTGGATATGGCATTTTGCATTTCCACTGGTTGTGAATGAGGATTCATGTTGCCCCACATCCTTGCCAGCATTTGATATTGTCATTTTTTGTTGTATTCTGACCATTGTAATAGATGTTTAGTGGTGTCTTACCATTATTTCAATTTTCTTTTTTCCTTAATGACATAGGATGTAGAACATCTTTTCATATACTTTTTAGTTTGTCTTCTTTGATGATATGTCTGTTTTAACCTTTATCCCCATTTTTTTGGGTTGTTTTCTTCTTTATTATTAAAGTTTAAGAATTCTTTGTATATTTTAAATATACTTTTATCAGATATATGTTCTGTAAATATTTTTTCTCTATGGCTTGTCTCTCTTAGTGCATTCTACATAGAAGGTTTTAATTAATTAATTAATTAATCAATCAATTAACTTATTTATTTGACACTGGGGATTGAACCCAGGGGCATTCTACCTCTGAGTTACACCCCTAGCCCTATTATATTTGGAAATAGGATCCCACTAGTTTGAGAGTCTTACTACTTGCTGAGACTGTCTTTGAACCTGCCATTCTCCTGTCTCAGCCTCACAAGTTCCTAAGATTACAAGCATGTGCCGCCACACCCAGCCACAGAGTAGGTTTTAATTTTAATGAAATACAACTTGGCAATTTTTTCATGAATCATTCATATTTAATTTATTTTGTGCTGAATCTAAAATGTCACCTATCAATGCAATGTTGCCTTGCTATCTTCAAGGAGTTTCATAGTTCTGCATTTTACATTTAGTCCTATGATCTAATTTGAGTTATACTTATGTGATATGTGTAAAGTTTCTTTTAGATTTATTCTTTTACATGTGGATGCCAAGTGGTTCTAGCATCTTTTGTTGAAAATATTTTCCCTTCTTCTTTGAATAACTTTCATTCCATTATGAAAGATCAACCAACTGTGTCTGTGTGGATCTATTTCTGGATCTCTGTCCCACTGTTCTATTGTCTTAATTACCTTGGTTTTTTCACAAGTCTTGAAGCTGGATAGTGTCTGTCTTCTGACCATGACTTTCTTCCTTTGTGTCTCTGGCCTTTCCACAAAAACTTTAGAATCACTACTGGGTATGGAACCCAGGGGGATTCTATCTCCGAGACCTATTACACCCCCAGCCCTATTTTTTATTCTTTATTTTAAAACAAGGTCTTACTGCTGGGTGTGGTGGTGCATGCTTGTAATCCCAGCATTTGGGAGGCTGAGACAGGAGGATCACCATTCGCAGGCAGCCTCAGCTACTTAGTGAGGCTCTTTGCATCTCAGTGAGAACCTGTTTCAAAATAAAGAATAGAAATAGGGCTGGAGGTGTATCTCAGAGGTAGAATGCCCCCGGGTTCCATCCCTAGTACCAAAAGAAAGGGTCACTAAGTAGTAGCTGAGGCTGTGAACCTCGATCCTTTTGTCTCAGCCTCCCAAATGTTGGGATTATAAGCGTGCACCACCAGGCCTGGCATTAGAATCACTTTTTGATATCTACAAATAACTTACTGGAATTTTAATTGTGATTTTATTGAATCTGTAGATGAAATTGAGAATAATTGACATTATTGTTGAGTTTTCTTATCCATGAACATAGAATATCCCTCCATTTATTTAGATCTTCTCTGATTTCTTTTATTAAACTTTTATCATTTCATCACATAGATATCATACATATTTTGTAAGATTTATATCTAAGTTTTCATTTTTTTGGTGGTATTGTAAGTGGTATTGTATTTCTAATTCCAAATTCCATATTCCATTTGCTCATTGCTGGCATATATCTATTCATATTTTAGGGTATGCAGAATAATGCTATTCTAATTCTATCATTTATTCTCTATTTATTAACTGACATATCCACAAAATTTTTCTTTAAACCAATTATTCAGTTAGCTAGAAATATAGATCACTTAGAATGAAAATAAAATGCTTGATTCTTTCTCTTGATTTATAAGTATTGAACTAGTTCCCTAACACCTCCAAAGTTCACCAATGAGCTTCTTATTTTTCTAATATTACTATGAGAGAATATTAGATATCTTTCAATTTTTTGTATTTAATATTCTTTTTGGCACTCAAACAGTGGGGGGCTTTTCCAATGGCATCAGACACAACTTTATGGCTTCTTTGTTTCCTGCAATGATGAGATAGTCCAAAATAATCTTATATAGATTTTTCCTCAAATCTGACACTACCTATAGGGTTTCTTTCTCCAATAAACCCAGATTCCTTTTAGTAGTAAATGGCATTAGAAGCCACTAATGTATACATTTCTGTCTTTACTATGGTAAGAGGTAGGAATTTAAATTCATTATATATAAGATAAAAATATATTCTGAGTTTGTACTCGTACATTTGATTTCAAACTATGGGGTTTTGACTTAATAGTATTGGTTTAGTAACAGTTTTCTCATTCTTCTGTGTTGAAATTGCTTCATCTTATATTACACATGCAAACCAGCATTACCACCAACAATATGTTCCCTAAAAACAGTTTAGTCTGCCCCCACTCTTATCTCTAGGGTACATCCCTTAAGATACACACAGTCAACTCATTGTGTCCTAAAGTTACCCAATGCAGTTCCATCTGTGTGGCTAGGCCACCTAGAAGATATGGAGTTAAATCTATTTGTTTCACACTGGTTTTGATTTTAGGGATTGCTTTTTAAAAACTTAGACTTTTTAAAATAGTCACACACATTTGTCTTTTCATATTCCTTCTTATATTTTTTGGCAGTTTGTCTTTGGAACGGGTTCCTAGAAGTGGAATTGCCGCTTCAAAGGGCAAACGTTTATGAGATTCTGCTAGACACTGCCAAGTTCCCCTCTGCAAGGCTTGTGCCATTTTGCATTTGACTGGCAAACAGTGACTGATGTCCCCACGCTGACGGTTTGTCCCTTACCTATGGGGAGTGTGCTACGCTCATTAAGTGTTTTTTGTAAGACATGTCTCATTTTATCACGGCAATGGCTCTAGCATGTAGGTAGTATTCTTACCCTGACTTTATAGATGGTGCTATGGTTTGAATAGGATTTGTCCCTACCAAAACTCATGTCAAGGCTTGGTCCTGATGTCACAGTGTTGAGAGGTGGTGGGGCCTGTGAGAGGCATTTGGGATCACGAGAGATCAAACACATGATGGATGAATGCTTTTCTTGAGGCAGCAAGTGCTTGCTCTCTTGGGGCTGAATTAGTTATCATGAGACTGAGATGTTCTAAAAGCAGGTTCAGCTTTCTTGGCTCTTTCTTGCTTTCCCTCTGGCACATGCGCCTCCTCTTGACACCTGCTTGACTCCCCTTCTGCTTCTCTGCCATGAGATGAAGATGCACAAGGTCCTCGCCAGAAGCTGAACAGATGATGCCGGTGCCACGATCTTCCCCATCTCTAAAAGCACAAGATGAGATAAGCTCTTTTCTTTATAAAGTACCCAGCCTTAGGTATCTTGCTGTAGTAACATGAAAGAGATTAAGACAGATGGGGAAATGGGCTCCAAGGAGCTGAAGTGCCCTGCAACCATAGGAAACAATCTCACTTAGCCTGCTCTCCTGCTTAGCCATAAAAGCCCCTGGGGTTAGGCACAGTGCCCTACCTCTGGTGCCTCTAGGGCTCTCTGCTTTCTGGTTGGTTTTGTTTTTCCAGCTGGATTCACTTTCCCAAACAGAGTCTGAAAGGAAGGGCAGGGACCTGGCAGAGTCCCGTGGCTCTTTGATTCTCTCACTCATTTATAGGACAAATGGCATTAGGCCAGAGGAATATGACAGCAAAGGTGACGTGTGAGCATCCTGTGTGAGCTGATCCAGAGCTCTGGCCCAGAGGGAGAGACACTTGAGTGAGCAGACGTTTACAATGCAGTCTAAGTGCTGAGTGGGAGGAGGGGTGGATGCTGGGGAAACATAGGGAAGGGGCTTTAAAGAGGAAGAGAGGTTATAAGGGGTTTCTTGGAAAAAGTAAGTTTTAGATGCATCCTATGGAAGGACAGACAAAGAGGGTCCTAGATAGAAACAGGTTCAGGAATCTGCAGGCAAATGGGGGAGGAGGGGCACTGGAGACAGTGACAAAATTTCTGAAGAAATAGATTGTAGCATATACAGTTGGAGTTACTGAGTCTCAGGTGGGTTCTTTAGAAGTCCAGTCTCTGGGTACTAACGTTCGGATCTCCAACTCTATGACGTAATGGCAAGCATCTTAGGTCCTGCCACTTTCAGTGCACAGTGCTAAAGTGAGAATACTTCTATCACTAGGCAGATACACTTACTTCTCAGTGGTCTTTTCTAAACATCTTTTCTTATCAGAGCCTGGTATGAGCCACTGTGGACCAGCATTCCAAATGCTAGCCTACCAGTTAAAGACAATCTTAAACTATGCAAAATATAAAAATATTAAATAGTGATTTGATTATAATAAACTTTGTACTTGTCTCTAGGAAGAGAGAGTAAAGAGTTTTAAGAATGCTTAAGAATCTGCATTTGTGAACTGGAACAAAAAGTTGTCTGATAAGCTAATGGACTGATAATTACACTGTGTCTCCATTGATGTGTTCTCAGGAGGATGAGAAATAAAAATAAAGATTTTTGCTCCAGGATAAAATATATCCTGGACCTGCCTGGTAGGAGTTAATAAAATCAGTGAGTGAGATAAATGAGCAGAGAGACTGGAGCAAATGTCTTTGATTTTGTATAAGAGTCATGAAAATAAAACTTCTAGGGCCCATTCCATTTTAGTCACGTCAGAAAGCCAGCCTGCCTTCCACTTGGCAGTGTGAGCCTCTCAGAATGGTCCAGAAAGGAGTGCATGTTAGCCACATGGAAGCGTGGTTGACTGAAACTGTGACAAATGTATTTTTAAAACCTGGAACCCAGTGTTGTTATTGGTAGCATGCCCTAACTAAGCCTTTTTTTTTTTTTTTTTAAGATTTCCCATCTATAGAACAATAACCCTTAATTCAGCTGTTACGGTCATAGATGGGTTGCATAGAACAATGACTAAATTTGGATATCATGTTTTTTAGCTGATGTGAAGTTCTATGACTCATATCAACACATTCCAGAATCATTTTCCAGAAACTCTAGGTTCATTCTGTTCTCTTCCTCGGCTGGCTCAGCCATGCCCATGACAGCAAAGACCATCAAGGCAATGATGAATTCCACATTTGTATCTCCAGCCTCCATCTCCCTGAATCTCCCCAAAGGGCTGCTCAACATCACCACGTGGGTGTCTCACTGCCACCCACACCTCAGTCACAGCTCCCTTCCTGTGAACAGCTGGCTCCACAGTCATCACTCATGCACGTCACAAATGTCGCTGTTCTTATTGACATACGCCCCGCCCCCAGCTAGCGCTGCTCCCAGGCCAGCTCCTTTCACTTCCTGTTGAATTCTTGCATTCACCCCTGATTCCCAGCTGTCTCCTGCCCACTCTGCTGGTCCCAGACCCCTTTCATGCCTAAGCTGGCTTCCTGGTGGGTCTCCCTGTTCTTTGCATCTGAACCTCTCCCATAGATTTTCCACATTGCCACCCAAACAATTTTTTTATGTGTTATCTGATTGTGGCACTCCTATTAAGATTGTTGAATGGGTCCCAGTCACCTTTTGGATGAAGACTGAGTTCGTGTGTGTGTGTGTGTGTGTGTGTGTGTGTGTGTGTGTGTGTTTGTAGTACTGGGGATTGTACCCAGGAGCATCCTACCTCTGAGATACACCCCAGCACTTTTTATTTTTCATTTTGAAACAGGGTCTTGCTAAGTTACTGAGGCTGGCCATGGGCCATGAACCTGCAATCCTCCTGTCTCCACCATGCCCAACTAGACTGGATTTTTTTTTTTTTTTTGCAGTACTGGGTATTGAACCCAAGGGCATTCTACCTATGAGCTACACTCCCAGCCCTATTTTTTATTCTTTATTTTGAAACAGGGTCTCACTAAGTTGCAGAGGGCCTAAGTATCTGAGGCTGGTTGCAAACCATGATCCTCCTGTCTCAGCCTCCTAAGTACTGAAATTATAAGCATGCACCACACCACCGCTCCTGGCTTAGACTGGGTTCTTGAAGAAGATTCCCAAGACTCAGTTATCAGCTCCTGTCTGCACCTCCCTGGCTCTGGCCACCCCGCCTCCTTTGCATAGTGCATCACAGAGCTCGGTCCTCACCCACCTACTCTTGGTACTTGCTGCTCCTTTTGGCTTCCCTGACTCCACACAGCCTCCCCAGCTCAGCTCAGCTCAGCACATCCCTGCCTCAGCCACACCTTCTCTGACCTTCAGCCTAGATGAAGGGGGTCTGACCACCTGCTCTCAGCTTCTGCTCCAACGCTCAGCCCAGCTTGTGGCTATATGTTCACTGGTGTCATTACTGGATCTCCTTCTGTCCTTCCCACTGGGCCTTCCTGTGACTAGGGACCATGTCTGTTTTTGCCACTATGGAACCCCTAGTCGTACGCCTGATGTCTGGCACAGCATGCGTGCACAATACATACTTGGTGAGCAAATGAATCAATGGACTCGCCTACAGAAAGGACTTTTGATGTCTCTGCCAATTCATCAGAATCATCAAAAATAGGCAGCTGAGGGCGGGGGTGAAGAATTTGATACCACAAAGAATTCTGACAGAAAAGAACCCCTGAATCTTTTAAACCACACATAATGGGGACATGGGATTTGGAATGAATAGCTCTTCAGTTTAATGATTCGTTCAGTGTTTCTTTTCCTGGAGGATTATGACTAATGTAACCTACTGTAGATATAATTAGCCCTGGTGATCGTGCCTTACCTTTAACACTGATCAGTTTTCATAGAAGTAAATTTTGAATCCTAGAGCTATCACTGAAATGCATGCCGGAAATTGCAATGACATCGTGGCTATAATGATGTGGAATATTTGCAGCTGAGTTTTTGGGTGTGCGTGCTTGCAATGCCCCCTCTGTTCAGTGCTGCTGAACTCCATGATAATTATCAGGCTGGTTATTTGTTAAAACAATTTAGACGCAAATTTTAGGATAGAATTAGGTGCCATCAAATGATAACCTGCTCTAAGCAGAGAACGAGGAATACATTGAGATCTGCTCCTGGCGATTCAGAACGAATCCTGAGCGAATAATAAACTAGGTCATCAGTTCGGCCTGCAGAGAATAATTTGCTGAGGCTGTGTGCATCCTGGGAGCCATGAGGACCTCTGAAGCCAGTGCTACTTCAGAATCGAAGAAACTGTTAATTTCCTCATACTGCAATCATCTCAGGAGAAACTCAGTCAGATTTTAGACATGTCACAAATAAATGGAACCCTGATGTCCTGGAGTAGGCCAGTCAAGATCACAGTGGGAAGAGGAGAAACCTATGTGCATAGATGTGTATATGAATATATGTGTGAAAGTATGTATGAATACATACATTCACATGTGCATTTGCAAAGTATGGGTGTGTGTGCATTTATATGGACATGTAGGTATGTATATGCAGTATGGACTGCATATATATGCACATAATGTGTATCTATACATGTATGCTTATATGCATCAGCACACTGTATGCTTGTATATATGTACACAGATGTCTGTATATATATTGCATATCTATTTATGCGTGTATGCATGTGTCCACCATGTATGTACCTGTATACAGGCATGTATATGTATGCATGTGTGAATGTGTGTGTGTATGTGAGCCAAGGAAGAATTTGCAGGCATATTTTAAGTCCTCCATCTGGGCATATAACTTGCATTGATGATAATAGGAATTAAACACCCAAGTAAAGAGAAAAGAATACAAAGCCATTCTCAGCACAGAGTAGAAATTAGCTATGCAAGAGAAAATGGAAGCAGGGATTGGCTAGGCAAGTGTAAGAGGAGGAAAGCATCTTGAAATATTAATAAGCATCACCTATAAAAAAGGGGATAAACTAAGGAGTAGAACTAGGCACAACCCTCTTTATGCTGATGGATGTAGCAGTGTTCTCCAAGCAGTGCATATGACCAAAGATATGCTTTTCCTGATTTTTATGCACAGAACATCTTACATACAAATGGATCTTTTTTCCCTAAAATTGGAGGCACGAAGTGACCCAGCTAAATAAGGGGAGATAGTTCATTCATCTAATTGAGCTCTGATTCACTACCAGTGTCATTGTTCTAATATTTTAAAGAAGAAGAAAAATCTCTCATTTAATTCATCAAGTTGTGCCATTACCATAAAGGAAAATTGTAAATAATTTGGCCAAACCTGGACTATGTTGCTTCATTCAGGAGGTTAAGGAAGGTCAATGTTAAATTGATTTATTTCTTTTATAAATTGTCCAGGTTACCTATTACGGGGATTTATAATTGTCATACCTACATCCCCAATCCTATATGCCTATAACTTTTATGTTAATATTAGAAAGGAGATATCTTTGAAATAATCTAAGACACTAAATCTCAAACCAAATGGAACCAAGAGAAACTCCTGGGGAGCTTTACAAATGTGCAAATTCCTGGATTCCATCCCATAATTACTGAATCAGAGACTGAAGTGGTGGGGCCAGAAAAGAAGGTCCCCAGGAGTTTCTGAAGCCACCCCCTCTGGAGTAGCAACAGAAAGATTTAAGCATCTCTCCCAAGACAGGAAGTAATTGCAGGAAGTAATATGCCTACAGGAAGCAACCGCAGGTTCATGTGTTAGTATGTTAGAGGAAGGAAAACTAGCCTTTGTGATAGCAATTTTACATTATCTCCAAGTCCAGTTCAAACTCTTCTAAGTTATTAGAGGATTTCAAGTTCTTTGCTTGGGGGCAATTCTAGTCAGATGTGTAGCTGGCTATTTAAGGCTATAGTTTTCCTTGAGTGGTTCTGGGTGCTACTTCCCTCTAGGAACATCTCTAACCACTCTTGCTCTGCTTTCTGAAATCCAGAGCATCTTTCCAGCCAGCCATCACCTCTTCCATGAAAACAGCAATGACTCCATTAGCTGCTTCTCCCTCTGAGAATCCCCTGGGCTAGTCAGTGGCATATAATTTAACACTTAATTGTTTTCTAATTGCTTCCGATCTGTTCTTTTCCCTTACCCTATTATGAGCAGCTCAAGGGTGGAGACCATGGCTCCCTCACAGTGTCTTTAATAGGGCTGGTTGTCTGCCTGGCTCACCATTGTGGCCCCAGAGGCCCAGACTAGCATGAAATCGAGTCTCCAGGAATATTTGTTGAATTAATGAATTTGTTGACAGAATGATTATTGGAGCAGTTATTCAGGCAATCATACCTGGCAAACAAACAACCCCTATTATCATGCTCTCTTATGTTGTATTCAGTCAATCTGCAATAGATATGTATCAGGAAGCTCCTACGTGCAGGGGTACTGTCCCCAGCACTGGGGCACAGATGTGAATGTCCTTTATTGATGCACTGTGAATTTCCAAAGAAGGGTGCCTCAAAAGCTTTTCAGAATGGACTTGTTTTCCCAGGATTTATAAAAGGCCAGACAGAGGTCATTTTTATAATTATCATAACTCAAAGAAATATAGGATGACAGTCCGATTTCCATCACTGAGTTTTGCAGTATTGCAGTTCAAAGCAGCCAAATGCACTAGACAGAGCCACAGTGAGGACCGGCTTTCCTCCCCTCTGGAGACCTCTTCACCACATTTTCCAAGTGACAGAGGTCTTTCCTAACTGAGTATCATTACTTACTTCAATTTCGATATATTTTATGTTGAAAGTTGAGCTCTTTGGCAGTGTGAGCCAGACAGGGAGGGCCATGTATAGCTGTTACCAGCATGCTAAGCCAGAGGTCTGATTGCCAGGGCCCCAACTACCCAGGTCCAGCCACTCACCCCAAATACCAGACAGAAAAGGTCAGGGTGAAAAGCAGGAAAGGGCTCTCATGAGCATGGCAGCACATGAGACCTAGCATCTCAGCCCTGTCTTGCAGGTGCGCAGGAGCTTTTGGTTTAAATAAAGAAGAACTGAGGCAGGGGTGAGAGGTGTGTGTAATCAAGACGTCTTGGTCAGACTGTATTCTGGTTGATCATTCCCTCAGTCTGGTTCTGCGAGCTGGCTCTGGAGAAGTCCTTGTCACTGGAGGGCAATTTCTACTTGCTGCTCAGGATCTTAGTCATCAGACCTGTGATTCCAGAAGGGGGCGATGTAGCTACCACTCCAGGGCTCTGAAACAAGAGGCTGCAACTCTTGCCTCAGTCTTCAAGAAGGATCAGGTAGGTTAGGTAAATTTAGGGCTATGAAGCCTAGTTAGTATTCCTAGTTTTTAGATGAACAGTCTTTAAATGAGGAAAATACCTCCGTGCTGAGCTGAGCAGGGACCTGACCCAAGGTTTAAGGTAATAAAGACATAGAGACTGATTGAAAACGAAGGCAGAGGTGTCGAGCTTTTTCCTTCTTCTGTTACCTGTGGAGCATCTGCAGGCCTAAATGGAGATACTGCTTTTAGCCAAGGTAGCCTCTCTAAGTCCCTGTGATGTCACCTGTTCTTTGCTGGTCTCCTTTGTGATGTCTTCTCCCTTTGTGACAGAACCAAGATGTTGAGGCCACCCCCCTAAGGCACCTGATCTGAAACCACTCAAGACTTGTCGACTGGGTCTAAAAGAATGATAGCAGCCAGGTGTGGTGGCGCATGCTTGAAATCCCAGTATTGGGAGGCTGAGACTGGAGGATCGCAGTTCATGGACAGCCGCAGGTACTTAGTGAGGCCCTCCACAACTTAGTGAGACCCTGTTTCAAAATAAAGAATAATAATAAAAAAAAATAGGGCAGTGGGTGTAGCTCGGAGGTTGAATGCCCCTGGGTTCCATCCCTAGACCTGCAAAATAAAATATAAAATAATGATAACATTTGTTTTGCAGATATTAATTCTTTTTTTCTATTTATAGTGATTTTGGCTCTTAAATATGGTGGGCGCTCTCTCCTCCTGCTTCGTGTTTCCCCTGAGCATTCCCATTCTTTGCACACAGCCCAACCAGTTCTCCCTTTCCCTGAGCACACACAGGGCTTCGGCTGCCTCTGCTGCCCTGGTTTGTGGTCACTGTCCATACACTAACTGGGGGAGAAGAGCACACTGAGATTTCTACTGCAAAGAAATTATGGTCAGAGAAGTTCTACAGACCTTTACTGTTGCTTTGGGGAACAGGATTTTACAAACATCATGGCAGGCACCTGATCTGAAGTCCTATGTGTACCAGTATTGGGAAATTTTTCCAATTTTCAAAATATATCTTCAGTAGTAAAAAAAAATAATAATACAGAAGCTTCAAGGAAAGGGCTGCAGATTTCCAGGCAACAAGGGTAATTAGCGAGAGAATAGAAGGAGCCCAAAAGCTTAGGATCTTTTTTACATTTCTAAGAGAGGTGAACTTCCTCAAGGATGTGGGGGAATCCCAGACTCCCAATAAGCAACTTAACACATTTTGGAGTGTAACTAAAGGCATGGGGCCTGTGCCGGAAGGACAGACCTAGTTGGGTCAGAAGACTGGTTATAACAGACCTAGTTGGGTCAGAAGACTGGTTATGAAGATGATCTGTATCCAGGCATCTTCAGGGACTTCTTTTTGAGCCACTCCCCTATACTTTATAGTGTAGGGCTGTAAACTGTCTCCTGTATTTCTATCTTTGTAATAATAAACTCATTTAAGTTTTCAGCAAGAGTTTGGACTAGTGTTTTATCTATCCTAGTTCAGAACAATAACCCGCGGCTACGGGAACAGTTTCTGGGAGCTTAAAAGGGTCCCCGGGAACAGTTCCTCCAACCGTAACACTATGTCTTTTCAGGTAGGAATAAAAATCAGAAAAAGATGGGCTGAGACATGTGTGAGGAATCATTGAGGAAGAGCTGGGCGTGGTGGCAGACACTTGTAATCCCAGGATTTAGGAGCTGAGACAGGAGAATCAAGGCTCATGGCCTCAGCTACTTAGTGAGGCCTTCTGCAACTCGATGAGACCTTGTTTCAAAATAAAGAATAAAAAATAGGGTTGGGGGTGTAGCTCGGAGGTAGAATTCTCCTGGGCTCTACCCCCAGTACTGCAAATAATAATAATAAAAAAAAAAATCAGAGAGTAAGAGAAATTAATTCAAAGAAGGACAGGGGGAAAAAAGAGAGGAATGAAGGATGTCTCAAGTGTGGGTGGTTTTCTCTTTGCCAAAGAAGGACATCAGTGTTTTCATTCAGAGAATCAGTTGCAGTCAAGTGTGGTGTCACATGCCTGTTACCCAGTACTTGGGAGGCTGAGGAAGCAGGATTGCAGGTTTGAGGCTAGCATGTGGTAACTTAGTAAGACCCTCAGTAACTTAGTGATACCCTGTTTCAAAATAAATAAACCAAAAGGGTTGGGAATGTAGCTCAGAGGTAAGAAGTCCCTGGGTTTAATCTCCAGTGCCAAAAAATAAAATAAAATAAAATAAAATAAAATAAAATAAAATAAAATAAAATGTCAATTGCTTGGTTTGACTCTGTAGATGTTCTCACTACTTGCCTAGTTGCCAAACGACACTGCCAACTTATTTTGCTTTGGCATCCTATATCAGGAACCGTGGACTCTCAGGCTGTGCCTAGAGGTCCAGGCCTGTGACTCCACAGAGTGGAGCCCCTCCCTTGTGCTTCAGGGGCCTAAGTCAGTCTTCCTACCAAAGCGTGTCTTGCTAAGATATCAGTAATTATTCCAAAACATTAGCAAAATAAATTCATTTTCAACACGGTGTTGAAAATGATGATGGAGGAGTTAGAGAGGTGTGGCAGAGCCTGGGATGTGACTTGTTTTCTACTATCATGCTGTAGATATATTTGAATATGTTGATTTTCTGGTTTCCTTGAATGGAGGCGCCACTGCAGGGCACCAAGGCAAAGCCGTGTGTCTGTAGAGAGTGCAGCCTGGGTTTCCAACCTCCAGAGCACCTGGACTTCCCAACAGGAGGATGTTACATGTTTTCAGCAAGAGCGATTATTTTATTACAAATTAAATAAGATTTCACTTTTATACCTTTAAAAACTTGGCAATGAAACAAATCAGGAAAGTAAAATGATAATCTGCAATGAGACTTGTGTTTTAGAAACTGGGTTATTGTCAGAGGCCCCTGGACTCTCAGGTCATGTACCTCCAATTTGATTAGCTACCTATCACGTATTGATCTATCTGTATATCTATGATCGTTATTACCATCACCACTTATCATCTGTCTATAGCTAATCTCCAGTACCCCAACCCTCGGCTGCAGGGGATGTGGTCTAAAGATATTCTGCAGAAGCCTGAATCCATAGGTAAGTACCAAACCCTATACATTCTTTGTTTTGTATATACATACAAACCTAAGAGTGTTTAATTTATAAATTAGCACAGTCGGATATTAACAATAACCAATAGTAAAATAGGCCAAATATAACAACATATGATAAAAATGATTTAGAACTTTTGTGCATGTGTGTGTGTGTGTGTGTGTGTGTGTGTGGTGCTGAGGACTGAACCTAAGGGCATTCTATCTCTGAGCTACAGGCCGAGCCCTTTTTATTTATTTTTTAAAATTTGAAATAGGATCTTTCTCTGTAACCATGCATTGGCCTCAAACCTGATATCTTCCTGTCCTAACCTCCCAAGTACTGGAATTACAGGTGTGCAGCACCACATCTGGATAACACTTCTGTAGTATTTAATCCTGAAATATTTCATTTAATATTTTCAGACCATGGTGGGTAACTGAAAGGACAGACGACAGCAGCACCATAGAAAAGGAGACGACTGTGTCTGTCTGTCTCTAACCTCTCTTCTGTCTATGTCTAGTCTGTTTATCAGTTATCTATCATTCATGCAATGAATGATGCAATCTATCATCTACTTATGCATCTCTAACTATCATCTACCCACTTACCATCTATTTGTCTATTCACCTATTTTTGCAACATTTCTTTCCTGGCAGCAAGATGTCTTCACCCCTTCACATCTGAGCGCATTGGTTTGTGATCCTTAGCGCTGTTCCTCCAGTCCCTCAGTGCTCAGATCTCTTGCAAACCCTTGCAGCCAGGCCCAGCCAATCAACACCTCCATGGGGGTGTGCCAGAACGGCCTCCATTTGATTTGGTCGATGAAACTTGTCTTGGGAACAACCTGTAACAATGCTATTGTAAAGTTCTGCTGGCAGGATGTTCTCCAGCCCAGCGCCTTAGCAGCCAGCTAATGACCTGCAGGGGCTGGCAGGTGGCTCTGTGAGAGGAGGGGAGGCCTTAGGATCATAAAAAGTCAGGAGTGAGGTCTGACAGCTCCACTAACTACACAGGGATGCTGTTCCTAACTTTTATGTCTCTTTCCTATTCCTTCTTGGTCTCAGACAAAAAGTGATGTGAACCAGATAGAAAATGATTCTTCCCTGTGTCTACCAAGATGGCCTAGATGTCTTAGTCTATTCCAGCTGCTATAACAAAAATACCATAGACTGAGTACCTTATAAAGAACAGGAACTTATTGATCATGGTTTAGGAGTCTAGAAAGTCCAAGATGCAGGTGCTGGCAGATTTGGTGTCTTGTGAGGGCCCCTTTCTTGGTTCACATAGTACAATGTCTTATGAGGGCTTCCTGGTTCACACAGTGCAAGAGTCTTAGCTAGATCTCTTGGGCTTTTTCCATAAGGGCATGGAGCTCTGCTCTTATTATGACCCAATCACTACCCAAAAGCCACCTTCTAATACAATCACATTAGGAATTAGGTAGTTTTTTGTTTGTTTGTTTTTGTTGTCTGTGATACTAGGGATTGAGGCCAGGGGTATCCTGCCTCCAAGTTATAACCCCAGCCCTTTTATTTTTTTGTTTGGAAACAGGTTCTTGCTATATTGCTGAGGCTGTCCTTGAACCTGCCTGCAATTCTCCTGTCTCAGCCCAGGCTCTCCCTGCAAACAGTTTGTTCATCCATTCCATCCTTTGAGTCAAACCTCGCTCTTCTGCCCAATTGTCTTCTCCTCTGTCTGCCTCCATCCCATGGGTCTCCTGGATTCTGAATCTTACCACGTGTTTTCTTTAGTCTTATGTCTCACTTTCTAGGTATTTCTATCCTGTTTCAAGGATAGCTCTGAGGGAGTAACTTGGAGGATTTCAGATCCTCTCCACATAATCTCCATTAGCTCTATCCCCCTTCACCTCACCTCTCCAAATAGAATACTACCTAAACAAGAACAGTGCCAAAACGTCAAAAGAACTCTTCAACACCCTCATTCCAGCCAGGCTCTGGCTTTCAAGTTCTCTCTATTAAAAAATTGTGGATCACATCTGTTCTGGGACTCAGTTACTTGACACTTTGAGGTGATTTTTATGACAAAGAACTGTGATCAGACCCAGTCATCCCAGTAAGGAGTGGCCAGGTCCTGACAGCTGTGAAGAGTTTTATGAGAGTCTCTTGTCTTGTTGATCCAGAGAAAGGGACTTTCTTCTGGTAAATGATGGATTAAGGAGTGGGGCAGGGGGTGTAACTTTAAGCAAAGTTTCTCAAAACATGGTCTTTGGACCAGTGGAACCATCACCAGCTGAGAATTTATTGGAAATGTTCACTCAGAACTACTGGAGAAGCCCTGAAGAGTCTGTGCTTTAGCAAGCCCCCTGAAGACTGAGGTGCACTGATGGCTGAGAACCACTGTGTAGACAGGGGCTGGCCTGTAGCCCTCCACTTTGGAAGCCAGTAGGGTGTCTTTCAAAACCTAAACCCCAAACCTAAACCCAACACCAAAGCTTTTGCATTTGAGTAAATGCCCAGGAGACTTCATGGTCATCAATATTTCAGAAGACAGTGGTAAAAAGGCTAAAGGGTCAGAGCCTGGAAGGGCAGGAATTCTAGACTTGGGAAAATCCAAGAATTGCTCTGATGGCAGAAAAATGAGAAAGAATTTAATCTGGGAAGTATCAGGCAGCTGGGCAAGACTGATATGGTCAACTGTTGATTAGCCATCTGAGACTATTTGGGCCCTTTACCCCTCTGTGTGCTCCCATGCAGCCCAGTTACAGAGTCACAGCTCCCACAGCTGTCCAGCTGGTCACTGGCGCCTCCCCCAGCCTTTCTCTCAATTCCTCTTAAGAGCTGTCTTCTGTGTTCCTGGGCTCTAGGAGAGCCCCCATGGCTGCTCAGTCTTCTCTGCTTGCAGCTCTGCTGCACCTGGCTGCTGAAGTCCCTGAGGGACCTCTGTTGCATGCCCACCTATCCGACTCTAGCCACAGGAATGGAGGGATGCTGCTCTCCCCAGGTGTGGCCCAGGTCCTTCCCTCAGCAGAGCAGAGACCAGAATGACATTTTCACAGCTTCCAGCCTATGAAATCTTCAGCAGCTGGATTGTCACTTTGAGTCAGGGTCTCTCTAGCCCATGTATCACTCCAGAAGGGATTTGAGTTGCTAGCTGAGTATTAAGTGAGCCCAGGTCCATTTCATCTTATTATCTCATTCCTCACACCTGGATTGGTTGGCATTCTCTGAGAAGCCAAAAGCAAGTGAGATGAAACAAACAGATGTACTGGGGGGGGGGTCGGATATGATGGTGCACATCTGTTAATCTCAGTACTTGGGAGGCTGAGATGGGATGATTGTAGGTTTAAGGCCAGCCTCAACAATTTAGCAAGATTCTGTTTCAAGATAAAAAGGGTTGGAGGTGTAGTTTGGAGGTATCCCTTGACTCAATCCCTAGTACAGAGATGGGGGGGGGGAGAGAGTGAGTTTGGGGGAAATACCAGTGAGGGTTAAGAAGGGACTGCAGGAGAGTAGAGCTGGGTGGGGAGAGCCTTCCAATGGAGGCAGGGCTGACATCTGAGAAAGAAGAGTGGGAAGAAAGGATTGAGTGGGAGGCTCACCCTGCAGCCAGCTTTAAGCAAGTCTTGGCGAGGCTGGTTGGGCGTCCCCCGGAGGGGTGCTGTGCTGGGCAGCACTGGGCCAGCTCTGGCATCTGCCATACTCACCCTTGGCTGGGAGCAGCCCAGGTGAAGTATGGCTCAGCACGGAGGCCATGGGACATCCCAGGTGTGGCAGTGGGAGGCTGTGGGTCAACCATGCTTCCTGCAGCTGGCACTCTTGGAGGGGGGCTGGATGGAACCCGGGTCTGCATTGCTGCCACACACCCAGGGAGTTCTGGCCCACAGCCCTCTGGCCGTGTAGGCATGTGCTAGGTCATATTGTATCAGTCGCATTCCCAGTGTGGGTCATTGAGTCACTGGTGGCCTCACTGCGGTACAGCCGAGCAGCCCGCTGGACAACATCAGGACAGTCCCTTAGCATCTCGGGTATGCTTAATGCCACTCAGAGATGACTTGTTTTCTAATAAGTCACTCGCTGCATTGAAAGGGAGTGGGAATCAATGGGAGGTGTTTTTTTTTACAGCTGAAACATACATCAGAGAATTTTGTTTTGGTCCCTCCTGCTGCCCCCATCATGACGACAGCAGTAAATGAATGGCCCACTCATGTTAAGATAGTTTTTTGAAGATGGCTTACAAAGATGTGGGCAGGGCACAGGGAAAGCACAGTGGCTGTTAGCTCAGTGTCCTGGGTTAGTAATGGCTAGGCTCTCTGTCCCTGCTCAAGGACAGGAAGGGAGGACACAGTCACATAGGGAAGACCGTATTGAGGACAATGATCTCTAGACACAGGACAGAGACACTGAGGCTATATCCAGGAAGGGAGCCTGGGGAGAAGCAGGCGGATCTCACGCTTCCTCTCTCATCTGCGAGGGCTCCCATGGCCACACTCAACTGAGGCAGGAGGGCAGGGACCCCTGACTGGCCCAGACAGGTCAGCAGCCCAGCGGAGAGAGTAGACTGAGGGTGGAGGCTCAACAGCCACACCCCACCCCTGCCATCCTGTGAGCAACAAGCCCTGTGGTGGCACAAGTGGCTGAACTAAGGAGACAGGGACAAGTCAGTCTTCGTTTATTTACTCAGCAAATAATTTTTCTGAGTCAGCACACAATTACAGGTAGTAACTTTGTTCCTTGTTGAGCTTTCTGGGGAGTTGAAACCAGGGAATGAAATAAGTTTTTAGGAGCTGCTGCAGTTTCTTTCTATTTCTGTGGATGTCATGGCCTTTTCTTGTAGACTGATAATTGAGATCTAAGTTGCAGCTACCCTTGGAGGAAGAACCAGCAGCCTGAATGTGAGCTGTTGGGCAGGGCCCCACAACCCACTGAAGCCCGAGTCCCACTATTTGACTGCAGACCTGGGTCTTAAAAGTTTATTTATGTATGTATGTATTTATTTATTTATTTACTTATTTTTGTGGTACTGGGGATGGAACCCAGGGGCATTCTACCTCTGAGCTGCACCCCCGCCCTTTTTATTTCATTTTTTTGAAACAGGGTCTCACTAAGTGGCTGAGGCTGCCCTTGGACCTGTGATCCTTCCATCTCAGCCTCCCAAGTACTGGGATTACAGGCACAGTTCACCACTCCCAACTTTCTTTTGAGAATCCTCTATATAATGCCCCACATTCAATAGACACAGTAGTCCTGGTCCTCTGTTTAGATTCTTTTGGTTTCAGCTGTTCATGAGCAACACAGTCTAAAAATATTGAACAGAAAATTATGTATTTTGAGAAGATAAATGGGGAGAGATAGATTATATTTACGTAATTTTTATTATAGTATGTTATTATAATTGGTCAGACTTATTGTATTAATTTCTTGCTGTACCTAATTTATAAATTAGATTTGACCATATGTATGCATGTATAGAAAAAGAATCATTTATATAAGGCTCCGTACTATCCGTGGTTTTGGACCTCCCAGGATAAAGGGAGGCAGCTGTAGTTTCTTTGATCTTTGGCTCTCAGCCCAGGTGTACTTGGGAGTCACCAGGAGAGCCTCCAGGACTCAGATACCTGGGTCCACCCCAGAGGGTCTGTTCAGTTGGGCAGTGTGGCTCAGGTCACCTTCTGCTTAGAACCTTCAGAACTTATAGTCCAGACAGCATGGAGAGGAAAGACAGGGAGATCAAAGCCCTTCGTGGCCTTGCTGGGGTGGAGGCGTGTGCACCAGCAGCTAGCTCTGCTGTAATTGGGCAGGTGCCTGGGCCTGGGGTGTTGGCCTGCTGGAATGAAGGTGATTGGTGGCTGTGCATGGGGTGGTAGATGCACAAAGCCCCTGGGCGGGGAAATCTGCCCTCTGGAGCTGGGAGGGAGGGAGGACTCACTGTCAGGCCCAAAGTCCATAGTGGGCACAAAATTAACAAATAGATGTAAATGTGGAGAGGTTGCAGGAGTGTTTCATGCAGGGAGGCTGGGAGATGCTGCCAGCAGTGCCCCCACCCCCTCCAGCATCCCAGCATCTAGAGGGCTTCCCCACCCTGCGCCACCTCCCGGCCTCTTGGGCCCCTCCTCCAGCAACACATGGTTCTGTCCCCATCCCTGTTTTTCAGGCGCCAAGTGATCCTCGGCAGCCCTGGGCCCTGCTGCCTCCCGGCTGGCTCCCCTGTCCCTGTCCCTGTCCCTGCGGCACACAAAAGCCCCCTTTGTCTCCCGCCCACACCTGACTGCGACTGCAGAGTGGTGACAGCACTGCTGGCGAGCCTCCAGCACACTTTCAACAATAACAATATTAGTCACGCCTCTCCAGCGGCCCGGTCTGGGTGGCCCTGAGCTGGTGTTTTTCGTTTTCTTCCCAGGCTGGTTTTCCATTGCTGCTGGCTCTTTGGCGCTGGGCGCCCTGCAGGTCAGCCTTGAGCCTGCTCCCCAGCCCTGGATGGAGGCGTCTGAACCAGCCGGAGCTGCGGGGCCCGGGATACAAACTGCTCTGTGCCTTAGAAGTAGCCGCGGCCTGTAGGTTGCCGAGCCCCACTGGCCGCCATGGCTCTTTTCCCTCTGTGCCAGGCTGGTTTTCTTAATCCTTCCTAGGAGAATGTCTGCGGGAGGCGGAGACCATGGAAAAGGCTGTTGGAAAAGGCCCAAAAGGATTAAAACCACTTGCTCAGGGTGTGGATGAAATAGCTGTGAACTAAAGCCCCCTTCAGATTGCCAGGAGCACAGCACGGAGCAGGAGAAGGTGTCTTTTGCCTTGGAGAACCTGGCCCTGGAGGGTTCCAGGGAGTGGGGAGCCTTGAATAGAGGACCCTGACATTGGGGACCTTGGCACTGGGAGCCTGTCATTAGGAACTCATGGCATTGGGAGCTTCTGGCATCAGAGGGGCTGGCAGTTAGGGTGGTTATTGAGCTTGAACAGCCTCTAGCTTGAGGAACCTCAGTGGGGGGCTGGGACTGGGGGCCCTGTCATTGGGAGCTCTTGGCATTGGGAACCCTGGTACTGGAGAACTACTTGTAGTTGAAGCCAAGTTGTCAGTACAATCCAACATCGGAATGACTGTGGGCTCCAGGGTGGTCCACAAAGGTGTGTGTCTGTGTTTCTGTCCTCCTAGGGGCATGGTAGGATGGCATTTTCTTGTTATGTTGAACTTGTGCACATTTTGAGTGATAGCAGTTATGTCAAAACCTGTGCCTTGCTTGGCAACATTCTTTTTGTTTGCCATGGTAACCAGCTACATCATAGATAAAAGCTGCTCTTCCTGTCCCTTGTTCTAATCAGCCCAGGGCTTGGAGTGAGGACAGTGAGCCAATGATTCTGGGGGGTGTTTGTTACCCAGCATAACCTAGTGTGTCCTGACTCTTGCCTGGATGAGCCCCCAGCTCTTGCAGGCCACAGAGACAGGTAGGAGAAATAAGTATCCTGTCCCTTTGTAAACCTGGAAAGGTGTTTTCTTTATGAGTGTACAGAGGGACATCTCTGCAACAGATCTGAGGGGCACCTTCTCCCCCGCCTTTAAAAACATAGATGAAATATTGTTTGTATCAAGAAGCCATCTATAGACAGAGTGAACAGGCTCAAAACATAAAAACCCAGGACACCCAGTTAATTTTAATTTCACAAAAGTAATGTATAATTTTTTAGTATAAATACAGCCGGCCCACCAGATCTGTGGGTTCTGTATCCCAGGGTTCAACTGACCACAGATGGAAAATGTAGTCAGGCTTATTATGACTGTACCTGTCCTGAACATGTGCAGACTATTTTCTTGGTATTCTCTAAGCAATAGAGTATAGTAACTATCTACATAGTGTTTACGTTGTGTTAGGTAGAATAAGTAGTCTAGAGATCATCTACAAATGTACAGGAAAATGTGTGTAGGTTCTATGCAAATACTATACCATATATTAAGGAGTTGAGCATTTGAAGATTTGGGCATCCCTGGAGGATCCCGGAACCAATCCCTCATGGAATTGTGTCTCAAGCAATATTTGTGACATACTTCATACTAACAAATATGCAGTTTTATCTGAAATTCAGATTCAACTGGCTGTCCTATTTTATCTGGCAACTGTACTTGTAAACCTTTCTTTAAACTACTTTGATTAATATTTTAACTCTATCACTTTCTACCTGACATTGGTGATGATAGTGCCCCAATTTTATCTGTCCCACTAATTTTTGGCTTCTTGAGTCCACACCCATAAGTGATACACCTTTGAATTTCTCACAGCACCCAACTTAGGCCCTGTCACAGAGGGCAGGTATTAACACAATGAGAAAGTTTTAATGTGTCAGAAGCCTATAGGGAGGTGCTGGCGTTTGAACACAGAGCATTCTACCTCCAGGCTACCCTCCCAGCTCTTTTTATTTCTATTTATTTTATTTTTACACAGAGCCTTGCTAAATTGATTATACAGGCCTTAAATTAGTGATCTTCCTGTCTCAGCCTCCCAAAGAATAGGATTATAGTCATGCCCTATAACACTCGCTGGCACAGGAATTTTAAAGGTACTCAGAGAGGAAAAAAAGAAAAAGAAAAAAGAAAGAAAGAAAGAACCCTTAGATATTTATGCCCTTTCCCTTCTGCTTCCTTCCAAATGTTAGCAAAGTAGCACTTTACCTATGGGGGCGCCATGGTCCTGGCAGCTGGAGGGGAAGCCTAACTTCCTTTGCAAGTTGTTAGCTATCGGTTTCCAGCAGACTCTGCCAGAACAGAATCAGTGTTTCCAAGGTCCATGCAAGGTCATTCATTAAGGGTGTGCCATAAATTCTTGCATCCTTGGGAGGCTGGAAGGTGGACATTTCCCAGAGGGTTAGTGCATGGGCCATCCTGAACCTTCAGCCACTGGAGCATCTCCCACAGCTTCACTGAAGAGGCGGGGCGCAAAGCTACTGGCGACCACAGTACTGCAGGGGAGCTCCTGGGCCGAGCCCCTGCTGTACTCCATCTGTATGATGTGACACATGTCATACTGTTGACCTTGGGAGCCCATGGCAGAAGCCATGAAGGCTCCTGCAGGTTGAACCTCACCAGTTCCTGCCTGCCAGCCTTTGGGGAAGTGGCAGTGTCCCCAGAGCAGATGTCCCTCACTCCTACTGCCAAGACACTGCGTGATGTGTGTCTTACCCTCCCTTGTGAGTCTGGGCTCAGGGTGAAGATGCACATTCCTCCTCCAATCGCAGAAACCAGCTTCCTTTCTCACCCGACCCCCATAGCCATGTTCTCCCCGTGGTCCTGGGTTATTGTGGGGAAAGCAGAGAAAAACCCACTTTTCAGAGCCTTATGGAACTTTATAAACTACTAGTCTTCACAGTAAATAAAATGTCCCAGACTCAACTCAAAGAAGAAAACTTTCATACAAGCTTAGGCAGCCAATGAATTCTTTTCTTTCTTCTTCTTCTTCTTCTTCTTCTTCTTCTTCTTCTTCTTCTTCTTCTTCTTCTTCTTCTTCTTCTTCTTCTTCTTCTTCTTCTTCTTCTTCTTCTTTTTTTTTTACGGATCTGGGGATGGAACCCAGGGGCATTCGATCTCTGGGCTACACCCCCTGCCTTATTTTTTATTCTTTATTTTGAAACTGGGTCTCTGCCAGGCGTGGTGGTGCACGCTTGTAATCCCCGCTCTTGGGAGGCAGAGACAGGAGGATCGCGCAGGTTCGAAGCCAGCCGCGCGCGCTGGCTTAGGAGACCCTGTTTCCAAATAAAAATGTAAAAATAGGTCTGGAAGTGTAGCCCGGAGATAGAAGGGCTTCCAGGAACCCCAGTACCACCAAAATAAATAAATAAATAAATAAATAAATAAATAAATAAATAAATGAAACTGGGTCTCACTGAGTTGCAGAGGGCCTCACTAAGTAGCTGAGGCTGTCCGTTAAGCGCGATCTGCCGGTCTCAACCTCCCGAATGCTGGGATTACAAGCGTGCGCCACCACGCCCGGCTTGAATTTTTTTCCACTGAGGTATTGCTTCAGACTCTTCCCAATTCAGCTCTTACCCATCTTCATAACAACTTGTATCCCAGAATGAGTAAGGTGCATCACCACCAGAGCTGGAGATGCTTCTCATCTTCTTCTGGAGGGCCCTTGAGAATGGTACCTGCATTTAAATTCCAGAATGGGTCAAAACAGATCTTTGAAGCATGCCCCAGATCCTGATCAGATATACAGAACATTTCTCATGGAAATTGAGAGCAAAAGGAAAAAAGGTTGATATCAAATGGGTGACCCAGAGCACTAGGCATAGTTAAAATATGAATAGTAAGTAGGTTTTTACTTCATTACTCTCTTGGCCATTTCTACCAGCTCTTGTCTGAGCCTTCCACCGTGCCACTCTCTGACCCCACTTTAGATGCGATAGGTAGCAACTCTTTATTCACAGCGTTCATTCATTCATTAATTCATTCCAGGAGTGTTGTTTGGGTTCCTGTGATGCACAGACTCAGGGGAAGTTCCCTGGTTTACAAATCAGACATGGTCTCTATCCAGGCAGAGCTTGCAATCTGGTGGGTGAGGCAAATAATAAAAAAATAAATAAAATAAATATATAGTTGGAGATTGTAATAAAGGCTATCAAGAAAAAAAAAATAAAGCTATACTAGAATAACAAGGGGGATTAAATTTAGAAACGTGTCTGTGGTTTGGTTGTATGTGTGTATTTGTGTGCAGTGGTGTGTGTGTGTGTGTATGTGTGTGTGTGTACGTGCACACACATGTGAGACCCTGTAAGGCAAAGTCAGGAAAGGCATTTTTATGGAAGAATGAGAAACCGTCAGCTGGGCTGTGTTGGTTGGGATAGTTAACAAGAACCAACCCCCAAATCTCAGTGGCTCAACATAAAAGTTTTTACTTTGTGCTCTCATTAGTGGCTGGGGGTCTGGGCTGCTCTCCAAACAGCTGCCCTCCACATGTGGCTCAGCCTTCCAGGAGGCTTTGATCTCTCAGCACCTCTGTGTTAACTTGTCTTCCACAGCACTACAGCAGGGAACAGAGCGTGGAGAAATATACTCGGCTCTCCAACACCTCAGCTGGGAGGTGACACGTGTCCCTTCTACTGACATTTTACCAGCCAAAGCAAACTGCATGCCATGCCTAGTTCCAAGGGCATGTGAGCCTGGAATTAGAGTGAACCGGAGTGCTTGGTGAGGGCCAGTAATGTCTGCCACATGGGCCAAGCGTGTGGAGAAGGACATTCCAGGTGGGAAAGGAGCTCAGGAAACATGGGGTGTCTGGAGGGGAGTGAGCAAAAGGAAGGTACGAGAGTTGATCAAGGAGGTGATGGGGTCAGGTATTCTACAGGAAGGACTACGAGCTCTATTTGAGTTCAATGAGTGGTTTGTGGCAAGGGAGTTGGGGTGAGTGATTTATAGCTTGTAAAGGTGTTTTGGGTTATATCATGCAGAAATGAACGAGGAGGCTACTGAAATGGTGCAGGCTAGCAATGATACTGGCTTTAAACTAGGCTAGTAGGAATGGAGAAAAGTTGCAGAATGGAGAGATGCCTTGGCGGTAGAGTTGGTAGGATTGAGTAATTGGCTGGAATGGAAGGAGAAGGGTCCAGGAGGGCACGCTTTCTGGACTGAGCAATTTAATGTATGGAGATGTTGTATGTGGAAGCAGGGAGGCTGGGGGAGTGTGTGTGTGTGTGTGTGTGTGTGTGTGTGTGTGTGTGTGTGAAAGCTCTAGGGTTGAGTTTGGAACAGTCTAGTTAGAAATGCCTATGAAATAGCCTAGTGGGGATGTCAGGTGGGCAGGTGGTACAGTGTTTGCATCTCAGTATCTATTAGATGAGCAAAAGCCCCACTGGTGCACTTACAGAGAAGGAGATCCTAATGGGAAAACCCTGGATTCTATCTCCTCTCACCCAAAGACCTTTCCCCAGGCACACCTGTTACTGCCTGCCTTTAAATACAGTGTATTAGCAAGGAATTGGAGGCACAGTAAGGCTAACGCATCAGGAGATGGCTGGCATTGAAAAGAGTGTTGCTCAGTTCCCAGCTGAAGGGAGTGTGCTGTGCCTGGGTGGCCAGAAGGGGCAGCACCCGAGGTCACTCGGGAGGCAAAAGGAAAGGGAAAAGCCGTAGCAAGGGCCTTCACTGTGGTTTCCATAGGCAGGAACAAGCAGGCCAAGGTAAGCGGGTTTAGAGCTGGCTAATTTGAATACTTTCAGTGGGCCCCGGGGCAAAGGGCTGTCTCTGACTGTCTAGCACCCGGCCCTGAGGTCACTAGGGCAGGCGGAGAGTGGCCCCAATGGCAAGAGCCCAACAGAGAAGGTGGTTGGGGTTTGGGCCTGGGATTAGTTGGTTTGCATTTGAGAAGATACACCTGGGACTTCCCTATGCCTGGGATGGGCCTCCTTTTAGGGTCAGCAAGGACTCAAATGTCAAATCATCAGAATATAGAAAAGATGGGATCAAGGAACTGTTGCCCTGTGTGACAGACGCCCACGCCGTGTACCTAAGTGGTCCAAGCTCCAAGCGCTCACAGGAGGAATGTTTAATGCCATTTGAAAGAGCACTTGCTGTTGAGAGCTGCCCCAGCACGCTCACCACCAACACATTTGTTAGTCATCCGCGCTAAGAGCCACCCAAAGGACGGGACGTATAGACCGCCTACCCCAAACAGATACCTTTCTTAGCCTCCATGACTCCAAAGGAAGTCAGCCTAAGCCAAACACAAGAGAACAATGGAAAAGCCTTGATTTTATATGTAATTCAAATTTACTCTTCCAAGAAATGGTTGTTTTTTTTTTTTTTTTTTTTTTTTTTTGCTTTTTTTAATGAGAGAGATGGGTTGCCTGGGAGATATGGCTATCAGGCCAGATTTTTAGTTGTTTGCAAAGTAACATGGACATTAAAAAAAGTTCTCATACAATGGGATGATTAGAGAAGAGACCACCTGGGTAGAGGAAGACGCTGGCAGCTGCGTGGGCTCTGAGCAGCCCTGCACATCCTTGTTGCATGTGCTGGACTGCAGGGCTCTTGGTCTTCTGATGCTGTGCAGTGTCTGAGCTCGTCACGCAGGCTTCTAAGTAGGTCAAGGTGCCCACGGTGTGACTCGCCTGAGGGAGGAAGGGGAACAGCTTGTCTGCCGTTTGTCACAATACTTCTGGCTTGCTCAAAAAGCGCTGGGCTCTTGACCCTGGGTCCCCAGCTCCGTGGAGCCCGCTGCATGCACGGTACCCTCCAGGGCCTGTCGTGTCATGCTATGGGACTTGGAGCAGGACAAGTGCTGCAGATAGGCTGACATTCTGTGATGCGAGATTGCCATGCACAAATCCTTTGTCTCTGGTCCAGGAGTCTTGTATCTTCTATCAACCTTTGTAAAATTTGTTCATTTGAAGAGGGGAAAAAAATCTCAGACCCTCTGTAGGCCTTGACGTAAGAATACAGAAAATACCTTTGAATATAAATAGTATATATTACAAAGCAGCCATCATTCCACAGAACAGGGGGCCCTTGTGCGTAGGTGAGAGAGGTACTCGCCATGAACACCTATGTTGTAGCAAAGGAGACAAGTTTCCATTTAATTTGGATCTTGGTTGTTGGATTTTCACAAAGATGACACTCAGCAGAAAGAAAGAACCAAGCCGGGCGTGGTGGAGCACGCTTGTAATCCCAGCATTCGGGAGGCTGAGACCAGAGGATCGTGGTTCGCAGACAGCCTCAGCTACTTAGGCCCTCTGCAATTTAGTGAGATGCTGTTTCAAAATAAAGACTAAAAAACAGGGCAGGGGGTGTAGCTCGGAGGTCGAATGCCCCCAGGTTCCATCCCCAGGCCTGAAAGAAAGAAAGAAAGAAAGAAAGAAAGAAAGAAAATGTCTTCAGAACACTTCATCTTGTAGCATTTCTTTTGATTATGGTGTTCCCAGAAAATTAATGATGAGATGATTTGCTTGAAAAATGAGAATCCCTGTAGCAAGAAGTGATCACTGGCAAGGGAAAACTGAAAGTTGGTAATGAAGTATGGAGTGATTTTCCCGAGAAGAAACCATACCTTGCACCAGTGCTGCCCTAACCAGTGAATTCAGTTTGAAGCCAGGGTGGAGGATTTGCTGAAGTCCTCCTTTGCCCAAAGCACGCCCACCCCCACTCACTTGGGCAGGCGTAGGAGGGCCAGCGGCAAGGGGGGACAGGATGGCCCAGAGCCAAGAGTTCTGCCCTGCACCCTTCCTTCCTTCCAAGGCCACCATCCCTTGAATGCAATGCTGTCCCTTTCAGCAGGGAACAAGGTGGGCTTGCTGTTCGCTGTGCTGAGCAGAGCACTCTGACTCCTCATTTCCTTGACTCCTAAGCACAGGTCCATTGCACCTGTGTTCAATTTTAGCCTCAACATCTGTCCTTAGTCACACGTTCCTCGCTTCTCTGTGTAATGTCATGACTGAAGGGATGAGTCACCCTTTCCCTTGAGAATCTCAGTCTCAAGCCTCCTGGTGAATGGGTCTTGATGGAGCAGAGTATGGAACTGAATGTTTCTGTAGACATAATCATTTTAAATATTTTTGCTGAAGGAGAATAATCTCCAAAAGCAAAAAGCAAAACCCCAGGCAAGCTGCATGATAGCCCTTTATAGCCCGCCCGCCCGCCTTTCTTTCTTTCTTTCTTTCTTTCTTTCTTTCTTTCTTTCTTTCTTTCTTTCTTTCTTTCTCCTTCCTTCCTTCCTTCCTTCCTTCCTTCCTTCCTTCCTTCCTCTCTCTCTCTTCTTCATTTTTCTTTTTCCTTCTTTTTGTAGTATTAGGGATTGAACCCAAGGGAATTTTACTTCTGAGCTAAACACCCCCAACCTTTTATATTTTCATCTTGAAACAGGACCTCTCAGGGTTGATAAAGGAATTCACTAAGTTGCTGAGGCTGTCCTTAACCTGCAATCCTCCTGTCTTGGCCTCCCAAGTACTGGGATTACAGGAGTGCACCACCACAGCCAGCTACAATAGCCCTTCTCTACCTAGAGTTGCAAAATGCAAATATGGTGGTGGACTCTTGTAATCTCAGTACTTGGGAGGCTGAGACAGGTTCAAGAACAGCCTCAGTAACTTATTCAGACCCTGTTTCAAAATAAAAATTTAAAAATAGGGCCAGCAATGTAGCTTAAGGTAGAACACCTCTGCATTCAATCCCTAGTACAAATAAAGAAAGAAAAAAAAAAAAGCAAAAAGGTCACACATTGCTGTCCTATGAGGACTTTAGGACATTGCAAAAGCCACACACACTGGGAAAGACCCTGCTAAGCTGGAAGCACTAACACTGTCTTGGAGGGGCAGTCGGCCCTGCATGTGGCCAGTCTCCACGGGCTCCTTATCTTCCAGCTGGCTGTGTCCCCGTGTCCTGTGTCTTTCTCTGTTCTCGCGCTCAGCAGCCACCTTGCCTCCTTCTTTGTCATTTTTTCCATTTCTAAAGCTCCAGTCCTACCCTCTTGTCCATTCTCCCTCTCTCTCTCCCTCCTTTTTTCTTGTATCTGGTTTGAGTTCCTTGTGCATACATGTCTATGTGTGAGACATAACAGTTTTTTAAAAATACAACAGGCAAAAAGCCCCAGAGTTCCTTGGATACAGGAAATAGACCAACAGCCTTGGCCCATTGTTTGAAATCCAGTATCTTCCTAAATCCTGCGGGAATCCTATAAAGTCTTTTTTTTAAAATTTATTTATTTTTATTGGTGCACTGTATTCATACATCATAGTGGGATACATACTTTTGTAGACATACATGCACACTTTTCCCAGTCAGCCCCCACCCAATCCCCACCCCATTCTCTCCCCATCCCTCCCTCCCATGCTTGGCTTAGTAGTTGACATCTAGTATTGTGGCAATTTATCTAAAATTAAAAATGATAATCTCACATAACAGTTTCATTTGTCTGATACCAAGCTTTTGATGACTTAAAGATAACATTTCAATATTTCTTTTTGCTTTCTTTCTTACCAGAGAATATTTTTTTTCTATTTTTTAGGTGAAACTATCATATATTTATATATTTATTTTTCAGAAAAAAATCTATCCTAATATGGAATATGAACTCTAGGTACCCAAAACGATCTTGAAAAAGAACAAAGCTAGAAGATATATATTTTCTGATTTTAAACCATATAAAGCTACAATAATTGAAACAGTGTAGTACTATTCTAAAGGCAGATATATAAACCATTGGAGTTAAATAAAAGCCTAGAGCTAAATTCTTCCCTATATTGTCAAGTTATTTTTGACAAGGTTTCCACGAACATTTGGTGGTGGAAATATTAATCTTTTAACTAAATATTGTTAAAAATAATAATTACATGGAAAAGAATAAAATTGGACCCTTACCTAATCCCATATACAAATATTAACTCAAAATAGATAATAGACCTAAATATAAATCTTAAGACTATAAACTTTTAGGAGAAAATCTGGGTCATTAAACCTCACAACATTGAAATTGGCAGTGATTTCTTGGTTATGATTTCAATGGCACAGGCAACAGAAGAGTATACAAACTCCCTAAAAAAAAAAAAATTGTATATCCAAAGACAATGTAAACAGAGTTAACAGTTACTAATAAAATGGGATAAAATATTTCCAAATGCTATATCTGAAGGTATATTAATATTCCAACTAGAAATCCTAGAAATTAACAACAATAAAGGCAAACAATACAATTTAGAGATAGGTAAAAGACTGACATATATAATGAATCTCCACAGATAACCAATCTTAGTTGTCTGTTGGATGGAAAATCTTGTTTCTCTAGTTCTGGAGTGTGTTACCTATTTCTTCTTTGTAGTTAATCTCTTTGAGTATTTTCTCTAGTGCTGGTTTTGAAGACATAAATTCCTTCAGTTTCTGTTTGTCATGGAAGCTTCTTATTTCTCCATCTAATTTGATAGAAAGTTTTGCTGGGTAGGAAATTTTTGGCTGGAAGTTGTTTTCTTTCAGAGTTTGGAATATGTTACTCCAAGCCCTTCTGGCTCTCATAACTTGGTTTGGGAAGTCTGGAGTGATTCTAATTGGTTTGCCTCTGAATGTCACTTGGCCCTTTGCTTTTGTTGCCTTTAAGATTCTCTGCTTGGCTTCCACATTGGTCATTTTGACAATTATGTGGCGTGGGGATCCTCTTCTCCGATCCTGTCTAAGGGGAGTTCTATAAGTTTCCTGGACCTGTGTATTGACCTCTTGCTCTATGTCTGGAAAATTTTCTGCTATTACTTCCTTGAAGAGATTGTTGATCCCTTTGGTTTCACTTTCTTTTCCCTCCTCTATTCCAATTATTCTTAGGTTAGCTCTCTTAAAATGGGCCCATATTTCTTCAATATCAGATACCTGCTGTCGGATATTTTTTTCTAGATTAGAAACTATGCATTCATTTTTGGATTGCTCATCTTCTAAGAGTGAGATTCTGTTCTCCATGTGTTCTAATCGGTTGTTTGTGCTTTGAATTGAGGCCTTTACTTCATTAATTGCATTCTTTATCTCTTTTTGGCTCTCTCTGAGTTCTTTTCGAAGCACCTCTATTATTTCTACAGTTATTTTCCTGATTTGATCTTCTAGAAATCTCTGATTTTCAGTTTTATCGGGTTCTGATGTTGTGGGGTTGTGGGCATTCATTGCTCCAGTATTATTCCTCTTTCCCATGATTTCGGAAGTTTGTGCCTTCTCTGGGTTCTTCCCTTGGGTCACTATGACTTCACTTAAGGTGTTCTGGATCTCGAGTCAATAGTATCTCAGACCCCACTACTCCTTTACTGGGTTGTATCACAGAGTCTCCGACCCAGAGAGTCGATAGAGGCTGCTTTAGACTGTGGGGGGTGCCAGGTTGCACGTTCTCCTATGGTGTGATATCTCTGCCACCGCCCCTCCCCCACTGGGTCAAGTCCCAGGGAGTACAGTACTGGGATTTCTCCTCTGTGGCCCGCAATTTGACTCACTGTTCTTGAGTATGCAGATGTAGCTGTACTGGCCTCGCTGAATTCGCTGCTGCTGCCGCCGGTGGCAATATGGAGCCGCTGCTACGCCCTCGGCTGTGGGGCTGGTGTTTTTCTTCTTGGTTTTGATTTCCACTCTGAATCCCTGCAGCGTGTGCTGAGCTCGGCCACTGGGAGCTTTAGATGCTCTCTGCGCGGAGAAATCCCGCCTGGCTGTTCCGCAGCGGCTCACCTCGGCTTGCTGTAGCCGTCCCGTGAATTCGCCGGTGCCGCCGGCAGTATGGCGCTGCTGCCGCATCTGCTGCGTCCTTGGGCGTGAGGCCGATTATCTCCTCTGTGGCTCTGTTCTCAGTCCGCTTTCTCTCTGGAGCCTGGTGATTTTTTGTTTCACTGGTGATGGTGTTTTCTGGCTATGAAAGGCGCTGATTTTGTGGTAATGGAGATTGGTTGTTAGCGGGGCTCTTAAGCCCCGCTTTTCTCGGTTGCCATCTTCCCGGAAGTCCTATAAAGTCTTAATAGATACATTTTGTGAGTGGGAAACCAAAGGCTCCCAGAAGAGAAGTCGCTTGCCCAGGGCCACACGGGTGGAGCTGGGACACCACCTCTCTTTCTCATACGCTGTCCCTCCAGCCTGGTGTCTGGCTAAGGTGGTAGCAGGGCTGTGGGAAGATCTTGGAGGCAGCATGCTCAGCCTGCGACTTGGCTGTGGGATTAACAGTAGTGGCTCTCACGAGGTCATTGTAAGGATTAAATCTGGTACTGGGAGCAAAGGTACAGGGCCTGACATATCACGCATGCTCAGCAGATGTGGCTGGGCCTGCAACTGTGAAGTGGTCCTCTGATGGGATGTGTCTATACAGCGCCTAAGGAGATTTGGCCTGAGCGGCCTACGGCCTAAGGCAAAACTTTAAGTAAAGTGATTCAGCAAAAAAGGGGCAAAGATGGCACCTGGAGGAAGCTAGGAGGCGTGGTTTCCCCATTCATTATGGGTGGGGAGACTGAGCAGTTTTTCCCTTTCTACCTTTAAAGGAGCTTCCTGCACACACGAATGGCTCATGTACTGGCCTGGGATTGGCTGTAAACTACGTGCTATTGATCTTTATCCCGGATAGGCTAGGCTATTTCTCATGGAAATTCCCCTCGTGGCTTGGTGCTATATAAAGAACTGCTTGGAGAGAAATAAATGAGATCTCACTTGACTTGACTCCCGGCTCGTGGGTTTGTGTTCGAGTCATCGGTACTCATCATCTCTCCAAGCCCCGTCAGCTGTCGGGCTGGATTCCCGACAGTCTGGTGCCCCGTGTGAGGACTCCCTCTTCACCCCCTAACAAATCGCTGGCGAGCAATCGGTCTTCCGGGTGAGTATCCCCCCGTATATTAATATGGGTATTAATATGGGGAAGTTCAGTTCTAAACCTGACCCTGCCCTAGAATCCCTTTGACTCTTTCTCAAGAGCCGAGGACTTAATCTTGCTGATAACCAAGCCACCCAGGCCTGGGGGTACCTTTTAAAAACTGCCCCATGGCTCCCTGATAGTAATCTTTATGATTGGGATACCTGGGATCAAGTTGAGGGGCTGGTTAGGCAAGCCCAGACAGAGAAAGGGGAGATTCCCCCCCCCCCCTTGCTGTTCTCCCCACCATATCCGCGCTTAAAAGTTGTTTTCCCCCGCGACCCTGGGAGAAACTCGCTGACCGTATCCGCAAGCCAGCGAAAAAGGGGGCTGCCGAGCATACACCCCCCCTCTGGTCCCGAAGCCCCTAAAAAACCTCCCGATCCCTCCGATCAGTTTGGGGACGCCAAGGACTCTCCACAGTCCCTTTCCCTGACAAATTCCTTCTCCATACCCTCTGCTCCACCGCTCTATGCTGACGTAGGGAGAGTCGGAGGAACTGTGGGCCTCTTTCCTGTCAACGTCAACCCGGGAGCAAACCGTCCAGCCGCCTGGTACCTCTGGGAACTGCAGGATCTCAAAGAGCTCCGAAAGGTGGTGGAGGAGGATGGTCCCAATTCCCCCTGGGCAGATACCCTAGTGGAAGGGCTGGCCCATCAGGCTTTAGTCCCCCAGGACTGGAGAGAGCTAACCAAGGCAGTTCTCCCTGGGCCATTCTTTATGAAATGGATGGCCTATTACCAGGAGGAATGCCGAATCTTGGAGGAAAGAAATCAGAATGCCGATCCCGCCATCCCCTTAACCTACGGCATGCTTACGGGGACGGCCGAGCCGCATACCACAGGCCTACAACAGGTGGCCTTGTCCCCCCCATACCAGGATCAGATTAGGGCGACTGCACGGAGAAAATTAGATGATGGGCCCACTGAGACCCCTATTGCGGCAATCACTCAAAAGCTCAGTGAGGATCTACCTACATTCATAGAGAGAGTGTATAACAGCCTTAAGAGGAAGTTTCTGGCAGGTCTATTAAGAGACAAATTTGTCAAAATGCTTGTGTGGGACGGGATGACAGCCGACCATAAGCTGGCCTGCTCAGGGTTGAAGGGGCATACTTTAGAGAGATGGATCGTGGCCTCTCGGGATGTTGGCTCTATGAGCCATCAACTTCAAGCCATGATAGCTGTGGTAAAGGAAGGGCAACAGGAGGGCCTACAGACTCTGATACAGGCAATGCAGCAGTCAAGGGTTGCCCCCCCCCCACATGTTTCAAATACAAAAAAGAGAGCCATTTCCGCCGAAAGTGTCTATTCCAGGCTACGCCTCCTATGGGAGGAGGGAAGAAAGGGGAAACCCCCCGGATGCCCTGCCCCAAATGCCGTAAGGGCTTTCATTGGGCCCGGGACTGCCGGTCCAAATTTAACTTAAAAGGAGGAGCTTATAACCTCCCAAGGGGGCTTCCCCCAGTCCCGGTAAAAAATGGGTTAAGACCCAAGATGGTCGTCACAATTGGAGATAAAAATTCTAAATATTTAATTGATACTAGAGCCGATCGAAAGCGAATCGGGTTCAGATCCCCAAATCCGAAGTGGCAGAGATGGTCGCCGCGAGGCATCCAGTGCGGCAACGCGACTGATCCTGGAGAAGCCAGCGGGAGCCCTGGGGAGAGTTCTCTTTTCTTTGTAAAAAGCAGGGCACCCTGGAATGGGTTCGCCCCAAGAGAGGGGCCTGTGCCTTGGAAAGCATCGTGGTTCCCGTGGCGTCCAGTGAGCTCTCGCTGGCCCTTGAAAATCAGGGAAAAAGGGTGTAAATTTCATGCTGGGCTGCAGCAGGTCTCTAAGGTAAACAGCCTCTGGCATGCTGGAACAACAGCAGTCGCACATGGGACAGTAGGTCCTAAGGAGATGGGCGAGTGCCCTTCAAAAGGGACAGGTGTTCAGAAGGGATGGGCGATGGCCTGCACAAAAGTTCAAGCCCTATCTGTAGAAGAGGCCATGGGGAGAGGATTAAAACACAAATATCCTCAAATCCCTACTAAGGATTTAAAAGGTATTGTTCACACTTGTAAATTGTGTCAACCCTTCTTTCAAATACCTCCCCTTCAATCGTCTGGAGTTATTCCGAGAGGCCTACACCCCAATGGATTATGGCAAGTGGATGTAATTCATTTTCAACCATTTGGAAAACTTAAGTATATTTTTGTTTCCATAGACACCTATTCCAGGGCTGCTTGGGCCTCAGCTCATTCGGGTGAAAAGACAAAACATGCTATAAGTCACCTTCTTCAATGTTTTGCTATTCTTGGTATTCCCGAACAAATAAAAACTGATAATGGCCCTTGTTTTATTAGTCAACATTTCGCCTCCCTCCTACAATTATGGAAAATTATTCACACTACGGGCATTCCATATAACCCAAAAGGACAAGCTTTAATAAAAAAATAATCATATCCTAAAGGTTCAATTACAAAAACAAAGGGGGGAGTTACTACCCCCACATAATCAATTAAGAAATGCATTATTAACCCTAAATGTTTTAAATTTTTCCAAAGACTCCAACCTGTCCCCTTTTCATAGGCATTGGACCACAGAGATTCCCTTTTCCTCCTTCAAAGTAAAATGGAGAGATCCCCTGATGGGAATGTGGAGGGGCCCAGATCCCCTCATAACTGCAGGAAGGGGCTTTGGGTGTGTCTTCCCCTATGATGATAAAAGACCACTTTGGGTCCCAGCAAGAGATATCAAACACCTGCCTACAATAACTGCTAATTATGATTCCAGGGAAGAGGAAATCCCTGAAATTAGTCCTTTGTTTTTTATTTTAAAAGAAGATAGTCATGAAAACCCTAATGTTCGTCATCCTGTCCCTGCAAATACGGTATAGTATGCCAGGCTTTGGAGATGCAGGTAAGGCAAGGGAAATATTAAATGCAGGCCTTTGCACCCTTGCCTCCCTGTTCTCCGATATAAATATTATCCTTGAGGAGAAATCAATGCCCCCCCCCCTTTTGATTGGGGAGGGTGAAAAAGGAGAGCAGTACAAGCCATTCTGTTCTTAATCGGCCTGGAGATTACTGCCAGAACTGACATGGGTGTGGCTGGCCTTGGGATGGCCTTTGAGTTACATAGGAGACTCCCTCCGAATAATTGATGGTGTTAAGTCTGTCTCAGAAATTGTCTGAGACTTACAAGCCCAATTAGATTCCCTAGCCTATGTGGTATCACAAAAAAGATGGATATTGGATTTATTAACAGCCAAAAAAGGAGGCATCTTCTTATTTTTGCAGGAACAAGATAATATTAAGCAGCTCCAACATGATCTGGAGAGGTGGCGAGGAGATCTTCAGGAGAATCCGTTCTGGACCGGCTTTCATGGACTTTTGCCCTATTTTCTTCCTTTGTTGGGCCTCTTGCTGTTTATCATAGTTTTGTGCATCGTAGACCCCTGTGATTTTAATAGATTAGTCCAGTTTCTGTTAAAATCAACCAAATAGAAGTGCATTACCAAAGGCTTTCCAGCAAAGAAAATAAATATTAGGATTGGCGCTCTGAATATGACCACCCCTCTCCCGCCTTACAAGTTCCTCAGATGGGGAAATTCAAAGCATGTTGAAGGGCTGGTAGCCAATGACGGGTAAGATTCCAGGGGCCATGGAAACCTAAGACAGGAAGTACAGCATCGATCTGTACTATCCAATGACGGGTAATTCCTGGTACTCAATGGGGACAACCTAAGACAAGCACAGTCCTGATAAAATAAAAGAAAAAGGGGGGTATGATGGGGTGTGTCTATACAGCGCCTAAGGAGATTCGGCCTGAGTGGCCTACGGCCTAAGGCAAAACTTTAAGTAAAGTGATTCAGCAAAAAAGGGGCAAAGATGGCATCTGGAGGAAGCTAGAAAGGTGTGGTTTCCCCATTCATTATGGGTGGGGAGACAGAGCGGTTTTTCCCTTTCTACCTTTAAAGGAGCTTCCTGCACACACAAATGGCTCATGTACTGGCCTGGGATTGGCTGTAAACTACGTGCTAGTGATCTTTATCCCGGATAGGCTAGGCTATTTCTCATGGAAATTCCCCTCGTGGCTTGGTGCTATATAAAGAACTGCTTGGAGAGAAATAAATGAGATCTCGCTTGACTTGACTCCCGGCTCGTGGGTTTGTGTTTGAGTCGTCGGTACTCATCATCTCTCCAAGCCCCGTCAGCTGTCGGGCTGGATTCCCGACAGTCCTCAAGTCTTCTCTGCCTTACATCCACACCCAACACATCAGCAGATCCGGTCAGCCTTGCCTTCAAATGCATCCAACCTCCATCCCTTCTCACCCCTCCTCTAACCCCAGGCATCAGCTCTGTGCGGGCGAGGGATTTCTAGCTGCCTCCCAGCTTCCACTCTTACCCTTTTCCATTTGATTCCTTTCACATCAGATGGGTGTGAGGGGGAGAATTCCTCAGACCATTTTTCTCCAGTGTTCAACCCCTCCATTGGTATCAGACCTTACTGCTCAAAGTAAGAAGCAAAGGCCTAAGTGTGGTTCGCAGGTCCCCCATCAGTGCCCACAAGCCACTAACCATCTGGTGAAGGTGCAGTTCCATGTCAGTGGTTTTGAGGTGGGACCAAGATTCTGCATTTCTACTGAGCTCTCAGATGATGCTGATTCCACAGGTCCAGGACTCCAGCATAGGATACCCAGAACTCACATGACCTGCACGCCTGCCTGTCACCTCTGCTCCCCCGTTAACCCACACACCCTCATCCATCTCTCTGTGCCTCAGTACTGCGGGTGAGACTTTGCACGTCCCATCTCTCTCTGGGACATTCTTGCCTCAGGTATTTGATTGGCTCGCTGCCTCCAGGAAGTGGCTCCAGTGTCACCTTCTCAGCAAAGGGTTAACTGACCTTCCTTCTTAAAATTATACCTACCTCCTCAGTGACATTTCCAATCTCTGTCTTATTTTGTCTATGAGACATATTGCTTCCTCCCTTCCTTCTTTCTTTTTTAACCTTTTCCTTTCCTTCCTTCCTTCCTTCCTTCCTTCCTTCCTTCCTTCCTTCCTTCCAACTGGGGATTGATCCCAGGCATTCTACCTCTGAGCTACATCTCTGGCCCCTTTTTATTTATCAACAGTGTTTCACTAAGTTGCTGAGGGTCTCACTAAATTGCTGAGGCCAGATTCAAACCTGCAATTCTCCTATTTTACTCTCCCAGTACTTGATTATAGGCGCGTGCCAAGGATATATAACTTTCTAACATCATACATATTCTAACATCATACATATTCAACTTATTTTGATTTTTATCAGTCTTTCCCAGCATGGAAGTAACCTTTAAGAGGTCACACAATCTTTCTTTTTAAAAAAATATACTTTAATTGGTGCCTTGTAACCATATATCATGTTGAGGTTTAGTGTGATAGAAACATACCCAGCACTCAGGGTATTTCCCTCTGGATAATCTTGTCTTTTCCTTTGTTCACTGATCTGTCCTCAGCTACTAGAAGAGTGCCTGGCACCTTGCAGACACCCAATAAATATTCATCAAATATTTTATTTTTGTTCTTGCTATCTGAACAGAGCTGTATCAAGGTCCCTCCAAAAATAAAAACAAAATGAATTATCAGGCCATTGATTGGATATCTCACAAGGGGTTTGACGACACCTTCATAAGCTGAATTTTTCTCTTTTTATTATTTTACCTCCCTCTCCTTGGTGTCTGTCTAGGGGTGTGCTGAGCTGGTTGTTCAGAGTCCTATGGTTGTCTCAAAGCAAAACGTGGTAGTCTGGGGCACACACTGGCTATGGGAAAACAAATGACCAGGGACAGCTGGAGTGTAGGGCCGGGTTGCCATGATCTTGCAGGGTCTGATGTTGTCTCTGGTTTTGTTTCTTCATCCCCAGACCCTGAGTCCCTGAGTACTCGGCTGAGCTGCTTGGGAGGTCCTTGAACCTGTCTGGCCTCTCCAGACCCTGGTGCTGAGCATAGACAGACTTATCAGGGCAGCCCTTGACTTCCCGGATGATCACACTCCCTCTCTGCCCAAATCAATGCTGAGATTCCTCCTACTTCTTCCCAGTGAGTTGTGTTTTCAAGCTTCCTAAGTGCCTGCTAGAAATATCTCTAGTTAATGACGTAGCCTCCGTAGCACCAATCAGATCACTCTTGTTGATTTTTGCTTTGGCAAATCAGTTTCCTTCCTTCCTTCCCTTCCTTCCTTCCTTCCTTCTTTCCTTCCTTCCTTCCTTCCATCATGTCCCATCTGAAGTATGTATAACACCTCAGGCAGCATTGTCGCATAAAGTTTCTCTAGAGACTATACATAGACTTTTTCTTGGTTTGGGCCATAATCCCAAGAGATATAATCCTGACACCATAATCCTGAATTTTGAAATCATGAAAGATCAAGATTCCTTAAATATATGAAACAAAAATAAAACTATATGAGACATTTACTTACATTTTAAAGGAAATCTATTTGGGAAGCATATAAAAATGTGACTGAGCACTCTATAGGTCACTTTATACAATAAAATAGACGGTAATAACACTTGTTTTTGCAAGCATAAACACAAGTATACTAGCTACAGGTATAGTATAGTATACTATACCATGACTGTATATACAATTACGAGCAAAGGAACTCTAGTTATAAATAAATAGGTCAAAAAGTGAAACACAAACACCTATTACTATGGCTGGTAACTTGTGTGCACCCAACTTTATAACTGTGGTCATATAAAATACTAGGATGGGCAAACTAAGATTTTTTTTTTTTTTTGTGGTACTGGGGTTCCTGGAAGCCCTTCTACCTCTGGGCTACACTCCCAGACCTATTTTTATATTTTTATTTAGAAACAGGGTCTCCTAAGCCAGCGCGCGCGGCTGGCTTCGAACCTGCGCGATCCTCCTGTCTCCGCCTCCCAAGCGCGGGGATTACAAGCATGCGCCACCACGCCCGGCCAAACTAAGATTTTTGATGAGATTGATCGATAGCTGGGATGGGTCTCCCCTGGATATGAAATCATAGGAAAAGCCAAGATCTCAAGAAATGTTATTTTGAACAAATGCAGATGTTCAAAAAGGCCATCTCTTTTCCTTTGTCGAGGGAGTTTTAACACTTTTACACATGTGCACGACGCTTTCTCACAAGGTCAGTGTTGTGGTGATGTGCTTTCATGAAGTCAAACTTACAAGAGGCGTTAGACAAATTGGAACTCTAAAAAAGTCATCGTGCAATTTATACCTCCAGTATTAGAATTGAGGCCAAGACAAAGTAACACAGTGAATAGTAAAAAATATATATACTCATAGTTTAAAATTAGTAGGTAAAGCTTTTAAAAAAAAGAAACAAAACAGAATGGTATTCAAAAAAATTAAAGAGAAGTTTAACATATAAAAAAAGTGTATTACAGGATAGGCAAGGGGTAGTTGATGAAGGGGGTCCATGGAGGAGAGTATGAGAACCCGCTTTCATGATCGCTAACTAGATTTTGAAGTCTTGGATCACCTTCTTTCTTTTGGGGCCTGGCTTTCTTCCGAGAACACATTTACATCCATCAGATCTTCACCACCTGGGCCACTTAGGTTTACAAATGAATCCTTTTTGCACACACCTTCACAGACACAACCAAAACAGTGCTTTACCAAGTCTCTAGGTATTTCTTCCACTTAGTATAATGCAACTATCCTGTGTACAACCCAAAATGCACTAATCCGCCTCCAAAAATTCAGCTTTTCAGTGTGTGTGTGTGTGTGTGTGTGTGTGTGTGTGTGTGTTACTGGGAGTTGAACTCTGGGGAATTCTATCTCTGAGCTACAAACCCAGACTTTATTTATTTTTATTTTGAAACAGGGTCTTGCTAAGTTGCTGAGGGTTTCACTAAATTGCTGAGGTGGGCCTCAAACCTGTGATTCTCCTATCTCAGCCTCGCGGGTACTGCTGTTACAGGCATACCCCACAAAACCTGGCTTTTTCTCCCCCTTTTATAGACTCTTTTTCCCTCCTGTGGGAATTTTGGTTGTAAGATTTCAACTCTCAGGATTTTAATCCTTTGGGACTGTGATTTTCAGAATTTTAGACTTTAGAGCTGGAGACTCTGGGGAATGATCTTTCGGGGTTTCAACATTTGGGAATGTTGTGTTTGGGATTGTGTCTTTTGGAATTATGAGCAGCTCTGACTGGACACTCCAATCTAACTGCCCATTGGTCTGTCTGCTCCCATTTCTGTCCAGAGGGCAGGAGAATGTGTGACTCTTGCTACCAGTGAATTCCAAGCATGCAGTTAAGTGCTTGGCACATCGTCTACTTCATAAACCTGTGTGAAAGAAAGTCATGGATGTCAGCTGTGAACATTTCTGTTAGGCAGGATGTGCTTGTCCTCAGCCTCTACTTTTTTAGGGGGTGTTGGAGAAGACCAACAGGTCTTCTTTAGGGGTGTTGGAAAAGACCTATGGTCTGTGTGGCTCTCCTAGTCAGATCTCAGTAGCTGTCAGGGAATGAACTACCAGTCCTACTGCCCCTTATCAGAGAGGCGCCTCATGCCTCAGAGAGCACCACTGCTGCTCTTGGGTGGTCTTCACACAGGAAATCCCTGTCACTCCATACCCCCCGGAGCACCCTGTCAGAATTAATAAGCTAGAGATGGATTTGCAAAGGCCTGTCATTTCATGTATTATGAGAGCAAACCTTTAGAAAAAGAGCATTCCTTTAGACTCAGTAAACATCCACAGGACAGGCAGAAACTGGCATTTAGAGAAAAGCCAGCTCAGCCAGAAAGGGGTGGGGAGAGCTGGGCATCGGGCAGGGAATGCCAGGCTGTCACCCCGAGACCGCTGGGGAGCTCTCGGGATTGAGTGATGTGGCCTAACATGGAAGAACACGATGGATAAAACGATCCTGGCTTGGGAGTTTGATTATCTAGGCAAATTGCGGAACTCTGCAGGCCTTCTTCATTTCATTATCAGTATAATTGGCCATGTGGGGCCTCCTGGATCACAGGCTAGGATTGCCTCACATCTCCAAGCCTACACTGGATGTCTAGAGTCTCTGCTAAGCGTGTGGCAGCCCTGGCAGCTTCTCTCTTGGTTCCTTCCTCTCCCTTCCTGTGGTTTGCTGCCTCTCTTTTCCAGGGCACTAAACCGGACCTCAGACTCAGCACCTTTGGATATTTCCCCCATGGAACCCATCCTTGTGAAGACCTGGAGAGCATGGGATGTTCACTCGGTGAGGCAAACAGCTTCACAGTGTCTGCATGGTGAGTCTGGGAGGTCATCTCCAGCCACCGGGCACTGCAGTGCATCTTTGGCCCCCAAACCTCACACCAACGCCACCTCCATGTTTACCTGTCGCCAGCGCTGTTCAAGAGCCTCGACTCCTGAGGTGCCAAAGCCATCTGCACTCTACTCTGTGTGGGGGAGTTCCTCGCCACCATCCTGCGATGCGCCCCATGTGGGCACCATGACCCCATGCTGTGTGCTCACACCTTCCAGAGTGTTGGGACCACAGTCTGCCTCCGGAGATGCCAGCCTGGGAGACGAATCTGCTGCCCACCACCAGGCCCCCTAGAGAAGCTCGCCTCCCTCTGACTGCACACGCCGGACCTGTCTTTCTTCCTCTTCTCCCAGAGCGGGTGTCTCTAAAGAGTTCTGCAGTGCCCTGGTAAGCATGGTGACCTATGGTCTTGTTCTTTGGCATCTTGGATGAATCCTGGGTGGATACAGCTCGAGGACAAACAGAGGCTTCTGTTGCAGGGGACAATTGAATGCCCGACTAAGGGAGCACAAAGCCTGATTTCAGTCTGAGTTCCAGAATCGTCACATGATCTCACTGAGCCTCATTTTCCACTTAAAATGGCCATGAAGTCCTGTTTCCTCTTTCTCTCACAGGTTGTCTGAGGCTCAAATGAGCTAATATAAGTGAAGAGATGTGTTTTGTTTCACATACAATCTCATTGTAAGTTATTAGGAAAACACACAACATGCAGACACAAAACACGCAGAGGGAGCCTATCTCTAAGTCTTCAGATTTGGGATTCTCCCTAGTGTCTGCCTGGTCTGGAGCTGCGTTGGGGATGAGCTCCAGCCCTGCCCTTGCTGTTGAGGAGACCCAAGTGAGCTTCAGAAGTGCTCACTAAGCAGGAAGCTGGAAGCACCCTGCAGCTTCACTAGAGCTCAGTCTCCTTCTGGTCTAAGAATTGTTCAAACAGGGTGGCTAAGTTGTGAGTGGTTTTTTTTTTTTTTTTTTTTTTTTTTTTGGTGGTACTGGGGTTCCTGGAGGCCCTTCTACCTCCGGGCTACACTCCCACGGGCTACACTCCCAGACCTATTTTTTAACTTTATGTGGAAACAGGGTCTCTTAAGCCAGCGCGGCTGGCTCCGAACCAGCGCGATCCTCCTGTCTCAGCCTCCCAAGCGCGGGGATTACAAGCGTGCGCCACCACGCCAGGCGTGAGTGGTTCTTTTTTAAGACTGTAGTGATGTGCGCCTGGTCCTGTTTCTGTGGCCTTTCTGTCCCAGAGGTGATGCCCTTCCTTTCTCGGCTCAGGGTGTCTGTGTGTCCAGTGGACAGCGTCCCTGCAGGGAACCTCACAGTTAATGGTCTAGCCAATCTACGGGATTTAACTGGATAATTGTCAGGAGGCCTGGCTGCACTTTCCTCTGAGCTGGGGGCCCACCCCGGCATCTTTGGGTTGGTCGTTGCTTTCTGATTCCCATGTGTGAGCCCCTCTCTTCTCTGAGATTGGTCATGGGGGTGCGGTGGAGGAAGGTCTCTTGAGTCCTTATATCCTCAGCATTATTTGCAGCGACACTGTATCCCTTCTTTATCTTTGACATGTTTTGTTCCATCTGGTCTTATAAGACAGGAAGTTGAGATTTGGTTTTGTAATATTAAATATAAAGTTTAGATATCCCAGCAGAGTAGGCAGCTGCATGTAGTATCAGCTACCTATAGCAGTTGCATGTAGTATCAGCTACCTATAGCTGTGTAACAAATGATCTCTACATGTAGCAGCTTAAAACAACATACATTTAGTACCCTATGTTCTCTGTGAGTCAGGACTGTGGGTAAAGTTTAGGAGGGTCTTAGCCCAGAGTCCCTTCCTCAGATCAAGCCTGACTACTTAGCTCGTCTGCTCAGGAGGAAGATGGACCTGACCGGCTCAAGGTCTGTCATTAGACTGCCCAGGAAGCTCGTGGTCTGAGCTGAAGGTCCTGCTAGAAGGGCAGCTGTTTCTGAGCTCACCCATGCACGTGGCTGTTGGCACAGGGCTCCTGCTCCTCACAGGTTGCTGGCTTCAGGTCCTCCCTAGCTCTTGGCTGGAAATTGCCCTCAGTTTCTTGCCATGTGGGCCTCCCCCCACCCCTGCCCTCTCCGGGGCACCTCACAACACCGCAGCCGACCTCCAGCAGAGGGAGCCAGCGAGAGAGCGTGAGGAGGTGGCAGGACAGACATCTCCTTCAGGCGTGACATCTGAGCACCAGGCAGAAAGGATGTGTGCGGGGCTCACCTTAGAGGCTGCCTGGCACTGCATGCGGGGGTGGGGTCCCGGGGAGGGGGCAGGGCTGCATGCGGACATGGGGCTCTCCAGATTGGGCCCCTAGAGAGGAGGTAACAGGAGTGAATGTCTAGAGAAAGGAGATCTGAGTCTAATTCCCAGGCCCTTTAGCTCTTGAGAAGCAGAATCGAGGAAGGAACTAAGGAAGAAGGGAAAGAGGCTGCTGACCTCAGAGGGCGGTGCAGGCTGGGACTTACCATACAGGAGTACAGAGGAGCGGACGTGGAAGTGAAGGGAGTGAGGCCTGCAGCACCATCCCCCCTCTGTGTCTTAGGTTCTTAAAGTGGTTACTTACTGCCCAGGCGTGGTGGTACATGTCTGTAATACTAGTACTTGGGAGGCCAAGACAGGAGGATCACAGGTTCAAAGCCAGACTTAGAGAGATCTTGTTTCAAAATTAAAAGTTAAAAGGTCTGAAGGTATAGTTCAGAGGTGGAATGCCCCTTGGTTCAACCCTCAGTACCAGAAAAAGAAAGAAAAAGAGAGGTTGTTTACTTAAAACAAGGGCTTGTCCCAGGACTCAGCACTCAGCACCCCCTGCCCAGTTACATAATGAGCCCATCAGGTGGCCGTGTGTGCTCCTGGGTCTTCTCTAGTGGAGTCCTAATGTCCTGGAGAACCGGAGGCTCAGGCTGGGGACAGTCTATACAAACTGGAAACACCTGCATGAGGGAGAAGGGCAGCTGCTCCCAGGACTGTGCGCAGTGGTGTGTCTGGGCCTCTGCCGGCAGAGCAGCTGAGTCAGCACCTCACACAGAGCAAAGAGCCTGACATTTCCTCTCAGTTCTCCTAGAGCTGAATTCCCAGCCAGGCAGTCAAGTGAGAAAAGACTCCACGAAGCAAAGAGAAAGGAGGAGGAGTGACAGCAGCCAGGCCTTGAGTTATGTGTGTCTGCTTCTGTCTTCCTGGGCATCCCCTGACTCAGCTTATGTGCAGTCAGTTTGGGTCAGTAAATATTCATTGAGCTGAGTGTCTTCTTTGAGGCCTCCAGTCCCATGCAGGTGCTGGATGTCCTGATGTCTCAATCTATTTTACGTTGCTATAACAAAATACCTGAAACTGGCTGAAAGTGTAGGGTCCAGCAAGCACATCTAGCAAAGGTGTCTGGATGTGTCATCACGTGGTGGGAGTATGTGCAAGAGGAAGAAGTCACAAAGAGAGAGGAAGCCAAGCCAGTCCCTTTAGACCCAGCCTCCTCCTCAGGACTCACGCCCTCACCGTGCAATCACCTTCCACCCAGCCTTACTTCTTCAACCTTCCTTCATCTTTGTTTTTGTTTTATTTTGTTTTTATGGTACTGGGGATGGAACCCAAGGGCATTTAATCTCTGAGCTATACCTCCAGCCCTGTTTTAGTTTTTATTTTGCAGCCAGATTTCACTAAGTTGCTGAGGGCCTTGCTGAATTGATGAAGCTGGCCTTGAAGCTGCAATCTTCCCATCTCAGCCTTCCAAGTACTGAGATTACAGGTGTGTGTCACCACACTGGGGACCGAGCGTCCAGCGTGTGAAACTTTAAGAGACTGTCCATACCCAAACCACAGCATAGTGAGTGGAGCCCGGCCATGCCCTTTGCTCAAGGAGCTCCCAAGAAGGAGACAGAACTGAGTTACACAGCCCAAAGATGCACAAAATCTAGAGCAGTGGGAACTGACTAAAACCCTTTTTATTTATTTATTTATTTATTTATTTATTTATTTATTTATTTATTTTGGTTCCCTAGTTCTGGTTCTTATTCTTTTTTCTTTTTCTTTTTTATTGGTGAATTACAGTCTCACATCATAAAGTAAATCATAGTGATGAGGACACACATGCACACGGCACTTGGTGGGCTTCCCGGCTCCCTCGCCAGTCCCTCCCTCCTGCTTGGACATGAGATTGATATGGGTATTCTCACACATTATGCAGTGTCAGTGGAAGCAATTCCTCCATTGATTCTCTTTCTCCTCCCTCCCCTCCCCCTAGTCCACCTCCCTCGCTCCACTGGAGTTTCTCCTCCATTATCTGAAGTCTCTCTGGTATCCCAATTACTTCTTATCTTCTGCATATGAGAGAAAAAAAATATGACCATTCACTCTCTGTGACTGGCTAACCTCAATATAATGTTCTCTGGGTCCATCCATTTCCCTGAAAATGGCATTATTTTGTTTGCTAAATAGAATTGGTGCATGCCTATAATCCCAGTACTTGGGAGGCTGACACAGGAGGATCACGGGCTCAAAGATAGTCTTAGCAAGTAGTGAGACTCTCATCAACCTAGCAAGACCTTGTTTCAGAATAAAGGTAAAAGAGGGTTGGGATGTAGCTCAGAATGCCCCTGAGTTAAATCCCCAGTGCCTAAATAAGTAAATAAATAAATAAATAAATAAATACACAAAAATCTTTTTTGATCAGACTTTAGCCAAGTTCCTCTGAGCCCTCTTCTCAAATAGGCCTTGATGTTAGACTCTGAGGCTGGTCTTCGATGGGCACGTATCCCCCAGACTTTGCTAGAATCCTGGTAAGTCCATTTGGCAAGAATCCTTCCACCCCCGGATCTTACCATCCCCAGAACTGATCAGGTTCGTTCTTCCTCACTTTCCATCACCCTGGTCTGCATCCAGCAAGAATCTTAGTTTAGCAAGAATTCTCCTCTTCCTGATAGCTCTTCTTCGTAGGTCTCAACCCACTGGCCCCTTCATCCTGCTCACTGGCTAGAAATCCCACTTGACCTTGCTGTATTTGGAGGGGACTCACTCTCTCCTGTGGTGACCATTTTGACTCCTACTGCACTGGTCCTGAAAACAAAACAAAACAAAACAAAACAAAACAAAACAAAACAAAAAACACACCTTTACCATCTTAACAAGTGTCAGAAAAGATTTTTACAATTACCGGGAAGGTGATGCCTAATTCTGTGAAAGCAAATGAATGAAATGAAAACAGGGATTTGACATTTCAGGGAGGAAAAAAAAAATAGGAAAGGTTGGTGCTATAGTTGGATATGGTTTATCCCAGCAAAACCTCATGTTAAAATTTGATTGTCAGTGTAGAGGTGGTGACTTTGAGAAGGATTAATGTCTTTCGGTCTATGAGCCTGGATTAGTTGTCAGGAGAGTAGATTGTTATAATGTGTTTGGCCTACTTTATACCTTCTTCTCTTACATTTGTGTTGTGTTAGTCAGCTTTGTATTACTATAACAAAATGCATGAGATAATCAGCTTATAAAGAGGAAAGGTTAATTTTGGCTTGAATTGAAGCAAATTAAATTAATGCAGGATGGAATTCAGAAATTATCCCAACTTAGAAATAAAGCCAAAAGATGACTGCATGATCTTTCACTGTCACACTAGAACCTTGTCTAAGAGGCCCATGCAAAGATGGTCTAGCTTGCAGGAGAGTAAGTCTGGTTTGGCCTACTATTAACTGTTGATGAGAGCTTGATCAGTGGAGTTAGACATTAACTTGTAGAAAACTGTTAAGTTGCAAGTGATTTTTTTTGTCTACTAGAGATACAAACATATAACCTGAAAGGGCACTGTTCTCTAGCCTTCTAGGACAATAACTCATTTTCTCCCTAACTCGGCAAAGTTGGCTTCAGTGTTCCTTTCCTGAGAGGGATTTCATGTGCCTGTTCCTTGAGTCCATCTTGCTGGCTTCCACATACGCCAGTGATGCAAGTATACATCAGGTGCACATGAGAATCATGTTGTTTTTTTTAAAAAACTCATACTTGTACATGACCTACATTCATAACCATATCAAAGTCAATCACTAAGCCAAACATAAGAAGGGAGAGAGGCTGGGCGTGGTGGCGCATGCTTGTAATCCCCGCGCTTGGGAGGCAGAGACAGGAGGATCGCGCAGGTTCGAAGCACGCTGCTGGCTTAGGAGACCCTTTTTCCAAATTTAAAAAAATGTAAAAATAGGTCTGGGAGTGTAGCCCGGAGGTAGAAGGGCTTCCAGGAACCCCAGTACCACCAAAAAAAAAAAAAAAAATGGAAGAGAGGAGGAATGGGGTGGGAAGTGGGGAAGGGCTAAATGAGTGGTGTATGCCTCTACCATCTAGTACCCCATTAAGATGTAGGACTACAGTGCACCAAAAATAAAAATCAAAAAACAGTAGCCCATACTTGGGACAGAGGTAGCTGGAGGACTTTAAATAAATGTCACCAGAGACAGGCATTTTGATACGTGCCTATAAATCCAGTACTTGAAAAGCTGAGACAGGAGTATCACAGTTGAGGCCAGCATGCAGTAACTTAGTGAGACCTTGTTTCAAAATAAAAAATAAAAAGGTCTGAGAGTGTAGCTTAGAGGCAGAACACCCCCACGTTCAATCCCCAGTAATGCATGTGTGTGCATACCAATCCCCCCCCACACAAACACAATCACGCAAACAAAGACACTGGCATCTACTTACTGTGGACCCAGGGTCTGGATTTTGAGGGGAGAAAAATTAGGAAGATCGAGGAAGGTGGTGGCTGTGTTGGCGGAGTCAGTGGACTCGTGGGTGAGGGAGTAGGTGCTGCTCCCCGTCAGCCATGGAGCTGGCTCAGCATGCGTTGGGGCTGTTAGTCCCTGACATGGTTGGTTTATTTGTTTCAGCCCTCCCCCTCATATCCATTCCCTTGCCATATCTTGCTGCTTTTATCTTGCTTTTCTATGTGATATCTTGGTTTCCACCCCAGCGCCCTCAGTGTCATCCTTGGGCCTGGGCATCCCTCTTCCCTGGCCCTTAGGTTACTAAGCCCCGTCAGTGTTTCCCTCAGCCCGTCTCTGGGAACTACCCTTCTTCTCTGTCCCCAAGCCCACCATCCTCTCTAGGTGTGGGGACCTATTCGAGGATCCTCATGAGTTTTCCAGTTTCTGGGCTCTTCCCTCTTCAATCTACCCCTCAGAATATGGCCAAGTTAATCTTCCATATAAAAATGACACTTTCACATGGTGCCGCCCTGTTTAGAATCCTCAGGCACATCTGTGGCTGTAACCCAGACTCATTTCCCGGTTTCCATAAGCTTTGTGTGGGAAAAGCCACATGGTGTGCTGACTGGTTGTATTTTCTCTTTCTCGGAATCTTTAGAACATGCCTCCCAGCCAGGCCTCCCCGCTCCAGGGGCTCCAAGCAGGGGTGCCAGGCCCCGAGACCCACCAGTAAACTGATTAGCCCATGAGTGGGCACTTGATTCACAGGCAGCTGGAAAGAGCTTAAAAAGCAGCTCAAAGGAGCAGCCACGCTGGCCGGAAGCCACCGCATCAATCTGGTCCTCTCCCAGGACGCCAGCTCCAGACAGGCAGTGGGGGGAGTCAGCGAGGGGCTGAGGATGACTCACCCAAGCCGGGTGCTGGAGTGGCAGCCATGGGGACGGCAGGATGACGGCAGCACTAGAACCATGCTGTGTCCTCAATGATCTGCAGTATTGACTGAGTCTTTCATTTTCTGTATTGTGATGCTTGATATCAGGGCCTTGCTGACCCTGGAGGGACTGTCCATCCCAGGAACAGCCAATCCTAGAGATAACAAATGACTTGTCTTCTCCAACCCAACCCAGAAAGCTTTTCAGATGCAAACCAACCAAGCCAGGGTTGGTGTCCCAGTGGCCTTTTGTATTGGCCATCCTTAGACCCATTATCCACATACTGTAATCTCCTCCAGGCCAGATAACAAAGTAGGTGCAGCTCTTATACCCTAAGAGTCCCTGAAAATATTCAGACTAGCCAATCCTGAGCCTGCTTACCCAGTCTTTCCCTTTCCGTCCCACATACACCACGACAAAGGCTCAGGACCTCCCTCTGACCCTGGTGCACTGGTGTGTGCCCCCCCCCCAATGGCACAGCATCCCTCGCCTCTTGGGAACTGTGAGTAATAAAGTATAATTTCAATGGTAGTCATTTCCTGATCTGTTGGCTTGATTGTATCTCAGATTTTTACCAATACTATATATATAGCCGTGTGTGTGTGTGTGTGTGTGTGTGTGTGTGTGTGTGTGTGTGTGTTTTGCTGGAGATTGAAGCCAGAGACATTCCTCCTCCAAGCTATACCCTCAGCCCTCTTAAGAAGTATTTTTATTCTTAAATAGGGTCTCAGGTTGCTGAGAGTCTCACTACTTACTGAGGCTATTCTCGAACCTGTGATCCTCCTGTCTCAGCCTCCCAGTCACTGGGCTGACAGGTGTGCACTACCATGCCTGGCTAATACACTATATTTTAAAGAATTCAGCCCCCACACACTACCTGTCCATCTACACGGAGCCTGTTTTCCTTAGAGGCAGGCCTGGGGTCTCTACCATCCTTCTCCTTGGTGTCTCTGATTCAACCCCCTTACTTCAGGTAATCTGAGTGTCTCTGTTCCTTGCAATCTAAAACCAAGCCAACGACAGGGATCCCACATCTCATCTGTATCTGTTCCCTTCCTTTTCTTCCACCATACTTCTCAGACCACTCAGCCGCAACCACGCGGGCCAGCTTTGTATTTCCCTGCGCTCCGTTCTCCGTACCCTGTTTAACACAAGGTCCCCACCTAGGAAAGCCCTCCCTCCTTCCCTCTATGGGTTAAACCCACTCTTCCTCCAAGGCCCGACTCACCTCTCCCGTGATGGCTTCCGTGACTTCCCCATCATGGGCACCTGAACCACCTGCTCCTGGGCCATGTATGGGCCTGAGCACCCTGCCGTACACATGCCCACCGCTCTGTATTCTCACCCTGGGGCTTCATGCTCTCTCAGCTCAGGGGCACGTTTGATATGTCGTGTGGCGACATGATGCATTGATGCCCTCACTGTCCTCCTTTGTGTCCAGTCAGGGTGTAAGAGCCCCGGAGGCAGCAGTAGTTGTCCACTCAGGAGCCAGGTCTCTCCTCACCTCTAGTCCAGTTGAGCCCCTGGTAATGAGGGCAGCTTGCTCCTGGCTTTCCTGAATGGAGAACCTAATTTCTTTCCTTCTATTTCATGATACCTGGGAAGATTTTACTTTCTTTAGCCCACTGTCAGGCCTGGAAGGACAAGTGCAAATGAAGAATAGGGAAGGCCCCCAAGAAGGGCCTGGGCTGGGACATGGGGGACTGCTTCCTGGGTTGAGGCAGGGCTTGCCCAGAGGCGCGGCAACCAGATGTGCTCGTCACCATTTGGTCCATGGCTGACCTGTTTGTAATAGAAACATTTTGGCCTGACTTCCATAGGATCCAACTCCTCACGTAAATGTTGAAGCGTTTCAGGCCACGTTCCTCTTAGTCCCCTGAGAAGTACTTTCCCCAAACAAAACACAGGAGGTGAGACCAAGTAATTCCTGGGTTCATATCCAATCTGAGACATCACATTTAGACTTGAACTGTGCAAATAATTCAGATACTAAACCTCAAGCCTCGAACATACCTTATAAATGACAAACCAATTATTTGTGTTCAAATTGGAGGACTGTGTCTCTTTAAATGTTCTTTCCAATCCGGGTGTATGTTGCAATCAGCAGATGGCCCTACCTTCCCCCACCACCCCCCTTCAAACAGACCCTTCTAATAGCTAATATCCTGCAGTGACCAAGCCATTAGAAGGATTAGGCCATTACTATCCCGTCCAGCAAACACATAATGCTCCCGGGGACTGCGCTTTCGTTCTTTGGTTGTTGTTTTTATGGATGAATCAGGGCCCAATGGTGGGTTGAGAAATCAAAACGAGGAGGGCAGAGGGCTCTGTCTATTCTTTCCAAGGACACCTCCCAAACAGCCTGGGATTTGTGATTCCTTTGTCAGAATTATGGCAGATGTCAGCTTTGTGGACAGAGTAAGCTCTGAAAGGACAGACAGTACGCAGACTTCTGTCCCTAGTTACCATAATATCTAATACTCCTCTGTTCCCAAGCACGACAGCAAATCTGTGCTCTGCCTGCTCACAAGGTCCTGTTTGTGCTGTAAAAGCAACCACCCAACCCAAAGCCGCGTTGCAGGGCTCGGGAATGCTCTGAAACACTGCCACCCAGTGGCGTGCGGAGGCATGGCGTACACAGCAGGGGCGCCGGGAACCCAGTTTCTTCAGCGAGGGAAGAGGAGGGAGAAGGGGCGAAAGCTGGAATTGGAGGCCAAGCTGCCAAAAAGCATGCTCCGTGGCACAAAGACAGGAGCTAATTTGGACATGGCCAAATATGGCTGGTGACGGAAACGTGGTAAAAGACAGCTGGCTTGTAAAGAGAGGCATTAAAAAATGTAATGAGATGGTGGGTCTGAGCAGTCTCTTTCCTAAGTGGAAGGAACACACGCTTTCGCTAAAGAGAGCTGGAGGGAGATGACGGGAAGATGAGTCAATGGAACTCCTTTTGGAGCCTGCCTCAATTTGAATGATTCATCTCGCACATGTCTGGGTTCTGAAGGATCCTATGTTTCTTCTAATTTTGGAGGAAGTCACTGTACCTCAGTTTCCCCACCTAAAGGGCTGAATTTGACCTCTAAATTTCCTTACTGCCCTAATATTTAATGAATATGGAATCTGAGACACCAAGTGAATAAGAAGTGCAGAATTTTCTGTATGAACATGTAAGCTGGGGGCGAACCTGAAGTCATTGGTGTGGCTTCCAACTGCTGGGAGAACCCAAAGCATGTGTCCATTTTCAGTTCTCAGTGTCAAATCTGCAGGATTTGTCCCTTATGGGGACAGTGCACAGAAGGTCCTCCCCCCACCCCCAGAAAAACCTGCCTTCAAACCTTTCAGCATCGGCAGATGAGAGCCAGCTCTGGAGATGTGGAAGCTTCCAGCACTTTCAGTGCACATGGGGGAGGCGCTGATAGGGAGCCAGGAAGAAGGGAGGCATTAAAATCGAAGCCGAATCAGAAGCTAATGGGTTAGTAATTTAATAGGTCACTCTTTTCAGTAATATTTTCATTTTAGAGAGAAAAGTTTTGTTAGAGGGCAAAGCAATTCCAAGGAAATTAGATTCTGCTGGTTAAAATATAAGAATCCAAGCAGGTGGTCAGGAAAATGCATTTCCCGGCTCTTCCACTCTTATCTTGAGGGTTCCCGCCCTGCCTCAGTAGTGCATATTTCTTGAGAGAAAGCCTAGGTGATCACTATTTTAAAGACTGCTAGAATCACTTTCCTATCCAAGGTCTGAAGAAGATTTGGGCTCAGGCTCCATTTGAAGGAATCCAGGTTGTATTTCCCCCAGCATTTAGGGTTTGATGGTTTCTGCTTATCTAAAGTGCTCACATTGCAAACACAAGCAGCAGGGCTGGGGATTTAAATTCTGTCTTGATGGGAATTTGAACCGAAATACTCTGCCCAATGCCACTTTATAAGCTGGGAATCATCAAGCTAGCTACAAATACCTCGAGGGGTCCTTGCAGTTGCTCAACATAAATCAGCAAAATGACAGGCAATTGACTTTGAAGACAGCTCTCACATGGCTGAGTGGCTGGAGCTGCTGGAAGCAGATGAGGGCATTTCCCTGTAAACATGATTGTGATTAGCACCAGAGTAAACAGCGGGTTGGGCTCTATCTGTCAGACACCAGCCTGCTCTGGATTTTTCACTAGGTAGAAATCAACATGTGCCTTGGTGCAGCAAAGCTGGCAATTCGAAGAAATAAGTTTGGAATTCAACACCTGGTGAATACTTCTGATTTCCCCAGAAGGCAAGCAAAAAGAGAACTTGATTCTGCCATGTTTTCATGGAGAGATAAAATAAGATGGTGGGATCAGACCCTTCAGTGCAAAAGAAGTTCAGCTTGCTTTCGATGCTCTGATACTATCTAATAGAATTTAGCAGAACTCAGATTTTGGCTAAGTGGGAAGGTGCATGTTTAAAAGGTTGAACTGGCCTCTGTTGTGTGAAGTCACCAGCTCACGGGCCCTAAGAGCCCAGGAAGGCACCATCAGTAGCTAAGCTGCCCAGAGGGGCTGAGGCCAGCAGAGTGCACAGGCCTGTCCAAGGAGGCAGGCTGATCTCACTCCAGAAGGGACTGTTGCCAGTTCTGGGTTGTTATATCAACTGTTTTTTTTTTTTTAAAGAATCCAAAAATTAGGATTTTTATGGGAAACACTAGGCATGCCAAATCAAATATGTGTACAAGCCAAAAGCATCTGCCCTGTTTGTAACCTGGATTTGGGCTACTTTCGTGATGGATTCTTCCATGTTTGTCCAGCTATACAAGGACTGGAAGCCATTTAATAGGAGGAGAGAAGAAAGAAAAAAGAAAAAAAGGGGAGGAGGAGAAGAAAAAAGAAAAGAGGGAAGAGGAGGAGGAGGAGGAGGAGGAGGAGGAGGAGGAGGAGGAGGAGGAGGAGGAATTGTTGAGGGAACTTGCATTTATCAAGAAAGTGCAAAATCTACCAGCCCCCCTCCATGCAGAAAGTTTTTAAAAAATATATTCTTCAGGTTTTTAAAAAAATATATCCCTCAATTTAAACTTTTCTTATTTTCAGTCCCTGGAAATGAATGAGTGGAAATGAACAATTTCTCTTCATCACTGGAATAATCAAAACTCACATGGGAATTTAAACCTGAATTGGCTTTTAACAGAAGGAACCCTGATATGTGCCCATTCCCTCAAAGGTAGCACAAACTATAAGGAACAAAAATAATCATAGCTCCAGTGCACCCTGGTTCTTTGGGCCTAGGTTTTCTTCTCTATAAAATGGGCTCTGTTCATCTCCTGGGGTCCCTACTGAGGACAGCACATTCAAGGCTGAGAGTAGGAAGATTTGTGCATTTTCTCCGGGGCCAGCTTGCTTGGCCGTGAATCCTTGTATGGCTGATTTCTCTTTGCGTAATGTTGGCTAAGTTTCTTAACCTTTCTAAACCTTGGCATTCCCATTTTCAAGACAGGGATTAAAACCGTGCCTCCTCCTCCGTAGCACTGTGGGATGCTCTAAGTGTGTGCTTAGCTCAGGACCTGGCTTGCGGTGAGTGCAGATGAACTAGGTACCACTATGGTGATGACGGGAAGGGAGGAGCTTGGGGTGACCCTAGGTTTCTGAGTGACTGGGTAGGGGGTAGAGTTGTTCATTTAGACAAGATACTAGAGAAAGAGCAGGGCCAGGGGACAGGTGATTTGTTGAATTCAGGACCACCTGACTTGAGCTACCTCAGAATTTTGAGAGGTCCAATCAGAAACTGAGGTGTGGATTTGAATTCTTGTCTGCAGAGTTCTCAGCTTGTAAGCAGCTGTGGTCACCTTGCATCAGACAGTTGCCCAGAGACAGTGTAGTTCGAGAGAAGGGAATTTGAGGAGATTGAGACCCCAAACCAATGGGCTGGTGGTAAGATGAGCCAGGAAAGAAAAGGGAATGGTATATCCAGAGAGGTAGAAACAAGACCTCTAGAAAGAAGCTTCATGGAAAGCCAAGGAGAAGTGGAGGATATAGATCTGCCTTCAAGACAGTATAGCCGCTGGGTTTGGTGGTGCATGCTTCCAATCCCAGCATTTGGGAAGCGGAGACTGGAGGATCGTGGATCCTGGACAGCCTCAGCTACTTAGTGAGGCACTTCGAAACTTAGTGAGACTCTGTTTCAAAAGTTAAAAAAGGCCGGGTGTGGTGGCGCATGCTTGTAATCCCTCCCACCCCCGCTTGGGAGGCAGAGACAGGAGGATCGCACATGTTCAAAGCCAGCCGCACTGGCTTAAGAGACCCTGTTTCCAAATTAAAAAGAAAAAAAAGTATAGAAATAGGTCTGGGAGTGTAGTGTGGAGGTAGAAGGGTTTCCAGGAACCCCAGTACCACCAAAAATAATTAAAAAAAAAAAGTACTAAAAAGGACTGAGGGTATAGCTCGGAGGTAAAATGCCCCTGGGTTCCATCCCCAGTACTGCCAAAAATAATAATAATAATAATAATAAATAAATAAATAAATAAATAAATAAATAAAAGTATATCCTTATGAAGGAGACAGGAATATTTACAACAAAAGGACTCTCTCTGGGCAAATTACCAATGAGGACAAATTAAAGCAGCTCTAGTGTAGACACATGTTGGGCGGGGGGTGAGAAAAAAAAAAAAGGAAGACACTGGAGACAGGTGAGGTACGCCAGGAACTGAATGAAGGTGGTGTTTGTGAGCTGGTTTTCAAGACGGAATGAGCATGGGCCAGTACAGAAGCAGGGGAAGGACTTCCAGACCAGGACAGGAGCAAGCAAACCATGTTCAGAAATCACAGGCGATTTCAGGCAGAATTGCTCAGATGTTTTGTGCTCTTGGGGCATTTTCTTTTTCTTCTTCTGTTGAGATAATTTCATATATATAGATTCTGTTCCTTAGCTCCTCTGCCAGTTTGGAAGCTCGTTTCCTCCACCTTTTCCCCCTGGGTAATCTGCACTCTTGACTGTCCTAGGACGCGCTTGCTTTCTGTGCTGGTTTGTAATTCTCAGGGAGCCAAGATGGGTGACAGGGGTGCAGAATCCAAATCTAAGGCCCTGGGGAGGAGCTGCTGCCAGATACAATTTGGGACCAGAAAGTCATGGCACTTCTGGAGTGAAGATGATATGTTATTCTGGGCTCCTCGGGATGGCAGAGAAGCATGTTATACTGGATCTTGCAAATGAATCCGTTTGGGAACAGGAAATAGTGACACCCGAGGATTGGGAAACCACATGGCTCAGTAGCCCACACTGGAGTGAGCTGGTGGGGGCTCTGTGGGGCAGGGTTAGAGCTCTGCTGCAAAGTAAGGGGCTCTGTGGGGCAAAGTCGGCGGTCTGTTGGTGGAGTCAGGGCTTTGTGGGGCAGAGTCAGCTCTGTGGGAGAGGAGTCAGGGGTTCTGTAGGGCAGAGCCAGAGCTCTGTGGGTGGAGCCATATCCCTTTGGGGGTGGAGTCAGAGCCCTGTGGGGTGGAGTCAGAGCCTCTGGAGAGTCAGAGCTCTCTGGGGCGAAGTCACGGGTTCTGTGGGGCGAAGCTAGAGCCTCTGCGGGTGGAGTCAGGGGCTCTGTTGGGTGGAATCAGACCTGTGCGAGGAGTCAGAGCTCTATGGGTAGAATCAGGGGCTCTGTGAGAGAAGTCAGGGGCTCTGTGAGGTAGTCAGATCCCTGTGGGTGTAATCAGGGCTCTGTGGGAGGAGTCAGGGGCTCTGTGGGGCACAGTTCGGGCTCTGTGGGGTGGAGTCAGTTCTGTGGGTGGAGTCAAGGGCTCTGTGGCTGGAGTCGGGGCTCTGTGGAGCGGAATCAAGGGCTCCAGACATGTACTTCTGCCTGGCCTCTGCTTTCTGAGGGACTAATGAGAATGCTGGGACCTGCCAGAGGAAAAAAAGACCTTCTCCTAACCTGTCTAGTGGAGAGGAGGATGTGGGGCAGCCCCACTTACTGGGAAAGACGGACTTTTGCTTCAGAGAGATGATGAATGCCAGACTCTGGCTGCTGAGATGGGCAGAAAGTCCTGGCAGGCGAAAAGAAAATGTTATTTCAGAGGATAAATACCATGGTGTCACAGGAAGCAGCCAATGAATTCTGAGGACAGGAAAAGGGACCGCTGGACTGTGGACCCCGCTGGAGGCTGCAGATGAGTGTGCAGATGAGGGTGGGCAGGCACCTGCCCTGCAGTCCGGTGGTTGTCCTGGAGCTTGTCCTTCCTTCTTGGCTGTCAGGACCAGCCCTGCCTCCTTGGGGAAGCAGCCCTGCACTGTCCTGGAGTGCCAGCCAGATGCCCTGCGTGGTCTCTGTGCACAGGGATGGGGACACAGGACAGAGTTGCCTGGTGGGAACTTCCCTGCGCCCCAGGCAGCCACCTTCCCAGGCTGCAGGGAGGCCCTGTCTGGCCATGCCTCAAGACAGGCATCTGTTTCACTCTGTGGTTCCCTGTGAACTTGAACTCCATAAAGCTCAAGTAACAATAAAAAAGCACAGAAACCCGGTGCTGTGTTGGAGGGCAGAGGACAGGCCGCCTGGAGCCTCAGAAGTTGCTGCCTTGGTTTCTGCGCCTTCCGTTTCCTTTTCCCTCCATAAAACTGCTCAGGACCCAGGGCAACTCCAAGATCCAGCATGGAAAATATAGCAGCATGCAATATGTTGTTTTGGCAGAAAGCTATGAATTTTAGTTTGGAATGTCTGTCACGGGGGCCCATCCAATTAACTTACTTGTCGAGAAATCAGAATAAATAGTTTAGAGGAGGCAACTGCTGCTTTTGCTCAGACCTTATTTCTTGTTTGTTTTCATGGTTGGGCAGGTCTGCAGTCTCTGGGATGTATATTAAGGGCAGAGAAGGAAAGAATCCTCGTTTTCACCTGGGTCCTCCCCTTTGAGGGAAGGGCATGGTGGTTTCCATGCATTTTGGATTAGGGGACTCTGATGAGCTTCTGTTTCCAAAAATCACTATGGAGATGATTCTGGCGAACTCCTCTCTCTCAGACTCCACTGTTGTGCGGGCCCGAAATAAGCCCTGCACTGACCTGAGAAATTTCTCTCATAGTAGGATTTCCACTGTGGCTGATGGGCAGAGTTGTGCCTGACCTGACGCCCATATCTGAGGCCTATAGCAAACCCCTCGAAGGGGAGGGGACCCAGCACTCCAGGTTATCCGTGGTAGTTGTCACTTGGGTGGCAACGTGGCCCTAAGGGTGTCCACTGTGCCTGGGAACCTTGACGTCTGTGTGGACTCTGTGCAAGAGGTCTGCACTGTCATCAGGAAGTTCTTGGGGAAAGAAGCAACCGGGTGTGTGGTTAGGGTTTTCTCTCGGAGGGTACCGGTCATGCTCTATCCCCTGCATGGGTTCCCAGGGGCAGGATCCCACTGCAGCCCTGGCAGGGGGATTCCTAGCATTGCCTGAGGTGTCTCCTGAGGCCTTCTGTAGATACAGCTCTGGGAGAGAACCCTCCTGGCTGGCACTTCTGTGGCACTCCGACTTTAGATCCTTGCTGTGGTGAGCATGAGTCCAATGGCATTTTCCCATGCAGCCTGCATCTTGAGATCTGAAGGGAGCTAACTGAGCAAGCTTTATGCAGCCAGTGGGGCAGCCAGGGAGCAAGTTTCAGCTGCCCAAGTAAACCATGACCCATAGAGCCTGAGTACATTTTCCCAGCCCTGCATATGTGAAAACTGCCTTTCCTCTAATCGCAAGGGACCTGGCCCCCCCTTTCAAGTATTCACACCTCTGGGCTTCACATCAGTATTTCTCCAGACTGGTAGAAGACTCTTAAGAGAAAGTGTGGCTTGACCTTTGCTCCTAGGAGCAACGTGCCCTAAGTAATGAGGACTGGGAGGCAGGGCAGAGCGTGCTCTCTGCAGCTGCCACCCTCTGCCCAGGCTGCCTGCCACTCACGAGTCAAAGGCTCATAATTCAATGGCTGCAGACTAAGTTTGTCTTTGTGCTCTGTGCTGCTGCTTCCATTTCAAAAGCATCATCAGCGAATCCTGTGAGTCACTCCTGGACCCTCCAGGAGTCTCCATGGTGACGGCTGAGTGGGCCTGAGGGAAAAGGCATTCACTCCACTTCCCCACAAGTTCCTCTCTTCTGATCTTTTCCTTCTTCTTTAATAGGGACTAGGGCTAAGGCTTGAGCTTTTTGTTTTGTATTGTTTTATACAAATCACAAAATGGGAACTTCCTAAGCTCTTTTTTTTTATGGAAAACCCATTCTATATAAATATATATTCTGTTGAGATCATTAAACAACAACTATAACAACGAAAATACATTTGTGTGTGTGGTTTTTTTGTTTTCTGGGTTTTTTCGTTTGTTTTGTTTTGTTTTTCCTTTGCAAGTGTTTTCAGAAGGGATCTGATTTACCTCAGTGAAAAGGCTGTGGATGAACTGTCACAGTTAGGAACAATGATGAGGGCAGCCTCGGCACAAAGGCTGGGAGGCCTGAATGGCCAATCTGGGCATCGCCAGAGGTCTACCAGAAGTCTACAAATGCCCAGTCTGGGTTATGTCTTCTTAACACTCCCAGAGCTCTCCACATGCGTAGATCAGTTCATTCTTTCACAGGATGCCAAATGATGGGGAGGTGTTGTGAGAGATTGTTGTTCACCAATCCCATCGCTGTGTGAACATTGTAGAGTGTGTTTATACAAACCAAGATGGAAGAGGTTGATCACTCTTGATTGTATCAAGAGACTCCGAAAACACAAGATATATGAAGCTGCTACCACTGTAACAGCACATGCTGCTTACCTTTATGGTGAGCATATTTTGTAAGTAGAAGTACACGCTAAAATAACCATAACAAGTGTAATATAGTAAATATCTAAGCCAGTAACACATCATTATCATCACTAACAAGTATAGTATACTCTACACAATTGTATGTCTTATATGACTGTAAATGCAGTAGGTGTGTTTACACCAGCATATGACACACATGTGAGCAGTGCGTGGTGCTATAATGTTGTGATGGGCAGAGTAATTTCCAGCTCCATTATAATCTTATGGAACCACCTGGCATGGACAGTGTGCCATTAGTGAGCTACATGACCATATTTGAGGAACATTACAGTATAAGCTAATTGTTACTGAGTTAGGAAATCCAGTCAGAGCCTTAGAAATATTGCTATGATTTTAGATCTAAGATGGGAAAAGGTAACCATTTCCCAACCCCTCCCTCTAGTTGCCCATGAGCTAGTGAGCAGATACTTCTGAAAGATAAGGGAGCTGTTTCTTAGGCAACCCGGGAGTTCTGATCCAGGAGTTCTCCCTAATGTAAACAAGAGAGAGCCAGTTAAAAGACTGTCGAGAGCTGGAAGATGGTATGCAGCTTAAGTGTCTTGCTAGGTCTAATAAATCTCAGGTTTACTCCTCCCCTCTCCAAAGTGAGGGACTGAGGGCATAAGAATCATGTGAGCCCTTTGTTTGAGGCTCTCGGTTCCATGAGTTTGCCAATTGAGCAATTTACAGGGAAATAAAGAAACCCATCTCTGATTTCGGCCTTCTGAAATCCTGTCTTGGGAGTCAGGGGGAAACCGAAGAGGGGGAGACTGAGTCTCCTGCAACATCACTGCTTTGGCCACAAAAATCTAAGTCAGGAATCTAGAGGATTTTTAAAATGGAACTACATATTAAAATATGTCACCAATTTAATGTGAACTTGTCACCAAAAATTTTTCTGGAAATGGAGACTTTGACACAGGACAAGTAGGGTCCTGACTTTCAACATGCCTCAGTCAGCGAGGAATACACATTTAAGAGAGAACATGGGCCATCTCTCAGAGGGAGAGACAGCAGCCTGTTGGTCTGGGACAAAGATTCCAAAGTGGGAGATATTGGAGAGAGTACTGCAATGATACGGGGGCCAGTAATAATGTTGGGTGCAATTGGGGGTACTGAATAAAAATAATGGGGCAGTAGAAGTGCATAAAAGGGCACTGAGAAGCCCGGTCTGGTGGCGCACGCTTGTAATCCCTGCACTTGGGAGGCGGAGACAGGAGGATCACGCAGGTTTGAAGCCAGCCTCAGCTGGATTAAGAGACCCTGTTCCCAAATAAAAAAATATAAAATAGCCGGGCGTGGTGGCACACGCTTGTAATCCCTGTGCTTGGGAGGTGGAGACAGGAGGATCGCGCAGGTTCGAAGCCAGCCGCGCTGGCTTTAAGAGACCCTGTTTCCAAATAAAAGTATAAAATAGGTCTGGAAGTGTAGCCCTAAGGTAGAAGGGCTTCCAGGAACCCCAGTACCACAATATATATATATGGTCTGGTAGTGTAGGCTGGAGGTAGAAGGTCCCTGGGTTCCACCCCCAGTACCACCCCACCCCGAAAAAAAAAAAGGCACTGAGAAATTTTTTTTCTGTAAATGTGGGGGTTTACAGACTGGGGTATTAACACTCATAGGAGGACAGTGGCTAGGGGCTGAACTAGAAGGAGAGTCAGGGAGTGATACAATTCCATGCCAGTTTTTCCACTCTGACCTATGACCCGCATTGGGTGTTTTTTTTTTTTTTTTAAGCAAAGAGGACTGACTGGGCTGAGGACAAGGTTGGGTTAATTGTATTTCAGAGTTAGTGGGCATTTCCTGTATTCCAGTGAAGACTCAGTGTATCTTTCCTTTTCTGTATCCCTAAATTCTTATCTCAGACTGATTAGCATACATTGCATAATCTTTTAGGTGTCCAAATTCCAGTGTGGTCTTTTAGAGTGGTGTATTATGCAGATATACCCATGTCTGTGGGTGGAATTGTGTTCACAGCAACATTAAAGCCTGACTTCTGCTGATTCTATTATCCCTCCAGGTTGGAGCCAGTCAGCCCACTGAGGTGCTACCCTCTCATTTTTGAAAGTGTGTAGGGGCTTCTCAGGTGAGCTCTATTGTTCTGGTTTGGCCACATTCCATAGGTGGCTGTGTGTGTGTGTGTGTGAGTGTGTGTGTGTGTGTGTGTGTGTGTGTGTGTGTGTGTGTATAAAACAACCTTTTCTGTGTTAGCCCTTGAGAGGGGACCTGCACTCACTCAAGGCTGCCTGGGTCTCCCTGGACCAAGTTTCCCATCTTTGTTCACAGGGTTCCTGCCTTCCACTGGACCTCACCCTGCCCATGGGTGGTCTCCTGGAGCCATCCAGATGCAAAGATTTGGCCTTACTCCACAGCAAGTAAAAGCCAAATCTTTGGATCTAGAAGCTTCTCTCTCTCACAACAGACTTTTCTAATGAGTCAAGCTCACACGGGCTTGCTCTGTGTCCTTAGCACATGGTCTCTTAACTTTCTGGGAGCCATGAGGCCTTAGGAAAAGATGATTAAGAGCCCCACGCTTTCTTTCAGAAAAGTGCACACAAAGACAACATTTCAGAGAAACGCAGGAGTTTGTGGGCCTCTGGAAAGAACCCTGCCTAGGAGGAATTTTCTCTCAAGAGCCATCTCAGCCCCTGCTGTGGACTTCTGCAGGACTCACCAGTTGCCAGACACACCCAGTCAGGGCTGAACCCCGCAGTGGGTGTGGTCCAGTCCCAGGCTGAGGCTGTCACAACATGCAGATTTATTTTAAAATTGCATCTTCCACATGACTGTAGATAGCAAGCATATAAAAGACACGATTTCTTCATCAAATTGGCTCTTCAGGGCCTCTCCTGATGTTCGGCCTGGGGAGGCTGACCCAAACCCCAGAGGGCCCAGGACCCCAGCAGCTGCATGAGGAGGGTCCCAGACACTGTCACTCTGGGAAAGGCATGTCCAGAAATCCTCATCTAACCTGAATTTTAAGAAATCACACATGCAATTAAAGTTTTCTGCCTACCATTTCCTTCGTCGTGAAGTAAATTTCATCCACTGCTCTCCTGCCCTGGGTGCTTTGCTTCCTCTGCTGTTTGGATTCACGGCCTGAGGCTTCTGCAACAAATGAGCATAAACTTGGTGGCTTGAAACAAGAAAAACGTACTCTGCAGCAGTTCTGGAGGCCGGACATTTGCAAGGAGTGCCGGCAGGGCTGTTTCCCCTGAAGGTTCCACCTCTGCTGGTTCCAGGTGTCCCGTGACTGTGTACGTGGCTCCCATTCTGCTCCCAGCGTACACGGCCATCTCTGTCCTGCTCTGTGTCTCTTCTGTATGCGTTGTTTGCAAGGACTTTGTTATTAGATTTAGGGTCTACCTGGCTAATCCAGAATGATTTAATCCAGAGATCTGTGAACTTTCTCACACCCACAAAAGCTCCTTTTCTAAATAAGATTATGTTCAGAGGCACAAGAGGGGAGGGTGTATTTCTCATTTATCTCAGCGTTGCGCAGTACCTGGCACACAGAGTTCATTCCTCATTCACGTCTTGGTTTCTGATACTTTAGATCGAAACGTGGACCCCAGTACTCTATCTGCTGCGTTCCCAGGGCTGAGTAAAGGGTGGTATGTGTTTGGCATAAACTCAGTGTCTTTGGCATTCCTTCACTATAAAAATAGCTGCCAGACTAATTGGAGTAAATATTTTATTTCCCTTAGAGAGTTCTGTTACTGTATATCATTGTTTCAGCGTGCCGCATTTTAGTATGCAGGAATTACATAGGCATGAAGAAATATGCTCGAAAGTCCTTTTCTTCTTCGGCCCTCAGTGTCTGAAAATTAATTGGGTTTTATTTACAAGATAACCTTTAATGTACATAATTCATATATTTATGAGGATAAAAGATATACATCTATAGAAGTGTAACTGCAAGTTTGGCTAAGTGGATTTTTTTCTTTTTGCAGTTCTGGGGATGGAACCCAGGACCGTGGGCGTGGTAGGTAAGTGCTTCACCACTGAGCTACAGCCCCAACCCCTCAACTGCGTCTTTATATCTAGGTGACCATATTTCTTTGGGTGACTATTCATTGACACCTAATAGTGACTTCCATGTACTCATTTAGAAAACACATGTCCAAAAGAAGTATCATACTTCTTTCTTTTAAAAATATAACTGGGCATGATGCCCTTGATAGAGAGTAAGTGAATAGAATCAGCTTTTACCCCACTCTGGAGCATAAATTCTAAGCTTTCATATTAAAATGTACCATGAAGTATTTCCAACCTCACAATCTGGAACAGTTTTATTTGACAAGGTTAAAAGTGGTGATGAGAAGTCTGATTTTGCCAGCAGGAACTTTTGAAAACAATCTCTGCCTGGGTACGTAACTCACATGGTATGTACCTTCCAATTCATGCAGCTGGTCATATTTTATTTATGAAATATTTGGAATCTTGAACTTCCAAACAGAGAAGGTCCAAATTCTTGGTTTCCTATTCATAGTTAAAAATTAGTTCAAGTTGCTAGACTTTCATTGTTTTTACTCCACATTCTTTTAAACATAAGACTTCTGGGAGCAAGACTTTATTAATAATTTTATTCTCATTTATCTATTTTCCAATGAACAAGCAACAGGAAAATCAGAAGAGAGCCAGAGAAAAAGCGAATTCCCTGTATGCAATGGCCAAAGCGCATTCCACACGCATTAGAGAATGGCTGAAACACATCCAGCCAACCCAAACACCCTGCTCCACATGCCACATTGAAGGTGCACTAGCATTATGCCTTTCAACTTCACGCATTAATCGACTAAATCAGACTTTACTAAAAAAAAAGAGCCTTCCCATCACCCCAGGAGATTTGGAGTCCATGTCAGAGTGAAAGCAGGGTTGGAACAGCCTCCTCCTCATCTGTTTCTCTGTTCTGCAAGGACTTCATGATTTTGTTTTGTCCTGGGATTTTTTTTGTTTTGTTTTGGTGGTACTGGGGATTGAACCCAGTTTTTTTCTTTCTTCCTTGTTATTTTGAAACACAGTCTCACTAAGCTGCCCAAGCTGTCTTTGAATCTGCTATTCTGTCTCAGCTTCCCAAGTACTGGGATTACAGGCATGGGACATATACAAACAGGCTAGTTCAGCTACAAAAAACTAGCTGACTAGTCTATCATAAAATTAGTAAATCTTATTGTTTCAAAGTACATTGTGTTATGCTGGGCGTGGTGGCTCACGCTTGTAATCCCTGCGCTTGGGAGGCGGAGACAGGAAGATTGCGCAGGTTCGAAGCCAGCCATGCTGGCTTAAGAGACCCTGCTTCCAAATAAAATATAAAAATGGGTCTGGGAGTGTAGCCCGGAGGTAGAAGAGTTTCCAGGAACCCCAGTACCACCACCACCAAAAAAAAGTACTTTGTGTTTTATTTTTATTCTTCTTGTCAACCTTGTGTTTTCAGTTAACTTCCTTGAGTTCATTTGTTTTCTTTTTCTTTTTTTTTCTTCTTTATTTTTTTGTGGGGATTGAAATCAGGGGTATGCTACCGCTGAGCTATACCCCCAGTCACTTTTATTATTTTATTTTGTTTTGTGGTACTAGGAATACCAGGGATATTCTACCTCTGAGATACAGCCCCAGACCTATTTTTTATTCTTTATTTTGAAACATGGTCTCACTAAGTTGTTGAGAGCTTCATTAGGTTGCTAAGGCTGGTATTGAACCTGTCTCAGTCTCCCAAGTATTGGGATTAGCCCTGTGCTACTATGCCCAGCCTAAATTTAGTTGTTTAAAACTAAAAAGTAGTCTTGGATAAAAATTAAACAGTTTGTGTCTCTGTGTGTTTTAACTGTATTAAGCTTTTCCCTTGGTACTCACTGACTGCAGATTGGGGGGCCATTTATTCATGAAAAGACTAGCTTTTTCTGTGTATCTTTGAGAGAAATTAGTTGCATTATTTTACATAAACTGTTGCTCAGATCAAATAAATAAGGTGGAGGGATGAACAACTGATTCTAGATTCCAAAATCAACTGTGGTTGCAATTGTATGTAATAGAGAAGTTAGCGACTTCATCTTTACAAATCCTAGCTAGGTGTTGTGATGTAGGCTTTTAAAAACATGATTTCTTCAGTACCTTCAATGCAACTAAATGTAAGGCCCCACCTTTCAATCTGCCAGATAAAAGGCAGCCATATAATTTCTTGTTGGCTCTTCAACTTGCCAGATACAGTGTCGCCATGACATTTAATGCCCATGCACGGAACTTCTTGAGAGTGGATAGGGGTGCTAGACAGCTTCTGCCCCCCATGGCCACTACCAAGGGCTTTTGAAGGCTGCATGAATGTGGAAATGTTGTGAAATTGCAGGTGCTAGAAGTTCTGATAATTTCCAACTTTCTTTTCTTCCTAGAATCATCCATTTATCCTGCATGGTCTGTTGGCTCTCAGTAACTCACCGTTTCTGGACCTGAGGACGCGTCTTCTCACTGACACCTCGGAGTCATTTGTCTGCTTAGAGCACTCCTACTGATCAGTCCCATTTCCATCCGTGAAGATCCCATGGGTTCTCTGAGACCTAACTCAGCAGTGTCCCTCTTGTTCCTGAGCTCCTACAGGGTCACATTGGGTCCTTCTTGAAACACTCGCCTCTTTCTAGTGTGACATATTTTTATGTTTAGTACCATGTTCATTACTGAACTGAGAGGAAGGACCAAGCACATAGCCAGGGCTTCACAGCACTCATTTAATGTCCACCCCGCATCTTAGCTACTTTTCATGTGTCACCGTTCTGGCATTTCAAGCTATTGTTTTCAAAATTGTGATGAGAAATGACCAGAAGATTCAAAGCTTTGCCATATTTGGCTCATGCAAGGAATAGGCCTATGCTTTCACTGGACTTGGATGACTGTCTTTTCCACTTGAAAGCTATGCAAGCTTATGCAGATTACTTAGCCTCTCTGTGCCTGTAATATAGAGATAATAGTAATATCTACGTTCTAGGGTTGTTACAAGGACTGAGTTGTCACAGGGTGGAGGTTGACACATTAAATATTCAGTATGTTAACTTTTTATATTCAATTTGCACTTTCCTATTTCTTGAGGCTCTATTCATGTTTTTGAATTACATTTTAGCTGCAAAACAAAAGAAGAATTATCAGTATGTTGTCAGGTTCAATGTCTACCTGCAAAACAAGTGGTGGCCGCTGGAGACCTATAGCCAGGAAGACCCAGTGAACACTTGATGGAACAGAATGAAAGGTCCTCTCACACGTGAAGAGACCCCAAGACCACCCACCCTCTCAACTCGAGGTCATGGAATCAAAGTGCTGGTTCTCTATTTGTGTCTTTATCTGTAAAAGAGGAACAATGGTAATACCTACTTGGTGGGCTGAGGTAGAGATGTAATGAGATAATCTGTGTAAACCACTGAGCATAGTTTTAGTGTAGGCAAAGCATTTACTCTAGAGCCGCAGTTGTTCACAGAATCTATCTTGGAACATGAATTGGCTGTTGAGAGAGACCTATTGAGTGTTCTGGGGAAGGTGTCTTCACATTTCAGTCAACCACTGGGAACCACATGTCTGTCTCCACCAGAAGTCTGACAGCACGGTGAGCATGCGAAGCCCTCTCTTTTTCTTAGAAACAGAGGTAAGGAGAGCACCTTCCTCCTTCTGGGGACACTCAGCACAGGCGTGCCAACATTAGCAGCTGAAAGAGTAATCAGGTCACTGCTGATGCAAGACTGACCACTAGCAACAGAAGAGGTGGCAAGTTAAGGCCAGTGGCAGGCAGGCTGGAGAGAGCCAGGACACTGGTGTTAATCACCAAGGGCAGGATGTGAGCTCCCTAGAGCCTGCTGGGAGAAAGGGGCTGCAGGTACCCATGGTCCTTGTGGATGGGGGTCACAGCTGGTGGGCTTTTATTGTCATTATTATTGTGTTATTGCATCTTGTACCCCTAGAATGGTTTCCCAGATTGTCGTTGCATAAAGAATTAAAGGTACACACAGTAGAGAGCTACATTTCAGAGAAAGATGATTATTTGTTTCCAGGTGAGTCTATACCTGACTTGTTTCTGTATTCCCAGAGTCCCCAAAGAAAGGAATTCCAGCCACTTTTTTATTTGCATTCTCTGACAATATATGTAATTTTTCTAACCATATCTTTATTATTTCCCACTCCTTGTTCAGCTGTGCTCATGGAATAATAGCTGGTGTGGTTTGCACGTCTCAGGGAGCTCAAGTGGTCCAGTTGCCCTCAGTTCATTTTTATTTAGATATTAACTGTCTTGGTTTATTTCTACTTGGATTCTGGATATGAAAGGAGAAATAATGCTTTCCGACCTTCAGCCAGGGCGCCAGCTGCTCCTCCACCCTCTCCCCTGTGGCTCCATGAACCACACAGCCAGTTCTGCCATAGCCTTGTTTCTGGAATTCTAACTTCCTTCCCAGCAAGGAATGACTAACCGTAATAGCCACATAGACATCAGAGCAAATATTCATTGGAGACATACTTACAAACACGATTATCTGACCTTGGAACCAAGGTTAAGTTTTGTTAAAAGAAAAGTTCCAAATTTGCCCCAATTCCTCTCCAGTTACATCCCCCTACATCTCTTGAAAAATGGCACAAGAAGCTGGGCGTGGGTGGTGGTAATTACATTTGTAATCCCAGCATTTGGGAAGCCAAGATAAGAGGATCATGGTTCGAGGACAGGCTCAGTTACTTAGTGAGGCCCTTTACAACTTAGTGAGACCCTGTTTCAAAATAGGGCTGGGGGTGTAGCTTGGAGGCAAAATGTCCCTGGGTTCCATTCCCAGTACTGCAAAAAAAAAAAAAAAAAAAAAAAAGTCACAAGGACTTCTGGACTTCTGATCACAGTGTTCTCCATTCCATCTGGGCAAAGTTTCATGAGCATCACTGTGTGATGCCCTGAGGGAAACATGATCGCAGGCGGGACAACTCACCACTGGCAGAAGCATCTACCACCACCACTCTGTTTTTGCTTTGACAGTAGATTTTAATGGCAGCCTAGGAAGGGGCCACCGTAGGGATGGAGGGGGAGCAGTAAGAGAATCTTTACTACCATCCCCCAATCTGTCAAAGCAACCTTCACTCTGTGCTACCACTTCACCCAGAAGTCTGGCTGGGAGCTCAGGCTTTGACGGTGTCACTGCCCCTGGGCTGATGGATTGGAGGTGGCGGGGAGCCAGGCTCCCCAGCCAGGAACTAAAGGCTCCTACAAGCACTTGTACTGAGAACGTCACAGCCTCCACCCACTCAGCCTGCCAAAAACATTCTGTCATTGCTAAGCCCAATTGCTTCTCATTTTCTTCTCCAAAAAAGAAGAAACCTTGACACTTGGTCAAGCAAAAATTCTGTAATAAAAAGAAAGTGGGGATGGGTATGGGGGGGTGTTGAGATGTGGGGAGAGGGAGAGAAGAGAGGCTAGAATCTGGATGTGTGGACCAGTTTTGGTGGAGTCCTGGAGTGAGAAGTTATAATGCAGGCTGGTAGTATCCAGGAGAGGCTGCATTCTTAAAGTATGCTGTGGATTATGTATATGGCTCCCTTATGATTTTTAGAAAAGTTGGTAAAATATCCAGGTTATTTTGTTTGTAGGATTGTATTTGGTTGTTTCATACGGGTTCAGGCTTTATCAAGGTCAAATGTGGATTATGGGCTCAATCATCTCAACAAGGCAATCCTGGGTAAGTCTGTGTCTTTCCTGGAAGTTAAACTGGAAGCCAAGGGAGATGCTGGGGACTTAGGCATATCCAACAGGCAGTGGTAAAGAGTGGAGGTGATTGTGGGGTGGCATTGGCTTATTCAAACTGTGTTTGCTACTGTCTTTGTATTTCCTTTGCCAGGAAACCCAGAGGCCTGGTTGCCTGGACATAAAGTGGATAACTTCATCTTACTGTATCTTGCTGTCGTCTTCATTGTTGGCAACTGGAAACGGGAGGGAACAGTGCAGAGACTACTCAAGTTCAATGCCCTTTTTATGGCCAGTTTTGTTGCTGGCACCTTCCTCTTGGAAAAAGACATTGATTCATGACTAAACAATCCCTGCACACAGAGAGGAGGGGAAAAAAAATCCATCTTTGCCATCTCATTTTTGTTTAGAGGAATGAATGGTTTCCATAGGCTATTAAAAAAAATGGCTGCTAGAAATCAGAGTTTACAAAAAGTTAATGTTTTTATTTCTTTCTCTTTTTCCCTGCAGATGAGTTTGAAATTTTTGCTTGGGGCCATATGGAGTGGATATGCCGAAGGAAATTATATACTACTCTGTTTCTACTCAACTGCTTTTCACTGCGTAAGTAGACTCTTTGAAGCGGGCCTTTTCCTTACTTCAGATTCTGACATGAAAAATTGTTTAATTGCTTTTCAGTCTACGCTAGATAAGAAACCATGTCTCGAAACTTCATAATTCTCTTAACTAAACAATAGCCAAACCACCCAGAACAGATTTTGAAGAAAGAAAAGTATTCCCCACATATGTTAAGCATTTTATGCTTTCCCAAGTGCTTTGCTCCGCATTATTTTGTTAAATTGGATAATGTATGTGAAAGTACTGTGTAAACTGTATCACATAACAGAGAGGTAAGATTTTATAGCAATTGCCGGCTTGATTTTCCACATTCAACACTGAGAAGTTACAGCAGGGTCGCTGCTTGAGGTCTGGTTTCTAACTCCGGATATGTGCTTTCCTCTGCAGAGCATGCACCCCCAGCCCCATTCCCCACCAGTGTTAACAAAGAAAATTACAGCAAGTCTAGTTTTGCAGATCTTGTGTTTATTTGTGATACTAGAATCATGCAATTCTACAAACCCAAAATGGCAAAATGCCATGCCAAGCACAAGCAAGTTGTATTTATAGCCACAGAAAAGGAAGTAACATACAGAAAATGGAAGTGAGGTAGAGAGCCTGATTGGTTACAGCTTGTGTCTATCTTATTTGAATGTGCTTTGGTTGGCCACTGGTATTTTGCTGAAACTAGATACATCTCCTTTTCCCCTCCTCCTCCTCCTCCTCTTCCTCCTCCTCTTCCTCCTCCTCCTCCTCCCTCCCTCCCTCCCCTCCCCTTCCCTGCTCCCCCTCCTTCTCTTCCTCCTTCTCCTCTCCCTCCTCCTCTTCCTCCTCTTCCTCCTCCCTCCCTCCCTCCCCCCTCGCCTGCTCCCCCTCTTTCTCTTCCTCCTTCTCCTCTCCCTCCTCCTCCTCCTCTTCCTCCTCCTCCCCCTCCTCCTCTTCCTCCTGCTCCTCCTCCTCCTCCTCCTTCTCCTCTCCCTCCTCCTCTTCCTTCTCCCCCCCCTTCTCCTCCTCCTCCTCCTTCTCCTCTCCCTCCTCCTCTTCCTTCTCCTCCCCCTCCTCCTCTTCCTCCTTTTCTCCCTGCTCCCCCTTCTCTTCCTCCTCCTTCTCTTCCTCCTCCCCCTCCTCCTCTTCCTCCTCCTCCTCCCTCTTCTCCTCCCCCTCCTCCTCTTCCTCCTCCTCCTCCTTCTGCTCCTCCTCCTCCTCCTCCTCCTCCTCCTCCTCCTCTTTTTCTGGTACTGAAGATTGAACTCAGGAGGCATTCTACCCCTGAGTTAAACCTCCAGGCCTTTTTATTTTGAAACAGGATCTTGCTAAGTTGCTGAAGCTGTCCTCGAACCTGTGATTCTGAGGTTGGATACTTCTTACTGGAGTAGCTTACATTCTATTTGCACATCACCTTAGACTGCAGTTCAGTATGTAAGAAGAAATCTTTAGGCCAAACTTAAAATGGATACAGAGGCAAAACTAAGTCAAATTATTCAAATTAGTAAGGACCTTCCCTGGCCGAGACCAAGGCCTGCCTTGGACCTCACCAGAAGCTTCCAAGAGGGTGGGACCTAAAGCCGTCTCTGCTTCTGTCTGATTTACTTCTCACTGACCCCCACTGTGTCCCCTTGAAGGCTTCAGGCAGTGACTTATCTTTTTATCTTGCCCAGTTGCCACAAACAAGTCTTCACAGATTTATTTCCATTTGGCTAGGGCAAAGAAGTTGTACTTCCCAGATTACATACATATATTTATATGGCTTTCCTTGAAAAAAAAAAGGCCTCTAAAATAAGCTCACAATCCATTTTCATATTTTTTTAAAGTTGCTGGTAAATCTTTGTGATGGTCTGACGCATTCAGCTTCAGAATTGGAAGACAACCTCGGACAGCACTCCTGGTGGTGGCAGCAATCAGAGCAGGTGGAAGCAGCCACCTTGCACTTGCCACGGGGGAGCCCAGCCAAGAGGCAGCAGGAGAGGAGGTGCAGGCTTCCTGAGCATTATCTCATCTGCAACCCCCTGGAGGCCAGAGAAACACTGGTTACAAAGGTCTCCGCAGCCCACAAATCCAGTCTAATCCTGCGGCCACTAGAGAGGAAGGGCCTCATCCCTGGGACAGGTGGCTTCTGCTTCCCAGCTACAGCTCTGCCACTGGAGAAAGAATAGATGTAAGTAGAGTGTCCCATGATCTTCCCACTGAGCATCTGCTCAGTTTTCTCTTTGGTGCTGTCATTTTTCTTATAATTCATAGGACCTCTTTATTAATTAGGATATAACTTGTAAACATATTTATCCAAGTATGCTATTTGGCTTTGTTTAATATGGTTTTGTTGTAATTTAGAAACTTAAAACATTTTTAAAATAAAGCAATATATCTGTATTTTCTTTACATTTTATGGGCTACCGTTCTTAGATGTAAGCATGCGACATTTTTGATTGGCTTCTCTAACAAGCGTAATGTCTTTAAGGTTCATCGATATTGTAGCACGGACCAGTAATTGCTCCTTTTGTATTCTAATAATATCCGTTGTTTTTGACCCTACTGTTTTAAAATCCTCTCACAAGTTGATGGATGGACATTTCAGTTGTTTTCGTGTTAGCCTATTATTAAAAATGTTCATTCTTATATAAGTTTTTGTGTGGACAAATATTTGGCATGGGTGTCTGAGGAAAGGATGCTGAGGGTAGTTGGACACGGCTTTTTGTGGCCACAGAAGGGGTCTGGCAAGGGTCTGCAAGACTTCCTCCCACAGTGAAGTTTTCCCAGACAGAGTTTCCAGTAGCCAAACACCCAGGGATCCCAGCGTGCCGTGGAACCCAGCAGTAGCTGAGGAGGCTCCTGGGTCTGAGCTGTCTGCTGTCTCATCTGCTCATTGGTTGTCATGGAGAGCCACAGTACTGAAAAGACAAGTTGCGCAGCACCTGTGCTGCATACACTCATTTCTGCGGCGGCAGGAAACCAGATATCCCACAAAACTTTTTCGTTGATCTTTAACCATTGAAGCTCCTTGTCTGCCCTTTTGAAGGCGTCACCTCTTACTTGCATATCACTGTTCTGTGGCTGAAATATGGGGCCAGTATCAACATTGGACAGAAACTAAAAGGAAGATCCCTGACCAAGCCAAACATTGCCAAGAAAGGGGAGTACAGAAATACTACTGCCCATTGCTGTCCACCATGTTCACTGCCAACAGATGCATGTGGCCTTCAGGACAACCAGCAGTGTCTATGCTTATGAGGCTCTGGAGAAGCTAAGTGTCAAGGCCAAGAACTTCAGAGACCTGCACTGATGAGCTCTCCTCCCAGTGGACATCATCTCCTCCTGCTCTTCACAGTTTAGATAAGTCAATGTCTCCAATTTTTCTCACTGAAAATAAAATAACATGAAAATAGCTGGGAGTGGCGACACATGCTTGTAATCCCAGTACTTGAGAGTCTGAGACAGGAGGATTGCAGGTTTGAGGACAGCTTCAACAACTTAGCAAGGTCCTCTGCAACTTAGTGAGACCCTGTTTCAAAATAAAAGAATAAAATAGTGCAGGGGGTGTAGCTCAGAGGTAGATTCCCCCCCCCCATTCAATACCTAGCACCAAAAAAAAAAAAAAAAAAGGATAACATGGCATGGTGGCACAGTCTTGTAATCTCAGTATTTGGGAGGCTGAGACAGGAGGATCTCAGGTTTAAAGCCAGCCTCAGCAACTTAGCAAGGCCCCCCACAACTTAGTGAGACCCTGTTTCTGAATAAGAAATAAAATCAGGCTGGGGGTTTAGCTCAGAGGTAGAATGCCTCTAGGTTCAATCCCCAGCACCACAAAAAGAAAAGAAAACTACAGACACAGATGAAGAAAAGACCAAAGAGGACCTTTTTAATTTAGGAAAAAAGAAAACCAAATAATGGAGACCTGAAATTCTCTGCAGGACCTCTACAAGGAGTTCAAATGAGTGAGATCCTGACAGCTACCATGAAGGGCCCAGAGAAGAAGAAAGTAGACAAGCTGAGTACTGCTGCTCCCTGTTCCCCCAGGAGCTCAGCTCTTCCCTCCCCTCCACCATGATGGTTCAGGAGATTGCAGGAAGCTTCTACTCACTGAGGATGTGCTGGGAGATTGGGCCATGTGTGGCTGTACTCCAACAGTGTTGACCTTCACTCAGAGTTACTCTGAGATCAGACACCAAACACCTGTGATTATGACATCAGGCCTTGTGAGAAGCATTATTATGACATCTTTCACAGGTGCACCAGGAACCTTGTGAGCCAAAGGAATGACCCACTGAGACATGCATAATGTGGAGCCTTCTGGACAAAGTTCTTCAAGGGCGAGTTCTACCCAATCTCTCTCACACAGGCTGGGGTATCCTCAGCATGGACAATGTGGGGCCTCATAGCCAAAAGTATCAGCTCTTTATCACATTTTGTTCCTGTGCTTACCTGAATAGGAAGTACACCACTTTTGGGTGGGCCTTGGGGGGCTTCGACACACTGACAGCCTCGAAGAATATGGAGAGTGACCCCCAAAATAGGTCACCCTCAGGAATTGTTCAATGCTACCACCCTGTTCATGGATTCCTATGATGAAGCTGATGCTCAGCTTGCTGAGGACCAGAAGATGCAGCTAGAGAAGGCCTTAAGGCCAAAGTGCAGACTGGGCATCCTCAGGTGGGAGCCAGGGCCTCTAGACATGGCATGGGCAAGTATGACCAGGATCCTGAGAAGGTGGTGCATAGGAAGGACCATCAAACAATGCAGCTGCCCCTCTGGCCAAGAAAAAGCCATCTGAGGTTCTTGGGAGTCAGCTTCTGTCAGAATTTTGACGAGCCCCTCACACCTGGTTGGATCTGCTTGTTCCTCTATAACTGGAGGAGAATGAGCTGGAGATTTCCCACTCACCCATTGCTGCCTTCTCCATACTGTTCTCAGGGCTTGCTCTTGTGCTCAGGTACTCTGCTCCTCAGTTACAAACTCGTTCTGGCTGCCAAGCCAGCTGTGTCAGCATACAGATCTCTTCTTAGACCCCTATCTCTCTGTGTATGTGTCCCAAAGGTGAAAACATCAAAAAAGAACAAAGAATGCATAATAGCATAACATACATACTCTGTGGATGATATATTAATACAACAGTTTCAAATCATATAATTTTTACTTCATTTTCACAATATCTCCAAAGGGGTATTCAGAAATGGAGGCATTACCCTCAGTTAAACAGATGGTTAAGTAGAAGCAGCAAGTTATATGAGAACATAAAATGTGTACATATTTTAAAGTTGTATTCTCAGCATCATTTGTGATACTTGTCAACTAGATATTATACATGTTTGCTGAATGAAAGAAGATATTACAGAATAGAGCCAGGATAGTAAAAAGAATAACGAGTTTAGTTTTAATTATTCCTATGATTTGAACATAGTTTGTCCACTCTGAAACTCATTTGAAATTTAATCTGTATTGTGAGCCATTGAGAAGTGGGAAAAAGTAGAACCTTTAAGAGGTGATTTAGGGCTCTGCCATCCTTCTTTGATTAATGGGTTATCTCGAGGATGGTCTGTTATAAAAGCCAGCTTGGCTAGGTCTTCTGTGCACTCCCTTTCTCTCACCATGAGATGCCTGGCACTACTTTGGGACTTTGCCAGCAAGAAGGCTGTCACCAGAATGGCCCCTCAGCCTTGGACCAGAACAAAACAAACAAACAAACAAACAAACAAACAACAACAACAACAACAACAACAACAACAAAACCTCTTTTCTTTAAAACTTACGCAGTATGTGGTATTGCAGAAAATTGACTGAGACAAATATTCATTTTTCTGTGTGTGAGCTTAAGCAAATTTTATTATTACAAAGGTAGAAAGAAGGGACAGAACTATAAAGCACTGCTTCAGCGAGAGGGAGGCAGTGGAGTGCTTTGAAAGTAAGACATTCACAAGTATTCATTTTTCTAGCAAATATTTACTAAATGCCTATTGTGTGTTAGGTATGTGACTAAGTGCTCGAATGGAATACTTTTGGTGCTAGGACTGCAAGTGCATGCATGCAAGAGGATTTCGACAATTGTTAATGTCCTAATGCTCTTTTTAAAATTTCAAACATACTATTTATATGTAAAGTCCTGCAGGGATGTGCTAGGAAGATCTGTAATGATCTGGATTTAGAATGTCCCCCAAAGCTCATGTGTGAGGTTGTGCAGCCATGTTTGGAGAAGGGACAGGGCTGATGATGGGCCCCTAGAGGCAGGGCTGGGGATAGTGTCTTTCTCTGGACCAGAATGTGGTTCTTTCTCCTCTGCCTTCATGAGCTGAAAACAAGCTCTCATTTTCTCCCCGCCCCTCCCTCATCTGTACCATGATGCCATGATGACTGGCAGTCACAGCTCCTCCTTAGAAGCCAGCCCAACATGAACTGAAATATCAAAAAGCTATAAGCTCTCAAATAAAATTCTTCTTCCCCCAAATTTTGCATGTTGTTTAGGTCACAGTGGTGAGAATGATAAGGATCCTTGTGTTTATATCCTTTTTCTATTGCATGTATCCAGTTTCTGCCCTGTTTTCTTTGAGAATGGGCATTTTGTGGGTAGAAAGCCATACCAATTGCTCTATATTATAAGTGCTTAGTTGCAGTCTGAATACCTCATAAATATTGAATTATATTCTTCTCAGTCTATATCTAGTCATATGTTAGAATGTCTGATCATTCAAATCTATGGGGAACCATTAGAAATGAATTTTACTATTTTAGTATTTATTATAGTAGGTAAAGATCCATATTTCTTGGGTGAAGTCAGTATGCAGATTTGAAGCTGTCAGATTATAGAGTAACAAGAAAACAGAAGGAAGATCACTCTGTGGGAATGAGACACTAACCAAATAATCAGGAGAATGGCCTGACTTGTAGCTCCCCAGGGATGGAATGTAGAGCTGAAGGAAGAGACGGCCAAGTAACTTACCTCTGTATATCTCATTGAAACTTCAAAGAATTAATTCATGAAAGTGATGAACAAAAATTATTCCAAGATTTGCAAACTCAGAAAGGTTCCATTTCCTCTTTCCCTGTCCTATTCAAGAAACAGAGAGAAAATAAAATGCACATGAGATATGTTTTGGAGGTTGGGTCAGACCTGAGTAGTAGGAAGGGCCAAAGCCTTAGAGTGAGACCAAGCAGGGTTCAAATCCTAGCTCTGACAATTTAGGAAAATTACTTGGTCTCTCTGAGACTCATTTTCCTCATCTGGAAAGCTGATAAGATCACCCTTAATAGGGCCAGGCATAAAATAGAAGCCATTATTTTGTACTTTTTGTCTAAGTAGGACAAACTTGGGCTCATTAAAAAAGTGTTGTCACACTTATTTTCTGCTTATCTTAAAAGAAAAAAAGATGTCTTTTAAAGTGTCAATAGTACATAGAGGAAGAAGAAAATGAGAAACACATGATACTTTCCAGAGAATCAAAATTTCTTACTCAAAATTTAATCATAGCTTCCTAATAAGGATGGAAGACTGACTTTTCATAACTCTTATTGCTAGATTTACTAGCTTTCATCTAAGAAAATGAGGGAGGCTTTAGTTCACATCCTTGAATTCCATTCCAAATAGTTCATATGTCTGACAATGTCCTTCAGGGCCTTGAACAAACTAACATAAAATAGATGGATGATTGTGGGTTATTCCGCAGATTCTCAATATCCTTTCAGAAACTTTAAGAATGATTTCTTAGCTCTTCACTGATGAATATGGTGCTGTTTCCTTTTGGGTAATTTTCTCATCTATGACGTTGAGCCCTGTCACATGTCAGTGGAATGGCTTGTTCAGGTTCAAGGAGCAAAACAAGAGGCAGGTCTCAGCAGCACTCCCTCTGGACACTCCTGCAAAGGCAGCAGAGTAGAAGTCTGTGACTCTTGGTGCCCAGCTGGGAGGCTGGGGTGTGGGTAGAGGCGATGACATCCTGGTGGCCTGCCCTGCAGCTTTGGACCTGTTCCTTATCTACACTTGTGTTTTGATTAGAGAAAATAATAGTGAAAAATTTACAAATATTATGCAATAGAAGTGGCAGTCTTGCATAATACTGAACAACTTGGCTTGAAGTTTGTGAACAATCAAAACAACTTAGGGAATATAAGTGTTTTCACTTAACAATTAACTTCTTATTTTTTAAGTTGTAATAATTTTTTGACAGACTAAAAGGTCAGTCAGTTCTGTGCTATGCTAAAGGAACAGTGTCACTGATCTGTTCCAACCTTACATTTATCCTAAACATCCCTGTATCTTTTGTAGGAACCTCAATGAGCCTACCAGTTCTTCAGAATCAGGGAAACTTACTGCTGAGATTCTCTCTTCTCAAGGTCTTGGGAGACATTCTCAAACCTTGCAATTATATGTCCCACTCTTCTCACATGCTGAAGTTGAATTTGGTCATAATCATGTACATTGCAATAGCACTTGATATTTGTCGAGACATGGTTACTCATAAAATAACAAGTAGATGAGATTTTTAAAAATTTTCCTGGCTTAGAGAACATTGATGCTGAAAGCAATAGCCAGACTTTGTTTCATATACCCATTATCCATGTGGATATGACCTGTTTGTAGAATCACTGAAACTAGAGGAGAAGCCATATATTTTAGATTGAAGTTGCAAAATAATTGAAGTCAATTTAACTTGTCAATGTACACATGAAATTGTAGTGTGTTGGAAGGAAATTTAAAAAGCATATTGTTATAATTTGGGGGAAAGATGGAGGAGGATTTTATAAAGAGGACCTATCTAGAACAAAAGTCATAGTGGAAAATACTGCTAAATTTAACTACTTAAATCACCCCCACGTACCCCCCCCACACACACATGATGAACGGTGAAAAATACAGTTGGTATACTTTGTTGTTTAATAAAAGAAAAATATAAAACAACAAACTAAAAAAGATAAGTATCTTTATACAGAACTCTTATAAACCAATATAGAAAAGATTAATTCATATGTTAGCAACTCACAAATAGCAAATTTTCAGTGAAAAATAAATGACTAATAAAGATAAACAAACTATTAATCCTTCTTGGTAAGAAAGCAACAAAATGGTAAAATTTTCCAGTCTGATGGGGAAAAAATAAAAATACCCAGTGTTGGCAAGGATTTGAGGGAAATGGCACCTTCATATTATGCTGTTGAGAATTTAAATTTGTACAACCTTTTGGAGAGCAATTGGTGTTATGTTCCACAATCCTTTAAAAGAGCATAACAACTGATTCAGTCTAGGGATAAATTCTCAATAAGCAATTGGATGAGTTGTTAAAGATCCAAACTCAAAAATGTAAATGGCAGGATTTTTGTTTATAATGGTGAAAATTAGAAACAACTTAAAATATTGATAATATAGTCATACATATCATAATTAGCCCATGAAAAGAAAGGCTACCAAATACTATCAATAGTTTGATAAAAAATTATTTAAGAATACATATATACACACATATAGGTGTATGCATACATACATATAAATACATATATCTACATACACACACATGCATGTTCATATGTAAGAGAAAGATAGAGCCAGTTACTCTTCTCAGTACTTTATATGTAACAATTTATTTAATCCTCACCTCTCCCCCATGAAGTGGGTGCTATAATAAAATCTTTTTCACAAAAGAGGAAAGCATTTTGTCAGAAAAGAGAGAAGCATTTGTCAGAGTTTCATATGTGTCAGGTGGCAGAACTAGGATTTAAATCTGCTTACTTTGGGTGGAGATGATAGAGGGAACTTCCACTTATTAATTTAAAAAATAAATCAATATTTTCTGACTTTTCTGCACTTAGCTTAAATCACTTAGTGGTAAAAGCACTAGGAGTTCTTTAAAAGTTGCAATGTTGGGGAAGTAGTCATTTCCCCTGTTCCACTGCTTTCGTAATTTAAAGGCCAAAATAAAATTAAGGGAGGGCCAGCTAAGCTTCCTGAAGCTCTCTGCAAAGTCCTTGATTGTAAACCTGACAGAGACGTAAAATGTGTGTGAGGATTTTTTTTCCATTTCTTTTGGAACATTCTGTGCCTGTAGTTTTTCCTCTAGAGGAGTCAGTTATTCCACGAGGCCCAGCATTCCCAACACCTGCCTCACAGCCCCTTGTGTGAGAGGCCCTTCTTCCCTCTGCTCTCAGCTAGGCTTTGTTCAAGAGCCTTGTTATCTATGCTCAGTGTTTTCTCAGAATCCCAGAGGAGATTGGTGTGAGGAAAATTCTCATTGCTTCCCTGACTCAACACATTTTGCCTCTTAATGTTTTAACAAATGTCAAGAGGGTCTAGAAAGAGTACAGTGCTTCCTGGTATTAAAATAAATAAACATTTTAAAAGAGAGCACAGTGGTGGTCACCTTTTCTAAAAGTGGTATCGGCTTTATCAACTCTGAGGCAGGTAGGACCGATGCTTCATTAAGGTACCGATGGCGATGGTGGTAGGAATGGCTACAACTCTCCGGCGGCTGGTCCAGTTCCTGTGGAGCCAAGTGCTTTGCACACACGAGTTTACTGGTTGCTCCTAACAGGCATGGAAGGGAGGGAGGGAAGGCAGGAAGGCATCCCAACTTTTTTCAAGGTCTAGCTGCTCAGTAGTTATCAAATAGTCACAGAATCCCAAAGAGAAAGTGCTGGGATCTTAACTCACATCTGCCCAAGTTCAAAGTCTCTGCCTGGCCATTTCAGTTAGAGACCAGAGGTAACTATTGATGATGTGGAGAGTGAGTGTCCACTTCTGACTCTCTTACCCACCCTGGGAAGTAGCAGAGCCGAGAGGCCTTACCCACGCAGCTTGTGGAAGGAATGAAAGAATGCCCTGGTCAGGCATGGTGGTGTTTGCTTGTAGTCTTAGTACTAGAGAAGCTGAAATGGAAGATTGTAGGTTCACGGCCAGACTCAGCCACTTTGTGAGACCCTCCTAAACTTAGTGAGTCCCTGTTTCAAAATAAAGAATAGAAGCCGGGCATGGTGGCGCACGCTTGTAATCCCCGCGCTTGGAAGGCAGAGACGGGAGGATCGCGCAGGTTCGAAGCCAGCCGCGTGTGCTGGCTTAGGAGACCCTGTTTCCAAAATAAAAATGTAAACATAGGTCTGGGAGTGTAGCCCGGAGGAAGGGCTTCCAGGAACCCTAGTACCACCAAAAAAGAAAGGAAAGAAAGAAAGAAAGAAAGAAAGAAAGAAAGAAAGAAAGAAAGAAAGAAAGGAAAACAGACTGAGGGTATAGCTCACAGATAGAATGCCCCTGAGTGCAATCTCCAGCAACACACACACACAATGAATATAGGAACAGAGCCACCTTCAATGTGCTAGAAAAATGGGCATTATGCCAAGTTACTTTTTTTTTTTAACTTAAGAGAGACATTTCTTTTCATTAGCGTGGTAGGAGGTCTAGGTTTGGAGGTGGCATTCTCTTTTAGTCTGGAGGGGCAGAATGGTACCTAGAGAACAGGGAACAACTCACCCTAGATCCAGAATGGACTCTAAAGCCGGAAATAGCAACCTTTTTCTGGAAGGCATCAGGCAGTAAATGTTTTAGGCTTTGCAAGCAGGAAGTCTCAGGGATGCTGCTGTAACATGGAAACAGCTACATGCAAACAAATGGATGTGGCTGTGTTTCAATAAAACTTTATGGACATTGCAATGTGAACTTAAAATAATTTTTATGTTATAAAATATTGCTTTTTATTTCTTCAAATAATTGTTATGTCATAAAATATTACTTTCTTTTGATTTGGGGGGGTTGCTGAGGATCAAATCCAGCAAGTGTTCTACCTTTGCACTATACCCTGAGCCCCTCTCCTTTTTATTTTTTGCTAATTATTGAAAAAGATAAATAGCATTCTTCACCATGGTCATGCAAACACAATCAGCAGGCCAGACTTGACCTGGGAACCATAATTTATCCAATCCTGCTCTCAAGGCCAGGCACCTGGGATGAGGGACCTGTCTATCTTTTCTGTCATGTTGGCTCAGCCACAACTGTGGGTAGATATTTGTGTGTCCTCTAAATTCATATGTTATCACCAAAGTGACGGCAAGAGGAGTTGGGGGTGTTTGGGAGGTGACTGGGTCCTGGGGATGGAGCTCTCATGATAAGATCAGTGTCTTTACAAAAGAGGTTTGAGGGAGGAGAGCTTATTTGTCCCTTCTGCCATTAGAGGACACAGTTAGGAGGCACCATCTGTAAAGCAGAAAGCAGCCCTTGCTAGACACCAACCTGCTGGTGCCTTGATCTTGAATTTCCCAGTCTCTGGAACTCAAGCAGTAAGTTTCTGATGTTCATAAATTACCTGTGTCTAAAATGTTTTGTGATGGTAGTTCAAATAGATTGAGATATTGACCTTTTGGGTAGGAAGGAGTTTATGAAAAGTGCTTCTCAGAGGGTGTGGTGGCTCATGCCTGTAATTCCACCATTTCGGAGGCTGACACAGGAGAATTGCAGGCTCCAGGACAGCCTTGGCAATGTAGTGATATTATTAGCAATTTAGCAAGATCTTGTTTAAAAAAATGTTTTTAAAGGCTAGAGGTGTAGCTCAGAGGTAGAATGCCCCTGAATTCAATATTCAATAAAAGAAAGAAAGAAGATGTTTTATAGGCTTGCCAATTCTCTCGCAACACCTGTACTCTCACGACTTCTGGAGTCTGCCTCGCGATACCTGGAGTCTCGAGGCACCTGTATTCTGGTGATATCTCCGGTTATAGCTTCCAGGGTTCTGCCTCCTGTCCCCACTGCGGGGCCACGTTGGGGGAAAGAGGGGACCTGACCTATCATCTTGTCTTTCCCAATCTGCTCATTTTAGAGCAAGAAATGTTAGAGTTGGAAGGGCTCTGAAAGCCTTCTAGGGAACCCTTATCCAAGAAGGGAATCTTATCTGCAGCCACTCATTCTCTATTTTGCATTCTTTTCTAAGATGATCAGTCAGGTGCAGCTACAAGAGGAAACACAAAGAGAAGCTCAGGAAAGAACTGAGATTATTATACTTGGAGGTCCTCGAGACGGGTACAGCAGGCCACTTAGAGCCACAGGGGAGAGCAGCAGAGTGGTTGGTGGGCCAAACACAGGAGTGAGGAGAAGGTTTGGCCATAGCCTTTCTTGGAGTCTCCTCCAGAAAAGCAAGGCAGGCAAGACTGAATAGTTTAGGACTGGCTAGTCTGAATAATTCTAGCAGGTTTGGGGTTATTAAAAGTGGCCTCTAGTTGCCTGGCACCCAGCCCTGGGATGATTAAAGCAAAGAAATATTGTCATCTAGGGTTCATGGGCCAGCTAGAGGAGGTCTGGCTCTGCACTGGTGGGTTTGCAGATCAAAGGCATGCTCCTGACACTCTCTTCATAGCCAAAAAGGCCTGTTAAAATGCAAAACAAGCTGGGACAGCATGGCACACACCTGTAATTCCAGTAATTGGAAGGCTGAGTTCAAGGCCAGCACATGGTAAGTTAGCAAGACTCTGTTTCAAAATAAAAAATTAAATAAGGCTGGGAGTATAGCTTAAAGGTAGACTGGTCCTGGGTCCAATCCCCAGTATTGAAAGGAAAAAAAGCCAAGACATTACAGTACACAGAAAATTTAAAAATAAGCCTAGTGTGGTGGTGCATGCTTGTAATCCCAATACTAGGGAGGCTGAGACAGGAGGATTGCAGGTTTGAGAACAGCCTCAGCAAGCAGTGAGACTCTCATCAACCTAGTGAGACCTTGTTTCCAAATAGGAAATAAAATTCGTCTGGGGTATAGCTCAAAGGCTGAATGCCTCTGGGTTCAATTCCAAGTACCAGAAAAAAAAATTAAGAATATTTATAATGTACCCTCCCAAATGAGATTCCAACTGTATCCAACCCCATTCAGATTTCTGGACTTAGCCCTATTGCCTCCTGTTTCTGGACTTGAGGACCCTCTACCCTGATATTCTCCTGCATATCTGCTTGTCCTCCAGCCCCGATCCTTCCTCCTTCATTCCTTCCTCTGACAGTTACTGACCACTTGCAGCTGACTTGACTTTGGGATCCCTGGAGACAGGGAGACAGATCTTAGTCATCTTTGAATCCCACACATCTGGCCCACGTATACATTGGATGGCACCCTGTTGCCACACTGGATCCTTACCACAGATAGGCCGGCTTTTCTCCCATCATCGGCACGTCCTCTGCACTCTCTCCGGATGCCAGAGACTCACAGCTGTGGCACCATCCTGACCTATATTGGCTTCAGTGGCAGTGAGTGTCTGTCCTAGCAGCAACTAAACAGATGAAAACAAAGTACCAAGGAACAAATGTAAGCAGTACCAACCTACTGGCCTGGGTAGGCCTCCATCTGAACCCAGAGCACTGTTTATTTAGGCAGAGACAAGCAGTGAACTCAGAGAATAACAACCGGAGCCCGGTGAGGTTAGCTCAGAGGAGAGGAAGTAAAATTTTCCAATCTAATTCAGCCATGACTAAAGTTGTCAGGAATCAGTGCAATGACTATGAGTTTGAACTTATTTGCATGAGTAGATCTCTTTGTAGATCTGGGCTTCTATTTCTCCATATGTTCCCACTTTAGCTTTCACAAGACTTCGACAGTTGCAACAGTGGGGAAAAATGATCTGAAGCATGTTCACTATGTTTTGTTCATTTATTTAACAAATGCTCAATAGTCCTTAGGTAGGCCAGGCACCATCCTAAGGATTTTATATATAACCACAATGCAGAACTGCTTATCATTCATTCATTCAATAAAAATAAATTGGATATCTTTTATGAAACCCCATTGCACTTGGAATGAAAAGATGTAGTTGTCATTATTGTTTTTCTCTCATTGGTGTACTGGGAGAGACATTAGAGCAAGTCAATAACATAACACTTGTGGATGTGTGATAGGGCATGGACAGTATGTATCATTTGTCCATGGGACAAAGAATAAGCACATATAACTTTATCTCCAATAGATGATGTTTGAACAGTGTCTTAGAAGGTGAGTGCCAGTCTGTAAAAAGAGGCAGGGGCCATAGAGCAGGAACAGCCTGGGCGCAGCATGGAGGGAGAGCCGGCCAGGATCCAAGAGAGCTGCGAGCCACGTTCCCCACCCTTAGGCCAACGATGTGCATCTGGGGGCCAAGTGGGGGTCTTACAGGCTTTGGCTGCCATCACGAAGCACTACAGACTGGGCAGCCCAGAAATCAGGAACGTACTTTCCTGCAGTTATGGAAGCTACAAGTCTATGCTCAAGGTGCAAATTCTTTTTCTGGTCCAGGGTTGCCGATGGCTGTTTCTGGCTGCACCTTCATATGGCCACCCTCTGGAGACTCTTTACCTCTTATCAATACAATCCTGTGGGATGACGCTCCCATGTTCATGATCTCATTTAACCTTAATTACTTCCCTGAACTATCTCCAAATACTCCCTGAGTCTGTGGTTCTGGCGGGGCGGGGAGGGAGGGTTAGAGCTTTGTTTTATGAATTTGAGGAGTATGCAATTCCGACATAATACATGGGGAGGAGGGATGGAGAGGGGTAAGTGCTGGTATAACAACTCCTGAAATGGTTCAGGGGAAAAGGGGACTCCATCACTGTAGGGTGGGGAGGGAGCAAGGGATGCAGGAAATTTGAAGACGTCAGAGTCAGTAGGTGGAGCTGACACTTGGCTCTGTGAACTGGTGACCGGGAGGAGGGCGAGTGAAGGAGGAAACAGGAGGGATGAGTCCAGGATGCCTTCAAAGTTCTGGATGGAGAATGAGGATTCATCCCTGGATGAGGAACACAGAAGAACATCAAGTGGGTGGAAGATGATGTTTGGAGCTGCCAGTAAAAAAAAAAAAAAGTCACATGAAGAGACCAGGCAGGGTGTTGGGTGGATCAGTCTGAGAATCTGGCAAGAAGTCTGGCCTGGAGGTAGAGGTTTGGGAATCATCAGCTTTACAGGGTCATTGGAGCCAAAGAGTAGGCAAAGTCGTCTAGGGAAAGGGAAGGTGGCCAAGCACAGAACCTAGGGATTCTGGAGAAGGAGTGGCCTGAAAGAGAGACAAAGACCAGGAGAAGGCAGGGAGCTGGCACTATTAAGTGAGGCGTACTCGTGCCAGGCACTGTACAAGATGCCGTGCGTGGACTGTCCTCTTGCTGAACTCCAATGAAGTCCCCTGATGTAGCATTGAGCACACACTTAGCGTGGCACTGACTGTGCGACAGGCACTGCTCTCAGCCCTTTGTGGTAGCTCATTAAATCCCCACTAATCCCAGTGTTTACACATGGGGAAGCGCACAGTGGTGATGTGTTGGAGGTCACAATGCTGACTTGGAGCTTGAACCTGGGTAATGAGGTGCCACTAGAAATGAGAAAATTAAGGATCATAGATTTTAAATACTTTGTTCAAGCCTGGCGTGGTGGCGCATGCTTGTAATCCCAGTACTTGGGAGGCTGAGACAGGAGCATCGTAGGTTCAAAGCCAGCCTCAGCAGCTTAGTGAGGCTCTCAGCAACTTAATGAGACCCTGTTTCCAAATAAAATATAAAAATAGGTCTGGGAGTATAGCCCAGAGTTAGAAGGCCCCTGGGTTCTACCCCTAGTACCAATAAATAAATAAATAAATAAATAAATAAATAAATAAATAAATACTTTGTTCAAGATGACCCTGATAGTAAGGTTTCAAACATTGTGGTGCATTGGATGGCTTCTCTCTATGTATACCTTTATTCTTGCACTGTAATTTTACCTCATAGTGAGGTTCAGGGCAATGGAAACATACATGTCCACGGCACTGGGAGTGGTTCCCTCTGCGTGCCACCCCGTGTCCTCCCCCTCCCGTACGTGTTATTGAAGCTGGTCTTGGCACTTTCGTATAGGTCTTTATCATTATTTGAATTGTTTCCTTCATCAAATCCCCCCCGTGTCCCTCCCTAAATCCCTTCCACTGTTTACTGGAGTCTCTCTCGTTTCCCAGTTCCCCTCCAGCTTCCACATATGAGAGAGAACATACAGCCCTTCACTTTCTGAGACGGCGGATCCCACTTGGCTTTATATTCTCTAGTTCCATCCGTTTGCCTGCAAATGACATAATTTTGTTCTTCCTTATGGCCGAGTAACTTCCATTGGAGGTTTTTGTGGACTGGGGATTGAATCCAGGGGCCTTCTACTTACAAGCTACATCTCCAGCCCTTTTTAACTTTTGTTCTGAAACAAGACCTTGATAAGTTGCTGAGACTAGCCTCAGAACTGTGATCCTCCTGTTTCAGACTCCCAAGAGCTGGGAGGCTTATGCCACTGAGCCTGAATAACCTCACTCGTAATATAAGAAATACAAATGTAAATAGCCATGAGGTACTCTACCCCAGTGCCAAAGATGTAAACCCATGCAGATTCTCTGCTGATAGGACAGTGAATGGGTACAATGCTTTTGGAATACTGTGGTACATGTTTCTAGAGCTTTGCATATTTCCATATCACTTATCCAATAACTCATTTCTGAGTTTAGATACTGAAAAAATTGTGCAAAGATGTTCATTATGGCATTGTTCATAATAAGGAAAAAATGGAAAACATCAAAATGTTCAAGGGTAAAGAAATGTCTCAACAAACAAGAGTACACACATTTGATGGGAAAATGACATAGTGGTTGAAAATTCTATTTATAAAGATAATGTAGTTTTCAAAACATGATATGCATATAGTGTTAAATGAGCATAGTAGAACGGAAACTCTACAATGTGATAGCAACTGTGTAAACAAACCAACAATGTAAAACACAAAGGCTGAACTATCTTCACTTGCAGTGATTATGTTTGTCTGGCTGATCCTTTGGTTGCTCTCCTTTCTGGAGACAGAAGCTAAACATGAAGCAATCTCTATAGCCCTCCACTGATTAGCAATGGCTGACATTATATTGAATGCTTATTTTTCTGTTCACCTTTTCACGTCTTTCTCGGGCACATTGATATAGTACATAAATTATCCATAAAGAAATGCTGGTGTTTCACTGAAAATGCACCACAGGGCGCCTCTAGATAACACACCAGCGAAGCGCTTTAACAGTTTGTATATGGGCAACATCATTTTCCTGCACAAACCAATACATATGCATTTGGGAAATGAAGAAAAATTGTAAAAATCAGAGAACTATAGAAAACAAAAAAAATTTCACTTAGTCGGTCTCAGATAATAAATGTTGATATTTTACTATAAGGCAACAGATTTTAATGGGAGGAACTGCTGGATTAATTTTAAACAAGTACATATAACTCAACGTAAAACTGTGCTGTAACAATTTACCCCTCAGCAAAGCCAAATCGTCCCTGGACACTGTAGGTTTAAGGGCAGTAGATAATTGTTTTGGTTCGTCTATGCTGGGGCTGGCCGGGGCTCTGGAGTGAATCTGCCTTCGTGAACTTTACTAATTGGGAAAGCAACTTTTGTAGTTATTGTCTTTGTTGTTGAAGGTGTACTGCACCTGTGGATCAGAGACATGTTATAAGCAAAATTTAACTCGATTTCATTCTTTTTTTGTCTGTATAGTACTGAGGATTGAACCCAAGTATGTTCTAACTCTGAGCTACACCCCAGCCCTTTTTACTTTATATTTTAAAACAAGGTCTTGCTACATTGCTGAGTTTCATTAAGTTGCTGAGGTTGGGCTCAAACCTGCAATCCTTCTGTCTCAGCCTCCAGAGTACTGGGATTACAGGTGCACCCAGCTTCAGCAACGTGTTTTGGACACAGAGCCAGAAGACTAGTTTACCCTGGTCTCTGTGTGCCTACTATTTTCGAGGGTGGGACAATCCTCTGTTTATTCACTTCAGTATCTTCAGCAAAGCCCTTGCCCTGATGCTCCAAAATGTGTGTTGAAGTAAGGGAAAGACTTGGGTTCAAAGTTCTACCTTGTTATTAGCTAGGTACTCCCTGTTACAATTTGGGTCTTAAATGTCCCCCAAAGGCCTGAATACTATAGGCTTGGTCACCAATCTGTGACGCTACTGGGAACTGGTAGAATCTTTAGGAGATTGGCCTAGTAGGAGAAAGGCCATTGGGGTGTGTTTTTGAAGGGCATATTGAGACCCCACCTATCCCCCTTTTCTGCTGTTTTTCACTTCCCAGCTGCCAGGAACCAGCTCTGCTCCTCCATGCACACTCCACCATGTTGTTCTGCTTTCCATAGGCCCCAAAGCCACAGGCTAACTGACATGGACTGAAATCTCTGAAACCGTCAGCCAAAATAAACTTTTGTCCTTATAAGTTATTTATCTGAGGTATTTGTTACAACAACAGAAAGCTAGCACACTCCCATCCACTTCTCCCCTCTGTGAAATAATGATTTCCAACTCTCAATCTTTAACCCTGTCTTTTCTCCAAAAGTCCAGACCTGGCTCACTAGCTAGCTGCCTCTTGGGCTTTTCCACTTAGATGTTCCAGAAGTAGCTCAAAGTCAGTATGTCCCCACCCAAACTCATCATCTTCTCCCCAAACCTACTCTTTCTCCCACACCCCCGTAGCTTCATTAACAGCAATACCATCTGTCTAGGTACCCAAGAGGGAGAAAATAAATGTCGCTCTTCACTCCCTTCCTTTATTTGCTTATGAAACCATGCTGACTGAAGCCCCAAAATGGCCCAGATTTGTCACCTCCATTCTCTCACCTTCTGTTAGTTCAGACCCTCATCATATCTTACCTGGATTGTTTTATCCATCTCCTAAGTAATCTCTTTTCCTTCAATCTTTTTGTTTCAAAACATCCAGATGGTCAGAACCAAAGATTTCTCTCTCAACTCGGACATAATTTTATTATTTCTTTCCTGGGAATCATCAGAAGTCTCCCTACTGTCTTAAGAATACAAACTCCTAGACAACTCCCAGTGCCTGTCACACTCTGGCCCCAGCTTCTAGTCTCATATGTTATAATACTCATCTCCCACCAGGCGTGGTGGCACACGCTTGTAATCCCCGTGCTTGGGAGGCTGAGACAGGAGGATTGCACAGATTCGAAGCCAGCCTCAGCTACTGAGTGAGGCTCTCAGCAACTTAGTGAGACCCTGTTTCCAAATAAAATATAAAATAGGTCTGGGAGCATAGTCCGGAGGTAGAAAGCCTCTGGGTTCCACCCCCAGTACCACCACCAAAAAAAAAAATAAAAAAATACTCATCTCCCTCACTTCAAATGAACATGGTCTACTTTAGCCACTCAAAATTTCCCACTCCTCTCTAAATATAGACCATACATCCTCTCTTTGCATGAGCTCCTCTGAGTCTTCTCTCCCAGCTGCTTGCTGATGGTGCTCCTTTACCTGGGCATTGTTACTCCATTCAAATCCCAGCTCATGGGGCCTCCGAGGCCGAAATCGGAACCTGCCAAGGGGTTAGGCCGATGCCGGGGCCAGCGGCCAGCATTGGAGCCTGCCGTGAGGCAAGGCCAGTGCTGGGGCCTCCGAGGCTGGGATCAAAGCCTGCCTAGGGGTTAGGCTGGTACTGGGGCCAGCAGCCAGCATCGGAGCCTTCATGAGGCAAGGCCGCTACTGAGGCCTCTGAGGCCGGGATTGGAGCCTGCTGAGGGGTTAGACTGGTGCTGGGCCCAGTGAGGCCGGCATCGGAGCCTGCCGTGAGGCAAGGCCGGTGCTTGGGCCTCCGAGGCTGGGATCGGAGCCTGCCAAGGGGTTAGGCCGGGGCCAGGGCCAGTGTGGCCGGGATCAGAGCTTGCTGTGAGGCAAGGCCGGTGCTGGGGCCTCTGAGGCTGGGATCGGAGACTGCCGAGGGGTTAGGCCGGTGCCAGGGCCAGTGGCCGGCATCGGAGCCTTCTGTGAGGCAAGGCTGCTACTGAGGCCTCTGAGGCCGGGATCAGAGTCTGCCAAAGGGTTAGGCCAGTGCTGGGGCCAGCGAGACCGGGATCGGAGCCTGCCATGAGGCAAGACTGGTGCTGGGGCCTTCAAAGGCGGGATAAGAGCCTGCCGAGGGGTTAGGCCGGTGCCGGGGCCAATGGCCAGCATCAGAGCCTGCTGTGAGGCAAGGCCACTACTGGGGCCTCTGAGGCTGGAATTGGAGCCTGCCAAGGGGTTAGGCCGATGCCGGGGCCAGCGGCCAGCATCGGAGCCTACCATGAGGCAAGGCTGGCACTGGGGCCTCCAAGGCTGGGATTGGAGCCTTCCAAGGGGTTAGGCCGGTGCCGGGGCCAGCAGCCAGCATCAGAGCCTTCCATGATGCAAGGCCACTACTGAGGCCTCCGAGGCCGGGATTGGAGCCTGCCTAGGGGTTAGAACAATGCTGGGGCCAGCGTGGCCGGGATCGGAGCCTGCCATGAGGCAAGGCTGGTGCTGGGGCCTCCGAGGCCGGGATTGGAGCCTGCCGAGGGGTTAGACCGGTGCTGGGGCCAGCGTGGCCGGGATCGGAGCCTTCCGTGAGGCAAGGCCACTACTGGGGCCTCCGAGGGAGGGATTGGAGCCTGCTAAGGGGTTAGGCCGGTGCTGGGGCCAGCGAGCCCGGCATTGGAGCCTGCCATGAGGCAAGCCAGTGCTGGGGCCTCCAAGGCTGGGATCGAAGCCTGCTGAGGGGTTAGGCCAATGCCAGGGCCAATGGCCGGCATCGGAGCCGGCCGTGAGGCAAGGCCGCTACTGGGCCCTCCAAGGCCGGGATAGGAGCCTGCCGAGGGGTAAGGCCGATGCCGGGGCCAGCGAGGCCAGATTTGAGCCTGCCGTGAGGCAAGGCCGGAGCTGGGGCCTCCGAGGCCAGGATCAGAGCCTGCCTTGAAGCTAGACCGGTGCTGGGGCCAGCGAGGCCAGGATTGGAGCCAGCTGAAGGGTTAGGCTGGTGTCAGGGCCAGCAAGACCAGAATAGGGGCCTCCCATTAGGCAAGGCCGCCGCTTGAGCCAGTGAGGTCTGGATCAGGGCACCGGGTAGCCAGGCCACTACTGGGGCCGTCAAGAGTGGGATCAGTACTTGCAACGCGGCATGCACAGAGAAATATCGCAGAAAATAAAAATCAGATGCTTCCCCTAATCAGCAAAAACTAGGAGGAAAGGGGCAACAGGAAGAGGTCGAGCTATAGAAAGGGCCCTATAGGGAAGCAACTAAGGTGACCAATCAGAGGGTATGGAATAGGGGAGGATAGAGCCTCTTTAAAAGCAGGAGGTACATAAACAAATGTATCAAAGTTAATCACCAAACAAGCATGGGATTGAGGGAGGGGGAGGGAATGGGATGGGGGCTGGATGAGGGCTAATTGGATGATGTGTGCTTGTATATCCTCTCAAGTCTTGTATTCCAATGTGATATATGATTACAAGCACCAATTAAAAAAAAAAAAAAAGCCCAGCTCATGTATCATCTCCTCAGAGCATTCTTCCTGGAGCCCCCATGGCAGAACCAAGCACTCCTGACCTTGCTGTCCTAGGACTGAGTTCATACATCGATTGTAGCCTTTATTTCTATCTACTCCTTTTATTTTATTTTCTTCTTCCTTTGTGTGTGTATGACTTTAGATCTTAGGGTATGCCTGGTGCAGAGCAGCAACTGTAAATGATTCAAAAGAGAAGGAACTTCTACTCAGGATATGACGGGTCTAACATGTGGGCTCCACATCTCTTCTGGGAAAATATCCCCAGCCCCTGGATCCTGCCAGCAGTATTGTCCACCCCAGGTCCATTCTCTGTGAAGTGAGCCTCCAACTTCACTTTGGAAAAGAATCCCTTGGTGATCATAAGTCACAGGCAGATACATGTTCCTTCCTTTCCTGCAGAAGATCAATTCAGTAATGATGAAATGCTCAATTAGATGTGTTTAGAGAGGCCCAAAGATGGGAACTGATCCTGGAGAAAAATGTGTTTTCCTACACAGGTGAAGAGAATGGAGTTCATTTATATTCTAGAATTTGAATGAGATCTGGCAGAAACTCTTCTGATAAATTTGATTAAACCTATGCAAAGGTTCACACTGGTGGCACCAAAAGACAATATGGTCTCTAAATTCCACTTAACATTTAGGTTCTACCTTAGAGACTTAAACCACAATATTTCAGGAGACCTTCAAACTGGGGTAGACCCTCCTCCAGGTCATCCAGGATTATCCAAAGCAGATTTTCTCTTAGTTGAATGTAATTGGACTGCTTGCCTGTCCCTCTATTAGATAGTAAGCTAGGCATTGGCTGGGATTCTGTTTATTCATTCTAGTCTCGGAATTTACCTTCTGCATCTCCTATTAGATGTCCTGGAAATACTTGTTTAATTGAATTGAAAGACATATTTCTTTTTTTCATAACGCAGGAGAATAATGAGCACATAGCTAGCACTCAAATATTTACAGGCTGACTGAACAAATTAACATTCGGGGACTCAAGGAGCTCCCAGCCCCCTGGGGAGGCAGGGAAGCAGGAAGACTGCTCGGCAGGCCCTCCAGCCCCAATTTGGGGCACAGTGCGGTGAGGCCCACCAGGCAGTAGAGCACGAGCAGCCAGGGGTAATGCTTGCCTGGGCCTCGTGCAGAGCTTCCGGAGGGGTGACAGGATGGCGGGTGGAATTTCTAGGTGAAAGGGAGTCCTCTGGGCCAGGACCAGAGGAAGGAAATGGACGGTGTGATCTATATGGCATGGGTGAGGGGAGGCAGTAAACGGAGGCTGAAAGAGGACTGTTGAACGCAACTTAGAACGGGAATGAGGATGGGAACGGAGCTCCTACACCGCCCTCTGACAGCTCACGGGGTCAGGCCAGGGCCGAGGAGGGAGGACAGTCCCCACCCCCTGCCCCGGGCCGTGTAGGCTGGGCAGGGCGGGCCCGGCGGGGGCTGTGCAGCTGACCCTCGGGGGATGAAAGAATCTTGGCTGCGAGCAGGCCGGGCGGGAGCGTGCCAAGTTATGAGCCGATGATAACTCGGCCCAGCATCTGAGGTCGTGCAGTGGGCCGGAGGGGCGCGGCCTGGGATAAAAGAGGCCGCGCGGCGCGGGGACCGCTTTCCGGCCCGGTGATTGCAGCGCTCCTGGCGAGTGGGCAGCAGCTCGGGGAGGCCAGCAGACCGCGCGGGCAGAGGGCAGCGGGCCCGGGGCGGACGCAGGCGGGGCGCGGGGTGCGGGGCCCTCTCGGGGCGTCAGGTGCGAGCTGGGGCTGGTGGGGACCGAGCCGGCGGGAGGGACCGACTGCCCGGCATGGCGGCGGCGGCGTGGGAGCCCGTGGCCAGGCCGAGCCTGACCTCCATCTCGTCGGGGGAGCTGCGCAGCCTGTGGACCTGCGACTGCGAGCTGGCCCTGCTGCCGCTGGCGCAGCTGCTGCGCCTGCAGCCCCGCGCCTTCCAGCTGCGCGGAGACCAGCTCGCGGTGCCCGGGCCCGGGGAGCCCGCGGCCGCGCGCGGGGGCTTCAACGTGTTCGGCGACGGCCTCGTGCGCCTCGACGGGCAGCTCTACCGCCTCAGCAGCTACGTCAAGAGGTGGGTGGCCTCGCGCGCCCCCGGCCGCCGCCCGGAGCCCTGGTCCCCTCCCTGCCGCGATCCTGCCGGGATCCTGTAGGGGCTCCCATTGCTAGCATCGCTCAGAGCCTGCAAGCGCTCCCCGCCCTGGCTTCTCTGCGCTCTGCACAGACATGTTGCAGCTGTCCCTTGAAGCAGTCCAGAGGAGCATTGGGCTGGGTACGAAGGGCGCGGCGTACTCGCTGGGCCCCCACCCAAAGCTCGTAACTGGAGCCTGCTTTTTCCACGCTGGCTCCTGTTTAACTGGGTCAGATGAGCTCAGATTGGGGCACACCCTTTGGGGGATGTTGGCGGCGCACAGACTCACACCCTGGCTTTAGGTTTGGGGGCAGGTGTAGCTTGGGCAGGACGGATGCACAGTTGTAAACGCTGCTAGCTTTATCCAGTGAGAAGACCAGGGGAGAGGCGTGCAAAGGGTTCAAGGTTCCTGACTTTGACCTCTCAGGATTTCATCCTGAGAGCCGGAGAAGTCCAGCCAGGGGCAGGCGCGTTCTGAATTAAGCGGAATAAGCGTAGCTCCCTGGAGTCTGGCGCAGATCTTGGGCCAGACCTGAAGTCTTAATTGAATGGTGGCCCCCAGGATGCTAAACTCTTGTGGCCAAAGTGACCGAAGCCTGGGCAGACTCCAGGCTAGCAGGGAAATGGTCCAGCTGTCTGAAGCAAGCTTTGGTGTGGCGGAGTGACTTGGTCTTAGGCCTGCAGGGGTTACCCTGGGGAAAGAGCGCAAAGCCCTCTCTCTTGATTCAACCCCAAAGGGACAGGTGCCCTCTGGAGTTTGACTGAGAGATGAGTGAGCAGCCCAGTTATTAAGATGGAATGTTTTTGCTCTGAGAAAGACGCAGCCGGGCACCTTGTGGGTGGGATAGATCCCAGAGGGGTGAGCAAACAAAATGAAACAGCTAAAGGGCCTTGTTCAAAGCTGCTGGGGTTTGAAAAATTACTCGTGCATTTCCAAAGAGAGGGCGGCCTTGCATGCCTGGAAAACACCTCCCCAGCAAGAATGTCTCTCTTTTTTAGTGAAATAAAAATTCTAGTCTGTAAGCAGGGGACAGCGGGAGGAACTGAGTCAGAAATCAGATTTTTAAGACTTAAAAGATAATTGCTGTTTTTGAGAAAAGGTCACGAAAAGTTAACATGTACAGAATTAATCGAAGCCATAGGGTAAGGTTTTTGACAGAATCACCTCCCCCAATCCTAGCAAACAGTGTCCTGATACATTTAGAATGACTTTGAAGCCTTTCATTAAATGCCTCCTTTGAACACTTCCTACATAAAGGAAAATTAAACAACAGCGATCCCTGGGCCACTTAGAATCTAGAATAAACACCTGGGCTTCAGTGACCAGGGTGCAAATACAAGTCTGCACATAATAGGTTCACTGTCTGTAGGCAGTTGTGTGAAGGAGTTTGCACTGAGGAATCACAGGGGCCTCTGAGACGACTGGGGCAATGGGAGAAGCAGTGTTCTTCCTTTGGGGTCATGCACGGCAGGGGATGTAACATTTACAACTGGTATAACTGGGTTGTGTGCACCAGTGAGATTCTCCTTCATGGAGCAGAAGGTGGGGAGCATAGTGGATTCAGATATTTGAAGCTGCTGTTCCTCTGATCTACAACATGTACCTACTTGTCTTTGGGACTGCATGAACATCTTCCCTCAAATTATTGTTTCAAAGCATCTCTCTATTTTCCTTTCTTCCCTCTCTCTCTTCCTTCCTCTTTTCCTCTCTTCCCTCTTCTCATCCTCCCTCCCTTCCTTCTTTCCTTTCTTCCTCTTCTCCTCCCCTCCTTTTCTTTTTTTCTTCTCTCCACTTCCTCCAATACCACCACCATCACCAGCTCTGGTCATTTTTTGTTTTATTTTATTTTATTTTTGTGGCACCAGGGATTGAAACCAGAGGCATCTACCTCCGAGCTACATCCTCAGCTCAATTTTATTTCTTATTTGGAAACAGGGTCTCACTACGTTACAAAGAGCCTAAGTTGTTGAGGCTGACTTCGAACCTGCGCTCCTCCTGTCTCAGCCTTCTTCTAAGTACTAGGATTACAAGCTAGCACCACCATGCTTGGCTAGCTCTGGCCATTTTTAAGGAGAAGATCTGCATGATTACCTTTTTGGTCTGTTCAGTCATGATTCTGAAGACCTCAGAGTCGCCGGGATCAATGACAGCCAGGGTGCGTGCTCCATGGCACTCTCCACTTGCTGCGCCATTGGCCCCGTGGTGTGGAGCCTCCAGCTTGGAGCATCTGGGGCACAGATGCTTCGGAATTCCTCCACCTCAGAATTTCTTGAGAGAGGCTAGTTGGTGAGGATGACCAGTCTAGCATCTTCGGAGGAGTCAGCTAGTTCCCTGGCATGTACTTTCTACTTGACCTAAGGAGCCAGAGCTTAGAGTTGATGGATTCCAGCAACATTTCCATCTTCTTTACAGTCACCACATTCCTGCCTCAGGTGTGGGATGACCTTTAACCATCAGCAACTGCCATGACTTTTAGCGATTGAGAAGGGCAAAGTGCTGATTCTTAAACATTTTGGACCAAAAGGGGTCTTGAAAACTATATAATCCAGGCATGGTAAAGCATGCCTGTAATCTCAGTACTTGGGAGGCTGAGGCAGGTGGATCTTAGGTCCAAGGGCTGGAGATATAACTAGGAGGTAGAATGCCCCAGGTTTAATTCCTGACAGAGAGAGGGGGGGGGGCAGGCATTCCCCGGATGAGAATACAGCAGATGTATTCATGAGATACTTGGATATAGGTTAAGAATCCTTGCTCTGTTCATTAACTAGGATTTTTTTAATATTCAACATATATTTTTCGTATGAAATGAGCTCATAGTATAATTAAGATTTAAGAGCATTTTCCTGACATTCCCATGACCATCTTGCAATGACTTCTCTTCTACTTATTCAAGTTCATTTTCTGATGTTCATATATTTTTTTAAATGCACACCCACCAAATAAACTACAGAGCTCTAGGATGGTAGGGAAATTTAGTGATGACCATCAAGGGCTTTGAACCTGTTTTAAAAATAGTTTTCTTATTTCATAGGATTCATAGGATTTGTAGCAAGATCTTATTTAGTTTTTACTTTTTCTCTTGAGCTCAGGATTTCTACCCATATTACAATGGAAACCCCCTCAAGACACTGGGGGTGTGTAATGGTTATCTGAGGAGCTATTTAACCAATAGTTAAAAGTCCAAATCACCATTAACCATCACACACACACACACACACACACACACACACACACACACACTTTCTCTTCTATCTTTTCTCCTGTGATCCAAGCCCTTAAGTGACATGAAATGGCAGCATCTGTCAAAGAGGACCTCTTAATTCCTTCTTTAGAGGGAAGCCCTGGCACGATAGAGACAGCTCAGATCATCAAAATAAAGAGCCTTAGTAATGCGGCTACTGTTTACTTGAGTACCGGAAAGGGTGCTGAGTATTTCACAGGTAGAAAAACTAGGGATCAGATTAAGTAATTAATGTAAGTAAGAGCTGGGAGCTGCAGAAGCAGGGCTCCCAAGTCACATTGTCTAGCTGGAAAGCCTATACTTTCAGCAAATTGCCTCCATCCTGAAATGATTCTGCCTTTCTCTACCTGGCGGCAGCAGCTTCTCACACCCTGCCAGAGCCCACAGATAAATAAATGGGATTCCATCAGCTCTGCACATTTTGTATAATCAGCCTAAAAGAGGAAGTAATTTCCTGAGTATTAAGGACACCTCTAAAAGCACAGATAGATGTAACCTTCTTGGGTAGAGGCGTGACAGTTACGCCCACCTCTGGGGTAGTCGCCGGGGGCAGAGTAGAGTAGAGCTGAACTGGGCTCTTGGGATAAAGTAGAGAGAGGGTCAGGGCCAGAACACATTTAGAGGAAACCTCACCTCCAGCCTCCAGCCTGCAGCAGAAAGTGCCAGGTTCCGTCTGCTGACCAGGCCCAGCTGTCACAGCTCTAAATGCAGCCCCCAGGATAGGACTCTGAAGGTTTGGATCCTGTCCCGTGACCTCCCCTTTGCCTGGAGTCTCAGATGTGGAAACTTGCTCAGGGCAGTCGCCTCTCACAGGACACACCCTGTCATTGTGAGACATACCCACCCAGGTACTGAGCTCTGACTGTGATGAGACTCAGTCTAGATGAAGTGCTTACCAACATGCATGCCAGGTTCCACATTTTTACCAGCAGAGTGACCCTGGGCAATTTACTTAATCTCTGTGTGACTCAGTTTCTTCAGCTGTTATATAGGAATAATAATTCCCTGGAGTTGATAGATTTGTTTTGCAGAATTGAGATTGGTAAAGTGTTGAAAAATATATTTGATTGGTGCATACTGATCGCTTCAATAGATGCTGGTTTTCAATGATTACTAAATAACTCCATAAACCAAGTGCTTTGCTCACACTTGGTTTAACAGTATTTAATATAACAATATTTAATCTGTTGGCCATCTCAAGGAGTACCTCTTGTTAGTTGTATTTTACAGGTGAGGAAGAGGAATCTTAGTAAAGCTAAATACCTGTGGAGGTCAGCGCACCAGACCTAATGCTCAGATCTGATGATTCCGAAGCCACAGGCCACACACTTTTCCTGGCTTCCATCCTTCGCTCTCTCCTGTAGTCATGCACGGGTCTACTCCCCACTGTCAGCCCACCTGTCATTGTGAAAGCCTGCCTGTCTTTTTGGATGCAGTCAAGCTCCCAAGGCTTGGCTGAACTGTGGCTTTTCCTGGGGTCCTGTCTCCCCTCTATGGTATGTTTGGCCAGATGGATGAGATTGCTCTTATCTGCTATGTGTCTCACCTCAATAAATGGCTCTAACCGCTGTCTCTCTTTCCCTTGTATTTAAATAGCCAGGACACAGCCCAGGGGAGCTTGGGCACATGAATGCAGGGAACAATGCATGTTTCTGATATCTGCATGTTTGAATGATTTACCAGTCTGTAAATCTCTGAATGGTAGAGATTGTGTCATAGACTAGTGCTTCTCAAAGCTTAAATAAGCAGGCAGGTCTCCTGGGAATCTTGATACAACACAGGTTATGATCAAGGAAAACTGAGGAAGGGCCTGGATTCTGCATTTGGGCAAGCTTCTACTTGTTCCAAGGTGCTATATTTTATATCGAAACGATGTATTTTAATCTCTCTCTCAAGTAAACTACATGGCTCTAGGAAGCAAGACTGTTTCCTGGTCATCTTTGTGTCCCCAGGGCCCAGCACACAGTAGGTGCTTAGTAAATGCTGACTGCACACATCCATGAACAGACCATTCCTGCCCATCACAGTGTTTCGCACACAGTAAGTGTCCAAAACTGCCTAATAAGTGAACGAATGGATATGTGTCTCCTTGATTCAGGCCTCTGCTGTTAGAGTCATAAATCTCACAATTTTGCTTAGTTTCATTACAGTTGGAGCAGAAGGGGGAGGGAAGGAAGTGAAAGAGAAGGAGTTGTTTGAGAGGCATGGGTAAAGCTCTGCACCAGGCATCCGCTCAAAACCTGGAAACATGACAGGGGCACCCTGCGTGCACCCAAGTGTAGAAGTTTCTGGAAGCCTGTGCCTAGTGTCCCAGCAGAGGGTTATGAAGCCACAGCAATTCCTAGGGCTCGGACACAAAGACCATTCCATTCCAGTGTTTGCTCCTCTTTTTCTCAGCTCCGCTTTCACGTATTTTTCCTCTTTTACTTTCATTTTAACTGTGATAAAATGCATATCACATAAAGCTTGCCGTTAACCACTTCTAGGGTTCAGCTCAGTGGCATTAGGTGCTTTCGCATCAGCGTGCCACCTTCCCACCATCACTGTTACCTTCCCTGGCTGAAACACAGTGCCCAGCAAACCCTCATTCCCCATGCCCACTGTTCCAGCCCCTGGCAACCGCCATCCTACTTTTTGCATCTATGAATTAGAATATTCCAGGCCTCAAAAAAAAAAAAGAATATTCCAGGCCTCTAACATGCACGGAATTATATATGTGCCTTTTGTGATGGCTTATTTCACTTAGGATAATGTCTTCCAGGTTCACTCACAGTCAGCATGTGTCAGAAATCCCTTTCTTTCTTTTCTTATTTCCTTTTTTTTTTTTTTTTTTTTACAGGTCTGGGAATAGAACCCAGGGGCATTCAACCTCCGAGCTATACTCTCAGCCCTATTTTTTATTCTTTATTTTAAAACAGGGTCTTGCTAAGTTGCGGAGGACCTCACTAAGTAGCTGAGGCTGTCCGCAAACCACAATCCTCCGGTCTCAGCCTCCTGAATTCTGGGATTACAAATTGCACCACCACGCCCGGCTCTTTCTAAGGTTAATAATATTCCACTCATCTGCTCATGGATACTTGTGTTGCCTCCACCTTCCATATACTGTGAATATGCTGCTGTGAAAATAGATATGCAAAAATATGTTTGAGTCTGCTTTTACTGTTTCTATTAAAGGTTTTATTTTCAATTGACAATTATATATAAATATATATATATATATATATACATATATATAAAGTGCTTATGTGGTAAAATGTGATGTTTTCATATACATTTATCCATATAAAGAAGTACACACACACACACACACACACACACACACACACACACACACCCCTACTCCCTTGGGTGGAGGCCATAGATTTGAATCCAGTTTCTCTTTGAGTAATAAATTGTTAGAGCCGTGAGACATTTGGGGCAGCTTTCCAGACTGTGCTAGTGATTAAACTGGGTTCTTTCAGTGGAACCTGAAGGAAGCTACAAAAGTTGGCATCTTAGAGGGCAGTGGATCATTTAGCCATTTTTGGTTTGCTAGAAGCAAAACACAGTGTTCTTTCTTGGTCTCAACTTTCAGATGTTGCCTCTTTAGATGGTTCCCTTCAGTTTTCCAAAATGAAAAAAAAAAAATGAGAAAAGAAGTTGGAATAGGGAAGGAGAAACTTTCGTTCATTTCCCTTTCAGATATTCATGTTGTCTTCACTTCTTGGTAACTTGAATGAACACACTCCTGGTTAGGAGTCAGAAACCTACAGAACTTCACCCTGTAGGCCAGATAAGATGGTCAGGAGTAAAGATACTCATGATGCGTACTGTGCATCTACTATGGACCCAAGCACATATGTCCAGGTTACTCAATATGTACCTCCTCATCACATTCAAGGAAATGCTGCTGTGCTTCTTTGACTGATGAAGAAGTAGGTTCAGAGATGTTACGTAACTTGCTTGAGGTCACAAAGAGCACTGGCCTTGGATCTGAGTTCACACAGCGGTGTGTTAGGACATGAATTCCATCTTCCTTAGAATCACTGCACGTCCTCTGACATTGTCCTGAGGTCCAGTCTTTGCACCAAAGCCAGGATTAGAAAGTTTCCGAAGTATTTTGGGGCCATGTTAAAATCTATAAAGAAATGAGAGTTTAAAGGAACTCTATCTCAGACTGCTTGCTTTTCATCCCTAATGGTAACTTTGGCAAATATAATAAATATTCAATACATAGAGGTGACATTTGCATTGCTAATTTAGAAATATTCCCGATTAAAGATCAAATAACTAGTCCCTAAAGTACTCTAGGAAGGTTCATCACAAAATGAAACCAGTGATTAAATGTCAGATACTTAAAATATCTGTAGGACTTAACTACTAGGTCCTCTGATCTTTCTGAATCTTAGTGACTTATATATCCAAATTTTATAACAGTGAATTTCAATGTAATGTTCACATTTACTTACTTGGACTGGAATTTTGAGGTATTTAAAAATTGAACCATATCTGGAAGGCTGGCAATGGGGAAATGAATGAGAGATATGGTCCCCTCTTATAAAGTTTAGCCTTTCTTGGTTTTCATTACCTGTCATCAGCTGTGGTCAGAGAATAGTAAATGGAAAGCTCAATACACAAATAACACATAAGTTTTGAATTGTGCTCCATTTTGAAGAGAATATAGAAACCTCTCACTGTCCCACCCCTTCCCATGCCCAGCGCATGAGTCATCCTTTGCCCCATGTATCCGTCCTGTATGTCTTACCCACCCACCTGTTAGCATTTTAGTCACTTTTTAGGTAATTGGATCAACTATTACAGTATTGCAGTACCTATGGATAGGGTCTGGTACTATCCGAGGTTTCAGGCATCCACTGGAAGTCTTGGATTGTACTCTCAGAAGATAGGAAAGGACTGCTGTAGTTTGGCAGCCTGGCTGGAGACTTATAAAGTTCTTGTCCAGTCTATTGTCTGTAAATTCTGGTATCAGACCTCTCAGAGAAGCAGTGTTTTCACACATCTGTGGCACAGAGATAACTGGGATGTTCCCCAACGAGGCTCACAGCCCGTTCAGGTCCTTCAAGTGCCTCTGAGTCATCAAAGGGAGAGGAAATTATGTTGTGCATACTTTTATTATTCAAGTAATTTATTAGCTCCAGGCTCCAAAATGGGTAATTCACAAACAAGTTACACATTAAAGTCAATATATAATTATCTGGAGAGTCCCTTTCTCTAATTATTCCAAAGCATAGCTTGTTCAGACCTATAGCACTAAAAAAAAAAAAAAAAAAAAAAAAAAAAAAAACCTCCCAGTCGTAATACCAGTACTTGAGAGGATAAGATAGGAGGATCACAGGGTCAAGGCCAGCCTCAGCTACTTAGTGAGGCTCTCCATAACTTAGTGAGACTCTGTTTCAAAATAAAGAATAAAAAATAGGGCTAGGGATGTAGCTTGGAGGTAGAATGCCCCTGGGTTCAATTTCCAGTATATAAATAAGTAAGTAAGTAAGTAAGTAAGTAAGTAAGTAAATAAATAAATAAATCTCCCAGTGAATTCTGGGTAAAACTGATTATTCTTTCAGCCAATAATTATTTCTAAGTTGAGATTTTTTATCTTTTCCCTCTGAGCTGTGGGTATATTGGAAGAAAATTCAATGATACTGAACCAATTGGTATGTCCAGTTCGATGAATTGATTTTGTGTGCAGGAGAAAGTATTACTGTCATTTGGGTCGGCAGGGAAATAATCTGAACTGCAGATTTCCTGGGGGTGTTGTGTACAAATACTGCATGCTCACCCTACAGCTGGAATCAGGCTGCGGACATGGAGAAGATAGAGGAGTCGCCTGGGGAAGTCGCAGAGTGCTCAGGTGTCACTAAACTCCATGGTAGACAGGTGATGGGAAGAGGCGGGTCTTGCCTGGAGGCTCTCTGGTGGCACTGGCTCCCACTCCACTCACATGCACCTGTCTTTCTGACACTGATGCTGGCAGGTTTGTTCTTTTCTTCCTTTGTCACCACAAGCATTTCTTTCCTTCCTTTTGCTCTGCTCTCGGCTAACCTGTGCCAGGTCACTGCCAGCAGAACAGATGGATGGCTGAATAGGGCTGGAGGCTCCCTGTCCTGCATGCTCTCCTACCCTTCCCAGGCACCTGGTGGCTGAGAGCCTCCCTGGCGTCCAGAGACTCTGTGACTGTTGCTGAATGAAAGACGAATGTATGAATGCTGCTTTTCTCTATTACTCTTTGACAGTTGGTCAGCTGGGACAGGGAAGGACAGGAAGACTTTTGTCCATATGATAGGAAACACAGGTGCTCCCTCTCAGCTTTTGTGTGTATGTGTATGTGTGTGTGGGGTGTTCTAGGGGTTGAACCCAGGGGCATTCTACCCCTAAGCTACACCCTAACCTTCTTCTTTGTGGAACAGAGTCTTGTTAAGTTTCTGGTGGTCTTGCTAAATTGCTGAGGCTGGCCTTGAACCTGCAATCCTTGAACCTGCAATCCCAGCCCCCTATGCACTGAGATTACAGGCATGCACCACTGTGTCTGGCTCTCCCTCATTTTGTTTGAGGTATTCCTTGCTCACTTCTTTCTCATGTTCTTTTCAGGTGAGGGTGAAGGGAGGGGAGGGACAAAGAAAGACTATACCAATCCTGGTCTGCATTCTTTTACCCCATCCACTGTTATGTGCCAGGCCCATTGCTCCTTCTCCATTCCCACCCTCTTCTCCCTTCCTCCCCTTCTTCCCTCCTTATCCACACTCCTAATCATCAAACACCTGCACCCCCTTTTCCTACTCTGGAACACTCCAGCCCTTTGTCCCGCCCAAACCAGTACCAGTGAAGATGGCTGAGAGGTGGAGTCTAGTGAAAGAGAAGGCAGAAAATGTTTCGTGGCCCCTGTGTTTTAAAAGCTTTCAAATGCAGGTCTGACAATCCAGCAAAAAGATAATGACACAGATTTCTAAGAAATCAAGCTGGGAGACAGCCAAGCAGAAGCTGTGTTTTTGGGCCTCAGGGTAGAGCTTCTCCTGTGTGCTCTTGGCCCACACCTGGGCTCTGTCTTGTACGCTGCCCTCAGGGGGGTGGTGGGCAGTGGGCCTGGGAGAGGGATGCCAAGACAACTGTGCAGTCACAGCTCCCCATGGCAGCCCTTTGCTTTCCAAGGCTGTAATTTTCATGTCAAGGCTCTGAAAGGACAACCAGTCAGAAAGAAACACCCAGAGCTGTCTGTGCTCATGACTAGATACAAGAAACAATCATACTGTGGTGTAGCAAAAGACAGCCCGTGCTGTCTGCTCAGCCAGCCCATTCACTCTGAGCAGATGCTTACAATTGTGTCAATGAGGAACCAGCGCTGCGCTTAAGAGAAGCACCTCTCAGACCGCCGCATGCCGTTTGGCCTGCCTGCATCCACACAGCATCTGAGCTGGGCCTAGTTAGAAAATTAGCCCTCTTCTTGAAGCAAGCTAATTTGCACTTGGATCTTTTATTAGCAATGTAGGCAGACACATAGAACGGCTGCTCGGAAAATTGGTAGGGCAGGGAGAGGAAGCTAACATCTTGGATGACAGAGTCAAGATTCAGAAAAATATTTCCAGGATGGAATAATGAACTAAAACCAAGGAAGGCAAATTTAATGAGGAGATGGGCAACCCCCCCCATATGTATGTATGTATATGAATATATATATATATATATATATATATATGTACATGCTCAGGGATTAAGAAGTGTGAATTAATAATAGTTGGATATTGGTTGATGGTGCAATCTATAGAGGGAGCTGGGTCTCTAAGTCTGTTTACTGAGTATGATTTTCCTCTATCTAGAGGGACTCAGCACTGTTACAACTTCAAGTGAACTCTTCTAGCCCAAAATAATAGATCACATTGACCATCATTTGATAAAGGCATTTCTGAGAGACAAATACTGATACCAAGCTACACCAAGGACCATGATCACCGTTGAGTTGCACACTGAACTCTCACCCAGTCAGCCATGACCAGGAGAAGATTTACTTATATGGTACAATACTACGGTGATCTTTGTAAGGACACATTTTAGGGGACGTCTCTCAAAGGATCTATGGTTGTGGCAGCCTCATGTCCACTACATCCACTTCCTAACTGAGATGAGAGAGTACATGACGTTTTTTGTGTGTGTGTATAGGTCTGGGGATGAAACCCAGGGGCATTTGACCTTGGAGCTACAACCTCCGCCCTATTTTTTATTCTTTATTTTGAAATAGGGTCTCACTAAGTTACGAAGGGCCTCACTAAGTAGCTGAGGCTGTTCGCGAACCGAAATCTTCCGGTCTCAGCCTCCCAAATGCTGGGATTACAAGCATGAGCCACCATGCCTGGCCTTACATGACATTTTTTTTTTTTTTTTTTTGGTGGTACTGGGGTTCCTGGAAGCCCTTCTTCCTCCGGGCTACACTCCCAGACCTATTTTATATTTTTGAAACAGGGTCTCTTACGCCAGCACGGCTGGCTTCGAACCTGCGCGATCCTCCTGTCTCCGCCTCCGAAGCGCGGGGATTACAAGCGTGCGCCACCACGCCCGGCTTTACATGACATTTTTAATTATCTCCTTTTTATAGGTATGTGGAACTGACCAACTACTGTGATTATAAAGACTACAGGGAAACTATATTGAGCAAACCAATGCTGTTCTTTATTAATGTACGGACCAAAAAAGATACTTCAAAAGGTAAGTATATAGATAATTTGGGTTGGTTTTGTCTTGCTGAGCTTTAGGCTAAGGCATGCTGCTGAGGTAGGTGTGGACCGTGAGAGAAAGATGTCAGCTCGTGACAAGATCATCTGGATGAAACAGCATAAACTTTCAGAACAGACCCTGATTGATCCTAGGACCTAAACTACCTACCTCTGGGCTTCTTTCCTACTTCCTGTCTAGAAAGGAAGTGATCTGACATCCTGAGCCTTCAGGAGTTTTACTTCCTGTCTAGAAGGAAGTAATCTGAAATCTGACCCTTCAGGTGTCGCAGAAATGCCTGGAGTGATTATGGTGAGATATAATGCACTCTACTATGTAACAAACACTATGTCTGAGGCACACATTAATGTAATTAATTGGTATTTCTACCCTGTAGGGCTCATCATCCAAATGGGGACATTTTGAGTGTGAAAGTCATAATAGTTACAGTTATTCTTGGACAAAGGTATAAACTAGGATTGACTTGGGAAACCAGGAGATGGTTATCCTATCTATGAGATTCACATACTTTCTCCATTTTATAGTTGAGGAAACTAAGCTAAAGAAAATAAATAGCAGTTGTAGATTCCTTATGCTTCACCTTTCTGTGTTTCAGAATTTCATGTTCAGACAAATCTCTTATTGTTTCTTCCCAGAAATCAGATTAGCCAATAATAACTCTGCAACTAAAATTCTCATTTGAAAATATACCCATTGTCCTATTCTCCTGCTTTGAGCAAAATGTGGGAAAAGTCATGGGAATAATGTTCAATGACAAGAATTTCTTGAACTTACTTCTAAATGGCCTTCTTAAAGTGAGTCCAAGGTAAACAAAAAATGAAATAACTCCCCAAGTATTCACTCTCATTAAGACTCATAGAGCCCTCTGCTCATTTCCCAATTCAAAGTGTATACACAGTTTCTGTAGGAAAGAGAATACACAGTAATAGAATAATAAGATAATGCAATAAACAGGTATTTGTTAGAGCACCTGAGCCTTGCATGTTCTTTGACTTGATGGTGACCAGAAAGCCAGTTCTCTAGGAATATAATTCACAGTGGTATCAAGTATATTTCTTGCATTGATTTCTCAGTAGGAATTTTAAAAAAGAGAGACCTTTCTATATTAACATTTTAATGAAAGTACAGGGAGTGGTACAAAAAGGTATTTGTGGGTGGCCTACAGAAAGTACACACTTCTATAACAAGTATTATGGAAAGAGGTACAGAACCCACTGCGAGAAAAACTACAAAACAAAGAGGTTCAAAAGTATAGAAAGTGAAGATGGTCAAGTTTAGATTGTGAAATTGCGATGGAGGCAACAGATCAGCCCTTCTCTTGTTCTCAGCTGCACTTTTATGCAAATTAGAAGAGCTACTGTTTCTTCAAGAAAATTACTAGCACTTTCCAGAAGGTTGATATAATAAATATAATAAATATATTAATTAATATATAATAAATATAATAAATGTGAACAGCATCCTCTAGAACCCTATAGACCTGTCCCACCAGCACAGTTGTGGAATATGGTAGTCCTGAATAGTCACTGAGCTTAAAGGTCTTGGTTTGAAATACCTCCCCAAGCATTCATTCTCCTTAAGACTCATGGAGCCCCCTGCTCAGTTTCCAATTAAATTTAATTAAAGGTATTAAATAGCTTTCTTGCTTTCTTTATCTCTAAACACAAAGAAGATATAATATAGTTTAAATCTAAAGTGCCCCAAAAATAATTCAGAGGAAGGAACATGGGTAGGAAAAATAAGAATGTTAGGTCAAAATGCATTCCTCAAGAATGGAAACACCTGTTATTGGTGGCCCACAAATTCACCTCTGAGATATATCAAAGCCAATACAAAGCACTCAATTATCAAAAATCACATAATACTTTGTTTTTGGTACTGGAATTTGGATCCAGGAGCATTTTATCTCTGAGATACACCTCCAGTTCACCCCCCACTGTCGATTTTTTTTAAAAAACAGAGTCTTACTAAGTTGCTGAAGCTGGCCTCAAACCTGTGATCTTCCTATTTTACCCTCTTAAGTACTAGGATTATAGCCAAACGATACCATGCCCAGCTTATCCATGCTTTAAATAAAGGGTGACACAGGGGAGCTTTCTTTCCTGGAGTTGGCTGATTTTCTGATTTACATATGAGGAAAGGTTGGTGAAAGCCAAGTTGTGATTTATTATTTTTATTTTTATTTTTTATGTATTTTATTTTATTTATTTTTAAATTTATTTTTATTGGTGCATTGTAATCATATATCACATTGGAATACAAGACTTGAGAGGATATACAAGCACACATCATCTAATTAGCCCTCATCCAGTCCCCATCCCATTCCCTCCCCCTCCCTCGATCCCATGCTTGTTTGGTGATTAACTTTGATACATTTGTTTACGTACCTCCTGCATTTTAAAGAGGCTCCATCCTCCCCTATTCCATACCCTCTGATTGGACACCTTAATTGCTTCTCTATAGGGCCCTTTCTATAACTCAACCTCTTCCTATTGCCCCTTTCCTCCTAGTTATTGCTAATTAGGGGAAGCATCTGTTTTTTATTTTCTGCGATATTTCTCTGTGCATGCTGCCTTGCAAGTACCAATTCCACTCTTGACAGTCCCATTAGTGGCCTGGCTACCCAGTGGCCTGATCCAGACCTCGCTGGCTCAAGCAGCGGCCTTGCCTAAAGGGAGGCCCCGATTCTGGTCTTGCTGGCCCCGACACCAGCCTAAACCCTCGACTGGCTCCGATCCTGGCCTCGGTGGCTCCAGGACCTGCCTAGCCTCAAGGCAGGCTCTGATCCCGGCTTCGGAGGCCTCAGTAGTGGCCTTGCCTCACAGAAGGCTCCAATGTTGGCCGCTGGCCCCGACACCGGCCTAACCCCTCGGCAGGCTCCGATCCTGGCCTCGGAGGCCCCAGTAGCGGCCTTGCCTCACACAGGCTCCGATGCTGGCCATTGGCCCCGGCACCGGCCTAACCCTTCGGCAGGCTCTGATCCCAGCCTTGGAGGCCCCAGCACCAGCCTTGCCTCACAGCAGGCTCCAATCCCAGCCTTGCTGGCCCCGGCACTGGCCTAACCCCTCGGCAGGCTCCAATCCCGGCTTCAAAGGCCCCAGCACTGGCCTTGCCTCATGGCAGGCTCTGATCCTAGCCTCACTGGCCCCAGCACCGGCCTAACCCCTCGGCAGGCTCCGATCCCGGCCTTGGAGGTCCCAGCACCAGCCTTGCCTCATGGCAGGCTCTGATCCTGGCCTCACTGGCCCCAGCACCAGCCTAACCTCTCAGCAGGCTCTGATCCCGGCCTCAGAGGCTCCAGCACCGGCCTTGCCTCATGGCAGGTTCCAATCCCAGCTTTGCTCTGTCCGTTGCCAGCCTCACCCCTCGGCAGGCTCCAATCCAAGCACCCTCTTTGCCCAGCCATTTGTCCCACGTTCTCAGGGGTGCGTGGTGGTAGCATTCTGCCTCTTGGGTTATTACTTCAAAGGTTCCAGGTGTAATGCATCAGATCTCTGCCTCCCCTGAGTACTGGCCACTGCCATTACCACTGCCTCCACCATTTCAAATCTTTCCCAAGCTCTTTTTCCACTCTGAATGTTGTCCAGTGTTCCTAAGCATGTGCGATAGTAGCATTCAACATTTGGTGTAATTTCTCCAAAAAAATAAGGTTGGTAGGATCCGATTTCTGCTTCTCCTGAATACAAGTCTCCACTGCCATCGCAGAGCCTGCTTTCAACACCGCCTTTCTCCTAGGTCTCCGCTAAACTCTCTCCTTAAAGGTGATGTCCAAGATTCTTAACAATGTAGAGAAGAAGCAGTCCTCCTTCGCAGGGAATTTTTCCAAAAGTTCCAATTCATTTGGATAAGTTTTGTCTGCCTCTCCAGTATCCTGGCATTCACCGTGGCCTTCTTGACCCCTCTCCAATATTTTTATTTTTTCTTTTTCTTTTCTTTTTTTTTTTTTTAATAAGAGAGGACAGTATGTGTGGTTTGAGGAGGTTGTGGGACCAGGCACTCAGTAGCACTGTGACCCGGGCCCAGTTTCCCCAGGGGTCCAGTGTGCTCCACAGGACTCCGCCTGAGGCCCAGAGCTGGGCCCCTGGCTTTCCAGGGGTCCAGCGTGCCCAGCCTGACCCCCACCCAGGGCCCAGGGCCTTGCAACCAGCCCCGGTTTCTCCAGGGGTCTGGCGTGCTTCACGCGATCCCGCCCGGGACCCAGAGTCCTGCGACCTGGACCCCGGCTCTTCCAGGGTTCGGCATGCCCCGCCTGACCCCCGCCTGGGACCCAGGGTCTTACGCCTGGGCCCCGGTTTCTCCAGGGGTCTGGCATGCTCCGCATTGTCCGGCCCGGGGCCTAGAGTCCTGCGACCCAGGCCCCAGCTCTTCCAGGGTCCAGCGTACCCGCCTGATCCCCTCCTGGGACCCAGGGTCTTACGACCGGGTCCGGTTTCTTGTGATTTAAATTTGCAACAAGGCTGGAACATGCACATCAGCCATGACGAGTTTTCATTTTCTTTCCCCATGCTGGATGCATCCTGTGGAGGCACCACCACTCTCCTCTGTGATAATTAGAGTGATTTTTTTTTTTTGAGACACAAATGACAACCTTCAACCTTAAGAGAGCTGTTTTCCTGGACACCTTTAACAGAAGCCCAGAGCTCTCTTCAAGTCTGCAAAACTCTCTGGAATATTTCTAATAATCTGGCTAGGCATTGTGGTGAGGCTCAGAGGGAACAGGGAGGGAAGAATAATAATGAATAAAATATCTGAAGTAGGTGGGAACCACTACTTTCATCAAATCCTTAGAAGCATGTTTATGTTACAGAATATACTTCTTTCTGTATTCTGCTTGCTAATTTCTAGAAAAAACATATGCATTTCTTGTGAACACACGGCACCCCAAGATAAGAAGACAAATAGAACAGGGAATGGACATGGTCATCTCCTCAGTGATTGGAGAAAGTTACCGACTACAGGTAAGCTGTGGCCTGATTGAATCAGGGCTTCCAGGTACGTGAAAGAGGCCTAAAATTTTCATGAAATAACTGCCTTCACTGAAATACAGTAGACCCCCAAGATGTCATAGAATACCTGAAACTATGAGTAGTAAAGAACCCTATGGATACTCACCTATAACAGCGTTTTTATTATAGGTTAGGTTCAGAAAGAGATTAACAACAATGACTACTAATAAAATAGAAGAGTTATAATAATATATGATAATAAAAATTGTTCCAAATTGTCTCTGTAAATATTTTCACTGCTGTAATCCAAACAACTGGCCACACAATTTAAAGGAAGGAAGATTTATTTGCTCACAGTGTTTGGAGATTTCAGAGTTTCAGTCCATGTCAGGCCAGGTCTATGGAGCTCAGGGCATGATGGCATAAAGCAAAAAGGATAGTGCAAAGCTCTGCTTTCACATCTTTGGAGGCCAGAAACAGAGAGGAGGGGAGGAACCATGTAATTCTCAAGGCCACACACTCAGGGAACCCTCCTTAGTAACTAAGCTCCACTCCCAACATTGCCACCTTGTTTCCATGAGTACTAGGGGGGGACATTCTAAATCCAAACCATTACATTTTGTCCCTGGCTCCCCAGACCTCACAGCCACCTTGCAATGCAAAATGCATTTAGTCCATCTCCAAGAGTTCCATAATCTTAACAGTTCCAGCATCACAAAAAAAGTCCCCAAAGTCTCCTCTGAGACTTAATACAAACTCTTGACTGTCAGCCCCTATAAAAACAAAAATCAGCTGGGCGCGGTGGTGCACGCTTGTAATCCTCATGCTTGGGAGGCAGAGACAGGAGGATCATGCAGGTTCGAAGCCAGCCACACTGGCGTAAGAGACCCTGTTTCTAAATAAAAATATAAAATAGGTCTGGGAGTGTAGCCTGGAGGTAGAAGGGCTTCCAGGAACCCTAGTACCACCACCACCAAAAAAAAAAAAAAAAATCAAGTTACATGTATTCGATGTACAATGGCACAGAGTAAACATTTGCATTCCAAAAGGGAGAAATGGGTCCATGCAAAGAAGGAATGAGACCAAAAGAGTATTGAAATCCAGCAAGGCAAGCATTTGATCCTGCAGCCTCACGTCTGTCATATGGGGCTCATGGTGGTGAGATGTGATCTACAAGGGGCCTTGGCAACTCTGTCACTACTGCCTGGTTTATTACAATGGGTAGCATACTCGACCTTCTATCATGTCTCTGCGGCTTGAAGCTTGCAGCTTTTCCTCATAGTCCTTCCCCATTTCTGGTATCTCTTAATCTCAAAGGCTTTCATTTCAACCTTGGCTTCATCCTCACAGTTTCACATTGACATGATTGCAGGGATTCTGACCCTGCTTCATATGCCTGGCTTCTCAGGCTTTTCTTTGAAATATAGGGGGAAGACTCCATGACCCCTTTTTTCTAGCAAAGCCAGCATTACATGAGCACTGAGACCAACTGCCAGAAGGAAAGGTAGTTATTCCCTCTTTAATAACTACTGCTGGGCCCTTTTCAGCCTCAGTCACTGGGCCCACCTCTATCTGAAACTTTGCTGGGCTCACCTCCACTCAGGCCACCACTGGTTCCACCTACCTCTGGGCTGCTGCTGGCTCTGCCTCTGTCATGGACACAGCTTTCTCTTTCCTTTCACCCATCTTACTTTCTTCCACAGCATCATCTCTCTGGGCCCTCCTTTTACACATGACTTTCTGGCTAAACTGCATGTCTATAAAGTCTTAGTTCACTGGACTCAGACATAAATATCTGTAATTCAATTTGGATACTTTGGTGTTTTGAGATTTCCTTTTTCGACTTATGCGAAGCTTCAGGACACAGGCAAAATGCTGATAATTTCTTTGCCAGAATGTAACATATATGGCCTCTCCTCAATTTTCCTATGGAGTCCTCTTTGCTCTCTGAAATCTCCTGAGCACAGTCTCTACCATACACTTTTTTAATCTGCATTCTGACCCTTCAAACTTCCTCTCACAAAACAATTCCAAAGACACAAAACACATGGTCAGATTTAGATATAGCAGCGACCCACTTCTGGTACCAATTTCTTTCTCGAGAGGTCATCATTCTTGCCTCTCAGTAATCCAAAATGACTCAGTAATCCAAAATGTGTGGTCAGTAATCCAAAATGACTGACCACACAACTTAGAGGAAGGAAATAACACCCTCAGTAACCTCTCCTTAGCAACCAAGCCCCACTTCCAACATTATTACTTTGTTTCTATGAGGGGTAGGGGGACATTCTAAGTCCAAACATATATGAAAATATGATTCTTTTTTTCCAATTCTCTATTTAATATTTTCAGACTACAGGTAATTAAAATCACAAACCAAAGCCACATATATAGGAGGAACTGTTTTATGTCTAGATTTGTGTTCTCTTCTAAGTCATTATTACTGCCAGTAAAGCAGTCATAGTTTCTAGTAACTTCTTAGAAATGGGGTAGTAGTGAAATTTTGGTTCAAAATCTTAGATGAAATATGTTAAAGCAAATATCTGCTTTAAAAAAACAGACAATTGTCTAAAAATTGTCAGAATGAAAGAGATAAATGAGCTTGATGTTTTAGATATTTGGGTAGTTATTTATTCTGTAATGTCAGTATGATAGTTACGTCCAGAAAGTCAATTAATGTTTTTCTTTCAGTTTGATTTTCAGGAGGTAGTGAAGAATTTTTTCCCTCCAGGAACTGAGGTGATTAATGGAGAAAATTTAAGCTTTGCATATGAATTCAAAGCTGATGCCTTATTTGATTTCTTCTATTGGTTTGGGCTCAGCAATTCCACTGTAAAAGTGAATGGAAAGGTTCTGAATTTGTCAAGTACAAGTCCAGAAAAGAAGGAGACAATTAAGTTATTTTTGGAAAAAATGAGCGAACCTTTAATCCGACGGAGCAGCTTCTCTGACCGAAAATTCAGTGTAACTTCCAGAGGTATGTTAAAAATTCCCAGGGACATGTGAAAGGTGGCTAAATCAAAAGGTGGAAGGCAGTAATGGGAGAGGAGAGTCAATTAATTGCAAAAGTGAGAGGCAAGACTTATTAGTAAAAGAGAAATATATACCACAAAATTCAGAAGGAACTGAGAAGTGTTTATTACCAAAGAGAGAGAGAGAGAGAGAAGCCAGAGATGGTAGCCTGTGCCTACAGCCCAGCTACTCAGGAGGCTTCTGAAGCAGGAGGATTGCTTGAGCCTAGGAATTCAAGACCAGCCTGGGCAACACAGCAAGACCCACAAGAGAGAGAGAGTATTTTTTTAAGCTCCTTTAAGTTTTCTGACAATGATAGCAATTATATCATGCAGCATACCCAGAAAATAATTTAAAGACTGTTGTTAATTTAAATGAATATTAAAACTCATTTAAATAGTGTTGGTTTTTAAATACTACTATAAAATAGAATGCTGCTTTGTCTCTGTGCATATTCTGGACAGCAGAATGATCATTTCAGCTGTCAGTTGGAGGAAAAGTGTGCATGATCGTGATGTCTATCTTTAAAAATATGTGGAAGGGTTCTCCAGACCACAAAAGAGTATCTCTTGGGAAGGCTTTCATTTAACAAACTAGAAATGACATATGGTGGGTTCTCGATTTTGCTACCCATGTGGCTCAGGCAGATGGCGCGCATCACGTCTTGTCTGGATGTGTCTTTGGCGTAGCCCATTCTCTGTCGCATGCTAGTCTGGGCTGGAGAGTGGCTTCCTTGAATCAGGGCTCTTGTTGCTAATTGCAGAAAACCACCAGTCTCTAAGAATGTGCAGTGTCCTCAGAGTGAAGATGTAAAATACGATCTTCATTAATTGTATTTAGCGACAGTTGCTTTCTTCTAATGTTTACAGCAAAAATGCTTCCTCTCAGCTGTTTCTTACCCTAGAAGTAGTCTCTCTCTCCTTCCCTCTATACTCCTCTCTGTCAGGCTCTATTCTCTCCATCTCTCTCTCTCTCTCTCTCTCTCTCTCTCTTTTTTTTTTTTTTTTGGTGGTGCTGGGTTCCTGGAAGCCCTTCTACCTCCGGGCTACACTCCCAGACCTATTTTTACATTTTTATTTGGAAACAGGGTCTCCTAAGCCAGCGCGCGTGGCTGGCTTCGAACCTGCGCGATTCTCCTGTCTCTGCCTCCCAAGCGCGGGGATTACAAGCGTGCGCCACCACGCCCGGCGATTCTCTCCATCTCTTTGTCCTGACCTCTCTCCTCTTCATACCCTCCAAAGCCTCTATCCTTTGTCCTCCTCCTGCCCCTCCTCCTCTTTTCAGTATCTCTGTTTCTGCCTGGTATTTAAGCTTTCTCTAGAAGTTTCTCACAGATATGCCTCTGTGCTCTGCTCCATGCAGCCACATGAGCCTTCCTAGGGGGGATTGAGATGAACCTCTGTGCAGTGGCAGCATCACAACTGCCCAGCCCTTCTCTGACATCCTCAGTCTCACCAACTGGCCAGAGCATCCTGGTGGGTTCCCTGTTTTATCGTGGCTCTCCTTTGTCCTATAGCCTGCCCAGGGTGCCCACTGTCATCTTGAGGACACCAAGGTGCATGGAGTTGGCAGTGCTTCCTTGAAATTGACTCTGAGCCAGCTTCTATGCCTCTTCACCTCTGGACCAGTGGGGCAGGATCCTTCCTGGGACCTTTCACACGCCCTGTAGATGGTGTGGCTGACGCACCTGCTGGCCTTGGAAATGACAATGGGCAGAGAGTGGCCAGTGGCTGCTAACCCAGCTCTATTCCCTTCAAGGACTGATCTCTGCCCTGAGCATAGATCCCCTACATGTGGCATTTTGTTAGCAAGTGGGGTGTGGGTACAGCTCAGCTCACATCTCCAGCTCACAGGAAAGCAAAGGCAATCATGTCTCGCTATTGAACCAAAAGCTACACATTTCTGGTTAGCCTTTTGAGTTTTTCTGTGGAAGCCAGGATTCTGTATTAATTATTGAAATGGTTATGCTGTATGAGTTTTATAGGCACACTTTTGCAGTGCTGGTAGTAATGAACGCCTTATTTATTGTTTTTTTAGGATCAATAGATGATGTTTTTAACTGCAATCTGTCACCCAGATCATCTCTGACAGAGCCTCTTTTGGCAGAATTGCCATTTTCAAGTGTTCTGGAATCCGAAGAGATGCCAAACCAATTTATCTGATTGGACTGAGCATTCTTGCTGTCTCTCCTACATCCCAGCCTGTGCCAGACTGCAGGTTGAGGGACGAGGGGAGGAGGTGGGAGGCAGGTACTCCCACTCCTTGCCAACCTGCTGCTGTGCATGGCTTCTGCAGAGGGCTCCTTTCTTCCATTTCTCTGGGCATGATGCTCTGGTAGGCACCATGTAGCTGCTTCCTTCCAGGGTATGGTTACCAGGAAGGAAGGACTTTGGCCCATGGCATGAGGTGGGTACCTTCCACCGGGTAGTCCTGCCACCGAGACTTTTGCTCAGTGCCCTGGCTCCCTGGGAGTTTTCCTGGAAGCCTTTATGGGTGTTGAATTACTTGGATGTCAGCCTGTGATGCTTCATAAACCAGGCTTTGTCTTTCTACTTGGAATATCCTTGTTTATCCCCAAACCCAGCAAACTTGGGGTTAATATACTCTTCTCTCGAAAATCTGATGGGTAAAAAGCCTGTGCCATCTAGCCAGGTAGTTCAGATGGTAACCCTGCCACTCTCTCCCCCCTGCACACTGCCTGAAATGTGAACTTCCTTAGCATCCCTCTTAATAAGTGGCCTATGCAGAATGAGGCCAGGTATTGAGGTACCAATCAATGTCAGGGGAAGGAGAAGGCACATGGCAGTACCCTCCTTACTGAAAGCACATTATGTCAGTGGGCATTTAAAATAAGCTTTTTGCAATCCTAACATGAAAAGAAAAATAGAAAAAAGCTCTATCATTACCATAATACATTGTTACATCAATACATTTTTCATCTCATAGTTACAATGGAATTCAAAAGGAAAAAAATCCTATCTACATGTAAAAACTTGCATGAATGAATCACTATATATGCTCATAATGAGAAAGATTTCTGGATCCTATCATTTTCCTATCCTTTTACAAAAGTTTTCCTGTATTAAACATTTTGATAACACTACTGATGGTCCTGGCTTTTATATTTGAAGTGTTATGTAGTACATTTGCACAATTAAAACTTTCCCCAGCATTCAACCTATAATTGATTAAATATGTGACCGTGTGTGTGTGTGTGTGTGTGTGTGTGTGTGTGTGTGTGTGACTGTTCCCTTGTGATTTGTGGGTAGTGTGTTTTTCTTGTAACTTACTTAATTACAATAATAATTGTGGGTTTCATAATCATTTTCTCAAGAAAAGCCTTTTGAAAAATTGAGCTATGAAGTATTTGGAGAAAGAAAAATTTATACTAATGATTAAGAAAATGGGAGGATGGTGCTACTTATTAACAGAAGAGGATCTGCATTTGTTATTAAATCCAATAAAAATGAATACTGACAAAAAGTAAGCTTTATATCAGTACAAACAAACCTTAGGTGGATATCAAGTATTAAGTGCTTCTCAAAGGTAATAAAAACTCTGTTCACAAAAATGACAAAGGTTTTTGTTTGCTTGCTTGTTTTTATCTTTTAAATTGCTGAGTTGAGATAAAACCATCAGGAATGGACTAGAGATCTGGAAGATTCATCTTTAAGAACATTTTTAGTTGATTCTGAGCCAAATGCATTCACTCCTTTAATTTTCACTTAATATAATAACAAGCAAAGTTTTGTCAATCATCTGTAAGGAAATACACACTGTATAGTGTATTTTATTTACAGACTATTATGGTTTGGGTTTGGAATTCTTCTCCAACATGCTCCTGTGTTCGAAGCAGTGCCAGCATAGCAAGATTCCGAGGTGAGGAGGTCGCTGAAGGAGAGGCTGTGGGGCCTATGTGTGTCCCTACTTGCTTCCTCTGGCCCTCTCTGCCTTTGGCCACCACGATGTAAGAGCAGTGTCCTTCCACCACGCCTTGCTGGAGTCAGCCAACTATGGCTGAACCCCCAAAACTATGAGCCAAAAAAAAACTTTTCTCCTCTAAGTTCTTCTTGTTGGGTATTTTGGTCACAGTGACAGAAATGTGAAAACACAAACATCACCAAAAAAGGGATAGTGAGAAATCTGTGAAATTCATAAGAAGTCTAGGAAAGATCTTCCTGGATAAAAGAGGTCTCAATCTGAGTATAAATGTGGCCCAGTGTAGAAATTTGAACCACTTATGATCAATATAAATCTGTAGGATAGCTGTATGGTTTGGATATTGTTTGTCCCCACAAAAGCTCATGTTGAAATTTAATTACGAAAGTCATAAATTACTCACATTCAGAGGTAGACCTCTAGAAGGTAATTAGGAGTAGATGAGGTCACTGCACTGGAGCCCTCATGGTGGCATTCCTGGCTTTGTAAGTAGAACCAAGTGAGCATGTGATGCCCTGCCATGTGATGACCTGCTCTACCTCAGTGCCCTGCAGAGTCCCCAGCAGGAAGGGGTTGCCAGCACCGTGGTCTTAGACTTCAGAACCAAAATAAACCTTTTTACTTTAGAATTATTCGGCTCAGGTATCTCATCACAGCAACAGAGGATAGACTCCAACACGTAACAATGACCTAAACATTTTGTCCATTTATTCAATTTATTCATTCAATTCAATGCATACATTTGAGGCCCAAGAGCATGCGCGCTGAGGTGCATGTCTACTGAGGTGGACGCTGGTATACAACAGTGCTTGAACATGACTCCGGCTTTCAAGGAGCTTCCAAATTTGTGAAAAGAAGACAGAGCTGAGGTTCAGCTCAATTTTGGTAAAAATGAATGAAGTGTAACTAAAATTTAGTTTGAAGCAAGTGTGTAAGGAATGATTTATACAAGAGATTCAAGCAAGCTGTCAGTGACCTCGGGAACTATTAATTTATTCCAGTAAGAATGAAAGTCTAGAAAGTATTTACAGAAAGAGGGACTTACTTTCTCATTACCTGGTGTCCATAATTTGATTTTTAAGCTAAAGGATAACATTGTCCAACTTGATCACCTACTTTAATTAGCAGCTTAAATGTATTCTTACTGTTTTGAATATCCTATCCTCAAAGAGCAAAGTTATGCTCCTACTGAATAAATTTAAAAAATGTGTACCAAAGAGAGTTTCTAAAGAATTTTTTTTTTTGGTGGTACTGGGGTTCCTGGAAGCCCTTCTACCTCCGGGCTACACTCCCAGACCTATTTTTACATTTTTTAAATTTGGAAACAGGGTCTCCTAAGCCAGCGCGCGGGGCTGGCTTCGAACCTGCGCAATCCTCCTGTCTCTGCCGCCCAAGCACGGGGATTACAAGCGTGCGCCACCACGCCCGGCTCTAAAGAATTTATAAAATGCTTTAAGCCATGGAAGAATAATTAAAGTAAATTACTTTGAAGAAGAAAACATTAATTTGGATGGGTAAGTGCTGGTGTAACAGATTTAAAATGAACGTTCACACTTGATATTCAACACTTGCATAGTCCTGAAAGGAGAACTACAGCAGAGGTTACTGGTAATTACTCAGTGGCTGGCCCAGCTAACTTCCTCCTCAGGAGTTTAGAAGGGAGAACCGGGGAGAGCAGGGATGGACCAGGAGGGAAGTCACATTGAAAGGGGACTGATGAGGTTTTGATAGAATCAATGGTCTGAACTTGCTGTTTGAATTTGGTAATAAGAAGCAGACTTAAAATTTATCTGCATTAAATTGGACTGTCCTAGTAAAATGATGAATACTATATAATTTTCTTTTCTAGAATTTTCAATAAGAGAATAATTATTATAGGACTACTACTTACCCACATCCCCTCTTGGTAGCAGCTACAATCTCTATAGCCTCAGGAACATCTGAGTCTGTGATGGTTAATTTGATGTGTCTACTTAGCTGGTCAAACATTCCTGGTATTTCTGTGAAGGCTTTTTTTTTTGTTTTTGTTTTTATGAAGTTAACCATTTAAGCTGGAGGACTATGAATCTTCTCTCCTCATATGCTCAGTTAAGGACATGAATAGAGGAAAAGACTGACTCCCCCCCCCCCACCACACTCCAGGCAAGAGGGAATTCTGCCTTTGGATTTGAGTGGCAACCTCAGCTCCTTCCTGAGTCCTAACCTATGGGCTTTGGACTTGCCAAATTCCACAATCATGTAATCTGATTCCTTAAAATACAGCTCAGTATTTCCCATTGGCTCAGTTTCTCTGGAGAATTTTAACACAATCCATCACAGAAACTGAGAAAATGTTTTATAAATTTGAAATGGGTAAACTAAAATTGGGCCTTGAGGAAAGACCTTTGAAACATTGTGTTATATTAAGCTTGTTTCTTCAGTTAAAGATAAGCAGAGCATTCAATGTATGCTTATAAGAGACTAGATATATTATTGATTAAAACTTCACCTACCTGGGGAACTTACACAGCATGCCCACAAATTATTCATGGCTAGATTATTTAACCAAAGAAGAACATTCTCACCTGCAAGTATAGAGTGGCCTCCATGGAACTTCATCGCCATGGGACTTGTTGCCATGGTACTTGATCTCTGAGGAAGTGTCTAAACATTTTCCAAATCAGTAACATCTAACAACGTTTCACCTGCTTAGGGACCACCCTCATACCCTCGGTGAAAATCACATAATCAGAGAGCTCAAACCTGGGTGCCTCATTTGTCTTCTCTGAGAGGGGAGGCTTGGCCACACTCCCTCTGAATGTGAATTCCTTTGCAATCCTTAAATAAATCTTTACCTGGGCCATGCTTACTGATATGTCCTGCATCTCTTTCTGTGACTAATGTAAAAAATGTGGGTGGTGAGGTCCCCTCTCTTAGGACCTCCTTGGATCCTCTCTGGTAACAAGTTCATCAGCAAGAGCATAGATTCCCAAAGTTAGCAATATCATCTCTGGGTATTGTTGTGTGTGTGTGTGTGTGTGTGTGTGTGTGTGTGTGTGTGTGTGTGTTCCAGGGAAGTGGTAGAAGCCTGCAGTGCAATTTGGGGGACACTGACTATGAACAAGAGGGTGACGGGGGCATCTGTTGGGAGTCTCTGAGTAATTTTTTCTGAAAAGGGGATGGTGAGCCAATAAGTGTGGGAATCTATGAGCTAAGGAGAGCAAGCACAATATTCTATTTTTTTAATGAGAGTATTAGAAGAAGGTCATTATGTACGACATGGTTATAGAAAGTCTTTGCCCAAATACAAGAACCAAGGCAGAGAAATTCACTCTTTCCTTGGACATCGCTGTAGATTGCTTGGATTTCTTCTGGGATCTGGAAGCAGGCACCTGTATTTTTTTTATACATTCTTCATTGGCTTGTTCTTTGAATTTTCCCATCAATTTTTTTTCCTATTCTCTCGCTCATTCAAGAGATGACCTTGCATCCCAAATTATCTAGAGCAATGCTTTTCAAACTTGAATGTGCCTGGGAATCTTCTGGTGGTCATGCTACAGAGTATGGATCGGATTTGACAGTCCTGGGTGGGGCCTGAGCTTCTGCATTTGTGACAGGCACCCCATGATGCTGAGGCTGCCCTAGCAAGGCTCTAGATGGTCCATCTCCAACTCTGTTAATCACCTGGGAGTATTGTTAGTAATAGAACGGCTCAGAGCCAGGCAGTGGGGCATGCCTGCAATCTCAGTTATCAGGGGGCTGAGACAGGAGGATTGCAGTTTAGAGATCCCAGTGCAATAACTCAGCAAGACACTGTTTCAAAATAAAAGTAAAAAGGACTAGGGGCTGGGCATGGTGGTGCATGCTTGTAATCCCAGCATTCGAGAGCTGGAGACTGGAGGATCGTCCTTTGCGGGCAGCCTCAGCTACTTAGAGGAGGTCCTTTGCTCAACTCAGTGAGACCTTGTTTCAAAAAATATAAAGACTAAAAATAGGATCGGGATGTAGCTTGGAGGTAGAATGCCCCTAGGTTCTGTCCCCATTACTGTAAAAGAAAAAAGGACTGAGGTGTAACTTGGAGGTAGAATGTCCCTGGGTTCAATCCCCAGTACAGAGAGAGAGAGAGAGAGAGAGAGAGAGAGAGAGAGAGAGAGAGAGAGAGGAGAACAGACTCGGGCCCCTGACTTACGGAATTCCCGTTGGGTGCTCACAGATGCCCAGGTGTGGTGCAGGTGTGCTCTGAGTGGCAGGCAGCTCTCCTGCAAGTCTGGTGCCTCCAGCCTGGGCCCCCTCTGCTCTCTTCTGCAGCCTGGAGCACTCTTTCCCTGCTCCTTACCTTGCTTGGCCTGTGAACTTGGTTACTTCTATTTTAAGTGAGAGCACTCTCTGTTGACCCTCTCTACCCCCCTGGAGGCTTTCTCCTTGACAGCCCACTTTTGGGCTGTCGGTTTGCTCTCTCCTCCCCCTCCTACCTGCCCCTGTCTTTACTAGTTCACTTGTGTTCCCTTCTGTATATGCAGAACAAAATTTATTACAATGATTCTAACTGGAAACAACTAACTTTTAAATGATCCAACAGAACAACTGGCAATTGTTTTGGATCAGTGCAAACATCTGCAGGAGGCATATTAGTAACCTAGACATTTTGATTTTTGAATGATTGATGTATTCTGGCAAGGTGACATGGGACTTTGCTTCTCTTCCCTGGGAAAGAAGTCAAGATTTACTTAAACAACGTGGCCTGGACCCTGCACTCTGTCATTTAAGCCATTCCATGAATCCTTCCCTTACTCACATGAAGCTCCCACTTCTTGCATGGCCTGTGTGCGGCCTTCCCCTCTGGCTGGCCCTGTTTCCCCTCACTCTTTACAATGTGACAAGAGCTCCAGGCTCTACTCAGCTTAGGCATCTCTTATTCTAGGAAGCTGTCCCCAGTGCTCCTCAATACTAAGACCCTTGCCCTTAATGTCATATACAGCCTGTATTCACCACACCATATTAATTGAAGAAAGAGTAACTCTAATCATTTAAAGGGCTTACTTTGGGCGATCAAAATTCAAAGGCAGGAATAATACTATACCACTCACAATAATGTGGATCCACACCAAACCCATTTGGAAGCAGAAATAGAGGCCAGTAAAAGAATAAAGGTCAGAATAGCAATTAGACAAGACAGCAGTAACTTAGAATGGCATGATGCACCGTTGATTAATTACTCTTAGGATTATCACTCTTACCACCCAGTAAGGTGGTACTCGTACGCATTCATTTTACAGAGAAGAAAATTGGGCTTACAGAAGTATCTGCTTTACCCAAAGGCAGAGAAAGTAGCAGAGAGCATCTGGCTCTCCCTCAGTTCAGTGCCTAACCCCCAGTTCAGCTTTCCTTAGAGGAGAAAAGGTAAGATATTAACAAGAATTCACTTTTTAAAATTCTATATACTCGCTGCTCTATTTTAAAAATACATTCCTCTTAAATTATGCTATGCTAATTAGCTCTACCATTTCCAGACTGTTAATCTGTTATTGGGTGCTACTTTCTTTCATTTAGATGCCACTACCAAATCCATATTTAGACTTCTTCCTTTTAATAACATCGACAGACGCCTGTCTTCTAATACGTCCCACCATTCACTGCTCTAAAGTCTGAGAGTATGAAATGCATTATATTCATTCGATTATGTGGATGGAACTCTCTGACCACAGAAAAGTCTAGTTTGGGTGTTCATTTTAAAGATGTATATTGTGTGTGTGTGTGTGTGTGTGTGTGTGTGTGTGTGTGTGTATTTGGGAAGGTCCTATGTTGGAATAACCCTTTCAGGCCAAGGGACTGTTGTAAAATTTTCTCTAAACTTGTTACCAGCAGTCTCCAATCTGTATTTCCTGTCTTCACAGGAGTGGGTAATAATTATGTACTCATCTAAAGCTAGCCAATAGTTACTGTGTCAAATTGCACGGTAGTTGCCAAGAATATGAAGATAAAAGGTTTTCCCATCAGTTGAGAATTCCAGTATCCATGGGGGCAGAAGACAGAGCTTAGACAGTACTGTGGAACAGGAACATGGTCCAGTGATGTAACCACCAACACGAATGTCCCTCCCCACTCCTGTCTCTTAGCCCACTTTTTACCTTGTGACCCTCCTAATTCTTGTGTGTGTGTGTGTGTGTGTGTGTGCACGTGGTACTGGGGATGGAACTCAGGGGCATTCTACTTCTGAGCCACAACCCCAGTCCTATTTTTTATTCTTTATTTTGAAACAATGTCTCACTGAGTGGTCTAAGTAGTAGCTGAGGCTGATTAGCCTCCCAAATTAGGAATAAACCTAGCCAAGGAGGTAAAATGTCTCTACAAGAAAAATTATAAAACAATGAAAAAAAATTGAAGACCTTAGAAGATGGAAAGATCTTCCATGCTTTTGAATAGGTAGAAAAAATATCAAAATGGCCATTCTTCCCAAAGTGATCTACAGATTTAATGCAATACTCATTAATTATTAAGGTCATTCCTGACTGACAGAAAAATCAGTCCTTAAGTCGGGCATGGTGGCACACGCTTGTAATCCCCGCGCTTGGGAGACAGAGACAGGAGGATGGCTTAAGAGACCCTGTTTCCAAAATTTAAAAAAGTATAAAAATAGGTCTGGGAGGTAGAAGGGTTTCCAGGAACCCCAGTACCACCAAAGAAAAAAAAGACAAATCAGTCCTTAAATTCACTTGGAACAACAAAAAATGCAGAATAGTCAAAGTGTACCACCAAGCCGGGGCCCCTCCTAATTTTTGAGTAGGATGCTATGGCTGACAATGGACAGTGTCCTCCAAAGTTCCATGTGCTAAAGGCTCGGTGTCCGGAGTGGGGCTCGTGCTAAAGGCTCCGTGTCCGGAGTGCTAGCCTTTAGTACTGTCCGGTGTCTCGAGCCTAAAGGTCCATGTGCTAAAGGCTCGGTGTCCGGAGTGAGGCTCGGTGTCCGGAGTGCTATGGACGTCGCGGTGAGGCCTAGTGGAGGCCCTCAGGGTGCAGGGACTGTAGGACCTCTGTCTCTTCCGTTCTCTGCTTCCTGGTTGGCGATACGACCACCATCCCTGACGCTCACTCCGCCATTGCCTTAGGAACACTGACATAAGGCAGCCCTGGAGCCTCACCAAGCCTCGCCCAGGCCTGTGGACTTGGACCTACAAGTCCTTGAGCCAAAATGAGCCTGTCTTTACTTCATAAGTATCCTGCGTCCGGTTTCCTGGTAGTAAGGAGAAGCAACCGATATACAGGATGCTGTTGGTTAGCACGGGACCATCGCAGAGAGGAGACTTCTCATGCTGCGCCTGTGAGTTCATCTCCTGGCTCAGTTCCTATCTGCTGCAAAGATCCCTGGCAGCTCTTCCCACATTCGCTCAAGCTGAAAGTTAGAATAGGTGAACATCTGCAGCTGAAAGTCTGACTCTGCTTTCTGTTCCATTTGCTTTTCTCCCCCAATATACAAAAGACTGGTCCGGAGACCTCATTGCAAGAACTACTAACTACATGAAAGTAAGGAGTCCAGAGGATGAGAAACATTTACTTTTCTCTGCCCCGCACCCCGCATCCCTGTGCGCAGTCAGAGACAGAGCCTGAGCTGCTGGGAACCGGACCCCGCGTCTCTATGGCGACGCGTCACAAAGCAGCGGCGCAGCGGGCTGGGTGGAGTGCCAGTGAAGCTGCACCCTCCCGCCACTGCCTCTTGGGGCAGGATGGCCCAGCCGGAGCCCAAGGCCCGATGCCCCACTCTGAGCGACCACGAGTTCCAGCCGAGTAAGACGCGGGCCCTGCCCATCTGCGGGGCGGGCTGGGGTCTTTCCTGGGGAAGGGGCAGTGTGCGGCCCAGGGTCTTTAGTTTTTAACGGTGTTGGGCCCAGCTGAGGGGAGGTGGGGAGTTGAGGAGCATGACAGGGTGTCCCTGACCTTTCCCCCTTTCTGGCCCCTCACACTCGCTTTTCCCTAAAAAGAGGGTGTTTGTTGTTGTTTGCAGGGGGGTGTTGCTTTTTTGCTTAGTTGCACTGGGGACTAAACCCAGGGATTCTATCTCTGAGCTACAATCCCAGCCCTCTTTATTTTGAACCAGGGGCTTGCTAAATTGTCAAAGCTGGCCTTGAACCTGTGATCCTCTAGTCTCAAATTCCCAATTGCTGGGATCACAGACTTGCCACTGTGCACAGCTCACAGCTCGTGGGTGCTTCTTTAAACACTTCAGGAAATGCCTGACAAAGAGAGGGCAAGAAAAAGTACTAGGACCATTCCAAAGAGAACAGGGCCAAAAGCTAAGGAACGCAGATAAGGAAGCTCGGAAGAGAACAAGCTCCTGCCAGTGTTTCCACGTCCATGTGGGGTTTGGCAAAAGCTGGGGGCTACTGGTTGCACAATGGACCAAGTGCAGCTGCAGTGACACCCCGCCCCTCCCCCTTAGCTCCCTGGTCTTCAGCTTCTAACCTAGGGGATTCCTCTTGCCTAGAGACTCTCTGGGTCTGTGACAGTGGAGAGGTTTGCCTTTGTGCTCTGCCCCCAGATGCAGCAGGTTTACCAGCTCAGCTTTTTTGGTCCGTGGCGGTAGATCTTGCTAGCTGGGACGCTCATGGCATGATTACTGTGCAGTCAGCTGCACCGTGGCTTTTCTCTTGATAGTAATGGCCCTTCGCTGCCGTCTAGCTGGGTAATCGTGGTTCCACGCTGGCGGCAGAGCAGTGAAGAATGGTTTAGCTGCGAATTCCCTGTGCTCCCACAGGAGTGAGTGCAATGTGTATTTTCACTCTGGTTTGTTCCTTTGTAAATTAAGAATGAGCAATGGAAATACTTAATTTTTACAAAAAATAAAATCGATTCGGTTTCTATGTGATATCAGGATAAGCAGAGAGACAGGGGAGAAATTGCCTCCCCAAGATCCCAGGGGGGCTCTTTTGGACTTTCTAACCACCCCATCTCCATTTCTTCCACTCCTCTCTCCCTCTCCTTGTCTTGGAATGCCAGAATCTGCCAAGATTTTCCTTTCTGGTTTCTGTCCTCTACATGAAGGGCTACACCCTGCCACAGGCTTCCATGCCAAATGGCTCCTCTTTATTTCCAGCTGAGACTTTTCTCTGAATTTTCAGAACCAAATATTCAATGGTCTACTAGACAGTCCAATTTGGATTCACAAAAGGGACTCGCCATCTGAAAAATTATACTCCTGTCCTCCTCGAACCCTCCAGACATTGAAAGTCTAGTTGGGAGGGTCCCAGCTGCGGAGATCAAGAGGGGAGGCAGCATTTGGTCACCAGGTCCCTTTGATTTGGCCTCCAATTTTTCCTTCCCCTGAGTGGGTTTGACTCTCCCCTGCCAGTCTTGGGTCACCGATGACCACTCTGTGCTACTCTGTCTTCCATAGTGAAGACAGTCACCCTCTGAAAGGTTGGCTTAATGTGCCACTGCTCAGCTGTGGCCTAAAACACACAATGAGCCTGGATATAGTGGCACGTACCTGTAATCCCAGCATTTGGAGGGTGGAAATAGGATTATTGCAGGTTGGAGGTTACCTTTATCAACTTAGCGAGATCTTGTTTCAAAATAAAAAATAAAAAAGTATTGGAAGTGTAGCATGTAGCTAGAATGCCCCTGAGCTCAATTGCCAGTACCAAAACAAACAAAAAAAATTTAAAATAAAATGAGGTGATTGATAACCATAATTGCTATTGAACAATTGTTATAGAAGTGGAGGTTGGGGGGGCCTCCTTTACAGGGTCTCACTGGGCGTGGTGGCGCCTGCTTGTAATCTCAGCATTTGGGAAGCTGAGACGGGAGGATTGCTTGGGTTCAAAGCCAACTCAGCTACTTAGTGAGGCCCTTTGCAACTCAGTGAGCCCCTGTTTCAAATTAAAGAATAAAAAATAGGGCTGGGAGTGTAGCTTGTAGGTAGAATGCCCTTGGGTTCCACCTTCAGTTCCACACACACACACACACACACACACACACACACAAAAGAAATACTTTGTAAAGTATAAGATCCACATTAGTTACTATTTTATATTTTCAACACTTACATTTTCATAATTGTGAGCACCCCTAGTAGGTCACAGTGGTTAGCAGAATAAGGCTTTAGGAGGCAGAAGGTAAAGGAGGCCTTCCCGTCCCCAACCTCCACTTCTCAGATTTATTTTCACTAGGCCACCTGCTACTTCCTCTGGGAAAGGCTGCACTCCATATTCTCCTGTTTGCCTATCAGATACCTATCAAATTAAATCCCAGCTCAGAAGCCTTCTATTTGATGAAATGCCTCCTAGACTGGCCCTGTCTGTCCCTTCTCAGCCAAGCAAAGAATCACATGCTCTTCACAGTCCCTGTGTCACGGGTCATCAGTGCAGTTTTACAGCTGAGCTCATGGGATGCGTGGCTCCTCCACTAGCCAGTGAGTTCTCCAGGGCCAGAACAATGCTCTGGGTCCCAGTGCCAAGCAGAGGAATGGTTTGTGGGAAGGGCTCAGGGCTTGTCTGCAGAAGGAACAGAAAATGAGAGAAGGAAAAAAACAACCAGAAAGACAGACAGACCCACAGGTGGATGGATGTGGAACTACAGAGAAAGACATTGGGATATTTATCTACAAAAGAGAGAGACAGAAGAAAGAGGTGATGTGCAGAGAACACATTTTCTGGAAACAGAGCGTGTTTAGGATGCTGTGATGATGAATTATTAAATGAACATTTCTGTTAATGAATGGGATTGATCTCAGTAATCATCACTGGCAGCCAAAAGTAGGGAAATGCAGACCTGAAAAAAGGGTTGTCATAAGAAAAATCAGTAAACACAAAATTAAAGAGAGATGCTGGAAATCAAGTGTGCCTTCAGGTGGGTCAGGATTAAGGAGCAGAAGGGAGCCCCTGATCTGGGCTTAGGTGACTTGGGCAGGGGCAGGCCCGCTTGGCCTGAGGTCCTGACAGCAGCCAGGCCTGCTGCTCCTCTTCCTGCAGCCTCCTGCAACAGACACTTAGCCAGCCCCGGCAGCCAGCCCAGCCTGACCCCAGAGAAGGAAAGGCCCCAGAGAGGGACAGGGAGAAGTGTCACTTGCTGAGTGGGAGGTGCTTCTAGAAGTCTGCTTGGCCAAGGGTTTCAAGGCCTATCTGGACCTAACCAGAAGGCAAGCTGTACTAGGTTAGTGGTGTCTGCCTTAGGTCACTGAGAGCAGAGGGAAGAGTGGTCTCTCCGCACAGATCCTTCCAAAAGCCCAACGCAGAGGTTCCAATCGGGTTACAGCGGCTTAAGAGCAGCACACCTCTTCTTCCCTCCTGTCCTCATTCCAAATTCTTTTCACAAAGAACATTTAATTTTCCTATTGCAATAAAATTCTTTCAAGCCTAAGTGATTCACACCAAAGCAGGAGTCTCAAAGGATTTTGGCAAGATTTCAGGTATCTGGCCGGGTATACTTTTGATGGACATGGAACTTGACCCAGTGTGAAGGTAGCAAGGAACAGTCACAGCAGATTTGGCTGCCTGCCTGGAGCCGAGGGCCTGTTAAATTAAAAGCAAGACCTGGCTGGGAGAGATGAATATTACAGAGTTTACAGATGATAGAAACCATCAGTGTACGGCCAAGGCTCCTTATGTTAGATACGGGCAGAGTGCTTTTAAGAATATATGGAAATTGAAAAAAAAAAGATACTTTAGAGCAATTTTAATAGGCTATATGAGTGGGAACAAATTCAAGCAATGAAATGGTTACAGTAACCTAGGGATGCGGTGATAGATCCTAGACAGCACCATTTATTAAGGAATTAGAGCTCAACCCAGGCTTTAATGGAATGTAAAAATCAACAGATAACTGCCTCATAAAAAAATTGAGAGAATGAGCCAGGCGTGGTGGCGCACGCTTGTAATCCCCGTGCTTGGGAGGCTGAGACAGGAGGATCGTGAGGGTTCGAAGCCAGCCTCAGCTACTTAGTGAGGCTCTCAGCAACCTAGTGAGACTCTGTTTCCAAATAAAATATAAAAAAGGTCTAGGAGTATAGCCCGGAGGTAGAAAGCCTCTGGGTTCCACCTCCAGTACCACCAAAAAAAAAAATTTTTTTTGAGAGAATGACTAAATTTTAAATTTAAAAACATACGCTAGTCCACTCTTATTCAAAGAGATATAGTTCCAAGACCTCTAGTAGATGCCTAAAATCATGGAAAGTGTTGTGATACCATGAGACAGCAACCCTGCCACTAGCGGAGGGTAAATACACGGCTTCCATACGCTTCACAAAGGAATAATTCACACCCAAGAAGGATGGTGCACAATTTAAAATGCATACATTTCTAATTTCTGAAATTTTTCTTTTAATATGTTTGGACCATAGTTGACCACTGATATCTGATACTGTGAAAATAAAACTACAGATTAAGGAGGAACTACTGCGTTCTCAAGAAATTTGGTCGTATATATATTGTTAAGAATAGGGGATTGGGGCAGATCAGGACCGATGCTGCTGGTGTCTAGCCTCATGGTAAATTCTCAGTGTGCTTCTGGATCCATTCTGCAGTGTTTGCCCCTCCCTTCTCTGGAAGCACTTCCTTCTGTTGGCTTTCAGGACACCAGGCGCTCCTGCTTTCTCCTGGCCTGGCTGACTTATTTTCAGCCCCTTGACTGGCTGCTGCTCCTCTTGACCTTGGGTGCCTTGGGACTTCTCTTCCTACTCTACTCCCTCCTGGACACTCCCACCCACTCCCAGGACTTCACTACCTTCCATGTCCTTGAATTCTGCAGTCTTTACAAAGCATGAATTAGTGTTGTATCACATGAGTGGGAGAGTTTTCCATAGGATAGTGACAGATCTAAGAACAGGGACACTTTGTGTAACATGAGCCCTCTTCTTTCTTTTCTTTTTCTTCTTCCTTCCTTTCTTTCTCTCCCTTTTCTTTCTTTCTTTCTTTCTTTCTTTCTTTCTTTCTTTCTTTCTTTCTTTCTTTCTTTCTTTCTTTCCAGCACTAGGAATGTGACCCAGGGGCATTCTACCTCTGAGCTACACCCCCAGCCCTATTTTTATTCTTTATTTTGAAACAAGGTCTCACTTAAGTTGCAGAGGGCCTCACTAAGTAGCTGAGGCTGGCTGCAAACCTTAGATCCTCCTGTCTCAGCTTCCCAAGTACTGGGATTACAAGCTGCATCACCACCCCTAGCTCATGAGCTCACTTTTATAAAATAAAAGGGCAAGAACAAAATTCCATATGTTGTGTGTGTGTGTGTGTGTGTGTCTCTCTATATATATATACATATATATATAATATATATATATATATATACTATCTATCTATCTATCTATCTATCTATCATCTATCTATCTATCTATCCTACTGGTGTCTAGCCTCATGGTAAGTTCTCAGTGTGCTTCTGGATCCATTCTGCAGTGTTTGCCCCTCCCTCCCTCCTCTGGAAGCACTTCCTTCTTATGTAAATACACTTTATGTGACTACACTACAATTATACCCACATGTAAATAAATATGGAAAGAAACAGTATTGTTGTCAGGGGCTAAGAGGAAGGAGGCTTTGAGAGAGGAAGAGGAGGAGAAGGTAGAAGTGGAGTAGGAGGAGAAGGTGGAGGAGGAGGGGGAGGAGGTGGAGGGGGAAAGGGAGGGGAAGGTGAGGAGGAGGAGGGGGAAAGGTGGTTTCCTGGCATACCTGATATGATCCCCCTGCATGTAAAATCATTCCATGTGTGACAGATATACCTAATGTGGTTCTTTTTGGTCACCAGAACATAATAATGGTCATTTGAAGATAAGATTTCTGCCAGGCATGGTGGTGCATACTTGAAATCTCAGTATTTAGGAGGCTGAGACAGGAGGATCACAGTTTCCAGGACAGCCTCAGCAAGTAGTGAGATTCTCATCAACCTGGCAAGACCTTATTTCAAAGTAAAAATAAAATAGGGCTGGTGGTGTAGCTGAAAGGTAGAATGCCTTTCAATTTCTGGATTCAATTTCTAGTAATACACACACACACACACACACACACACACACACACACACACACACAGATAGGATTTCAAATGAACTTTCTTCTTTATGTTTTATTTAACATATGGCTTGAAAACATTAAAATAACATTGTAACTACTCAGCAAAAACTATAGACCTATATTTTTATTTGGTGTAAACTCATATAATTAAATTGAGCTTCCTGTTTTTCCTATTCAAGGCCCTAAGTTGGCCTTTATGGCTTTTTAGACACTGAAGTAAAGTCACTATCCAAAATGTTTTTCTGTTGAGAAGTTATCTTAATTGTTCAACAATGTTGGATTGAAATATGCCAGTTTGCCACATTTAAAACTTCTTTATTCTGCTTTAGCAGGTGGTACCGACTGGGATTCCTACTCTACCACCATGAAGACGGCTTTCACGCACAGAACTGGAGCAGTGCCCGCGCCGATTCGGTAGGTCCCTCTTCGGTCACGTTGATAGACACGCTTCACTTTGTGCTTTGTCTTTTATTATTCAAAACAAATAGAGTAACTGAAGAAGGCTTACAGAAAATGTACTGATAGGCTCCATTGTGCACACAGTGCTCCCATCCAAGTATGCAGAGTTCCTGCTCTCAGCAGCAGACAGACCTCCTACAGGAGAACCAAGAACTCTGCCACACTGGCTTTTTATGAAGCTACTGATTTTTTTTTTTTGCATTTACTTTTTTATTAATGTCATAATATTTCAGTTGGTCATTCTTTAAACAAAATAATACATTTCTAGAACATGAAGAATCAAATTATGTGTATAGTCTATGAAAGAGAAAAGAATAAAGTTGCTTGATTAACACAGAGATCAATGCATGACCTTGACATTATTAGTATAATTTATATAAATTTACCTAGTTATGGGACCATTCTTTTTCTAACAAGTATATTTCATTAAATTAAAACTAAATTACAGTCAGGCATTGTGGCACATGCTTCTATTTCCAGCATTTGGGAGGCTGAGACAGGAAGATCACAGTTCATGGACAGCCTCAGCCGCTTAGAGAGGTCCTCTGCAATTCAGTGAGACTCTCCAAATAAAGAATAAAAAATAGGGCTGGAGGTGCAGCCCGGAGGTAGAGTGTCCCTGCATTCTATACCCAGGAACTCGAAAAAATAAATTACAATATATTACTAAAATTAGGATAAATTCCCTAAGTTGTAATAAAACTCTGTCAAGCATCTACTGCTTATTGTGGCTTAGTATAGACCCAGTGTAGAGGTTAATAGGACATTACTACCTAAACATTGTGTATGAGTTGAGCCCACTCCCTAACATAGAGAAGGCATGTAGAGAGTACTGAGTGAACAGACAAGTGGCTGAATGAATCTCCCTGTCACTGCCATCACCAGCACAGCTCCCGGAAGCTGGGAGGAGCCGGCAATCCCTACATCCACGCCGCCACCCCTTCAGTTACTGCTAGCTTGCAGCTGCTGCTCCCATGACCTGCAAGCTGAAGGCTACAGGAATTTCCAGCCCTATGTTGCCTCTCTGAGCTGGACAGTAGGTGAGGGAGAGGGCTCAGGACAGCCCTGCTCCATGCTTCCCTGGGTGGTGTGAGGTCAGCATATGGACCCTCCATTCCCTGTGTTTACTCTGAATCGTTTCTAATACAGAGGCTCTTTCCCCCTTAAAAGTTCAAGTTAGGAAGAAGTCAGATGGGTTATTGGCAAGTCCATGGCTCACCCTTGTTATCCCTGCTCCCCCAGGCTAGTAAGAAGCCAGCCATGCCTGCTCAGTTTCATGGTTGGTGAAATGGGATGCTGATCACTTCTGAAGAGGTTAAAAGACTGTTAAAAGAACAGCGGGTGCAGGGTAGAGCACAGAGAAGTTCCTCAGTAATTTTCACTTACCCCCCCCACCAAGTAAAATATATGATAATCTTTAAAACATGCAAAGCTGCGAGACTCCCAATCCCTGAGATGCTGGTTATTGACCTGGCCACACTACCTCCTTTAACTGAGATTTATCATCCGACTGATACACAGGCCAGTTCACAGACAGGATCAGAAGAAGCAGCAATTGGGATGGAAGCCAAAAGCAAAGAAGCACTTGGAGAGTCTAAGTCAGTGGTCCTCAAATTTCATATTTTAAAAAAGTTCTCATAGAAGTTTTTAATATATTTAAGTAGTTCCAAAAGATGAAACGTTCCTAAATAGTAATAGTTTAAAATAAAGCTTGAAAATACAACCAATGGGCACTCTAAATGTCCTAGTAAATTAATATGCACCATCATTCTTTTTATTTTATTTTATTTTATTTTTGGTGATACTGGGGGTGGAACCCAGAGGCTTTCTACCTCTGTGCTATACTCCAAGACCCATTTTATATTTTATTTGGAAACAGGGTCTCACTAAGTTGCTGAGAGCTCACTAAGTATCTGAAGCTGGCTTTGAACCTACGCGATCCTCCTGTCTCAACCTTCCAAGCGTGGGGATTACAAGTGCGCCACCACGCCCGGCGCCATCATTCTTTTTAAAAGATATTCAAACAAGTTCTTTGATCATTTATTTCAATTTTTTTTCTGGATTCTTTTTTCCTCATTCCACTTTCTTGAGTGAATTCTTCCCTGCTGTAACATATTTATGTTTGCAAGAAACTTACTGACCCCTCTATTGTACTTCTTTGCAACTACTTTAGTATTTTAGCTGAAATAAATTTTAAACACGTTAATGTGACCTGTACATGTGTGTGTATGTGTGGTACTGCGAATTAAACCCAGAGGCATTCTATTTTTGAGCTACAGCACTATTCCTTTTTTATAATTTTATTTTGAAACAGGGTCTTACTAGGTAGCTGAGAGTCTGGCTAGGTTGCTTAGGCTGTCCTCAAACCTGGGATCCTCCTGTCTCAGCTTTCCAAGTACTGGACCTTAAGTAATGAGTTACCACAATCATTTTAGTTACATAATTTGTCAGAGCAATAAATATATTGCAATATTAATAATTACTAAATATAAAAAGTGATTTTTTGAAACTACATTTTTTTTTTCTTGACATGTGCTTTACTATGTTACCCAGGCTGTCTCAAACTTCTAGGCTCAAGTGATCCTCCTGCGTTAGCCTCCAAAGTGGCTGGAACTACAGGCATGCACCACCGTGCCCGGCTTGAAACTGCTTCTTAATGAGATAAATGGGACTGTTTTGTTTTCAGCGAGATTATATATGTGATTTTGAGTGGTGGTGTTTTTTTGTTTTGGGATTTATTTATTTATTTATTTATTTATTTATTTATTTATTTTGGTGGTACTGGGGTACCTGGAAGCCCTTCTACCTCTGGGCTACACTCCCAGACCTATTTTTTTATTTCTTGGAAACAGGGTCTCTTAAGGCAACGCGGCTGACATCTAACCTGCGCGATCCTCCTGTCTCCGCCTCCCAAGCGCGGGGATTACAAGCATGCACCCGGCAGGTGGTGGTGTTTTTTGAATGACCCATATGCAACGTAAATACTTTTGCTCCTCTTTTTCTTTTTCCAGTTTATAGCTGCTGGTACTAGGGAAGTTTATTTACACATATAAATAAGTAGATATGAATGAAAGGAGTTTCGGTGTAGCAAAGTCGTCAAGCACTCTGAACTCCTTTGGAGTTATATTCCAGAAATTGTAAGGTGATTCTTAGTGACTGATGCTCTGACACCCTGGTAGGGTGCTCCTTCAATTTTACTGAAACCAAGTAATGAAATGATTTGTCACCCTTTATCAAGTTATTCCCTATCTCAATTTTTAAGAAATATACCTAAAGGCACAACTTAAATGACTGTTAAATTACCCATCGCTCTCCTGAAGGCAACCTGTTTGGTATTACATACTCAAAAAGGACTTGGGAAATAGAAACATTAATTTTATTTTTTTTAGAAACATTAATTTTAATAAGTGTTTTCTGATATAATCTTGTTTTAATAAAAGCCTTTTATCATCACATACTTTAAATATCATTTTGTCAAAATCTGAGAGCCGAAGACTTAACTCGTACAGTTTACACCATCTATGAGTAGTTGGTTAAATCAATCCTGTTGTCAAACCAATGAGCTAAGTTAGGTTTACTTCATGTAAAAGTAAAATCCACCTAAACTTTCAGCTCCTATAAGAGCTAATATACAGTTTGAGGAATATTATGAAAATTACTGAAAAAATAAATTATGGGATACATATTTTAGGGAAGAATATGAAATTAGACAGGTGTAAAAAGATTCATCTGGTAGGGAAAATTATAGACAAATAATGAAAATAATGCAATGAAATGTGTAACTTTTAAGTGAAGAGAGGAATATTATAATAATTTGATTTCTGTTAGTTAAATATGTCATCATATATATGCAACTCTGGTACTTGACTTTCAGGAATTATTAAATAGAAATCACATATGAACATCAGAAACTATTTTATCAGTTTGATTTAGACATCAAATCAAACATTTCCTATATATCTAATGAAAGAGAGCTGGGTGTGGGGCCGCACGCTTGTAATCCCTGAGCTTGGGAGGTGGAGACAGGAGGATCGTGCAGGTTCGGTTAAGCCTCTCTGGCTTAAGAGACCCTGTTTCCAAATAGAAATATAAAATAGGTCTGGGAGTGTAGCCCGGAGGTAGAAGGTAGAAGGGTTCCATCCCCAGTACCACCGAGAGAGAGAGAGAGAGAGAGAGAGAGAGAGAGAGAGAGAGAGAGAGAGAGATAGTTATATAGTGTGAAAATTAGTCTGGAAATTCAGCATGCACTTTTACTTATTGTTAAACATTTTCAACATAAAGGGAAATGAGGACTGACTACTTTGGAGGAAATATTTTGTAATGAAATTGGATTAAAAATAAGATTTAAGTCAGATGCAGTGACACACACCTGTAATGCCAGTACTTGAGAGGCTGAGTCAGAAGGATGACAGGTTCAAGGCCAACCCATAATTTAGCCAGGGCCTGTTTCAAAATGAAAAAAAAAAATAGGGTTGAGCTATAGCTCATAGGTAGAACACACTGGGTTCACTCCCTAGTACCTCTAAAAGAAAAAAAGATTTAAAGACTTTACTGAATGACGAATACAAAATCTGGGGGGAAAAAAACTACAAGATTTTTATCTACCAGTTTTATCCAGTTATCTTTAAAAACGTGGTGTCCCAGAAAAGATTCTAGTTATATTTAACGCGATCATCATCACCCAACTGTACTGCATCCCCTCTTCAGACTTCTCTCTAGCTAATCATATTGCCCAGGGATTTTTTTTAAAGCTGCAAGAATGCTTATCTTGAAATGCATGAGGAAAAGAGCAATTTTAAGCATTCTACATTCTCAGCTGCCTCTTCTAAAAGATGGATGAACATTTTATAATTGTTAAGAGATAGAAGACTAGACTGTACTCTGAAGCATGCTGTCTATTATGTACTGAAATCCCTAAACAACCTCCCCACCCACCAGGCGGTGACATCCTGGTTACAGCTTGGTCCCTCGCTCTCTATGGAAACTCCCAGACACCGATGGCCTGACGAGGCCTGGGTGAGTGCAGGAAGACTGAAGGACAGGAGGCCTCCCTGCAGTCTTCTGGCCCAGCTCCCCTGCCCTTTCAGCTGGAGTGTGATGTTGAGAGGCAGGGCTCCTTAGCATGATCCTGTGTTGACAGGTGAAGGGAAAGCCAGGAAGGAGGAGTGGTCAAGACAGACAGGACCTACATAAATGTGCAGGTCTGTTCCCAGGCAGACATGATTTCTATAAGAGTATATTGAGAAATCAAGGTCTGAAAATTAGTTCTTTTTTTTCTTGGTACTGGAAACTATACCCAGAGGCATTCTACTTCCCAGCCACATCCCCAGTTCTAGTTTTTATTCTGAAACAGGGTCTCACTAGGTTGCTGAGAGTTCAAGTTCCTGAGGCTACCCTCAAACCTGCTATCCTCCTGTCTCAACCTCCCCACATACTGAAATTACAAGTGTGTGACACCAAACCTGGCTTGAAAATTAATTCTTTTCTTTTCTTTTCTTTTTTTTTTTTGGTACTGGGAATTGAACCCAGAAGCATTCTACCTCCAAGCTATATCCCTAACCAATTTTATTTCTTATTTGGAAACAGGGTCTCATTAGGTTTCTGAGAGCCTCGCTAAGTTGCTGAGGCTGTTCTTGAACCTGCAATTCTCCAGTCTCAGCCTCCCAAGTACTAGGATTTTAAGGGTGCACCACCATGCCCAGCTGCGGAAAATTAATTCATTTAATTTTGAAGGACATAATTAATTCATTTAATTATTTTGAAGCTATTTCTGAAGGAATTTCTTTAAAGTTGGCTGTGGTGGCACATGTCTGTAATCTCAGTTCTTGGGAGACTGAGACAGGAGGATCACAGGTTCCAGGCCAGCCTTATCAACTTAGCTGAGACCCTGTTTCAAAGTAAAATGTAATAGGCTTTGTAGCTCAGAGTTAAAATACCCTGGATTCAACTACCACTAACACACACACACACACACACACACACACACACACACACACACTATCACAGCACTATTTGTGCTGTGTCCCTTTTGAAAAATATCTCAGTTTACATCTGAATGGCAGGAAAGTAATCAATCATACAGGTGCTTTCAAACTTCAAAATATTTGTTTCTTTGGAACACAATATGAATCTGCCCAGCCTTGTTTTATTTTATTTTATTTTAAGCCAATATAAACTATTTTAAACACATCCAAAAGAACAAACAGTTAATCCCCAGCTATCACTCACCTATAACAACCACCTAAAATAATTTTAGATCTCTCTCCAGTCATCTTTCTCATGGACTATATCCAAATTCCAGGTATTGAACCATTTTGATTCTTTTTGTATGTTCCAAGATAAAGATGCTTTAATATATATATATAAATAATACCATTATCTTACCTTTAAAAATCAATTCCCAAATATCAAAGAGCAAATCAGTAGCCAAATTTCCCCAATAATATCCTAATTTAAAAAGTGGTTTAAAATGAAATCCAAATAAAATCCATACATTTGGTTATGATATATCATTCGTTTAATTTACAGATCCCTCTTCTGTTTCCCTTCCTGATAATTTCTTTGCTGAAGAAATAGGATTATTGTCCTGGATTTCTTCTGATCCCATCCCTATCATGTCATGTCACTTAATATCCTCTATCCATGTCATTTCTATAAGTCAATATTCTAGAGACTTGGTCTCATTCAGATTCCATATTTTGGCAAATACATTTAACAGGTGGTGGTGTATATATCCACCTGAAAACATAGAATCTGGTGACCTCTCTTTTTTTATCTCTTTGACATCACTGGCCATTACCTAGATCTACCATATTTTTAGGGACTTGCAAACCAAAAAATGAATATCCTAACTGGTATACTTCTTTTGTCAGCTGGAAGATGTCTGTAGAGAGAAACTTCTCTTCATCAACTGTCTGGTTGCAGTGAGGTACCTTTTGTGCATGAGATTATCTAGCTCTTCACAAAAATTAATAAAATTAATTTAGATGATCATTCTTCTAAATTTCATTTTAGTCCTTCTGTACTTTTATTGGGAGCCATCCTAAGTTACAAAATTATTTCTTATGGAGACAATCTAAAAATTATATTTGGCATCAACTTTTAGGCTAGTCAATCTTTGAAAAATAAAATAAAATGACTTGACATGTGCACCATTGTGAGATTTGGCACTTAATCCTTTATTCTAACTTCTACTCTTTTTTGTAGTCAAAAAAGTATCAGAAGATTAGGATATGCTTATTCACTTAGTGATCCTATTCAAAATCAGACACAATACAATGATGAGTATGTTTGGAAACCATATTCTAAAGAAAATTTCATGGAAAATGCTACTATAACAGGAGTCGGGAGCTACAAATTTCATCCCAAACAAGTAAGACAATAGTTGCATATCTTTGTTTTTTTTTTAATTTTTTATTGGTGCACTGTATTCATACATCATAGTGGGATACAAACTTTTGTAGACATACATGCACACATCGCCCAGTCAGCCCCCACCCGATCCCCACGCCATTCTCTCCCCATCCCTCCCTCCCATGCTTGGCTTAGTGGTTGACATCTAGTATTATAGCAATTTATCCAAACTTAAAAATGATAATATCACATAACAGTTTCATTTGTCTGATACCAAGCTTTTGATGACTTAAAGATAACATTTCAATATTTCTTTTTACTTTCTTTCTTACCAGAGAATATTTTTTTTCTATTTTTTTTTTGGTGATACTATCATATATTTATATATTTATTTTTCAGAAAAAAAATCTATCCTAATATGGAATATGGACTCTAGATATCCACAACGATCTTGAAAAAGAACAAAGCTAGAAGATATATATTTTGATTTCAAACCATATAAAGCTACAATAATTGAAACAGTGTAGTACTGTTCTAAAGGCAGATATATAAACCATTGGAGTTAAATACAAGCCTAGAGCTAAACTCTTCCCTATATTGTCAAGTTATTTTTGACAAGGTTTCCACGAACATTTGGTGGTAGAAATAATAATCTTTTAACTAAATATTGTTCAAAAATAATAATTACATGGAAAAGAATAAAATTGGACCCTTACCTAATCCCATATACAAATATTAACTCAAAATAGATAAAAGACCTAAATATAAATCTTAAGACTATAAACTTTTAGGAGAAAATCTGGGTCATAAAACCTCACAACATTGAAATTGGCAGTGATTTCTTGGATATGATTTCAATGGCACAGGCAACAGAAGAGTATACAAACTCCCTAAAAAATAAAAAAAATATATTGTATATCCAAAGACAATGTAAACAGAGTTAACAGTTACTAATAGAATGGGATAAAATATTTCCAAATGCTTTATCTGAAGGTATATTAATATTCCAACTAGAAATCCTAAAAATTAACAATAAAGGCAAACAATATAATTTAGAGATAGGTAAAAGACTAACATAAGTAATGAATCTCCACAGATAACCAATCTTAGTTGTCTGTTGGATGGAAAATCTTATTTCTCTGGTTCTGGTGCGTGTTACCTATTTCTTCTTTGTAGTTAATCTCTGTGAGTATTTTCTCTAGCGCTGGTTTTGAAGACATAAATTCCTTCAGTTTCTGTTTGTCATGGAAGCTTCTTATTTCTCCATCTAATTTGATAGAAAGTTTTGCTGGGTAGGACATTTTTGGCTGGAAGTTGTTTTCTTTCAAAATTGGGAATATGTTACTCCAAGCCCTTCTGGCTCTCATGACTTGGTTTGGGAAGTCTAGAGTGATTCTAATTGGTTTGCCTCTGAATGTCACTTGGCCCTTTGTTTTTGCTGCCTTTAAGATGCTCTGCTTGGCTTCCACATTGGTCATTTTGACAATTATGTGTGGTGGGGACCCTCTTCTCCAATCCTGTCTAAAGGGAGTTCTATAAGTTTCCTGGACCTGTGTATCAACCTCTTGCTCTATATTTGGAAATATTTCTGCTATTACTTCCTTGAAGAGATTGTTGATCCCTTTGGTTTCACTTTCTTTTCCCTCCTCTATTCCAATTATTCTTAGGTTAGCTCTCTTAAAATGGGCCCATATTTCTTCAATATCAGATTCCTGCTGTCGGATATTTTTTTCTAGATTAGAAACTATGCGTTCATTTTTGGATTGATCATCTTCTAAAAGCGAGATTCTGTTCTCCATGTGGTCTAATCGGTTGTTTGTGCTTTGAATTGAGGTCTTTGCTTCATTAATTGCATCCTTTATCTCTTTTTGACTCTCTCTGAGTTCTTTTCGAAGCACCTCTATTATTTCTACTGTTATTTTCCTGATTTGATCTTCTAGAAATCTCTGATTTTCTGTTTTATCGGGTTCTGATGTTATGGTGTTGTGTGCATTCATTGCTCCAGTATTATTCCTCTTTCCCATGATTTCAGAAGTTTGTGCCTTCTCTGGGTTCTTCCCTTGGGTCACTATGACTTCATTTAAGGTGTTCTGGATCTCGAGTCAGTAGTATCTCAGACCCCACTACTCCTTTACTGGGTTGTATCACAGAGTCTCCGACCCAGAGAGTCGATAGAGGCTGCTTTAGACTTTGGGTGGTGCCAGGTTGCATGTTCTCTTATGGTGTGATATCTCTGCCACCGCCACTCCCCGACTGGGTCAAGTCCCAGGGAGTACAGTACTGGGATTTCTCCTCTGTGGCCCGCAATTTGACTCACTGTTTTTGAGTACGCAGATGTAGCCGTACTGAACTTGGTGAATTCGCTGCTGCTGCCGCCAGTGGCAATATGGCGCTGCTGCCACGCCCTCGGCCGTGAGGCTGGAGTATTTCTTCTTGGTTTTGATTTCCACTCTGAATTTCTGCAGCGTGTGCTGAGCTCAGCCACTGGGAGCTTTAGATGTTCCTTCGCCAAGAAATCCCGCCTGGCTGTTCCGCAGTGGCTCACCTTGGCTTGCTGTAGCCGTCCGGTGAAATCGCCACTGCCGCCGGTAGTATGGCGCTGCTGCCGCTTCCTCGGGGGTGAGGCTGGTGTATCTCCTCTGTGGTTCTGAGCTCTGTTCTCAGTTCGCTTTCTCTCTGGAGCCTGGTGATTTTTTTGTTTCTCTGGTGATGGTGTTTTCTGGCTATGAAAGGCGCTGATTTTGTGGTAATGGAGATTGGTTGTTAGCGGGGCTCTTAAGCCCCGCTTTTCTCGGTCGCCATCTTCCCGGAAGTCGCATATCTTTGAATTGAGAACTGTATTAACAGTCCATGAGAGGATGAATATGTCTCAATGACCTCCCCCTTCTTCTCCTTCTTACACTATTTCCTGCCTATCTTCTCATCTTCATTCCTAACCACTTCTCATCTATCTCCTAGTTTAAAAAAAAATGGATAGCCTCAGCAATTTAGCAAGACCATTAGCAACCTAGAAAGACCCTGTTTCAAAAACAAAAATAAAAGGTGCTAGAGAAATAGCTTGAAGATAGAACACCTCTGGGTTCAATGCCTAGTACAAAAAAAACATTGAAGTGAAATTCACATAATATAGAATTAACCGTTTTAATATGAACAGTTCACTGGCACTTAGTATATTCACATAGTTGTGTAACCACCACCTCTCTCTTGTAGAAATTTTCATCTCCTCAGAAGAAACCCCATATTTATTAAACAATTACTTCCCCTTCCTTGTCCCCTGGATCTGGGAAACCACCATCTGCTTTCTCTCTGTATGGATCATCCATGTTGGATGTTTTATATATGCAGTCATATGATAGGTAACTTTTTGTGTTTGACTTCTTTCACTTAGCATAACATTTTTGAGGTCAACTTAGGTTGTAGCAAATATCAGAACTTCTCATTACTGAATAATGTGGATGGACATTTGGATCAACTACACCTTTTGGCTATTGTGAATGGTGCTGCTATGAACAAACATGTGTGAGTTCTTATGTTCAGTATTTTGTTTTGTGCATCCTCAAACCTCCCTGCCTTTTATTACTGTTACTTCCCTCTTTGAATGCCTCTCTCCTGTCCATTAAAGGGAACTGTTCTATATTTCTTCAAGGCTGAGCGTAAAAACAGCCATCTCCAATTCCCCTCTCTGCTGGAGGAAGCTGACTCTCCTGTGTTGTGGCACTGTGCACCCTTCTCCAGCTATAATAAGGGTTTTATTTGCTCATTGACCACCAGGGATGGAGCCTCTGGATGTATTCAGTAGATGACAAGAGCCGGGTGTGGTGGCACACCCTTGTAGTCCCAGCATTTAGGAGGCTGAGACCAGAGGATCGCGGTTCACAGACAGCCTCAGATACTTAGGCCCTTTGCAACTCAGTGAGACCTGGTTTCAAAATAAATAATAAAAAATAGGACTAGGGGTGTAGCTCAGAGGTAGAATGCCCCTGGGTTCCATCCCCAGTACTGCAAAAAAAAAAAAAAATAGGTGACAAGGTAACAGAATGGACATTTGATGATTAAAAGGATGTGAAAGATAAAGACAAAGATAAAGGGAAAGACGATGTGCACATTTCTGATTTGGATGACCAGTGTGTGCTAACGCTTTTGACTGAGTTGAGACTTGGTAGAAGACCAGGTTTGGTGGGAAGAGAATAAGGGGAAATGGCAGTTCAGGTGAAGGCATTTTGGTTTAAGATATGTCCAGTAGGCATGTGACTATTGGGTTAGTCAGCTTTTTGTCACTGAGACCAAAATACCTGTCAAGAACCACTTAGAGGAGGAAACATTTATTTGAGCTCCTGGTTTCAGTGGATTAAGTCCATGGTTGGGCAGCTCCATTGCTCTAGGCCTGAGAGAGGTAGAACATCATGGAAGAAGGGCATGATGGAGAAAGGTTATTTAGCCCATGGCAGCCAAGAGGCCAAGAGAGGATGGGGCTGGAGAAAAGATAAACTATTCCAGGGCATGCCCCAGTGACCTCTAACTCTGTCCCACCTCCCTTCCAGTAGTCCATTCAGCCATCCATGGATTAATTCCTCATGATCCAGTTACTACTCAAAAGTCCCACCTCTGACCACATGAGACTTGGGGACATTGCAGATTCAAATATATGGGGTTGGAACTCATGTGAGAGAGATGACTTGGAGATGTAGACATGGGAATCTCTAGAACATACAATATGCCCATTTAACTTAATTCCTTATGGCAACCAATCATTTCAGTCTATTTGCCTCTTAAGTATTTTCGTTAAATTCAATGTAAAGAATTGGATTACAATTATTATACTGTAAAAGGTTCACAGACTTATTTGGCTGCCTGCTTCCATTTTAATAAAACAATAACTATGCATCCCCCCTTCCTGGAAATCTACCTTCTTTAAGCTAATAAACACAAATATGTAGTAACAAATTTGAGTTCTTTCATGTATCTTTGGTTTTGAGGGTGGTGGTGGAAAGTGGTATTACCAACTTTTAGGACCTACAACATCCACGCAGACATATAAATGTTATTCCTGTCAGTGCTGTTAAAGGATCTCACTCAATGAGAGGTAGCATGACAGACTCCCCTTGTGCCCTCAGCCAATGAGAGCTGGTGTGGTGGACTGACCTTTGTCCTCTCAGCCAATGAGAGCTGGTATGGTGGACTGACCTTGGTGTTCTCAGCCAATGAGAGCTGGTGTGGCAGACTGACCTTGGTGCTTTTGTCTAATGAGTGTTGGCATGCCAGACTGCAGACTTTTCTCATCTAAGCATTGAGCTCCAACAGCTGCCACCACTGCACAAAGACATTATCTGTTCCTTGTGGTCTTGCCCAGCACCTCTGATAGTCTAGTCCAAGGGATCTACCTTTCTGAGTCCAGGGGACAGGGACTTAAATAGCACTATGGGTGGGCAATCAGCAATCCAGACTGAGAACTCTGTATATCAAATGGATTCTTCAAAAGACATGGTTACATTCAAAATTGGTTTTGACGGTAGATAAATCGTAAGGGAAAGAGGATTGAGAGAGAACCTGAAGAATGAGGCTTCAAAGACAATTTGGAATAATTAGTATACTTAACTATTTGGAGGAATTTCAATATAAATGGAAACACATCTTGGTAAGTAGAGAGGGAAGTAGAGCAAAGAGAGGATTTTCTTTGTAAGATAGGAGAATAAGGGCAGGTTTGTTTGCTGACCTCCCAGTGGAGAGGGAGACACTGAAGTTGTAAGAGAGAAGTGAGGACTGTTGGAGCGCTGTGCTGGAGTAGACAAAGGGGACAGCATTCAATGGCCCAGGAAGGCTGGGTTGTCTCCTCCCAGAGTGTGTCAGTGCAGGTGGTGGCTGGCAGATGGCACAGAGGGCCTCAGAGCTTCTCTGCTGATGGCTGCCATTTTCTTAGAAAGCTAGGAAGCGTAGTCACAAGAGAGAAGATGGCAAGACGGGAAGGAGGTTTCGAGTTTATAGAATCTCTTTGAAGGAGAAGAGGAAACCATGCCTACCCTCCCTTGCCCTTCACAATGTTGTGAGACTCTATGCATGGTGGCGGTTCTCTCTGCGGCTGACAAAGGGAAAGCAGCCCCATCTCTGCTCCTTGGGAACGTGTGGCCAGAACTGGAATAGTGTGGTATTCTCCTCTGGTCTTACCTGTGGGGAAATTCTGGTTGGTAGCACAGCTCTTTGCAGCTTGCAATCACATTGCATTTCTCTTGTCATTCATGTGAAAAGTCAAAGAAGTGCCATTGCATCCGGGTAAAGCAAAGGCTCCTGTTGACAGGTGCCCTGCACACATGCCACTGCAGAAATAAAGGATTCCAAAGACTATGCTCACACAGATACTCATATTCTTGATTTCATCCAGTGAACCCGAATGGATTTTCTTGACAACTGTGTTTGCATTGATAGGACATCGTTCATTGGACACTACCTCCTGGGCATCTGAGAAATACAGCAAGGAGCTGCCTCCCTTGGAAAATCCCTGCTTCGATGGAAGAAATTAGGAAGGCAGTATCGAATCAGTTTATTTCCCACACTAAGAGAGACTTTGTGGATATGTCCACAGGTACATGTGTTTGCTCTCCACTTCCCCTGGCCAGGTGCTATGTGCTGAGTTGCAGCAGTTAGCAGCATGGATGTCTGTCTCTTTCCTCAAGGAATTCACAGTCTAGCCGTGAAATAGGAAATTTCATGAGCCAAAACAGGCATGCCTACAAAAGTGCACCTTGTAAGAAACGCAGGTTGCTCTGGGCACAGAATGGAACAGTTATCCTAACATGGGTGGTGAGGCAGGGCTGGGAGATGGTGGTCCTCGGCCCTGAAGGTTGAAGAGAAATGAGCCAGGTGAAGATGCAGGGAACTGGTGGTAGTGGTTGGGGGAGAGTGTTGTTGCAGATTTGGAAGGACCCAAAGGAACATTTGAAAAACAAAGTGAACTTTTCAGCATATACAGAGGCAAGGCAAGGGCAAGTGAGGGGAACGAGAGAAGAGACCCTCATGGGCAGCAGAGCCCCATCTTGGCATGCTAAAGCACACCGCAGTTTCCTCCAGCAACAATCTAAAAGGTTTTTATGTGGGTAGAGACATGATTCGGATGTGGGCTGTGGAGTGAAGGAGGTGGCCTTGGAAGGAGTGCAGCAAGGCCAGCGGGAGGCTGTTGAAGCAGCCCAAGAAGAGGATGATGGTTGTGCAGTGGGGACGAATCAGCACGCAGGATGACAGTGTGGCCACTTCCAGGGCAGAAGCTGTGGCTCTGACTCAAATTCTATCACCACTGTCCACTCCAGGGTCCTGCTCTTCATGGACAATGAAAACAATTAATGATGGCATTAACCCATTCTGCCCCCATGACCTCAACACCTCTTAAATATCCCATATCATAATACAGATGCAATGGCAATTACATTTCAGCGTGTGTTTGGAGGGGACATTCACATTGCAGCAGATATGGGCTGTCATATGACTGTATGGGGTTAGAAAGGTGACACAGGGAACCACCCAAGCTTCCAGCCAAGCCTGAATTTGCAGCCCTGATACTCACACTGCGCCCTGCTGCACCTGTCACCTCTGAGTTTGAGCCTGCTGGAGCCCCTGGCCTCAGTTGTGCATCTCTCTTCTGTTATTCCTTTCTTTGTTCACCTAGGATTCAATTTGCTCTACTTTGATCATTTACTCACTACATATTGTTTAGTTTTTATCTTCTAGAAATGGACTCACATTTCTAATCTACGGTCACTCCAATGAAATTTGAGGACCAAGGAATCCACATGCATGAATATAACAGAGACAATCCGCTGGTTCCAATGGAAAGTACTGCTCACTCTTAGATATTCCAAACCCTTCCAGTCTGGGTTCTGTCCCTACCAAGTCACTGAAACTGTTCTTGTCAAGGTCAAGCCTTCTCGGGGGTCTTTGTATCTGCGTCTTTCTATCTACCTTTGGGCAGCAGTGTTGCTGGCCACATTCTCCTTGTGATCTATTTTTTCAGCTAAAACTCCAGCTCCTTCTGCTGGTTCCTGTTAGGCTTGCCTTTGCTTGCCTCCTCATGACCTTCCTCTCTCTCCATCCTCCTCACTCGGGGTTCTGGCCACGCAGGCCTTTTTTAGTCCCTGTAAAATGCCAGTTTCTTTTCCGTCTTCAGCCAGTGTGTGCACTGTCCGCTTTGCTGAAATGTTCTTCCCCAGTAATTCCCGTGGCTTGGCTTTGTCATCCCATAGGATCCAGCTTCAATGTCACCTCCCGTGAGACCTTCTTTTTTTTTTAATTTTATCTGAAGAGATGTGCTACCACTTTATTTCATTTAAAATTTTGTGCTGTGAAATCATTTGATATATTCTTCTCTTGTTTCATCCTTTCTTCTCCTATTTAGAATGCTCCCCAAAGACCTTTATCCACTCAGGGCCCTGGGCAGCATCTGATGGGTAGAAAGAGCCTAGGAAATAGTTGCTGAATGACAGAAAAAAACATGTGGAAAATGCCTCTTTGTGAAGCTATATGAATATGGGATCAAAAGGCCATTATACCTGCAGATAAATATTAAGGGTCATGGGAAAACATTTGAATGTCAGCATTCTTAAAAAATGTCTTTGAGTTTCCAATCAAAGTTGTTCATTCAGCATGAGCAAATCACAATTTCCCCCTGTGCAGGTAAATACCCAAGGCCTGTCAAGACTCTCTCTTAAATCTCTGAACTCCATCTGCTTCTCTCCCTCCCACAGCCCTGTCTTAGTTCAGGCTTCCAGTGCCTCCCCTTGGACGACCTCTAATCCAACTCCCTGTTCTGTTCTGTCCCCTTTAATCCACTGTGAACACTGCAGCCATAGTGAGTTTCTAGATGTGCAAGTTGATGTGACCTTCTGGTTTAAGTTCTTCAGGGACCGCCTGTTATCTTCAGAACAAAGGCTAAATGCTTCAGTCTATAATATATATCATCTTGTCCTTGCCTCTCCAGAACCCACCCCCAGGAAACTGTACTGCCGCCCAGCCTGCAAACTCAGCACACCCTGTGGCCTCCTCCCATCTGCACACAGTGCTTCCTTCATAGGAAACACCTCTCCCCTTCTTTGCATCCATCTCCCTGTCACTGAAATCTAGACTTCATTTCTATCCTAGAAACCTCTGATCCCCAGCTTTGGATCAGTAGCTCTCCCATGTGTTTTTGTAGACACATTCTAATCCCTTTTGAAGGACCTATTGTATAATATTGTAAGTATCTTCTCTCTGTGTGTTTGTTTCCCTAATACCTTAAGCCTCTGAAGCACAGGGGCTGTGCCTTAGCTTTGTATCTCCATTATTGAATTAAGGCAAATGAGGGCTCGCACATGCTTGGAGACAGTGTCTTCCATGAATTCGCACAGCTGGTGAAGACAGCAGAACCAGCTCTCACTTGGCTACAGAGTATGTGCCAATGGTCTTAATGATTTAGAATGGTCCTTGTTGTAGATTGACTTTTGGGTAGAGCATTTCTAATATTAAATGGGCCAGTTTCCTTTTTTGGACAAACTTACTAGTATAGTATCACAGTTAATAAGAAACCAGAAGAAGTTGAGTCCCTGGGGAACAGGGATGGCCCCCTGGAAGGATCTAGGTCTTAGGTAAACTTAGGTCTGGGTTCATGTTATCTTGTCTGTCGATACTTCAGCACCAGGATGGGGGATCAGGAGTTGGTTAAGGCCCATTGTATCATGAACCTCCATGTTAGTAATGTCTGAAGGGGTTCATGAAATTTTATAAGGACAACAAATGCATTAGTTGAGAAAAACTAAGCCCACACTACAGATAAACTTTATATAGCTCACAAGGAGTTATCTTAGGCATACACCACACAGGCAGTCCTCAGAGTGTGGTTCAGATATGAATTGCTAATCCATAGCAGTTACGTTTCTGGTTTTCTGCTGTTCAGTCATAAATTTAGTAAATATTTAATGGTCTCTTAATGTGTTAAATACAGAGGACAAGTTAAAACTAAGACTTCATCTCCATCTTCAAAGGAACTTAAAAGTACATCTAGATCCTGATTTAGGCCTTTTCTGAGTCTTCATATCCAGTTGTCCTATCTCTATACTGGTCCATCCTAGTCCATGTGGAAAAATATTCAAGACCCTTCCTAGCCTGGTCCCAGCTCACCTCTCCTGTTTCATCCTCAACTACTCCTCCCTACTGTGTGTACCCCACACTCCATCGGCCACCTTTCATGGGCACACTGTGCACATCTGTGTTGACCCATCATCAAAGCCCTCTCTGTCTGTCTGCTTTTTGGTCCTTGTCTTTCTCTGCTTCCCCTAACAAAACCTCACACATTCTTTGGATTTCCATCGTACCTTATTCTAAGCTCAGAGTCAGTGATTCACAATTTAAGTGCCTAGGGTCCCACTTCTAGACATCTGCAACATCTGGGATGCAGTTCAACAGTAGGTTTAGAAACCCTTCTCTAGAGGAACAGAGCCCATGGGATATGTGTGTTACAAAAGGGATTTATCAAATTGGTGAGGAACCAGTAGCTACTCAGTCCAAAAGCTGAAGTCTCAGAACATGAAGGACCAGTGATGTAGCTCTAGTGCAAGGTGGAAAGGCCCGGAAACTCCCTAAAGAATTGTTGGTGAGAGTCCACTTTGGAAGAGTCTTCATGTCCTCAGGGGAGAACAGCAGCAAGGATGCACCTGCTCAGGAAGACTCGAGCTCGCCTTCCTGCTGTTTCCGCCTGCTTTCACCCTTTGCTCCCAATGGACCCCAATTGGGACAGCATGCCCACATTCAGGGAAGGATTTCTCTCTCAGTTCTCTGTTCCACATGCCAATCCTCTCATCAACACACCCTGAAACCTCTTAATCCTAGGCGTCTCTCAGTCCAAGTTGATGATCCAGATTAACCATCACACCAGGCGATTCTGACACCCTAACTCCATGTGAGAACCACAGCTCCTGTGTTTGGATCACAAGACAGTGCATTCCATATCTGATCCCCTGTAGATATCTTTCTAATCACACTAGTTTGATTTTTTTAGGCAGAACAATTACTTAATTATTAATCACCTTGGCAAGTAGCAAAGATTGCATCCAGAAAATGAAAACATTGGCTATTGAGTGTTTGTTTCAGGAGAGAAAGAGACACCAATGCATCATATTTCAACAGATTTTTTTTCTATAAAGCTATATGACAAAAGCCAAATCAGAGAAGGGTCTTAGGATCCTTACTAGGAATGATAGGGATGATTTTGCAGAGTATCTCCACAGGCAGCTTCTGAGGTCATTCTAAGGCCACCGGTCATCTGCATCTTCTCTTGGGTCATCCAAAATAAGAGACAGCATGTGGTAGAATGTGTTCCTCTGCTGCTCTAGATAGTAGTCATTTAAAAAATCAATATCAAAATGCTTTCAGGTGCTGGTAGATAAAATTATGCATCCTTTGATATATAATGTATACCAGTAGATGTCATTATGAATCCTTTGATATACACTGTATATTAGAGCTTATTTTAAAAGGACCTTTTGAAAAATTAATTTGGAAGAGATTGAGTTCAATGTTAACAGTAATTTGCACTATTTGGACATTGCTTATGAAACTCATATTTTAACCTCTATCATTCTGAATAAAGATGATGCATGATATCCCTCTGAACTAAGGCTTTGTAACAAGAATTAGGAGTGATTGTTTTTTCTTTTTGGGGGGGAAGATTTAAAGAAGTTTATTAAAAAGATAGAAATACAGAAGATGGTCTGAGCCAATTCACCACCCCAAAGATACAGCACGTGGACCAGTTTTTATACCCATGACCTCCATCTTGTTTACGTAATTCTGACGTAGTAAACGTCCCTGTAAGGTTCCTCCCCTTACCCTGTAAGGTACCTCCCCCAGCAAGGTGTGGCAAGGTGTCTCAGGAAGGTCGACCCCTCCTACCATCTTAGCTAGCTTATCTAATCATGTACATCTGTCTTTAGACAGAGAAAGGCCTAGCTCCCCTCTCCTATTGACTTGCTAATTACTTTTAGCTAAGTCAATCTAAGTTTCAATAGCTGTTTGCTTCCTGACCAAAGCCAAACCTTTCTCTCTCCAGGTCTGCCATTTTGACACAATTATTGCTGAAATATATCTATTAATAATCAGAGCTTTCTCAAATCTTCCTAAGCCATTCCCAATACTGGTACATTCCCCCCTCTGTCTAGTAACTTCCTGACACCTGTCAGGGCAAAGGTAGATACAGAAAATACATTTTGACTTTTACAATTTTACACATTTAACATGAGCTCAATTTCCATTAATTTTTCCCTCATTTCTTTCACATGAATGTATCCCTTAGCAAAGGAATAAGGACATCGAGCCGGTCATAAACTGCTTCGAGCTGAACAGGGATGGAGTTGGGGGCCCCCACTTTAGGGTAACATTCATGCATGTAGTTGGCATGGGGGAATCAGATGGGTCCATGCCATGTGCGTCTATGACCATTCAAAGGGCTTTAATAGATGTTCCTCTTTTGTGCTCAAACCACCATCTGACGTCTGAAAACTTCAACCCTATGAGACGACACTCACAATACAGGTTAACCATGAAAACCTAAACATAGCACTTAAATGAGATATTTTAACTTTTTTGCTGACTTAGGCTGAAACACATAGAAGTGGGATGTATTTAGTATATTTTATGTCATGTGAACCCAGAAGTTAGTACTGTGGAGACCTGAAAGATGCTTTGGGGTAATTTGAATAAATATTTTAGAAGATTCCTTATATGGTATATCATTAGGGTACTGTTTTTGGATTTTAATGCACTTAAAGGTGCCAGTATCTAGTATAGTGGCTTAAGGTAAAACAATAGAAAAATTGGTGTTAGGAGGTTTTGATTGATCCGTTAAATTTTTAAATCATGACTGTTGAGTTGTATGAGAAAATATTGTTTTTGAATCTTTTACCATATTACCAGTCCTATGGGAGGAGTGAATTTATTCTAAGTGAGATGATTTGTGATTTCTCTGGTAATGGTGTGGAACTCATGTTTAATCAGTGGTCCATATATACTTAATGATGATATATTTAATGAATTTATTAGAGATATTTCAAAGAAATGATCGGGTTATTGTTCAGTAATGATAATAATAATGCTATCTAACTCTCCATCAATAAAGGATAAGCTTTGAATGCTTCTTTTCCATGTAATGAGGATGATGGACACCACTCCATCTATGGCGGGTAGATTAAACAAATAAAAATACAGGCTGGTCAGTTAAATATAAATAATGACTTAGAGTATATAACAAGTACTTAAACATATTCACACTAAAAGTATTAATATCTGAAATTCAAATTTAGCTGGCTATCCTGTGCTTTATAAGGCAAGCCTAGCCATATTCAGAATCGCCTTCTCTACTACTCACCTGGCCCTAGGGACTGGTTAGACCTAGTGGAGATCAATGCCTTCTGTGGCCAAGTTGCAGAACAAAAGGATATTCCTGACCAACATACAAATATATTTATTAGAAACTACTTAAACGCATTGGAGCATATTCTTGCTGTGGCTGAGAAAGAAGAAAATTATTTTTTGCTTAAAGTATTTATAAAAAGTACACTGACCATTCTAAATACAAGGAAGGGGTTTTTTAGTGTAATAAATTGCAAGCTACTGCCAGAGTCAAAATGGAGTGAAAAGCTACTGAGAAATGGCTTAACAGGAGTAATTTCCACCTTCCATTTCTACCCTACTCCAGCTCAGAAGATTAAGAAAAATCCTCAGGTGTCTCTGGAATGGAAAAAAATCCTTCCTCGACCCCTAGACACTGAATTTCGACGAAATTATCAAGTTCCAGCTAAAATTCCTGAGCTACAGGATTTTAGTTTCAAATATGGATGCTATTCAAGCCTGCCTATTGCTTCTCAGGGTCTAGGTAAGTATACCTGGAGTTTCTAAAATAACTTCATAGTGGAGCATGGTGGCACATGCCTGTAATCACAGTACTTGGGAGGCTAAGGCAGAAGGAGCACAGGTTTGAGGCCAGTGCCTGGTAATTTATGCCCTGTCACAAAATAAAATAGGGATGGAGGTGTAGCTCAGAGGTAGAACACCTCTGGGTTCAATCCCCAATACAAACAAAACAACCAACCAACCCCAGGATTCAATCCCCAGTACAGAAATTTAGAATAACTTCACAGATCCTGTTGCTTCCCAGCAAAGCTTGCTGCTTGACATACACAGAAGCCACTGCTCTGCCTTTGGTGTTGACAAAGAGAAGGCGCTTAGCCGGGCGAGGTGGCGCATGCTTGTAATCCCAGCATTGGGAGGCTGAGGTAGGAGGATCGTGTTTTGTGGCCAGTCTCAGCTACTTAATGAGACCCTCCTCAACTTAGTGAGACCCTGTTACAAAATAAAGAATAAAAAATAGGGCTGGGCTGTAACTTGGAGGGAGGATGCTCCTAGGTTTAATCCCCAGTGTGTGTGTGTGTGTGTGTGTGTGTGTCTCTCTCTCTCTCCTCTCTCTCTCCTCTCTCTCTCCCTCTCTCTCCTCTCTCTCTCCCTCTCTCCTCTCTCTTTTTCTCTCTCCTCTCTCTCTCCCTCTCTCCTCTCTCTCTTTTTCTCTCTCCTCTCTCTCCTCTCTCTCTCTTTCTCTCTCCTCTCTCTCTGTCTCTCTCTCTGTCTCTCTGTCTCTCTGACACACACACACACACACACACACACACACACACACACACACACACACGCTTCCTGTCTATTCCTGGCAGAGGAATTGAAGCGGCCAGATTGGAAAATGGAGGGCTGACTGATTGTAGCCAGAATTGTTGATGCAGTGGTCTACACCCTGCAGGCTGGGACTAAGGTAACCTGTGTTTTGAGGAGTTTCCTGCCTGTGTCTCAGTTATTCTGGTCTGTCCAGCAACTGCCATCAGTTTCTAACTGAGGTTTCTTCAGGTTCCACTCAGAGCAGACATTTGGTTCCACAGGGCTCTCAGAGTCTGCACCTGCAGCTGAGAAACAGCATGAAGAACAATTTTTGTTTTCTTTTGTTTTTGTTTGTTTTTTTAAACTAACACATGTGTTGTTTTGTGGCCCGATGTCACCATCCCCTCTGAGGTTCCTGAATATAGTAACCCTGGCAGCCAGTTTGGGTCATGGTCACAGAGGAAGCCAAGGATCTTGGCATGCGATTGAACGTGCTGCTCCCATCGCAGGGGGCCAGGCATCTCAGAAGACTGAGAGAGGCAGGAGTTGGGGATAAAGATCTCCGCCTATAAAGTGGAAGGAAGAGCACAGTTGCTGTAAAATGTTATTAAGTATTCTCGAGTGAACTCCAAGATGGGCTCAGGGCCGGCAGGGGCATGTTCATAAGAAGAGCGATAGTTCTCTGCTAGGGTGACAGCCTCTGCATCTCTCCTTCCCCGTGTGCTTCTGCAGTGCCCTCGGTTTTACACAGCTACATGAGAAACCAAGAACGCATAAAGAGACAGACCACCTACCAAAGTGACTACGGGACATCCTACCTGGACTTCTTAATGATCTTTAACTCGTTCACTCCCTCACAAGTCCAACAGTACCTTCGGAGTGTTTCCAACAAAGGTAAGGGGAGGCTCTGGGTTGCCATTTCAACCAAACAAAATATATGGCTTTATGCTGAATAGCAGTTATTCCCATATCTAGGCATGGGAGTTGGAGGGAATCCCCTTGTGTTGTGTAAACCTCAACACACGAGAAAAGCGTTTCTTAAAGAGGCACCAGTGATACTATTCCCATTTATTAAAATGAAACATGGAAGTTTTCATTCATTTTGAATCTCATTTTTCCCATGGTTAAATTGCTCCAAGATGACTTCTCTTTTTCTTATAGCTAATTGATTCCTCTTGTAGATAATTTCACTCCCTCTTGGTTTGGTTTCGTTTTGTTTACTCTTTGTTTCTTATTCGGTGGCATATGTTTGTGCAAGCTGTTTAAGGTGCATGAGAATCTCCATATTTCTCATCCACACAGAAAGCAGATGCCAAACTCAGGGTAGAGTCCCTTTATTCCACATAATAGTGCCCTCCCATTTCAGGACTGAGCGGGTGGGGTGGATTTGGGAGTGTCTCAGGGGTGATTGGTCAGTTTGACTGTGTGTGAAATGTCAACTGAGTTCCGGGAGAAGACACACACTCTTCCCATAGCTGCCTCTCTGTGCCCTCTGTGAGGACTCGCATACCTCGTCACTCCGAGTGTTAGCACGCGTCCCAGTGTAGATGCAAATATTAACATAAAGTGTATTCATATACCACCAAACTGATGTATTATGTCCACTAGAAAACATCCCAACTTAAAGGAGGAAGCAAGAAGCAAACTAAGCAGAGGTTCTAATATTTTTTCCTTCACCTGACAGGTCATCTGCTAAACCTCACTCTGTGCTCAAGACAATGTGGGTCACCAGCTCCTCTGTGCCCTGTGATGGGGCTTAAGCTCCGCAGCCCTCCACCTGCCCTCTGTCTTCCACCTGACCCTCTTGGGTGCTCAACTGCTGCACTTCACTTGTCCCTAGCCAGAGAACTGGCTCCTCTGAAATTTTCATTGAATCCTTTATTTCTGAGATTTCCTGTTCTAAACAAAACTGAAAACTCACTGTAGATGAGACTGAAAGGGAGGGTGTATGTGTATGCTGGGGAAAAAGGGAGTATTTTCCACCCTTGAAAGTATCTGGATGTTGGATTTTAGGGAGGTACCATGAGCAGATGTCTTCATTTGGAGGCACGTGTATTTTCAACTGGGAGCCTCATTCCTCTCAACAATTGTCTCTGAGCCAGTTTGTCACTTCAGAAGTAAAACAAGAGTCTCCTGGAGGTTGGCTGGTCCCATCGTCCCCAAAGACAGAGCAGGGCTGGGTGGCAAGCCCAAAATACTTTCCTGTTATTTCCCTAGGTTTGAGAAAGATATATAAAATCATCTTCTGCATTTTGCCAAGAGTTCACTTCTAGGAGCCACATCTTAGGACCCTCTAGAAAATATCGCTGTCTTCCCCCAGTGGATATTCTCATCTGCAGCCACTTTTGCTCAGTGGACCATGGTGACTGTCACCTTGGCCACCCTTCTGTGTGACATGTGCAATCTAAATCTTGGTGGCACCCCCTAAGGGTGAAACCTCTGCATCCTCCAAGATGACTCAGGTAAGCGGAACTTTTAGATCAACACTGTGTCCACCAGTCGGGCTTTCATGCAAACAAGGTAACCTTAGGACGGACTAGCTTTTGGTTTCTTCTTGGCTCTCCTGCTTTCCTGGTTCCCTTAGAGCAGCACTGGGATGGGTACCCGGAGGCTCACTGCCCAGAGCTTTGCGGTTTTGTTCTGCCTTGGGCTGGTGAAGGAGCTGCTTCCCGTGGGTTTTGGCATCTTTCCCAGCTCTGCTGTAGAAAGGCTCACTCATCAATGCCGTTGTGTTAGAGACTGACAAGCAAGTGGGAGGTTCCCTCTGAGCTCTCCTGCCCCAAACCTCTTGTCAGATTGTAGTGTCAGGGATGATGCAAGTGCTTCTCAGCTAGTGAATTTCAGTGGTGCCTTTTATTTGTCTGTTTTTGCTGTGTGTGGTGGTGGTGACACTGAGGAAGTGGGCAGAGAACAACTCTGGCAGATGTCCTGGCTGAGCTGTTATCAACTCAGCTAAAGCCATTTTGCTGGGTTGTCCTTCGCACAGGGTTGTCCTGATGAAATAGGATCCCAGGACAGGAACATTTTGAAAGGGAAAGAAGTAGAGGAAGGAACAGCCTTCCCCCTAAGTAAGGGCCCAAGTCAGGGTGGGGAGGTGGCCTAGAGAGATGGCAGGGCGGGGAGGAACAGAGGCAACTACGGGAAGACTAGAAACAAAGCTGGGGAAGAAGAAAGAGGGAGCAAGCAGCCGAAGGCAATCCCTCTGCCTCCACTGGCTCTGTGTTTCCACATTTGGTACAGGGTGCACATTCCTGATCCCCAAATCCCAAGTCTGAACTTTGAGAGGGCTGACACTAATTCCCTTACTTGCGTGACAGGTTGCACGTAAAACACAGGGATAAGCAGGTTCCCTTTAGTCTTGGTTTCCTTCCCCCAAATTTTTCATTGTGTCCATGAAATTATTATAAAAAATTCAAAACATTAGATATTTTTGGTCTTGAGCACTTTGGATAAGGGATATCCAGAAAGCAACCCCAAATATTAAACATTTCTGGCCTCAAGTACTTTGAATAAGATACCCAAAAGTTATTTGCAACCTGAGCTTGAACTAGATATCTGTTTTCAAAATCGTTTTAATGCCCAAGTCTGCTTCCAGCCACCCCAAACTTACTCTCTAGGCATCATTATCCTTTGTAAGGACTGTGTCACCTACCCACTTAAAAGATAAAATTATCTGGAATCTGGTTTTCTGTAAACTTTTTCATCTATGACACCCTTTGCATCTTTCTCCAACTAAAACTCCAATGAATATGGGTATCCAAAAGGTATTTCTTTCTATCCTGTAACTCAGTATTAAGAATGTATTTATTAGCTGGGTGTGGTGGCGCACACTTGTAATCCCAGCATTTGGGAGGCTGAGACCGGAGGATCGCGGTTTGCGGACAGCCTCAGCTTCTTAGTGAGGCCCTTTGCAACTCAGTGAGACCCTGTTTAAAAAAAAAAGAATAAAAAATAGGGCAGGGGATGTAGCTCAGAGATCGAATGCACCTGGGTTCCATCCCCCCAGACACACACACACACACACACACACACACACACACACACACACACTAATGTATTTATTGGATAGGAGATACAGGTCAGTGGTAAAGTGCTTGCTTGGTACATATGAGGCCCTGTGTTTAATTCCAAGTACTGAAAAAAAATACATTTATTTACTTATTTAACAAATTTCATTGATTATTACTTGTAATGCTCATTTGACACACAGCTAAATAAAAGAATCCATCTTACTAGGAAGCTCATTGTCTGATGTGGGAGATAGACACCCATTATAGGCTCTGTAATAGAAGTAATCTTAGTTACTTTTAGGCACTGATAGAAAATTCTCCAACACAGGGGAATAGGGCAAAAGCGCTAAATTATGGTATAAGAGAGCAAAAGCCAACCCAAATACACACTACACAAAGACGAAGGTTCTAAGACCTCTTACTGAGCACCCCACAGCTCTTTGGAGTATACTGTACTCATCTTCTAATACAGCCTCCTTTTTAAAGACCCATTCACTTTGCTACATAAATCCTTTATGCTTCTCCTATCTCTCAACTGAAATCTTTCAGGAAGGCACAAACCAAGGTCTCTCTGCTAGCTTGTAACAATTCAAAATTAATATGAGATTGCAATGATAACACATGTATAATGACAAGAAAACAGCAATGTATGCAAATGTACAAAAACACCCATGTCCCTGACCTGTGGGTCCCAGCTGGCCTGTGTGACACTGAGCAGAGTGACATAAGTGTTAAACATGAGAACATGTTATCCCTGCACTCTAAATTGGTTTGGGATGCACAGATGACAGTTTCTGGGAGTGAACGAAGTCTTACAGCTCCAATTCTGCTATTTACAAAATACGAAATTAAGGAATCATAGATGTTCATAATGACATTTTAAAGATGCCCACAAGACTCAGCTTTATTTTATTTTTATTTTTTTGCGGTACTGGAGATTGAACCCAGGGGCATTCTATCTCTACACTATACCCCCAGCCCGATTTTTTATTCTTTATTTTGAAACAGGATTTCACTAAGTTGTGGAGAGCCTCACTGAGTAGCTAAGGCTGGCTGAGAACCAGGATCCTCCTGTCTCAGCCTCCCAAGTACTGGGATTACAAGCATGCGCCACCAAGCCTGACACAAGACTCCATTTTAAAGATGAGAAAATGGAGGTCAAGTTGCTGAAGGATCTTCCCAAGGTCAAACAGCACTCAAGATAGCAAAGCCTACTGATGTTGGCAGGTAGAAAAGCAGCTTTGCTTCTGTGCAACTTTAGCAGCAAGTCTCAATTGTTTAGCATCAACATTTATTACTATGCACCCAGCAATAGGGGGCAAGGCTACTATTTCTTTAATGTCTTTGCCAGGCACCACACAACAATGTCCCAATAAATTCCAGCAACAGTGTAAGGTAAGTACTATGACCTCCACTCAAAGAGGAGGAAATGACTTAGTGAAGAGGTTACATGGCTTGTTAAGAATGGTCTGCTCAAAACTAAAACTTAGGTCTGTTTTGGTCTAAAATCCATGTTCTTGCCAGGCATGATGGCATATGCTTATAAACTCAGTACTTGGGAGGCTGAGACAGGAGGGCCACAGGTTCAAGAACAGCCTCAGCAACTTGGTGAGACCCTGTTTGAAAAATAAAAATTAAAAAAAAAAATAGGGCTGGAGGTATGGTTCAGAGGTAAAGTACCCCTAAGTCTCAACTCCCAGTACCAAAAAACTAAGTTAAAATAAAATAAAATCCATATTCTTTTCAGTAAGCCACCCAATCCCTTGAATATTAAGTTTGCTCTTAACAATTATGCAACTGTTTCTCTTTAGGTATTAGACATAAAACCCTTTGATTCTTTTGGTTTCTTACCAAATTGGTAAATACAGAAATACAGTACTGTTTTCAGATATCAGCATCCTTCCTAGAATTTCTCTAACAAGAATTTTAGTAGTTGCATGGAAATTTTCATTCTGTGTGTTTTTTCTTAATTTTCAGACAGACAAATTCTTGATCGCTTCATTAGCTCTCACTATGACCTCGATGAAGGGAAGAAGTGAAAAAGAATCAAGAAACCTGAAAAATCAGTGAAATCACAGGGGCCTATCCGGACATTTTTTCAAAAATCAAGGAAAAATAAGATGCAAATTGCTCCAAATCAGTTGTGATAATCATGAGCTTGAGTATTTTGTTTTATTTTAAGCAATAAAATCATAAAAGGCTACAAATCTCCCCCTGTACATACTGTAGCTATACTTGATAGGTTGTTATGCAGTGTCTTTTCTTTTCCTTTTTGTGATTTAATTTGTGGTTTTGATTTTGATTTCAGGTTTGGATCATGAATTATGTGGAAGAGATTTCTTAATTTCCCAATAATTAGAAGTTTTTTTAAAAAACTTTCTTTTTAAAAAGTAAAATGAAAGCTAACTTGCTTTGGGAAATTTATCGAAGTTTCTATTAATGCTATTAATCAGATATGTTTAACTTGTGTGGCACACAAATATAAGAGAAAAATTATTTTATTCTTCAAATATATTTTTACTGTAATAAATGCACAATTTTGAAGGAAGCATATTAAAATATCTCACAATAAATGTTTTTTGTCGATTTCACCTTGTATTTCTGGGAATTTTGCTTTATATGTATGGTTGCTATATTACTTATTCTACTAAATTTTATGTCTTATATATAACTTCTTCACTAATTAACTTTCTCCTATTATATATTATTCTTTGGCTTTGTTAATGCTTTTATCTTTCAATCATTTTAATTGATATTAATGTTGCCATTCATGCTGGTTTGGTGTTTTTTCCTTTTCTAGTAATCCTGTCCTTCCTTAACTTCTAAGTCTTTTCTTTCTTTTTGTGGTACTGGGGATTGAACTCAGGGGCCTTCTACCACTGAACAACACCTCCAGCTCTTTTTATTTTGAATCAGGGTGTTGCTGACCTTAAACCTGTGATCCTCTTGTCTCAGCCTCCCAAGTCCTAGTGTTAAGGTGTGCACCACGCTGCCCAGTTTCCAATTTTTCTTTATAACTTTGTTTTAGTAGATTTTTAGAAATACCTTATGCCTCAATTTTATATATTATAATTATTAAGCTACTCTTTGTCTTTTGATGGAAGAATTCAGTACACAATGATTGTGATGTTTTACATATCTGGTTTTGTTTCCTATATTTTTGTTTGCTATTTGCTTTGTTCTTTTGTTTTACTCTAATTTTCTTGATTTATTGAACTTCTTAAAAGTTTTAAGAATATTATGACTATTTTTCATTATATTAGTAGTCTTTATCACATATAGTTATTACTAAATTTGGATTTCTCCACCAATATATACAAACTACATAACCCTATGTCCCCAGTACATTTTACTTCCTTATTCCATCCATTCTTTCTTCCTGAGAGAAGACCTTCTGTTTTCTTATTTAATTTTGTACTTCCTGCACCATTCCCCACATGCATTCACACACACTACCTACCATGCTGAGGTAGGTTGGACCTTTGTTTTATTAGGGGTTTTTCTTTTCTCAAAAGGGAAGTATCAGGCATTAGAGATTTCAGTGACATTATTATCATCCACTATTTGTTGTTGTCATGTTTTTCTGCATCCCTTGTTTCTTTATATCATGAGCTCCATAATCCGATTCGCTATCATTTAGTTAGAATATTTCTGTGTATTTCCTTAAACTGGGTTGCCAGGGGGGACAGTACTCCAAATACTTACTTTTTCATATTCTTTTGTTCTCTTAAATGGTGATTATCTTGGCTAGGTATAGAATTATTGGGCCTTAGTCTAATTTTCTCAATAGTCTATACTTACTGTTTTAATTTTCTATTTTCTTCTGGTTTAGAGTATAATTTATAAGTCTTTGTTGCCAATACAAGTGGACTTTTCCCCAAAAGTTTGATTGTGTCTTTACCTTCATAAAGGTAGTTTTTGATGTACAGAGATTTTTCTTTAAGTACTGGGAATGGAACCCAGCGCCATTCTACCTCCAGGCTACACCCCAGCCCTATTTATTATTCTTTCTTTTGAAACAGGGTTTCACTAAGTTACAGAGGGCCTCACTAAGTAGTTGAGGTTGGCTGTGAATCTATGAAACTCCTGTCTCAGTCTCCCAAGTATTGGGATTATATGTGTGCACCACCACGCCCAGCTGATGTACAGTTTTATGTCAAATCTTTCTCTAGCTATAGGAAATGTATTCATTTATGTCTTTCTTATTTTCTTCTGTTACTTTCCCAAATCAACTAGTATTTATATTAAAATTCTCAGATCTTTTTGTTTATAGATTCCATTTTAAATGTTTTTTAAAAATATCTATTGTGTGACATTTTTTTTCTTTTGCTCACTCAGAACATCAGCTTGATTCTCTTTTTTGTGTTTGTAAATCCAGGTACCATTATTTATTTTAGCTTAAACTTCATAAAGCTTTTTTTCTGTTATTTCCATTTTATTGAACATATTCTGTACCTTGTCCATTGACTATGCCTTAATTGGAGCCATATTTTCTGGTTGAGGGCTCTTGCCTTCTTTATCAATTTATGGAATACCTTAAAATAAGTAGCATGGATTGTCTCTGCACTCAGGTGAGGTCAGTCCTTTGTGGTCCCTTTGTCCACAAGCAGCTTCAGTGGAAGAAAGATTGGCTCTTGCTTAGTGGGTGGTCAGCAAAGGAGCTCTGCTGAGAGAGGCCTCGTTTACTTGCTAACATGCAGGTAAGAGTTTCGTACTGGAGGTGAGGGGTTTTATGGATTACTTCTTTGAACTTGTCCTACTTTTGCTTCCATTTTGTAGCAAAGTGGTAATGTTCAACCAATCTTTCTCCAGACAGGGGTAATTTTCTACTAACCAAGTAGGATTTGCCCTGATTCAGTTTTTGACTAGCACTTGAGTACCAAGCTGCTTTTATGCTTTTTTAAAAGGTTCCTGACTTTCCTCACAACACTCACTCCAAAGCAGAGGTTCATGCTCCATCAGAGTCCTAAACCACACATTTAAAAATGATTCTTAGGTTAGCTCTCTTAAAATGGGCCCATATTTCTTCAATATCAGATTCCTGCTGTCGGATATTTTTTTCTAGATTAGAAACTATGCGTTCATTTTTGGATTGCTCATCTTCTAAGAGTGAGATTCTGTTCTCCATGTGTTCTAATCGGTTGTTTGTGCTTTGAATTGAGGCCTTTACTTCATTAATTGCATCCTTTATCTCTTTTTGGTTCTCTCTGAGTTCTTTTCGAAGCACCTCTATTATTTCTACAGTTATTTTCCTGATTTGATCTTCTAGAAATCTCTGATTTTCTGTTTTATCGGGTTCTGATGTTGTGGGGTTGTGAGCATTGATTGCTCCAGTATTATTCCTCTTTCCCATGATTTCGGAAGTTTGTGCCTTCTCTGGGTTCTTCCCTTGGGTCACTATGACTTCACTTAAGGTGTTCTGGATCTCGAGTCAGTAGTATCTCAGACCCCACTACTCCTTTACTGGGTTTTATCACAGAGTCTCCGACCCAGAGAGTCGATAGAGGCTGCTTTAGACTGTGGGGGGTGCCAGGTTGCACGTTCTCCTATGGTGTGATATCACTGCCACCGCCCCTCTCCCACTGGGTCAAGTCCCAGTGAGTACAGTACTGGGATTTCTCCTCTGTGGCCCGCAATTTGACTCACTGTTCTTGAGTACGCAGATGTAGCTGTAGTGAATTCGGTGCTGCTGCCGCCGGTGGCAATATGGCGCCGCTGCTACGCCCTCGGCTGTTGGGCTGGCGTTTTTTTTTCTTGGTTTTGATTTCCACTCTGAATCCCTGCAGCGTGTGCTGAGCTCAGACACTGGGAGCTTTAGATGTCCTCTGCGCCGAGAAATCCCGCCTGGCTGTTCCGCAGCAGCTCCCCTTGGCTTGCTGTGGCCGTCCCGTGAATTCGCCGGCAGTATGGCGCTGCTGCCGCGTCTGCCGCGTCCTCGGGCGTGAGGATCTCCTCTGTGGCTCTGTTCTCAGTCCGCTTTCTCTCTGGAGCCTGGTGATTTTTTTTGTTTCTCTGGTGATGTTGTTTTCTGGCTTTGAAAGGCGCTGATTTTGTGGTAATGGATATTTGTTGTTAGCGGGGCTCTTAAGCCCTGCTTTTCTCGGTCGCCATCTTCCCGGAAAAGAAAGTGAAACCAAAGGGATCAACAATCTCTTCAAGGAAGTAATAGCAGAAAATTTTCCAGACATAGAGCAAGAGGTCGATACGCAGGTCCAGGAAACTTATAGAACTCCCTTTAGACAGGATTGGAGAAGAGGGTCCCCACCACACATAATTGTCAAAATGACCAATGTGGAAGCCAAGCAGAGAATCTTAAAGGCAACAAAAGCAAAGGGCCAAGTGACATTCAGAGGCAAACCAATTAGAATCACTCCAGACTTCCCAAACCAAGTCATGAGAGCCAGAAGGGCTTGGAGTAACATTCCCAATTTTGAAAGAAAACAACTTCCAGCCAAAAATGTCCTACCCAGCAAAACTTTCTATGAAATTAGATGGAGAAATAAGAAGCTTCCATGACAAACAGAAACTGAAGGAATTTATGTCTTCAAAACCAGCACTAGAGAAAATACTCAAAGAGATTAACTACAAAGAAGAAATAGGTAACACACATCAGAACTAGAGAAACAAGATTTTCCATCCAACAGACAACTAAGATTGGTTATCTGTGGAGATTCATTATTTATGTTAGTCTGTTACCTATCTCTAAAGGGTATTGTTTGCCTTTATTGTTGTTAATTTTTAGGATTTCTAGTTGGAATATTAATATACCTTCAGATATAGCATTTGGAAATATTTTATCCCATTCTATTAGTAACTGTTAACTCTGTTTACATTGTCTTTGGATATACAATATATTTTTTTTATTTTTTAGGGAGTTTGTATACTCTTCTGTTGCCTGTGCCATTGAAATCATAACCAAGAAATCACTGCCAATTTCAATGTTGTGAGGTTTTATGACCCAGATTTTCTCCTAAAAGTTTATAGTCTTAAGATTTATATTTAGGTCTTTTATCTATTTTGAGTTAATATTTGTATATGGGATTAGGTAAGGGTCCAATTTTATTCTTTTCCATGTAATTATTATTTTTCAACAATATTTAGTTAAAAGATTATTATTTCTACCACCAAATGTTCATGGAAACCTTGTCAAAAATAACGACAATATAGGGAAGAATTTAGGTCTAGGCTTTTATTTAACTCCAATGGTTTATATATCTGCCTTTAGAATAGTACTACACTGTTTCAATTATTGTAGCTTTATATGGTTTGAAATCAGAAAATATACATCTTCTAGCTTTGTTCTTTTTCAAGATCGTTGTGGGTACCTAGAGTCCATATTCCATATTAGGATAGATTTTTTTTCTGAAAAATAAATATATAAATATATGATAGTTTCACCTAAAAAATAGAAAAAAATAGATTCTCTGGTAAGAAAGAAAGCAAAAAGAAATATTGAAATGTTATCTTTAAGTCATCAAAAGCTTGGTATCAGACAAATGAAACTGTTATGTGAGATTATCATTTTTAATTTTGGATAAATTGCTATAATACTAGATGTCAACTACTAAGCCAAGCATAGGAGGGGGGGATAGGGAGAGAATGGGGTGGGGATCGGGTGGGGGCTGACTGGGCAATGTGTGCATGTATGTCTACAAAAGTATGTATCCCACTATGATGTATGAATACAGTGCACCAATTAAAAATAAATATGAAAAAAAAGAAAAAAAAAAAGAGTAGCCCTTGCTGGGCGTGGTGGCGCACGCTTGTAATCCCCGCGCTTGGGAGGCAGAGACAGGAGGATCGCGCAGGTTCGAAGCCAGTCGCGCGCGCTGGCTTAGGAGACCCTGTTTCCAAATAAAAATGTAAAAATAGGTCTGGGAGTGTAGCCCGGAGGTAGAAGGGCTTCCAGGAACCCCAGTACCACCAAAAAATGAAAAATAAAATAAATAAAAATAAAAAATAAAAATGAGTAGCCCTTTCAACACCATGAAGATTTATTGAGCTCCTAATGTGTGCCAGGCAGTTTTCTAGGTGATGAGAAAAATACATGAAGCCTACCTTCTAGAGGGAGGGACCGAGAGGCTCCTACTGGGGAGGCATCACGTAAGCTGAGGCTTCAGGAGTGGAGGGCAATTCTGAACAGGTGGGGTAAGAGAGAACGCTCTTGCCTCATTCCTCAGCTTTGGGAGAAACCATGCAGTCTTTCCATATTATTTAAAATGTGTTAGTTTTCTGTTACTATAATGAAATCTCTGAGATAACCAATTTAAAAGGAGGAAAGGTTTATTTTAGCTCATGTTGGAGGTTTTAGTCAATCCTGGTCAGTCGGCTCTATGGCTTTTGGCCTGTGGTGAGCAGTACGTGATGGCAGGAGCCACCTGGGTTGGTGCAGGGACCACGCGCATCCACAACTGTGTGGGATGCATGGGTGTTGGCAGCTGAGCAGGGTCATGCTATCCCTCCTAGCCTGTACTCCACCTGGGTCCTACACTCTAACTCTACCAATGTGTGATTTGACCCAGAGAGCATTACATTGGGCCCAAAGCTCGAAAGAGCCCCTCGGGACATAGTTAAAGCTTGTGCTACATGTTGGGCTAAGGCTTCCACCCATAGCTCTACATCTATAGTATTACCTCCTAAAACAAACAAATTTACAGTTCTTGGGGCAACCATCCAGCAGTTCTGTTGGTCACAGACTGATTCACCTGTTCTCTACAATGCTTACAATCTACTTACAAGTTCTACATCTATAGTACCACCTTCTATTAACCAGCCCCACACATTTTCTATAGTGTATCCCAACAAGGGAGGGGCAGTGTCATTACGGTTTGGGCACAACAAGTCCTCTGTTACATGGTGGTGTTCATCCCATTTTGGGCTGCTGTGGTTCCAAGTTCATCAAGTCGTCCAGTTGTCTGCAGTAGCGGTGCTGATTCTCCACGAAAAGCCTTTGGCTGCCTCCACTGGTAGCTCAGCACAAAACCAGCAATGAGAAGTATTGTACAATCTTACAAAGGTGTGTGCCCAGGAAGCCGGGCTATTCCCTGCCATTAGGCAAGTCCTTTCCTTCTGAGTGGATGCAAACAACATGCTTATCTTGTGAGAGAAACCTCTGGTCACCCCTGGAAGTCTTCTGAGCTCCCTATTACCTTCAAAGTGCAAGGCATTTCAACCATCACTTTAGGACTCTTCCAAGTTCCCTGTTACCTTCAAAGTGTGAGACATCCCTGCCATTACCCTGTCTAGGGGGCCTAACCTCCCTTTCTCATAGGCACTTGGAGCATCTCCCACTTCCATGGGTTCCAAGGGGGCTATTGCTCAATATTGTACTTGCCCCAGCAGAGTATGTAGCTGTTTTGTAGTCAAAGGGCTACTGGAAAACGGTGCTCCTTATTCTAAGTATGAACCCTACTTTGTCAGAATGAGCGTTTGGGCTATCTGGGGGGTTCAGAGTCTAGGACCTCAACCAATCTTCAATAGGGTAGGTGGTCTGCACCATCACTAACCTAGTACATGTAATAAGCTCACGAGCTAAGAAGACAGCCTATACGGCTGCTGTTTCTCAATAAGAGAGTAACACACAGTATCCTAACTCTGTAGAAGAATCAGAAGTTAGCATAACATCTTCAGTACAATTATATAGACATATAGCCTGTGGCTTCTGCCAAGAGGCTAAATCCTGTGCCCCTTGGTTGTAACATGACTCAGGCTTCTGCTAAGAGGCTTGGTATCCAAGATATTTGTTATATTATTAATTATTAGATAATTATAATCAAATTATTATTAATTATGTTATATTACTAGTTGCAAACACATTTCTATGTCTTCTTGAATAATATCTTCCTTTTCTATAGTGTGGAGCTCCTCTTCATCTCCAACAATACTCTTTGTTCTGAAGTCTACATTTTTTTATTAATGAACTCGAAGCCATTTTACCTCTGAGACACACCTCTAGGCCTTTTTTCTTTTTTTTTTTTTTAATTTTGAGGGTCTCATTAAGTTGCTGAGGCCAGCCTTACACCTGTGATATTCCTTTCTCAATTTTTCTATCTTTTGCTCCTAATCCATCCATATTTAACTGAAGTTTTGCTCTCGATATATATTTTCCAACTTCAACATTTGTTCTTTTCCCCCTCTTTGTGTTTTTTGGACAGATTCAGTGGGTTTTTTATTGTTCTATCTTTATAACCACTATCAACTTCATATTTATGTTGCTTTTCTAAATGTTTTTAGTGTTTACCCTGGTTTTCCTACTATGCATCTTGAATTAATCAGATTCTACTACCAAATAATATTTGACCACTTCATATGTATTTTAAGATCCTTATAAACTTATAGACTTAATTCTGCCTTTGTTGCCTTGTGCTATTATTGTCACACATTTTATTTTTACATGTTTTAATATATATTTCTAGTAGTAGAAGTAGTAGTAGTAGTAGTAGTAGTAGTAGTAGTAGTAGTTGTACTAAGTATTGAATCCAGGGATGTTCTACCTCTGGAGCTACACCTCCAGCCCTACTTTGTTTTGTAGTTTGGAAGAGGGTCTCATTAAGTTGCTGAGGGTCTTTCTAAATTGCTGTGTCTGGCCTTAAATATGCGTTCCTCCTGTCTCGGCCTCCCAAGTACTGGGATTACAGGTGTACACCTGGCTCATTTCTATTATTTCAGGCACTTAACTTTTGGAAAAATATAGAATAAGGGAAATTACGTTTTCTATCACCTTAATTTACTGTCTCTGCAATACTCTTCATTCCTTTGTATAGATCTGCATTTCTATATCTCTCTTCCTAAAGAATTTTATTTCTAGAGCTTTTCCTTCTGAAAGACCTTTAGTGTGATGATCAATGTTAACTAAGAAGTTGAGTTGGGTTTGAGGCTAGTAGTTGTTAGGGTGATGTTCAGTATAACAGTCTTCACACTTCTCAAATTTTGTGTTGGTCTAAAAATTTCTATATTTCTCCTTTGTTTATAAAAGATAGTTTGGCTGGTTATAAAATTCTCATCTGACTGGGTTATTTTCTTCCAGTCATTTAAAGGTGTCACCCCACTGCTTTGTTGGTTTTATCATTTCCAACAGAGTGTGCTATAGTCCTGTTCCTCAACTGTAATGTGTCTTTCCCCTCTGCTCATCTTCAACATTTCTCTTTTGTTTAAAGCAGTTGAAATATGATATGATATTTTTATTGGTTTTGGTTCTTATCTTTCTGGATGTTCTTTGAGCTTCTTAAATCTATGATTTAGAGTCTATTATAATTTTGAAAAATTCTCGGACTTTTTATATGGTTCTGGGGGTTAAATCCAGGGGTGTTCTACCTCTAAGCTACATTCTCTACCCTATTTTATTTTTTATTTGACAACAGGGTTTTGCTAAATTGTTGAGAGCCCCTCTAAGTTGCTGAGGCTGTCTATAAACCTGCAATTCTCCTGTCTCAGCCTCCCAAGTTCTGGGATGACCATCATATCTGGCCCATCGGTTCATTATTCTTTCCTCATCTTCTTCTGGTTTTCCAATTACCCATTTTATTTGATATTATCACACAGTCTTAGAAGCTTTGTTTTGTTTGCTTTTATGATGTTTTTTTCTCTTTGTGTTTCAATTTGCATAACTTCTATTACATGTCTATTGAAGTTCGATTTCACTGAACTTCTCTCAAGTTCACTGATTATTTTCTTAAATGTGATGGGTCTACTATTCAGCCCATCAAAGGGGTTCTCCATGTCTGGTGTTATATTATCATTAAAAGCATTTCTATTTGCTGCTTCTTGGGATTTCCATTTCGGTACTAAAATTACCTGATAATTCATACTGTCCACATTTTGCTTAGAGACCTTGACATTTAAATTGTAGTTATTTAAAACTCTCCATCAGAAAGTTTTGCCATCTGTGCCATATCTGAGTCTGTTCCTGTTGATTGCTTTGTCTCTTGTCTCAAGTTTTTAAATTGCCTTTTCATTGCCTCATAAATTTTTGTTGAAGCTGGGCATCTTCTGTAGAATGATAGAGGCAAGAACTAAAGGTTTTCATGCCTAAGATCCAGGCATAGTAGCACATACCTGTAACCCCAGTGCTTGGGAAACTGAGACAGGGTATTTCAGATTCAAGAATAGCTTCAGCAACTTAGCAAGACCCTGTTTCAAAAATAAAACAAAAAAATAAAATAAAATAAGCCAAGGGGTATAGCTCAGAGATAGAATACCCCTGGGTTCAATCTCTGATACAACAATTTTGAAAAAAATAGTTCTTATGTCTAGGAATGGGTGTGCTTTTTCTCTTGGTAGCTATTTAGTATGGGGGTTAGTGTCCAAAGTTGAACTGGGCTTAAGGTTTGTTATTGTTTTGAGTCTTGATCTATTTGAGCTGCTATAACAAAATACCATAAACGCAGTGGCTCAGAAACAGCCATGAGAAATTTATCTCTCACAGTTTGGGAGGCTAAGTCCAAGGTCAAGGCACTAGTGGACTCAGTGTTGGGTGAGGGACTCCAGTCATATAGGATTGAGGCTTAATCCAGAACAACCTCATTTTATCTTGATTACATCTCCAAAGATCCTATTTCCAAATAAGGTCACAACCACAGTACCACAAGGTACTGAGTTAAAAATTCAACATTTCTCTTCTGATGACACAATTCAACCCATAGAGCATAAGTTGAATATAATCTTTTCATGGGACAGTTTGGCATTGTCTCAAGGTTCTACTTTTATAAATGTACACTGAGATTGTTACACAAATGGAAAAATTATATTCTCAGTTTTTTGTTGTTTTGCTAATCAACATACCATACAAAAACAAAGAAAAAATGTCAATAAGCTTCATGTTCATCAATCAGGGACTGTCAGAAAATTCAGAATGAAACATGATGTATACATTTGGGTCTACATGAAACAGTCTAGATATCTTGCTAAGTGGAAAAAAGTAGGTTACAAAATGGTGTGGTCTCATTTATATAAAATTGTACATCTTCATACAAATATATAGCCTGAAAAGATGTTCAGCAAATTAACCAACTAACTGTGTTGGTGACTGGAGAGAAGAGTGGGGAAGAGAGAGAAGTCAGCTCCACCTACTGGAACCCAGTGGGCTTTTCACAGCAGAGGGTTCTTGTGAGCCATAGAGGGGAGAAGCTATTAGAACAAAACAAATATACCAAACGACACAGATGTCCACCACAGCGAACATCATCTCCACACCAGAGATCTCTATGGGATGAGATCTCACATGAATACTTAAAATTAAGCATCTTTGTTCATTTTGTAGAAACTTAAAAGAGGCCATAGGTGACACAGCTACAGTGTAAAGAATGAAGAGCTGAGCTGGCCATCACAAGATGGAAATGGTTCTACCACTTACTGATTAAAGAATATAGCATATCTATAAAATCTCAGGTGAGTCATCATATCTGGGCTTCTTTCTTCTGGATCACAGTACTTTGGGAGTTACTACAAAGACTGAGTAGATGAAGTATTTGAGAACAATTGGTCACATGAGAAATGCCATTCATTGGTTCTTCAATTGTGTCAGGCACAGTTCTGTGCTCTGGGGACTCATCAGGGAAAGTGATAAAGTGGCATTCAGGGAGCTTATACTCTGAAGGTAGAAAATTTATAAAAAACCAATAAGCAAATACATGATATGATGACAAGTATAGTCATCTGATAAAAATATAATACATATACCCAAAATAAGTATTTCATATGTGCTTAATATACCATGTAAATATAATACCACATTGAATTCGGGAGTGTGAAGGAAAACGAAGCAGCCTCAGTGGATGGAGAAGGCCGAGAGATCAGTAGGCAGGTGTTTGGGGAAGATGATCTGAGATGATGGCGAGCTTATTCCTGGTGCAAATGAGAAAGGAGGAAGGATTCTTGTGCCTGCCTGGGGGAAGGGCCTCTGGCACAGGCAACAGAAGCAGATCTAAGAGAGTATGTTCTAAGAGAGGGTCAATGTGGTCCCAGAGAGAGACGGAAGCGTGGTGGCAGGTGAGGTCAGACAGGAAGGTGGGCAAGCCACGTGGCACCTCAAGGGCTGTGGTAACACCTCTGGAGTTTACATTGAATAAGAAGCACAGAAGAGCGTTGAAGTGAGGATTGACATTATCCAGCTTTGTTTAGAAGAAATTAGCACTTTCTGCATAGAACACATTGTAGGGAAGCAGAAATCAAAACAGGGAGACTCATTAGGAGTTTCTCCCCAAATCCAGATGACAGACATAAATTTTTCAGCCCAGGAGGTATTGGAGAAAGTAAAGAATGGTGGATTTGGATAGATATATTATATAAAGGTAAAGTAGACAGAATGTGTTGGTGGACTCGGTATGTTTGGGAGACAAAGAGAGGAAGAGAATGATTTCACGAGTTTTGCCCTAAGCAACTGTAAGAATGGAGCTGGCATCTGAGATGGGAGAGGCAGGGAGAAATGAGATTGGGTAATCAAGGGTTCAGCCTTGGATGGCAGGCAGACGGCACCCAAATGTAAGTTATAGTTATCATCGAATGCACCCTGTCTGGGCAAGATGGGGTCACTTTTAATACCAGTTATTTTTCTCTTTGTTCTCTCAGGGACATTTCCTCTTCTGCTCCCAACTTCACAAAAGCATCAATTGCTTTCACTTGTGATGGGATTTACATACCTGGGGAGGAGCAGAGAGAGGAGGAGGAACCTACCTTACTACTCCAATTACAAACCCTGGCGCACAGTGGAAGGCAAGCCTCCACCTTGGGCAGACCTCGCCCGCTCTGGTTGCTCCCAGTAAGAAAACAGTAGGATTTTCTTCACCAAGCATCTCTCTGATCTTTAGAAATTGCTCCAAGGAACTGAGTAGACACAATTCTAATCAGTTAAAGAGTCCCTGGGAGGTTTTTCTGTCTGCTATCATGAATTGGAGAGGGAGAAGAACAAATTCTGCCTTGGGAAGGTTAGAAACAGCTCATGCTAACAGGTAAGAAAAGTTTAATTTTATTCTTTTTTCCCCCAAATCTCATAGAATTTTCTAGAACTCCCTTAGCTTGGGGTCATAAAAAATGGGTAGTATAAGGTGACTATTTACGTTGTTAAGGAAGTGGGCTTTGCTCCCCAGGAGGACATAGAGGGAGGTCCGTCCCATTCACCGTGGAGCCTGACCACATGCCCCCTCGGGCTGGCACAAACAGCAGCTACATAGATGTCTCCAGCTTCATGTGTTTAACCAGCTGTTGCTATGGAATTTTGTCCCTGTAATCAGAGCCTCTGCTTTGATAACTTAATTGCACTTTTTAAAAAAAGAAAAACAACCTTGAATTTGAGTAAATTCTGTGAATATTATGAGGGCTTTTGATTAATGTAAAATTAAAGTTCTTTCAGAAGCATTAATTGAATAAAAAGAACACTATTCAAAGAGCTGTAAAGACATCCGGAACCATTAGAAGATACAGATTCTATAGTCATTATCTTAGAATCTAGTTAATTAAGGTACTAAATGCCATTTCAAACATTTTGACTTCAGGGTACTTTATATGTCAGTTTTTATCTAATCTTCTTGTTCTCCTGACCAGTAGATATGTTGTTTTTTTTCTCCTCACATTGTCTTGTCATGAATCTTTACTTTTCCATGTCATTAGAAAAATAAGTTCTAGCATATTTCTGACGCATACTTTCAGCCCATCCTCTTTACTTGCTAAGTGTCATAGGAATGCTGTAATTAAGCTTGACCATTTCTCAGAACTTTGTATTTTCCCTCAAACCAACAGCTCCCCAAGGTGTTCACATCTCAATAAATAGCACCTCCCTCTGCCCAGTTGTTCAAGACAGACATCTGAGAGTCAATCTCCACTCTTATCTTCCCTAAATATCTATCCCAACCACTTTTTTTGTTGTTCAACATGATATCTGGTATTCTATACTAAGGGCCCCACCCATAATGAGTGCTCAATAAACATTTGTTGCAAATTGATTGGATGTGTTTGTGTAGGCTGTACCTTGACTGAAGGATGGAAACATGGAGGTTAGAAAGAGCATAGGTAATGCCAGGTGGAAGTCTGATAAAGATGTTCATTCTGGGTTAGATAAAAGGCCATGTTTACAATACTTCCTGATAGGTATAATGCCATTCATCCTCTCCAGTTCAAACATGTTCCCATCTATTACTGACAGGACTTCCATGAGCACAAAAGGAGTGGTACATAGACTCAGTCTCCTAACCTGCAATTTATTTAGAGATTCTCAGAGATGCATGGGCTTCCAGAATCCTTCTGTTGGCAAGGCCATGTCTCATGACACAGTAAACAAAGAGCACCTACACTAATCAGCTTTTCTTCACTGTGACCAAAATACCCAGCACAGACAGCTTGGAAGAAGAAATATTTATTTTGGCTCATGGTTTCATAGGATTCATTCCAAGGTTGGCTGGCTCCAAGGAAGAAAAACCATAGCAGAGGGCATGGTGGCGAGAAGCTACTCAGCTCATGGCAACTGGGGAACAGAGGGAGAAAGAGAGAGTGAGCGAGGGGCCCGGGATAAAATATAGTTCCCCAGAGCAGGCCTTCAGTGACCTACTTCCTCCAACTATGCCCCACCTGCCCGTAGTTTCTACCACCTCCCAGTAGCCCATTCAGCCATGAATGGATTAATCCACTGATGAGGTCAGAGCCCTCATGGTCCAATCACTTTCCAAGGAGTCCTCCTCTCAACCTTGCTACATTGGGGACCAAGTCTTCAACATAGGAGATTTGGGGGGATATCTCAGTCAATATTCTCATGGTTGTAACTTAAAGCAACTGGCCACACAATTTAGAGGAAGGAAGATTTATTTGCTCATAGTTTGTGGAGATTTCAAGGTTTAGTCCATGTGGGGAGGAAAGGAGAGGGAACAAGTGCTCTTCTCTCTCATAATAGAGGCTGGAAGCAAAAGAGAACAAAAAGAAGAGGGACCTCCAAAGCCACACCCCCAGAGACCCCTCCATATCAACTAAGTCCAAATTAAAACATGGCTGCCTGGTTTCCATGAGTGGTAGAGAGATATTCTTAACCCAAACCATTACAGGAGACATTCCAGATCCAAGCACAGCAGCTCCTAATGAAGATTGAAATTGTAATGCATAAAAAAAATTTATTTAGTTTATGTTTCAGAGGTGAAAAGCCCCAACAATAGAGCACAGCTCATCAAGGACCACCAGTGGCTGCATCAGCTCAAAGAGAGGATATCAATGGCAGGATTGTGTGTGTGTAGGAGAAAGCAGTTGATTCCACCTCATACCGGGAGGACATAGAGAGGGAATGGGACCAAGCTTACTTCATTCATAACAGTTCTCTGTGAAGAACTCAAGGGGCCACATGTGAATGGCCTTCGGCCCCCAATAACCTTAGGACCTCTCACTAGGCCCCACTTCCCAAAGCTTCCACACACTTCTCACAACCACCACCCTGCAGGCCAAACTTCCAAGCACAATGGGCCCTTGGGGGGCACAAGCACATTTAAACCAGAGCACTACTTGCCATGATGTTGGAAAGATGGAAGATTATTTCAGCCAGCTACTGCTGCATAACAAGTACCTACAAATCTTGGTGGTATGTGGCAATGAGCATTTACCTCACACATATCTGCCGCTTGGCTGGAATGGTGGTTAGGCTAGGGTAGAGTTCCAAGTTGTCAATCTGGCTGGGTTTGATGGGAATGGCATTGTGTATATTCATTTAGATCCCAGATGATGAGACAGCAGCTCCTGGAGGCAGGCGCCTGTCACAGTGATGCCAAAAGCACAGGAGGGCAGCTCTGGAAGCCTTTTACAGTCTAGCTCAGAACTGGCACACTGCCACTGTGTCAAATTAGTCAAAGGGAGCTGCAATGCCAAGCACAAAGTCAAGGGCAGTACACGATGCCTTTTGTGGGAGGATCCACAGAGTTACAGGGCAGAGAGCAAGGCTACAGGGAGGTGGGGAATGGGGGCAATACTTCAATTTGCCCCAGTGAATTACACATGAAAGAAAACTAGAGAAAGCCTGGGCTCGGGGTGAACCAGTGGTACCCAGGGTAGTCCTGCCTTCCCCTCTGTTCCTGGATGCTCCTCACTATAATTCAAACTACACCGTATGGTCCCTTTGGAATAGATTACCCGATGCGGTTCCATCCCTCTCAAATCCATTTGTTATTTATTCAGTAATGCCGGACTCTTTTCCGGGCGGGTGCCCTGGATGTTGATTCCTCTAGTATGGTTGTTATGGGAAACATTTCATTTCACATCTGCTGACACAATTTGCTGTCTCTCTAACATAAAAATAAAAGGAAAAAGAGAGGGAGGCTCATACTCTGATGGCTGGAAAGGATAATGAGTAATTTATGCAGAGCTATATACAAATCAGACTATCGTCTTTCAGACAGAATCAATAATACAATTTTAAGCCCACACACATTTACAAATGCTAGCACTCCAGTGCAGCTGGGTTGCCATGGGCAACCGGGGCATGCCAGCTCGTGATCTGAAACAGGCCGCTGTCTCCCAGCCTTGCAAGCACATTCTTCAGACAGTATTCCAGGGAGCTGAGGGTGCTGGTGTTGGCTCTGATCTGGCCGCCACACAAATGCCCCCTGTGATGGTTTGGATTAGTTCCTCTGAACTGCTTAGCTTTATTTAAACCTGTATTTGCATGGGACTTCTTCCCTGTCTGTGTCAACCGAGGCTGACAGAGAGGAAGGAGATGTGGACGGAGAGCATATGATGGGAACTCCACCTGTATTGTGGAGGTCACAGCCCCTGAGGTCAGCAGGTTGGGGCTAGGGTTTTAGTTCACAGTCAGGTGACTCCCTTGTTTGGGGGGCTGTAGTGATGCAGTGCATCATGGCAGGAGTGCATGTTGGCAAACAACTGCTCACCTCATGGCAACTGGGAAGTAAAGAGAGGTCGAGAGAAAGGAGCCAGGTCCCAATCTCCCAATACACTTCCTCCCACTAGGCTCCACCTCTAAAAGTTTCTGCTACCTCCCAGTAGCACTCAAGGCTGGGGACCAAGATTTTCCTTCAAGGGTCTTTCTTTCGAGGACATTGAAGATCCAAATCGTAACAATAGCTAAGATGCCTAGAGCACGTAGAGCTTGTTCTGCCCTAAATCCTGGACACCCAGAGCACTAACTAGCTTTCATTCTGTGACGATCTCAATCTACTTCACAGTCAGGAAATTAACTGATGTTAGCCATGCAGCTTTTTCTCCACACCCTGTTGCCCATGGTCAAAGAGGTGTACTTGTAATGCTTCCGCTTCCCATCTTTCTCCCTCCTGCTTAGCCTCTTCTTGCACAGGCCCATTGTTCTCTTTGTGGTTGCTCAAAGTGCTCCATTCAAATGCCCCCTGCCCCCACATCGTCCCTCTCCTCCCTCTCGCCCAAATCCTGCTCCTCTTAGTGCACCTGGCTCACTTCCCTCCTTTCTTCTGACCCCGGAACAGCCTGGTTTGGCTTGTCGATGTATGAAGTTTGCCATCAGGCAAGGGGTCTTTCTTTCTCATATTAAAGACATTAAAGTATTAGGCACTGAGAATAATAGTCTTCAGCTGGCTGGGATTTACACACCTGAAATCCTAGTACTTGAAAGGCTGAAATAGGAGGATAGCAGGTTCAAGATCAGCCTCAGCAACTTAATGAGATCTTGTTTCAAAATAAAAATAAAATAGTTCTGGGGTGTAGTGCAGAAATAAAATACCTCTAGGCTTGATCCCCAGTACACACACACACACACACACACACACACACACACACACACACAGAGAGAGAGAGAGAGAGAGAGAGAGAGAGAGAATAGTCTTCAAATGGCTTAAAAGGCTCTGTAGCATTTATTTCTATCTCCAGCATCCAAGCAGCATCTGGGTTTTAAGATCTTCAAGTGTTTTCTCTAAGGGGTGTGCTTAATTACTCAATGACCCTGGCCTCTGAAGACATGGGTTCTATGCTGTGATTGAGGAAAGATGACCACAGTCTGGTTACAACCTTCAGCTGAACCTTTCAGTGGGATAACTGGTCTACCTTTTGTTTCTTTCCCCAGAGCTAGAATTATAAGCAAAATGAAATGAGATTACAAAGCTCATTTGCCTTATATGGCAACCCAAGAGATGAGTTTCTCCCTAAGGTCTATATTTCAAAAAGATCCAGCAGGCAAGACCTTTAAGTAGAGGGAGTTTAGGCAAAGGGCTAGCAGGTTTTGCGAACTACAGATACAAAGGGGTTCAGTGCTTAAGAAGAGAAGTCTCTATCACCTCTGTTTCCTTAAGATGGAAACACTCACATGGAAGAAACAGCAATTGCTGGTTCTTTGGGGATTTTCCTGAGCAGCCCCCATAACACTGTTACAAAATTAACAGTAATTAGGACTATTGCTTAAACATCCTGTCATTTATATCTAATTACCATGTACTATAATGAAATTATCATGGCGTATGTGTCAGATTCACTTTGTTGTAGATGTTATTAAATCATAATTCTTCACTTCCATGAATTTTGCCCTAATACTTTACTGCTTCCTGGTTATACTGTATGTTCAGAGCAGAAAATATTTAGGAGGATGAGTATTAGGGCCCCTTTATTTTTATTGGTTTTGTTTGGGTTGGTAGAGGGGATTGAACCCAGCGACATTCTACCTCTGAGCTACACCCTTAGAGCCATTATATTTTTTATTTTAAAAGAGGGTCTCACTAAGAGTTGAGGGTCTTGCTAGGTTGCTGAGGCTGGCTTCCAACCTGGGATCATCCCGTCTCAGCCTCCCAATTACTGGTTACAGGAGTGCACCATCACCCTTGGCTTCTTTTCTTTTTTTCTTAAAGCAGGATAAGGAGGGCTAAGCTTGGTGTTTGCCACCTTGACCAATTAAGAGGTTCTGCCCCACACTCCAGAATGTCCATTCTGCCTCTTGGATCCACCCCTGAGAAGGTGGTTGTCTGGGCTGCTCAGAAGGAAATCGCTTTCGGGGTGGGATGGGCCTGTGTCCTGCCAGACACCCCTAATGGGACTGTGCCTTTATTTGGGGTCTACACAGCATCCTGAACCCAGCGGCGATCCTGGGACAGCCGATGATGCTTCGAGCTCAATCCTGCCCTGCTGGGCGGCGGCCTTCGGAGGCGCAGAGGTTGCCCAGGGCCGAGCCCCCAGCCTGGCTGCTGCGCGCCTGCCTCACGCGGCAGAGGATGCGCAGTCACTCCGTGTGCGTGGAGGAGCTGGCCCGCGGGAGGTCGCCGCCGCACCACACCGACCTGGAGCGCAGCCTAGGGGAGGAAAAGGTAAGACCACCAAGCGCCTTCACCAGCCAGGGCAGGCTCTCCTGCAGCGCTCTGCGACCAGGCTGGAATTCCCCAGAGCCGAGGCGCCCAGCAGAAAGACTCGGTGTCGGAAATGGACATCGGGTCCCTCCCTCATCTGCCTGTGCCCACCCCTATCCCACTGGCGTGCCCCCAGAGCATCTCCTATAACCCACCTGGCTGCTCCGTGCCTCCTCCTCTCCTCGGTACCCATCAACGTTTGCTTTGTAACATCCAAGTCTATTCCAGTTCACTGTTTTCTTTCTAAGGTGACACTTTTATCTTCGGATAAATCTGAGTCACAGCCGGGCATGGTGGCGCACGCTTGTAATCCCCACGCTTGGGAGGCGGAGACAGGAGGATCGCGCTGGTTCGAAGCCAGACGTGCTGGCTTAGGAGACCCTGTTTCCAAATTTTAAAAAATATAAAAAATAGGTCTGGGAGTGTAGCCCGGAGGTAGAAGGGCTTCCAGGAACCCCAGTACCGGGAAAAAAAAAAAAAATCTGAGTCATGCTAGCAAGCTATGGGTATAAATAAACTCCAATGAGCAATTTCTTTTTATTTCAATTTGACAAATATTTATGGGGCAAAAACATGAACTGAACCCTGTAGGAAAATTATTTTTAAAAAATCAAACTTAACAAAATCTAGCCCCTTGAGACTTTAAATAGCCAGCATAGCATAGTCTTTCCTCAAAGAAGATGTGTTTTAGGTGGTACCATGATATAATTTTTAAAAATATGTGTTTATGAGCATCAATAATAAAAATAAATGCCTCCAATTATGATTATTCTTGCTTAGAATTAGCCTAAAGAATGGAATATGCAGCCAGGTGTGGTGGCGCACACTTGTAATTCCAATACTTGGGTGGCTGAGACAGGAAGACCACAGGTTCAAGGCCAGCTTCAGTTTCTTAGGGAGGCCCTGTTTCAAAATAAAAAAGAGGCGAAAGGTGTAGCTGTAGTAGAGACATCTGCACACCCATGTTCATAGCACCATTATTCACCGTAGCCAAGATAGGGAAATAACCGAGCCTGGGTTTTGATCCTTTGCTAACTGGATTGACCAGTTCAGTCCTATTCCTTGCTGGGCTTGGCAGGGTGCCTTTAAGGCCCCAGCTCTTCCTTGCCACCTTGGAATGGTGACAGGTCTGTAGCCCCCAGCGTGAGGCGCGTGTGGCTGGTGCCAAGGCCAGGCGCTGTGGCAGGCTGTGGGGTGATGCCACGTCACAGTAAGAGAGATGGCCTCAAAGTGGCACCTATTTAAATGAACTGCAGGAAAATGGGCACACAGCAGCTATTTTTAATTTGTGTGAGAACATACATTAGCAGCCAGAATATTGGCTTTGGCTATAGAGGTAAAGTTGAGGATGTCCTCGACTTTACCTCTCACATCTTTGCTGATAGATGGGGGAAGGAGCCCTGGGACGGGAGCAGACGGGAGCAGACGTGGGACCGGCCCACATGTGAGCTGGACCATGTTTATCACCTACCTCTCCAGACTCCTTTAACCTCTGAGGACCACAGACGTGTTCCCCCGTCACCTTGGGTCAGTTTCTTTATATAGTAATCCTCACTCCCTCCAGGGCTGCTCCCAGGAAAGATTCTAGAAGTTTCTTCCTCAGTCTGGTGTAACAGACAGATGATAGCTTACATTTACCTTTGAAGGCACTTTCATATTTCAGCGCGGCTGAGTACATAAATGGCTCAGGAGTGCAGCTGCAGCTGGAACATCTGGCACAGTGAGGAGAGTGTCTATAATAAGCATTGGCTGTTCTTGTTAAAGCACATCATGTCATAGCTAGTTATTTCACTGTCTTGATTTGTCTTGTGTTGCTATAACAAAATACTTGACACTGGATAATGAATAAAGAAAAGTTTATTCAGTTCATGGTTCTGGTGACTGGGTAAGGGTTCAGTTGGATGCATCATAACATGGAGAGAAGGAGAGGCTAAAAAGCCTGAGCAATGGCTGGGCGTGGTGGCGCGCGCTTGTAACCCCCCGCCCCGCACTTGGGAGGCTGAGACAGGAGGATCACACAGGTTCAAAGCCAGCCTCAACTACTTAGTGAGGCTCTCGGCAACTTAGTGAGACCCTGTCTCCAAATCAAATATAAAGTAGGTCTGGGAGTGTAGCCCGGAGGTAGAAAGCCCCTGGGTTCCACCCCCAGTACCACCAAAAAAAAAAAAGCCTGAGCAGTGAGAGGTGGCCTTCCTTCTAATGGCCCACTCTATCGGGAACTAGCCCAGTCATAGGAGTTCCAACCCACTCCTGGAAAACAGCATTAGTCGTTCATAAGAGTGGATCCCCTAGGACCTGGCTACCTCCCAGGGGCCCTACTTCTTAGATCTGTCACCCAGCACTGGCATATTGGAAACCAAGCTTTTAGCACGTGAGCCTTTGAAGGACAGATTGTATTAACCTATACAGATTTAATTGGCAATACTTAGTATTATATAAAATATATATGTTTGATATGCTCTTATGGATGCTTTTTAACTATACATCATGCTCAGGTTCCGAGTGATGGGAACATCCATGCACTCCGCACTTGACGTGTTTTCCTCCAGCCCCTGCCCGCTCCCCGCTTCCTCCCTCACAAATGATATTGAGGAAAGCTGGGAAGAATCAGGTCAAGTTTCCTTCCCTTGGAGATAAACTAAAACCTGGAAGCATGAAGTCACTGCACTTCAGTTCAGCGGGCATTTTTTGAGCACCTACTGCATACCAGAGTTCATGCCTCACTTAAGAGAGGGATGAGTGTGGCACGGCCCCTGCTCTCCTTCTTCCCAGCCTCATGTGGTCAGACGGGCAGACTCAAGACACTCTGTCTTTGGAGGGCAGGTCTGTCACCAAGTCGGGGAAGATGTCACCAGGGTGGGTAGCATCGCAAAAGACCCTTCAGTGTGTCAGAACTCTGAATGATGATTCATAAAGCACTCTTTGAAGGAAGCAGTCACTGTGTCCATGAAATCTTGGGAGATGAGGTCAAACCGAGAGGCAGGGATTTAGGAATGCAGACCCAGGGACTTTGTAGCTGTAAGCATCTCTCAGTTCATTGAAATCAACACACATCTGTTGAGTGTCTCTTGGTGCCCATTACCACGAAGGGTACCAAGCACTCCAAGGTGAGGGGACCCAACTCCTAACCCAACAGCATCTTCCCACCAAGCATGCTGTGGTTTCCACACCGCAAGTCCTGGCCCACCGGTGGGTCACAGAAACACTTTAGTAGGTAATAAGCCAGATTAGGGAGGGAAAAAAGGAAATAAGAGAATGAAATAGAATAACAAAAAGAAAGCATATTGTACATATTGGAGGTAAATAGCGCTTCACAAAATGTTACACATAAATGTGCACATATGTATATTCCATAGCACACGTGTGTGCATGCATTTAACAGATTCTTGCCAAGGACTGTACTATGAAAAAAAATTTGAAAGCCATAACTTATAATGCATACCATTGGAAAGGGTGATATTTCAGATTTATGTGCCCATGATAAACAATCATTATGCATGCGTCAACAGGCAGTGTGCACGTCATCCATTGCCACAGTCATGCCGCATAAGGACCAAAACCCTCAATGGCATATAGTAGAAAAGGCATTTGCTCCTCAGGTCTGAAAGTCGGCTGGAGAGCTCTGTTCACAGTGGTTGGCTGACACACACCCCTGAAAACCAGGAGGCTATTGGCTGATCTACCTAAGATGAACTGGACTGGGATGACTGGAGCAGTTTGACCTGCTCTGTGTGTCCTCACCTTCTACTCAGCCAGCCTGGGCAGGTTCTCATGGCGATGGTATGAGGAGCAGGACGTGCCCAACTGTGCGAGTGTGTGTGTGAGGAGGATCCTGGGGGTTGGATCCAGGGCCGCACGTGCTGGCCACCCACGTGCTCTCCCTCTGAGTAGCCCCCGTGGCACTTTTTGAGCCTTTGTTGCCATCAAATTTTCTAATTTATCAATGATCAAAGTAACACAGCCAAGCCCAGAGACAGGGTAGGAGGGTGTTTCAAATCACATGGCAAAGAACATGGGCTATTTGTCCCATTGGCCACGTTGAGCAATATGGTTGTATTTGCTTTGACTGATCCTGTCCCCAAAGAAAATTGGTTTCCCTTCTCTGACCATGGTTTCAACATCTTGTGTCTGGAACTCCAGTGGGTATGACTATTCCCTTTGCAGCCTAACAGATGAAAAAGTTACAAGTGGCAAAGAAGGAGGTGCCCTCGGGGCAGACTAGAAAAAGGACACAGGGCATGAATAAGGAAATAAGGAAAAAGGACACCTGGCGCCTCCGGACAAGGCAGGCCTGGGGTGAGTGGCCATCAGGAGAGGGGGCTGAGGGAACTGCAGGAGGGCCTGACAGCAAGTGGGAACACGGGCCTCAGTTCGAAGGGGAGTTTCAGTCAACTAATTCCAGGAACCCAATGTTAGCCTTGCTTCTCATGTAGAAAGACAAGGCTTCCAGGCTTGCTGCCAGTCACCAGTGGGATCTGGGACATGTCAGGTATCTTCTCTGGGCCTCAGTCTCCCCACTGTAAAAGGAGGATAATGAGTACGGTTGGAAGGTGTCTTCTAGCTCTGATCTTCTCTCCCCCAGTGCCTTGCACATTACATGTATGGTGATGAAGTCCCCACTCCTCCCTCTGGTGCTCATGATGGACAGGCTGATCCATGGCGTTTGCCCTGCCTGTGAATCCTGGTCCAGCACTCTCCTCAGCTTAGTACTCCACTACTACAGTTGACCAGCTTGCGCTTGCAAGATAAGGCTTGCCGTATTTATTTGATAAAGCTGGAGGAAGCATGCTCCCTCTTTTTTAAGGCTCTAAGAGGCCACAGAATTTACCCAAGCAGCTGGAAAAGCAGCAATATATTTGCTTCAGATTAATTTAGAGAAGCAAGCTGAGATGTGCTCAGGCTGTTCCCTGCAACACATTTAGATCCCCTTAAAAACGTATGGAAGCGCTGCTGAACTATTCCAAAGGTATGAGGTCCTTAATATTCACTGGGGCAGGGGAAGAATATAACTCCTCAAAGGTCATTACTTTTTAGATATGTTAAAAGAATAATAAAGGAAAATATCTCCAAGTAAAGAGGTGTCTGGGGCTCTTCCCCCCCACCCCCCGGAGAATCAACCACGTGAGTTGAAACAATCCATTCTGGTTTTAAACTATCCAGGGAAGGGACGTGAGTGATAATGGTCAGCTTAGGGACCTTGAAGTCCATCCCCCTCAGCCGCTGTTCATCTGTGCTCTCCTTAGGACCGGCCTGAGGCATCAGACCAAGGCTGAAGAGCAGAAAGGAAAGCCAGGGACATCCCTGTTCTAGCACTTGCTAGCTCTGGCAAGCTGGGCGAGTTCATTTACCTTTCTGTGCCTCGGTTTGCTGGTCTATAAAATGGGAATGACAACAACAGTATCCTGCATGAATTCTCTTAAAAACTGATGCCACTGAACTGATCTCCCAGCATTTAACATGGCTAAAAAGATGACCTCTTTTTAAAGTTTCAGCTTTATGGTGGACATAAAAGTTCTTGGCACCATTACCCAGGCCTCGATTTTCCCTTCCCTTGGTGATATGATCTTTTTTAACATGAGTATTTGCACAATTGTGTTAGTCAGATTTCCATCACTAAGACAAAATATATGGGATAGTCAACTTAAAAGGAAGAAAGGTTTTATTTTGACTCATGGTTTCTTGGCCTCTTTGCTTTGGGCTTGTGGCCTAATATCATGGCAGAAGTGTCTGATGTGGCTAGACTTGCTTACCTCGTGGCAGTCAGAAATCAAAGAGAAAGGAAAAGACTGGGGTATCCCCAGTATCCCCTTCAATGGCATGACCCTGGTAACCTAACTTTCTCCCACTAGGTCTCAGCACCTAAAGGTTCCACCACCTCCCAATGGGCTATTGCGGGCTTCAGAACCACACTGTAGCAACAATCTAGGTTCACTGCAGAACCCCTTATCCTCCTCACAGGAAATTTGCCATCGAATCCTCTAAATTTCAACCCAGAGAACTCTGCACACCAGCCCCTCAACCTAGACCTTCTGGAATTACTCCCTTTTAGAATCTTAAGACCACTGGCTCCTGTTTTCTTTCTGAAGCTGTAGAGACAGCCACTCAAGAAATAGATTTTCAAAGGGCTACTTTATTAGATTAATTAGTCAATTCCCTTGTCGTAAAGGAGAAATTATCTGTAAACCACCTGGACAGAGGAGACTCTTACACTGAGAAGAAAAGAGATGCTGGATTGTAACAATAGATGAGCTCATTTGCAATGCAAATGAGCAACCAGCAGGCAAATGAACCCTTATGGGAAAACCACTCTAATCGTAAAAAACTGCTTGCTTTGGGGAGACTGCAGTGTAGGGACAAGCAGAATCATAGCTCCATGAATCCCTTCTAATACAGTATATTAGGGAATTATCCAGGTAGTTGTCTATGAAATTGCATTTGAATGAAACAAAATGCTTGGCTTGGCAGTAGATAATATCTTTAAAAATCGAATCTACAATTGCAGACTGAATTATTTATGATTGTCACTATATAGCTATGATTGTTTGGGTATAAAATAGTCAGGCTTTTCCCTCTGTTTTTATTTGTAGGAAAACAAGTCATTCAAGCTTTTTAGTGATACAATGTGACTTGCTGTCGATGGCAGTTAGGCTTTTTCAAGCCCTGCCAAGCACAGGAGTACCCAGAAGGGACATATGTTTTCTCTGCTTTGTGTTCCAAATTTGCCTTAAAAACACGCAATTATGTGAAGGCCTGATTTATATTTTCAAGGAAAAGCACAATAATGGCCCCGTTTTGTGGCTGTGCTTCTCTAAAATGTATTTATATTGCTGCCTTTTGAGAAGAAGTTGGCTAATGATCATTGGATTTTCGCTCTCTGCCATGACATATGAAAATTTGATGAGGTCTGTAAGATTTAAGAACCGTTTTCTTAAATGCAGAAGAAACTGAGTTAACATAGTTTTGGACTCTGAGACTGACAAATCTTCTGTAGTTACCTTTTCTCATTTCCTTGTTTGGGTGGAGGGTGGGAAAAGGGGAAGCAGGAAGTCAGGAGGTCAAGACAGTAGAAAGACCAGGAGGATGAAGGCTGTGGGTGGGTATGAAGTGCGCATGTCAGAGGTGGAAGTATAGTGAGGTTTGCCTAGGGTGGGGTGAGATATTTGCTGGGCCTGTCTCTGGGGAGAAGAAGTTATGAAGCGAAAAACTGAGGCTTTTGGATCGAATTTTATGCTTAGAGGAAAAGGACTGTAAAGCCCTTTATAAATTATATGATCACATTGGCTTTAATTTCTTGCCCTTCATTAGAATTATTCATGATGGTTTTCACTCCATCTTTCAACAGCATTTCCAGTACATTTATTGAGTGAAGAGGAGTTAGCCTCTCTTTCTGGATTGGGGAGCCCCCTCCTGGGAGGTAGGGCAAGTTTCTTGTTAATTGTTCTTTTTTTCGGTAATGGAGAAAGAAAAGGTGAAAGGCCAGTTCCACACAATGAGGTAACTAGTGGACAAGTAATTATCATAATATAAAAGTGTCACGAAATATTAAACTTAGAGAAAAAGATATTTGGGGGCAGTGGAAAAATAGAAGTCTGTGATGGAGAATATATATGTGAAGTGTTTGTTTTGTTTTGTTTTGTTTTGTTTTGTTTTGTGACAGAGTCTCACTATGTTGCCCAGGCTGGCTTGAACTCCTGGGCTCAAGTGATCCTCCTGCCTCAGCCTCCTAAGTAGCTGGTTCTACAGTGCGTGCTGCCGCACCCAGACAAGGCAGTGTGTCTTGATTACTTTGTGCAAATCTACAGTCATTTGGTTAGTTGAGCAACAAATCTGTCTTATGCAACTTATGGGCTAATAAAGAATATTATATATTTAGAATTGCAAATGTTCAGAAAATGTGTGAACATTTAAGATAATAGCATTTCTTCCCTATATCTCTCCAACTTTAAGGTAGTAGTTTTCAAATCCTTAAAAAAATGTTTCTGCTCTCAGAATTCACACCCAAGACCCAAAAGGAGAAGCCTCATGTGTTCCAGAGGAATTATCTTATCATTTAAGCTCAGCTCCAGGTGTGTGGCACGTGAGCCTGGCAAGTTCTCATCTGTTTTTATGGATTCTGGAGACGTTTTGGTCAAAGAAAACTCTGAATTTGCTCAATAGTTATGACTTTGATCTGGTAATGCAAATGGCTCCTTATTTTGATAAAAGTTACCTTTTTGCATGTGTTTATACTGTATTTATTTGCATATGTTTAAATCTTTCCCCCAGTCAGCCTGTAACAATTAGCTCCTGGGTTCAGGTCTTGCCAGAAGAGCCCTAAAGGAAATTTTCAGAACAGATTTCAGGCTGAGTGTTTTTGTAGCCTAGATTCGGGTTTCCAACTTTGTTCCGCCATGAAAACAAACTAAAGTGATTATAGGATCATTCAGAATAGAATTTGAAAGATACTTCTATTTTACAAAATGGTGGATCTCCCAATAGCTCTGGGGTCATTCTGAATTTTATGGGATGGGCCACTACCATCAAGGCTGGTACATAGAAGATGATTCTATTGAAGAAAAAGCCAATTTCCTCTTCCGCTGTCTTCATTAGGCTTCATGAGATGCTGCAAGCACACAGAATAACTTGGCTATATCCACCTTAACAGTTTATTTAACGTAAGCCAGAATTTTGGAGAAATTCACTGGGAAACACCAAGTTCTTTAGATCATAGCTAAGAGACTGGTGGTGAGGAGAGATGTCTTTGGCGATCTGTTTGCTGAGCTAAAGGGAACCAGTTTTCCTAACACCAATAGTACAACCTCTGTCCCTAGCTTCAGGAACTTTACCCCAGAAATAGAGATGGCAGATCAGTTTCCCCGAGGCCCTTCCTGGTCCAGCCTGGGGAGGAGGGTTGGGATGGGGAAAGACGAAACTAATGCACAGGACCCCGGAACAAGGGTCTTGTCCCTGGAAAGAATCTTCAGAATATGATGTGGTAAAATGTTTTCAGTCTCTCTTTTCTAATTTCAGTCCAACTCCGGGCGTTTTCTTTGCGTTTGTTGTTTTTACTTCTTTCCTCCCACCACCTCCTTCCTTCTAGCCCAGCCCGACCAATGCTATCCCAGCGTTTGAGGATGCAGAGTCAGTTAAGTTGGAGCAGAGACTCAGGCAATATGGGATGAAATACTCTCAATGTTACTTGAATGCTGATCTATCTCATTTGCCTGATAAAGAGAGAAATTGTGGCTCTCCAAAACTATTAGCATTACAAAATTCTAATTTCTTTTCTTTTCTTTTTTTTTTTTTATAAGATTGAACATCAAGTGACCCTGGAGGAGCTACAGAACTTAAATGTACTCTTTCAGGTGGGAATTTGCAAGGTAAACTTTTAAAATATTCATCTGGGTAATCTGATTCTCTTTTTGATGGCTGATTTTTTAGTACAAAGTACAATCCTTTTAATTTCTATAAAATTGCATGAAGAGTAAATTTTTTGATTGTCACTTCTTAATGGAATTAGAAACAAATTGTGAATGCATCAGAGAAATGAACAAAAGAGAAAACATGTTAGAAGTTGACAGAGTTTAGTTAGGTCTAATTAGACATTCAATACTTTGGATTTTTGCTCCTAGACTAAACAAAATACAGCGACTGTATGCTCATAGCTGATTCTTTCTTGCCTGTTTTTTTTTTTTCTCCTAGGAACATGAAAAGAAAAGAAGACAGCTGCTGGATATGGAGACTTTCAAATGCATAATGAAGCAGAGTATGAGGTCACAGAATAAAGTAAATGGATTTTATAAATGTCAGATCATTGAAGCCACAGTTAAAGCTTTAACCATGTGAACCAATTAGGCCTGATGATCTGTCCATGAGATCATTCCTCTCTTTAGGAGAGTGAAGATTTGAAAATTATGTTCCTTTTATTTCTCTAAGATGTGATTTCTACTAAGACCCACCTGATTTACTGAACATTTTACATGGGAAAAATATTTTAAAATTACTTAGTATACCAGACCAACACAGTATTTAAAGACTTTTCTTAAAATAGAGGAAAAGACTTATGAGGACACTGATTACTTGCATATATATTTGTTCCAGAGTTTGGGCATGTCCTCCTGCGTCTAGTATACTGGAACTAAACGTCTTAAACATTCTCTCCCCATCTTGGTTAACCCAGACTATGAAATCTTAATAGAGAAGATTTTACTCATATCATAAAAGACATCTTATAAAGGGACAAGTTGTTGAAACTCTATTTGTCAACGTCTCATGATTATGTCAGAAGTTATAAAAAGTTATTCAAGATAATTCCGTTCTTGAAGTTTGAACAAAAACACACTCATGTCAGATCATAGATTGATGATGACATCATCAGCCAACCTTCCAAGTACAGAGTGCCCCGGTCTGAGGCTAAGGTGACAAGAGTTCAGAGTTCCACTTACTGCGGGAAGGCAATGTGGCATCGCATCTGTTGTTAGAAGTGTCCCTCCTGTCTTGGTCTTTGTGGGCGGACACGGTGCAGTGCCTTAGCCTGAGTGGGAAGGTCAAGGTTAAGGCACTGGCGGATCAGTGGTCTAAGAGGGGCCCTGGCTCACAGATGGCGATTTCTTGTTGTGTCCCCACAAGGGAGAAGGGGAAGTGGGCCCCTCTGAGGCCTCTTTTAGAAGGGCTAATCGCCTCCCAGAGGCCCTGCCTCCCAATACTCATTGTAAGAATTTTTTGCAAGAAGCATTCAAATAATAGTACCTCTGCTTGCATAAATCCAAACAAAGAAGAGAGAGAGGAATATTTTAAACAGATAAATTATTAGGTGTTTTAACAATATCCCAGATGGGTCTTTTAAACCACAGCAGTCTAATTACCTGTAGTTTTAGAATGCCTGCCTTCTTAGTTATCTCCTTATTCCCTTCTTCCTCCCTCCCTCCCTCCCTTCCATCAACAGGTACATAGGCTGTGTCTTGGCCCCTGGGGTGCAGAGCCAGTGAGGGCCTGGCCGTGGATGTGAGCACAGGAGCACTGGGAGCTATAGCCGCACCAGGGGCGGGAGGCCTCCAGCGGGCGGACTTGCACTGAGTTCTGGGGGATAAAGACAATCACTCCATGAAAGAGGGAGAGGAAGGTGAGGGCTTCCAGGCAGAGGAATAGCACCTGGGGATGCCCAGGGGCAAAAGCCGGGGGAACATGTACGAGTCACACTGATGAGGAACCAGGACAGACATTCCGTTATCTGGGGGCATTCGTACTAGGTGTGAATTTCACCCACAACATCACAGGGGAAACCCTTTCTTCATCGCCTATTTAACAGTCACTGATTTCTGTCTGTCCACATTGCCTGAGGATCTTTATATATTTTATTCCACCAGTCTCCAGAATCACAGGATAGCCCTGTTCAGAAGACAAGCTTATTCCTGTTTTGTAGCTGAAAGGGCAGAGGTGTAGAGAATCTGAATAATTTACCTGGAGCCCTTGGCTACCAAGGAATAGACTTGGGATTCGAACTCCAGTGTGACACTAAAGCTCATTATAACACTTAGGATATATCACAGAAGACCTTCACCCACCAAGGCCTAAGTGAGAGTGAAGCTTTTTCTTCTGTTAGGTAAAAAGTCAGGAATCAAGTGACTTTGTGAAATTATCGGGAGCCAGATTCCTCCTACTTTCTGCCACCCCCAACATATGGATTCTTCCTCATGGCCCAAGACGGCTGCTCAGACTCCAGCCATCGTGTTCTCCTCCTTCCAGCCAGCAGCAGGAGGAGAGTGGCAAGGAACTATTTACCTCTCCCCTTTGAGAACAATTCCCAGAAGCTGCCCACGACACTTGGATTTTCAACACTTTAGTCAGAAATTAGTCATGCAAAGGAGGCATGCAAATATGGTCTATTCTGGGCACGACCCAGTTAAAAGCTGTATATTCTGTTAGTGAGGAAGAACAGCTCAGGGCAACAGCTGGCATCACATCTTTCTCACTGTTCTAGGATCTCATAGTCTAACATCTGCTAAAACCCACAAAGTATCTCCCTTGCTCCTTCTAGGAAATGCTAACTTAGTCAAAATCCACTGCCAGAAAGGGGACACTGGAGGATACATTTGGGAAGAGCCCGGTGTCTAGGATGACTATCTCAGACATAGGTGGCATCTGGAGGAACCAAGGTTCCCAGCCTAGGGCACAACAAGCCCTGTGCTTCCCTTGGGAAGCCAAGATGTTTGACTCTCCTAGAAATGCTGTGACCTCTTCCTCTTCCTCGGTACCAGCTGGGGTCTGCAGCTGCCGTGAGCCTAGCATCGATCACTCTGCATTCCTCACTGGACAGTGAGCACCTCAGAAGCACACCCTTCTGCTCTAGCGGCTCAGCACTGCCATAGCGCTTGGCATGCCATAGGTGCTCGGTCTGTGTTCCTTCAGTGAATCAAATGAGGTAGGGAGATAGACCATGTTCATGAATGCCCATGCAATCATGGCCATCCGTGCAAAAACACAGGCTACTCCTCACTCTGGGATGGAGGGAGGAAGCTGGGTCTCTGGGCACAGCTACAGTGGACAGGGCCGGTGTCCTATGACATGGCTCAAGATACTGCAGTCCCTCCCTGCCGCCTCCTTACCCTGGGGCACCCACAGGCCTCCTGGACTCTGCCTTATGGTCACAGGGTGGGCAGGGTGGGCAGCCCAAGCCCAGCTGAGATCACTCTGACCCTGAGCTTGTGTTTTCTCATCCATCTCTGACCCCAGGATCTTCTTGAGGCACTTTCTTCATGCGTTTGAGTTTATTTGGACATTTGTTGCAAAACCACTTGTCACATATTATGATCATGGTATTGTCTGAAGCCTGGCGCTGTCAGTCCACCCAGGAGTGTGATGTACGTCCACTGGAGAAGAACTTCGTAGAGGGATCTGTGCTTAGCTCGGTTCTACAGCCAGCGTCTCTTTCTCCATGGCCCTTCCATGACAGTGGGGGTCAGCTCAGCAAGAAGCAGTGCTCCTGTGTCTCGGGAGACCAAGCCCCACCTAATTTTCTCCATTTCCCTGGCATTGCTGCTCAGAGGCAGGAACCCTGAGTCTCACAAGAGAAAAACCAACATCTCAGTCCTCAACACAGACATAGAGTCTGACCATCTTTGTTAAAGCTGCTTCCTAAATACATCATGAAATGGTGGAACCCTGAGGTTTTTAAATGACTCTAGAGGTTTCTTAAAATATGACAAGTTCACGCCAGGCATGGTGGCACAGGATTGTAATTCTAGCATTTGGGAGACTGAAAGAGGAGGATTGTGGTTTGAGGACAGCCTCAGCTACTTCTTAGTGAGGCTCTTTGCAACTCAGTGAAACCTTGTTTCCAAATAAAAAATAAAAATGGGGCTGGGGGTGTAGCTCAAAGGTACAGTGGCCCTGGGTTGCATCCCCAGTGCCACAATAAAAAATGCATATATATATATATGCATTTTTATATGTATATGTGTATATATATATATATACACACACATATACATATATGTATATATACATGTATATATACATATACATATATATACACATACACACACACACACACACACATATATATATATATATATATATATATATGACAAGCTCAGTGCTCCAGTTCTCTTCTCTGCTAAGCCATGAGCCAGCATATACTTGAATACCTTCAACTAAAGAGAATTCAGTACCTTCAAAGGGAGCCCGTTTGAAGGTGGAAGCTCTGGCCTTAGACTGTCTTTCCCTCTGGGAACTACAATTCGTCTTTATTGGCATTCTACTCATTAGCCCAATTTCAGCACTTCCGAGCCACTATATTAGTTACCCACGACTCCAGAACTTGGTAGCTTGAAACAAAACACTGTTTATTATTTCATTGTTTTTGTAAGTTGGGAATTCTCATAGTGTCTCACCAGGCCAGCAGGTCTCCCTGGAAAGCTTGACGGGGGAAGGATCTGGACTTGGTGTCTGGTTGGGCTCAGGGTCTCAGCTCCTGGCTGGCTGTTACCCGAGGCTGCCCTGAGTGCCCCTCCATAGACCAGCTGGCGGCGTGACAGCTGGCTTCATCAAAGCTAGCAAGACAGAAGTTAGGATCTCTCGTAGCCTGATCACAGAAATGACAGCCTCTCAAGGATGAGGTATTCCATGGGCTGCAGACAAGTCACTAGGGACGAGGGAAGGACACAGGCTGTGAATGCCAGGAGGCAAGGATGGCGGGGTCCAGCTCTTGTCAGCCTGCCAGAGCTGCACCACAGAGGAAATCTATTCTCTCACAGTGCTGCTTCTTATGCTTGAAAAATACTTTTCATAATTTGTATGTCTTTTCACCTTGGGCTACATCCAACTGAGCACCCTCGCTGTCCTTGTCCTTTGGATTTGCTTTGCTATTTGTCTCAAAGTGGAGCCTGAGCACAGTCCATTCTTCAGAAAGGAGCTCATTGGGTGGAGTGGGTTTTCTGAGGAGCACAGGAGCTGAGGGCCGCACAGCTCTTCCTGCTGCCTAGGGCTTAGTATCACAAACTGGGGTTCTAGGAGCCCCAGTCTCTAGTTGGGCAAGAGTTTTGGTATCAATATGCTGAATTCTGATGAATAGTCCTATTAATGTGGTTTTTTTTTTTTTCGGGTCTGGGGATGGAACGCAGAGGCATTCGACCTCCGAGCTACACCCCCTGCCCTATTTTTTATTCTTTATTTTGAAACCGGGTCTCACTGAGTTGCAGAGGGCCTCACTAAGTAGCTGAGGCTGTCCACGAACCGCCATCCTCCGGTTTCAGCCTCCCGAATGCTGGGATTACAAGCGTGCGCCACCACACCTGGCAATGTTTTTAGTTGTGGTTTTTTTTTTTTTTTGGTTTTTTTTGAGGTACTGAAGATAGAACCCAGAGGAATTCTACCTCTGAGCTATACCCCAGCCCGATTTTTAATTCTTTATTTTGAAACAGGGTCTCACTGAGTTGCAAAGGGCCTCACTAAGTAGTAGCTAAGGCTGTCCTCAAACCACAATCCTCCTGTCTCAGCCTCCAAAATGCTGGGATTACAAGTGTGCGCCACCACACCCGGCCCTATTAATATTTTGGAACAAATGTTCCAGAAATCCTTGAGCATTAAACTTTTTTAGTATAAAATTCATGAATTGATCAAATAAAATTTCCCTCCTTCTGAAGCACTCCTTTCCCCCACAATCTAGTGAAATCTCTAAGCTTATTTCTTTCTTCTCTCTAGAGTATTGAACAAATAGAACAACTTTTCATGAAGATAGACTGTGAAGCAGTAGGCAGAATTCAGTGGGTAAGTGGGCTATGTTTTGGGAAACAAATTTAATGTTAACGCGTGCATAACATGCGTGTGATATTTAGCCATGTATAACATAGTTACTTCCAAGATGGGGCCCTCTATTCGCCCCTTAGTGCCCTTTACCAATTTGAAGGTGAACCATGGTCACATGCTTGCTCACAGTTTTCAAATTTTTATGATGCCAAGCTGTAGAGCAGTTTAACTAGGACTCTCATAGCTAAAGCACATTCCAGGAAGGTCATCCTAATGTCAAGAATTAAAAGGTACATCCACCACTTTAACCAAGAGCCAAAGAGACATGCCAGCGAGCAAGAAATCTCACAGGCAAGGACATCTAGGCATGGATCAATGAACACATGAAGCGGGACTGTCACAGAATAAATTCTCAACGGATGTCATCACCAGCACTGTTGGTATTGCCCAGTTTGGGCTGTGTAGTGAGGAGCTGAGACACCTGTTTTCAGCATTCTCGGTTATCCTGTCTGCCAGGGTCTTTCCAGTGCTCTGGGATGAATTAAGTTCAAAAATGATAAATTGCACAGTAGGCCACCTCTACTCAGACCTCTGGCCAGTTCCCCCAAGCAAATCAAATGCAAACGCTCTCACTATGGTCTGATTTAAAAAAGGAATAATCAGGATTCCAGGATAGAGGAGAGAAATCTCCTAGTGAAGTAGGGATTTGGAGGAAGTGGAGAGAAAACTAAGATTTTCCAGGTCCAGACATGCCCCACACCTTCCCTTTTTGGCCGCGGAACTCTTTCCCCATTAATTATACTGCTGAGATTCTAAAGGAGGCAATGTGTCCTGATGCTTAGGAACTGTGGAGTCAAATAGGGGCTCAAGTGTCTGGCCAGACACCTGCTAGTTATTTGATCTTAGGCACAATCATTAGCCTGGCTGCATGGGAGTTTCCCAATTTGAAAAATGGAGTAAACAGTAGACCCTACCTCCTACAGTTATGGTGAGGACTAAGGTAAAAAGCCCCACCTCATGGAACATGGTACAGTTTCAGTAACCATGTCATCATCATCATGATCATCACCTTTCAAAAAAAAGATGGAAAGAAAGCAGGGAAAGTAATTTCAACAGCTGGATAGAAGGCTTCCATGCCCATCTGAACTGGCACACCACAGGTATTGCCTGCAAGATTTTGACAACCAAGCTCATGTCCTAAACAATTATGTCCAAGAAAGAAGTTACCCATGCCCTAATGGGAAAAAGAATCTTTGAAAGCCAGAATGACTGGCTATCTATCGAATTGTCCTTTATTCTCCAGGGTGGCTTCTGCACACATCTGCAGCTGGAGTATTTGGAACAAGCCAATGCTTTGGCCCGACAGAAAGAGGTTTCCTTCCTGCTGCCTGCTGTGCCCCGGAGGCTGCCGCTTGGGGCCCCCGTGCTGCGCGTTCTTTCCATGCCTGATGACACCTTAATCATGATCAGAGAAGATGGAGCTATTTATTTCTGGTCCCTGCAGCTGAAGTTGAAAAGAAAAAAGCAGATTTTTGTATGTGATTTTCATTTGATAAGGATGCTGAGTGCTACAGTTTGATTTTATTTGCTATTTTAAACTGCTCCTTAAGTGGCATGATTACATAAATTGTGCCCTTGAATATAATATATTCATGTTGGATTTTGCCAGTCTATGGAATGAATGCAAGTAAAATATGGGCTCTACATGTAGTACAAGATAATACTTCATTTTCCTTCTAACATCAGATGGAGTGATGAATTACACGTGATTCTGTCATGCGATTTTTCACAAATCTTAATGAATAACAAGTGGAAGAGAATTTCCCCCTAGTTTGTAGTTATATTGGTTTAGGCAGTTGTGCTAGGATTTCTCTTCAGAGAACCTACTGTATCACAAAATCAGAAACTCAGAAGGCAAACAGCCTTTGGGAGCTGCATTGAGAAACAACAATGGTGGACCCATTGCTTGATATATGCTCTCTTGAAAGTCATTCTTGTATTATCTTTAACAAATAGCTGAGCCCTTGTGAAGACCTGGCCTCCATTCTGGGTGCTGGGTTACAGAACCCAGTATATATTAATTAATTAATTTAAAATACACACTAGATTGCTGGGCGTAGTGGTGCACGCTTGTAATCCCTGAGCTTGGGAAGCAGAGACAGGAGGATCACGCAGGTTCAAAGCCAGCTGAGCTGGCTAAAGAGAACTTGTTTCCAAATAAAAATATAAAAATAGGTCTGGGAGTGTAGCCCGGAGGTAGAAGGGTTTCAAGGAACCCCAGTACCACCAAAATAATAATAATAATAATAATAATAATAATAATACACACTAGAATTTCAGCTAGACCTCTCTGATTGCAGAAAAAGCCATCCCTAGAGAGGGATAAAGTTGGCTGTTCAAGACTGTGGAACAAATGTTCACTGAAGGAGAAACAGATGTCTTTAGTCTGCATATTATGGATAAGAAGGACTCCAGATGACTGAAATGGTCTTATTAAAAAGGCACGTGTTTCCTGGCATGGTGGTGCACACTTGTAATCCCGGCACTTGGGAGGCGGAGACAGGAGGATTGCACTGGTTCGAAGCCAGCCTTGCTGGCTTAAGAGACCCTGTTTCCAAATAAAAATATTTTAAAAAATAGGTCTGGGAATGTAGCCCGGAGGTAGAAGGATTTTCAGGAAGCCCAGTACCACCAAAAACAAACAAACAAAAAAGGCATGTGTTTGCCGGGCGTGGTGGCGCATGCTTGTAACCCCAGCACTTGGGAGGCTGAGACAGGAGGATCACAGTTCGCGAACAGCCTCAGCTACTTAGTGAGGCCCTTTGCAGCTCAGTGAGACCCTGTTTCAAAGTAAAAAATAAAAAATTGGGCCGGGGCTGTAGCTCTGAGATAGAATGATCCCGGGTTCCATCCCCCGTACTGCAAAAAAGACAGAAAGGAAAAAGGAAAGAAGGAAGGAAAGAAAGAAAGAAAGAAAGAAAGAAAGAAAGAAAGAAAGAAAGAAAGAAAGAAAGAAAGAAGGAAGGAAGGAAGGAAGGAAGGAAGGAAGGAAGAAAGAAAGAAAGAAAGAAAGAAAGAAAGAAAGAAAGAAAGAAAGAAAGAAAAGACACATGTTTTCTCATTTCTACTCTTCAACCTTCCAGGGCAAGTGCATCAGCCGGAAGCCCAGGTGGGTGACAGATGTCGTCAGCATGCCACAGTACAACAAACTCATCATCGGGACTGGGTGAGTGCTGAACAGAGCCCATCACGGTGTTAAGAGATACACTTCCATGTCTGAGTTCACACAAACACATACCCACTTGTGGTATGTAGGTAAAGTTAGGAGAATTTTTTTTTTTCTGGTTTGGGATGAAACCCAGGGACATTTGACCTCCAAGCTACATCCTCTGCCCTGTTTTTTTTTTTTTTTTTTTTTTTTTGAAACAGGTTCTCACTAAGTTATGGAGGGCCTCACTAAGTAGCTGAGGCTGTCAGCCAACTGTGATCCCCTGGTCTCAGCCTCCCAAATGCTGGGATTACAAGTGTGCGCCACCACGTCCGGCTTCAGGAGAATATTTTTAAAAAATACTAAAATTTTATGCCAGTCCATGGTGTCTTACAAAGTGACCACTGTTATGTACTGCAATGGAGTTCTTGCTTCAAACACAGATGGAGCCTTCTTGTGGGGAATATGCCCTAAGCCTCACAGGAATGCCCCAGATGAGGTTTTTGGGGTTTTTTTTGTTTTTTGGTGTGTGTGTGTGTGTGTGTGTGTGTGTGTGTGTGTGTGTGTGTGTGTTTGCCTGGCTTATTATTTTTACTTTTATTGAGACAATATTTGTACATTTTTATTGAGACAACATATGTACATTGTGATAACTGGATGCATGTGTATAACATGTAATGATCAAATCCAGGTAATCGTTTATCTTGATTAATCATCAAGCTTTAGTCATTTTTATGTGTTGGGAATTCCATACTTTCTTGATCATTTGGAAATGTAGCATAGATTGTTTTAAGCAATATTTGCCTGACTGTGCTGTAGAAAACCAGAACTAACTCCTCCTCACTGGGTTTTGCGACCCCTACTTCTTTCACCCTCCTCCGTCCACCTTCCCCATTTCTAGTGAGCCTACTGTGTCCCCTTGTATTAGATCTACTTTTTCAGTCTCTACAAGTGAGGGAGATACTGAGGTCTTTGTCTTTCTGTGTTTGGATAACATAATGACCTCCCAGTTTGATTTTTTAAGTGTGTTCAATAACCATTTCATGTGTGTTACACATGCAGAAGTTCAGAGATTGATACGGGAGCTTATTATATTAGAGATGCTCCAAGCTGACAGACAGGAAGATGAGGCAAAGCATGGGCCCCCCGGAGGCAGGGGACCACTTTTGAATTGAATGACATGTGGGAAGGAGAAGGAGAAGAGACATTTAACACCAAGGAGGCAAAGGTCATGCGATGAAGAGCAACTCCTGTGTGTCCATTGTGAACACACCGAAGAAGTAGGTTGCTTTTCACAAACACACAGAAATATTTCCCTCTCACTCAGCTCCACGGTAGACCGCCTACCAGGAGGGAAGGAGCCAAGGGTACAGGTGGGGAAAGTACCAAGTCAACCCCCTAGTACAGAGAAAGAAGCCGTCGCCCTCTGCCCCACAGGAGTGATCGTCCTTACATTTTGAGCATTTAACAAACCCCTGGCATGGGACTGTCTCTTCCTCACATGTCATCACATCTTCTTGAGTCTGCTCTAAGATGAGAACTGTCATGGTCCACTTTACAAAGGAGAAAACCAAGTGGTGGACTGGGATCTGGGTCCCTCACTGCTGGGATCAAGAGCCCAGGCTGTTGAAAGCTGTGCCAGCCACTGCTGGAGTAGGACTGGCCCGGGGCCAGGTTGAGAGCCAGGCTAACGAGATGCCTCCCCTGTCAGAAGCAGAGAGCAAGGGCCCAGGCTCAGCCAGAGAGGTTTGCCCTGCACGCAGGCCTTTCACTGCCAAGTGCCCCCTGCTTTATGGGATCCGTGGAGTATAAAATATTTCTACAGAGCTGAAGTGGGGAGTTTAAGGTTTACTCCAAGTGTGCTTGGTTTTTAAACAGACGTCGGGAACTGCAGCTGTATGAGCTTTCTAACTTGGAGCCTTACTGCCAGATTGGTGGCCTGGAGGCTGTGCCTCTGAAACTGGACTACTGGTAAGAAGGGACATCCCAGAGGGGCTGGCTGTGGGGGACCCTTCCCTGGGCGCTAGAGCCTCCCCTCCTCTCGCCCTGGGCAACTGTGCTCAAGCAGGACATGCCAGGGTTCCATCAACATGTGTATTTTAGTTAGCTTTTCATTGCTGTAGGCAAAATGTCAGACAAGCCCAACTTAGAGGAACAAAGGTTTATTTGAGCTTACTGTTTCTGAGGTTCAGCCCATGGCTGGCAGGCTCCAAGGCAGGCACAGCTGGGTGGCAGGGCATGGCAGAGGAAAGGCCACTCTCACCTCATGGGGGCCAGGAAGCAGAGAGAGAAAGAGAGGAGGGGACCAGGGTCAGATACAGTACCCAAGGCTATACCCCTGCGGGTCCATCTCCTGCAATACCCCTCCTCTCTGAACCTGGCTTCATCGGCAACACAAGGTTTGTGTGTGTGTGTGTGTGTGTGTGTGTGTGTGTGTGTGTGTGTTACTGGGGGTGGAAACCAGGGGCTTTTCTATCTCCAGGCTACACTCCCAGACCTATTTTATACTTTATTTGAAAACAGGGTCTCTAAGTTGCTGAGAGCCTCACTCAGTAGCTGAGGCTGGCTTCGAACCTGTGTGATCCTCCTGTCTCAGCCTCCCAAATGCTGAGATTACAAGCATACACCACCGTGCCTGGCTTGGCAACACAAGGTTTTAGGGGACTTTTTAAATCCAAACCATGACTTCTCATCACTGTCACCTGGCACATCAAAGAGGGACTTTCTTGCATCTAGTAAGGAGAGGGCAACCAAAGGTGAAATTATTTTTAGAGTCATGCAATTATCAGTTGATCTATTTGTGTGTATGTATGAAAATGGGGATTGAACCCAGGGGCATTCTACCTCTGAACTATACCCATATTTTTAAATTTTTATTTGGAACCAGGGTCTCACTAGATTGATGAGAGTATCATCACTTGCTGAGTCTGTCCTCGAACCTATGACCCTCCTGTCTCAGCCTCCCATGTGCTGGGATTACAAACATGTGTCATCATGCCCAGCCTTAATCTCTGTTTTAAATGTAGCTGGATTAATGTTCCTGATACTCAACTGTGATCATATGACTTTTTGTTTGCCAGCTCCCTATCCAATAATAGCCACAGTCTTTGTGTACTTTTTCCATTTACTTTCTGTTGCTATCACAGAATATCTGAGACTGAGAAATTTGTGAAAAAAAAATTTGTTTTGGCTTATTGTTCATGGGGGTAGAAGGTCCAAAGCTCTGGCACAGGCACCTGCTCAGCCTCCGGGGAAGGTCTCATGATGCTTCAACTCATGGCAGAAGCAGGAAAGAAGTGTTGGTGTGGCCACTAATTGTGCTTCTGGTGGGACCTCTCTTCCCGCCTTGAAGATGGCCACTGTCTGCTCAGTGTGTGCTCACGTGGTCTTTCCTTGGTGTGTGAAGTGCAAAGAGAGAGTAGGGAGGGAGGGGACGAGGGAGAGAGAAAGCAAAAGCTCTCTGGAGTCTCCTTTAAGACCACTAATCTTGTCATAAGGGCCTGACCCTCATGACCTCATCTAACCCTAAGGCCCTATCTCCAAACACCATCACATGGGGGTTAGGGCTTCAATATGTGAATGGGGTGGGGGAGCAGCTGTGTTCGTGCATGCTGTCCACAATGGGGACTATACACTGACTTGGTTGTACACTAACCGTGTGACTTCTCCTGCTGAGGACTTCATCCAGGATGGAGTCAATGGCTCTGGCTACACATCAGCCCCATTGACCAATGGGACTGTCTGCTGCTGATGTAGTCCTGGGAGTGCCTCCTCTGTGGCCAGCACCCTGTGGGAGGACTGTCCAGAAGGGAAGTTCAAGACGCTTCTCTGCTCCTCCAGGTGGAGACCCCTCGCTCCCTCCCTCCCTTCCTTCCAACAGAGAAGCAGCTGGAACAGCCCTCATAGCCCATTACAACTCCACCGACTGTGCAGAGGGGTGGTGAGGGCTGTCCCGATGACCCTAAAGCCTCACTTGGGGCTGGTTGGCTTGGTCTTGACTGATCCTTAGCTAAGCACCCAGGGCCCAAACTCTGCATTTTATCTCCATTGCGTCTCTCTACCTCCTCTCACACCCAGACCTAATCACTGAGTGCAGTAGTAGAACCAACATGGTATTTATCATAATATCCTGGGAGAGCAGAGTTCTGGTAAGCACAGGGATCGTTAGTTATGGGGACTGAATGCTCCAGGGAGCATTAATCATGGTGTCTGAGTGCATTTGTGGGAGCACATTGTAAACTAATTACCACGTACAGCACCCGCTCTATCATTACCTCTAATGTATGATTTCAAATATAATACAAGTTCTATTTTGTTGCTTTCACACCGTTGTAGACACACTCTGAGGTATGCCTCAGCCTGAAAAATTTCAGGTCCCAAAATAAAACAGAAAGCCAAGAGGGTTTGTTTGTTTGTGGTGCTAGGGATGGAACCCAGAGCATGCGAGGAAAGCGTTCCACCTCTGAGCCACACCCCCAGCCCAAAAGTATTTTCAATGCCTGACAAATGTACCTGCCTAAGAGTTCTTAGATCATAGAAGACATTCAAAAGTTCCTTTTTGACAAAAGATAAATAACTACATTAATAAGCAAGTAATTTTTTTCTTTTCCCAGCCAGACCTAATTTGTCTGCTAACCTAGGGCAGGACATTGCCCTTTCTGAATATAAAGTAAGCTAACAATAACAGGAAAATAAATTTTACTCAGGGACATGGCATCAACTTCCTCCAGAGAATTTTTTAAACAAAAGACTTAAATTTTAGAGCCTTTTGTTAAGACAATTTATCAGTAAGAGAGCATAGAGATTGGCTTCATTTCCTAAATTAGAGACATTCCTTTTCTGTATAAAAATGATCTCATTTCTCCAGGAAATGAGCTCTAAAATATAGACTTGTTTTTATTTTATTTCATTTTATTACAGTACTGGGGATGGAACCCAGGGACAATGTACCTCCGAGCTACAGTCTCAGCCCTATTTTTCAGTATTTCTTATTTTTTTGAAACAGGGTCTCACTGAGTTGCAAAGGGCCTTGTTAAGTAGCTGAGGCTGTCCATGAACCGAGATCCTCTGGTCTCTGCCTCCCAAATGCTGGGATTACAAGCATGTGCTACCACACTTGGCTTAAAATATAGATTTGAAAGATACTGTTTTCTTTTTCTTTATTTTAATTTTTTATTGAACATAAATGGTATACATTTAAACTATACTTGATGCCCACTCCCCCCTCCCGCCCCCGTTTTCCCTTCCCCCCTCCCAACAATGATTGTCCCGGGTAACCATGCCATATTCATAATTTTACACATATTCGGATGTGGACCCTCGTTAATCAAGTTCAGCCTTCCTCCTTCCCTGTCTTTCCATTCAAGCTTTGCTGGTATTTCCCCTCCATTATCTGGAGTACCACTGGTATCCTCTAGGTTCCCTAGTTTGGGCATATTAGTGGAAACATATGTACCTTCTCCTTCTGTGCTTGGCTGACCTCACTTAACATAATGCTCTCCAGGACTTTCCATCTTCTTGCAAATTATATGATTTTGTTCTTCTTTATGGCTGAGTAGAATTCCATTGTGTGTATTTCCCAGAGTTTTGCAATCCATTCATCTGTTGATGGGGACCTGGGTTGGTTCCATATTTTGGCTATTATGAATTATGGAAAGACACTGTTTCTCATACTGGTTGCACCCTAGAGCGAGAGGCAGATGAGCCAGCCCACCCCGTGACAAGAATGCTCCAAGAGCCTGGCTGAACCGTGCACTGGGGTGAAGGGGCTCAGAGAGGGGCCTAAGCCCTCAGACGGGCAGAGGTCAGGAGCCAACGGCAAAGCCTTCCCAAGGGGTCACCTTTGCGCTGGAGGACGAGGAGATATATAGACCCAGGGACAGAAGGGACATTCCCGTCCACAGCGCATTAAGAGGAGGGCTGGGGGAGGGAGGCATGGGTTTCGTCAGAGAAGACAATGTATTTTTGGATTGAAGAGCTCCCTTGAAGGGCAGATAAGAGAAGATGAGGCCAGACAGTCAGGGGTTTTCTAATCAAAGGCCATCTCTGCCCTGCTAAGGACTTGGCTTGTATCCTAAAAACTGAAGATTTTAAACAAATGCTTAAGGTGACTCACTGTACTAAAGAAATGAAAGATGGATTAGACCAGGGTCCGAGAGACCAATGGGGGGAATATATGCAGACTCTCAGGGGCCTTCGTTCCGCCTCGGCAAAATGAGGGGCTTTTCTAATGAACTCGCAACCGAACAAACAAGCAGCCAGACAAGCAGTGTAACGACCGGCAGAGAACACTACTCCATGAACAGTGGCAAGAAACTGACTGTCGTCCAGGTGGGAAGGGCTGGCGGGAGCCAGTAAAGGTAGAGGAGGAGATGGCGCCGGGGCTGTGTGGGAGGCTCAGTCCTCTGGATTGTCTCGGCTGGACGGTGCAGTCCAAGGGACCACTGGGCCACGTGGCTGCCACCACTCAGGGGCCACTGCATTCGCTCAGTGTAGCTCAGGAGGTGGGATGCTCTCTGAGATCCCTTCTGGCTGCTCTTCTTCCCTCGTCCCCTCTCCAACCCCAGACCCTCCCCACCGCAGTATCAGAGGGGGAGGAGGATGGAGAAGCCCTGCCAGCCCACCAGGGGTCACCTAGCTCCTCGCTGTGCCTCTCCAGGGACCTCCCTCATGTCCTGCATCCTCAGTACCACGCAGCACACAGTAGTGACGTTGCTGTGCTCACCAGGGCTCCTCGAGGCCACTGGGCCACCCTGGAGGAAATGACGGAGATGGAGAGGAGACCAGGGCAGCTGGAGGATGGCGCAGACCCCCTAAGGGAACTCAGCTCAAATTCAAGAGTGCCGCAAGGCCCCTGGGCCATCGCATACAGGTTCCATGTGTGCCACTTCCCCTTGGGCCAAAACCGTGATCCCGCTCTCCCCCACCCCCAGTGACTCTGCCCCGTCTTTATCTCAGCCAGTGGCAGCGTTTCTTACCTCACTGCAGACACTGCAGCCATTAGCACAGAAAGTCCACTAACTTCCACCCATCACTTGCCCACCATCGGCTATAACCTGCCCTCTGCCTTTTCTCTTGCTCAGCTGGATGCCCTTTCCACACCCCTTTGCTAATCTCTCCACTTAGGTACCAGATCCCAGCCTCTCTCACCAACTCAGGGATGTCCCTCCTAAAACTCTCCATTTTCTTTGAAATTTTCATTCTTCACTAGATTAATCCCAAAAGTGTTCTTGTTTCTTCCCATATTGTGAATCTATCTCACTTGTTCTGCAAGCTAATATCTCTCTTTGTTCACGTTCTGTTGCTATAACAAAATGCCTGAGGCTGGGAAGCTTATTTAGAATAGAGGTTTACTTGGCTCACAGTTCTGGAGTCTGGGAAGTCCATATTTGTGTAGCATCTGGTGAGGGCCTTCTTGCTGTGTCATAACATGGAAAGTTCTTTTAAAATCGAAAGTAGTTCCAATATGGGGATGGTGAGATCATTAGGATTTATAATACCAAGATTTGTCAGAATTTGACTCACTTACAATGCTCCATAAGTTAGAAAAGTTCCAAGAAATAGAATCTGGAGCCAATCTGAGTATCACTGGGCATTTCCAATTTCCCAGCTTCATTGTTCTTCCTGGCAGCCATGGGCTGAGGCTGCCCTTCCGAGCGCTATATGAAAATTTCAGGTGATTTGATGTACAAAATGCCCTTACAAATCACCATAATTTCAAGCCACTTTCTTAATCCTTATTCATTTGCTTCCTTTATCAATAATAAAATATGTAAATTAGTTATAGATGATAAATTCCTACAGAAAGAATAAATTGTCTTAAACTTTGCCTCCTCACATCTTAAAAAGAAATCACAGACAGCTCCCTGTACAGCCTAGTCCTTTTACAGCCCACCCTGACTGCCATTTCTGCCGTCCACTGAGATGTTTCCAATGCTTGAATTTTCAGAACCTGCTCTCTTGCCAGAGCTGCACAGCAGTAGAATGATTTCTGGGCTCTCTTTCTCAGGATAGATGCATTTCTGGAATTTTTTTTTGGGGGGGGCAGAAATTCTATTGGAGTCTGTCTTTTTAAAACGGGTGCTTTTACACTTTGAAGCAGGATCAGAGATTCCTTTCAGGGTGAGCAACCACAGAGCAGAAAATCTCCACTCCAAAACTGTTTTTGGTCCAAGGGACCTAAAGACCTTCCACTTCCTGGAGGTTTGAGTACTTCCTACAGCATCACCCCAGAACCACGCCCTTAGCACATGGGCCCTGGAGAACATTTCAGATCCAGACTATAGCACAGGGGCATCAGCTTTCTGCTATCTGGGATCCAAGACTGCATGGAGAGACCCAGGGCACTATCTGGCCTGAGCGCCTACAGCCACTCCTCCACGGGGACCAATTGCCTCCCACCCTGGAAACCCATTAGAGAGGCTCATCCTGGGTACCCACTGCTGGCTCCTGCCCTTTTTCCTCTCCTTCTCATGCGCTTCTTCTCTAATATTCCCCAGTCTAGGGGCCTGTCTCTCTCTCTCTTTTTTTTTTTTTTTTTGCATTACTGGGGATGGAGCCCAGGGGCATTCTACCTCTGAGTTACACACCAGCCCAATTTTTTATTCTTTATTTTGAAACAGGGTCTCACTGAGTTGGAAAGGGCCTCACTAAGTATCTGAGGCCAGCCATAAACCGCGATCCTCCTGTTTCAGCCTCCCAAATGCTGGGATTACAAGCATGCATCACCACTCCCGGTTTAGGGGGCTCAGTTTTAAGGGGAAAGTCTTCCCCCTCTCTGCATCCTCCACTCCCCTTCACCCTTGCTCAGGAGCAACACTCCACAACATTGAAATCCTCGCTGTCCTTTGAACACCCTGTTAGGTACTGGCACTTCAGCACCTTTGCATTGGCCATCACCTCCTCCCTGAATGTCCTGGCCCTCTAAAGTCCACGAAGCTCCCTCCAATGTCCCCTGCTTGGAGAGGCCTTCCCCTTCCATCCTCTGCTCCTACCCACCCAGGCAGAGAGTCTCTTCTGGCCCCTGCCTGTGTTATTTACCTTTATAGTGCTGTGTATCTCCTATACAATATATGCATTGGGCTACTTGTTTATTATCTGCCTTCCTCCACTAGAATACGTGTCATGATGGTAAGGGGGCTTGATCGATTATATCCCATGGGTTTAGAACAATGCCAGGCACATAGATATGTCCAAGCAATATTTGTGGAATGAGAAGAGAGAGGGGATGGATTGAGGGTGACCAGACTGTGCCAGGCACCACCCTAGACATCACATTCATTCAACTGCCACCAGTGGGCAACCCGGCAGCCCTGAGTTTGTCTGGGTGGCTACTGGGGCTCAGAAGCCAAGGAGGTCACGGCAGTGTGTGTTGGGGATGCGTAGTGGGAATACTGGGACCAAGAGAGGCACCCCTGTGGGCTCCAGGGTCCACTGTGATAAAGGCTGAGGCTGGTCAGGCACAGGGCTTGGAGGAGGGTAGCGGAAGGTGGATGGCGGCCGCCCTGAGGACAGAGCCACCATCACCTGGCTGACATGATGATGAAGCCCCATCCCTTGTGTGAATCAGGATACCACAGCACAGGGAACCTTAGGAAGGGTGCTCTTTAAGTAGGTGCCTGTCACAGCCACAGGGCAGTGGGGTAGGTTTTAAACAGGCCAAAGAAAATACCCAGAGATGGTGTGGGGGACAAGGTTTATGGTTTTGGGGGGAAGCTTACAAGAAATCAGTGAGTGCTCCAAAAAAATTTCAGCAGCGACAGGCAGACGGCACCTCTGCCCCTCCACATGCTTTGCCAAGCAGCGCCTCCTCTCCCACAGGGTGTGGTGTCCAGTGGCAGCCAGCTGACCAAGTGACACACATCTTCCCTGCAGGGTCCTCTCTTTCATGCCCATCCTCATGCAAGGTGACATCACCAGCATCTGCTTGCTTAGCTTGCTCATAGGACCAGCATCCCAAGGAGCAACTGGCCGGGTGAACAAGCAAGAAAGTAGCTTCTACAGCGAGCCCTGATTGCCATGCTCCTGGTGTGCACCGGAGGAGCCATGCCTTCAAGACCGTAAGCACCTGGACTTGCCAGCCCAGGCTGGCTCAGGCCTCCTTACTTGGCTAGGTATTTGGGAACAAAAAGGGTCATTCAAGTTCATGGGTTTTTTTTACTTTCTTCCTTGTTTTAATGATGATACAGTTTTCCCTCACTATAGCCCCCAAACAGGACCAAATGCTGTCTTCAGGATTGGCAGTGAAAAAAACAGCTCTAAACTGGACTCACAGGGAATTCTTATTGGGGAGGGAAAAGACAGGCATTACACAAAACCAGTAGGAGTATGTGAATAGTGCAGGTTTATGGGGAAGAGAGCACATAGGAGGGATTAGACAGCCGGCGGGCAGGGGACAGGGTGCCACTGGGTGCCACTGCAGTGGGACCTGGGGGACAGCGAGGGGCCTACAGAACTTCCAGGCACAGCTGGAGCATGCAAGGTGTGTATATGGTGGCCTGCACGTGTACAGCAAGGATCAAGGCAGGGGATTATGGGCCTGACAATGTTCTGGGTAGTTAGGATATAATACTAAAGAAAATAGGCAAGAACCCTTGCCCCAGTAAAGCCTGGCTCCCAGACAGTAACCACCCACATAATACATGACCACATATGGTGTTAGAAAGGCACGGGGGCCAGAGAGAAAGAGAGGCCATGTAAGCACATCAGAAAAGGGGATGCCCAACATGTGAGCACTGGAGAGGGGTGGGAGGCAGAGACATGAGCACAGAGAGATGGAGCTAAATCCATGAGGCTGAGGAACGTGCTCGTGTTTTCATCTGCTTTTCCATTTCTATGACCGAAATACCAGACATGAACGACATGGCGGAGGAAAGGTTTATTTGGGCTCATGTTTCAGAGGTACAGTCCAAGGTGGCAAACTCCAAGACAGACATCATGGCGGCGCAGCATGCGGCAGAGGACAGCAACTCATCCCATGGCAGCCAGACAGGAGAGAAAACAGACAGACAGGAAATGGCCAGGGAGCCATCCAGTTCCCAAGGCCACACCCCCAGTGACCTACCTTCTCCAGCTGGTCAGTCCATTCAAATGATTAATCGTCGGTGTATTTATCCACTGATGAGATTAGAGCCCTGAGACAGTTCTTTGATCTCTGAATAGTGTTAAATTGGGGACAGGCTTCAAACACTTGAGCATTTGGGCGTACTCAAACCCCAAACCATAACAGCTCACCAGTGACTTATCTGCAGTGAGGGCTGAGCCCAGAGCTTGAATCTAGGAGGTACAGAATAAAGGGCAGCAAATAGAAAGATGAGGCCCTGCTTTTTTATGAGCTTTATCAGTATGGAGGTCGCTATTGGCTAGACAGGCCACTTCGGTGGGCATTGGGGGCAACAGGTCTGTGGAAATGCTGCAAGGAGAAAAAAAAGACAACAGTACGTCACTCTTCTCTTTTTCCCCCAAAGGAAAAATAGAGCATGTATGTGTGCTGTTAGGAATGATCGATCCCATAGAAATTGGAAAGTCAAGGAGCAGGAGAGAAGGGGGACAGAGGCTGAATCACAGCCCTGGGTGAGCAAGAGAGGAGCCGCCCAGTACACATGCGGGGAGCTAGCTTCAGGAGGAGCAAGTGTGGTCCGTCCAGAGGGACCCACAGGAAGGCTGGCAGGTGCACCCAGGTGCAAGAATGTGTGTGTGTACATGATGGGATCTGGTGGGGAGTTTTTCTCAGTATTCTCATCAGAGAATGGGAGTTGGGATGAGGTGTTGAGATCGCAGAGAAGAGAAGTGAAGTGGTCTTGAGGAGTGGGAGATGAGGGGCGGCTGCCAAGTAGCACTGGGAACTTATTAGTGGCTCGCAGCCATGACTTTGAAGTCAGACCACTCAGCATGGATGAAGTCAGACCTTTTCATATGGATGCAGGCAGCAGGCAGATAGAAAGTCAAATCAGGCTTAACCTAGGTCTCATTTTTGCCAGAGAAAACTAAAGAGAAGAGAGTGCAGGGGCATTGGGGATTGGTAGGAAGAAGCAGGTACAATTGACTATGGAGTTTAAGCCGTGTGTGTTGGTCAGCTTTCCTTTGTTGTGACCAAAATACCTGACAAGTAAAGGCTGGAGGAGGAAGACTTTATTTTGGCTCCTGGTTTCAGAGGTTCAGTCCATAGTTGGCTAACTCCACCTTGGGCCTAGCTGAAGCAGAACATCACGGCAGAAGCGGGAGGCCAAGGCAAGGTGCTCAGTGTGCAGCAGCCAGGAAGCAGAGAGGGGGACAGGGAGGAGACGAACCCTTCCAGGGTCCTCTCCTACTTCCTCCAGCTGGGTCAAACCGCCCAGTAGTCCATTCAGCTCTCAGTGGGCTAATTCACCAAATGGGTTAACCTGTTGATGAGATCAGAGCCATCTTGATCCAAGCACTTCCCCAGAGCCCTGTCTCTGAACCTTCCTGCATTGGAGACCGTGCTTTCAACACATTATAGGGCATAAGAGACCCAAACCATAACTCAGGAAAGAAGGAAAATGAGGCACAAAAGGATTAGAAACAACGCAACTGTGCTAGGATCTGTGAATTACAACACCTAGTATAGAACCAGAGCAGAGTGAGTAAACTGGAAATCTTGGGAGAAGGTGTAAAATTCAGTGTGGGGTGGGGAGTTTTTCAGTCATTACTGACAGATCAAGGGCCTGACTGTGACCATGAGTATCTGAAGTATCGTGGGGAGCAAGACCACAGGAGGCATGAGGTTAAAGAAATACAAAACCAGTCGCCTGGAAAGATTATTTACAGTTGATATTAGAGCCACCAAGAACTGTGGAGGGGAGAGAATGATCATGTGCAAGGAGCACATGATCAAAATCTTCTGTAACAACATGAAACATAGAGAAAATTGGGATTCAAATAGGCCTTTGATACCTTGGCAAAGAGCCTCAAAGCTTTGTCTTCCTGAGGGACATGGATATTGTTGTTAGCTTGTTTGTTTCTGTAGCTTACTGAATTGACCAAATATTCTTAGCCAATTTTTGCAGGCTCCTAGATGAACTGATCATGTTTTTGCTAGGAAGAGATCTGTTAAATCTCTGCAGGTTTCATGATGGGACACCTTGGCCACCAGGAACTGGGTTCTTCATTATCTTTCTCCCTTCCTGTCTGTCTGAAGAACCAATTGGAATATTATTAAATATACCCAGAAATGACCTTAACAATAACCTTTATAAAAACATAAAAGAAAACTCCAATATTGGAAGCACCTATGTTCCTGGACAGAAAATTCAATATTGTGAAGATGTTCCAAAATTAAATGCCAAATCCAATGTCAAATCAAAATCTTGGTGAGATTGTTTGGGATATTAATAGGGTGATTCTAAAGTTCATCTGGAATAGTAAATATGTGATAATGGCCAAGATAATGTTGAAAAGGAATAATGAATTACAGGTACCAAGCCATCTGTTAAGTTACAATAAATGAAAGTAGTAAAATAATAGTGCAAAAAGGAGCCACACCAAGCAGTGAAAAGACCTCTGTATACATAGAAAAGAATATTTTTATAAAATTAAAATTTCAAATTAATGGGGGGACAGCTGGGCAAAGAATCATTGGCTATCTATTTAAAAAAAAGTTAAGTCCTTGCATCATACTATATATAAAAATAAGTTCAAGGTAGAGAAAATGCCTAAATATTTTAAGTGTATACTAGGAGATGTAAGAGAACACCTTTAAAAATGGGATTAAAAAATCCCTTTGCAAAACCAGGACTCTGAAGCCAGAAGTGAAACGCAGAATTGGCTATGACAAAACTTTAGGAATATTTCTGTTCAGTAAAAGATAAGGGTGTAAAAATTTTAAGATAGGCACAATATATTCATGTTTTTTTTAAGTTTTATTTTTTTTATTTTTTATTTTTTTAATTTATTTTTTATTGGTGCAATGTATTCATACATCATAGTGGTATAAAGAAAATACTTTTGTAGACATACATGCACATCTCGCCCAGTTAGCCCCTACCACGATCCCCACCCCATTCCCTCCCCATCCCTCTTTCCCACGCTTGGCTTACTGGTTGACATCTAGTCATGTTTTTTATTATTAAAGACAGTAATGTCTAAAAGAAAAGTTAGATACTTACAAAAATATATAGAAAATAACAAAAGCTTATCACATATGAAGATGAAGGCAAAAAATATATATATATATGATAAATTCAATAAATAAACATATTCCATAGTACCCTAAACAATTTTTAGAGACAGTGCTGTTCTCTTTGAGTTTTTTTAATTAATTAATTAATTTATTTATTTATTTGGTGATACTGGGGTTCCTGGAAGCCCTTCTACCTCCGGGTTACACTCCCAGACCTATTTTTACATTTTTATTTGGAAACAGGGTCTCCTAAGCCAGCACGCACGACTGGCTTCGAACCTGCATGATCCTCCTGTCTCTACCTCCCAAGTGCGGGGATTACAAGCATGTGCCACCATGCCTGGCTTCTCTTTGAGTTTTCTACATGCCAAAAAAAAAAAAAAAAGGGAAATAACATCTATTGTGGGCTTCATGATGTCTGTAAAGTAATTATAATTAAGGCATTTAAAAGACACAAAGATTTTTTTATACCAACTTAAAAAGTGTCTCAAATATATTTATCTTGTCCTTGAAAATAAAAGAGCAATAAATTAGTCTGATATAAGTTGATTAGTCTGATATGAATTGATGAGTTATTCACCAAATTTAATGTAGACACCAGGTGTGGTGACACATGCCTGTAATTCCAGTACTTGGGAGGCTAAGATAGGAGGATCGTAGGTTCAAAGCTAGACTCAGCTACTTAGTAAGACCTTCAGCAACTTAGTGAGATCTTGTTTCAAATAAAATAAGCTGTATCTTAGAGGTCCAATACCCCTGAGTTCAATCCTTTGTCTATCTGTTTCTCTCCATTTCTCTCTCTCTCTCTCTCTCTCTCTCTCTCTCTCTCTCTCTCTCTCTCTCACACACACACACACACACACACACACACACACACACACTATAATGTAGTCATGTCACCCAAACCTTGTGATTGTGGTATTGCTAATTCCTAGCTACTGAAGGGGCCTCTACCTCTGGAACTTGCTTGGCCCCTTCACTGTTTTTGAAATCCAGCCCACACCAACCATTTTGTGTTTTCCGTGGACAGTACTGAGGGTGTAAGAGGTCACTGGGCAGAGGCCCCCATCAGTGTCTTGGCACCTGCTCCCCCCTCCACCACCCTCTTTCCAGCCTGTCTGTCCCTTCTGCCTGCTGCTTCTGGTCTTGGCTTCAGCCAGTAGCACCCAAAGGCTTGGAGCCAGAAATCCATCCAGAACAGAGGTTGAAGCGAATTCCCATGATCACCTGGCCTCTCTCCAAAGGGATGTCCTCGCTGCTCACTTCATGCACAGTGTTTGGGGAACCGGTCACCCCTGCTTCCCTGCTCCCCTTCTGATGGGAGGGCTGCGTGGCCATGTCAGGTCCCTCCCCGCCTGCCAGCCCGCTAAGGTGGTGAAGAGTCCACAGCGCGTTCAGGGGCAGAGGCATGGGCAGAGGCACTCAGCTCCCCTGGTTCTTTAATGTTTCTTACTGTAATCATGTATCTGTACAGTGTAAGCAGATGATTTAAGGAAGAGAAGCGGAATTCTCTTCTGATCTAGGTGAAGCAAATAATGTCTATTTCCAAGACCTTTCTATAAATAGCTCACTTTGAGGGACATTGGTCGGATTCCCTGCTCCCACCCCCAGCTTGTGGTTGTTGACTTTGTATCTGAAGATGATTTCTGTGTTTGCTTTCTTTGCCACAGCTTCCTGGGTCCTGACAAGTGCCTGATTCTCTATGGTGATGACCAGGTAGGTGTGTGGTGGAACTGAGTCAGGGACCAGAAGGCTGGGAGGAGCAGGGGCAGGGAAGAGGCTAGGAGCATTTGCATCCCCAAGCTGAGATGGTAGGAGGAGAAAAACAGACAAGGAAATGTAGGGTTATGAAAACACATTCAGAAATAACACATGGTCAAGGTTCTCTTGAGTTTCCGGTGCTTTGGACTCTTTCCATTCTCCTTAACCACACCCCGAAGAGGTGGTTATCCTCATGGCCGCTTGTTAGAATGGGGAAACTGAGGCACGGGGCCATTGTGCCATCTGCCCAAGGTTTTGTATGGCAGCAAGTGGCAGAATGAGGATCCCAACCCCAGTCTGTTCTGTGTACTTACCTCTGGACTTTTCTGATTTATCAAGCAAGCAAAGGAAATGTTGCAGGTAAATGCATGTGTGAAGAAATGGCCCCGGGGACAGAGGAGCCGCCAGGGAAGCAGTGGCGTTGGGGTGCAGAGGGGGGCTCAGCGGCTCGCCTCCTTTTGCAGGGAAAGCCTGTGTTAACCTGGCGCGGGAGGGAGGAATCCTTCCCCATACCTTGGCTTCACAATTAGAAATTAGGCATAACTGCAGATTCCCCTGGGAGAGGAGACCACGGAGTCGAATGATTGGATATTCTACAATCTTGCCAGAGAACAGGCTTGGGCCGGGCAAGGGCAGGAGGGCAGGAGATTCTTGAATCAAGGAGGCAATCGAGGGTGGATCAGAGGGAGCCACAGACATCGCACTCCACTGGATCTTGCTTCCTAATTTCGCTCACGCGGTGCCTTTTTCTCCTTAAAGCCTCTTAATACCGATGCTATTAAATATGAGACAGGAAGTTTGCAGGTTCACGGCCAGCCTCAGCTACTTAGTAAGGCCCTCTGCAACTTAGACCCCGTTATTTTTTTAATTAAAGAAAAAAATTTTGCGTTATTGGGGATGGAATCCAGGGGCTTTCTACCTCCGAGAGACACCCCCAGCCCTATTTTTTATTCTTTGTTTTGAAACAGGGTCTCACTGAGTTGCAAAGGGCCTCACTAAGTAGCTGAGTTTGGCTTCAAACCCAAGCAATCGTCCTGTCTCAGCCTCCCAAATGATTACAAGCATGTACCACCACGCCCGGCGAGACCCTGTTTTAAAATAAAGAATAAAAATATAAGGCTGGGAGTGTAGCTCGGAGGTAGAATGCCCCCGGGGTGGTTCAATCACCACTACCGCAAAATATATATATAATCTAGGGGGCGCTATCCGCACAGACTGCCACGTGCATGGTGCCGGGATGATTTGGGTCGTGCATCCGCCAGCGGATGATTCCCCTAAATGTCCTGGGGACACAGGGACAGGAGGACAGCGGCCCCTCTTGATCAGCAGGGTCCTGTGGTTCTAGCCTTTGTAAATGGGGCTCCCTTGGCGCTGCCTCGTCCTGGATGCTCTGCGCGTGAGGTCCATCCGGGTGTTGCCCTCCTGCAGAAGCCCCCAGGGAAGCCCCCCTCCCACAGGCTGCTCATTAGCATGCAAGTTCACGGGCAAGAAATGCAAATGATCCATTGCACTTTATCCCTCCGACAGGCCGTGCTGGTAGCAATAACCGGTGCTCCCTGCACCTGTCATCGCTGCGGCGCTGCTCACTTTGTGTAAAGCCTGCCCCCCTTCAGGTGTATATGTAGTAACCTTCATTAAAGCTCTCGGCGCTGAGACTCGATCATTCACTGCCCCCTAGTGGACGCCATAAGAATGAGCAGGGAACCGTGTTCCTTTTCTGATTTAGGTTCTAAGCAAATCAGGTTTGCATTTGATTTCCGGAATAGTAAGCAGCTTCAGCTGCTTTCAGCTTTCTGACCAGTATCTGTGGTTCTTAATTAACAGCCCTGAGGTGGTGTAAAATGTCAATCAAGAGTGATTCTTTGTAGAGCTATATTTTAATGTTAAAAAGTCATGACATTTTCAAATAGTATTTAAGGTTTCATGTGGTGCTCATTTTTTAAGAAATGAAATTTCTTCAGGTTGGAAAGAGGGTTGAAGTAAGCCTCACATTGAAGAGATTGGGCTGCCCTTTAGTGTGGCCTCGGGTGGGTGTGAGAATGAGTTTGTTCCTATGGCAGAAGCACTCATTCCGCCTGCCTTGTCACAGAATCTGTCGCCCAATTGTTCTTTGGCAGCTTTAAAGGTGTTCTAGGAGCCGGGCATGGTGGTGCATGCTTGTAATCCCAGCGCTTGGGAGGCTGAGACAGGAGGATCACACGGGTTCGAAGCCAGCCTCAGCTACTTAGTGAGACCCTGTTTCCAAATAAAGTATAACATAGGTCTGGGAGTATAGCCCGGAGGTAGAAAGCCCCTGGGTTCCACCCCCAGTACCACAAAAAAAAAAAAAAAAAAAAAAAAACAAGGTGTTCACAGGCTGCATGCTTCTTGGTGTTCCTGTAACCCTGGAATGGGGGTTGAAGGCCAGGGGACCTTGCTCACCACGAGGGAGCTGCTTCCATGAGTCCTTGCAGCTTCTTGGGCTTGGTGCACCCAGCCCAGGACCAGCGGCTCACCAGTATTACACATGGTATACTAAGAAACATATTAATATAAGTATAAATTGCATACTCTTTCTGAGTCATTTTCTCATTGTCAGAACTTGAACAGATTAGAACTATCCCAGAGTCCCATGCCTGTCTCAGCTTAGGGCTTTCTGTAGACTAGGATATCTCCCTCTCCATAGTGTGGGCTCTTGCTGTCAGGGCTCCACCGATAAAGTCCGAGTCCACAGTGCTCTGGAGCATTCCTCACACTTACAGATCTGCTTTTCACCTCTACATGTAGAATGGTGTTGGTTATATACCACTTGGAAGAATTGAGAAAAATTGCCCCTCAAGCCGGGAGCAGTGGGGCACACCTGTGATCCTAGCACTTGGGAGGCTAATAGAGGAGGATCACAGGTTTAAGACCAGCCTCAAAAACTTGGTGAGATATTGTTTCAAAATAAAAAAAAATTAAAAGGGCTGGGGTGTAGCTCAGGGATCGAATTCCCCCCTGGGTTCAGTCCTCAACACACGGAGGGAAGGAAGGAAGGAATCAATCAGATGTTCTGTGCTGTGTGGTTCAGTGGAGGAAAGGAGAGATACCTGGGTGAAATAGTCCAGGACAGCCCTGCTCAGCTGGTTTGTTTATTTCAGGCTGACTGTAGAGTAGACTTGGCCCTGATGGCAGGAAACATCCAAGACAGGAAGAAACTGTTGGAGAGAAAGCTTTGCTATATCAACACTGAGCAGAACTCAAAAATTTCCACCTCCCATAGATCAGAAACCACAATAAATGGCTTTTTTTTTTTTCTAAACAAACTGTAGTTTTCCCCAGGATGTCACAGGAAGTGCTGCTGGTGATTCATCGGGTTAAACATTTCCTCCTGAGTTAGAAATGAACGGAAGCTGCCACTCAGCGTGAAGGTGGAGGCCGCCGGGGACCAGTGGGCACGCTGACTGACCAGCCCTGAAGGGCTGCTGAAGAACGTTGCAAAATTCTTGCCCATGGAAACTTTTTATATTGCAATAATAAAAGTAAAATAGGCCTGGGGCTCAACTTAGAAGCCAGTCAATAGAGTTGCCTCTGCTGTATGTAGGTCTCTGTGACAGCAAAGTCCTCTGGCTGCCTGTTTTACTGAATTGGGCCAAATGCCTCGCCCCCATCCCGGTGGCTCCGACGACCTGACTTGGTTTCAATCCATCCGTCACTGGGGGCCACAGACTTTGGTGCCACAGAACTGAGTAGTGATGTGGTCTACTTCCTGGTGTCTGCAGCCGGTATCTTCAGGATATCATTTCTAGTGAAATCCTCTAGCCATGACTGAGTCAAGCGCTAGGTGTGAGGAGAAGGCAAGGCAGAGAGGGTCGGCGCTCAGGGCTGGGGTATTCGTTCATCTATCTTGGAAATTGTAGAACTGATCCAAAAACACATGTATGTATAATTTAGAGGCCGGGTGTGTTGGCACACACTTGTAATCCCAGCATACGGGAGGCAGAGACGGGGGCATTGCGGTTTGCAGACAGCCTCAACTATTTAGCGAGACCCTTCGCAACTCAGTGAGATCCTGTTTCAAAAAGTAAAAAGACTAAAAAATGGGCTGGAGGTGTAGCTCAGAGGTACTGGGTTCCATCCCCAGTACTGCCAAAAACAATTTAGATGGCCATATTTAGGCCATGGATGGTGGGTGGCACATGCCTGTAATTCCAGTACTTGGAAGGCCAAGACAGGAAGATCTCAGGTTGAAGGCCAGCCTCGACAACTTAGTGAAAGCCTGTTTCAAAATAAAAAGTAAGCTGGGCATGGTGGCTCACGCTTGTAATCCCAGCATTCAGGAGGCTGAGACTGGAGGATCGCGGTTCAAGGACAGCCTCAGATACTTATTGAGGCCCTTTGCAACTCAGTGAGACCCAGTTTCAAAATAAAGAATAAAAAATTAGGGCAGGGGGTGTAGCTCAGAGGTCGAATGTCCCTGGGTTCCATCCCCATACCCACAAATAAATAAATTAATTAATTAATTAAAAAATTAAAAGGCTGGAGGTAGAATGCCCCTGAGTTCAATCTCCAGTACCAAAAAAAAAAAAAAAAACCAAACAAGAAAAAAAAATAGAAGGGGACATTAAAAGCGGTGATAGTACAGAACACATCAGTGTTTCTACCTCCTAACCTTAGACTGCTTCGGCCTGAGGTCCCCCACTTGCCCGTGCACCTGGTAGGCATGAGCAGTGGCCGATGTGCACAGAGAGCCCCTGCTCCAAGCCGGCCGTCTTCCAGCAGGGAAGCTGGCTTTCCTGGAGGTGTCACTTGTACCATGCCTCTGCACCCGCTCCAGCTGATCTCTGGCCAAGCTGCCTCATTGGCAAAACAGAGCATGTTTTATGTAAGGGTTTAAAGCTGCAGCGGCGGCGGTAGTAGCTATAACCTGGCCTTTCATGTCTCCGTCTAGACAGATGCATGATTGAATAAAGGATTCATCCAAGGCCTGTGTCACATTGGCCATCTGGAAAGTAGCCAACCACTCATTTAGCAAATTGCTCTGTTTAAATGCAGCTGCTGCGTCTCCGCATTTATGCTACCAAGACAGATCGCGCGATTCCTCTTCCTTCATTTATCCAAGCCGCTCCTCTCAATCTGCCCAGGAACTTAAAAAGGCTGTTAATGCATGACAAGGCACTTGACCTGCATGATTTCCAAGCCAGGGGGGAGCAAACGTCTTGTGCCGGGTCGTCCTTTCCTCAAAAGCAAGGGCACGTCGTCTGCACTCCCTGTCTTAATGAAGGTGGCCTTTATTAAGAATCCCATTAAGCTCCACAGCGCCCAGCCATCCACCACTGTAAATATTACCTTTAGAAATGTGCCCAGGGGCCTGGCACGGGAGGCTGGGCCTGCAGCAAGAGCTCACCCTGGCAGTCGGGAGGCGACCTCAGACCTCAGGTCCCTGTGGAGGGAAGGGTGGTGTTTGATGGGTTAGTGCCTCTCTCCGTTTGGGAAGATGGATTACAGTCGTTAGTGGATAATGTCAACAAAGCCCTTGAGATGATTTGAATAAGAGTTGGAAGCAGAAATGGCTTCGGAATGGCAATGAGCTCTGAGATGCTCTACCTGGGCTCTTTCTTCCTAAGGAGGAATTGGAGGAAGGACAGAGAGAGATGCAGCCTCAGCCGTTTGTCTGGAAGTCTCTGGTCACTTTGTGTCATCTGTTACTTGCCAGAGAGAATAATCCTGGTGACCATTGCTTACTTCATTTGAGGTCACCATCTTATTAAGTCTGGAAGCTAGAACCCGCAGTCAGTGAGTCCCTCAGGTAAGTAGTACACGCTCAGCTCTTAACCAGGCCCATGAGAAAAGAATGCCACAGAAAAGTGGTCTTTGCAATTAAGTCATTTTTAGAAGACAAGTCCTTCCACCCCCAAAATAAAAACCACAGGATTATGTAGTGAGTAGTGAGGTGTATGGACTTTGGAGTTAAATCCCAATACAGCCTGGGTCAATTTCATCTTCTGAACCCCAGTTTTCTCATCTCAAAATCAGATAGGCATTTACCCTTTGGAGTTATATTTGGAAGTGACTGAATTAGTCTTTATATACAATAAGAACTCAATCGATTCTACTAAAAATAGCTACAAGATGCACGATCTTGCTTTTTAATACTAGAGGAAATAACCCTGGGGCAAGTGAGACGATCTTTAAGGATCAGCTCAATCATGAAGGAAATGTAAATGCTGGCAGGAAAGGGGCATTCAGTAAGCAGAACGAGGTGAGCACGTGGAATTTGCTGGGTGGGGGGAGGGAATAGAGGGGCAGATGGGTGGCCCGGAGGACAGAGCTCCGGTTTGGAGCCTAGAAATGAAAAGTTTGAATGAATGAGAGGACCTTGAAAGATGAGGTAAAGGGTTCTGACCTAAGTGATAACCGGGTACCATTTTCATTTTTTAAAATACATTTTATTGGTGCATTGTAATCTCACATCATAACATAGTTCACAGTGATAGGGACACTGTGCACCCAGCACTTGGTGGGCGTTCTCCTGGCTCCCTCCCCACGCCCTCCCCTTCCCCATACATGATATTGAGATAGGCTTTGGTGATTTCACACATGTACATAGCATCAACTGAAGAGTTTCCTTCATTATTCTCCCTCCCTCCACCCTCCTCTAGGCCCCCTCCATCTCTCCACTGGGGTTCTCCTCTGTTATCTAAGTTCCCCTTGTATCTCGATTATTCATATAAGAGAAAACATATGACCTTTCACTTCTTGTGACTGACTAATCTCTCTTAACAGGTACACCATTTTCCTTCCAATGACATAATTTTATTCTTCTTTATTACTGAATAGAATTCCACTGTGTACATGTCCCATAATTTTATAATCCATTCATCTAATGATGGATACCTAGGCTGGCTCCATAATTTGGCTGCTGTGAATTGTGCTCTGTAAATATGGATATGAGCTGGGTGTGGTGGCACACACCTGTAATCTCAGTACTTGGAAGACTGAAACAGGAATCTGTTCTAGTCCAGCCTCATCAACTTACAAAGACCTTCGACCAGTTAGTAAGACTCTTTGTCAAAATAAAAAAAATTAAATAGTACTGAGAGTATAGTGAAGAGGTAAATTTCCATGGGTTTGATTTGTGGTACTACCAAAAAAACTGGATAATACGAAAATCAATCCATGTAATTCATCATATAAACAGAATCAAAGACAAAAACCGCCGGGCGTGGTGGTGCACGCTTGTAATCCCCGCGCTTGGGAGGCAGAAACAGGAGGATCGTGCAGGTTCGAAGCCAGCCCTGCGTGCTGGCTTAGGAGACCCTGTTTCCAAATAAAAATGTAAAAATAGGACTGGGAGTGTAGCCCGGAGGTACAAGGGCTTCCAGGAACCCCAGTACCACCAAAAAAAAAAAAAAGACAAAAACCACATGATCATCTCAATAGATGCTGAAAAAGCATTTGATAAAATTCAACATCCATTTATGATAAAAACACTGCAGAGAATTGGAATAGAAGGAACATATCTCAACATTATTAAGGCAATCTACAATAAGCCCACTGCCAACATCATATTAAATGGGAGAAAAACTTCAAGAATTCCCCCTAAAAACTGGAATGAGACAAGGATGTCCACTATCACCACTTCTCTTCAATATAGTACTAGAGACTCTAGCCAGAGCAATAAGGCAAGAAAAGGAAATCAAAGGAGTACAAATAGAAAAAGAAGAACTTAAGCTTTCACTATTTGCAGATGACATGAAACTATATTTAGAAAACCCAACAAACTCAACCAAAAGGCTCATAGAACTGATCAACAAATTCAGCAAAGTATCTGGATACAAAATCAATCTTAAAAAATCAGAAGCTTTCCTGTACACCAACCATAAATCCACTGAAAAAGAAATTCAGAAAACGCTTCCACTCAGGATCTCCCACAAAAAAATAAAATACCTAGGAATAAACTTGACCAAGGAGGTAAAAGATCTCTACAAAGAAAATTATAAAACACTGAAAAAAGAAATCGAAGAAGATCTTAGAAGATGGAAAGATCTTCCATGTTCATGGATTGGCAGAATAAATATTAAAATGGCCATCCTCCCAAAAGTGATCTACAGATTTAATGCAATGCCCATTAAACTACCAAGATCATTCCTCACAGACATAGAAAAATCAGTCCTTAAATTTATCTGGAATAACAAAAAGCCCAGAATAGCCAAGGTAGTTCTCAGCAACAAAAACCACGCAGGAGGAATCACAATACCTGACTTTAAACTATACTACAAAGCCATTGTAATAAAAACAGCATGGTACTGACAAAAGAACAGATATATAGACCAATGGAGCAGAATAGAAGACCCAGAAACAAGTCCACACACTTTCAGCCAATTGATTTTTGACAAAGGGGCCAAAAACATACACTGGAAAAAAGATAGCCTCTTCAACAAATGGTGTTGGCAAAACTGGTTAACCATATGCAGAAAATTGGATGTTAATCCCACTTTTTTACCCTGTACAAAAGTCAACTCACGATGGATCAAAGACTTGGAAATTAAACCAGAGACTTTGAAGCTCCTTGAAGAGGGCATAGGTCCAACACTACAACACATAGGCACAGACAAACATTTCCTCAACAAGACCCCAAAGGCACAACAAATTAAAAGGAGAATCAATACATGGGATTGCATGAAATGGAAGAGCTTCTGTTCAGCAAAGGAAACTATCAAGAACCTCAATCGAGAGCCAACAGAATGGGAGAAGTTTTTTGCCACCTACACCACTGATAGAGGACTGATATCTAGCATATACAGAGAACTCAAGAAACTCAACACTAAGAAAACAAAGCATCCAATAACAAAATGGGCAAATGAACTAAATAGACACTTCACAAAAGAAGAAATTCAAATGGCCAATAAATACATGAAAAAATGCTCAACATCACTGGCAATCAGAGAGATGCAAATCAAAACTACCCTGAGATTTCACCTAACTCCAACTAGAATGGCCATCATTCAAAACACAAACAACAACAGATGCTGGCAAGGATGTGGAGAAGTGGGAACTCTAAGACATTGTTGGTGGGATTGCAAATTAGTGCAACCACTTTGGAAAACAGTATGGAGAATCCTCAGAAGAATGGGAACAAACCTACCATTTGATCCAGCAATACCACTGTTGGGTATCTACCCAAAAGAAAAGAAACCAAACTACCAAACTAATGCGTGTGTATCTATGTTCATAGCTGCACAATTCACCATAGCCAAACTATGGAACCAGCCAAGATGTCCATCAACAGATGAATGGATTACAAAACTATGGGATATGTACACAATGGAATTTTACTCAGCCATCAAAAAAAAAAAAAAACTCAACTACGTCATTTTCAGGGAAATGGATGGAACTGGAGGACATTATGCTAAGTGAGATTAGTCAGGCACAAAAAATAAGAAATCAGATGCTTTCCCTAATATGTGAGAGTTAGGGAGAAAAGAGGAGCAAATAAGACAACCTAAAGGAGGAGAAAGGAGGGGAGAAGAGGAAAATCTCTAAAGCACACAATGTACTTAAACATATCGAAGTCAATCACTAAGCCAAGCAAGGGAGGGAGGGACAGGGAGGGAATGGGGTGGGATTTGGGTAGGGGTTAAATCAGCGATGAGTACATGTTTGTACACACAAGTTTTTTACCCCAATAAGTTGTATGAATATAATGCACCAATAAAAAAATTTAAAAAAAACTGGATATACATGTATCACCATAATATTCTGATTTCAATTCCTTTGGAAAGATGCCCAGGAGGTGGATTGTATGATCCATTCCCAGCTTTCTGAGGAATCTCCACAGTAGCTGCACTAATTTTTAATTCCATCAACAGTGTAGAAGAGTTCCTATTTCCCTGCATCCTCCCCAGCATTTATTGTTGTTTGACTTCTTGATGATTGCCATTCTGATTGGGGTTAGATGGAATCCCAGTGTAGTTTTGATTTGCATCTCCCAGACTGCTAATTATGTTAAACATTTTTCATAGGTTTATTGGCCATTTGTATTTCTTTTTTTTTTTTTTTTTTTTTTTTTTTTTTTTGGTGGTACTGGGGTTCCTGGAACCCTTTCTACCTCTACACTCCCAGACCTATTTTTATACTTTTTTATTTGAAAACAGGGTCTCTTAAGCCAGTGCGGCTGGCTTCGAACCTGCGTGATCCTCCTGTCTCCACCTCCCAAGCACGGGGATTACAAGCGTGTGCACCACGCCTGGTTGTATTTCTTCTGTTATGAAGTGTCTATTCTGTTCAATTACCCACTTCTTGATTGGATTTTTTTTGGGGGGGGATTAAGTCTCCATTTTTACTTCTTCAGCAGGAAGGTGGTAGAGTGAGAGCCATGGGTTGGAAAGATTCCCTTGGTGTCAGTGAGCAGGGTGGCTCCTGGAGAAGCCCAGGGCTGGGAGATGGCCCAAGGCCACCACTCTCCCAAGGCTGATGGAGAAGAGGGCCAGTGGAGGTAACCACCGGATGGATGAGATGGAATAAAGTTGGTGTTCTCTTCCACAGCTATACCAAGCAGGCAAGGGAAAGCCAGAGGCTCTCAATCATTCCTTTTTGCAAAAATCCAAGAATAGGAGCCTTGGACACAGAGAGGAGGGCAGGCGCTGGAAGTTGACGCAGTCATTAGGATTTCTGGCTGGCTGGGCTAAGGCCATAGGTTGGGTGGTGCAAGGGTTGAGAGTGAGGTGACTGTAGCCCAGCCAAGGTCCTCGAAGGGCAAGATTCCAGTTGGATGATGCAAGTCCCAGTTGGTATTCAGCAGGGCGATACACATGTGAAGATCATTGGCTCAGGAGAGACGGTTAAACAGCAAGAATCAAGGAAGCTTGAAGAATTAGAGAATCTAGAAAAAAGAATAGAGGGCTGAAGAATCATCCTCAGGGATACAGGAAGGAGCTGGGGCAGCAGAAGCCAAGGGAAAAGGGTGTCTCAGAGGGAAGAGGTGACTGCCAGCTGCTCCTGCAGGGAGCTCCAGGGACACGAAAGACTGAGAAACTCTGCTTATTGATTAGAAACGGAACTGTGATGAAAACGGGGATGAAGGGATAGGGACTGGGAGAGAAGCCACGGGCAGGGCACAGTGAGGGTGTGTAGTGCTCAAACTGGCTAGGAGGAAGGAGAACCCCAGAGGACCAGTGCATGGTGATTCTTCCAAACAGAATGAGCTTCTAAATGGCACTGTAATGGCATGGAAAACTGACAGAAGTCAGTGATGCTGATGCAGTTCCCATTAATAGATTATGCTCTGGAAAAATCTTACATAAGACACGCTCAACACAGAATTTCTGGCATATGTCATAGCGAGGTTTAAAAAAGCCCAGCAGACTGAGATCCCATTTGTACCCAGCTTGAGATACTTTAGCACAAAAATGATGCTGGCTGCCATGAAGTTGGCATCCTGTGAACTCAGCTAAGATCTCAGCCTGTCCAGGGCTTGTGTGCTCAGGCTCAAAGACCACAGGAAGTTTCAGGAAGTCGAGCTCTGCTACTCAAAACTTCTCTTACCTTGGTCATGTCATCTAGCCTCAGTCTCTTCATCTGTAAAGCAGAAAAAATAAATAAATAAAGTTAGCCGGGCGTGGTGGCGCACGCTTGTAATCCCCGTGCTTAGAAGGTGGAGACAGGAGGATCGCACAGGTTCGAAGCCAGCCTCGCTGGCTTAAGAGACCCTGTTTCCAAATTAAAAAAAAAAAAAACTATAAAATAGGTCTGAGAGTGTAGGCCGGAGGTAGAAGGGTTTCTAGGAACCCCAGTACTACAGAAGAAGAAGACGGAGAAGGAGAAGGAGAAGGAGAAGGAGAAGGAGAAGAAGAAGAAGAAGAAGAAGAAGAAGAAGAAGAAGAAGAAGAAGAAGAAGAAGAAGAAGAAGAAGGATGGCGACCGAGAAAAGTGGGGCTTAAGAGCCCCGCTAACAACCAACCTCCATTACCACAAAATCAGCGCCTTTCATAGCTAGAAAACACCATCACCAGAGAAACAAAAACATCACCAGGCTCCAGAGAGAAAGCAGACTGAGAAGAGCTCAGAGCCACAGAGGAGATACACCAGCCTCACGCCCGAGGACACGGCAGCAGCGCCTTACTGCCGGCGGCAGCAGTGAGTTCACCGGATGGCTACAGCAAGCCGAGGTGATCTGCTGCGGAACAGCCAGGCGGGATTTCTCGGCGCAGGGAGCATCTAAAGCTCCCAGTGGCTGAGCTCAGCACACGCTGCAGGGATTCAGAGTGGAACTCAAAACCAAGAAGAAATACGCCAGCCTCACGGCCGAGGGCGTAGCAGCGGCGCCATATTGCCACCGGAGATTACCATTTTTAATTTTAGATAAATTGCCATAATACTAGATGTCAACTACTAAGCCAAGCATGGGAGGGAGGGATAGGGAGAGAATGGGGTGGGGATTGGGTGGGGGCTGACTGGGAAAAGTGTGCAAGTATGTCTACAAAAGTATGTATCCTACTATGATGTATGAATACAGTGCACCAATAAAAATAAATAATAAAAATAAATAAAAATAAAAATAAATACTGAATCTCCACAGATAACCAATCTTAGTTGTCTGTTGGATGGAAAATCTTGTTTCTCTAGTTCTGGTGTGTGTTACCTATTTCTTCTTTGTAGTTAATCTCTTTGAGTATTTTCTCTAGCACTGGTTTTGAAGACATAAATTCCTTCAGTTTCTGTTTGTCATGGAAGCTTCTTATTTCTCCATCTAATTTGATAGAAAGTTTTGCTGGGTAGGAAATTTTTGGCTGGAAGTTGTTTTCTTTCAGAATTGGGAATATGTTACTCCAAGCCCTTCTGGCTCTCATGACTTGGTTTGGGAAGTCTGGACTGATTCTAATTGGTTTGCCTCTGAATGTCACTTGGCCCTTTGCTTTTGTTGCCTTTAAGATTCTCTGCTTGGCTTCCACATTGGTCATTTTGACAATTATGTGGTGTGGGGATCCTCTTCTCCGATCCTGTCTAAAGGGAGTTCTATAAGTTTCCTGGACCTGTGTATCGACCTCTTGCTCTATGTCTGGAAAATTTTCTGCTATTACTTCCTTGAAGAGATTGTTGATCCCTTTGGTTTCACTTTCTTTTCCCTCCTCTATTCCAATTATTCTTAGGTTAGCTCTCTTAAAATGGCCCATATTTCTTCAATATCAGATTCCTGCTGTCGGATATTTTTTTCTAGATTAGAAACTATGCGTTCATTTTTGGATTGCTCATCTTCTAAGAGTGAGATTCTGTTCTCCATGTGTTCTAATCGGTTGTTTGTGCTTTGAATTGAGGCCTTTACTTCATTAATTGCATCCTTTATCTCTTTTTGGCTCTCTCTGAGTTCTTTTTGAAGCACCTCTATTATTTCTACAGTTATTTTCCTGATTTGATCTTCTAGAAATCTCTGATTTTCAGTTTTATCGGGTTCTGATGTTGTGGGGTTGTGGGCATTCATTGCTCCAGTATTATTCCTCTTTCCCATGATTTCGGAAGTTTGTGCCTTCTCTGGGTTCTTCCCTTGGGTCACTATGACTTCACTTAAGGTGTTCTGGATCTCGAGTCAGTAGTATCTCAGACCCCACTACTCCTTTACTGGGTTTTATCACAGAGTCTCCGACCCAGAGAGTCGATAGAGGCTGCTTTAGACTGTGGGGGGTGCCAGGTTGCACGTTCTCCTATGGTGTGATATCTCTGCCACCGCCCCTCCCCCACTGGGTCAAGTCCCAGGGAGTACAGTACTGGGATTTCTCCTCTGTGGCCCGCAATTTGACTCACTGTTTTTGAGTACGCAGATGTAGCTGTACTGGCCTCGCTGAATTTGCTGCTGCTGCCGCCGGTGGCAATATGGCGCCGCTGCTACACCCTCGGCTATGGGGCTGGCGTTTTCTTCTTGGTTTTGATTTCGACTCTGAATCCCTGCAGCGTGTGCTGAGCTCAGCCACTGGGAGCTTAGACGCTCTCTGCTTGGAGAAATCCCGCCTGGCTGTTCCGCAGTGGCTCACCTCGGCTTGCTGTAGCCGTCCCGTGAATTCGCTGGTGCCGCCGGCAGTATGGTGCTGCTGCCGCGTCTGCCGCGTCCTCGGGCGCGAGGCCGGTTATCTCCTCTGTGGCTCTGTTCTCAGTCCGCTTTCTCTCTGGAGCCTGGTGATTTTTTGTTTCACTGGTGATGGTGTTTTCTGGCTATGAAAGACGCTGATTTTGTGGTAATGGAGATTTGTTGTTAGCAGGGCTCTTAAGCCCCGCTTTTCTCGGTCGCCATCTTCCCGGAAGTCCCGAGATTCAGTATTTATGTTACTCTTTTACCTATCTCTAAATTATATAGTTTGCCTTTATTGTTGTTAATTTTTAGGATTTCTCGTTGGAATATTAATATACCTTCAGATATAGCATTTGGAAATATTTTATCCCATTCTATTAGTAACTTTTAACTCTGTTTACATTGTCTTTGGATATACAATATTTTTTTTTTAGGGAGTTTGTATACTCTTCTGTTGCCTGTGCCATTGAAATCATATCCAAGAAATCACTGCCAATTTCAATGTTGTGAGGTTTTATGACCCAGATTTTCTCCTAAAAGTTTATAGTCTTAAGATTTATATTTAGGTCTTTTATCTATTTTGAGTTAATATTTGTATATGGGATCAGGTAAGGGTCCAATTTTATTCTTTTCCATGTAATTATTATTTTTCAACAATATTTAATTAAAAGATTATTATTTCCACCACCAAATGTTCGTGGAAACCTTGTCAAAAATAACTTGACAATATAGGGAAGAATTTAGCTCTAGGCTTTTATTTAACTCCAATGGTTTATATATCTGCCTTTAGAATAGTACTACACTGTTTCAATTATTGTAGCTTTATATGGTTTGAAATCAGAAAATATATATCTTCTAGCTTTGTTCTTTTTCAAGATCGTTTTGGGTACCTAGAGTCCATATTCCATATTAGGATAGATTTTTTTCTGAAAAATAAATATATGAATATATGATAGTTTCGCCTAAAAAAAATAGAAAAAAAATATTCTCTGGTAAGAAAGAAAGTAAAAAGAAATATTGAAATGTTATCTTTAAGTCATCAAAAGCTTGGTATCAGACAAATCAAACTGTTATATGAGATTATCATTTTTAATTTTGGATAAATTGCCATAATACTAGATGTCAACCACTAAGCCAAGCATGGGAGGGAGGGATGGGGAGAGAATGGGGTGGGGATCGGGTGGGGGCTGACTGGGCGATGTGTGCATGTATGTCTACAAAAGTTTGTATCCCACTATGATGTATGAATACAGTGCACCAATAAAAAAAAATTAAAAAAGAAGAAGAAGAAGAAGGAGGAGGAGGAGGAGGAGGAGGAGGAGGAGGAGGAGGAGGAGAAGAGGAAGATGAAATAATAAAGTTGCTGAGGGCAACTTTATTGTGAGGGCTTAACAAAATGTTTAGTTAGTATGGTGCCAGCACCTGTTTAGGGATATAAACTCCAGTCACGCTAATACTAGAAAATACTATGGTAGTGTCCACCAACAAATTAGCAGAATGCATTTGACACCAGGGGTGAGGTGATTTTGACTTTTATATGCACCTCACTGTGCTGGTGGGTTTGCCATATCTAATGCTGTTCCCAGGGAGATCCCGGAGTACACCCTGTGGCTTGAGTCCTGATGCATGTCAGTGTAGCCTGGTCACACTCGTGCCTCCCTGGAGCTCACAGCAGCCCCACTATCCTTTTTGGAGGGTGGGGGATGTACTGGGGATCAACCCAGAGGGAGACATTCCCAGCCTTGTTTTTTATTTCTTATTTTGAAACAGGGTCTCACTAAGTTGCTGAGGATGGTCTCAAATTTGTGATCCTCCTGTCTTAGCCTCCAAAATACCGGGATTACAGGCTTGTGCCACCACACATCGCCCCCAGTGTCTCTTGCATGTGAAAGCCTGAAGAACAATCCACTTCCTTAAATGGAAAAATACTGTTTGTTGTTTCTGCTGGGAGAATACAAGGTTTTAGCAGGTAGGAAATAAATGGAATGTGTTGCCTTTTGACTTCTGAAGGAAATTTATTTTTCTTTTCTTTTTTAAACTGTTTTGCAGGGATGTGTGAACATTCTAGTTTTGGCATCTGTAGGTGAACTATTAAGGTAAATATTGAAGTTTTAATGTAATTTTTAAAGAAGGGGAATAACACTTTCTTAACGTAAAGAAATAATCTCTTTGTGTAACGATTGCCATGAGCAAAACAATATACCAGGAAAATAATCTCAAAATAGTCTAGGAGTAGAATTTGCTTTTCCTTTCTAGTTTTTTCAAATTCTAACTTTCCATTCACAACTCCCGATGTACTCACTGCTTTGCTCTGATACTTTTATTATGGCTGCAGTACCACTATGGACCTCCAAAGCTGTATTGACTTATCCATCAAAGAAACATTTCTGATATAAGAAGGCATTCTATTTGATTAAGTGATAAAGCAATGAAAACAAAATTAGTCACAGATGAAGTCAGGAAGACCTTCCAACTTAACGTAAAATGTTTGGAGGATCAGATATAATCAGCATGTATGAGTTAGGGCCGGCACACTGTGTAACAAACAACCTTCCAAGTTCAGTGACTTCTCACAGTAGAAATTGATTTCAGGCTCCAGTTACAGTTCTTTGCATACATTTGGTGGGTGACCTCCATGTGGTGATCGAGGACACAGGCTGTTCAGGACCTTGGTGAACCCATGTCCCGGCCTCCTGGTGAGCTATTGCTCTTGCTTGAGGTGCTGTTTTGGGAACAAGAAAGCACAGAGGCCCTGGGACGATCGCTGGATGCAGGGGTGGGAGCCCCCAGGAGTGTGGCCTTCAGCTCCAGCGTCTCCACTTGTGAGCCCGGGAGCAAATACAAGCTGCTTCCTGGGGGTACTGAGCGGATCTAACTAAGCACCAGCACTGCACATAAAGAACAAATACTAGCTCGCCCAACGCGGCCTCTGGATGAGACCTGGAGTTCCCCAAGATGGAGCAGCATTCGCTGATTTTCAGCTAGATAATGTTAAAAGCACCTTCTTTGTGAAAGTCTCTTTTCCTCTCAAGGGGAAGGAGACTCCCTCTGGAGTAGCGGGTAGAAGTCCAAGTGCCTCCGCTTAGCCCTTTCTGGAAGATGGCAGCCAGAAAGGGCACATGACGCACATCCTCTTCAGTCCTTCCAAACTAGTTCTGGCATGACGAGTATCTGCATTTATGTGCCAAGACGTTTCAAAGGTGTCCTGGGCACCTGGGCACAGGTGTGATTGCCACACTGAACCTGTCCACACCTGCAAGGTCAGCAGCAGCTGCCCTCTAATGTCCCCGGGGGGCAGCTGCCACCCACATCAAGCTGATGGCCAAGGGCCACCAGTTTCCGCAGTTTTCTCCTAGTTTCCTAGGAAAGAACAGCCATGACCCGGAGCCGGCTGAACTGCAGTGACTCTCCAGGAATGTGGATGCACCAAGACAGGATCTGCTGGTGGGAGAAGCAGAGGTCCTCTTGCACCGTGAGCTCACAGACACAGCAGCCATGGAAAGTCCCACAGAGACGACTGCAGAACCACACAGCACCCAGCACCACCTGTGCAGATGCCCTACGGCCACACTCACGATACCCCTACACTGCACACCACCAAAAACCCAAGAGGCACCCATGGATACACACAGCACCTTTCACAAATGTCCCCAAACTCCCCCAAGATGACACACAGCATAACCCAGGGCCCTGGCAGACACTTCCACCACACCTCCACACGCCCCTACCTCACATGTCTAGTGCACCTCCCAACCTCACCCCACGGGTGCCTGCTCTGACACCACCAGGCTTACACCACGTCACACTCCAGGCACCCCTCACAGTGCCCGATACATGGACATGCATGCACACACACACACACACATACACACACACACACACAGCGCCTTGCACAAACATAGTAGTCTTCTCTGATCCCCAGGCCCCCCCCCACATACACATACATACACAGCCACTCAGTGATTGCCTATGCACGCGCATACACACACACACACACACACACACACACACACACAAGTCCCCTGTGTATACTTACACATACACAATTCAGACACACTAGTAGTCCCAGCCTCCCCACAGTCCCCACCACCACCCACCCCAACGTGCTTCCACACAGAAACCCTCCCCATTAACGAGCCCTCTGCAGAGGCCCCACTGGCACACCCCCTCAATCACGTGGCCCCAGAGCGACCGTGTCCTGACAAACTGGGACGAAGGCACAGATACACAGACATCCTGCTTCCTTCTGCATCCTATCACTGCAGGCAATCTTGAGGCAATAACCCGGAAAAATCAATAGAAGCCATTTATTACAGACCACCAGGATCGTGGTACAATGCGCCAGTTACAGGAAAGTGGGACGAAAGAGCGCTCCAGTGAGGCGGATGGCGCGCTCCGGTCCAGCCAGCCAGCCCGTGAGGAGGCAGGCAGGACGGACCTCTTGACAGGATTTCAGAAAGCGCAGCTCACCAGCTGAGGCACAGTTTCTGGAGACCACCGCGTCCACAGCATCATCAGGAAATGATCTGCTGACACGCAAGGTCGGGTCCTCCTCCTACACCCGGAGACGGCTCGGCTGACCCTCTGCAGAGCAACAGGGCTGAGGCCTCAGCACAGCCCGCAGCTGGCTCTCTTCACAACCCAAGGCATTTTGTCAAAGAGATAACGCCTCCCCCAATCCTCAAGATTTTCTTAGAAAATAGGCTCTTCCAAAGAGGGCCTGGGATGGTGGGTGTTTGAAGGAGGAGGGACAGACTCAGGAGATCCAAAAGAAAACCAAGAGGATGGAGTCAGGGATTAGGATGCAAGAAATAGCCCTGACCAGCTGGTGGCCATCTGGGAGCCACGAAGAATGGGCAGAACAAAGCCGCGGAGTTTCCAGCAAGTGGGCACCGTTTGTCAGGGGAGGAGAGTACCGCTGCGGAACTGGAGAGGAGCCAGAGTCTTACCAGCTATTAAAAATTCAAGACATCTAGCGGTTTCCCTCAGGATCAGATTGGAGTGCATTTGCTCCTGTCTGCAGGGATCAGGCTGAAGACATCCTTGTGTGGGGATGTTGGAAGGTACCATGTGACCCTTCCCTCTTGATATCAATGTGAGAATGGACCCTGGGTAAAGATATTTTGATTTTGCCTTTTAGAGAGGCTTTTAAGGATCTTTAAATAAGACTATAAGGAAAGTCATTGAGGATAGGATAACTGGTAAGCTATTATAATAGGTTATTTCCATTTTAGTAAATGTTCAAAGTAGCTGGGCATGGTGGCACACACCTGTAATCTCAGTGCTTGTAGGGCTGAGACAAGAGGATGGCAGATTCGAGGCTAGCCTCAGCAACTTAGCAAGGCCCTCAGGAACTTAGTGAGAACTTAATTCGAAATAAGAAGTGAAATAGAGCTGGGTATGTAGCTCAGAGGTAGAACACCTCTGGGTTTAATCTCCAGTATGCCTCCCAAACACAACACACAAACACACATACACACACATTTAAAGTGAATTGTGTGTGTGTTTTGTTTTTTGCGGTATATGGATGGAACCCAGGGACACTCTACCTTTGAGCTACATCCCCAGCCCTATTTTTTTAATTTTTATTTTGAAACAGGGTCTCACTGAGTGGCAAAGGGCCTCACTAAGTAGCTGAGGCTGTCTGCAAATGGCTATCCTCCTGTCTCAACCTCCCAAATGCTGGGATTACAGGCATGCGCCACCACGCCCGGTGGTAAATTGTGTTTGTTAGTGACTGTATATACGAGGAAAAGACATAGATCATGAGACCAACAGGCACACTGTGATAGTTAAGACATTTCACTCACTCAGTTGTCCCACAGAGAACCAGAGGCAATGCCATCATGTGTTCTCCATCCACTCCAATTAGCATCTCTCCCTTTTACTCTGAATGTCACCACTGCCTCCCTCGCTCCCCATGCCAGTTAAGTCATCCTGAATGCTTGGCTCCCATGCCCAGACCCTGGCCACCAAGTCCTGACCATCGTGTGTCCTTAGTGACTCTAACCTGTGTCCACCTCTCCCTCCCCATGGCCACTGCCCCCTTCAACCTCTCAGCATCATCACGGCCCAATTGCTAGTTCTTGCACATCACTCTTTTCTCTTCCTTCCTTCCTTCCTTCCTTCCTTCCTTCCTTCCTTCCTTCCTTCCTTCCTTTCTTTCTTTCTTTTTTGAGGTACTGGGGTTGGAACCCAGGGGCATTCTACCTCCTAGCTACACCCCCAGCCCTATTTTTTATTCTTTATTTTGAAACATGGTCTCACTGAGTTGCAAAGGGCCTCTCTTACTAAGTAGCTGAGGCTGTCCACGAACCTCCATCCTCCTATCTCCGCCTCCTGGATGCTGGGATTACAAGTGTGAGCCACCATGCCCAGCTACTCTTCATATTTTGGGGTGTTTTGTGCAAAAACAAATCCAATTTTGGGTTCATTCATCAAATGCTGGCAGAACATCTACTGCCTGTGGGTCTTTGCCCTCAATGTGTGGATACATCAGCATTCTCTGACCTCGTGGGGTTATGGTCTAAAAGGCAATAAGCCAAATAAGTTACATGACATTTTCAAAGCTGAGAGGGGCTGTGAAGAAAATACAGTTAAGGGATTAAGAATATCAGTGTACCCCTCAATGATTAGAATTATAACCCCAAATTACAATGTTCTGTGCACCTCTCTCTGTCTCTGTGTCTGTCTCTGTGTATGCGCGTGTGCACGTGTGTGTGTGTGTGTGTGTGTGTGTGTGTGTGTGTATGCATGCATACATGCATCTATAATATAGGAACTAGAGCTTTTATTTATGAAGCTCTAGTGAACTTTGGGTGGTTGGATGATGGAGGATGAATGAATAAGGGATGGGGATATAGGTCCTGGGAGAGAGGGGGAGAGAAAGAGAGAGAAAGAGACAGACAGAGACAGAGAGAGACAAAGAGAGAGACAGAGAGAAGGAAGGGGAAGGGGAAGAAGAAGAGGAAGAAGGAGGTGGAGGAGGAGGAGGAGGAGGAGGAAGAAGATGATGAGGAGGAAAGAGCCATGCATGGGGAGGCTGAGACTGGAGGATCACAGTTCGCAGATAGTCTCAGCTACTTAGTGAGGCCATTCTTAACTTAGTGAGACCCTGTTTCAAAATAAAGAATTAAAAAGGGCAGGGGGTGTAGCTCAGAGGTAGAATACCCCTGGGTTCCATCCCTAGACCTGGAAAAAAAAGAGCAAGAGGAGGAGGAGGAGGAGGAGGGAGAGGAAGAGGAGGAGGAGGAGGAGGGAGAAGAAGGAGAGGGAGGAGAAGAAAAGAAATAAAAGTATAGATAGATGATAGACAGATGAATGAAGGATAAATACAGGTGAATGGAGGATCGAGGGAAGGAAAATAGATGGAGGATGTTTGGAAAATGAATAGATGGTGGGTGGATGGTTGCTGGATCTTTCAGCAGATCTTGAATTCAAGAGATTTATTTATTTATTTATTTATGTACAGGGGATTGAACTCAGGGACATCCTACCTCCGAGCTCCACTCCCAGCCCTATTTTTGTTTTTTATTTTGAAACAGGGTCTCTCTAGGTTTATGAATGTCTCACTACTTGCTGAGGTTGTCCTTGAACTTATGATCCTCCTGTTTCAGCCTCTCAAGTACTGGAATTACAGGCATGTGCTATCATGCCCAGATTGGATTTTACTTTTTAGTTTGTAATTAGTTAAGCATTACAAAATGTTTTAAATATAGCAATAAGATGTTAACTTCTCTAGTACTGAAGAGAGGGCTAACAAAATACAATCAGGAAACTACTTGTAAGCATATGTACACATCAACTGCGTATGATGGCTGTGTTCCTGGAAAGTTGAAAAATGAATAATTTTGATAAATGGCATCTTATCTACCCAGTGACCCTATGTAATTTCAGGCATGTTTTACTTTTTTGACACACAGTTCAATTAGCAGTAGTTCATGCCATAACATTGAGTTACTTTAGACTGTCTTTCTCCACCAACCTCTGTCACATCCATCATTCAGGTAAAAGTATTGATTTATGTTTGACCAATTACTGAGGAAAATCCATTCAAAAATGGGAAGTTTTTTGCACTGTACAAACATCTCTAGTGTATCAATTTTCTTCTGGTATTGTCCTTGTTGACTTCAAGTTTTAGGGCTTCCTTATCTTGATAAATGCTTGAACATATTGGCTAAAAGCAGATTTCTTACCACTCCACCCTCCCCATTGTTTCAAAAAAGAATTAGGAGCAGGTACTGCCAACAGCCAGCGGCTGACTTACTGTCACTTATAACCTCTGGATGATCGAACCAGGTGAGGCAAAAGGTTGCTCTTCACCCCAACCCCCAAAGGGTTGCTTCTCCATCTCAACTTTCCTCCATCAAAGTATTCAGTAAGCTGTGTGGGAAAAGCAAACACACTAACAAGCCCAGAAGAGCACATTTTCTCAGAGATATCTGGATCTGAACATTATTCCAAAGCTGAAATAAGCATAATATAATCAGGGTTTGAATGAGAGATTCAAATTATTCCAAGTGGGAAGGCCCCAGGTAGGCATCTTGTCGAACTTATAATTTAGTAGAAGTCAAATCTTCTCTGCCACATCCCTGAGAAATGGACACTCCAAATTAACTTAATCTTTTGAGGACGAGAGTGTTCTTTCTCACAAGGTGGTCCCTTCCAAGTGATCACCATGCACAGGACTAGGAATCAAAATAGATGTGGACTTCTTCACAGCAGTCCTGAATGATAGAAGGCAATGGAGAAGACAGAAGGAAAATCATCTCCAATGTCGAATTCTATGCCTTGGTGAATTATTGTGGGAATGTGAAGGGTAGACTAAAATTATTTTCAAAGATCCAAGTTTTCAATTATCTCCCCAAAACCACTGAAGGATTTTCTTTAGAAAAATGATAGAAAAAACTGAACAGAAAGTGAACCTGGATACAAGAAGCAGTAGACACAACAAAGAGGAGGAGATGGCACCCCCAGAGTGACAGAGAAGGACCACCCCTGTACGCCAGGCCTGGGGCAGCTGGAGCCCGTCAGAAGATGAAACTGACCGAACGAATATTCTGGTGTGGCTCCATGTCTTGAGAGCTGGGCAGCTGGTGAAGAATGCTAAGCACATGGAAAGCAAACAAAAGTAGTCAAAAGATAATATCTAACACTGAAAAGCCAAGAATAATCAATGCCAGCTAGAGGCAGGGAGTAAATACCCATTGGTTAAAATAATTTAAAATGCTGATAGTGACATCCAGTGGAGTAGCTGTCTCTCTCAGCATTGTGTTATCTATAAATTACCAGGGCTCCCCCGGGCGTGGAGGCGCAAATTTGTAATCCCTAGGATTGGGGAGATGGAAACAGGAGGATCACGCTGGTTTGGAGCCAACCTCACTGGCTTAAGAGACCCTGTTTCCAAATAAAAAAATATAAAATAGGTCTGGGAGTATAGCCCAGAGGTAGAAGGGCTTCCAGGAACTCTAGTACCACCAAAAATAAAAATAAATAAATTACCAGGGCTCATATGTGTTCATCCAAGTCCTATAGAAAAGTATTGAACAGGGTGCAGCTGAGAACAGAGTCCTGCGGTATGTCACTACAAATCTTCCCCTCTAAGAAGGGAGAAGATTTTTAAGATTCGTCTCGTAGTATTCAATAGAAGTGTTCATTCATTTGCTCAAAAGACATAATACAAGTGCATCTTTGGAATAAAATGGAAAAGAAAATTTTCTAGTAATAACTGTTCCAGGAATTGATGTTCTCCCAAAGAGCCACAGCAGGACAGTTCACAGTGTTCTTCCATTGCAACTGAGAGGAAAAGAACAAATTTCTTAGAGCCTCCACACTGTAATAGCCAGCCTTTTCCCCCGGCGCTCATCCACACGCTGTTCAGTACGTTGTCGTCCAGAAGTGGGAGTCCCATGTGGCAGAGATCTGTCACCACCACAAGGCCGAGGTTTCTAGAGACCTCTGCCTTGATGGAGTGGGAGTTCAGGCAACAGGAGTGTTTTTTATTGGTCTAACAGGACCTCTATTCATAGATGACTTCTTAAGAAACAACTTTTTAGTGGGTTGAAACATACCATATTGAAAATTAGTCTAAAGCAATTAACAATTTTGACAGAAAGTATACTTCCATGCTAGTAATTTAAAAAGTATAGAGGAAGAAAACCTTATTATAGCATACCTGATAAAAATGAGAAAACAATTACAGGCTGAGCATCCCTAGTTCAAAATCCAAAATCCAAAATGCTCCAAAATTCAAAACATCTAGAGTACAGATATGATACCACAAATGAAAAATTCTCACATCTGTCATCATGTGACAAGACAGGTTGTAGTCAGGACACAGGTGTGCTAACGATATTGCATAAAGTTAGCTTCATGTTATGTGCAGAAGGCATTTTGAATTTTATGGTTAGACTTGGGACCCATCCTTAAGATATCTCTTTGTCCTTCAGTCCATGGTTTCATGGTATCATAATAGCTGCTACAGCTCCAGATATACAACTGCATTTGAAATCAGGAAGAGCATCCTCCAAGGGAGATGCAGATAGACAGGGAAAGCAAGGGAAAGAGAGAGAGAAAACTATGTCTCATACTAATTTCAAACCACATTTTGTTGGGGAGCAAAACATTTCTCCAGGCTCCTCTGCTGATTTCACTTTCTCTCATTAGCCAGAGCTGGGTCACATCTTGATCTTGGCATATTAGTTCCTTTTTCCATTGCAACACGAAAATGTCTGAGGCTTGATAATATATAAATTAAAGATGATTACTTAGCTCTCGGTTTGGGAGGCTGGAAGTCTACCCAGCACGACACAGGCTCTGGTGAAGCCCCCACTCAGCTGCATCACCTAATGATTGGTGGCACCATGGCGAGAGTGCACTTAAGGAGGAGAAAGGATCTCGTAGCGAGACAGGAAGTCAGAGAGAATGGGAAGGGTCTAGTCTTATTCTTTTATAACAACACTGTCGTGGAAGTAACCAAAGTTTTACAAGAATACTTTAGTTTCTTCTGAAGATGACGATCCCAGTGAACTTTCTCCTGGCCCCAATGATTCTACCATCTCTCATATCACTGCCCTGAGGACCCAACTTCCAACATGGGAACTTTTCGGGGACAAACCACATCCAAACCATAGCACTTGGCTTAGTCAGTGGGATGAGGGGAAGAATGCCTGTTGGGTAAACAGTCATGGTGTCCCCCATGATTAATCATCCTTGTACCAGCTGCACTGCTCCTGCCTCAGCTGCAGGGATGCCAGCCTGTCTCAGAGCACTTGAGTGAATCACCTAGAAATTCAAGAGTCTTTATGCCACGTGAGCCTGAGGATGCCACCACTGCCTTCATGCACGATGGCCATGAACAAGGTCTACCTTCCTGTGCGGCTGACTTCAAAGCCCAATATTTTCTTCCAGAAGGCTGTTCAAGCCCAGCTGGGACACAGGGTATTCCTGGGAAACTCCCAGCCAGAGTCTTTTGAGTCCCCCCCACCCCCCAGGGCTCATGGGGCTCTGAAGGAAGCATTTACAACTTCAGGTTATATACGTCGTGAGAAAATCAGAGCAGCATATGTCAAATGTGGCAATTACATGCTCGACTTTTCTGGAGCCCAGAGGAGGGAGAGCTTAAGCAGGTATATTTAGAGAGCTCACTGTGGGTGATTTAGTGGGGCCTCAGAGTATGGAAGGAAAGAGATGAGGGAGTAGGGAGTTCCTGACTGGCAAGATAACCTGAGAAAACATTCCTCTTTGGAGAGAGCAGGATGTGGGAGGGACAATTCTTTCTATATCTTTGAGATATTTATGGTTTTTCTCATTAGAACTTGGAAGAAGATGCCCCAAGTTGAGAACATGCCAAACATTACCATTCACAATGCGATGACCTCTCCAAATGTAAACTATATCCGTTGGAAAGTACATGGAGACTGGGTTACTCAGGTAAATAAATAAATGAATAAATAAATAAATCCTAATTTTAATTCTTCGGAAATTTTTCTAAGGAGTGGTATAGCTGAGGAAGCGATTGGGGGAGGTAGTTGGGAGAAGAAAAAGGAGGACTGAGGAAGGAAACAGTTCAACTAATACTATAGCGACATATAAAAGCATGCAGGTGTGCGGTGAGGGAGGAGAGGGTGCGGGCAGGATGCTGAGGCAAACACACCAAGTGCTGTGCCATGTATGTTTGTATCAAATTGAACCTCACTATGATGTATAATTGCAATGTACTAATAAAAGTATTAAAAAGTAAAAGTAAATGAGATTTTGCCAGGCTGCTCCCTCTCTCTTTTCAGATAAATCAGCCAAAAGACATAGCTAAAAAACAAATAAAAATAAATGTTACATGAAATACACAGAAGGGCACAAAGAATGATAAATGACTGGTTTCTAAAATCTAGAGAAATAAATTCAAACTCTGGGAAGAATTTATTTGGGATGGGGGTCCTTGCCTCAAGTCTCTTTGGGGTCTAAAGACAGTAAGTGGGCCGGGCATGGTGGCGCATGCTTGTAATCCCCGCGCTTGGGAGGCAGAGACAGGAGGATCACGCAGGTTCGAAGCCAGCCGCGCACGCTGGCTTAGGAGACCCTGTTTCCAAATAAAAATGTAAAAATAGGTCTGGGAGTTTAGCCCGGAGGTAGAAGGGCTTCCAGGAACCCCAGTACCACAAAAAATAAAAATAAAAAATAAAGACAGTAAGTGGGCTTTTCTTCCTCTTGTAGGAGTAAGAGCCAGTCCAAGTGATTAGTGTCTTAGGACCAATAATGGGATTATGTTATGAATTTGAGATTGAGTTCCTGAGAATCTTCCAGCTCTAAGAAGCTAAACTGGTGTTTTTCATGTGCATGATAAAGCAAGACATTTTCTCATATGCTAAGATCCCAGAAACCAAATTCAGAGTGGACAGGAGAGGCGCAGGGGTCTTTGGGGGTGGACATGATGATAAATACATCAGACAGAGAAGCAGAAGCTCCTGCCAATGGCTCTTCTCTTTCTGAACACACCAGGTTTAAGCCAGATAAAGAAGCTTCTAAATTGAAAAAAAAATTATACAAGAAAAGAATGACAAGAAATTTTACCAAGCGGATGGGGAAAAATAGGAAAACTACTAAACTTATTTGAAAGTAAAAAGGAAAATTAAAGGGAAAGAAAATATAGAATAAGAAAATAGCATTTGTCTGAAAGATCAATACCAACAATTTCAAACACAAATTGGAGAAAACAAACTATCAATCCTACAGTAGAAAAGAAATGTGAATTAAGAAATCAGGCACAGAAAGAGAATAATAATCCAACTGAACAAGCAAACATAGTACTATGATGTGTTTCTCAAGTGTGGCTGAAGTAGGATTTCTTTCTTAACCTTTATTGGTTATACTTTACAGATCATACAGTCCTCTAACTTATATGCACATATAAGTAAGTTTATTGAGCTAAACAATTATCACCAGAATCCAATTGGGAAACTTTTCTGTCACTCGATTAAGATCCCTCCAGCCTGTCCTCTATCCCTACCCACCCCCAGCTCCAGGCCACCATTAATCTACTTACTATCCATGTAGGTTTGCTTTTGGCAGCCTGTTCCATGTAAATGGGGTCAATCTAATACACAGCGTTTATTCTTGGCTTCTTCCACGTAGCATAAAGAAGCCATCCTTCTTGCTGACTGTGGTTTTGGTACCGGCTCCCAGATTCCACTTCAGGACAGCCTGCCTGCTTCTTGCCCTCTTTATCCCTCTGTGCCCCAGAAGGCAGAAGGACAATTCTGAGATTCAGAGCCAGTGCTGCCTAAGGGGTGACCTGTTGTGGAAGGCTGGGTGGGAAGGCAGAGTCCGCATCACAGGGAGAAAACAGCACCAGGGTAGGTGTTGGTGTCAGAAGTGTGCAGATGGAGCCCGGCAGGGAGACCAGTAGGTCCTGCTCTCCTCAGATGGTGTGTCTGTGGCCTACTGGCTGAGAGGACTACCGCAGGAGCCACCTCGGGGGGTCTCACTCAACAAAGAACAGGTGCAGGGCAGTTCCAGGGACCCATAGCACCCTGACGTGGAGGTGGCCCTTGGCCCACTCAGTCCTCTTGTACTGGGCCCCCCAGATCCAGATACCCTGCTTCTCCAAATGTGCCTGTCCTCTCTCTCCCTTGGGGGCTCTGCTTTCTACAATATGGGAGAGTTAAAACCAAAGGTGCTCTTCCTTGCAGCTGTTTCTGAGATGAATATAAAGCCAGCAGTGACTAAGTGATAAACAAGCACACCTGGTGCACACCTGTAATCCCAGTGCTTGGGAGACTAGACTATCATAACCAGTTAGTAGTAACTTAGCCAGACACTTGTTTCAAAATAAAAAATAAAATAGGCTGAAGGTATAGCCCAAAGCTAGAACCCTCTAGGTTCAGTCTCCTGTTCTACACACACACACACACACACACACACACACACACACACACACACACACATGATAAGCAAGTTTCATCCTTGAGGCTCACATGCTGCTCTTCCAGTCCTAGTGTGGCTTTATCCAACTTACTTGCTCATAGTCCTAAAAAGGACTTCTGCTGGGAAAGATAGTGGCCCAAGAGGAGAACTCTAATCCTGCCAAATCTAGTTCCTCGTATCAGAGACTGCCCTGGCCACTCATCAGGATCTTGCCCACCACCCCCAGTTACCTAGGGTCCACATGTGTTTCTCAAAGCCAAGTACCTGACGTTTTTAAAGAAGGAGAATGAATTTTTGCCTCCCAGTATAACACCTAGCATGATTTCCAGTTTAAAGATGATGTGTAGGGAAATTGAGATTGTTTTCTCTGTAAACCACCCTGCAGCTATGCAGGAAACATTCAGATTTTTCTCAGATAAACCTAAAATAGGCATGATACACTGCTTCACAGCCTGTCAGACAGGATGCCCGGGAATGGTTTGTGCTGGTGTTGCCCTGGAGCAGTGCACAAGAGGAGCCGGCTACGCACTCCATATTGCACCAGGCCTCCTACTCACTTCCACTCATCTACATGCGTGCTCTTAAAAGATGTTCTTATCCTCGAAACAAGAGGTTCCCTTGTCCCTCTTGAAATATGTTTTGAAATAATGCATTAAACACTGTTACAAACTCTTACATGACCTGGTGGATGATCTTCATATTAATTAGTGTTTTCGCACTTTTTTTTATTTCCAGCTGAACTACTATGACTCTGTGAAAGCCGTCATTTCCAGCTCCAACCATGAGCCCACCGCTCTAGTGATAGGTACTGCTTATCCTCCTATCGTGTTTGCAGTGTTGTCTTTCTGGGTGTGGAGTCCTTGGAAGTCTCCCACCTTTACATTTTCTGCTTTGCAATAGGCACTCCATATTCTGCTAGTAACTCCTGATGTAGCTGAAAAATGAGATCTCCTCCACAGTTGAGGGGGTCTTCAGTTTAATGAGCCACACACTGGAGAGGCAGAGAGAGAGCATGCCTAGCACTGCTTTTGCTCCCTCCAAGAGTTCCATCAATGTGTTGAGGCAAAACAAGAGCAAACTCCACTCCAAGCAATGTCAGCTCCCACCAGGTGATGTGTTCCACCTCTAACATGATACATGCTCCAGTATACAGTAAGATCCATATGAAACAGTCACAATGGAGCATTTGGGAACATGGAGCTTCTGGTAGCTGGGAGTTGATTAAGTAAATTACAAGAAAGGCTAAGGGAGAGCCCAGTTCCCAAGCCACCCCTCAATGGTAGGGATGACATCAGTGTATTAGTCTACTTTCTGTGGCTGTCTCAGAACCCTGTGGACTGGATAACTTATAAGAAAATGGGTTTGCTTCACTCTTGACTCTGGAGGCTCTTAAATCCGAGGGCATGGTAATGGTATTTGGAAAGGGCTCTCGCGCTGCCTTATTTCACGGTGGAAATGTAGATGGGGAAAAGCTTGCTTTTGTAATAAAGCCATTCCCACGAGAACTGAGCAGATCCCGGAAAACGGCCTTAATTTATTCATGAGGGTGGATCCCTCATGACCTAGACACCTCCCATTGGACCACACTACCCTGCAGCACTGAAAATTAAGGTTCAAACACATGAACTTTGGGAGGCATAATCCCTGATGTCCAGCTGAGGCTGGACAAAGACTTGACTACGCTGTTCTTGGGTCTGTGATGTGGATGAGTCTGACCTATTCATGGAAGAGTCATTCTGTCTGGACTAGACTGAAGATATACTTCCCAGCATTGAGTGGACTTTAGGGGCTCAGACTAGCCCAAACTTGAACCAGGATTTCAATCCCTTTATGAGAGAATCTGTAGATTTCCACTTATTGGCTTACCACCCCATTTCCAGAAAAAACAACTACTCAGTGCCACCCTAAGTGCTTCCATTGTTCCCCTATTCTTATTCCAACTTTCCAATTGCAACACTCCTCCAAGCCACTGCAGCATCCTCCCAGTCCCCAGGCCGCTTCACTGACTTTGGAAATCTATGTGATAGAACATTCCCTAGGTACTAGTTCATCGTCTAAAATAAATTTAATCCTCTGCCAGCTCCTGGAATTTCTTAACTGGAATACTTTCTTAAGGTCAGCTTCTGTCTTAAGTGTTTTACATGTATTACACTATTTAATTACCATAGCAACCTTTGGGCTAGCATTTTCCTATTTGTCCCATCTTGCAGATGAGTCAGCTAAACTCAGAATAATTATGGAACTGGTCAGAGGTCTTTTAACTGCTTTGAAAGAAGTCTAACTCAAACCAACATAAGCAAAAGGGAGAATATGGAGAGGGGGTGCCTCATGTAACACAGGAGTGAAAGGAAAGGAAAGCAAAGCCGCTCCACCTTGGGAAAGCCTGGGAGCGCAAGCTCAAGTGCAGCTCCATCTCTGACTTTCTCATCCAGTTCCCCCTGCACACTAGTTCTGCACATGGTAGCAAGTCCGTGCCTCATTCTCCTGTGCCACCAGCAAGGACTGGCTGACACTCAATCCCCAGTTCAGCCACTCTAGAAAGTGTCTCATCTCAGGCTAGGCGTGGTGGCGCATGCTTGTAATCCCAGCATTCGGAGGCTGAGGCTGGATGATCACGGTTCACAGACAGCCTCAGCTACTTAGTGAGGCTCCTTGCAACTCAGTGAGACCCTGTTTCAAAATAAAGAATAAAAATAGGGCTGGGGGCCGGGCATGGTGGCGCACGCTTGTAATCCCTGTGCTTGGGAGGCGGAGACAGGAGGATCGCGCAGGTTCAAAGCCAGCCGCGCTGCCGTAAGAGACCCTGTTTCAAAAATATAAAATAGGTCTGGGAGTGTAGCCCAGAGGTAGAAGGGCTTCCAGGAACCCCAGTACCACCAAAAAGAAAAAAATAGGGCTGGGGGTGAAGCTCAGAGGTAGAATTCCCCTGGGTTCCATCCCCAGTACTGCAAGAAGAAGGAGGAGGAGGAGGAGAAGGAGGAGGAGGAAGAGAAGGAGGAGGAGGAGGAGGAAGAGGAGGAGGAGGAGGAGGAGGAGGAGGAGGAGGAGAAAAAAAGAAAAGAGAAAAGAAAAAGTGTCTCATCTAATTAGAATGATTTGGCCCATGTTTGAGACAATTGTGCTCCAACCAACTCAGGCAGAGCAGGAAACAAAAGAACTTGGCAATGTCCATTGTAATTGTGGCACAGAGTATGGGAGTGTGCTTTCCAAAAGTGGAATGGCAAGAGACATTTACTAATGAGTAAAAAATAAAATAAAATAAAATAAAACAAAGAATTGCTACTGCATTGAGTATCATGGCTCTGAGTGGAAGGCAAAGTACTAGAACACAGTCTGTCCCCAAAGCCTGTGCTTTTGACCCTTGGACCCAAAGCAAGGGCTTCATGTTGTGGGTGTGTTGGAAATGCAGAGTCTCAGTCTGCAAGCCAGAGATACTGAGTCACTGTGCATTTAAGAAGAGCCATGGTGACTCGTGTGCATGTCAAAGTCTGAGAGAGCCTCCCGTCACAGTAATGTATTGACATTTTTCATAACTTCCCCCTTGGACGCCTTGTTAATTCTTTATGGTTAACTCACTAACTTCATAATTATTTTTGAAGCCCTTGAGAATCTGTGGTAAAGCCCCATCCAATTATTTAATGTCACTATCATCATACTTAATTTTCAAGTTGATACCAATGGTGCTAACTTACATGTGTTTGGAACTTACAAATTTAAAGTATTTTTTTAATAATTGCCAGTGGCTCTAGTTTTGGATACCCTTGGAATCATCTAGGGGACTTCATAAAACCTGGTTTCCTGAGTTTTATCCTCAGAGATTCTGACTCAGTTGATCTGAGATGAGCCTGGACATTGCAACTTTCCAAAGCTCCCACAGTGAGTCCAATATGCAGCCAAGAGTAAAAGTTATTGTTCAAGGGGGCATGGCCCAGGCATCTGTACTTTTTAGATGTTTCTCAGTGACTTTAATTTGCATCCAAGGTCAAGAGCCAATCACCTACATTATTTGACCTGCATAGTGGTTATGTGTTATGAATCCAGGGCATTCCCATTTTACAGGTAAGGACACTTAAGTGTAAATAAGTTTGCCCACTGGGTCTCTTTTTTTTTTTTTTTTTTGTGGGCTTGGGGATGAAACCCAGGGGCATCTGACCTTTAAGCTACACCCCTGCCCTATTTTTATTCCTTATTTTGAAAAAGGGTCTAACTGAGTTGCAGAGGGCCTCACTTAGTAGTTGAGGCTGTCCATAAACCACAATCCTCCTGTTTCAGCCTCCCGAATGCTGGGATTACAAGCATGCGCCACCATGCCTGGCTAGCCCACTGGGTCTCTTAGCTGCAAGAGATGGAACTGGAACTGGACTCCAGTCTTTCTGTCCCCAAAGCCAGTGCTGACACTCCCTATGCTTGACTTCCTAAAGCCCTTCAGGTCCTGGGACCTGTTCTGGGACAGCTTCATTTCAAAGGGTTCTTCTTACTCTAGAGCAGAATGAGGCTTGACCGCAAAGAATACAAATGGGATCATTCATTCCTAGAGAATTGAGAAGGTCGTCAGCAGTCAAAGCTCCTGTACTGTGCAGCTGCCTGTGGTTGCCTGGCATCTCTGCACACCGGAAGCAGCAACAGCCTAAAAAAAAAAAAAAATCTATGAACAGCCCAAGCACCAGTACTCCTGTCTGCTGCCCCTCCAGGTCCACCTGATAGATCAAAGGGAGAAGAAGGAAGTTTGGAGCTGCCGTCATGTGTCACGTTATAACATCCTGTTCAAGGACAGACCACATATACAACAGTGGCCTCAAAAGATTCTAATGGACCTGAAAAATCCCTGTTACTTATTTGTAGTATACTATATTACTCAATTGTTTATAGTAAGACTAATGTAAACCTACTGTGCCTGGAGGCACATAAAAGTATAGAATATGCAATTATGCCTAGTATATAATACTTGGTAATGATAGCAAATGACTATGTTACTGATTTATGTATTTACTCTGCTACATTTTCTATTGTTATTGTAGAAAAAAGTGTAGTGTAAACAGTATGCCCTGTATGAGTCAGAAGCCTCATACATCTTGTGTTTGCCAATCTCTTGACTGCACCAAGAGGCCACATAGAGAGAACACACTATTATGTTCACATAACAAGATTCCTAATGAGATGCATTTCTCAGAACACATCCCTATTGTTAAGTGACACATGCCTTCTAACGACTTTCTCTCCCTCCTCCTCCTTCCTTCTCCACTCCCAGCTCCATCTTTGGACTTTAAGGGCCCAGTTTGAGCTCATGAGCAGTGCATTTGTAATGCATAAAATATTTAAGACGCTCTAAAGCAACTCAGAAGTCAGCCACCCACATAGCAATGATGTAAACCTTTTCCTTTTTGATGTCTTCTAGCCTAGCTGTGCCTGAGCACTTCTGAGCCTTTGGAAAGGCTAAAATCCTCGTTTTCCCTGTCTTTTATCCTTTAAAATCTAGCTCCATTTGCCACTGAACATCATGGAAAATCAATAATGATGTGTGCCAAGGCCTCCACCTCCACTGAAAAACCATCTTGTTCTTTCTTGACAGGTATCTTCCCTGAAGCTCTTCTAGCTGCTTGATTTTTAGCCTGATAACTCACATTATCTTTTAAGGGAAGCTTCCTTTGTTAATTTTTGATTCAATGACATTTGAATCACTAAAGTATTAGGGAAAGATATGTAGTGGTTAGGTTTCTTGGGAACTTTCATTAGACTTTCTTGGAACTAGGAAATTCGATTTTCTAGAACACTAATGGATATAAATTCTAAGAACCTAAAGTTTAGCCTCTAGAGGCTGAAGTAGTTCAAAATTCAGTATTTGAGCAAATCAAAAGCAATGATGATAAAACAAGGAACTCAGTTTTAGCCCTGGCTCAGCTACTAACAGAACTATATTATTGGGCCTCACTTTCCTCTCTGGTCCAATAAGTGCTTAGATATGGTTTGAGTGTGTCCTCCAAAGATTAATATGTTGGAAGTTTGCTTCCTAATGTGGTAGTATTAAGTAATCATGGAAACTTGAGATGATGCCAGGGGCGGTGGTGCACACTTGTAATCTCAGCATTCGGGAGGCTGAGACAGGAGGATCGTGGTTCGTGATCCACGAAAGGGCTTAGTGAAGCCCTTTGCAACTCAGTGAGACCCTGTTTCAAAATAAAGAATATAAAATAGGGCTGATGGTGTAGCTAAAATGTAGAATTCCCCTGGGTTCCATCCCCAGAACTGCAAAAAAAATAAATAAATAAAAGGAAGGAAGAAAGGAAGAAAGAAAGGAAGGAAGGAAGGAAAGAAGGAAGGAAGAAAGGAAGGAAGAAAGAAAAAAAATAAAGGAAACTTTGAGGTAGGGCCTAGTGGAAGGTGGGAAGGCCACAGGGCACCATAATTGGAAAGAATTATGTAGTTCTTGTTTGACCCAGTCAGGTCCCAAGAGAGTGTATTGTTATAAAAAAGAGCAAAATAAGTACCTCCCCTCTCTTCCTGTCTCTACAGGTAATATCTCCCCCCCTTTTTCCACCCCACCCCCTCACAATGCCATCTGCCATGTTGTGATGCAGCCAAGGGGCTCTCACAAGAGTCTGAACAGATGAGCTGCCTGATGTTGGGCTTTTAGCCTTCAAAACTGTGAATTAAATAAGCCTCTTTCCTTCCTAAGTATTCAGTTTCAGGTATTTTGTTGTATCAATAGGAAACAGACTAATACAATAAGAAAGCTGGATATAAATTCTAAGAATTCTTCTAGCTCCGATTCTCAAAGTCCTCATTCTACTGAAAAAGTTCTGTGCATTCTTCCCCACATTACAGAAGGGGAGACCACTAAAATTGCTTATTGCTCTAAACTACTATGACTTTCAAATAAATAAGTCTTGAGAGGTAGAGATCCAGATTATAGAAAAGACCAGATTTCTACATCAATGTCATTCTAGCAATATTTTACTGGGCATTTGCAAAGATGCCCTGATGCAAAGATGAGACCTTGAAATTCAGAGATCCTGTGGAGTGGAACTTCTGAGAAGAGCTGCCTGTACTTGCTCTTTCCAGCTCCTCTCCTCCCCTGGTAAGAACCACTCCAGTCTGGCCTTGGTCACCACCACAACTGCTCTTATAAGGGTTGCCAGTACCTCTCATATTGCTAATTCCACCAAGGAATCTTCCTCTCATTTTCTCTCTCTGCATTTGAAGCAAGTGACTACTCTGGCTTCCTTAATGAACTTCTTTCATTTGGTTTCAAAGTCTCAACCTCTTCTGCTTTTCCTTCTCTCCCACTTATTCCTTCTCTTTCTGGATTGTCCCTCCACATTAATGTTGGAGCGCCCAGAGTTCAGTCCTTGGACTTCTTTCTCTTCTGTGTCTACATCATTCCCTTTGTTATCTCCTCCAGTACCTCTGATATACTGTCCACTCCCAAATTTGTGTCTTTTGCTGAGTATTTCCAACTGCCTTAGCTCAGCAATAGACATCTCCACTTGGATGGATAATGGACATCAAAATTCAGTCCAAACCTGAATCCAGATATTTTCCCTCACACCTGTTACACCATATTCCACATCTCATTTAGTATTGAGCCCATCTTTGCAGTTGGTAGTCAACCTTGATTCCTCTCAAGACCCACATCCAATCTGTTAGCTTTATGTTCATGATTTCAGAATCTGACCACTTATCACCAGACCCACCTCCACAGTCCAGTAAGAATCAGCATCTTCTCTTTCCTGGATCACTGCAAGAGACTCCTATCTGGTACACCTGCTTCTATCTCACCCCTAAATTTTATTCCTTACACAGAAGCCAGAGAGATGTTATAAAACTAGAGGTCAGACACCTTTTAATCCTTCTGTGCATCCCCATCTCACTCAGCCAAAGCCAAAATCTTCATGAGCCCTGGGTGACTGATCCTTCCTCACCTCTCTGCCCTCCTCTTTGTTTGCACCCCTCACTAGCTCCCCTTGAAAGCATGTTGGACCTTTTCTACTGGCTCTTTCCTATGACTGCAAGCTTCTTCATGAATGTCCACACAGATCACACCATCACCCTTTTTAGGTCCTTGCTCTAATGTCACTTGCCATTGAAGCTTACCCTGACTGCTTTATTATATTTTGGAGTTTTCCATCTCTTGCTTGTGGTATTCCCAATCCTCCTTTCCTTGTTCTGCCCTTGTTTAAGTCCATGCCTCTAACCTCCTTCTGATATACTATGTAATTCACCCATTAAATTTGTTTTCTATGGTCTGTCTGTCTTCCCTCAAAGGCAAGGATTCTTATCTGCTTTGTTCACCATTATGTCTCCTTAGGAGTAGTGCACGGTACCTTATAAGTCATTATTAAATATTGGTTGAATGAATGTATTTGTGAAGCCAGAATTCGGCTCACATCCATCTCTGCCCCTAAACCGTGCTCTGGAGCATCACACTCCAGAAAGAGCAGCAGACAGTAGTCACAAGTATGTTGAGTGTTCTCCTCCTGTGCCCCTCTCCTTACAGCTTTCCTGGCCCTAGCATTCACCCATAGTTCCCCACACTCATGTGGTGGCTGCAGTCAAGCATGTGTCCTCTGGGTGCCCTGGGCTCAGCCCCTAGGTGGTTGCTGGAGAGCCATAATGTGTTCAGGAGATAGGGAGGCTATTGTACCCATTCCCAAGACTCCCTATGAATAGTCCTCATCGCTACTTTGGGCAAGAGCCCTTCCACAGCACCTCAGAGACTCTCTTCCACATCCCAGACTCCTTCACTTACCTTAGCTACTTACTCCCAACAGACTTGCCTCCGGCAATAGGGAAATAGAAGAAACCCACTGCCTAAGGAACTCTGCAGTTAGGAAGTGATTTCCAGTGCTTTTGTCTATTTAAGACAGGAATCTCTGGCTTTGTTTTTTGTTGTTAATGAATATGCAAAGAGGTTTGTATCTTGTCAAGGCCACAGAGAAACCAGAACTGGGCTTGAGTGTCTTGTCTCCTGAAAATAGGAAAGTGGGTCGATTTTGTGACCACAGGTCCATGAGCTCCTGCCATACTGAGGAAACTTGGAGAGAAAGTGAGGGGGGAGTAAAATATAGGGATTGATTTTTAGGCTTGAATCAGGAAGAGCAAAAGCCTGAGCTTCAGGGGAATGTACTGACCTTGCTGCAGAGCCCTTGGGATACTGTGAGCCCATGACTGTGGCGGTGACCTCTGGTCAGCCACAGTGGATAGTTCGAATTAGCCTTCCACCAGTACCTCAGTCCCTGAAGACTTGCCCACCAGTTAGTGTGCTGGGGATCTAAACCACCTTGAATCTGCTCTAGGTTTCCATGGCAATTACTTAAACTTCTAAGCATCCTTCCTTCAGACCTTTGGAAGAGAGCTATGCTCTCTGGTTTCCATGACAACCACTTAAACGTGTATCTCTGTCTAGCTCCGTTGGAAAAGAACCCCTAGAGATCATGCAAATGAACCGGCTGCTCTCCTTTTACTTTAAAAAGGATAAAATAAAAATAAAGTGACACACCTGCTTAGAAGTTTCAGATCTCTGTTCATAACAAAAAGGGTGAATGTGTCAAACTCCTGTTTGAGGCAGGTTTGCCATGTATCTTGACACCTAGAGTGCTCACCCGGGTTCTTGGGCTCACTCTGTCATCTTATGTAATTATCTACATTCGCCACATAATCTCCCTTCCCTCTGCCTGGTGGCTGAAGAGCAAGTTCAAGGCGGCTTTACCTTCCTAGTGCTTATTAAAGGAGGAAGGGAAGAACAGAGTGACTGACCTGCAGCCCTACCCACCCCATGGTGAACCACCATGGAAAGATGCTATGGAAAACAGGATCATCACCTCAGTTCATGGGCATCAACTGGTCTGGAGGTGGCCCAGGGTTCAGATGCAGACCCAAATGATATGAGAATCACACACCCATCACCCAGAAGTGACTCCACATCCTCTAGTGAAACTCACAGAATGGAGAACAGTCACTCAAAACTTCAGGACACTGGGCCAATCAAAAGGAAAGTGCTCAGAAGAAATTAAAAAAAAAAATGAGAGTCCTTCCCCTTCCTGGACACATTTCTGATCACCCCTCTGCGAGATATGCCCCTAACCTAGAGGTCCTAAGAGGTGGCTGAACAACCCTGACAACTGTAAACTGTTAATAAGACCTAGGCAGAACAAAATCCTTCTCTCTGTCTCTAAGCTATCAGCCAAGAGCTGCAGCCAGGATTGACCTTGGTCAGCTAAGAATTGGCTGTTAGCCCAGCTGAATACTGACTGTTAAAACCCAAACACCTGCGCTTAAAAAGTTTAAGCTGCTGTGGTCAGTATGGACCAATCTCCTTGCCAGACCAACCTTGCTCAGAAGTTACCCAATCATGTAGCTACTAGTTCCCCCCACCCCTACCCTAAGCACCATAAAAGCTTTGTCTAGCTGCTGCTCAAGCCTCTCAGTATGGATCCGCTGCATCGGTGAGGTCTGAGAGTCTGCGCTTAAGCCCAGATAAAGACTCTTTGCTTCTACATATGGTGGTGATGGTCTCCTGGTGGTCTTTGGGGACTCCTCGATCTAGGCATTACAGTGGCATTAGGCTAAGACAATCACCAACAAGCAGAATGTTCAAAATATGTTTGAAAACTGGGTACCATCATTTAAAATTTTGGGAGCTTTCAGTGCAAATAGAGCTTTCCTGCTTCTCTTGAAAAATCAGAAGATCTGTGTCGGAGTTCCACAGGACATGGCCTGTTGGATGGAACAGCACCTGCTCTAGCAGATGAAGTGTGACCTTGTACTGGCAAGACTTTTCTAAATTACAGATTCTTCTTCCTGACTCTTAGAAAACAGAATAGCCAGGCACAAGCTTTAATCCCAGTAATTGGGAGTCTGAGACAGAAGGATCCCAGGTTCAAAGACAGCCTCAGCAAGTAGTGAGACTCTCATTAACCTAGTGAAATCCTGTTTCCAAATAAAAATAAACTAAGGCTGGGGGTGTAGCTCAGACGTAGAATGCTTCTAGGTTTAATCCCCAGTGTCACTAAAAAACAGAAAAGAAAACAGAACTTGAGATAATAGGCAGAACACTCAAACAAACCCATTATCCTTTAACTCATATCCAAAGCCACAATGATTAAAAGAAAACTCTTATTTTGGAGGTGGGAGGTAGAAGATGAAGATTATTTTCCAACTTTCTCCCTCCAAGGCGCCCTGAGCCACCTTGGATGTAGCTGAGACTGACGATCAATGTAAGCCCGGAGGTGGGGGTGAGAATGTGCTGGTCAGTGGACTGAGGATTTCCTTCACTAATTTTCTGGTGGTACCTATCTCTGAAACCTGCAGAACGACCACTGATTGCTTCAAAGTGACGCAACCAGTTTGGTTCTATTGTTTAGCAGGTTCATACACCAACAAGTCATTTAGCCGAAAATATCTGTCAAAATAATTGTAGGATAAAATTTTCCAGTTGGCCACTGAAACTGTTAGGTCAACTGGATGAGCCCCATGTACAAGTCCAGAGTGGGAGTTTGATGCTCCTTCTCTTGTTTCCTTGACAACAAGTTTCTTAAACTCTTCACATGTTTTGTTTTGTTTTTACCTACAAGATGGAGGTAAATGTGCTTGCGTCCCTGAGTTTCTATTAAGCTCAAATAAGATTGTTAGAGAGGCCTTGGTATAGGGTAGAGATTTAATAAAAGTTTCTTCCAAATGAGATGGCTTTCCTCGTGTCACCTCTGGCCCCCAGGTGACTCTTTTTGTCTCTATTTAGAAAAGAAGGGAGAAAAATCTTACTTTTCATACCCACATCATTTTTACTTTTCAAACTAAACCCGGGAGCAAAAGAAGAAGAAAATAGGAGTCGTTGTTGGAAATTAATCAGGGACCTTTAAATTCAGCAGCCTGCTAGGAAATTGACTGATCATATTAAGAAACTTTGTTTTGTTTTTCTGTGTATATTTTTAGGGTGCACTATGGGAACAATGAATGTCAAACAAAAGATGAAAGACATGAGGAATGCTAGAAAAGATATCAAGACAAGAGGCCGAGCATTTCTTGCTTCCCCCCAAAGGCGTGCAGAATGTGATCAAACTATTTTCCATGTCTATAAAGGAGTCAAAGTATTTTCATTCTGTAAGAGGAAGAACTTGCTGGTGACTGGCGGGATGGATCGAGTAATTCGAGTCTGGAATCCTTACCTGCCTGGGTAAGTTGTCTTTGTTCCACCAAAGGACCATAGATATAGAAAAGCATTTGGAAACAGGACTGGGGATTCTCTCTTAGAAGAGTTTAAGAAAAGTTGGGCACAGTGGCACACACATGTAATCCCAGTACTTGGAGGCTGAGACAGCAGGATCAAAGGTTAGAGGCCAGTCTCAGCAACTTAGCAAGGTCTTGACATAAAAAGAGCTGGTGGTGTAGCTCAGAGGCAGAATGTCCCTGGGTTCACTCCTCAGTACCACAAAGAAAAAAAAAATAGTTTAAGAACCTCTGACTAAGCCGGGTGTGGTGGCACTCACTGGTAATCCCAGCATTTGGGAGGCTGAGAAAGGAGGATCATGGTTCACGGCCAACCTCAGCTACTTAGGTCCCTTGTAACTCAGTGAGACCCTGTTTCAAAATAAAAAATTGATTGGGCTGGGGTTGTAGCTCGGAGGTAGAATGCCTCTGGGTTCCATACCCAGTACCGCAAAAAAAAAAAAAAAAAAAAAAAAAAAAAAAAAACTCTGACTAACCTTTAAAGATTCATTTTTGAGCCGGGCATGGTGGTGCATGCTTGTAATCCCAGCATTCAGGAGGCTGAGCCCAGAGGATCACGGTTTGCAGACAGCCTCAGCTACTTGGTGAGGCCCTCTGCAACTCTGTGAGACCTGGTTTCAAAATAAAGAATAAAATAGGGCTGTGGGTGTAGCTCAGAGGTAGAATGCCCCTGGGTTTCATCCCCAGACCCACAAAAATGAATAAATAAATAAATAAAGATTAATTTTGGGGTATTCATATTTCATTTAAAATATAAATACCAGCCAGGTGTGGTGGTACATGTCTATAATCCCAGTACATGGGAGGCTGAGATAGGAGAATCACAGGTTCAAGGACAGTCTCAGCATGTAGTAAGACTCTTATCAACCTAGAGCAACCCTGTTTCCAAATAAGAAAGACAAATTGGGCTTGGGGTACAGCCCAAAGATAGAATGCTTCTGGGTTCAACCCCCAGTACCACAACAAGGAAAGTTGTTTTCCTCGTGGTTTTCTTTAATCAGATTGCTATCTTCCCTCCAATGAACCACACTTAGTCTCAGGGCCATTAGGGATTCTGATGTGCAATCAATGTGTTCTTAGTGCTTCTTATGCAGAGGGCCCCAAGTATACGCTCAGTTCTCTATGAGGGTTGTTTAGCTTCACCTGAATGAATGACTCTATCCAGGTGTGGCAGCGCATGCCTGTAATCCCAGCAACTCGGGAGGATGAGGCAGGAGGATCACAGGTGAGAGGCCAGCCTGCACAACTTAGTGAAACAAACGTAAGAAATTGGGGATTGTTCTGGGCACCCTGGAACTGGGATAGCCGGACAGTAAACAGAATAGCTATGAAGGTTCATTTTCATCATCCACTCAGTAGTGATCATCATACTCTTTAGAATCAGGGGCCTAACCTCTGTGGGAGGCCCCGTGGAGCAAGTGCTGGAGGATCGCTTTCTTGATAATAACAGTAGCTACTGTCTTATCGAGCACCTACTTTGTACCAGGTTCCGTACAACACATATATCATCCTTACATCAAACTCGCTTACAAATGAGGAGCCTGAAGCCCAGAGAAGTTAAGTGACTTCTTGGAAGTTACGGCAGCATTGGGGTTCAAAGGCAGCATTGGGGTTCAAAGGCAGGTTTGTCATTTGCACTGAGAAGTGGAGAAGATGGAAGGAGGGTAGGAGGCAGGAGTTGATTCTCCTGTATCAAGAGCAGAGATCCCAGGATGAGCAAGAGTCACAGAGGCTGTGCCGAGACTCTGGCCTCGCTGCTCTCCTAGGCACCCAGGGCCTGGAGAGACCTCGAGTGAGCCCTGCTCCCAGTACTGCAGGCAGGACGTCGGGCCTGATGATGCCCCTGTCACTCCTAGCCAGGCCACCTGGACCCAGAGCTGCGGCCTTGTTTCCCTCACCTCTAGTGATAAGAACAAGAGGACCCACCTCCTAGAGTAGCAATGAAGATTTAAAATAATCTGCATAAAGCACTCATCATAAAGTCAGATACATGATAAGAAAAGGAAGTTGTTTTCTACCACTTTTATCATCCTAGACCCCCAGTCACTTACTGTCTTGGTTATAAAAAAGGACACATGCTCTCCCTTGGCCTCGGCTCTGCCTCTCTTCTCCCCACCTCCTCACATTCCCTGAGACCCTGCAAGGCACTGGGATCCCACAGCCCTCCTTAAAATAAACTTACACCACGAAGCCCTTCTCCGAGACCTTAATACCGTTCTCTCCAGCCTGCTTAAAGCCACAGCTCACCAGGGAACCCATCCCTACCCTGCCGTGGGCTCTTCCTGGCACGCACCTTTTATGGTGCCATTGCGAATAGTTGCAGAAACAAAGCCCGAGGCTTTCTTTTACCCCGAGTCCTTTTGCTGTAACTGAGTATTTTTTGCCTCAGTCCTTGTATTGTACAAGATTTATACTTGTGTAATTTCAGAGCAAAACAGAACCCTCCTCCAGGCTGAAAAGAACTGCCAGATCTGGGCCAAGTTTAGTTTTGCATTCTTACTTAGGAATAGCAGACAGGACTGCTTTGCATTCATCTGTTCTTTCTTCATTCTAGAAAACCAACAGGTATGCTGAAAAGCCACACGGCTCCGGTGAGCTACATCCACATATCTTCCGAGGATAACAAGATATTTTCCATGTCCGCCGACAACACCATTAAGGTTTTCCTCTTCTACATTTGAATGCATGCAACCTCTAAGCCAGTTTCAGACAGGGGAGCGTTTCCCTCGCTGATGCCTTCCCCCTCTTTGACAGCTTGGAGGCCTCTGCCCCCGTGTGTGCACACGTGGTATTCACACGTGTGAGTTTGCTTTGGCACAGGGACTATGCGGGCAATTGAATGCTTAGGGAGAGCTCTAAGTGCTCCTGGTGTGTGAGTCGACCTTTAAGCATTTAGGCCCCTGCTTGCACAGTGTACAAATATCCCCTGTGTGTTTGGAGGATGGGGAAAGAAAGCCGGGGAGGAAACAGGATCCTCAGGGAGGCAGCCGCCCTGGCCCCCAGTGGTTCTCTTCTTGTGCAATACACACAGGGCCTTGACCTTGGACTTCCAGCCTCCAGAACCGTGAGAAAATAAATTTCTGCTGGTTAAGCCACCCTGCAGAAATGCTGTTATGGCAGCCCTCATAAACTAACAGGAGAGAGTTGCCTGCTCTGTGATTAACAAGGACCAGGCCTGACTCATTGAGTCATTTAACAAATCTCCTGAGTGTCTACCATGTGCCAAGCAGCATTCCAGGGAAAGAGATACTGTGAAGAAAGGGGTCAAAATCCCCTGCTTTTGTATAGGTTATAATCTGGGACTCGGGGAAAGGCATGCAGAAAATAAGGTATAGAAATGGATATTAATATGGTAGGTGGTAACAGGTGCTACAGAGAACAGTACACCGGCAGTGGGAAGGAGAGAGCCAGGAATATTCGGTTTCTGTTTCCTACGGGTTGGTTAGGAATGCCCACACTAAGGTGATGTTTAAGACCAGCTCTGACAGGAGCAAAGGGGTGAGCCATGCATTTATCTGCAAAAAGAGTAGTGCAGGCAGAGAACACAGCAGGTGTGAAGGCCCTGAGAGGGGAGCCAAGTAGGAGTTGAGATAGTGAGATTGCGGAGGAAATAGGAAGGCTTGAGGGAGGGGGCCTCGGAGGGCCACACAGGCCTGGGCAGGGCTTCAGCTTGTTGTCATTTGCTCTTGTTTCTCAAGGTGTAGGGCATAAGGGAGGCATCACTTCCATTTAACAGGCATTTCATGCTGCTGTGTTGCTCATAAAGGACAGAGCAGCCAAAGATGAGGCCGGGAAATAGGTCTGGAGGTTTGGGGAACAGCCTAAATGAGAGATGTGCTAGGTGCGGCAGGTGGCCACAGTGGAGCTGGGGAGAAGTAATTTGGTTCTGCATGCACACAGCAACAAGCCCTCATTCATAGTTACAAGCTTTAAAAAGTCCTGGAATCTGGATTTTTTTTTTTTCTCAGTGCTGGGAATTGAACCCAGGACCTCGTGCATACTAGGCAAGTACCCCACCACTTGGCAACACCACCAGCCCGAGATTTCTTTTCATAAGAATAGGCCAGATTCATTTGGTAGTGGAACATAACCAAAATGAACTTGATTATTTAATTCTTTGTCCCACTTGGAGGGAATGTGTCTGATTATGGGGAGTTGCCACCAGGGTCCATTGTGAGCGCCAAGTTTTACATAGTCTTTAAAAAGACAAAACCATCTGAACTTCAAAATCCATCTAGCCCAAAGAGGGACTGAAGACAGGTAACTGAGCTTAGAGATAAGAGGATTTGGTGATGTATTTGAGAAGGTTCTAAAAATAAAAGAGAAAAACCAAAAGCATTATGTTCTGAAACACAGGTGACACATTTAATAGAGTGCTTAGAGAGAAATTTATAGGCATAAATAAAATAATTTTTTTTGAGCCGCAGCGCGGATTGCCTGGAGCGGCCGCGCGGAGTGGCCAGAGCCGCGGAGTGGAGCGGCTGGAGCGGCCGGAGCGGAGCGGCCAGAACAGCTGAGCGGAGCGGCCAGAGCAGCCGAGCAGAGCGGCCAGAACAGCCGGAGCGGAGCGGCCAGAACAGTCGGAGCAGCCAGAGTCGCGTTGCGGAACGGCCGGAGCGGCCGGAGTGGCCAGACCCGCGGTGCAGAGCAGCCAGAGCCGGGCGCAGAGCGGCCGGAGTGGAGCGGCCTACATCTCCCCTAGCAGCACCAGGCTCCAGAGAGGAGGGAGACTCAAAACAGAGCTCAAATCCAGAGAGGAGGTACTTTGGCCTCGCGGCCTAGGACGCAGAAGCAGCGTCTTACTGCTGGCGGCAGTGGTGAGTTCACCGGACGGCCCTAGACCAATCCATTCAACCAGCCACCAGGAGCCTGAGAGGAGCGGTTGACAGCGAGCTGAGGTGAGCAGGTGCTGAACAGCCGGGCGGCAGTCAGCAGTTTTGTTGGTGCAGGGAACATCTAAAGCTCCCAAGGGCCGAGCACAGCACAACTGGCAGGGACTCAGAGCGGAGTTCAAAACCAGAGAAGAAATACGCCGCATCACGGCCAAGGGCGTGGCAGTGGTGCCATATTGCCAGTGGCGGCAGCAGCGAATCCACCAAGTTCACTACAGCTCCATCAGCGCACTCAATAACCGTGAGTCAAATTGTGACCCCTAGGGAAGAAATCCCAGTACTGCGCTCCCAGGGACTTGCGCAGATAGTCTCCCTGGGTCGGAGATTTTAGCAGTGCAGCCCAGGGGGGGAGTGGCAGTGGCAGAGATATCATACCATAGTCACAACTCCCCACTGGAGAACGCCCAACTTGGCACTCCCCACGGTCTAAGCAGCCTTGATTGACTCCCTGGGTCTGAGACTTTGTGATACAAACCAGTTAAGGAGTAGTGGTGACTGAGATACCACAGACACGAGATCCAGAGCATCTTAAGTGAACTCGTAGTGACTCGGGGAAGAACCCAGAGAAGGCACAAACTTCCAAAATCATGGGAAAGAGAAATAACAATGGAGCAGTGAATGCCAACAACCCCACAACATCAGAATCTGATAACACAGAAATCCAAAGATCTCTAGAAGATCAAATTAGGAAAATAACTTTAGAAATAATAGAGGACTTTCGAAAAGAATTTAGAGAGAGTCAAAAAGAGATAAAGGATGCAATTAATGAAGTAAAGGCCTCAATCCAAAGTATAAACAACAGATTAGACCACATGGAGAATAGAATCTCGCTCCTTGAAGATGATCATTCTAAAAATGAACGCATAGTTTCTAATTTAGAAAAAAAAACCCGACAGCAGGAATCTGACATTGAAGAAATATGGGCCCATTTCAAGAGAGCTAACCTAAGAATAATTGGAATAGAGGAGGGAAAAGAAGGTGAAACCAAAGGGATCAACAATCTCTTCAAGGAAGTAATAGCAGAAAATTTTCCAAACATAGAGCAAGAGGTCGATACACAGATCCAGGAAACTTATAGAACTCCCTTTAGACAGGATCAGAGAAGAGGATCCCCACGCCACATAATTGTCAAAATGACTAATGTGGAAGCCAAGGAGAGAATCTTAAAGGCAACAAAAACAAAAGGCCACGTGACATACAGAGGCAAACCAATTAGAATCACTCCAGACTTCCCAAACCAAGTTATGAAAGCCAGAAGGGCTTGGAGTAACATATTCCAAACTCTGAAAGAAAACAACTTCCAGCCAAAAATTTCCTACCCAGCAAAACTATCCATCAAATTAGATGGGGAAATAAGAAGCTTCCATGACAAACAGCAACTGAAGGAATTTATGTCTTCAAAACCAGCGCTAGAGAAAATACTCAAGGAGATTAACTGCAAAGAGGAAATGGGTAATACACGCCAGAACCAAAGAAACAAGAATTCCCATCCAGCAGACAACTAAGCAAAGAAGAATAAACAGTATCTTAAACAGAAATAAGATCTTAACATGTTGGGAATTAAAAATTATCTCTCTATAATCACACTTAATGTAAACGGCCTCAACTCCCCAATAAAAAGACATAAAGTGGCAAAATGGATTAAAAGCCAGAATCCATCCATCTGCTGCTTACAAGAAACACACCTTACAAGTAAAGATAGGAACAAACTCAAGGTAAAGGGCTGGAGCAAGGTAATCCATGCTAATGGTACTCGAAGACAAGCAGGAGTAGCAACTATGATATCAGACAAGTTAGACTTCAAACCCAAACTTATTAGAAGAGACAAAGAAGGTCACATCTTACTGGTAAAAGGAATAGTCCAGCAAGAGGAAATAACAATAATCAACATCTATGCCCCAAACATAGGGGCAGCTACTTTCATAAATCAAACTCTTTGTGATATGAAGTCACACATAAATCCCAACACAATAATACTGGGAGACTTCAACACACCTCTCACAATACTAGACCGATCTTCCAGACAAAGGGTCAGTAAAGATGTCTCAGAACTAAAGAACACCATTAACCAAATGGACCTGTTGGACTCATATAGAATATTTCACCCAACTACAGCAGAGTTTACATTTTTCTCAGCTGCTCATGGAACCTTCTCCAAAATAGATCACATCCTGGGACACAAAATGAGCACTAGCAAATTTAAAAAATGTTACATACTTCCCTGTGTCATTTCAGACCATAATGGAATGAAACTAGAAATCAACTATAAGAAGACTCAGAGAAACAACATAAACATGTGGAGACTGAACACCACACTTCTGAATGAAGAATGGGTCATAGAAGATGTAAGAGGTGAAATCAAGAAATTTCTAGAAACAAATGAAAATAAAGAAACAACATATCAAAACCTCTGGGACACTTTGAAGGCAGTATTAAGAGGAAAATTTATAGCACTGAGTGCTCACATAAGAAAAACAGAAAATCTTCAAATAAATAGCCTTATGACACACCTCAAAGCCCTTGAAAAGCAGGAACAATTGAACCCCAAAGCCAGCAGAAGACGGGAAATTATTAAAATTAGAGCAGAAATTAACGAAATAGAGAATAAAAAAACAATACAGAAAATCAACAAAACTAAAAGCTGGTTTCTTGAAAAAATTAACAAGATTGATAAACCATTAGCCAACCTAACTAAAAAAAAGAGAGAATCAACCCAAATTATGAAGATAAGGGATGAAAAAGGAGACATTACTACTGACAGCGTAGAAATCCAGAGGATTATCAGAAACTACTTTGAAAAACTATACTCCAACAAAATGGAAAACCTGGAGGAAATCGACAACTTCCTAGATAAATACAACCTTCCTAAACTGAGTCAAGAAGATATAGAACACTTAAACCAACCAATAACAATTAAAGAGATTGAAACAGCAATAAAGAGCTTACCATCAAAGAAAAGCCCAGGACCAGATGGTTTCCCAAGTGAATTCTATAAAACCTTTATAGGAGAACTAATCCCAATACTACTCAAACTATTTCGGGAAATAGAAAAAACCGGGACTCTCCCAAATACATTCTATGAAGCCAACATCACACTAATACCCAAACCGAATAAAGACAGTTCAAGGAAGGAAAACTACAGGCCTATATCTCTGATGAACTTGGATGCAAAACTATTAAACAAAATACTAGCAACACGCATTCAAAACCACATCAAGAAAATCATTCACCATGACCAGGTAGGGTTCATCCCAGGGATGCAAGGCTGGTTCAATATACGAAAATCAATCCATGTAATTCATCATATAAACAGAATCAAAGACAAAAACCACATGATCATCTCAATAGATGCTGAAAAAGCATTTGATAAAATTCAACATCCATTTATGATAAAAACACTGCAGAGAATTGGAATAGAAGGAACATATCTCAACATTATTAAGGCAATCTACAATAAGCCCACTGCCAACATCATATTAAATGGGGAAAAACTTCAAGAATTCCCCCTAAAAACTGGAACGAGACAAGGATGTCCACTATCACCACTTCTCTTCAATATAGTACTAGAGACTCTAGCCAGAGCAATAAGGCAAGAAAAGGAAATCAAAGGAGTACAAATAGGAAAAGAAGAACTCAAGCTTTCACTATTTGCAGATGACATGATACTATACTTAGAAAACCCAACAAACTCAACCAAAAGGCTTATAGAACTGATCAACAAATTCAGCAAGGTATCTGGATACAAAATCAATCTTAAAAAATCAGAAGCTTTCCTGTACACTAACCATAAATCCACTGAAAAAGAAATTCAGAAAACACTTCCACTCAGGATCTCCCACAAAAAAATAAAATACCTAGGAATAAACTTGACCAAGGAGGTAAAAGATCTCTACAAAGAAAATTATAAAACACTGAAAAAAGAAATCGAAGAAGATCTTAGAAGATGGAAAGACCTTCCATGTTCATGGATTGGCAGAATAAATATTATTAAAATGGCCATACTCCCAAAACTGATCTACAGATTTAATGCAATGCCCATTAAACTACCAAGATCATTCCTCACAGACATAGAAAAATCAGTCCTTAAATTTATCTGGAATAACAAAAAGCCCAGAATAGCCAAGGTAGTTCTCAGCAACAAAAACCACGCAGGAGGAATCACAATACCTGACTTTAAACTATACTACAAAGCCATTGTAATAAAAACAGCATGGTACTGGCAAAAGAACAGATATATAGACCAATGGAGCAGAATAGAAGACCCAGAAACAAGTCCACACACTTTCAGCCAATTGATTTTTGACAAAGGGGCCAAAAACATACACTGGAAAAAAGATAGCCTCTTTAACAAATGGTGTTGGCAAAACTGGTTAACCATATGCAGAAAATTGGATGTTAATCCCACTTTTTCACCCTGTACAAAAGTCAACTCACGATGGATCAAAGACTTGGAAATTAAACCAGAGACTTTGAAGCTCCTTGAAGAGGGCATAGGTCCAACACTACAACACATAGGCACAGACAAACATTTCCTCAACAAGACCCCAAAAGCACAACAAATTAAAAGGAGAATCAATACATGGGATTGCATGAAACTGAAGAGCTTCTGTTCAGCAAAGGAAACTATCAAGAATCTCAATCGAGAGCCAACAGAATGGGAGAAGATTTTTGCCACCTACACCACTGATAGAGGACTAATATCTAGAATATACAGAGAACTCAAGAAACTCAACACTAAGAAAACAAAACATCCAATAACAAAATGGGCAAATGAACTAAATAGACACTTCACAAAAGAAGAAATTCAAATGGCCAATAAATGCATGAAAAAATGCTCAACATCACTGGCAATCAGAGAGATGCAAATCAAAACTACCCTGAGATTTCACCTAACTCCAACTAGAATGGCCATCATTCAAAACACAAACAACAACAGATGCTGGCGAGGATGTGGAGAAGTGGGAACTCTAAGACATTGTTGGTGGGATTGCAAATTAGTGCAACCACTTTGGAAAACAGTATGGAGAATCCTCAGAAGAATGGGAACAAATCTACCATTTGATCCAGCAATACCACTGTTGGGTATCTACCCAAAAGAAAAGAAACCAAACTATCAAACTAATGCATGTGTATCTATGTTCATAGCTGCACAATTCACCATAGCCAAACTATGGAACCAGCCAAGATGTCCATCAACAGATGAATGGATTACAAAACTGTGGGATATGTACACAATGGAATTTTACTCAGCCATCAAAAAAAACTCAATTACATCATTTTCAGGGAAATGGATGGAGCTGGAGGACATTATGCTAAGTGAGATTAGTCAGGCACAAAAAATAAGAAATCAGATGCTTTCCCTAATATGTGAGAGTTAGGGAGAAATGGGTCATAGGAGGAACTCTTGGAAGAGCATCAGTAACTTTTAACTCTGTTTACATTGTCTTTGGATATACAATATTTTTTTATTTTTTAAGGGAGTTTATTTACCCTTTTGTTGCCTGTGCCATTGAAATCATATCCAAGAAATCACTTCCAATTTCAATGTTGTGAGGTTTTATGACCCAGATTTTCTTCTAAAAGCTGATAGTATTAAGATTTATATTTAGGTCCTTTATCTATTTTGAGTTAATATTTGTATATGTGTTAGGTAAGGGTCCAAATTTATTATTTTTCATTTATTATTATTTTTCAACAATATTTAGTTAAAAGACTAGTATTTCCTCCACCAAAATTTCATGGAAACCTTGTCAAAAATAACTTGACAATGTATGGAAGAATTTATCTCTAGGCTTTTATTTAGCTCCAATGGTTTATATATCTGCCTTTAGAACAGTACTACACTGTTTCAATTATTGTAGCTTTATATGGTTTGAAATCAGAAAATATACATCTTCTAGCTTTGTTCTTCTTTGAGACTGTTTTGGGTATCTAGAGCCCATATTCCATATCAGGATAGATTTTTTTTCTGAAAAATAAATAAATAAATGTATGATAGTTTCACCTAAAAAAAAAAAAAGAAAAAAAAATATTCTCTGGTAAGAAAGAAAGCAAAAAGAAATATTGAAATGTTATCTTCAAGTCATCAAAAGTTTGGTACCAGACAAATGAAACTGTTATGTGAGATTATCAATGTTAATATTGTATAAATTGCTATAATACTAGATGTCAACCACTAAGCCAAGCGTGGGAAGGAGGGATGGGGAGGGAATGGGGTGGGGATCGGGTAGGGGCTAACTGGGCGATGTGTGCATGTATGTCTACAAAAGTATCTTATTTATACCACTATGATGTATGAATACATTGCACCAATAAAAAATAAAAAAAAAAAAAAAAAAAAAAAATAAAATAATTTTTTTCTTGGAACTGGGGATTGAACCCAGGGGTGTTCCACTTCCAAACCATGCCCACAGCCCTTTTGTTTCTTATTTCAAAAGAAGGGGAGTAAATTGCTGAGGCTGGCCTCAAACCCGAGGTCCCTGTGGCTTAGCCTCCCAAGTACTGGGACTACAGGCATGCACTACCACACCTGGTTGCAAAAGAGATTTTAAATCAGTAACATGACTCTCTACATGAGGATGCCTGAGAAAGCAGAGCAAGCAAAACCACAAGCAAGCTGAAGCAGGTAACCAAGGAAGCCAGAGTGCAATAAAGGACAGGAAAACAGCAGGGAGCCAGCAGAAGCAAAAGTTGGTTCTTCAGAAATGTTGACAAACCTTGACCTAGACAATCAAGGGGGGAAGGAGACAACTCAGGTTACTGAAATTAAGAATAAAAGAAGTTTCCAGTACTTGAGAGGCTGAAACAGGAAGATCACAGATTTGAGACCAGCCTCAACAAAATGTCAAGACTCTCTGCAGCCTAGTGTGATCCTATTTTATTTATTTATTTATTTATTTATTTATTTATTTATTTATCTTTTTTATGATACTGGGGATGGAACCCAGGGGCTTCTACCTCTGGGCTACACTCCCAGACCTATTTTATATTTTATTTGGAAACAGGGTCTCTTAAGCCAGCTGAGGCTGGCTTCGAACCTGCGTGATCCTCCTGTCTCAGCCTCCCAGGCGCAGGAATTACAAGTGTGCACCACCACGCCCGGTGTGATCCTGTTTTAAAATAAAAAATAAAATGGGCTTGGGGCATAGCTCAGACATAGAATGCCCCTGGGTTCAATCCCTAGTACTACCAAAAAACAAAACAAAGCAAACAAACAAAAAAACACAGCAGGGACCATTATGATCAACCATAAAAAAATAAAAAAGAATGGACGATTTTAATGCCAACAAGTTAGGTATATGTATCTCTAAAAAGACACAAACTATTTAAGAAGAAAAATTTGAATGCATTTATATCAAGATACTGAGTTATTAAGAAAATTTTATGGAAAGAAAAGAATAGGCTCAGATGAAATCACTGGTGGATTCTATTAATTAAGTATTAATTCTATTAATACTTAAAGGAAGAATTAACACACCAATTCTTCACAAATGCTTAAAAAAAAAGAAGGAAGGAACAAATGAAAGAAACAAAGGGAGAAAGGAAGGAAGGTAGAGAGAAGTCTTCCCAAGTCATTCTCCAAGCTCATTACTCTTATGCAAAGAGCTCATTACTCTTATGCAAAGCTCAGATAAAGACATTACAAGACAAGAAAACTCTTTGTTAATATATTTTATGACTATAAATGCAAAAATCCTCATTAAAATACTGGAAAACTGCTGGGCATGGTGGCTCACGCTTGTAATCCCCGCGCTTGGGAGGCTGAGACAGGAGGATCACACAGGTTCGAAGCCAGCCTCAGCTAATTAGTGAGGCTCTCAGCAACTTAAGTGAGACCCTGTTTCCAAATAAAACATAAAATAGGCCTGGGAGTATAGCCCAGAGGTAGAAAAGCCTCTGGGTTCCACCCCCAGTATCACCAAAAAGAAATAAAAATAAAAAAATAAAAAGTAAAGTACTGGAAAACTGAATCCAGTACCATATCAGAAGAATTCTACAATACGACCAAGTAGGATTTATTCCAAGAATGCAAGGGTGATTCAACATATAAAAATCAATGTAACAAACCATGTTATCAGAATAAAGAACAAAAACCATATGATTATCTCAATAAGTAAAAAAAAAAAAAATAAAGTGTAGAATTTATGATCTGAAAACTACAAAACACTATAAAAATAAATAGCAAAGAAGTAAATAAGTAGAAAGATATTTTGTCCTCATAGATTGGAAAATTTAATGGTCTTAAGGTGGCAATGCTTTGCAAATTAATCTACATATTCAATGTAATCTCTCATCAAAACCTTAGTTGCCTTTTTTACAGAATTGAAGTTGATGCTGAAATTTTTTATGGTAATACAGGGGACTCAGAATAGCTAAAACAATCTTGAAAAAGAAGAAAATTGAAAGACTCACACTATTTAAAAACTTACTACAAAACTACAGTAAATAATACAGTGGTGGGATCATAAATATAGATGTATAAAGTGATAGGGAATTAACAAATAATCGAGAATCAAGAATTAAACCCTCATTTTTGCAGTCATAGAATTCTTGACAAGAATGCCAAGACCATTCAACAGAGAAAGAATAATCTCTCATCAAATTTGCTGGATCACCTGGTTATCCACTGAAAAACAATAAAACCAGACCCCTACCTCAAAACCATATGCAAAAATTAACTCCAGTGGATGACAGACCTAAGTGTAGGGACTAAACTAGAGACTCTTAGAAGACAGCAAAGGAGTAACTCTTCATGACCTCAGATCGGAGAATAGGTTCTTTTCAATATAATATCAAAAGCATAAGAAATAAAAGGGAAAAAACCCAAGTAAATTTGATTTTATCAAAATTAGAAACATTTGTTCTTCAAAAAGGATACCATTCATTAAACAAAGAGACAGCCCACATCATGGGGGGAAATACTGTAAATAATATATCTCATGAGGAAGAACTTTTAATGATTTGCTATAAAAACACAATTAGCTCAATTGTAAAATGGGCAAATGAGTTGAACAGACATTTCCTCAAAACCGGCCAGTGAGTACATGACAAGATGCTTAGCACCATTAATGTAGAGAAATTCAAACCCACACCACAACATTATACCACTTCATGCTCATGAGGTTGGCTAAAATCAAAATAGACAATCACAAATGTTGTCAAGGATGAGAAGATTGGAACCCCTATACATTCCTACTAAGGAATTAAAATGACACAGTTACTTTGGAAAACATGTTGGCAGTTCTCACATGTTAAAAACCTAAAGTTACCATATGACACAGCAATTCCATTCCTAGGGATATACCCAAGAGAATTAAAAAGATCAGTTAACATAAAGTAATATATGAAGGATTATAAATGTGCATGGCAGTGTTGTTTATAATAGCCAAAATGTAAAAATAACTCAAATGTCCATCACCCAGTGAATGGGTAAACAAAATGTCATGCATCTGTACAATGGCCAAATTCAGCAACAAAAAGGGAAGCTAAGACAGGAGGACCACAAGTTTAAGGCCAGCACGCAGGAACTTAGCAAGACCCTGTTTCAAAATAAAATCAAATAGGCTGGAGTGTAGCTCAGAGGTAGAATGCCCCTAGGCTCAATCCCTAGTACCACAAAAAAGAAAAAGAATAAAATACTTAATATGTTACAACATGAATGAACCTTAAAAACATTATATAACATAAAAGCCAGCCACAAAATCTATGTATTATACTATCCCGTTTATATGAAATGTCTAGAAAAGGCCAAGCTATAGAGACAGAAAGCAGTTTAAAAGTTGCCAGAGGCTGTGATGAGGTACAAACTGAGGGCGATTGGTAATGGACAGAGGTATTTTGGAGGAGTTCTAGTGGTAATACTTGCACAACTCTGTGGATATACTAAAGACCACTGAACTGCACACATTCACAAGGCAAATTTTGTGGTATATGAATTACATCTCTATAAACTTATTTTTAAGGAGGTGGGACAAGAAAAGAGAAAGAATGATACCATTGTTGGGAGTATGAGGTAAAGTTTGAGATAGAAAACATGGAGGTGGGGGTGAGAAGAGACTAAGACCAGGAGCTCAACTGTGGATGTGTTAGAGAGAGTCATCCTGAGTCTAGAGGAGATGTCAGAGCTAGAGATATAAATTTGGGAGTCATTAGCATTTAGATGAAATTTTAAGCCATGGACTGGATGAGATCGCAAGGAGAAGGAAAGTGAGCACAGAAAAAAATACTCCAAAGACCAAATACTAGGTCACTGTGGTGTCCTGGGATTTTTTTCTGTGAGACTCCAATATGGCTCCTACATAGTGAGCTTGGAATCCATCTCATGATGATTATGAGATATTTTATATAAAACTAGGTGTCAAGACCACAGTCAGTGATCCAGCCAGGACCCAAACTCAATTCAGTCCCCTGAGCAAACTTGATTAAAATGATTTATGAACTTTGGTTTTTGATTTATTTTGAAAATCAAATTCATCCAAAGGCATCATCTAAAGTCATAACATTGGAGACCATATTTTTAATGAGCTTATTTTCTCCAAAACTCGCAGCTCTCAGATAATCATAATTCTGTATGTGGGGACACGTCTTCTATTTTCTTTTCCTAGTGCCTCTCCATTTTCTTCCAATCTAAACTCATGATTACAAGATTAGCATCTTGCCTGTGATGATTCAGGCATATTGAATCACTTCCCAATGTGTATTTAAAATATATTGAAATCCTATCTTGGAAATATGGTGTGTAAGTTATTTCAGAATATATTATTCCTATCAAATAAAAACTAATCAAGGAAAAGCCAAACAGCTAGATTTCCCACATGCCTGATCAGATAGTTCTCATTCTTTGCATTGATTTTTTCAGCCCAAATATTTTACTCCTTTAAATCATGGGAACACACAAAACATGTCAGGAGTCTGTTGGTTTCTGGCATTCTCTAACAGAGAGTAAAGTGGCAGATTTGAATTTTCTTTTTACTTGTTATTTTATGTAAATTTCACATTGAAAACCACAAAGATGGCAGTTCTGTATTGACTGGAATTAGAATGGAAAGACAGTTATTTCTGATGAGGAAGAGAGCATGATGTGATAGCATAAAGCTTGCCACCGTGATAAATTAACCTCAGGTTTAATATTCTAGCCTTAGAGATACAGTGGCACTCACCTGTAATCCCAGGACTTGGGAAGCTAGACAGGAGGATCCTAGGTTCACAGCCAGTCTCAAAAACTTTGCAAGGCCCTCAGCAACTTAGGGGAAACCCTTTTCCAAAATAAAATAGGGCTAGGGGTGCAGGTCAGAGGTAGGACATCCCTGGGTTCAATTCCCAGTAACACACACACACACACACACACACACACACACACTACAAGTCTTTCTCCATCCTCTGCAACATATCAGTTCCAGTGGTCCTGGTCCTGGTCCTGGTCCTGGTCCTTTTGAAGGGCCAGCTCTGTCCAGCTATTGGCCTCACCTTGACTTAAGTTCTAGACTCGTCTTGATCCACATGCAGGGGTTGTGAAAATAGAGAAGGGCCACCTGCCACTTACAAATCCCAGCTGGAAATGATCACATAGCTTCCTCTCATGGTCCAGGCTGAGCTCATGACTACCTGTTTGAATGAGAAACTGGGAGATGCCTGGATTTGGCCACTTCCCAGCAACAACTCTCACCACATGGGGCCTAAGAAGCATGGACTTGGGTGGGGGCAGACAGAAGGCTTTGGAGACAGACAACCCTGAGTTTAGAATCTGAAATTCCCACAGGCGAGGTGACCCAGGGTGGTTATCCAATGCTTCTGAACTAAGTAACTTAATTTTTAGGAACACTGGTTCACTCTTCGAAATGGATGAAAGTGCTCCCTCTCAGGGTACTTGTACTCATTAAGGGTGATGTATAAACTGTGCTTGCTGCTGTATTACCAGCTAAGATTCTTTTGAGGCTAAGAGGCATACAACTAATTCAAATGCCTAAGCTATAAAGAGAGAATGTGATGTTTACTGAAATCAGATCAGCAGCCAGCCAGCCTCCGGACAGCTGCCTTCAGAGTTGGGACTCTCTGCCTGTGCTTCTCACTTCTCCTGGTCCCACATCAGCTTTATCAGCTCCTACTGCAGAAAACTGTTCTCCCTCAAATGGCAGGGAACATACATGCCCACCACCTTCAACTCACATCTAAACTCGAGTTTCACTACCAGCCCCAAGCCAAAAAATCCAAGAGAAGAATTTTCCGAGAACCAATTGGCCAGACATGAATACCATGTCTTTTGCCTGCAGAGACCAATCTCTGGACAAAAAATAAAGGAAGGATAGCCAGGTGTAGTGGTACATGCATGTGATCCCAGGACTTGAGAGGTTCAGAAAGGAGAATCATAGGTTTGAGACCAGCCTCAGCAACTTGGCGACATTCTGAAAAACTTAGCAAAACCCTGTTTCAAAATTAAAAAAAAAAAATTTCAAAGGCTGGTAGGTGTAGCTCAGAGGTAGAATGCCTCTGGGTTCAATCTCCAATACCAAAATAGAAAGGAAGAAATAACAAGAAAAGAAGGGAGGATGCAGACAGAGTAGATAAGTCAGACATGCTCAATTTGTGGTAGCTATTTTTCTTTGTGGAATTTGATACAAGTGTGGTGAATCAACCTTAACTTTAGTATGGAGTTTCTCCCCCCCATCCCATTTCCTTTCTTGCACCTTGACAGATGTCCTTGTATAGCATCCAACTGAGATCTTTCTTCTCAGATTCCAGAATTATCTGTGTGTCTTGCTCCTCCTCAAGACCTTCTTACTTTCATTAACCTATGTTAGTCTGCTTCTTGTTATTATAACAAAATGCTGGAGACATGATAGTTTATAAAGAATAGAGGTTTATCGAGTTCATGGTTCTGAGGCTGAGAGGTCCAAGAGCATGGCACCAGCTTCTCCTGAAGGCCTTCTTGGACTCTCAGAACATGGCAGAGGACATTCTGTGGCATGGAAGAGCAAGTGTGCTAGCTTAGATATCTCTCCCTCTTCTTCCAAAGACACTAATTATTTGTAAGATCCTCATGACCTCATCTAAACTTCAGTACATCCTAAAGGCCACACCTCCAACTACCAGTAAAGTTTTCATTTGGAATACAAACTTTGGATAACAGATTCAAACTTAAAGTGAACGATTATCAACAGGCAAATGGACTGCCACAGAGGTGTGAGTGACTGGTAAGAGCTGCATGTGTTCCTACCAAGGAAAACGAGCATCTCCAACAAGTTGATATTGCAAAAAGGAGTGAGGACGCCCCCTTGAGCATACAGCCCTCAGGATTACCTTTTCCATGGGATTACCTGACTGCTGTCACTACTGTGAGCCTATGCTGCCCTCCCGGGATGAACAGCTCTACCTTTCTTGGAACTTTCATAATCAGTTTGCTAACTGCTGGGGAGAAGTAATGAGAAATGTACAGAGAGTATGGATACAACAAATTAGAGTCTGGCTAAGAGGGAAAGGCCTCAAATCTCATCAGAGCTCATTTGCTTCCCTGAGACTCCAGAGAGCGGAAGAAGCCTCATCTAAGCACAGCCCCCTGATATTTTCTTGTGCTGCGCTAGAGGGAGATGGGCCTGAGGTGGTTCCTGGATTACTTAACTAGCTCTACACAGGCAAATTATTCAACTTCTCTGGGACTCACTGGATAATGCCTGCCTCCCAAAGGCAGAGTGGTGCCTGTCTGTAATTCTAGTACTTAAGAGGCACAGACAGGAGGGTCACAGGTTGAAGGCCAGCCTCAGCAACTTAGACCGTCAGCAACCTATCAAGACCCTATTTCAAAATAAAAATAAAATAGACCTGGGGGTATAGCTTGGAGGTAGAATACTTCTTAGTTCAATCCCCAGTACCAAAAGTAAAAATATAAAAAGGAGAATGAATTTCTTAGGTCTGTGCTTTAGTTTGGATCCTAGGTGTCCCATAATGGTCCATGTGTTAAGGTCTTGGTCCCCAGCATGGCACTATTAGAAGATGGTGGAACCTTTAAGAGGCGGGCCTCGTCTGTAGGTCACTGGGGTGTACCCTGAGGGCATTGTGGGACTCTACTTCTTTGGCTCCACCACACACTCCCACCATGATGCAGAGACCCCAAAGCAGTGGAGCCGATCAATCACAGGCTGAAACCTTCAAAACTGTGAGCCGCCAGGCTTGGTGGCGCACGCTTGTAATCCCAGAATTCAGGAGGCTGAGACCAGAGGCTCAGCGTTTGCGGACAGCCTCAGCTACTCAGTGAGGCCCTCTGCAACTTAGTGAGACCCTGTTCCAAAATAAAGAATACAAAATAGGGCTGGGGGTGGAGCTCAGAGGTCAAATGCCCCTGGGTTCCATCCCCAGACCCACAAAAACTGTGAGCCATAGAACAATTTTCTCTTTATAAGTTGATTTCCCCAGTTATCTCTATGGAAAGCTGACTAATACAGGCTGCTATAACAAAGTACCATACACCTGGTGGCTTACACAGAATAGAAGTTTATTGTCTCAGTTCCAGAGGCTGGACGTCTGAGGTGACGTGGGCAGGGTCAGCTCTGCCAAGGGCTGTGAGCACGCTGGCTCCAGGTCCCTTGTCCAACTTCTGATAGTCGGCTGGCAGTCGGTGGCATCCGTGTGTCACAGATGCCTCACCCTGATCTCTGCTATCTTCACATGACATTCCCCTCGCATGTGTGTCTATCTCCAAGTTACCCTCTTCTTATAAGGACACACTACTCACACTGGATTTGGGACCCAGAGTGACCTTAAAATTATATCTGCACTGACCCTATTTCCCAAGAAGGCCTCATTCTCAAATACTGAAATTATTCAATGGGAGGCATGATTCAACCCATAAAAAGAGTAAATGAAACCATGCAGGTAAAGCAGTTGGTCCCTTGTCCAACTTCTGATAGTCGGCTGGCAGTCGGTGGCATCCGTGTGTCACAGATGCCTCACCCTGATCTCTGCTATCTTCACATGACATAATGTCTGATGTGTCTTATCTCATGAGACAACCGCTGCCTTTGTGACAGTCACCACCTTCCTGGTCTCACGTGTGGCCCCTCTGTGCCCTGCCCCCAGCCCTTGCAGCCAAGTCACAGTGAGCTAAGGTAACACAAGAGCCGTGGCCTGATTTACATGCCAACCACAAGTGATTGACAATAATATGATCATCCTAATCATACTATTCCACTACCTTTTTCTAGCCCTGATGCTAAGCGCTTTTTTTACATTACTATTTTAAGTGACTTGAAACAACACTCTAAGACAGGCACTTTCACCATTCTCCCTGTTTTACAGTTGAAGGAACTGAGGGAAGGAACTGGTAGGAACTCTAGTGGGACTCTAACCCAAGCAGATCCTCAGCCAGCAGCACCCTGAAATTTGTCCCCTGTGTTTTCTGAGTATCTGTCCAGTGGCTGGCTTTCAGGACCTATATTAAGAAGGGGACAAAGGTAATTCTGTGCCACAAATAAGACTCAGCGTAGGCAGCTGCTCTGTGCAAGCTGGAGGAGATGTGACTGGTCACCTCCTAGTACAGGGAATTAACCACAGTCCCAGAGCAGCATGGCCACGGGTGTCCCTGTCCTTGGCAACTGCAGTGTGGATCAAGAGCGCAGGCTTGGCTCTCTGCCCCCTTTACACACAACAAAGAATGAGGAGCCCCATTCAACACTGTTCCTTTTGGTGAGGTGTAGAGGTGGCAACTCAGACCCCAAACAGGCCCTGGAAACCCAGCTAGGCAGGCTGCTTAAGACCAGATATTCTTCCTTTCCTCCTCAGATCTGGGATCTGGAGACACACAGTTGCTTGTTCACGGCCTCCTCCAAAGCCAGTGGTGTGACCGGCGAGCTCACAGCCTGCCTCTACCTCCCGGGCCCCCGGGCCCTGTGTGTGGTCACCGATGCTGCGGCCCTCTTGCACCTCAGGCTGAGGTATGAGTGCTGTCCTCTGGGCTCTGAGTGACCATCTCTCTGGAGGTTTCTCTGGAGCCCAAGCTATGGGAAATGTCCTACTTCACATCCTGTGGTTCAGATCTCTGTATAACTCCCCACAGCACAGGCCAGGATTGCATCTTGTTCGCAGCGTGAGCTTTTCATTAATTACGCCATCGCTGCCTTCCATTTAATCCTGAGGTCTGCAATCTGCAGGCTTACCCCATCCAGCAGCCCTACCCCTATATTTGTTCAACATTTACTATGTGAGGGCTCCCAAAATATCATCAGCCTGATCCGCCGAAGCCAACAGAGAGAGCCCTGGCAACTTGATGAGCCTACCAGTGGAGCTGCTTCAATTGTGCCCTAAGTGGCTCAGACCTGTATAGAAGACAGACAGCACATGCCCAGGTGAGGAGGCCAGTCTGTGTGGAGGGCCTGAGTGGGCTTCTCCTGCCCGGAGTCTGATACTCAGCAGGTTTACTACCTTGAGACCTGAGCCTCTTGGATTCTTCTGCCAAGGTTAGCCTTGGCTTCCTGGGTACTCCTTCACCAGGGCATATAACCAGTTCCTCCTCTGAAAGGAAAACAAGTGCCTACCTGCCTGCCCTTCCTCACTCAGAGGGGCCGCTCAGTGCTGAACATCAGCTCCAGGTGCCTCTCTCTGCCCTACCTGGCTGAGATTGTCTGGTTTTACTGAAGAGTATTAAGTTCTACTGCTCCAGTGCCCAGAAATACAACCCTCAAGCTTTACAGGGGAGCAAACAGAGGCTCAGAGAAGGAAGGCACTTTCCCCAGGCATGGGGGAGCCAGCAGCAGAGCAGGGGCAGGTCCTCCTGCCTCTGGGTACCCTGACCTGTCTTTCCCCTGCATCTGCCACCACCATTGAAGCAGTGAAGCTTTCGGAGATGCCAAAGGGGAGAAGGAGCTTATGCTAAAAAGAGAAGAGGAAAGAAAAAGCAGACAATAGAAGGCACATTGCCTGGTCTCCTTTCTCCAGAACCTACAATGAAGGCTGCCTTCAAAGGGCCCTAAGAGGCCAGGTGGCCATGGGGTAAGACACCTCCCTCTTCTCAGGGGAAAAACTCGGTGCTGAACTTTGAGTACTGAAAGGCCTTCTCCAGTCCAAAAGTGCACACATCAGTACAGCAGGCTCATGTGCTCATGTGCCCACTCTTTTGTGTGTGTGTGTTACTAGGGATTGAATACAGGGGCATTCTACCTCTGAGGTAAACCCCCAGCCTCTTTTTATTTTTATTTCAAAACAAGGCCTTCCTAGGTTGATGAGAGTCTCAGTACTTTGCAGAGGCTAGCTTGGAACCTGTGATCCTCCTGTTTCAGCCTCCCAAGTACTACCATTACAAGTGTAAAAACCACGCCTGGCTGTGTTTCAATCTTACTCTCTCTTCACCCTTCCTTGCTACAGGGACCCAACAGCTCTCGCTCCCCCTTGGCGCTTTTCCCCTGGGTGTTCAGCAGCACCCCCAACCCAAAATCCGCTGGATGTGTGATCCAAGGATGAAGGCAAGCTTTTAGAGTGGATATCGTAGTTTGCATATTTCCAGTCTTATCTGTTTCATAATGGCAACTGGATTCTCTGAGCCAAAAACCACAGTGTGTGGCCTTGCAAATTTGTCTTGATTTGTGATCACAGGCACGGGAGGAATCTCAAATACATTCACTGTATCCAGTGATTAAATCACCTGGCAAGAATTAACTGGACAGGAGACTGGTCCCATTTCCAAGCATCAGAACCTTATGGAACAGTCCAGAATGCGTGGCTCTGGCCTGTGGCCGTCCACTCCCTTCCAAACCCATCACTGAGGGCTCGCATGGGCCAGGAGGACCCGGGCAAGGCACCTGCCAAATGATTGTGACTGCAGCGTGCTTGGGCCTGGGCGCTTCTTCAGTCAAGTTGCCAAACAACCAGCTGAAACCGGAAGCCCAGTCAATCAAACTGCTGTTTGTTCTGCTTGATAACCCCATGTCGAACAAACAGCCTGCTTGATTGATTGCTTTTGGAGTGAAGTGACTGGAATTCCACTTCACAGCAAACACAGCCTCAGTCTCAAGCGCCAATGCGGAGGTGCCAGATAACATCCTCACTGCCCCCTCCAGTCCCTCTGCCACGAGCTGTGCGGCCTGGATGGAGTTACTTAGCTCTCATCTGTGGAGTGGGGAGCTCAGCTCTTTCTTCCCAAAGCTGGAAAGAGAACTTCTACTCTGGTCCCATGCACCTCGTGACCCTCCTTCCCACCCCCTCACTCCCTCAAGCCCAGGGACCTGTCGTGGGGCAGAGCTAAATGTCCCTGTGCCAAATCCTGCTCTTCCTGGGGCTTTGGGTCCATCTGAGCCTGAGGCTACACAGCAGGACCACTAGGAGGCCCAGAACAACAGCCTCTACTCAGTGTCACCTGCAGATCACCTGTTCATCCTACTCATGAAACGCCCATGAGGGATTCCATTTTGTACATGAGGGAATCAGTATAAAGGGCTTGGATTGCTTAACCCCGTGGGCTGTCTGTTCCATGAGAGCTCAGGTGGGCTGTCTGTTCCATGAGAGCTCAGGTGAGACCTTCACACCTGGGCACCCATAGGAGTCGCTCCACAGGCCTCTCAGGAGTTGGGCAGCCTCATCTCCACTGTGAGCAAGAAGCGCTGCCTTCTGGGCACCAGGGCTCTGTGAGTGTTTGTGGGGAAAAATCTAAGTGACCAGTAAGGAGCCCCTCCATAGTCTCACTAGATTACATTCCTCCTGTCCCAAACTGGAGACGTGCACTCTCATGTTCTTATTTAGTAGCTGCTATTAGCTCACTGCTTTCAGTTACACGTGTGACCTTCTGTGCTAATGCCATTATATTTTTTCTCATTTAATCATTGAAACAACTCTTTTAGTGTCATTATCTCTATTTTACAGGTAAAAAAATTTTAAATCGTGAACAGTTTAGTGACCTGCCCAGGGTCCCAGACCTATCATTTGTCCCAAAAGCCTATTCCCATAGCCATTCATTAACAGAGCAGCCACTGCGTCTCCTGAGTAACCCTGTCATGAAGGTGACTGAGGTTTTCACTGTCTCTGTTTTTCATGAACAAGATCTGCTGCAGAGCCCCACCTGGAGCTGTCCCACCAAGAACCTGTGGTGTGTTGTGGGTACAACCCTGTCTTCAGGCACGTGGTCAGCTGCTCTGAAACATCTGTAAGTATCACTCCTGCTCTCTTAATACCAATGCATTTCTGAGTATGAGCCTCTCCCTCCTCCCCTTAGAACCAAACTCTCTTTACAACTGGTGTTCCAGGGACAAACTGTCAATGGAAATAAATATTGGGAGGTTCAGTTCTATTCTGCCAATGGTCCAGCATGGTTAGGACATTCTGCTGTGAAAGGTAAATGGAAGCGCCTGTAGTTTCTCCAGGAGCTGATAGCATGAGCTATTTAGAAGGTCCTTCTATAGTATGGCATGATGACTCGTGCCTGTAATCTCATACATGGGAGGCTGAGACAGGAGAATCATAGGTCCACAGGCAGCCTCAGCTACTTCATGAGGCCCTCTGCAACTTAGTGAGACCCTGTTTCAAAATAAAGAATAAAAACATAGGGCTGTAGATTGGCTCAGAGGTAGAATGCCCCTGAGTTCAAATTCCTGGTGTTACAGAAAATATAATAAAACAAAATAAAATAAAAGGGTCTTCCTGGTAGTATTATTTCATTGACATTCTCTTGGATGGTGTAAAGCAATTACTAACTGCCTAATGTGTTATAGTTGTAATCTGTCTTGAAGGGCAGCCATCCATGTCCACTTCCCCTCACACAGGGGCTCCTGAGGACCACACCAATTACATCCTTGATCAAAGGCATGATGTCAGCCCAAAGAGATGGGGGACAAATTCATTGCTCATTGAATAAGGAAAAGACACAGACCCTATCATTCATCTTCTGTCCTTGTGCAAATGGGAGGGCACACCCCAATTATACACACGATGTTAAAATATCCTGAGATCCCCTAACAAATTTGTGTGATGTTTGATAATGGGATACATTCTGAAAAATGGGTCATTGACCATTGTGGCACTGTGCAAATATAGTTGAATGTAGTTGCACAAACCTAGATGGTGTAGCCTACTACACACTGAGGCTGGTACAATTGTGTGTGCGTGAGTGTGTGTGTATGTGTGTGTGTGTGTGTTTGTAGTCTGTTGCTCCTAAGAACATGATGAGCCAACAACATGATATTAAGTCAAGCACAAGAGAAAATGATACAATCAAGAGATGTGGTAAACACAAGATATTGAGGCTGCTGCTAGGATAACAAGACATACTGTTCATTAAACATTTTTATAAATAGAAGGAATATGCACTAAAATAGCAATAAAAATATGATGCAGCAGCTGAGCGTGGTAGTGCACACTTGTAATTCCAGTACTTAAGAGGTTAAGATAGGAGGATCACTGGTTCTTAAAGAGCCCTGCAACTTAATGAGGCCCTCTGCAACTTAGTGAGACCCTGTAACTGGGAGGTAAAATGCTCCTGAGTTCAATCCTTAGTCACACACACACACACACACACACACACACACACACACGCAATAAATACATAAACCAGTAACATAGTCATTTGTCATCATAAAGTATGGTTTCCTATAGCACAAGTACACAGTATAATGTACATAGTTGGGTATTCTATACTTATATGATGGACAGAACAGTAGGTCTGTTCAAGCAGCATCTCTGTGAACATGTGAGCAGGAGGTTGCACTAAAACACTGGGTGGACATGACATTACTAGGAGACAGGGATTTCTCAGCTCTGGAAAACTTAGGGGTCATGATTGTGTGCATGGCAGGTGGTTGAGGAAACACCATATAAAGTGCATGACCATATTAGCCCAGTCCCTTTTTGAAACACTGGCTCAGGAGTTTTGCAGGTGAGTGGCCAAAGCTGCAGCCTCACCTTCTTTCCTGCTTCCTTCCAGAGCCAGGCCCACCTGCTTCACTTTCTTCACATTCCTCCAGCTTCCCTCTCAGAGAGACTCAATAGTGATCACCTGACTTTATTAAGTATTTAAAAAATAGATTACCTGGTTTGCTGCTTAAAAAATTCTACAATGACTCAGTCTCAATACATCTCAAAGAAGGCGAGTTCCTGCATATTTAGGGTTTGTGCTCATAAGGCAGGACGTATCTTCCATATTGATCAGAATCTCCTGGGACTCCCCTGAAGCTGACTTTGAACCTTCTCAGCCCATTGCTCTGTCCACCTTTCCCATCTCCACCCCAGAACTTCCCTGCCTCCTCCCCTTTACCCCTACACACCTAAGCATGCTTCAAGGTCCAACTCAGGTCCCAACTTCCACAGAACTTTTCTTCCCTACCTGACTCTGCAAGCTTTGCCCTCTTCCTGCCCACTCATGTCCAGTGCCCCACATCATGGTGTCAAATTTTTTTCAGGGGGATAGCCTTACCTTCAGCAGGTGCTTAAAGTCAGGGATCATGATCTGTTTCCCCTTCTTCCTTTCCTGATCTGTCAAAACCCTTCCTCTTCAAGACAAATATCAGCTCCTCTCAGAAATGTGCTTAATCTCCCCTACCTCACCCAAAATCCAAACAGAAAGAGTGGCCCCAATAGTACCTGGGCTTGTACGGCTATGGTAACACTGCCCACCTCACTCAATAACTTTGCTTGTAATAGCATACCTTTCCTGGCAGTAGGTGGCAAGTAGATGTTGAATTGAGATATAAATATGCTCACAGCTGTTACTGTAGCAGATACATGCTGGTTAATAAGCTCTCCAACACTGAGCAAAATAAATGATTGATCTCAGGATGTAGCCACCTTGCAGATATGTTGCTGAGTAAAATCTTTGTAGCATCCCCATGCAACCATCACAATCCAAGCATCTAAACCACATTGCACGCTTGGCTTGTGGAGGGGAAAGTATAGCCCAAGCTCTTCACAGCGCCAGAATTTATAAATTTTATGATAGCACATTATGCCCATTTGGCTTTATACAAAGACATGCTAAGGTCCACCAATTTGGGGTGCTTCTAAGAATGTCTGAGAACAGCACAATAGAAATTTATAAATGTTCAAAGGGTTTGTCTCATGTTGCATACTATTATTTCCCTTATATATAGTTATCTATATTAATTTGGAAGTTTATTTTTAAGTGTAATAAAATTTTGTTAACAACAGGGTTTTAAGCTATAAATATATTTACATTTTAATATCAAATTTTTATTTTATTTTACTTATTTTTGCAAAAAAATAAAATTTTATTCAATTTTTATGTAATTTGGAACATAGTTGCATTTAATATGTTCAATAGGATAGCATTTACAAAAGAAAAACTCAGTTCATGAAGTCCTTCAATGACCTGCTATGTATGAAATTCTCCCTACAGAGAGCAAGTAGGTGCACCTGAGAAAGTATAAATAGCACCTTTTGACTCGTCTTTATTCTATAAATAGAACCCTGAAGTCAGATGGAAAGATATCTTCAGTGCTCACTTCAATCTTTTCATTTTCAGATTGGTTTTCTCAGGGATATTTTCTCCTTAAAGGTGGGTCTGGCCGGACGTGGTGGCGCACGCTTGTAATCCCCACGCTTGGGAGGCTGAGACAGGAGGATCGCACAGGTTCGAAGCCAGCCTCAGCTACTTAGTGAGGCTCTCAGCAACTTAGTGAGACTGTTTCCAAATAAAGTAAAAAATAGGTCTGGGAGTATAGCCCGGAGGTAGAAAGCCTCTGGGTTCCACCCCCAGTACCACCAAAAAAAAAAAAAAAAAAAAAAAAAGTGGGTCTATTTAATCCAGAACTGGAGCTCTGGCCTCAGAAACCAGGTGAAGAGGATGTCTCTTGGGTGGGTCCTGGGCTCACTTCCCAGTTCACACTCTCTCTGATTTATTCTTCCAGGCCAGGGCCTCACCACCAGCTGATAGGTATTTAATTCAAATCTGGTTCTCACTTAATGTTGTGGAACTTTGGGTTATATACATATGGTTGACCACTTTAAAGTGAATCCCAGGCATGCTGGGTTTATTGCAATATCATGGAGAACACATGTAGAAATCCTGATGGTAGACATCTCTACCATCACTAGGGATCTTTGCCTTGCAGAGGGAAGGAGGCAAAGCCCGCAACACTGGAAATCCATTCTCAGGTATCTGAAACCCACAACAGTGAGAGGACATCTTCTAGCTTCAAGTTTGGAGACCCAGAACTTTCTCTCTAGTCAATGTTCCTTTTTATTTTTTTAACAAAATAGCAGGTAAAAAGGAACAGTCCATAGCCCTGAGAAAGGAAGCTGCTCCCTGTGATTTCTCCCCCCACGTTGTCACTGTCTTTTAGAGATCCCTGTCACTTTGAGCTCGGGCTCCAGGAAGCATACCCCAAAGGGAGCCCTTCCTGTGGTAGACACTTAACCACTCAAGAAAAACACCACTCAACTACCTTGAAGAGATTCCCATGCAAAGGTTGCTGAAGGGGTGGGGCTGAAAGTTGGACTGCATGACATCTCAAGGCTGAGAGTTTTGAAGATATATCCATGCAGAAAACAGGTCACCTCTCTTGTTCACCTTTGCCCGATGGTGACTACATTCTGCTGATTAAAATTCAATTGACAGCCATGTATGATGGTACACACCCATGATCCCAGTACTTGAGAGGCTGAGACAGGAAGATCACAGGTTTGAGGACAACCTCAGCAAGTACTGAGACTCTCATCCACCTCGTGAGATAAACCCTGTTTCAAAATACATATAAAATAGGGCTAGGGATGTAGCTTGAAATCCCCAGTACCAAAAAAATTAAATTCACACCTATTTTCTCTGAGCCTTGATGATCAGAGTTGTACTCCACTTCTTCTAAATTTTTTAATCTTCTCACTGTTTATCAAATAAATTATATATTCCTAAATTTATATGCTGAAGTCCTAACCCCAATACCTCTGTATGTGGTTGCATTTGGAGGTAGGACCTTTCTTTCTCTTTTATTTTTGGTACCCATCCCATTCTAGGAGCTTTACATTCTTAGATTGGACACACGAGTCAGATGTTATTTGTCCCTTATGTGCCTGGCTTATTTCATTTAACATGATGATCTCCAGTTCTATTCTGTTATCACAAATGATGAAATCTTATACCTAAATATCATTCTACTTTGTATTTATGCCACATTTTCTTTATCCATTCAACAGAGATGGTATGGGCTGGTTCCATATTTTGACAATTGTAAATAGTGCTACAACAAACTTAGGAGTGCACATATCTCTTTAACCTACTGATTTATTTCCTTTGGCTACAGACCCAGTAGTGGAATTGCTGGATCATATGGTAGTTCTGCTTTTAATTTTTTTTAGTGTTTTTAATGGTGCGTTGTAATTGTACATGATAGTTAGAATCACAGTGACACAATCATGTACAGGCATAACATTATTTGGTCTGCTTCCTTCCCCATACCTCCCCCTGTTTCTCCTTTTCTTTCTCCCTCCATCCCTTCTACTACTCTGCTGATATTTCTATTAATTTTCAGGAGGCCCCTTCTTTCCTTTTTTCCTGTCTTTTTACAGAGAAGAAAACTCAGCCTTTAATTTTTCTGAGTTTGGACACAACAAATCCATATTTTCAATCTTTCAAGGAACCTCCATATTGTTTTCCATAATGACTGTACTAATTTATATTCCTGCTAACAGTGCAAAAGAGTTTCCTTTTGGAGATAGGACCTTTGACAAGGTGACTAAAACAAAAGGAAACCATTGGGATGGGCCCTAACCAGTCTGACTGGTGTTCTTATCAGGGGAGATTAGGACACAGAGAGGCCAAATATGCACGTGGTCAAAGGAAAGACACAAGAGGACCAACACTCCCTAAGGCGACCACCTGGAGAGGCCTCGGGAGAACCCAACGCTGGGGCACCTGGATCCTGGACATGCAGCCTCCAGACTGCGAGACAGTAAATGTCTGCTGTTGAAGCCACCTAGTCTTGTGGCATTTTGTCAAGGGAGCCCTGGCAAACAAGTACACTCAAGTGAGCCGGCTTGTAGTGGGACTGCAGATCCCATCAGGGTAAATTTTTATCGTTGGTGTCTATGATGCTAGACCTCTAAATGCAAGTCCCATTTAATTTGGTAGCCAGAATTCAGTCTCTTTCTCTCCTCCACCCTTTTTTTTTCTCTAGGTAGTGAAAGTTTGGGACTTTGAAACAGGAAGACAATTATCTGAATTCATTGGGGCTCATGGCAATGGTGAGGTCACTTGTCTGACCTTTGACTCCAGTGGAAGAAGGTACACACCTCCTCCAGCATCACCAGCCGTTCGGCAGGGTGACCCCAGCCATGTCATTCTAATGGAATGCTGCTTCCTAGGCTAGTTACTGGGGGCAGAGATGGCTGTCTGAAGATGTGGAGCTACAACAATGGACATTGCCTGCACACCTTGAGAAACGGCAAGTGATGCTAGGGTAGTCCTACTAAGTGGTCCCATAAAATCCATGTAAGATTGGGCATCTGTAGTAAATTTAAAATAAATCAACTGAGATAGAACCTAGTACTTATATACAACCCCACATTCTTTTTATCTGGGCTTTTGTGTTACTGAAAGACTCTGAACTTGTGTTTCAGGGGGATGCAATTGTACAAGTCAAAATCTAGATTAACCAATTGAAAGCAAATCTCTTGTTATGATTTTCCCCAAAAGGAATGCTCACTTCATTCATTTATTTGCTGTGTGTCCTTGGTAAAATTTCTCTGATTCTGGCCTTCCCAAAACTCCTACAGGAGCCAAGCATGGCAGCACACAACCGTAATCCTAGTACTTGTGAGACTGAGACAGGGAGATCAGAGGTTCAAGGACAGCCTCAGCAGCCTGGCAAGACCCTGTTTCAAAGCAAAAAAGAAAAAGAAAAAGAATTGGGGGTGTAGCTCAAATATAGACGGTTTTTGGTTCAATCCCAAGTATCCCCCCCCCCCCCCACACACACACCTCCTACAGGGAAGATAATCATCTAGCAAAAGGGTTAAGTGAAGTAAGTGAGTGCCATCTACGATTACGGTCCTGTCAGGAGAGGCCGGGAGCCTTTGGGTCCCCGAGCAGGGGTGGGATCCGCATTGCAGGACAGTGAGGTGGCAATTGATCAACTGTGCTTAATGATTTGAAAGACACGTGACTGTGTTCTGAGAACTGGAAAGTAACTGCTGACAGTTTGCCTATCATCCATTAGGTGAAGTCAACATAGGTAAGCTGATTCAAGAATTAGTTAAGACAACGTTTGATATGAGGTAATATTGTTATCTTTCTAGATGAAAAACAAAGGGAAGTCTGTGATTGCACTTACATGGAGGTGAACCAAAAGAAGTGAGTAATATTCAGTTATTATATGAGCAGGATTGTATTTAGCTCTGTGTGTGTGTGTGTGTGTGTGTGTGTGTGTGTGTGTGAGCGTGTGTGTGTTACTGGGAATTGAATCTCGCTAAGTTACTAAGGCTGGCCACAAACCTGCTATCCTCCTGTCTCTGCCTCCCAAGTACTGAGGTTACAAGCATGTGCCACCACACCCTGTAGTAGAGTATCTTTTTTGCTGTAAAGTTCATCCTGGGGAAATACACCAGAACATTGCAGGAGGTTTTCCAGAAGGAATATGTCAAAGCATTCCTGAGGACCCTGGTTGCTTCCTGGTGGCAAGTCAGGCAACTGGGGTCTTCCAGAATATTGGAGCAATTCTCTACACATTTTGATGGCTCTTTAGAAATAAAGATAGAAGCCAGATGTGGTGGCGCATGCTTGTAATCCCTGCACTTGGGAGGCTGAAACGGGAGGCTGAGACAGGAGGATTGCACAGCTTTGAAGCCAGCCTCAGCTGCTTAGTGAGGCTCTCAGCAATTTAGTGAGACCTGTTTCCAAATAAAGTATAAAATAGGTCTGGGAGTATAACCCGGAGGTAGAAAAGCCCCTGGGTTCTACCCCCAGTACCACGAAAGAAAGAAAGAAAGAAAGAAAGAAAGAAAGAAAGAAAGAAAGAAAGAAAGAAAGAAAGAAAGAAAGAAAGAAAGAAAGATATAGATAGGTGATAGGTAGATAGATAGAAAGTGCTGCATCCTCCCCAAAATGCTTTATTAAGGAATGAATCAGAGACTGAAGCAATTAAATTCAACCACCATAAATCAAAGAACAAAAAGTCAGTAAGTTCCCTGCTGAACACTCTAAGGGTGACACAATGCTGGTTGAATCTATTTGTGTCCTTGCTTCCTGCCCCGCCATGCTCTTGGGACCAGGTAGACCTCTGAAAGCCAGGAAGCAACATCCATAGAACTAAGAAATGACGCGCTGTCCTGCTTCTGTTTTCTGGTCCTTTAAACACTGGTTAAAAACAACTCAAATTTATCAAATCATATTTCTGCTTTTTCTTCTAAACCATACTATGAATTCCACATCAAAAATTAAACAGATAAAAATCTCAAGTATTGAAATGTAAAATTATGTTTACTGTCCTAGGTACATCATAGCTGTTGGATGGGACAGAAGAATAAATGTGTATTTTGTAAGTGAAATGATATTTCAAGACTGTCCTTTAGGCTAGTGCCTCTCTCTCTCTCTCTCTCTCTCTCTCTCTCTCTCTCTCTCTCTCTCTCTCTCCCATCACACATGCTTGTAATCTCAGTACTTGGGAGGCTGAGACAGGAGGATCGCAAGTTCAAAATTAACCTTGGCAACTTAGTGAGGTACTCAACAACCTAGTGAGAGAGAACCTCTTTGCAAATAAGAAATAAAATTGGAAGCCGGACATGGTGGTACATGCTTGTAATCCCAGCATTTGGGAGGCTGAGACCATATGATCACAGTTCGCAGACAGCCTCAGCTACTTAGTGAGGCCATTTGCAACTCCAGGGAGATTTTGTTTCAAAAATAAAAAGACTAAAAAATAGGGCAGGGGGTATAGCTCGAAGGCACAATGCCCCTAAGTTCTATCCCTAGTACCAAAATAGAAAGAAAGAAAATTGGGATGGAGTGTAGCTTGGAGGTCGAATGTGTCTGGGTTTAATCCCCGGAACCCCCCAAAATAGATCTTGGAGTACCTTTGCTATATTGTACAAGTCAAGTTGTGATATGAATAGAACAATTCCTTCCCTTTATTCCTCTTTAAAAAATATTTTACCCCATTCTTTTCTTAGTTTTCTTCCCTGTGTGTGGTTTTTTTTTTTTTTTTTTTTTTTTTTGTGGTACTGAGGTTCCTGGAAGCCCTCCTATGTCTGGGCTACACTCCCATACCTATTTTTATTTGGAAACAGGGTCTCTTAAGCCAGAGAGGCTGACTTCGAACCTGCACGATCCGCCTGTCTCCACCTCCCAAGCGCGGGGATTACAAGCGTGCGCCACTGGCCCCTGTAGTTCTTTTTATAAGCAGAAACAATAGCTAAAAAAAAAAAGCTGTCAGAGCCACAGAGGGTATTCCTGGGAATCCAAGCCAGGCTGCACCTTGAACACCTTTTGTTCTCCACCATGAATCTCACATCTTGTCCAGTTTCTGCCTCCCGCCTTGTTGGCACTGGCTGGCGTGGTCCCTCCTCCCAGCCTCGGGGTCTCTGGCTATAATGCACACCCCTACACTCCCCAGGGTGGCGCAGTCTGCCATAATGTCCAGCCTTTAACTCCTTCCTTCTTCCTCCTGCCATATCTTTATGCATTAGTCTCTTTCTAACTGGAAAGAGGAAATGGACTGTCATCCATAGCAGCTCCTCAGAGACAATTCTGTTTTATGGCTTAGTGATGGGGAAAGAGATTAAGAGACAAGGGAAGCTGGATGTGCTGACTTCAGTTTTCAATCTACCTGTGGCATTTTATTTCCGCTGCTTGCTATGCTGGGTCGTCATGGCTTTCTGAATGTCTTTAAACACTGTAAGTTCTTTATTCATTTGAAAGTGCACTTTATTTCACAGCCTGAGCATTGCCTCCTCAGAATGACTTGAGAGATGACTTCCTGGGAAGTCTTGGCGTTGATTTGTCCTTTGGTATTACAGGTTCCCGGCTGATGGCTTCGGTTTTAGTGCCTGCCACAGCCATGCGTCTTATTATGAAGGCGAAGCTATGCACCCCATCTGAGAAGCGCTTGTCAGTTGACATATGATTTGCTGAAATGCAATCACCCAAACGTCAGAAGTGGATTGCTTTTTATTCCCACTGGCACTGAGGGAATTTGCTTTGACATTTCAAAACTCTGCATCACTGGCGGGTGAGGGGTAGGGTTATGAAATGTGCCAGCACCTTCTCTCTGACGTTGTGAGTGTGTTGGCAGCTCGTTTCGTTGCTTGTACAACATGTCCTTTTCGGCTCTGGATACAGGATGCCCCACGTGACTTCCAGCATTTCTCGAGGCCACAGCCACGCTGGCAGGATGACCTGGTGAGCTCGGGTCCACTGTCTGGCTCTCAGTCCAACAGCAGCACATGATTAAGGGTCTCCTTCACTCCGAGGGCTCACCTGCATTTCCAGGACCTGCCTGGGTGCTCACAGCATCCTACAAGCTTCTGCTATGGCAGGATTCGTGGTTGGGGTCTATGTGGAGTCAGGAGCACAGAGATCCAGGCAGCCACTTCCTCTCCAGAAGGGATGATGGCCCATTTATGCTGGGGTGTGAAGCCAGAGGGGCAAAGTGCACACAGCTCTCCAGCAGAGAGTCCAGCAGGGATTCCAGAAGAGCAGGAGAGCAGTCAGGATGGGGTTGACACCATTTTCCTCAAAGAAGCAGCCACTTTACTGTGCTTGGTGGCCCAAACTGTATTCACTGTGCCATCCTTGGGCAGCCAGAGGCCCTGGGAGATGACATTCCTGCCATTCTGTGGCTTCTTAGGGGTCCAGAGCCAGGGCATTTATTTTGCTTCTTATTAGGATCCAGAATTCCCCAACTTTCTATAGCTTTCCAAGACCAAATGGCCTCCTTCAAAATTGTCCATATGCCAAGCCAGTAAGACAAGTATCAAAAAAGCAAGGCTGCTGTGCTCAGCTGTCTCCCACTACCCCACCTACCTTCCATCTCCTATAAATATTTCTCAAGGTACAAGTCACTAGAATACAAACTGCATGAAAAGACCTCATCTGTCTGTTCACTGTGGTCTTCCTGGGACCTAGCCCAGTACCTGGCTTATCATAGTTGCCCAATAAATATGTTCCATTCAGCATCCTCTGTTAAGGGCCTCTCGTGGACCACATATGTTTTGTTTGCTAAAGATGCAAGGATAAGCAAAGGGAGGCACAGTCCTTGCCTTCATAATACTTACAGTTTAGTGAATACTGGGTGAAAAAAAAAACAAAGTTATGACAAAAAAAATTCCCCAAGGAATCCACAGCCACTTCCAGAGCAAAAGTTATGCAGGAGTCAGTGAGGCACATAGTCATCCAGCCTTCCATTCATTCTCACGTATTTCTTGCACAGTTACTTAGCATTGTCCCCAGTGGCTAGGCACAGAAGGTGTAAACATGAGTAAAACATGATTCTCAGCCTCAAGAGTCTCACAGACTAGTGAGAAGACAAGCAACCAAGAAATAATAATATGCAGTGCAACAGATGACATAATAACGTATAAAACGCTGGAGCAACACAGCAGTTTGCTCTACCATCATGTGGGATATTAAAAGCTCACTAGGGTTTTCCCACAAGGGCAAGGCAGTCTAGATAAGGGAAGAGGAATTCATGACAAACCTGGAAGCATAGACGCACGCTATTTGGGAGGACCATGGCAAGTTTGAGGGGCCCAGTGCATTGGGTACAGGATGAAAATGAGGCCAGAAAATTAAATGAGAGTCTGAGAGATATACTACCGTGTTATCTTGGACTGCTTGGGCACCTTAACAAAGTGTCACAGACTGGGTGGCAGAATGTGTTCCTCACATTTCTCCTTCAGTCTGGAGGCTGGAGGTCCAACATCATGCCAACATGGTGGGTTCTGGTGACGGCTCTCTTCCTGGCTTGCCGACATCTGCCTTCTCACTGCGTCTCACATGGCAGAGGGTGAGCTGTATGTTCTTTTATGGACACTTCCTGTTCTTTTATGAACACTGATCCCGTCATAGGGACTTTACCCTCCTGACCTCACCTAACTAACCCCAATCATCCTCCAAAGGCACCATGTCCAAATACTATGTGCATTTTAGGGAGGACACAAGCATTAAGACACAAACATATATGAACTTTATTCTTCAGACGGGAGGGCGGTGGAAGGAGGAGCCTAGACCTAAGGACTCACAAATCATTCATTGGAAAGAGATGACCATTGGCCTCCTCTTTTCCAACACCTTCTCAGCTGTGTTCAAGGAGAAGGGGCATCTTGGGTGATGATAGACAGGTTCTCAAGGGATACTCTGTGACAAGTACATGAGGTCAAGGATGGAAGAAAACCTTGATAGAGCCAAGAGAAGCCAATTCCCCACAATGAGAGATGAGATGCTCATGGCCGGACACCATGAACTTTGTAGCACTGGTCCTCAAACATCCACATTAGGTTTTTCTATCTCTTAAGGTTGCATATCCAAAGCTCCTGCTCTGTGGGAAGCAGATGGTCTTAGTTCCTAGCAGCGTATGTAAGCCACAGTTAGGGAAAGACAGGAGCCCTGTAGGACCAGAGTCACAGTTTGCCCTACCCTGGAATGCAGACCTCCAGTTGTTGGGAATCCAGACACCCTAGGCCAGTACTAGAGTTCTCTGGTTCCATTCCATCAACATTTCAGGCTCAATGAGGGCACCTTGTCAGAATCAGCTTGACAGCATGATGGTGAGGCAGCTGCCACAAGTAGCACTTCCCTGGGAAAGGGAAAACCTAAGAAGTGATAAAACTGACCTGAGGAGATGCAACACCTCTCTGGCTGGCCTGGAGGCAGGTTCCTACCAAGGGATGGAGGTTCCAGGTGAGCCCTTGGTGTGGGCAACCGCACCAGGAAGAAGCCCCCTGCAACCTCTGTCTTTGGGACCAGATGGAGGAAAGCCTGCAGGAGTGACTTGCCACTTGACTCCTAAGCCCTGCCCTTCTCTTTGTTTCCCAGAACCATGGGCACAAGGAGGACATCCTCTGTGTGGCTCAGTGCCCACCTTCTCTTCTGGCCACCTCCAGTTACGATGGGGAGATTATCGTGTGGAATGTCATCTCGGGCCACATGTACTGCAGGCTGAACACTCCCAGCCCCTCGGATCACAGAGAAGGTAGGTGAGGGTGGACCCTGCAGCCAATCTTCACAGGTCCCACGGAAAACCTGGTGAGATTTCCAAAGCTGGATGGGAGCTGAAGATTTCACCTATCTCAGCTCATATCTCTGGGCACCTGCCCATCAATGGCAGCCCATGACCCCAGAGCCCTTTGCTCATCCTCTGTCAACCTGAAGGATACTCAGCCCAACTGAGCCCCTTGGGCTTTGTTGGTGCAGCTCTTAATTTAACTCTTTTCTATCACCAATCACCACGAGCTTCTTCTACCCAGTTAGCAAGCCTGCTCCCCCAGCCCAGCACAGATAGCATCCCCTTGACACCTCCTCCAACAGCAAGTCTCTATACCATCATGTCTTTAGCCTCCTCCAGTGGCCATGACCCTATACACCCCACCTGGGTCTGTCCTTACTGGTTGCATATTGTGCTACAAAACTTTCCCCTACCCTCACACTGTGTCTCTCTAATTTTTATTTCTTCATACCACTCTTAAGTCTCAGTCTCTCTTCCTCCTCCTCCTCTTCCTCCTCCTCCTCCTCCTCCTCCTCTTCCTCCTCCTCCTCCTCCTTCTCTCCATATATATAAAATTTCTCTCTCAATATATTCATGGCTTCTTCCATTGATTTATTCATACAAAAAAGAGTACTTTCTATGGTCCAAGGACAGTGCTAAGTGTTGGAGCTGAGGCTGGTGGTCACACTCCTCTCCAAGTTCTGAGCCATTTCATAAATGCATATGGGAAACAGATGGAAGACTGATATTGATGAGTTTCATTGCTGACTGTGCAGGATGGGAAACTGGCTAGACCCCACATCTGAGTGGGCTTTCTTCCTACCACTCCACCCACCTCCAGTCTGCCCATCCTTTCCAGTCTGCAGACAACCCCCTGCCATGGAGCCCCAACAGAGGACATACAGGAGTTGGACATTTTTGCATAAAATTAGAAAATTCTTGCATATCCTGAGGCCCATTAAATCCTTAGAAATCTTAGAAAAAAAGCCATGAGCCCCACATTAGGATCCCCTGCTTTAGGCATTTAACAAACGACTCAGTAGTTAAAAAAAAAAAAAAGTCTAACGAGTCATTCAATCAGAAAATATCTTTAAACTGGTCCCATGGGCACAACCCTGTGGGAGATGAATAGTAGGCAAAGGTGCGAGGCCTGATGTTGCCCTCAAGGGACTTTTGGTCTCAATCCAGAGAAAGATGTGCATGCCAACAGGGAAAACAGCGGCAGAGCCATGGTCCACCTCAGTGCTGACTGGGACTCAACCAGAGATGGTGATTAGGCCGAAAACTCTGAAGACCAAGGGGTTAAAAACAAATTGTTACCTGTAGATTTAGCCTCAAGTACATATAGGTAAGAAAGATTATTTTATGAAGCTCTTTCTGAGAGTGTCTACAAGCTTTTAAACCCTTTGGAGAAAAAAGTGGTGGTATTTCCTTATGAAGGTTTATTTTCACACCCATTAGAGTGAGAATAAAGTAACTGGCCTTCCAGCCCTGTTTGCAGCAGCATTAATGGCTCAAAATTATGTGCCTGTGTGGAGGTTTTAGAAATGCTTCTTCGGCTCCAAAAATGAAAAGGCAGACATCACCGTGAATAACTCACACTTCCGCAGTGCAAAAATGAAATAGGACTAGGTGGAAGTTTCACGTCCTTCCAGGAAAGAGCAATCCTGGCTCTTCTTAAAGGTCGATCCAAAACACACGGGACTGGAGGAGGCGCCACATTCTTAGTTGGAAAAGAATCAGAACAGCTCTCTGAAGTCATTCTCAGGAAAGAGCAGAGGGGGACAGGGAAAAGCCTTGTGAGCAGAAGACAGGAGTGCCTGCCAGCTTCCCAACCCTGATCTCCATTCTTCCTCATCATGGAGATTGTTGCTTCTTCCCCCACATGAAAGAGAAAGAACTTGAGTGTGGAAGAGAGAAATCAAGAGCTTTTAACCAGGCTAGCATCCAGGAAATCTGTGAGTTCACACTGAGACGAAGGCATTTTCATCTCTGAAAGCAGCGTAACAGTATTTGTTGGGTACCTCTTATCTGTCAGTCATTTTCCAATGGACTTTTAATATTTTATCGCGTTTAGCGCTCACCTGACCCTGTAAGACAGATGCTGTGGTACTCCATTCCGTCAATGAGAAAGCTGAGGCTGAAGAGTAAAGTAACGACAGTCGTAAGGGCTGCCATTTGTTGAGTGACTTTGTGCCAGGCCCCTCAGGTCATGACAGCGTCACAGCAACATCATGGAGCACCATTCATATAGGGTCTCAGCTGATCCATTTTGAAACTGTGTGCAATAGGTCAAGGCCACATCACAGCTGAGGACAACTGAGGTTTGGGAATGAAATACTCCCCCAGACCCTTTCTGGTGATGAGGAAGCCCACAAAGCTGCCCATTCCTCTTCGTGCTTCTGCAAGCTTTCCAGTACCAGTGTGGACAGGTAAGGGGTGTGCCTTTGCTGCACCTCCTGCTCTTTGACTTCTCCCCCAACTTTGGCCCCAAGTCCAATACTCCAGGAGCCCAGTAATGTAAAGCTTAGCCCAAATCTCCAGCCATGTCTTCTAAGCGTTAGGAATGAGATTGGGGCCATCTGCTTCTGAGAAGACTCAGCCCCTTAGAGACAACCACAAAAGGCCAAGCCAAGGGCATGGGCTTTAGAACTTCAGAATGTTAGAACTTTTTGAACATCTGAGTCTCAACTGAAACTCCTGCATTAGTAGCCATGTGGCTTTGGGCACATCATCGTTCTTTCTGAACAGTGAGCCTACCTAGAAACATGACTCTGAAATATGTTCATGCTGAAAAAGGACCTCACTCAAGGCCTGGCTCCTAGGACATATTCCTGAGTGGACAGTTCTGATTGTGGTCACCATCCACTGGAAGGCAGGGCCACGGTTCCTGAGTATACATTCCGGGGCTAAACCCAGTCAGGCCAAAATAACTATGTTAAAGGATTAACAACCAAAGTCATGAAGTGGACATGGAGCATGGCTTCCTGGATGAACTACAGCACCAATCTCATCACTGATAAAATGATTGTCTTAGCCTGTTTAGGCTGCTCTACCAAAATACCATGAACTGGATAGCTCTTTTGTTGTTGTTGTTGTTGTTGTTGTACTGGGTTTCCTGGAAGCCCTTCTACCTCTGGGCTACACTCCCAGACCTATTTTATATTTTTTTTATTTGGAAACAGAGTCTCTTAATCCAGTGAGGCTGGCTCCAAACCAGTGCAATCCTCCTGTCTCTGCCTCCCAAGCGAGGGATTTACAAGTGTGAGCTACCACACCTGGTGAACTGGATAGCTCTTAATGATATATTTTTCTCACAGCTCTAGAAGTCCTAGATCAAGGCACCAGGACGGTCAGGTTCTGGTGAAGGCTTTCTTCTGAGAAACAAACTGCTAACTTTGTGTGTCCTCATGTGAGGAAAGAGAGCAAAAGAGCTCTCTGGGGTCCCTTTTATAAATACATTAACCCTGTGCATTTAGACTTCATTTTTATGACCTTGTTGCCTCCCAAAGACTCTACCACTAAAGAGCATTATATTGAGGATTAGAGTTTTAGCATATGAATATTGAGAGGGATGCAAACCTTCAGGGCAGAGCCCCTTATTCAGCTGTTCATTCCCCCAGAAGCATAGTGGCATACCTCCAGTGTCCCCAGAGAGGGAGTGCTCTTCATCCAAGTTCCCTATATGCAAGTAGCAACATTGTTTATGTCTCTTGTAGGTTTGGATCAAAGTAGGTTTGTAGGAAGTTGGTTCAACAGCAGATATTAAAGTTCTATGGTATTAATCACTCAGAGAAGACTAAGGATAAGGAGATAAAGACAGATGTGACCCCATGTGGGATGGTGCCTAAAGCACAACCTGTGACTGGAAGATGGGGGGCAGCGGTGCCGGGTTAGGTACTCAGGACTTGGCTGCATTGTGGAGGTCTAGGCCTGAGACCTCCCTCCCAAGAGTCCAGAGCAAACAGGGTTTCCCAGAGATGCCGTCTCTGACCGGGCCCCCTGCTGCTTGGGCCAAGGGCAGTTGCTCATTTTGGGGGTAGGTAGGTCTTTGGATCTCAGCTTCCTCTGTCCACCACATTCAGCACAATGCCTCGTCCCTAAGACATGCATAGACATAGATGGAAAACAAATGCGTGAAGGAACATCTTATGTCTTAAGTAAATCTCTTAACCTGTCTAAATTTCTATCTCCTGTTCCAACAACAGGAGTGCCAATCCATCGCCATGTCTATGAAAGTCTGTGGTTACCGGGAAAAGTACCACAAAGGTTCATCAGTATTATTCCAAGCCACAAAGCTCTCCCTCATCCCTAGGCACAGACCGAAGTGTTTCCCGCCTCGCCTTTCTGAAGACCCGGGCGGCCAAGTTGGACCCAGTGGCCGCTTCCCTCATCGCCAACGGGCCGGAAGGTGAGGTCAGAGCTCTGCATTGGGCAGCACCCCTCATTTCTATGACAAGGCTGTTTCAGGCCCAGGCTGGGCAAGGAAGGGTCCTGAAGCTTCACTACCACCCTGTGTTCTCTGCTGATTCCCCAGTGGCCTTATTTGCTCTTTAGAGCCCAGGCTAACACCCAGGTGCTGGGCTTTATCCCTAGCCCTCCTGGGAGACTTTCACCCCAATCCACCTCCTTCCCTGGCTGAGGGAGAGGCTGAGCCCCAGGCCATCTGCAGGGGAGGAGCATGAGACCAGAGGATGCCATTTAATCAGGTTAAATAAATACAAACAGAACCTTGCAGGGGAAGCCGCCAGGGACAGGAAGCCAGACAGGGAAGTCAAAAGAAGACCGACAAAGAACTATGAACAGAGAGCTGGCAGGGCCTCAGAGATCAGCCACAGGGCCTGCTCACTTTATGAAGGAAGAAATGGGGCCTAGAGAACAGACTTCTGGGTCCAGACCTCTTCCTAATGAGGTAGGTGACATTAACCAAGCAACATGATTCCAATATAACAGTGGGCTCCAGTGAGGCTCCAAAGCCCTGGGATTTTAAGTACAACTGCAAGTTCAAAACAGCCACCTGTGCTGCTCTGAGGCTGGGGGCTGCTCAGAACTGTCTGCATTTGCTCCCAGAGTATTTGATTGTTTATGTCTTGCAAGCACCCAGCCCCAAAGCTGCAGGCCTTATGGGCACCTGGGGACCTTGAATGCCCCCTCTCTCCACCGTCTTTTCTGGGCATGCATTGCCTCTGTCTTACCTGAGGGAGCCCAGGCTCCCCTTCTTCTCTGGGAGAAAAAGAGGAGGATCCCACCGTCTGTGACCCAGTGAGCTCCCGAGAGGAGTGACAGGAGTGAGGTCTCCATAAAGGGTGACCACTTGCACACCCATTTATAAACCATAGGCAAGAATTGTTACCCAAAGACCAAGCAGAATCCTCAGGACTATATAAGTTCCATGGTGTCTTTAAATAAATGTGTGCACACACATGGACACACACACACACACACATACACACACACCCCAAACTGAAAGATATTAATTACCACTATATCACAAATCTATACTTTTCTCCACAGCCAAAGCTGGAGTTCTCCTCTGTCAGGAAGGCTGCCCCAGTTAGTTCAGAAAGGAGAGGCTGCTGCATCATCAAAAGGAGAATCCACAAAGAAATATCCCTTCCCTAATACACACTGTTCATTTTCACAGATCACAAAGCTGGGCGTGGTGGTGCACGCCTATAAACCCAGTACTCAAGAGGCTGAGATGGGAGGATGGCAGATTGGAGGACAGCCTCAATAAGTAGTGAGACACTCAACACCCTAGTGAGGCCCTGTTTCAAAATAAAAAGGGCTAGAGTGTAGCTTGGAGATAGAATGCCCCTGAGTTCAATCCCCAGTGCTACACACACACACACACACACACACACACACACACACACACACACCAAACAAATAAATAAATAAAACAGACACTACCCTCTCCGGTTGCGAGACTGCAGGGGCTCAGCAAAGGCTCAGAGACTCAGCCCTGGCTGGGCTCAGGTGCTGGGCAAAGAGCAAAGGATCCCTTCTGACTGCTGCCCTTCCCTCCAGGTTCTGTCACCTTCTGGAGGCTGTTTGGCGAGGCTGGCCTCCTTGCACACTTCACTCCTGTAAGTTGAGCAGTCAGCTGGATAACTTCCCATCTGAGAACTTGATTTTTTGGTTTTGTTTTGTTGTCATGACTCTAGACTGACTAATGGAGCAGCTCTGCCCTCCCCAAGCTATTTATCTTCACGACTTTGCTGAAGAGCTGACATAGTCAGAATGACTAGTCGTTAGCATCAGGGAGCACAGCATTTCACTTGCCATTGTGTGCAGACCTATTTAATGGCGTGTGTGTGTGTGTGTGTGTGTGTGTGTGTGTGTGTCTCAGTCCAGGAGAAGAGCCCAGGTCAGCAGCATCGCTGTGGCAGCAGGAGATGCCCTCGCCTACCTGGCTGACCAGCAAGGCTTCGTGCATGTTTTTGAAGTCAAGGAATATGGCCTGCAGGGACCAGAGCTGAAGCCCCCCAAGAGTAAGCATGGAGTTCTTCACACTAAACACCATGATGAGCACAGAGGTGGTTTGGTGCAATATTATGGCTGGCAAAATTAAATTGTACCTGGCAGGGAGGATTCTCTTAAAATCCTTTGAAAATTTATGTACAGAAACATTTTAATAAAAATATTCAATGTTGATAGGGATGCAGAAAAATGGGCAAATGTACAGTCTTAAATAGAGGGTAAATTGCTAAATGGTAACTGAAGAGCAATAGATGATAGATGATAGATAGAGATAGATGATAGAGATAGATGATAGATTAGATAGATATAGATAAATAGAGGATAGATTTAAGAGGAAATTTTACTCTAAGATTTGGCTGAAAGAAATAAGAAATGTGTACAAGATTTAATTAAAATATTGTATATCATTACATTGTAAGAAAGACAAAGGAAAATAAAGACAACCTATATGTCCAGTATAAGGGGAGTTGATTGAACACATGATGGTATGGTATGGTACATTGGAGTATTATTTAGTCATTAACTTATGATGGTAAATATGAAAATGTATTCAAAGGAAAATATTCATAATAAATTTGTAAATGAAAAGTTAGATCACAAAATAATAATACATAACAAGTCTATCTTTATTAAAACAAAGAAGTATATGAAGCTTAGAAATCTGGAAAGATATAAACCAAGTTTTTAACAAATGTTGCCTCTTTATAGAAGAAGTTATGAATATTTTTTATTTTCTTCTTTTTGAAAAGCTTCTTAAATTTTTCTGTATATGTATTGCTTTGTTAGTAACAAAAATATGTTTAAGATTTTAAAACCCTTTCATACTATAAAACTATTCATGTTTAGAAAAAAAATCAAACAGTCTGAAGTAATGGAAAATGAAGTTGTTTTGCTAATCTCTCCTACCTTTGCTAACTTCCATTTCTATTCCTTAGTAAGAACATTAATAGATTTTAATTTCCTTCCACAAGATTTGTATATGAGTAAACATAGGCACATACACACCCAATACATAATTTTTAGAACTTAGTGTTTTCTGTATCTAGACAATTTTCCAAATAAGTATTTCTTGTTCTATCTTCATTTTCAAATAGTCATATAAATTCCATCAAATATATTTCTTTTTTTGTGTGTATGTATGTGGTACTAGGTATGTGAGCCCAGGAGCATTTTACCTCTGAGCTACACCTCCATACGCCCTATTTTATTTTTATTTTTTAAATCGTATTATTTTATTTTAAATTTTTATTTATTTATTTATTTATTTATTTATTTATTTATTTTAATCTGGGGGAATTCTACCTCTGATGTACACTTCCAGCTTTATTTTATTTTTTATTTTGAAACAGGATTTCACTAGGTTCATGAGAATCTTACTATTTGCTGAGGCTTTCCTTGAATCTATGATCTTCCTGACTCAGCCTCCCAAGAACTGGGACTACAAGTGTATAGCACCATGCCCAGTTTATTTTTTATTTTGAAACAGAGTGTTACTAAGCTGCAAAGGGCCTCACTAGATTACTGGCTGGCTGTTAACCTCCCATCCTTAGTTTTAGTCTCCCAAGTACTAGGATTATAAGCCTACACCACCATGCCTGGCTCACAAAATATATTTCTTGAAAACCAGTTTAAAGGTAAGTAAGCACATACTCTCATTCCCTATTTCCTGTTCTTCTATAGAAGTTTAAGTAGAAAAGTTTTTTTTTAATCCAGACTTATAAATAATCTGCTTTGTATCAGGCTTTATTACAAGTACTAGTAGGGTGTTAGCTTTTCATTACTGTAACAAATATCTAAGACAATCAACTTTAAAAAAGGAAAGGTTTTAGCCGGGCGTGGTGGCGCACGCTTGTAATCCCTGTGCTTGGGAGGCAGAGACAGGAGGATCGCGCAGGTTTGAAGCCAGCCTCATGCGCTGACTTAGGGGACCCTGTTTCTAAATAAAAAAAATATAAAATAGGTCTGGGAGTGTAACCCGGAGGTAGAAGGGCTTCCAGGAACCCCAGTACCACCCGCCCCCCAAAAAAAGGAAAGGTTTCTTTTCTCTCTTTGCTTACAGTTTTGGAGCTTTCCATCCACAACCCACCTGGTTGCTGCGGGCCTATGGTGGCACACTGTGGCAGCCACGCGTGGTGGAGCGAAGTCATTCAGGAATTGGGGGGAAAGAAGAGAAACAGACCAGTGTCCCCAAATCTCTTTTGAGGGAATGCTCCCCACGTGACCGAAAACCTCCCACTAAGCCCCACTTCTTAAAGTTTCCACCACCTCCTGAGAGCATCAAGTTAAGGACTAAGGCCTTTGGAGGATTCCCGATCCAAGTGTAGCTTTTACTGGGCTGTTTTAAGTGTCATTTCTAGGGCTGGAGATGTAGCTCAGTGGTAGAGTGCTTGTCTGGTATGTGAGAGTCCTAGGGTTTGATTCTCCAGTACTGCAATCACTTTATATTATTTGTTTATCCCTGCCTACTCACCAAACCCTAAGCACATCATATAGCCTAGAGGTCTTGTGCAGACCCCAAACCTTCAGAGGTGGCAGGGACCCAACACCTAGTAGGTGCTTGATGATCACTTGTGGAATTAATGCAGCAAGACCCATTGACTTGCCACACTAGTACGTCTCTGCTGCTGGACACACATCGAGATCTGACCGGTCCTGTCTTGCTTAGACATGCTTTTTCTTTAAATCTAGATGTGAACTTCTGGAGGGCCCATGTCAGTGTGGTGACATCGTGAGTACCATCCTCTTGAGTGTGCAAGAATTTGTAAAAGAATGAAAATGTTTTTATTATAATCAAATCAATCTTCTCAAAAGCCCTCTGAGTGGCACAAAAGAGAAAAACAATATTTCAGTTGTGCTATTGATGAAAACAAGACATATATTGACCACGCAGAACTAAAGGAAGAGATGGAAAAATCTCCATTTTTCTTATAAATGAATGCTTGTTTTATTTAAATTGAGTTGGTTTTCAGTGCAAATTCATAAGCGTAATAGGCTTAAGATATTTTATTGGGGTTGAAAGGAGTCAGTGTCAATGGAGAGACACAGACTCTTGCTAGATGGTTATTTCCAACCTCTTGCTCTTTGGCTCAGACTGATCTTCCACAAGGTGGATTCCAGTATATCTTGTTTGATATGTCTGCAGCTGGGGAATTAGGAGGGAGCGTGGAATGGGAAGATACAGGGGAAAGATGGCTCCCAGAAGATTTCAGAGACAAACCTGACTTCCATGTCCCAACTTTAATTCAAGAAGTACTGAAATATATAATTTTTTTTTTTTTTTTGGGTGGTGGTACTGGAGGTGGAACCCAGAGGCTTTCTACCTCCGGGCTATACTCCCAGACCTATTTTATATTTTATTTGGAAACAGGGTCTCACTAAGTTGCTGAGAGCTTCACTAAGTAGCTGAGGCTGGCTTCGAACCTGCGCAATCTTCCTATCTCAGCCTCCCAAGCGCGGGGATTACAAACGTGCGCCACCACGCCCGGCAACCCATGTCCCTTTCACATGTGAGCAACCTTGAGGAACTTCTTCTCCCCTTTTACCTCATTAGTTTGGAGCTGATAGAGGATGAAAATATTCTGCTGTCATCCTCCCTTGACCGCACCGTGCGCCTGTGGAGCAAGGATGGGGCGTACATAGGTAGGGAACATCCACCTGGCCTCCACTACTGCCCAGTGCAAGGTCCAAAATGTACCCTCTGTTGGGCCATGAATTCTCTAAGGTAAATTGTATTAATCTGCCAGGGCTGCCATAACAGAATGCCATAGGCAGGGAGCTTAATGAACAGAAATTTCTTTTTTCTCTGTTCTGGAGGTTGAAAGTCCAAGATGAGGCTCCCAGCATGGTCAGATTTTGGTGAGGGCCTCTCCTGGCTTTCAGAGAGCACAAATATCTCTTATTATAAGGCACTAACCCTATTCAATCAGGGACCGACTCTTATGACCTAATCTATCTGTAATTACCCCTGTAATGGCCTTATCTCCAAGTAGAGTAACATTGGAGTAGCATTGGGGTTGGGGCTTAAACGTATGAATTTGGGGAGTCCGTAGCATAAAGTCAGCTTATTTTTCTCAAAATTAGAAAAATCTAAATGTTCTTCAATACATTTGAACCTAAAGAACTCAGTGGGACTGAGGGCAGTGAGATTGGTAAGGAACGGCCTTGTCATGAGGGCTGCATGATTCAGAACTGGGACCATCTGTGTGGCAGCTGAAGGCCTGGCCTGCATGGACCGAGGTGAGCGGGATAGCCTGACCTGCTGCCTAGGGGGATTGTAGACCAGTTTTCTGTAGATTATGTTTCCTGAAACAGTTCTGGAATTATTTTGAATCCATCTTGCAAGTTCTTAGAATGTTACTGAGTAACCTATGCACCCACATGATGCGTTGTGTAGGAGGTATTCTAGACTTCCATCTCCAAGGCCAATTCCCCTGACACTGTTTTCTATGGAACTATAGGAGAATAAGATAGCTTGACCAGAGTGGCTTCCCCAGGATTAAGGGACCTACTGGCCATGCCATCAGTACACTTTGCTCTGGTTAAAGATGGGTTACCTTTCTCTCATACACACATTCTTTTTTAAATTAATTTCTCTTCTTCCAGGGACCTTTGGGCAGAGTAGCCCCTGGGATATTTTTACTTCTGCTTCCTGGAGCCACCCAAGAGTCCCCTATGAGATTCTGACAGATCCCCAGAGTATGCCTGCCCACCCAGTGCTGGAAGGAGATGCTCCCACTGGGCGTACAGTGGGAAGAAAAGAGCAGGGCAACCTGGTGGAGGAAAAGCCCCTTGCTGAGGTTGGTACAGGCACACGCAGGTCACCTGTGTTGACTTTGAAGCTTCCAGGGGGATCAGCATGGAATACAATGGAAGTCTGGGAATCAGGGCCCAGCCTAGGAATGCAGCTGTGAAAGTGTGTTTCCTCCATCCTGAGCTTTTGGGCTGACCAGGACCAGGAAGAAGGTCATCTCTGCCTATCTGTGGGGTGGTAGGAACTATCTCCCAGCATTTTTCTTCTTGGGACCAACAAAAACCAGCTGCCCTGGCCTTGGAACACAAGGAGATTCGGTACCATGCTCAGTCTGTTGTTACATCTGACCCTGCACGTCCAGCCCACAGCACACACTATTCTGAGATGCATTTCAAAGCAGGGCCTCCTCACTAGGCAGGGTGGCTTATACCTGTCATCCCAATACTTGGGAGGCTGAGACAGGAGGAGAACAGATTAGAGAAGTCAGCAATTTAACAAGACCCTGCTTCAAAATAAAAAATAAAAAAGGGTGGGGTGTGACTCAGAGGTAGAATGCCCTTGGATCCAATCCTAATACAAAAAAAAAAAAAAAGCAAGGCCTCCTAAGAAGTCAAAGGAAGAAAAGATGGCTTAATGCCCAAGCCTATGAGAGTCAGTCAGAGCAAGAGATTTGGAAAGAGCCCTGGTCGATGCAGTCTTGGTTTAGAGCTCCGTGAAATATATGGATTTCCAAGAAATGCTTGCCCTTTAATAAATTGAAAAGAAGGTCATTTCATGAGCTATTGCTCGCCAGCTATGTCACAACTCAAAGCAGGACACTGCTTTGCCAGCCAAGCCATGTGTCATAGGCTTTTCCTTGGCAGCTGCGTGGAATACTGATCACAGAGTATAACCTAGTCGCTGACTCTGGCTCTGAGACCCAAAGATGTTCAAAATAGAAAATCAAGGAACTGGGCAAGCACAGATCAGGACAGGCTCAGTCTGGTCTGAAGCCTCCCTGGTAGCTCCCTGGAGGCTCAGAATGTGCCATGTGGCCCTGTTGGCTGACTCAGAAACACAGTAATTTTGGGGAGAAAATAATATAGGGAGAAAACAAATGCCTTCATTAATTTTGATAGGCCTGCAATTTGGAAAACAAAAGCTCAGGGGGAAGTGGGAAGAGAGGAAGGAAAGGAGCAGAGCGCTTGTGCTGAGGGAGTCGAAGCCTTTGTGGTTGCATTTTGTGCTCTAAGGCAGAACTAAGAAAAGCAGACTGCAGGCTCCAGTGCAGGTGGGCAGGGGGAGCTCAGGAGGGCAGGGCTGGAGGAAAATGAGAGAAAGGGCAGGGGAGAGAGAGAGGGAGGAGGAGGGGAGGAAAGTAGTCCAACAAGATCAGTATCCTATCGTACATAGGATGCTTGCTCCCTAAGGGTGGGAGAGGCTGGGCAGAGCTTTCATGAGTGACCTTGATCTTGTATAAGAAAACCACAGGGTAATTCTGTGCTTATTATTCTGCCCTGTTTGACAGCAGAGACCTCAGAAAACAGCCTAAATTCTTTCCAAGAAAAATACATAGAAAACAAGAACCCGAACCCTTATGTAGTATATCTGGGCCAGTCGATGAGATTTCAACTATAAAATTACAGTTGTAAAATGTGTCACCACCATTTACCAGTTAGGATTTCTTGAGTTATATCCTCAAGTTCACCTTAATTCGCGTGGGATCTCTCCCAGCAACCAATTCTGCAGAGCTGTAAAACGGGGGTGGGATTAGATGATCTCTAAGTTTCATTCCAGCCCCCCAATTGTATGTTTCTCTGTCTGTTTCACAAACCTGATGCTCTGATTGGACTCTGGATGTCAGTAGTGAGTCTTTCAGGACACCAGCAGATAAAACACAAGCACGGCTGAAAGCTAAAATAAGCTGACTGGATACAGAAAAGCATTCACCTGGAAAATAACACACTGAGCTGGCAGTTGGAAAATCAAGTAAAAGCTCAGGGAGAAATGCTCTTGTTATCTACCGATGCAGTCAGCTTGAATTTTGTTCTAACACAGAAAACCCAATGGGTGTTCCTTGTTCCCCATTACCAGTGTGATCATGAGTTCCTCTTCTCATATCTGTTCCTTCTTCTTCCAGCCTGAAAAGACCTCCAAACTTCCCTCTCCAGAAGGTTCTATCATTGAAGTGGAGATGAAAGGAGGCTTAAAGCGATGGCCTGCATTTTGCCGTGGCAGGTCAGTCTGAAAGAAGCGCCCAGGTCCAAGAGGGTCCTCCTGAAATAGCGCAGCCTTCTGACTAAGACGTGCCAGGCTGTCCTGTCATCTGTATGTGCCACTTGTCCCTAAGGTACCCAGCCTGTGAGTGTACCTGAGGTCACAACTCAGGTCTCACCAGTCAAATGTCCTGCCTGCATAATTCAAGACCCTCCACAGCACCCCCAGTTTTGTCTGGTTATACATGTGGTCAAGAGACATGGTTCACAAGGCATGGTGGTGCACGCCTGTAATCCCAGTACATGGGAGGCCAAGACAGGAGGCTCTCAGGTTCAAGGACAGTCTCAGGAACTTAATAAGAACCTCAGCTACTTAGTGAGACCCTGTTTCAAAAAAAAGAGGGGGGAAGGATGTAGCTTGGAGATAAAATGCCTGGATTCAATCTTCAGTACCAGAGAGAGACAGACAGAGAGACAGAGAGAGTTCACTGGGCCTGATGACTCATGCCTATAGTCCTGATACTTGGGAGGCCAAGACTGGAGGATTACAGATTCAAGGCCACCCTTAGCAATTTAGCAAGGCTCTTAGCAAGTTAGTGAAACACTGTTCCAAAATAAAAAGTAAAATAGGGCTGGGGCATAACTTGGAGGAAGAATGCCCCTGAGCTCAATCCATAGTAACTCCTCTGAGAGAGAGAGAGAGAGAGAGAGAGAGAGAGAGAGAGAGAGAGAGAGAGAGAGAGAGAACTACTCTAAGTAGTTCAATGTGATTGAAGCAGAGTTAGTTTCAGGGTGGGAATGGCAGCACCAAGAAGGGGAGATTTTTCAGGACAGAAATAGGTGACTTCCTAAAGTGATTAGAAATGGGCAGGAAGATAGCATGCTCAAGGACAGCCTCAGCAACTTAGAAAGATCCTGTTTCAAGATATAAAGGGCTGCCGGGCGTGGTGGCACACGCTTGTAATCCCCTCGCTTGGGAGGCAGAGACAGGAGGATCGCGCAGTTTCGAAGCCAGCCGCGCGCGCTGGCTTAGGAGACCCTGTTTCCAAAATGAAAATGTAAAAAATAGGTCTGGGAGTGTAGCCCGGAGGTAGAAGGGCTTCTAGGAACCCCAGTACCCCCCCCAAAAAAAATAAAGATATAAAGGGCTGGGAGTATAGCTCAGAGGTAGAATGCCTCTGAATTCAATCCCCAGTACTATCCCACCTCCCAAAATAAATAAAAATAAAGGACCAGGAGGAAGAAAAGAGCCAGAGACAGAGGTCTCTGGGGTCACCAGAGACTGCATATGTTTTTGCTCATGGAAACATGCTGGGTTGCTCCATTTGGGGTTTTGGTTAAAGCAAGGGGCAGCAGTCAGCCCTAGTTTATCAGAGAATTCACACACTTCCTTGTTTCTTTTCCACCAGGCGGCTGCCAGAACAAAACATGCCTTGCCAGAAAGCGCCTGAGCCAGGGTGGCCCAGCATCTACCAGACTCTCCGGTGCCATGAGGTCACCTGCCCGTCGGCTCCTGGGGAGAAGCCAGATCTGTCTATCATCAGCCCGGACTTTACTGTAAATTTTCTTAGGCAGGAAAGAGAAGGGAGTGGAGCTGTCTAGAAGGAACACCAGGGCCACAGCGGCTTCCTCAGCTGAGTTCTCAGAGACTCAGCTGCTGGGTTCTGTTTTTTATTTCTTTTTGGCAAATTCTTCTTCCCTGTATGATCAAAAGGTCTGACTGTGATTAAGCTTTGCCCAAGAGGAGCAGAGAAGAACAATACAAGAGATAATTTCAGCCAACATGGGCTTCTTCCCAAAGCAATTAGAGCTTGAATTTAAGAGAAGAAATCGGATTTAAGGTTTTTTTCCCCTCCTCAGAGGCCAACATTTCATTGAGTGGAGGAAGCCCACAGCTGATTGCTGCAGCCAGTGGCTCCCAAAGCAGCCCTCCTCCATAACCTCAAATACTGACAACATCTGCCTACAAGTGGGCCAGGGACAGTGGGAGAGAAACTGAGGCTTTGGGCTAAAAATAGCTGAAAAACTGTGGGTTTGGGAGTTTACTTTGTGCCACGTAGACCCTGTCTAAGAGCTTAGATGCATTCTCTCATGTATTCCTAACTCCTATTAATAGATTTTATCATCCATCTTATGAACAAGGAAACTGAGGTTCCAAGCAGTTAAATGACTCACTGATGCTTTAAAATGACACAGGAGAATCCAGAGTGAATGCTCTTAAATGCCCACAATGCTAGCTTTCAGCCTGGGAATAAAATCAGATGGCCAACAGCCTCTTCTTTCCCAAGGGCATCCTCAGAGGTCACAGCAGTGGACCAGAGCTGCCGGGGACTGGTGCGTGCTATGCTTACCTCTTCACCAACATCATTTAATTTCCACAGCAAGCAAGAGAACAGGTGTACCCTATGTGACAGATGAGAAAAACTGACCCTCAGGGACATTAAGTGTTTTTGCCTAAAATTACACAGACAAAAAAAAAATTCAAATCTCAATTTGACCTAAACACTGAGCTATAAGCCTCTACTTCTAATTCAAAACTGTTGTTTTTGCAAGTGAAGACTTTATGGTATAAAAAATCCAAGACTTCAAAACTAGGAAGTCTCTTGGCCCTTCTGGTCCAGTGCTTCTTAATACCTACCTACTCCTCAGTGCACACTGAGGTCCTTGTGGTGGGAGGAAGCAGAACATGCTGTAAGCCAGGGCACATTTGCCTTGGAATTATGAGGACACTGAGGATTCAGATCCACACTGGCCTTCTGGGGCCTTCTGGTGTGTCTGGGTAGGAGGATAGAACAGTCTGCATTTGTTGAATATTTATTGAACAGTTTGTTACCTTTTAAATACTGGGCCTCCACTTATACCCGGCCTTGAAAGTCTTGGGGGTGAGCCTAGCCCTGCTTCTCTTCACCACTCAGATTCCTCCAATTCCTCACTCCAGGGCCCCCATGACTTCCATCTCTCTTGAAAGACCACCCCCTTGCAAAGAATCCTGGCTTCTCAACAGGCACGTGTTATGAGCCCCCAGTGACACTCCCGCGTGATGACTTTCAGCAAGTGTCTGTTTCCAGCGGTCTGAGTGACACGCTGCCCCACTTCATGGTTAGGTTCCCCATTGTCCCCCAGGATTTGTCTGACTCAACCAGCTGGGAACCCAGCCCCTGGCACCTCCAGCTGGGTGCTCACAGGGTGCCTGTGCACATCAGCGAGGACATGTGATTACCTGCAAGGAAGCTCAAGCTAAGCAAGCCCAGGCAAAATGGGAAATGTACTGGCTCAGAGAATTGAAGGAAAACCTGTCACCTGGGACACAAGACCCATCCAGACTATCTTTCCACCTGTCGTCTCGTGCTGTGTGTGCTCTCGCTCGCTCACTCTTTCTCTTCCCAAACCAGTTCTCTCCACAGTACAGGACACAAGGCCACAACCATGGTGCCGGTGTCAGCTTTTGCTCCACAGAGAGACTGAGTGCGTGTAGGTTCCAAGTCCCTAGCCAAAAGACTTGCTGGTCTATCTCAGGCCAGTAACTGAGGGCTGGGGGGCTGGCTCCTTAAAAATGACTGCCCTTATCAAGGGCGATGGTGCACACTTGTAATCCCAGTATTAGGGAAGCTGAGAGTGGAGGATTGAAGGTTCAAGGCCAGCCTCAGCAACCTAGTAAAATTCTTAGCAATTGAATGAGACCCTGTTTCAAAAAGTAAAAAGGGCTGGGGGTGTATCTTGGAAGTAAAATGTCTCCCAGTTTTCAGTCCCCAGTAACACACACACACAGACATATGACTGCCCTCAAAGAGCCTAAGAGATGTGGAGACCACGATGTTACTGGGAAAAGAGGATGGTGGGTACACAGACAATCCTTTTCATGTCCTGAGGCTAGACAGCTGAGCTCCATTGCCACAAGATTATCAGACTATGCCCCCCTCCATCCCCTCCTTTTCTTTCTTTCTTTACTCATATGGTTTGGATATGGTTTGAGTATGTACACTAATGGTTCATCTGTTGAAATTTAATCCCTATTATAAAGTGGTAAGAGGATAGAAACTGAGTTCAACTAGGGTGTTTAGATGTGAGGCTTTAAGGGAGATGATTAGGATGCAATAAATTTATTAGGGCAGAAATCCCATGATTGGATTCTGATAGCTTTGTAAGAGGAGAGAACAAGACCAGAACACACACACACACACACACACACACACACACACACACACACACACACACTCTATCTTTTGCCATGCCCTGCACCACCGTGGAATTCTGCCAGCAAGAAGGCTGCCACCAGACACAGCCTCAGAACCATGAGCCCAAATAAGTATTTTCTTTATTACTTACCCAGTCTGCAGTATTGTTATTAGAAGATATATTTCTTTCCTTCTTTTTTTCCTTCCTTCCTTTCCTTTTTCCTCCCTCCCTCGCTCTTTTCCTCCCTCCCATCTGGCTTGGATTTGAGTCCTGGCTTCCCTCCTTTCTGCTGAATCTGGGCTCCAGAGATCTGGCCCCAGTACTGCCGCCAACTTGCTGATGGGCTGAGCACACCACTTTGTTCCTCGAGCCTTAATTTCTTCAGCCATTAAAGGGGGACGTGTTCTGCTACCAATCTTCATGCCTGCTAAACAGTCGCTTAACTCCCCCACCCCACTTCTCATTAACCCCTAGCCTGCAGGTTTCTCTGCTTGCCGAAGCACTGTCCTTTGAAATCCTTACTTGTGCCCCATGGTATGGAGAGCTCTGTTCTGGCCACAGCCGGCTATTCTAATATCTTCAGCTGAGAGAGCTGTGTGGATGCCATTTTGCAGAGGGCATTGTCCCTCCAACTGGTCCCTTGAGGGAGCCAGTGGGGTTCAAAACAAGCCCCACCTCTATAAACCATGCCACGCAGAATTCTAGGTACCACCAGATGCAGGTTACGATTGGCCTGGCCTTGAAAGAAGAAAATGGGGCCATGTAGTGAAATGCCTGACATCTTCCTCTTTCTGCCCCCCTTCCACTCCCTCCTACAACCTCCCAGCTGCCACCATCCTGCTTTCTCACCCGCCCTCATGTCCATCAAAACAGGCCAGGGACAAGGTCCAACCATTACCCTTAGTTCCCTGAATCAAACTGGGGTGAGTGGGTAGGAGTGGGGGTCTCTGGAGAGATGAGTTTGAGATCTACTGGATTAAGGATATTTCAGTGGGTTTATTTGCCTCAGTACTTCTCTAAACTCTTTATGTCTTCAAGTACCTGGGAAACCATCAGAAAAGGAACACTTTCCCTAACTTATTTGGCCAGAAAACCCAGGGTGCGCCTTGTGGGATTAGGAACACACCAAGGAACACACTTTCAGAAACACTGTCAAAGCGAGGCTGCCTGTGCTCAGGTGCTTCCACTCAGCCCTTGCATGCTGTCTTTTATAATTGTCGACTTATTTTCCTTTAAGTTTATGATTAAATTACTCCTCTAGATTTTTCCAGTGGGTCTCGGAGGCCAGCAAAAGTTTGTTATTTTGTTTTGTTTTGGTGGTGCTGGGGGTGGAACCCAGGGACTTTTCTACCTCTGGGCTATACTCCCAGACCTATTTTATATTTTATTTGGAAACAGAGTTTCACTAAGTTGCTGAGAGCCTCACTCAGTAGCTAAGTCCAGCTTTGAACCTGTGAGATCCTCCTGTCTCAGCCTCTTAAGTGCTGAGATTACAAGCGTGTGCCACCATGCCCGGCAGCAAACATATTTTTATTTTTATCTTTATTTTTATTTATTTATTATTATTTATTATTTTTATTTTTTGCAGGTCTTGGGATGAAACTCAGGGGTATTTGACCTCCGAGCTACAACCTCTGTCCTACTTTTTAGTTCTGAAACAGGGTCTCACTAAGTTGCGGAGGGCCTCACTAAGTAGCTGAGGCTGGCCACAAACTGTGATCCTCCAGTCTCAGCCTCCCAAATGCTGGGATTACAAACATGAGCCACCACGCCTGGCAAGCAAAAGTATTTTTAGAGAGATAACAGAGGCTATGAAGAAAGGTGCTGGGATGAAAAACAGAGAGATGTGGTCAGGAGGCAGGGAAAGCAGGGAGCCCAGAAGCTGGTAGAGGCAAGGAAGAGACCCTCACTCCCGGCCTTCAGAGGGAGCACAGTCCTGCCAGGCCTTGATTTCAAAATCCCGGGCTTCAGAACGGTGAGAGGAAGTGTTGTGCTGTCTTAACCCAGAAAATAAATCCAGACACACAGCTTTCTAGAACCGGGCAGTTTTCCCTCTCTGGCTGGGTGTGTGTGCCCTGGACAAATCAGCTAAAGGTTTCACTCACTTGTTGGGTTCACATTTCGTCTGCTATGATAAGCTCTGGGGACACACATAGGACTCAGAAAACTCTTGTGGGTTCTCAGCAGCACCAAAAGCAGCAGAGAGATGCAAGAGAATCACTGTAAAGGAACCTTGAAATACAACAGGGAGACACAAAGAGGCCTCCGAGGCTGGGGGGGGGGGGGCGGTGTTGAGAAATATGTGGTCAGGAGGTCTGGGAGATCTAGGTAGATTCCTAGGGACAAGGAGGGCTGAGCAGGGGAAGAGGGACAGGCCAAGGCTTGTCTGTCCTTAATCCTAACACTCCTGGCTGGTCCCGGAAGCCCTCCACCATCTCTCCCTCAGTCCACCCCTTCCCTAGGGCAAGGTGGCATGTGTGGTATGAAGTGACTGTGCATACGTGTGCATGTGTGTTGTGTGCATGAAGGCGAGATAGCGAAGCACACATATGCCTATCTGAGAATAGGAGGCACGTGTAGGGCTGTGGGGCGGGCATGGCTGCCCTGGCCAGGGTACTAGGAGCTGGAATGCCCTGTGTTCCTTGAGGGTCACTTCTAACCCACTGAAGCCCAAGGCTGAGGAGGGGCTAATTACTATTTTCAGGACCCTCTTCAGCCAGTCCAGGGCTGTCCCCACCAACCACAGCCTTGAGATGAGCGCCCGCTCTTCCCTGGTAGCCCCAAGTGGCTGACGCCCCAAGCTCTCCTTGCTTACAAGGGTTTTGTTAGTTTATGTAAGAAACGATGTACTGTGGGAAGAATGTGATTTCTGTGTGCACTTCTGTCCAGAGTTGGGTTCCATGGCCTGAGAGGAACCACAGACCTGCTTCCACCAAGCCAAGGGCGGCCCAGGCCCCGGGTGCCCCTCTGCCACTCCAGTAGTTGGGTCATTGTGAGCTTCTATTTCCAGCCCTGGTATCCCAAGGAGGCCGCTGTGCTGTGTGATTTCATGGTGTCTGTGAGGAATGCTGTTTGAAGTTCGATACTGACTAAAGCTCTGGACAGCATGTGAATGGAGCAAGTCAGTTACTGGGTCCCAGCGGGAAGCAGGCGTGGTGATGGGCAGGGACTGCAGGAGGCCAGAAGGACAGAAGGGAGGACACGGAACATGGGGTGCTGGTGGGTTCTTTCTGTCTCTGGTGCTGGTGCCTTTGATTTCCAGGGCCTGTTGACCCAGTGAGACCAAAGACTAACTATTGAGACTTTGATAAGCTGAGCAAGGAGGAAAACATCTCCCTCTAACCTAAAGAGCATGCGCTCCCAACGCCTCCCCAGGCTCCCGCAGGACACCTCAGGCACTGCTCGTTTTCCTCATTGCACACGTGGGGCGTGTGCTCCAAACACAACGTGAACTGGAGCAAACACTTAACGGCAGCTGCTCTCAGAAATCACCGGGTTCTTTCTGAGCAAACACTTAAGGGCAGCTGCTCTCAGAAATCACCGGGTTCTTTCTGTGGTTAAATTACAAACACGTTGGTTTTTATCTCCTTTGACGGTTTGGTAACTCCCATCCTGTTCATTCTTGCTCCTTCCCTACCCTCTGGCCCCTGTTACCTGCCCCAGTTTCCTTCCAGCTCCCTTCCCTCTGACATCGTCAACAGTGACCTTCTGAGGGTGCTGTTCCAAGCTTCTAGCTATAGAAAAATGAATACGACTGCACCTATGGTCTCCACAGATAATGCACCAAGGCTTGGGTGTAGCCTTCTGGGCCACTGGGAAAGCCTGATAAAGTAGTTGGTGAATTTCTTCGTTGATTCTCAGTGCTCAGGAAAGGAGCAAGATATGTGTCATCTAATTATGGAGGGACATTTAGGACTCTAATCACTAGATCCTCCCAGTGGCTTTTGTAAAGGTTAGTTGACAAATCCTTTTTACATAATTTCCATCAACCTTCTGGTTGATGAGCAGTAGTTAATGCGGCTCCATGCAATCTGAGAGGCTCTCAGACTGCCCTCGCCTGTGCGACCTCAGGGTCCTCCTGTGACACATGAAGTCCTGGTGCTCCTGGACTCCGCATTGACTGGCCAGCCTCTTTACAGGGAGGTGAGGACAGGGTGTATGCTCTGGGATGCAGAGGACAAAGGGGCACAGATCATGTGTGTGGGAGGCATGTGTAGTGGCTGTGTTCCTGCAGAGCTCGCTCTCCACAGGGCACCTGTCACCAACTTCCCCAGGACTCCTGGACCCAGCAGTGCGTGACTCAGCACTGCCTGCAGAGGGCATGGGATAGGAATCCCAGAAGCCCATTTGTCCTGAGTTACCCATAGCTTGGTTATTTAACACTTCCTTTAATTACCTGTAATCACCTGTCCTGTAAATCCCCTTTGGACCCCTGTGCTTTCAGTTAGGTTTCTTTCATTCTACCCGAGTGTCCTGATCAGTACAGGGAAGGAAATGCCTCCTCTATGGAGACCAAGGCTAGTGAGGAATTCCAGATGGGCAGGTGCCCATTAGGAGCAGGACCAGCACTCAGAAGAGAGGCTGGTGTGGAAAATACATCAGCTAGGCTTTGTGCAAGACACACCGTGTATGAGCCAAACACACATGAAAGTGTAGCAAGTCAACATGTGCTATTCTAGATTTTTTTTGAGGCTGTTAAACAGAGACTGCTTATTCCTAGATATGTGTCATCTAATTATGGTGGGACATTTAGGACTCAATCACTGGATCATCCAAGTAGCTTTTTTAAAGATTAGTTCACAACATAACCTACATCAACTTTCTGGTTGATGAGCCACATTTAATACTGCTTTCTAATATAAGTGGATATGAGTGCTAACAAGAATTATTTAGATATTGAAGAACCATCTTATGTCTGGGCATGGTGGTACACATTTTAATTCCAGTACTTGGGAGACTGAGACAGGAGAATAGAAGGTTTGAGCACAGTCTAGTAAAAGCCTGTTTCAAAATTAAAAATAGTATGGCCATGTAGCTCAGAGGTAGAATGCACTTGGGTTCCATATCTAATACCAAAACAAATAGAATCATCTTCTAATTTCTCTAATAAAGCTATGCTTAAGATAAAATGCTAATATTTAGTATGTGTGATGGGTCCAAAATTCTCAAATTTGCATTAAATTAAGGTGGACATGGTGTCACATGCTTGTAATCCCAGTATTTGGGAGGCTGAGACAGGAGAATGGCAGGTTCCTGACCAGCCTTAGCAACTTGTGAGGCCCTTTGAAACTTAGAGAGACCCTGTTTTAAAATAGAGAATGATGCTGGGTGTGGTGGCACACACTTGTAATCCCAGTAGTTGGAAGGCTGTGACAGGATTGCAGGTCATGGACAGCCTCAACTACTTAGTGAAGCCCTCTGCAACTTAGTGAGACCTTGTTTTAAAATCAAGAATAGAAAAATAGAGCTGAGGGTGTTGCTTGGAGGTAGGATGCCCCTGGGTTCAAACCCCAGTAGAAGGGGGGAAAAAGTTGTAAAGGATATTTTGTGGGCCAATTGGACCTGATAATACTATTATCAATGGGAGACTTCCTGGTTGTGAAGTTAGCCTGTGTTTCTGGAGAGTGTCCATGTTCTGATGAGGTATGTGGAGATGTGGGTCTGAGCCTATCAGTGAGTGGTTACATGTTCACTGTATTTTCTTAGCTCTTATAAATAAAAAGGTAAGAATTTAGAATAAGACATTATCAGAGGAGTCTTCTTAGTTTGCAAGTTGTCAGAATCAAAGTAGAGTTGCTTGTGTATAACCAAACAATAAGTGAATAAAACCAGGAGGTCATAAAGGAGACTCATGCATGAAGCCTGACACCAAGAACCATCAGATTGCCAGGACCATGACCTTGGGTGAAGGCCACTGCAACCGGACACAGAAGTTGCTGCTGCCAGGATATTTGTCCAGCAACTCTCTTCAATGCTGGCCCAGAACCACCCTTGTTATTTATCTCTGTGGCTGAGGATTATTGTTTCGAAATAATTTATGTAATCCTCACTTTGCCTTTAAAGATTCCCCTCTACATGGCTCCCTTAGATCGTGGGTCCCAGGGCATGCATGTTTCACATGGTTATGCCCCTGCTTATTCCCAAATAAATACCATTAGCCTTCCCAGAATCTGTTTCTTAGGTTGACATTAGGAAATCAAGTAATTTGCAAGTGCTGTTGGTAGTTGGCACATCTTTAGGACTGGGAAAATATTGCCATTTGCTCTAGAGTGTGAAGTCATGATTCTCCAGAGATGTTGTTGGTACACCCTGGTTTCAGGATGTCCCTGAGCTCTGAAGCGGGCAGCAAAATAGCAGCCCTGGGCACCCAACAATAATAAACTGGGTTTCCACTAAGCCCACAGCAACTGGCTGGTTCACCAAGCAGGAAGAAAGGCATACTCTGACTGCCTGGGCATGTGGATTGTAAAAGCCACACTTTCATAGAAAACACAAAATAGGAGAAATAAGTAAGTGGCGTACAGTGGGGTCAGGGAGGAGTGAGGAGCAAAGGCTGACACTGGATGAGAAAGCTAGTGGAAGATGTGCAGGTTCCATCTCCAACAACCACTCTTTGGAGGAGGGAGCCGAGCACTCTAAATGGAGGCAGATGTCCAGTCTACTTAAAGCCCAAACTTGTTCCACTTAAGAGCCAGGCAAGCCCTTAATGTACCACCCAGTAATCCAGTACTACCCTCTGTACTGGTCTGTATTTATTAATTATAAAGGCAAAAGCGACTACAAAGAACACATTGGTAGGTGCTATAATTTGAATGAGGTTTGTCTCCAAGAGTTGACATGCTGAAGGCTTGGTCCCAGTGTGGTCATGGTAAGAGATAGAGCCTGGAAGCAGGTCATCAGGGTTGCTGCCCTCAGAAGGAATTCATGCAGCAGTGGTCTTGACCAGGTTTTTAAAACACTGGACTAAGAATTTGTACTTGAAGACACGCTTTGGTGTTTCAAGTGAGTTTGGTGAACAGCAAATCTTAACATGGTTGAATTTTATGGATAATTTCAGAGAACAAACTTTAAGCCTTTTATTAAGTTTTCAATGATTCATTTTGACAGTGTCAGTCAACTTTCGTCCCTGAAAATGCCACCTTTTATGGCTCTCCCATCAGAGAGAAGCCAGTCAGATCCGAGTTCCAGTTAACATTTTTTCCCACCTGTGAAACAATTTCCCAGAGGATTACTGTCAGGGCACTAAGCACAAAGCTGGACCACTGGAAGACATTCAGGACATACCAGTTTACTTCCTTCTATCTGTTCATTTGCTTATTTAGTGGTGCTGGACCATATAGATGCTACACAAGCATTCTAGTTGAGTTCTGACTCACTTGCTTCGTTCTTGTGTATTATTTTGAAGTTCAAAACCATTGTCCCTAGATCAGGGGTTCAATGAACAGGGGAAATTTTTGGTTTTCACAACTGGAATGGAGTATGCTACTGGCTCTCATATAGACCAGGTATGTTATTAGACATCCTAGAACAACATGGGCCACCCACACAATGTACTACTCAGAAACAAAGGTCAACAGTGCTGTTTGAGAGACCTTCTAGAAGAATCTACAACAGCTATGGATACATAGATTTGAATGAGGAAGTGGAGATTCAGAGAAGTTGAATATCTGACTAAAACTGAAAAACCAAGCCTAAAAACCAGTGCTTGAGTGGCAGCATAATTTGGATTCTTGCACATGAAACTACATTTCCCCTCCCAAAGGTACTTTCCCCCACACCACACCGCCCTTAATAAGCAAAGTTAGAATTGTTAAGTGCCCCATAATATACACAATTCTAAGAAAATGAAAGCATATAAAAGTAACTGGAAAAGCTAATTACCAGCCATAGGGCATAGCCTTCAAGTATGTCAAACTTCTACAAACCACATTCTGATACAGACTCAAGAAATAACTAATTTTGACTGGTTATCTCCTAGAAAGTGCCAAGGCTAACAAAGCTATAGAGTACAAGAAAACCATAGCACACGTACGAGAGCAGTTATCATCCTGCCTGCCAAGAGACCTTAACTCTCAAAAAATAAAACTTAAGTCTCCCTAAAAGTCTAATGTAATTGTTCTGTGCTTACATGTGATGGTCAGCAATATTCTTCCACAACAATAAAAAAATCAGTGGTAAGACAGGTCTTTTGTGTGTGTGTGTGTGTGTGTGGTACTGTGGATTGAACCCAGAGGCATTCCACCTTTGGGGTACACACTCAGCCCACTTTTATTTATCTGGAAACTGGATATCGCTAGATGGAGTCTACTTGCTGAGGCTGTCTTTGAACCTGTGATCTTCCTGTGTGTGCCACCACACCTGGCTAAGACAGAATTCTTGGTATAAATTGAAATGTGCTAATGGTATAGAAAAGTATTCTGAATGCTACTCATAAAGTGAGTTATTGATCATAGTATTTAAAGCTTACTCTTTGGCCTTTCAGAAACTTCTGATAGGCAATTCTGTAGAGACATATTAGTCAAATTAATTGCATATGACATCCTTTTTTTTTTTCCCCTTGGGCAGTACCTCCAAGCTATGCCCCAGCCCTACTTTTTATTCTTTATTTTGAAACAGGGTCTCACTGAGTTACAAAGGGCCTAAGTAGCTGTGGCTGTCTGTGAACAGCAATCCTGTTTTAGCCTCCTGAATGCTGGGATTACAAGCGTGTGCCATGCCTGGCCTCCAATCCCATTTTAACAAGTGACTTTAGAAATGACACTGCAGGATGAACTTTATTTTAAAGCTCATAGTTTTCACAATCAGTTACAACAGGATCAACATTTCTTCCATTTCACATCTTCACAGGACAATGTACTGTAGAGTTGAGAATTTTATTTTTTGTTTTGCATGCTGCGAACACATTTCACTAGCTTTTGCTTTACTCACTGAATTTTTCAATAATATAAAAGCAAAATCATTCTATTGGACAGAATTAATTTTTGAAGCCCTTAAAAAATCAGACTTATTCTTGTTTATAAACATCCACACCCACACACATGCTGAAATGGAGAGCAAAATGCAAGAAAACTACCTTGGCAAAAACAAATGCTTAAAGATTTTAATCATGGCCCTCTTGAATAAGCAGTACAATTTTGTTTCTCCAAAAGACAAATGTCAATTTTATCCTCAGTGACGCAAATGGTAATACTGCACAGAAGCTTAGTATGAATTCACAATTCCACAGGAATCTCAAAGTTACCAAGGCAATTTTCCCTTTTAGGATCATAAAGACTACAGACTTAAGCTTTTATCTTTTTCCATATAATACACAAAATCTCTAGACATCCTTAAAAAAGAAAATATAAATAGTCTCAGTATGTTATGTAGAGTCACATACTATGGCAAAAATATTTCATTGATTGAGGGAATAAGCCAATTAAATGCCATCTAATCCAGGTCCATATTAACAGAGCTCTTCTCATTAGGGTAACATTCACCATTCTGATGAGGGGGTTCAGCACCAAAATTATTTTTGCCTTCTAAATCTTCTTCCTTTTTATCAGTATTTGGGCCATTTGGAGTTCTCTCCAGTTTGGGCGATTCGATTTTTGGTTTGGGCTGTGTTACAACAGGTTCACAAACATTGTTTAATTCCTAAGAAAACAAAACGAGTTGTCAGAATTCCGATCCATCCAGTTCATTTTCAACTACTTCCCCACATACATGACAGTCTGTTTCTCCTAACTACATTCATACATCAAAGAATCCATTTTCTCATTACACTTATCCAAAACCATAGCTTAAAGCCTGATCAAAAGAAATATAAATGTTCTTTTCTGATTTATCAGAAACTTGCTATGTACTTAAAAATACTCAGCAAGGCTTTTTCCTAATAAAACACCAACTGTGGAAGTCCACTCCACCGCCCGGTATATCCTCAGCCCTCTTCACCCAACATCATCATTTCATTTCCCTATATAGCACTTATCACCATCTGATTCGTGCCAAGCACTTGCATACTGCATTTTTTTTTTTTTTTTGTGGTACTGGGGGTGGAGCCCAGGGGCTTTTCTACCTAGGGGCTACACTCCCAGAACTATTTTATACTTTATTTGGAAACAGGGTCTCACTAAGTTGCTGAGAGCCTCACTAAGTAGCTGAGTCTGGCTTCGAACCTGTGCGATCCTCCTGTCTCAGCCTCCCAAGCAGGAGGATTACAAACCTGTGTCACCACTCAAGGCTTGCAGTCTCCTTCTTACAAGGCCATGAATTCCAGAGGGGTAGGATGTTACTTTGTATATTGTATACTGGATGTTTAACTATCAGATGAATTGCTAGCACATGATCAGGGCTCAACAAGCATACTGCAGAACTCAATGAGTAAATAAATGGAATCTAACAGAAATGTATGAGGTTATCCCCACAAAATAATAACTAAGAAATCCAATCTCAATAAGGATGAGGTAAAACATTTATAGAAAAAATGGCAGGCCAGGCGTGGTGGTGCACGCTTGTAATCCCCACGCTTGGGAGGCTGAGACAGGAGGATCGCACAGGTTCGAAGCCAGCCTCAGCTACTTAGTGAGGCTCTCAGCATCTTAGTGAGACCCTGTTTCCAAATAAAGTATAATATAGGTCTGGAAGTATAGCCCAGAGATAGAAAGCGCCCCTGGGTTCCACCCCTAGTACCACCAGAAAAGAAAAAAAAGGCTAGATTTAAGAGTCAAATGATTTCAAATTACATCAGTAAAATAAGTATAATAAACGAGACATTAACACTCACCTTGACTTTTGCTTTTATTTCATGAGCCCATACAGCTGGATCCTGAGCAAGACTCTTTTTAGCTTGAGCATTCATGCTGTTATTCATCCACTCCATCACTTCATTAACAGACTTTTCTACCTTTTTCATTTCAGACTCATCAATATGGTTATATTTCTCATCCTAAATGGGAATTAAAAAATATATATATTTATTATATTTACTTATTTATGCATGCTGCACTGGGCATAGAACCCAGGGGCATTCTACCTCTGAGCTACATACACCCCCAGCCCTATTTTTTATTCTTAATTTTTAAAACAAGGTCTAAGTTGTGGAAGGCCTCACTAAGTAGCTGAGGCTATCCACGAACCACGATCCTCCTGTCTCCACCTCCTGAATGCTGGTACAGGGATTATAAGCGTGTACCACTATGCCCGGCTAGAATTAAATATTTAATAAGTAACATCCAACTTGACCCAACTTTCCATAAAAAGCTAATCAACTGCTTGCCTTAAATATCAAAATTTCTGGCCAGGCATGGTGGTGGCACCCGTAATACTTGGCAGGCTAAGACTAGAGAATTGCAGGTTCGAGGCCAGCCTCAGCTACCTAGTGAGGCCCTTGGCAACTTAGTGAGACTCTGTCTCCAAGTAAAAAATAAAATATAGGGGTGAAGGTGTAGGAGGTAAAATGCCCAAGTTCAACCCTCAGTACCACAAACAAACAATAAATAAATCAAAATTTCCTACCTAATATTTATAATTCTTCTGCCTAAATATTAGCTTATTAAAATCTAGGCTAAGTCCTCACTGTGTGCAAAAAGTTTACTACCTTGTTTCTGAAGTCAGCTGCTATCTTGGCATAGTGCTGCAGTCTCTGTCCCAATTCTTCAAACATTTTGGGCCGTTCTTCAGCTTCTTGAAATCGGACTTTAACTGGAGTGCCAATTTTCTAACATAAAATGCAATAAATTAAGTTTCCATAATTAGATTTTAATCCTTTAGTTTAAAACACAAGTAGCCCCTTTCCAGAAGAGAAGAGCCTACCATTAACTCTTCCAACTTGTCAACATATGCTTGTTTAGCCTGGTCCTCTCCTTCTTCATAGAGCCAGTCTTCAGTCTCTGTGAGTAGTCTCAAAAAATTTTGATATTCCTTTATACATAAGAAACATGACAAGATTAGAGGCAATCTTACTATAGAGGTTTTTACAACAACAAATGCATCTTAAAACACCAAATAGCTAATCTCATCTAGTAAGGCACTCTGATTACACTGCATTCTCTTCACTGAAAAAGTACCCACACTCTACTGCTTATCAGCTCCATAAACTATTTACATGAGGAACTCATAGATATTTGGGTGGCTTCTCTGCTTGGTTACTATATCAGGTCTTTTCAGTGTTTTTGGCAAAGGGTTCCTAATTTACAATACTGTATCTTAGAAGTCCAATTTTGAACAACCTACATATTGAAACATTTTAGTTATAAAAGAGCAAGTATGTTATTTTTCCAAAACTACTACTTCTCATTTATTCCTTTTCACCTCCACAACTGTCAAAAACTGAAAGGTAAGTTACAAAAGTTGATAATCTAATAACACATGAAAAAATTGTTCCTAACCTATTCAGAATAAGTTCTACTCCTGGGAGAGCTAGTTTGTTGGGTCATTCCTACTTCAGAATCCCAACCATAAGACACCCAGGAAATATAAGGGCAGGGGTAAGAAATGAACACTAAACTGTAGCCCACAGATGTTAGGGCTAGTATAGGCTCCTAACTTAAGTTTAAGTAACCTGTACCATCAGAAGTAACCCCTAAACCACCCTAGATTTTTCTCCCAAGTCCCATCTTCCACAGTATGCTTCTGGGAAGGGAATAGGAAGTAATATTGCTTGACAACACTGGGATGACTAGCTAAACAAGTTTTATGGGATAAAACAAAAAGTTGCTAAAATTGGGGTTTTCTCTTATCTTCTTAGTCCCATAACTGAAATGCCATGACTCTGAGTAAAATGTTTGAAAGGTTCTCTTTTCAGAGAGGTAAGAACTAAGTTATTATGCTAAATAAATAAGCAAACTAGAATAAAATGAAAATTGCATCACAGACAAGCCTCCCATCTCCACTTTGTTCATATAATTTCTATATTCAAACTTTCTATTTTCAAAAAAGCTTGGTATAAAATCTAGTAAAGATAAAATTTCAAATTTGTTTACTATTTTACGTGAAACTATCTGAATAAAAATAGCTCTAAACCTTACCTGCTCACATATAAACTTTCCATATGGTCCACCCAGTTTGTCCCTGAATTCATACACATACTCCTCCACTGCATTTTTAGCATCATTTCTTTCTTTTTCCAATTTATCCTGCATTATCATCTTTCCCTGTCAGCAAAAAGAAAAGGTTATTTAATCTTCCAGTGACTCAAATTAAGTTTTAAAATAAGACAGTATTTTTATGGGTTTGTGAAGCTGGGAATCAAACCCACGGCCTTGAACATGCTTGCTTGGCCAGTGGTCAACCACTGAGCTGTGTCTCCAACCTCAACTCTAATGTTAAAAATATTCAAACATCATGCAAAAAAAAAAAAAAAAAAAAAAAAAAAAACCTTACATCATTTTAGTTTATACTTCATAAAATTCTTTCTACAAACTCTACAGGTCTTCATTTTAATAACTACACATGTGGAAGTTGTTTACTTTTAACACTATAAATTATGTAGTTTTCACATTTTGGATTTAATATTAAGTAAAAAAAAAAAAAAATCAACCCACTGCTCAAATATAATTGTTTTCTTACATATACAGTTATATGGTTGTCATCATTTGCACTATATTACAATAAATGAATTCTAGTTTACTGTTGAATTTCTAAACATGATGTTCCCTTCTCAGTAAAAAGTGAATCTCAGCCAGGCGGTGGCGCACGCTTGTTATCCCTGCGCTTGGGAGGCTGAGACAGGAGGATCACACAGGTTCGAAGACAGCCTCAGCTACTTAGTGAGGCTCTCAGCAACTTAGTGAGACCCTGTTTCCAAATAAAATATAAAAAAGGTCTGGGAGTAAAGCCTGGAGGTAGAAAGCCTCTGGGTTCCACCCCCAGTACTACAAAAAAAAAAGTGAATCTCAACCTACTATTCTAGAATTTCAAATATACAAAAAAAAAAAAAAAAAAGTACGATGTATTTCAATAGAAGTGTTTTTGGCGGTACTGGGGGTGGAACCCAGAGGCTTTCTACCTCCGGGCTATACTCCCAACCCTATTTTTATATTTTATTTGGAAACAGTCTCACTAAGTTGCTGAGAGCCTCACTTAAAGTAGCTGAGGCTGGCTTCGAACCTGTACGATCCTCCTGTCTTAGCCTCCCAAGTGCTGGGATTGCAAGTGTGTACCACCACGCCCAGTTCAACAGAAGTATTTTCTATGGCCTAGATTCTATTGCATGGCACTCTGTGCTAGGATATACTATCATTTAATTTGTCCACAAGAACCCAGACAATTTTTTTAGCAAGCAGAACACTCTATGGCACAGATCTTTTAACTAAGTACGTAAAAACCAATAAAACTGTTACAGATTAAACTAAAAATTTCACTCATTTTTATTTCATTTTATCTCTAAATCATATAAAACTCTGGCTATGGCAAAGAAGCATAGCAACTTATCTATTAAAAATATTAGTAACAGGGCTAAAACACACTCCAACTTAAAATATTTAATTAAAATATTTACCTCTGTCTCAATATACATGTTAAGAAGATCTTTCCCTAACTGCCAGACCAAGTTGGCTTCGATAGGCAGCTCTACATTCACCACCTTTATTTTGGGCTTTTTAGCTTCTGGAGGCTGGTCAACTTTCTTTTCATTTGCCTTAATAAAAAAAAGAAAGAAAGAAAGAAAAATTCTTAAACCATCCTTGAAAACAAAAATATACATGCTTACTAATGACTTAGGGAAAAACAAAATCCCTAAAATCAAACTGAAAGTATCTTTAAGATCACCTAATTTCCAATTGCCCGTGTGAAATTCACGCAACCATTAAACATATATCGCCTTCATGAATTCACTTATTTTTCTCTCCTTATATTACACTTACTCTCTACTATTAATGTTCTTCCTCTAAAGTCTTTACTTTCTATCCCTTTAAAGCATGTCTGTGAATCCCAGAAGTCAAAATTACTGCCATACTCTTAAATTACAGTCTAGAATCTGACAATAATTTAAGGTGGACTTGATCCACATTACAGATTTTTAAGGATTTACTCAATTCCTAAAATATGTATCTTGGTCCATATGTCCAGGTATTATGCCTGCTTTTTTTTTTTTTGGTGGTACTGGGGGTGGAACCCAGAGGCTTTCTACCTCTGGGCTATACTCCCAGACCTTTTTATATTTTTTATATTTTATTTGGAAACAGGTCTCACTAAGTTGCTGAGAGCCTCACTAAGTAGCTGAGGCTGGCTTTGAACCTGTGCAATCCTCCTGTCTCAGCCTCCCAAGCCTGGGGATTACAAGCGTGCACCACCACGCCCGGCTTATGCCTGCTTTAAATTAGCATTACATTGAATGTCTACTAAAAGCATTCTAATGAACGTGGAGATGTATATATACATATGTACTATTACTACTATTTGCCTTTGAGTTATGTAATTTCTCATAAGCAACTCTGCAAGATTAAAAATAAAAAAGCCTTAAAGTACTTTGCAAATAGGATGATGAGGCAAATGATAATACAGACTGAACATCCATCCCTAATTCAAAGAGTCCCCAAATCTGAAACTTTCTGATTATCCACACGATGCCTGCCGCAAGTAGAAAATCCCACAGCTGACTTCATCTAATTGGTCACAGTCAAAACACAGGTGCCCTAAAAACACTAAAATTACCTTTGGACTATGTTTTTAATAGTACATATGTATATACACATACATACATGAAACAAAAACGATCTTAGCATTTAGATTACTCCTAGCCCCAAGATTTTTCATGTTCATGCAGTTATTCCAAATTTCAAACCTGAAAATCTTTCTGGTGCTAAGTATATTGGATAACATATACTTAAAAATATAATTTATTGTACTCTTTAAAATGGTGTAAATACAGGGCTAAAGAAGTATTTCCTGCAATCTTTAATTTACCAAGCCTTTTTCTGTGTATTTCTATTTCTTCAGGTTCACAGCACATTTCCTACCACAAATAAGAGCACAATTAAGGAGACTCAGCTCTATGATTAGATGATAAAAACCAAGATCTGTAACATGTGTCCTGATTAGCTAGGATAGTAAAATGGCAAGAAAATAACCCACAAGGAACAACAATTACTGTCAGATAATTTGAGTTACAAAGGATATTAAAATGTTTTGCACTATATTATAGTTTCTTCACTCTAATGAAGAAACTTGGACTAAAACACATCTCCCTGACTTGAGTTTCAGTGTTCCTCAGAAAGCCCCTATCCATTATGTAACATGCTGTGTCACTAGTGATGATCTAGTCAGTCAGCCTGCAATTCTATGCCTCCTTCCTTCCAGTGCATACAAGAACCCTCCAATGCAGTACAGTATGCATCCTCTCAGGGTATGACTCACAAAAAAGAAAATGAATCAGGTGAAACCTACACAGAGCAAGACACAGGACTATAAAAGATACCTATGGAGCAAAATGGATGATATAGTACATGCATCACAATTAAACCAACTACTGAGAAACCCAATGTATCACAAAATAGCAGTCCAACATGGAATGAATGATGAATACGTCAAGTATGTGTGATGTTTTAAAGGCCTGTAATTAGTTGTTCAATCAATAACTATGAATATGAGATTCTACTCAATGCCATGCTCTACACAGATGAGCATAAGTTGTTACCTAATGCTCAACTCTAAATTAAGGAGAATGATGTTGAAATTAAGTAAGCTATTTTTTCCCCAAACAATCACCATCATCACATAACTCTAAACAGCAGAAAGAGAAAGCAGTTTTCAGAAATCAGTCAGGAACTACCAATCATATTAAGAGCCTGATGATTAATCAGGACACAGGCAAACTAACACCTAGAAAGTCTTAACTAGTATAAAGTCCATATTGATTCAACCAACAATTCAGTAGTTTCCCTAAAGGTTAAAGAACTCTGTCTTCAGAATGTGAGAGAACCAAACCACCAATGACTAGTTAGTAATTTACATGCAACTGCAGGCAACTTCTGCCAAGCATAGGGCAATTTGAAATAATGGGAACTTCTAAATATCCATCTGACCATGCATGAGCTTTAATAGTTTGATTAGTTGTCATTTTTCAAGGGACATAGCACAACCATTTAATATAGCTTCCCACACCTAGTGTGGAAGCAGAATAAAGGAATAATTTCCTTGAGATGCAATCTGATATACCTTCATATATAGCTTACTGTTTACTAGACTCCTATAGCCCGTGTATTTATCATCTGATTAATTCAAGTGAAAACTGATGGCACAAAACTGGGATGCTATCTGTTTCTGCCTCTGGGATTAGCAAATGCCTCTGTCCTTAAGAAGACAATACATGCTTTGCATTTGCTCTTGTTACTTGAAGTGTCAGTTAAAAGAAACCTTAAGGTCTAAAGCAGTACATTTAATTCTTTTAGTTGAGCCTAAGTACCTCTGATTTTAGCTAAGTAACACAAAATCCTATGTAGAATGAAGTCACTTGGGTCTGCTCTTGAAACCGAAGATTTAATATTGTTAACGATTACATGTTGCAACATTTTCTGATGGAATGAACTAGAAGAGTCACTCACTTTGTCAGCATCTGGGATTTTGTTTTCTTCTGAGGTAAGTTCAGGTGAAGGGGGAGACTGTGAGGTTTGTTGACCATCGGTTTGTACCTGGGGCTGTGTTCCAGCTTCACTGTTGTCTTGCTGGATATTTTTCTGAAATGAAAGCCCAGGCACAAAGGATGTAGAAAGCAGGTGTACTTGTATAAATTTAAAAGGTTATAGGGCACCAAAGACAGTACACTCAATTTCTGAAATCTTAGTAAGTGGGTGGAAAAGATATTGGATAAAAGCAAAATGAATACAAAATACTTGAAGACTTCTTGGAAATTTTTAACCTGTAAAAAATTCTGTGAATGACAGAAGTTAATATAGTTATGTAACACAAGTAGGCATTTGATTGATGTGGTGACAATCAAGAACTTCCCTTTAAGAAACTCTCCCCTAACCTTGTACAGATATTAGCTCTCAAAAGCACAGGAAACAGGTTACTACTCCAGGCCTCTTCCCCCCACACACCAAAAAAGAGCTTCCAAAACCAGCAGCCAACATGCATCTCAACATTATTCCATTTTAATGTACTACGGAGTTATATAATTAGCCAACTAACAGTTATTCCAGACCTTATCACTTTACCTTACAAATACCTGATACCCTCTCTCTCCCACTTTGACTTTGTTATTCAGCTACTTATAACTCAAAAGATCTCAGGATAAAGAATAAATGCTATGTATTAAAAATCCTGACTCAAAATCTGATAGGGGAAAGGAAAATGAACCCGGCAAGTTCTCTGATCTTTTTTTTTTAAGCAGTCCTAGACACCCAATCGTTTTCCATCTTTGGGAGAAGACTGAAACATCCCACTACTCTGTTTGCCTTGAAATAGTCATATTTTTCTCTCAAAGCTTTCAAGAATCTGCATCAGACACTAAAGTACTGAGAAGTCATTACTGATTCCAAAAAGTAAGAGACTGAGAAAGTGTATGACACTAACCATTCAACTCATTATTATGAAGTTTCTAGATGAGAATAAACTAAGATTCGGCAGCTGTTCATGTTCTTTCAGTGTTATAGAAATGATTAGCCGTGACCAAAAGATACACACACTGTCTCACATCTTAACTGAAACAATATACTGCATGACTATTCATTTCAATTATTTCTAATTATTGCTCAGAAATAAACAAGTTCTGAAACACCAAAGCCAATTTTTCCATACAATTAAAAGAAAAAAAGATAGCTTTAATATTTCACTAGTTTTGATAGTAGACTTTTTTCCTTACCATCAGTCAACATTTGACTTAGTCTTAAAAAGAAAAACAACTTTATTTATTCCTATTAAATCATATACCAGTTACTTTAAATTCAGTGTCATAGAATTTAATCACAATACACCAAAATTCTACATATATAATTCCATTACCAAGAACTCTTATAGAAATTTATGACCAAATTTATTTTTTGAAGAAAGTATCTCTAGTTTTCACTACCTTTCTCTTGTAAGATTTAAATCACTTCTATATTCAAATGCAGAGATTTACTCACTAACTTACATCAGTGTCTGGGTTTTCAGGTGGTCTCTGGTTTGGACACTCCATGTCTGCTTCAACAGAAGACATTTCATTTTCCTCAGTTGGGACTTTCTCTACCATAGATGCTGTAGAGATGGTGAAAATGCCATGGGTGTTGACTCGCACTTTGACTTTCACTTTAGATTTCTCTCCATCTTTCTGTGCAGAAACATTTTGAACTATGAAGCGACCTAGAACAAAAAACCCCGACAATTATAGAGACGAATCTAAATCTCTGTAGAGCAGAAAGGAAAAACACAAATGCTAAGAAATAAAGTAATGCTATTTCAAAATTTCCTCCCTAGTCTCAACCAACTTAAAATCTTTTAGCATAAATTATAAAATCATTTACATACAATGTATTTACAATTCTTAAGATTAGTCTTAGTGTGCTGTTAAAATCAAAGGTAAGGTTATTCTTTTTGCTATTTAACACTTACTAGGCAGACACTGGGTGTAAGATACTAATGAAAAGCAGTCTCTGCCTCCTCCTAACCAATTTCTCCAGATGGATGAACACAAACTAAACATGAAATCTGTTAGCAAGTCTAAAGCAGATGCTATCAAGCACATGCTGAATTCGAATCCTACAGTCTGTTAGGCTAAAACTTACATGAATACATATAAGTTATTATATGCAATAGATTAGATCTACCTCATTACTAATGATTAAGGAGTACAGACTTGAATCTTGGCTGTGTGACCTGCTACACATTATTTAACCATCTATACTTTTTCAGAATTAGTGTTTACAATCAGTGCTAACTGAAGAACCAAGTGGTGTTAGTTATGTCTCCACCAGTAGTACTGTTATTCCACAAATTTACTTAACCAAAAAGAAGTATTTTGATGCTGTTATGTACAAAAACATAGTATAAAATTTAATACCCTGGTATTTTATAGTGCCATCTACATAAACACAGAAAAAGTTGTATCTAAATTTTCAGGTCAATGAAAGATGACAAAATAGACCTTGATTACCTGTCAAATTACTAGGTTCAAGAATTAAGTGCCAGCCATGCGTGGTGGCACATGCTTGTAATCCCAGCATTTGGGAGGCTGAAACTTGGAGGATCTCAGTTCGCAGACAGCCTCTGCTACTTAGTGAGGCCTTCTGCAACTCAGTGAGACCCAGTTTCAAAATAAAGAATAAAAAAATAGGGCGGGGGGGGTTATAGCTCGGAGGTTGAATGGCCCTGGGTTCCATCCCCAGACCCACCCACCCCCCAAAAAAGGTGCCAAATTATTCATGGAGAAATAGCATTTACTCTCAGACATCCAGAAAAAAGACTCTCAGGAAAATGGGAGGTGTACTCTCTTCATATATACATGATTATCAATTTTGATGAAACATGAAGCATTAGATGCCATGCTAAACTTAAGAGTTTGGATTTTATCTTCTGCACAATGGGGAATACATAGAATCTATCCAAATATGGTCTATATTTAGTAACTTCTCTATTTTCTTACCAATAAATTGTGATTAATTGTGGCTCAAAATATTTTAGTCTTTAGAATTAAGGAGAAATAAAAACACCACAACTGGTCAGGTCATACCCTTCTAATCATTTCTTTATAAAAAGGAGTTGACCAAGAGTGAATCCTAAAAAGAGCATAGCAATATTGGAAAATTTTATGAGCAGTCTGGGAAAGATACAGATACTATGAGCAAATGTGAATGGACATGTCCTATCACAAAGAAAAATTTATCTAACAAGATCTACCTTTAGATAAAGTTACAATATAAATGTATGCATAGAAAGTAACATCACCTAGAACAAAGGTTAACATTAAAAGCAGCCAGTAAGCCGGGCGTGGTGGCGCACGCTTGTAATCCCCGCGCTTGGGAGGCAGAGACAGGAGGATCGCGCAGGTTCGAAGCTAGCCGCGTGCGCTGGCTTAGGAGACCCTGTTTCCAAATAAAAATATAAAAATAGGTCTGGGAGTGTAGCCCAGAGGTAGAAGGGCTTCCAGGAACCCCAGTACCAAAAAAAAAAAAAAAAAAAAGGCAGCCAGTAATCCTTTAAGTACAGACTATATTAGAATAGGAAAATACTGAATTAAAGTAGTACTAAATATATTACTTGGACATAATAGCAGAACTTCCAAGTCATTTTGTCTCTATTGCGCAGTGTAGTTACCAATAAAATGAAGACGTACATGTTGGAGATTCCTCCAACATATTATTCTAAACATAAAACATCTTCACATGAAATTATGCTAAAAATGAGAGGAAAATTAGTCTGTACACTAACCAAAAAACCAAAATATATGTAAATTTAAAATTGTCACTTACCTATTTTTGCTTCTGGATATGGAACTCCTTGTGGATCAGAATAGAAAGCTTCTAACTCAAAAGGTCCCCTTCTCAAAAAAGTGAGAACTTTGGAATAAGGAGCAGCATGGTTTCGACTAAATACTTCATGAACACTAGAAGAGAAAGGAAAAGTCATTCAAACAGAAAAAATATTTAAGCTTTTGCTACACAAACAGAAGAGAATTTTTGTGTGTGTGTGGCACGCGAGATTGAGCCCAGGGGCATTTTACCTCAAGCTACACTCCCAGCCCGTCCATTTTTTTTTTTTTAATTCTTTTTGAAACAGGGTCTTGCTAAGTTATGAAAGACCTAAGTGGCTGAGGCTGGCCACAAACCAGGATCCTCCTTTCTCAGCCTCCCACGTACTGGGATTACAAACATGCACCACCACACTCAGGGAGAAGAAACTAACTCTTTATCATTTCTAGCTCATCATTTACAATACCAAACTGAGAAATATTTGATAGCTTTGGTTGCTGAAAATCTCAGGTAAATTAAGCATTCTACCATAAAAATCATTTTGTTCTTTACATATTAAAGATTTAGAAGATATTTTCTACTACATACCCTTCAGTATCTTCTGAATCATGGTTCCAGACCAGAGATATTGGAAAAGGAACTGCATCCGTTACAGAAAATTCCCTAACTTTAAACGCTGGGGAAAGGATTGCACACTTAAAAAGAAAAAAATTTAAACAATTATTATTAACATGATTACTGGCCACCCATCTAATCAGATGAGTTAAACAATAATTTAAAAAGTGCTTATAGAACTATGTTATCTTAAGCATAAGGAATTTACTTCACCAACTATTAGCAATGAAAACAACACAGTGAGTATTAGAATAGTAATTGAGTTTTTGGTGTTTGTGTACTACCACAGATTGAACAATGCCCAGCCCTATTTTTTACTTTTATTTTGAAACATGGTCTTGCTAGGTTGATGAGAGTCTCACTATAAGGCTGTCCTTGAACCTGCTATCCTCCTGTCTCAGCCACTCAAGTACTGGTATTACAGGTGTGCACCACCTGCAAACTTAATAACTATTAAGAAATACTGTTCCATTGATTTAGAAAAAAGTTTTATCCTGATAGTTCTTTTTTTTTTTTTTGGTGGTACTGGGGGTGGAACCCAGAGGCTTTCTACCTCTGGGCTATACTCCCAGACCTATTTTGTATTTTATTTGGAAATAGGGTCTCACTAAGTTGCTGAGAGCCTCACTAATTAGCTGAGGCTGTCTTCGAACCTGTGTGATCCTCCTGTCTCAGCCTCCCACGCGTGGCGATTACAAACAAGCGTGTGCCACCACGCCCAGCTATCTGATAGTTCTCTTTTGATGTGTGTTTATATACACATCTACAAAAAGCACTGTCAATGACATTTTCCAAATATCTAAAAAAGTGAGAAAGGAGCCATGCCTGGAGGTACACACCTATAATAAACCCAGCTACTTGGTTGGGAGGCTGAGGCAGAAGGATCTGTAAGTTCAAGGCCAGCCTTGGCAACTTAGTGAAACCCTGTCTCAAAGTAAAAAGGGCTATGGATATAACAAAATAAAAACCTGAAAAGGGTAAAACTCAAAATGTTCATATTTCAAAGTAACTTTCTGAATAAAAAAAGCAGTGACAAATTCAAAATGGGACAAATAGCACCCAATAGAAAGCTAGAAGGTTCATATTTAGATAAGCATCTAAAAGTCATTGAAGAGATGACTAAACTAACCAGACTTAACAGAAAGAAATCAATTCATTTGATTAGTATGGTATCAAGACAGGCAAAAATCAACTCTGCTTCTGAAAGAACCATGAAGTGCCAACATTTTGGGGAACCATTATGAAGGAAAAAGCAAACCCTCACAAAACATAACAGATCATTTGAATACAATGGATAATTAAATAGGCACTATATACATATTCTTTTTTTTATTTATTTTTTGTGGCACAAGTAATGAAACCCAGGGGCATTCCACCTCCGGGCTGCACCCCCATACCTATTTAATTTTTATTTGGAAACAGGTCTAAGTTGCTAAGAGCCTCACTGGGCTGCTACAGTTGACTTCAAACCTATGATAGATCCTCCTGTCTCAGACTCCCAAATACTGGGATTACAAGCATGTAACACTATGCCTGGCACATTCTTCCTTTTTTAAGTATGAAAGTGCACTCTAAAGACCTTTCTTTGCAATCTTATTTATTAAATTTTGTGTGTGTGTGGTACTGGGGATTGCATCCAAGGGCATTCTACCTCTAAACTATATCTTCAGCCCTGTTTTATTTTAAAACACAGTCTAAGTTGTCGAAAACACTGCTGAATTGCTAAGGCTAGAGACTTCATTTTATAATATTCTAATAATGAACTAACATTTTCTTTCTTTTTACTGGTAACTCCCAGTTATGGTGCTTTTGTTTCATGAAACTATGTTTCTGAGGCTGCCTTCCTTGTTTCTTTTTTGGTAATATGAATGGAACTCAAGAGTCACTCTATCTCCATGCTATACCTCCCCTCCCCAGCAGTTTTTATTTTGAAACATGATCTCAATATATTACTGAGACTCTTGAACCTGTGATCCTCCTGTCCCAGCTTCCCAAGTACTGGGATTAAATGTGCCACCATGCCTGGCTTGAGCTGCTTTTATCTGATATGCAAGTTAAGAATTCATTCGGGAGCCCGGTGCAGTGCCACATACCTATAATTCCAATACTTGGGAGAATGAGATAGAAGAATCATAGGTTCAAAGGTAGTGCACATGGGAACTTACTAACACCCTATTTCAAAATAAAAAGAACCTGGAGTATACAGAGGTAGAACGTCCCCGGGTTCAATCCCCAGTACCATCCCCCCAAAAATTTAAAATAGGAGGGTATCTAGTTTCTAAAACCATTTGAAAATCAATTCCTTATTTTATCCAATTACCATTTTAATCCTCTCATATCTATATATCTTATGATAATTGTCACCACTACTACACAGCTAACTTGCTTTACACCTGTGTTTTCTGTAGTACCTAGAAACACACATTTTAAACATCAGATTGACAAACACCAGCTTGGTAGTTTTTTTAATCTCTATAGGACCTTCCAGATTTGAACATCCTAGTCTCCCCTACCGCCTTATGAATTCACTTAAAAGTAACTTCTTGGATCTAATTAGGTGCAGGGCTATTTATTACATTAATTATCAGATGACATGAAGTGAACTGTTTATGGAGAAACACCAAGAGAAAGCAGGGTTGAGAAAGTACCTGTAGTGCACAGCCTCTGGCTACTGCTTCATCTGCATTGAGCGTTGTGCTAATATCTTTTCCAAAGAATTTGGCAATTTTTTCTTTCACGGCTGGAATTCGTGTAGTACCACCAACTATCTCAACAGCACTCACATCTTCTACTTTGAGCTGAGTTTGCTCCATCAATGAATAAAGAGGTATTTCTATTTTTTGCAGGAGTTCAGCACAAAGTTCCTCAAATTGCAACCTTAGCAAATAAAAGGACCACTTTATAAATCATTAGAAAAGTTATCTTATGGCCAGTATCATCTCGTCCTTTTTTAAAAATAAATCTTATTAATCCAGTGAATTTGATATTTTCCCCTTAGATGTCCCAGAGATCCACATGGACCAAGTTAACTACACTGCAGGGGTTTTTCTTCCCCGTTTTTAAATATATAAAACAGGTGCAGAAAGGGGACTAAGTAGAAATCAACTGTATGGGTATTATTAAGAAAAAAACCTCCCTTTTATATTCCCCCCTCCAGTACTGGGGATTGAATCTAGGGGCATTCTACCTCTGAGCTATAACCACAGCCCTCTTTTTTTATTCTTTATCTTGAAACAAGGTTTCACTGTGTTGCCGAGGGTCTCACTAAGTAAGTGAAGCTAGCCACGAGCCTACAATCTTATCTCAGACTCTCAAGTACTGAAATTGCAAGTCTGTGTCACCATGCCCAGTTCCCTATTATATTCTTAAATAGAAGACTAGTGCTGTATTCTACCTCATAAATGTTTTATGTGATCTGATTCTGATTCTCATTACTTTAAATATTTATTTCCATTCACTTAGAAATATCTGTGAAGCTATTATTCATAATTATGAGTCCTAAAACATTAAAAGGTGGGGGAGACCCCAAAAGACTTCCTCCTCACAAGGGCACTTATTAACAAAATTATTTTTTAGAACTGTTTGCACTGGGTGCAAACAGTTGTAACCCCAGTACTTGGGAGGCCGAGACAGGAGGATCGTAGATTTAGTCAGCTCAGCAGCCAGGAGTGGTGGCGCACGATTGTAATCCCTGCGCTTGGGAGGCTGAGACAGGAGGATCACACATGTTCAAAGCCAGCCTCAGCTACTTAGTGAGGCACTCAACAATTTAGTGAGACCCTGTTTCCAAATAAAATATAAAAAAGGTCTGGGAGTATAGCCCGGAGGTAGAAAGCCTCTGGGTTCCACCCCCAGTACCACAAAAAAAAAAAAAAAAAAGAGCTCAGCAACTTAGCAAGGCTCTCAGCAACTTAAAAAGAACCTGTTTCCAAAAAAATAAAATAGGGCTGGGTGGCGGGGTGTAGACCTGAGAGACTGTCCCTAGGTTCAACCCCCAGTACCACATATAAAAAAGAAAAAACCCTCTTTGCAAGCTGGGTGTAGAAGACTGAGAAAGGAGGATGGCAGGTTTATGGTCAGCCACTGAAACTTAATGAATGAGAACCTGTTTTCAAAATAAAGAATAAAACAGGGCTGGGAACATAGCTCAGAGGTATGCCACTGTGTTCAATCCCCATTACCATCAAAATAAATAGGGCTGGGATGATGTAACTAAGAGGTAGAAAACCCCTGAGTTCAATCCCAGGTACCCTCCTCCCAACACACACACAACCTCAATGTTCTACTGGTCATAATCAATGGCCTCTGCAGCCATCAGCCATGTAGCATACAATCCTGAAATGTAGAGCCACATGACCGCCAGCCACAACTACACTTGAGCTACCGTTTAATAAGACTTATTTCATATGCAGACCTTAAGACATACCTGTTCATCTTTCCCGAAACATCTTTATCATTCATAAAGCATTCGATATTCAGTGGTATGTCCGTGCTGTTGGAGCTCATCAGCTTTTTCAATTTTTCACACTCCTGATACAGTCGAAGGAGTGCTCGAATTTTAGATTTTGCATCCAACTTGTATTTAGTTTTAAACTCTGTACAAAAATGTTCTACTAACTTTTCATCAAAGTTCTTTCCTCCTAAGAAAGGATCAAAGGCTGTTCCCAGTACCTAATTCAGTTAAAAAAATACTCTGGTTATTTTCAATCATATTTGTAAGCAGGATCCTAAATATTGCTACTGAAACAACTAAAGGCTCAAGATTTCTATATAAATTACAAAAACATGAAATCCAAGTCAATTAGGAGAAATCGTAACTTTAAAATCCCAATGGAATGCTAAATTTCTAGAATATTTTCGGTGTTTAATGGTTATAGGAATAATCTTAAGCTTGTTTTCTTAAGAAAAATATTTCATAATATGCTAAAACAATTACATCATCTTTATGTAAACCAATTTTAAAAAATAATTCTTTAATAACATCTTTATAAAAAGTTCTTCATTTCAAAAAATAAGCAGACAAAAGCTCACTAGCTTAAACACATCACAAATGGAAACAGCTAATGTTTAGTTACATAGTTCCAATGTACCACTTTACCTTCAATTTTCCCTTGTTAAAAGCACAGGCAGATACTTGAAAGGCTGAGTGTCCCATATCAACAAAGACTACTATCCGAGGTTTCTCATCCGGACTTGGAAGATCCTGCTTATAAATTCCATAATTCAAAGCAACTACAAAAAATAAATGCATTTCAATTCTTTGGTTCACACTTTCTTAGAAATTTCATTGTTACATATAATTTACACATGCAGGAATATACTATAAACAAAGGTGAAAACATATCCTTTTCTTTCTGACTTTATACTGTCTTTCCTGGAATCTAGTATTTTCTTTCTGCCTTTAGAACAATGCTCTAAACATGTCTCATTAGGAGAGATGATGGATAAAACATACATGGCATGGATGCAGTGTCAAAAACAGAATCAGACTCATTTTAAGTACCTACTTCTAACCATGAACTAATTGAGACTGCTTACTCAAAAAATTTATAGCAACTACAGTGGTTGTTTTTATTTATCTTTTTTAAAAGATCTGAGCCTTAGCCGGGTGTGGTGGCGCACGCTTGTAATCTCAGCACTTGGGGGGCTGAGACAGGAGGATCGCACAGGTTCAAAGCCAGCCTCAGCTACCTAGTGAGGCTCTCAGCAACTTAGTTGAGACCCTGTTTCCAAATAAAGTATAAGTATAGCCCAGAGGTAGAAAAAACCCCTGGGTTCCACCCCTAGTACCACAATAAATAAATAAATAAATAAATAAATAAACAAACAAACAAGTAAATCTGAGCCTTAAAAGATTGTTATTTTCTTAATTTTGAAATCAATATATTTCTGTGGGGGGGGGGTAATGAGCACTGCATCCTCAGAGGCATTCAACCTTTGAACTACACCCCTCGCCATTTGGAAATAGGGTCTTCTAGGTTAATGAGAGTCTCACTAACTGTTGAGGCTGTCCTTGAATCTTTGATTCTCCAACCTGAGCCTCCCAAGTACTTGTATTACTGGCATGCACCACCGTACCTGATCACATTGGTTTAAGCATTCAATGTTCAACTTAGTGAGGCTCTCTGCAACTGAGACCAAGTTTCAAAATAAAGAATAAAAAATAGGGCAGGAGGTGTAGCTCAGAGGTCGAATGCCCCTGGATTTCACCCCTAGACCCCCCCCAAAAATAACTTTCTAATAATAACAGATTCATAAATTTGGCAAAGCCCTAATCTCTAATTAATTAAAGAGAAACACCTGAAGAGGTACAATTTTTGCTTTCAAGTCTAATACACACTTTTTTAAAAATCTGTATTTCTATTTTTTGTGGAAGAGATTAGTACCCAGGGTGTCTTTACTATAGTTTTATGACACATTCATGTTTACACACAATACTACAGTACACATACCAGCTGTCATGTCATTCATAAGTCTTAAGCAGTTTAGGCCAACAATCTGGGCAGCATCTAATACTGATCTCCTCTCAGCATCTGTGAAGAATGAGGGGACCTGTCAATAAGAAAGAGAAAGAATTTCACCTTATCTAGAATACAAAAATATTTCAATTCTCACAAACCACTTATAATAAAATTCACAGCAGTCCAACTAAGTAAGTAGGTGCCTACCCTGGTCCCAATATAGAAATAGAATAGAAAAAGAACTTTACATTTAGTTTCTATTACTTTTGTAAAGATTGCCTCAAAGTTGAAGTATCAAAGTAATCTTTATGATAACCAAACTTTAATTTGAAATAAAAATTAATCAGGAATATTCATAAGATATTGAAAATTATTTAAATTCAGCAGAATTCTTTTTAAGTAGATGAAATACTGCTTGCAAAATAACCTCAAACTTCTTCTTTTTTTTTTTTTTTGGCAGGTCTGGATGGAACCCAGGGGCATTCTACCTCCAAGCAACATCCCCAGCCACATATATATATATATATATATATATATATATATATATATATATATATATATATATATATATATTTTTTTTTTGGGTGGTACTGGGGTTCCTGGAAACCCTTCTACCTCCAGGCAACACTCCCAGACCTATTTTATATTTTTATATTTGGAAACAGGGTCTCTTAAGCCAGCGAGGCTGGCTTTGAACCTGTGCGATCCTCCTGTCTCCACCTCCCAAGCACGGGGATTACAAGCATCCACTACCATGCCCGGCCCCAGCATATTTTTTAATTCTTTATTTTGAAACAGAGTCTCACTAAGTTGCAAAGGGGCTCACTAAGTAGTATCTGAGGATATCCATCAACAGTAATCCTTCCTGTCTCAGCCTTCCCAAATGCTGGGATAACCTCAAATTTCTACTGATATGTGGAAATTACAATGCTAAACCAACATTTAATATTAAATATAATTAAATTCTAGGTAAAGACTTTCAGAACTTCAAGGTAATACAGAACTAATTCTAGCATATACCATTGCCCTTGCTTTTACTATTCACTGAATATTAATAAAGGGGATACTTTTTATTTCAGTAGGTAAGTGAAGATTAAAAAATGCTTCGTGTCAAAGCCTTCTGTTCATTTTTATTGATCACAAATAATGTGTAAAATTATATGTACTCGCCGGGCGTGGTGGCGCACGCTTGTAATACCCGCGCTTGGGAGGCGGAGACAGGAGGATCGAGCTGGTTCAGAGCCAGCCTCGCTGGCTTAAAAGACCCTGTTTCCACATAAAAAAGTAAAAAATAGGTCTGGGAGTGTAGCCCGTGGGAGTGCATTCCGGAGGTAGAAGGGCTTCCAGGAACCCCAATACCAACCCCCCCCAAAAAAATTATATGTAATCAACAATAATCAAAGTTTACTGCTAATTTTAATAAGAGGTACAAGAGGCAAAACAGCTCAAAGGTTGAAGTTTCTGATGATAATGATTTATACTTCTACCTCTAAATAATTCTTTTGACTGCCATCTGGGGCAGCAGTTTTTTTTTTTTTTTTTTTGGTGGTACTAGGGGTGGAACCCAGAGGCTTTCTACCTCCGGGCTATACTCCCAGACCTTTTTTTATATTTTATTTGGAAACAGGTCTAAGTTGCTGAAAGCCTCAGTAAGTAGCTGAGGCTGGCTTTGAACCCATGCAATCCTCCCGTCTCAGCCTCCCAAGCACGGGGATTACCATACCCGTGCGCCACCATGCCCGGCTTGGGGCAGCATTTTAACTAGAACATTCTCAAGGAAAAAAGTAATAACATATTTATAGAATCACTTTTAACTAGAAAAGAACCTAATAGAAAATTCCACTTCAAATTTTTTCAAAATATTTGTAGGTGCTTCAGAAAGAAATATTGCAACTAATGTCTGAAGGGCTATAGGAGAAATTTAAGTCCTTCTGCCTCAACTTTTTCAGATTCTAGGCTATAGTTCCATCCAGGCCAGCCACAAAGTTCACACTGTAATGTAACTTCATCTGATGTAACTTCATCTGATGAAGCTGAGTCCATTACAGACAATCCTAATGCAAAGCCAAACCACAGATCAGGAGGTAACCCTGGTTATATGTGAAAGCACAATATACAATTAAATTTTCTGGTGTCAAAATATAGAGTGAGCTGGGCATGGTGGTACCCGCTTGTGTAGTCCTAGTACTTGGAATCGAGGATTTGTAACCAGCTTCAGCTACTTATTGAGGCCCCCTCCAACTTAGTGAGACCCTGTTTCAAAATAAATAAAAAATAGGGCTGGGGTGTAGATATGAAGTAGAATGCCCCCAAGTTCAATGCTTAGTACTGGGGGAAAAAAAAAGTGGTTTTTGTCCATTTTAAATATTCCTTGAAAATCTACCTTTCCACTGAAAATAGCAGAATTGCCAGTGCTAAAAATATAGGTCTTATCACTACTGGTAGGCTACATTTTGTGTGTGTGTGTAGTACTCTTAATTTTTTGAAACAGGGTCTTGCTGAATTGCGAAAGGCTTCGTTAAGTAGCTAAGGCCATCAGCAAACCATAATCCTCCAGTTTCAGCCTCCTGAATGCTGAGCAAACAAGCGTGTGCCACCACATCCAGCTTGGTAAGCTACATTTTAAAACTAAACAGAGTATGGAGCTCTTGCACCTGTGAACACCTCTAAAATATACAAGAGGTGTGATACTATACAATTAACTGCAATATTGCAATCTATTTTTCAAAATGACCCACAGATTTTGTTTTACAACTCCAGTAAAGAACCCTGGCACCTTCTAGCTAAAAATATCACTGAACTCTTCTTTGAAATGCTTCAAAACATTAATACAGTTTAGCTGAATTGTGATTTCTAATAATAAAATAGTTTTCACACATTTGATACTTAAGAATATAAAGAAAGCAAATTAAAAAGGCAATGCCTTTCAGAATTCTACTTACTGAAATAACACAATCTGTGACTGGCTTTTTAAGGTTGTTCTCAGCAGTTTCCTTTAACTTAGTCAACAACATGGCTGTTATCTGCTCCACACTAAATAGATGTTCTTCATCCATGTACATTACCTACATTGAGAGGGAAACAAATTATAAAAGCCTTAACATTCTGAAGTTATTAACACTTCCAAGTATTAGCACACATTCTTTTCCACAAATTCATTAAAAATGGGAACAGAAAGAAAAGGGAAAAGGGGTTCCCCAGAGATAAAAGGGATGAAAAAACTCTAGGGCAGATTTCTCCTTATTTAAAGTCTGAGTCAAAACACTATAGAAGATAGTATATTTCCACTGAAGAGATATATTACAGGAATAAATATTACTGTGTGCTGATAAAACATGAATGCCATTAGTAGCTTAAGTTCTTATGACCCTACTGCTCTCCAAACAATTCCAACTAGGTTGTCTTAAAACAGACATTTTTTGACCTGTGACCACCATTTCAATTTTTTTAAACATCATTAAAAAAAACTGAAGTTTTCTAAATGCCAAAAGTTTGAACACAAATTAAGTTATAGAGGTAAATAAATTGTATTTAAAATATTTCACAGTATTTAGCATCTATTTACTATATTTTAAACAGAATTAAATTTAAAAAACCTTGCCTTCTCCAACTAAGACATCTGAGTGAATAATTATTAAAAGCTAGTATTAGTCTCTATAGACAAACAGTCTTCCATTAAGGAACCTATGGTTACTCGACTACATTACCTTAATTCCAACACCACCATTTTTCATTGGAACCAAATCATAACTTAAGTTTTCCTTCTCCTTTTGAATGAAGGGGTCGTTGAATGCTCGGCCATGAAATCTCTTAAAGTTAGACACTGTATTGTTTGCATGAGTGATTTGCTGCAAAAGAAATTTGAGATTTTAAATTTTTTCTCCATTTTTGTCACTTACCAATATCTACAGCAATCCCCCCCCCCCAGTACTGGGGATTGAATCCAGGGGCATTCTACCTCCAAGCTCCACACCCAGCCCTATTTTTTATTCTTTATTTTGAAACAGGGTCTCATTAAGTTGTGGAGGGCTTCACTAAGTAGCTGAGGTTGTCCAGTAATGATACTCCTGTCTTAGCCTCCCAAATGCTGGAATTACAAGCATGTACCACCACACACGGCTTACAGCAAATTCTTTAGATGGTCATTTGCACAACTCAAACTAACTCTAGGTATGCCCAACTTCCCTGGGGCTCTGAATTTCCCACCAATAAAGCATTGTTTGTTCTTCTTCCATCATTGAAAACACCAGAAGGAAAACAGAAAGGAGAGGTAATAGTGTCATCACACACTTCAAACCAGATTTCAAAAACTATTAAGAAAAGCATAAAGACAACAAAACTATTCCCAAAGCCCTAAGTACCTAATAACTGACACCACTTCATTTTATTCCCTTTTTCTCCCAATTAAACTTATAGTATTATACCCAATGAATGAACAAATAGGAGTTCTAGTAGCAGATGCCAAATTACATTTTTTGTTGTTTTTGCTGTACTGGGGATTGAATTCAGGTGTACACTACTAATACATCTTCAGCCCTTTTTGGGGTTTGAGACAGGGTCTCATTAAGTTGCCTACACTAGCCTCGAACTTACAACTCTCTTGCTTCAAGCTATGATCAGGTGTACCACTGTGCCTAGCTCAAGTACAGTTTTTCAAAGAAAGAGTTCACTTTTAAGCTAGGCATGGTGACACACACTTGTAATCCCAGTACTTATGGGGTTGAGATAAGACAATCACAGGTTCAAGGCTAGCCTCAGCAACTTCTGGAGACTCTATTTGAAAGTTGTAAAAAAAAAGTTGGGTGTGGTAGCACACACCTATGATCCCAATACTAGGGAGGATGAGAGAGGACTGCAGATTTGAAGCCAGCCTCAGCTACCTAATGAAGTCCCCACAATTTAGTGTGACAGGGTTTCAAAATAAAAAATGAAATAGGGCCAGGGTATAGCTTAGAGGTAAAAAAGACCTAGGTTCAATCCCCAGCACACACACACACACACTCACAAAAAAAAAGCAGCACATTTTTATAGTCTAATACACTGTTACACAGCCAGGACAAACATTTTATGCCAGGAAATACATACATGGATTTCCACTTTTCTTTTCTTTGAAGGGGGGGGGGGTTCTGGGGATGGAACCCAGGGGCATTCGACCTCCAAACTATACTCCCTACCCTATTTTTTAAATTCTTTTATTTTATTTGAAACAGGGTCTAAGTTGCAGAAAGCCTAAGTAGCTGAGGCTGTCCAGGAACAGCGATCCTCTGGTCTCAGCCTCCGAAATGCTGAGGTTACAAGCCTGTGCCACCACACCTGCTTCCACTTTTCTTAACAGCAGCATGAAATGCTACCTATATCAAAAGGTAAGGCTAATTCAAGAAGTTTTTAAATGACAATGTTTTCAACTGCATATGCATATTTTAGAGGTCACAATTTATAAAGACACAACTCAACTTCTTTTATACATGTTAATAAGTAGGTGGTCTGAAATTTTAAAAAAAATTGGAAGAAAATATCCTAAATTGTTATCAGACATTAATTAATCTACGCTAGTTAAAGTGGTCAACTATTTTAGATAAGATCTGGATTAAAAAGCCCCACTTCAGCATTCAGCATTTATCACTCAAACATCAGTGGGAACCTCTTTTAAAATAATAGACAGGAGTGGTGGCACAGGCTTGTAATACCAGTACATAGGAGGCTAAGACAGGAAGATTGCACAGGTTCAAAGCCAGGCTCAGCTACTTAGTGAGGCTCTCAGCAACTTAGTGATATCTTTTTCCAAATAAAGTATAAAATAGGTCTGGGAGTATAACTTGGAGGTAGAAAAGCCCCTGGGTTCCACCACCACCACAGGAAAAAAAAAGAAAAAGAAAGTTAAAATGAAAGAATAAGCACTATGACTTCTATCAGCGTGAAAATGCCAAAACACTTTACTATCCACTTTTTTCTCTGAACTACTTTTAAAAACAAGAATATGACTTCACAATACCAGTAATTCAAACAGTATGGAAGGTAAACATGTTTAAGTCCTAAAATCCTTCAAAATTCTAAAACTAAGATGACTTATGTCTAATGGTCTATGGGCCAGTTCTAAGATTTAAGTGATTCTCCTCATACAAATATAACAATGCCAACAGAAATTGAGGTCTGGTATATCAATAAGAAACATTTAGGAATCACTCCACTAAAATTCCTCTCTCCTTTTGAGCAAGTCGTTTTTCGTGTAAGTGGTTTTCTTCTTTCTTTTTTGTTCTTTTTCCTGTATCTCTTCCAAACTAGCCACGATGCAATACTGAAACATATTTCAAGGCTTAGGGTTTTGTTTTGTTTTTTGGTGGTACTGGGGTTCTTGGAAGCCCTTCTACCTCCAGGCTACACTCCCAGACCTATTTTTACCTTTTTATTTGGAAACTGGGTCTCCTAAACCAGCGTGCGCGGCTGGCTTCAAACCTGCGCGATCCTCCTGTCTCTGCCTCCCAAGCACAGGGATTACAAACTTGCGCCACCATGCCCGGCAAGGCTTAGGGTTTTGTTTTTTTTTTTTATGGTACTGGAACTTAGAGGCTTTCTACCTCCAGGCTATACTCCCAGACCTTTTTCTATTTTATTTGGAAACAGGGTCTCACTAAGTTGCTGAGAGCCTCAGTAAGTAGCTGAGGCTGGCCTTGAACCTGTGCGATCCTCCTGTCTCAGCCTCTCAAGTGCAGGGATTACAAACGTGCGCCACCACGCCCGGCATAGGCTTAGGGTTTTGTAAAGAGAAAAAGATGAAAATACATTTCAGATTTCTTTTAACACCAAAATATTTTGATCACTGCTATTCAACAGAATTTTGACGAAGCCGGGAGTAGTGGTGCACGCTTGTAATCCCAGCATTGGGGAGGCTGAGACCAGAGGATCGTGGTTCGCAGACAGTCTCATCTACTTAGAGGCCCTCTGCAACTCAGTGAGACCCTGTTTCAAAATAAAGAATAAAAAATTGGGCAGGGGGTGTAGCTCGGAGGTCAAATGCCTCTGGGTTCCATCCCCATACGTGGGGGAAAAAAAATTATGATGAAATCCGTAAATGAAAGCCATCTAAATATTATTTAACAGCTACATGAAAAATAGCAGGTATGTTTAAAAAGGGCAATCAAAGTCTTCAAAATCTTGTGTATTTTTTACTTTTTCCCTATTTCAAGTAAACCAGCCACATTTCAAGTACTCAATAGCCACATGTAGTAAAAAGCTGCCATATTAGCTTAGGTTGGAACAAAAAAGTTCTACTAGACTCACCTTAATTATTAAGGTAATGTGAAAAAGCTTTTAAACACAAAAGTCCCTTCTATAAAAAGTAATTTTAATTTTTAAATGTATATCATGAAAAACTACACTTGAAAAAATTTCAAGTGTCTTGTTGGCCGATTGAAAAGTTAAAGTGGATCTTACTCATAAAATAAGAGAAAAGGAACAAAAAGGAAAAATAACCATCTGGGGAATTAATAGAAAACAACTGAATTACATTTTTATAACTCAAAAGAAAATAAGCTTAGACACTTCATATTCTTATGTCGCTTGATATTTTGCTTTTAACACCTCACCCTTGAAAAGTGATCAGAATTATCTTGAAGAACATACCTGATTTTTGGCTGCAACTCCAATTGTTCTGTTTTTTGATCCAAATGATATGACTGATCTATAAGAAATAAACCAAATGTTTCAAAAACGTTAAAGAGCATAAATGTGGACATCTTAAATGACAAGAAAATTCTAAGAAAAATGCAAGGGGGGGGCACAGTGTACAAATGCAGCACAATATTCAGAAAAGGGGACTACGCTTTATTGTGCCTCTGAGAATATAATCAGTGATAATCCTACTGTCCAAAAAAAAGTATGCTTGTAGTTTGGGGGTCATTTCTCCTCAACAACTCAGGTATTAATATAATTAACAGGTCTCCAATCATTTAAGAATTGAACATTAATTCTGAAAATACTTTGAATTTGTTTGGCCTTACACATGACTAACAAAAAAATAAGGTGTATGCCAGGTGTAATGGTGCACACTTGTAATCCCAGCGCTTGGGAGGCTGAGACAGAAGGATCACACAGGTTCAAAGCCAGCCTCAGCTACTTAGTGAGGCTCTCATCAACTTAGTGCGACCCCGTTTCCAAATAAAATATAAAATAGGTCTGGGAGTATAGCCTGGAGGTAGAAAAGCCCCTGGGTTCCACCCCCAGTATCACACACACACAAAAAGGTGTAACTTTACGTCTCATAGCCGTAACTCTGTACAAATCTGACATTGTTATACCTATTCTCATCCTGATAAACCACCTACCTCTTTAGGATCCAATACTTTTTATGGCACCTCAAGCAAATAGACCTAAGTTATGTCTAGAGGTTCCTATCTGGAGAGGACCAAATAAATTGATACAGAACAAATTAGAGAGAAAAATGGGATATAAATATTGAAGAGTGAATAACATATTAAATTTGCTTTGAAGAGATGAAAATCGACTTCTGTGAGATGGCTTTCTTAGCAATGGAAATGAAATGCTTAGTAACAAAGGATAGACAGGATCAAGAAGTCTTGTGAGGAGGAGGTAGTGATTAAGGTTTTGCATTAGAGAAGTAATTTAATTGTGCATTACTAATCCCAACCTAATCTAATTTTGAATTAGAGTTACTCCTACATCCGTGAAAGTGATGAGTAAAACAGAAATATATCGAGGACACTTAAAATTTGTTGTTACAAACATCCTGGACCTGGATTATCTGGGCAAGTGCTAAAACTCGTCCTAAAAGCCAGAAAGATATTCAAACAGATATTAGACCTTTAAAAACTACAATCCAAGCCGGATGAGGTGGCGCACGCTTGTAATCCCAGCATTGGGGAGGCTGAGACCAGAGGATCACTGTTCACGGATAGCCTCAGCTACTTAGTGAGGCCCTCTGCAACTCAGTGAGACCCGGTATCAAAATAAAGAATAAAAAATTGGGCAGGGGCTGTAGCTCGGAGGTCGAATTCCCAGACCTGCAAAAAAAAAAAAAAAAAAAAAAAAAAAGTCCAGCACTTAGGAGGCTGAGACAGGAGGATCACACAGGTTCAAAGCCAGCCTCAGCTACTTAGTGAGGCTCTCAACAACTTAAGTGAGACCCTGTTTCCAAATAAAGTATAAAATAGGTCTGGGAGTATAGCCTGGAGGTAGAAAAGCCCCTGGGTTCCACCCCAAGTACCACAATAAATAAATAAATAAATAAATAAGCAAGCCCAAAAACAGTATCCTCCTAATCTCAGTCACTAAACACTTACAAAATGGATCTACTAATTAAACCAGAAATTAACAGTAGCCAATGCAGTTAAATATAATTTAATAAACATATTAAGAGAAATTCCAATACTACTTTCATTTTACATTTTTCAGAGCCATAACCTATTTGTCTTTAGTTACATTGTATACTAGAGGTAACACCCCACCACCACTTTCCTTTGAACAGCTTTTCTTTCTCTTATTGGTTCAAAACGAACAAAGATGTAAACTGCTCGTAGGGGTGAAAGCCTGAAATACTGTCATCTTTCTTACTGAACTCCAATTACAGAGTCCTTAGCACTGCCAAAGAGACCACAATTGATTTTCAAAGAGGTAGGTAGATACTTGGGTTGCTCTGGAGTAAGTTACTAGCAGCCAATGTTGGCTTATTTTCTGATTTTCCATTCACTTTCATAAATGGTTCATTGCACGCAAATGAGTATATAAAGCCAGTCATTTAATCTTTACATTCGATGCTTCATCTTACCATTTCTGGCTTTAGAGTATTTGAATAATAATTTTTTCCTTGAAAAGTACGCAGTTGTTTTCATCAATGCACACGCAAAGATGATTGTAATATATTTTCCGCATAAAAGAACCTCCTAGAAGAGTTGCTTTTTAAAATGTTACCATTTGCCTAACCCATGCTGGTGTACAGTGTAACATTTAATTTGGTGTCAACATCCATCCTTCCCGTCGAAACCTGGCACAAAACTATGCTGTTTTTTATTTTTGCCTTTAAATTGTGTAAAACTAATGAATTAAAAGCCTCAGCGTAGAATTCCTCATGAACCGCTTCTACGATGAGTAAAATAGGTGGTTTCCATCTTCCGAAAAATAATTCCGGGCACTAAGGCACACAATGTTAGCAACCAAAGCAGTAGGTTAAAAAGAGGTGGATTAATCTTTCACGGCAGTGTTTCTGCGGTCGCTAACAACAGACTGCCCCCCCTGGCCCAGCAGCAGCGCCCAGGCTCTGGAAGGTTCCAGTTCGAGATTCACAATGCGGAAGAAAAGACTCGGTAGCCGAGGGAGGGGAGCCGGGGGCGGCCCCGCCAGCTCGGAGAACACGGGTGGGAACCGGGGGCGGCCGAGAAGGCGCAGGCTGGCGCCCGCTGGGAACCGCGGCCGAAGTCCCGGGCTTTGCCGCAGCCGGGACTCCAGAAGGAATTCTGCCCCGGGTGACGACCGCGGGAGGCTCGACTCCCGGACGCCCGTCCTCGCGAGCCCCCGACCCCACGCCGCGCGTGGCGGCCCCCGGCCCGCCCAGGCCCGCGCGGGCGCGGCGCTCGCCACCCCGCCGCTGCGCTCCGGGCCCCAGAACCCGCCCCGGCTCCCACTTACGGCGTGCACCGGTCGCTGAACTCGTTGGCGATGGTCTCGATGCCCCCGGCCCGGGCCACCGCGATGTAGCAGCTCTGCGAGCCCACGTCCAGCCCCACCACCGACATGGCCGGCTCGCGCGGTCCGCCTCCGCCTCGGTCTGCGTGCTCCGGGCCGCTCGCTCCGCCTGCTCCGCCGCCGCCGGGCTCGGGTCCTCGGTGTGCGGCGGCGCTTCTGTGGCGCGGGTCGGACGCTCGGCTAGGGAGGCGCCTCCGGCTTCCCGGGGCCGCGGCGCGGGCAGGGGAGCTGCCGGGGGAAGGAAGGCGGCGCTGGCCTCCGCGGCGCGATCCGCACTTAGAGCTGCCGGCCTCGCTCCGCCGCCGCCCGCTCGCACACCGGCGCTCAACTACGGACCCAAAAGGGGAGGTCCCACTTCCTCCGCCTTATGTATTGCACTGATGAGAACTTTCCAGAATCTGCGGCATTTACTCACCGGCGCCTCCACCGGCCCCTACACGTGCCACTTCCGCTTCCTCCTTCTCGAGCCTTCTCGAAAGATTCTAACCAATGGGTGGCCGGTCCCCGGAAGGCGCCCGCCGTTGCCATGGTGGCAGGCCCGCCGCGGCGGCGCCATTGGCACTAGCAGGCTGGGCTGGCCCGCCTCCGCTCCGCCTGCTCTAGCCAGACGCTCAGGGTCCGGCTCACAACTCGGGCCCGAGAGAATGACTCGGAAGCTCATAACCTTTCTAATCGACTCGGGCGGTGGTGTTAGGCTCCCCCAGACTATAAAGGGAGAGTGAACGGACGGAGATGAACCCCACTACTGTAGAGAACCCCCCCCACCTCCGGCGCTGGGAAGTCCGAGCAGCTGTCAGGAGAGCATGCCGGGAAGCGTAGTCCAGCTAGAGATGTGGGCGCCTTGCATGCTGGGACAAGTAGTTCCGGCCGCAGTGCGTGCTGGGACCCGGCTTTGTCTTGGGGGTTCTGGGAGAAGCTGGGCTGTCTCTCTCTAGCTCTTTCGCGCGCATTCTCTGGCAATGGGCGGTTATTTTGTTTCTTAGTTTTGTATTTGCTTGCATTCTTGCCGCATTAACCCGAACAAGTGATGCATTCCGTCTTGGAAGGAGGAACATCAGCTTAAAGCTCTTATTGGAAGCACGATGTTCGTGTTAAAATGTTTTATTCATCAGCCAGCAGGATATTTTTTGAATAAAATGTCAGGTCTTTTTAGAAAGCAGTTTTTAGTTACTATGTAATTTGGAAGGCTATCTGTGGTGTCACTTTCTGCTTACTTTTGATACATCTGATTTAAGCAGACTTTGTTCCACCGTGCCGCTCCTAATCGTAAATTAATAAGTAAGTTTTTCTTTCTTTCTTTTTTTTTTTTTTAGTTTGAAACAGGGTTCTTTCCCAAGAAAGCGGAGACCCATGAATTTTCGCTAAGTAAGGCAACGAGCAGAGGAAGAAAATGGGAACTGTGCTGCTGGTATCATCCGTTTTTTTTTGTTTTGTTTTTGTTTTTTGTTTTTTAATACCTTTTCTGTCTTTTTCAATTTGGTCAAAAAGAGTTCGTGTTTACTTTAACTTGGGCACGTAGAAATTAGCATAGTTTGTATGCATGTTACTAGATAGGTGTGTAATTGAATAGAGTTGTGACTTAAAGTTAGGAAAATCTTAACGCAGGAGAAGTATGACAGTTCCTTCTTGTCCAATGAACCAAGTATGATAGATGCAAGGTCAGAGGCCCAGGTTTATGTTACATGTAAAATAGACTATATGTTTTCTGATGGTTGTCTGCCATTAGAAAAGTTAGTTGACCTTAATTAAACAGCTTCACTTGCCTTTAAAATGAGCACAATACTAGTAACTATCTCGGGGTGGTTGTATTCTTAAATTTGAAAATATGGTTAGCTGTAGTGATTTTTCCATGCATTCCCAAAATCTTGACCTCTCCAGCTCTTATTTATGAAATCATATTAAAGCCCATGGAAACATAGTAATTTTGAACAGAAAAGATCTTTGGGATTATTTGGTTGGCTTCCCACATTTTATATGAGGAAACTGCAGAGAGGAATGCAGCCAGACAGATTTGGGTCAGGTTCAAATCCTGGCACTCACTGCTAAGAGGCTTTATAAAAAGGACAGCTTTTAAGAGCACCAGCCCTCCTGGAGTTAAACTTCATGGGCTTTCATCCTGGCTGCTCCTATTAATTTGTGAGCTTGTGTAACCTTGATATAATTGCTAACCCTGTGTTTTACCTCATAGGGCTTATGTAATGATAAAAAAATGTATATAAAGCACAAAACGTCATTATTATGTAATAGTACTGACTTTAATACTGGGCAAACCTATAAAACGGAAACAATACTATTTTTGCTGGAATTTTGGAAGTATTAGGTATGAATAAAACATCTAGTATGGTAATTAATCATTGTAGTAAAAAAAAAAACACTAAGAAAAGTTGATACCAGAATTTTCATCTCATTTCATACTGCTGTGGCTTCTGAGTTGTACAGTCATGTTGTTATTTAATCAGTTCACTTAACTATTTATTTACAAAACAGGTGCTTAATGAGAAGCCATAAGAATTACTTACTGGAGCCAGGTGTGGCCCCGGCCACGTGGCATGGCTGAGCACACTTGTAATCCCAGCACTTGGGAGGCTGAGACTGAAGGATTGTAGGTGCACAGACAGCCTGAGCAACTTAGTGAAGCCCTCCGCAATTTACTGAGACCCTATTTCAAAATAAAAATATATAATAGGGCTGAGGGTGTAGCTCAGAGGTAGCATGCCCCTGTATCCAATCCCCAATACCACAAAAAAAAAAAAAAATTACCATATTTGTTATGGAAGTAAAGTGCTTGTTAGTGCTTGTTAGCCTTATGGTGGTGCACACCTGTAATCCCATTTCTTGGGAGGCTGAGGCAGGAGGATTACAGGTTTGAGGCCAACTTCAGCAATTTATACCCTCAGCAACTTAACAAGACCCTGTCTCAAAATAAAAAATAAAAAGGACTAGGGGTGTAGTTCAGAAGTTGAATACCCCTGGGCACAATACCCAGTCTCCACAAAAAAAAAAAAAAAAAAAAAAAATTGTCATTTTGGTAACTTTATTATATTTTATTACTAATGTAATTTTTATCACACAAAAATTTCCCCACACTATTTTGTCAGTGTCAGAAATTTTGAACTGAAACTTCAATTAGGTAAAAACAGCCCCCACAAATTCTTGTTATGTAATTATGTATCAAGAGGTAAACATAGCATTAAGGTGAGCTAATTCTTTTTTTTTAATTTTTTTATTTATTTTTATTTTTTTTTTTACTCACTTGTCTTTTTTATTTATTTATTTATTTTTGGTGGTACTGGGGGTGGAACCCTGAGGCCTTCTACCTCTGGGCTATACTCCCAGACTTATTTTTATATTTTATTTGGAAACAGGGTCTCACTAAGTTGCTGAGAGCCTCACTAAGTAGCTGAGGCTGGCTTCGAACCTGCACGATCCTCCTGTCTCAGCCTCCCAAGCGCAGGGATTACAAGCGTGCGCCACCACGCCCGGCAAGGTGAGCTAATTCTATGTGTTAGCAGCTGCCATTGCAGATACTGAGTTTTATTGCTTTTTTTTTTTTTTTTCGTTGAAACAGGTTCACTGAGTTGCAAAGGGCCTCACTAAGTAGCTGAGGCTGGCCATGAGCCCAGATCCTCCTGTCTCAGCCTCCCAAATGCTGAGAGTGTGCTACCATGCTTAGATTGCATATTTGTTTTTAAAAGCAAGAAGGTAGCCAGGCATCGTGGTGCATGCTTGTAATCCCAGTACCTGGGAAGCCGAGACAGGAAGATCACAGGTTCACTGCCAGCTTCAGCTACTTGGTGAGGCCCTCTGCAAGTTAATGAGATCCTGTTTCAAAATAAAGAATAAAATAATAGGATGGGGTGTAGCTTAGGGATAGAATGCCTGTGAGTTCCATCCCCAGTCTCCCTCCCCAACACACACAGCAGAAGTTCCTCAAAATTGGAAGCAGAGACAACCCCCAGAGAAGGAAAAAAAAAAAAAGTAAAGTTAAAAGATGAAAAGTACAAACAAAAATGCCATTGAAGCCAGGCATGGCGGTATACACCTATAATCGCAGTACTTGGGAGGCTGAGATAGGAGAATTGCAGGTTCAAAGCCAGTCTCAGGAACTTAGTGAGGCCCTATTTCTAGGTTAAAAAAAAAAATGAGGCTGGAGTTATCACTTGGAGGTAGAATGCCCCTGGGTTAATTCCCAGTACCACACACACAAAGCAATAATATGTGATATAAAAAGCTATGACTAGCTTCCTAGGAAGAAAGAAATGGGCAAAGGAGCCAATATGTAGATAAACAGGAACAAGCACATGACCTTCTACTTCTGTTGTATCTTGGTCCCTTTGAATGCAGCCCAGAGGTGGGTGCTCCAGGGTTACAGAAGTAGCATAAAGCTTGTTACAGATAAAGACTTGCTTTGTATGGCTTCTCTATAATACCAGTGCATCATGAAGGCTCAAATATGTGAAATTTTGTTTATTTGAGCATCTTTGTATATTTGCTTATTAGAGGATTTTTTTTTTTTTTTTTTTTTTTTTGGTGGTAGTGGGGGTGGAATCCAGAGGCTTTCTACCTCCGGGCTACACTCCCAGACCTTTTTTATATTTTATTTGAAAACAGGGTCTCACTAAGTTGCTGAAAGCCTCACTGAGTAGCTGAGGCTGGCTTCGAACCCGTGCGATCCTCCTGTCTCAGCCTCCCAAGCGCGGGGATTACAAGAGTGCGCCACCACGCCTGGCTTAGAGGATTTTTATTTTCTTCTGTGTATTTAAACTCATTATTTAAAAGTTAATTGGCACTAGGTATGGTGGCACACACTTGTAATCTCAGTACTTGGGAGGCTGAGATAGGAGGATTGCAGGTTCACTGCCTGTGTCAACTACTTAGGCCCTCTGCAACTTAATGAGACCCTGCTTCAAAAAGTAATGAAAAATAGGGCTAGGGGTATAGCTCAGAGATAGAATGCCCCTGGGTTCAATCCCCAGTACCAAAACAAAACAAACCCCCACAAAAAAAAAATCCAAAAAAAAACCCCAAAAACTAATTGGCTTTGCTAAGATTTCTTTTGTCCTTATTTTAGGTTATATTAGAATGAGCATCTAAAATGAGGAATGTATGCATGAGGATATCATGCTGGGAGCAGAGACATACAAAAGATAGATATAAAATTAAGGAGACTTGATAAAGTTAAGGAGACTTCATCCTATCTGCAGACAGCATATAGGAGAAACATAAAATGTTTTTCTTCTAATCTAAAAAGGGATTACCCTAGTTTATAACAAATGTGGCTAGCAAAAACTCCATATAGCCAGGTGTGGTGGCACACGCTTGTAATCTCAGCATTCAGGAGGCTAAGACTGTAGGATCGCAGTTTGTGGACAGCCTCAGCTACTTAGTGAGGCCTTCTGCAACTTAGTAAGACCCTGTTTCAAAATAAAGAATAAAGCCGGGCGTGGTGGCACACGCTTGTAATCCCTGCACTTGGGAGGCGGAGACAGGAGGATCACGCAGGTTCGAAGCCAGCCGCACTGGTTTAAGAGACCCTGTTTCCAAATTTTAAAAAAGTATAAAAATAAAATAGGTCTGGGAGCGTAGCTTGGAAGTAGAAGGGTTTCCAGGAACCCCAGTACCACCAAAAAAAGAAAGAAAGAAAGAATAAAAAACTAGAAGCCGAGCGTGGTGGCACACGCTTGTAATCCCAATGCTTGGGAGGCTGAGACAGGAGGATCATGCAGGTTCAAAGCCAGCCTCAGCTACTTAGGCTCTCAGCAACTTAGTGAGACCCTGTTTCCAAATAAAATATAAAAATAGGTCTGGGAGTATAGCCTGGAAGTAGAAAGCCCCTGGGTTCCACCCTCAGTACCACAAAAACAAACCAAAAAATAGAGCAAGGGGTATAGCTCGGAGGTTGAATGCCCCTGGGTTCCATCCCCAGACTCACAAAAAACAAACAAAAAAACAAAAAAACAAACAAAAAAACAAACAAAAACGCCATAGACAGAAAACCATTTATATCTGCCCCTCCAAACTCACTGTGAAACACATTCCCACTAGAACACCATGCTGAGGCACTCTGGCCTTCTTCCTATATCAAGGTATATGTGTATTTATTTGTTCCCCTGCCTAGAAGTCTTTTCCTTAGGCTCTTGGCTAAGTCAGCTCCTTCATACCCTATCAGGCTCAGTTTAAATCTCACCTCCCACAGGGAAGTTTCTGAATGCTCACCCAGCAAGCAAATTACCTTTCCAAAGGTATACCCAGTTTTTGTTGGAATTAAAGAAAGAGAAGCTGGTGCCACCCCCAGTGCTAAGGCTGATCAACTTGGACCAATCACGCATCCTACTTCTCTTGACCACAGTCATCAATTCCAGGATGGGGATGTGTCCTAGGCAGTCCAATCACAGTGACTCTCCGAACTGGCTTAGAATGCTAAGATTTGAGGGTTCTCTCTGCCCCTCTCTGTCACTTCTCCTTCCCCTTCTCTCCTTTCTCCAGGCTCTTGTATGAGGTTATGAGGCCCAGAACCATTACGATGACCTTACTATGATCCTAGAAAGACCACTTCATGTATAGAGGTGAATTGAGCTAAGGAAATGTATAGCTGGAGCCAAGGATCTAAGTCAGTCCTGACACCCAGCTTAACTCAGGACTTAATTTATGTGAACCATAAGCCAGCTTGAATTGGGGTTTCTGTTTTTAGCTGCCCAAAGCAAATACATCCTTTGGAACATCTTCCTTGATAAGATTATCCAAAGCATCTCCTTGTTATATCTGTTGTCATTCACTTCCTTCCTTCACAGTTTCCAATGATCATAGAGTGTGTGTTTTACTTCTTACTCTGATCCTGTGGCACAGGAATGAAGTGACTGTTCTTTTTTACAGTGCTACATAGATGTTCAGTATTTGTTGAATTGAATAGAAAGCTAAATCATAAACTTATCAGAAAAAGGGACATTTGTCAGATTTCCTTTAATATGAGTGTTTCAACCTCAGCACTGCTAATACCTGGGCAGGATAATTATTTTATGGGCTGTCCTGTTTATTTAAGGCTATGTAATTTCATCCCAAGCCACTACCCCAGGATGTCAGTAGCAGTGTCCTGATTTTCCTCTTTCCCCAGTGCAACAACTTAAAATATCTCCAGACATTGCCAAATATCCCTCAGGTACAAAATCATCTCTGGTTCAGGGCTCCCGCTCTCAATCTATAAGCTTGGGTTTAAGCCTCAATAGTACAGGAGGGCATAGTCTCCGGACATACTTTTGGAGAAAATAGAGCCCTGTTTGAACCACAGAGGCTGAGAGATGAGAGGATAACCCACCTCTGAGTAAGTCAGACAACTCCATCCTGGATAGATCCCATACGGAGAGGAGGGACAGATGTCTCTCATTTGGCTACAAGACATGCCTGCTGTTGTGAAATGTACTTTGCCCACTCCAAGGAGATAATCTTGACTGAAGTTGAGAAGCATTTTGTGTGGTTATAAATCATTTCTTCCAGAAATGTACATGTAACGCATTACTTTTCTTTGCCTTCCCTTTGGTTCTTATGGCATACTAATTAAAATGTCAGCACAGTTAATGCAATTAAGAAATTCTTTCCTTTATGATGTTTTAGCCATTCTATTATAGAGACAGTTCTCAGATAACCAGGATCATTGTTGCCCTACATAATATTCTGATTTTCTACCCTGAGAACTAAATTCATATCCATAAATAGATTCTTCTTTTCTTCTTTTGTTTCTGCAGTGCATGTGAGAAAAAAAGGAAAGAGGGAAAGAGTTAGAATCCTACGTCTTTTCTATTCTGAACTATAACGGTAAATTCAAAGCCCTGTACATGGAGATGAGTCATTTCCGTGCAGACTCTTTGGGTTTGCTCTGTTGAAAGGAAGCACCTTATCTGATGGAGAAATAACCACCAAAGTGTTGTCATATTTTTTTAAGGGTCAGATAGATTCTGGAGCAGGGATATGTCTAAGTTCAGAGATGTGTACATCCTTAAAATGCCTTTGTTGGGTGGCACATTCAGCTCTTGGAACCAAGCGTGAATTTGCTTCTCTAGATTAATTGGTGATTCGCTTAGGAGGGAGACAGTGGCAGAAGAAATAAAATTTTGGGGACCCTTATTTTTTAAAGGTGGTCACCATATGCAGGATTTCATTGTATGTGCTAGAATCTTAAAGGCTTGACATCCTATGTTCTCTTACAAATGGACCTTGAGAGCTTGTTTGGGGGTTCTAGAAGGAGAGCACTGCTATTCCTAGACCCTTGGCTAAAGAACAGTCTTTTCTATTAAGAAAGTCATCTTTGACTGAGTGTACAGCTCGGGGATGGACACATGTAGAGTAGTGGGAGAGACAGGACACACTCCCAGCCAGCCAGATCAGCCAAGCCAACCTGGTGATCAATGGGGGACAGATGTTACAGCCAGATCACCCTCCCATCCAGGGATCTGTTCATATTAATCAAGTTATACTGCTCATACCTTATTTGTGTCAAGTAAAATGAAATTCTTGCTTCCAGACACTTCAAGGGAGCTGACTGCCTGGTTTAAAAAGTCACATCTTGGCAAGGATGCAGATAAATCAGAGTCTAGTGGTGGACAGCTAGAATAATGTGGAAAAGAGAGATAGGTAATGAATACCCTACAAATTAAAGTTGCTTTATTTAATTCCCTGACCCAAAGGAGAAACAGCAGAAAGGAAATTTCTTGCTAATTCTGAATAATGTGACACTCTAAAATAATTACTTGTGGCTAGGCATGGTGGTGTATTCTATAATCCCAGTACGTGGGAAGCTGAGAAATTGGATCACAAGTTCAAGGATAGCCTCAGCAAATCTTGAAATTTTCAAGCTGGCATGGTGGCGCACATTTGTAATCCTAGCATTCAGGAGGCTGACACTGGAGGATCGCTGTTTGTGGACAGCCTCAGCTACTTAGGCCCTCCACAACTTAGTGAGACCCTGTTTCAAAATAAAGAATAAAAAATAATAGGGTGGGGGTGTAACTTGGAGGTCACATGCACGTGCGCGCACACACACACACACACACACACACAATTACATGTACCAATCAACTGCTTTCTTATCAGGAAATACAAGTTTAAAGTAAGTTAAGCGGGGCATAGTAGCGCACGCTTGTAATCCCTGCGCTTGGGAGGCTGAGACAGGAGGATTGCACGGGTTTGAAGCCAGCCTCAGCTACTTAGTGAGGCTCTCAGCAACTTAGTGAGACCCTGTTTCCAAATAAAATATTAAAAATAAAAGGTCTGGGAGTATAGCCCGGAGGTAGAAAGCCCCTAGGTTCCACCCCCAGTACCACCAAAAAAAAAAAAAAAAGTAAAGAGACCTGGGCATGGTGACACACACCTGTAATCCCAATATGTGAGAGGTTAAGACAAGAGGATTGCAGTTTCGTGGCCAGCCTCAGCAACACAGTGAGACTCTCAGCATCCTAGCAAGACCCTGTGTCCAAACAAACAATAAAAAAGGGCTGGGAGTATATAGCTTGTAGGTAGAATGCTCCTGGGTTCAAACTCCAGCATGCGCTCGTGCGCACACACACACACACACACAGGAGGAAGGAGCAAAACATTAAAGAAGATTAGTAACTCCAACTTTCTAGGAATAAACAGTCATTTTTAGAAAGCTGATGAGTATCTCTCATCTGAAATGCTTGGGATCAGAAATGTTTCAAATTTCGGATTTTTCTTCCTTTGGTTTTTGAAGTGTTTGCATATATTCATAATGAGATTTAAAAACCTTGGGGAGTAGCACATGCTTGTAATTCCAGTACTTGGGAGGCTGAGACAGGAGAATCATGGCTTCCGGACAGCCTCAGCTACTTAGTGAGGCCCTCTGCAACTTAGTGAGACCCTGTTTCAAAATAAAGAATAAGCCGGGCGTGGTGGCGCACGCTTGTAATCCCCACGCTTGGGAAGCGGAGACAGGAGGATCGTGCAGGTTCGAAGCCAGCCGCGCTGGCTTAAGAGACCCTGTTTCCAAATAAAAATATAAAAAATAGGTGTCTGGGAGTGTAGCTCAGAGGTAGAAGGGTTTCCAGGAACCCAGTGCCACCAAAATAATAATAATAATAATAATAATAATAATAATAATAATAATGAAAGAATGAATAAAAAATAGGGCTGGGCTTGTAGCTCAGAGCTTATGCCCCTGGTTCAATCTTCTGTACCAAAAAAAAAAAAAAAGAAAAAGAAAAAAGAAAATAACTTTGGTGAAGGGAAGCAAGTCTTTAGACTTGAAATTCATTTGTTTCATATGCCCCTTATACACATAGTCTGTAAGTAATTTTATATAATTTTAATAACTTTATGCATGAAGCAGAGTTCTATGGTGTGGAAGTTTCCACTCATGATATTATGCATTGCTCCAAAAACTTCCAGTTTGGGCTTTTCAGATTAGAAGTGTTCAGCTGATCTAGCTGACTAACATCCCTAAAAGTAGCCATTTAAATTCTGAAGTATAAGTCACAATTCTGTTTTTCCTGGGGAAGTTTCAAAATTGTTAGTTTTCCTTTTTTTTTTTTAAATGCATTGTCTGTTTTAAATATGTCAGCCCATCTAATTTCCTGCTTAGCTATTGCCAGTTAACTGACTCTCTGTATTTTGACAATATAAAATTTTCCTTCTTGGTCTCTGAAGGGAGGGAACAGGGTCAGCCCAAGACAAAAAGGCAGAACATCTGGATTCCCTTGGCCCTGCTTTCCTCTACCTGTCTGCAGCCTCCCCCAGTCTTTTTCCCAGGAGGCTGGCTGCTGCTCCCTGTCCCCAGAGCCCCTCGCCTCGGGACTCTTCTGTACCGGTGCCTTGGCTGTGCTGGTACAGAGCAAGCTTTTGTGCTGCTGCTGCTGGATGCCTGTGCCACTCACCCTGCTCTGCCCACCCTCTCCCAGATCTAGCACCGCTGCCTCATACATGAAAAAAAGAGTTCACATGGATTTAAATGTTGCTCTCAGAATGGAGATACTTTAAGTCTCACCCAGGTATCTCTCTAGTTGGTCATATTACAGGCTGCTTAGGGAAGAAGTCAAAGGGCACATGGCCCTTTATGGTGCCCTCCTATTTATACTGTAGGATTGGCTGGCACATCTGGAATCTATGTGGCTCCCTTCCAGGCCCATCTCCTGTTCCTCTTCTGTGAGAAGGGAAATACCTCTCCACTTTTCCTGATCTGCTAAGCTGCCTGAGATTTCTGAGTTCTTCAGACATTAGGGCCTGTTTATCAGTTCTTCCAGGGAGCTGAGCCCCCAGAAGACTTTTTGTTATTCTTTATAGACACTTGAGGAACCTTTGTTGAAAGAATGCCCCTTTCCCTTTCTGTCCTCTCTCCTCCCTTCTCATTGTCATTGTCAATCACTGACTCTTGGTTGTGTTTCCTAAATGTCCCAGAAGGCAATCCTGATCTACCTCTGCCAAGGTTCTTTTTTTTTTTTTTTTTTTTTTGCTGGTCTGGGGATGGAACCCAGGGGCATTTGACCTCTCCGAGCTACACACCCTGCCCTATTTTTTATTTTTTATTTTGAAACCAGGTCTCACTGAGTTGCAAAGGGCCTCACTAAGTAGCTGAGGCTGTCCGCGAACCGTGATCCTCTGGTCTCAGCCTCCCGAATGCTGGGATGACAAGCGTGCGCCACCATGCTCAGCTGCCAAGGTTCTTAACAAGTGTGCTTGCCCTGGGCTGATTCGCTTTCTTCCTGCTCTCAAAGGCCTAACCAGTAAGGAGCGGCCTATCTTACTTCATCAGGTGAAAGGGAGTGACAAAAGTGCCCTCCTCTGCTGAAGGAACCAGGACAAACCATTTCCCTTTGGGGCCTACACTGGCCTGGCTTCATTTCCCAATGTGTGAAGAGGAAGTAGCATCTAGTTGTTTCACTTTGAGAGACAGAGATGAAAGAAAAAGGAATTTCTGCTCCTCTAGAGTACTAGAAAAGCTGGGCATAGTGGCTCATGCTTGTAATCTCAGCATTTGGGAGGCTGAGATGGAAGGATCATGGTTCGAGGACAGCCTCAGCTACTTAGGCCCTTTCAACTCAGTGAGACCCTGTTTCAAAATAAAGAATAAAAAATAGGACAGAGGGGTGTAACTCAGAGGTACAGTGCCCCTGGGTTCCATCCCCAGTACCAAAAAATAAAATAAAATAGAAACCCCACCCTTACTTCTGAAATCTACAGCATGTCTTTGGGGACTACTTTCTTCCTGAACAGACTCAGAACTCTTTCCTGGGTGCAGAGTACAGTGTCCTCTGTTGTGGGTAAGGGGAATTGAGGGTGCTTGGTAATAATGGTAGGAAGTGGACTGACATTGAGAAGCTGTAGGCCGTTTGCAAGAAGGGTTCTAAGGACCTCATTGGCTTTTTTCCCTCCCTCTCTTCCCTTTCCTTCCCCTCCCTCTTTCCTTCTCTCCCTTCCTTCCTTTCTTTGGATTGCATCCAGGGGCATTCTACCTCTGTGATACACCCACCCTTTTTGTTTTTAATTTTGAAACAGGGTCTCATTGAGTTGCTAACAATCTTCCCAAGCTGCTGAGGCTGACCTCAAACCTGCCATCCTCCTGTCCCAGCCTCCCATGTACAGGTGTGTTCCACTGTGCCCAGCTTGTTGGCTTTTTTCAATAGTTATGAGTCTACATAAAAGTAATTATGATAAAATATTTGAAGTTGGGTATTTTATAAAGAAAAGAGAGCTAGACATGGTGGTGTGTGCTTGTAATCCCAGTACTTGAGAGGCTGGGACAGGAGAATCGCAAGTTTGCGCCCCAAGTTCTAAGCCAACCTCAGCTACATAGTGAGGCCCTCTACAACTTTGTGAGGCTGTTTTAAAGAATAAAAAAAAAAACAGGGCTGGAGGTATAACTCAGAGGTAGAATACCCCTGGGTTCCAACCACTGTACCACAAGAAAGAAAAAAAGAAAAAGAAAAGAAAAGAAGGAAGGAAGGAAGGAAGGAAGGAAGGAAGGAAGAAAGAAAGGTAATTCAGTTTACAGGAGGTCCAAGAGCCTGATACTGGTGTCCCACAAAGGGGCCCCTGGTTGCATCACCACATAGCAGAGAAGCAGAAAGGGACCTTGCCATGTGCAGAAGAGGCCAGGAGTGTGTGTGTGTGTGTGTGTGTGTGTGTGTGTGTGTGTGTGTGTGTGTGTGAGAGAGAGAGAGAGAGGCTTCTTGAAAAATAATTTAATTTGCTCTAAAATACAATCATGAGACCTAACCCACTCTCATAAGAAAGCATTAACCCATTCAAGAGGGTGGAGTCCCATGATCTCATTTACTTCCACTAGGCCCTGGCTCTTAAATTTCTTCTTACCTTGATACCTCCATAAAGGGAACTAAGCTTCCAGCACATGCACTTTGGTGGGGGAGGGGAGACACTGAAACAATAGTGCAAGTTGGCTCCAAGCTCTCTTCATGCTGAGGACCTGGACAATGTCTCACAATGTGGAAGATCCTCTCTTTGTACCAGAATGTCCTGATGAATACCCCCTGTCCCAGCCTTGAGGGAACTGAAGAGGAATCCAGCCCTTAGAACCACAGCATGGTTAGAGGACTGGCCAGCCAGGTTGTGTATCCAGTGTTACAGTAACAGTCAATACATCCTGGACTCTGGAGTGGACAGAGCTGAGTGTAAATCCTAGCATTGCAGCATCTCTGGGAAAATGATCTGATCTCACGCATAAAATGTAGAGAAGAAACCCCATCTTGTTATAGTGTGTGTGTGGATGGATTAACAAAATTACCTAACCTATGCAACATGACTACCACTGAAAGGAAACACAAGAATAGCAGCTATAAGCTGGGTGTGGTGGTGCATGCTTGTAATCCCAGCATTCAGGAGGCAGAGAGAAGAGGGGATCTTCACAGTTCATGGATAGCCTCAGCTACTTAGTGAAGCCCCTTGCAACTCAGTGAGACCCTATTTCAAAAATAAAGGATAAAAAAAAAGTTAGGGCTGGTGGTATAGCTCAGAGGTAGAATGGCCCTGCCCCTGGGTTCCATCCCCGGCACAGCAACAACAACAACAACAACAACAACAACAAAATATATATGTGTGTGTATATCAGATATATATATCTGATACATATATCAGATAGTTATTAGTACTTGGATTGCTAAGGACCATGAGAGGAATCTGAAACTACTGACGTCTTATCTTCCACAGTGTGTTGTTCATATGTGTGTCCACTTATATAACCAACGGTCTACACATTTTTTTAAAAAATCAGATCTAGCTTGGGCGGCTGAGACAGTAGGATCGCACAGGTTTGAAGCCAGCCTCAGCTACTTAGTGAGGCTCTCAGCAACTTAGTGAGACCCTGTTTCCAAATAAAATATAAAATAGGTCTGGGAAGATAGCCTGGAGGTAGAAAGCCCCTGGGTTCCATTCCTAGTACCACAAAAAAAAAAAAAAAAAAAAAAAATCAGATCTAGGGCTGGGTGTGGTGGCACCTGCCAATAATTCCTGTACTTGAGAGGCTGAAACAGAAGAAATTCAGGTTCGAGGACAGCCTCAGCAAGTAGTGAGACTCTCATCAACCTAACAAGTCCCTATTATTTTTTTTTTAATTTTTTGTTTGTTTGTTTGGTTTGGTTTGGTTTGGTGGTACTGGGGTTCCTGGAAGCCCTTCTACCTCCGGGCTACACTCCCAGACCTATTTTATATTTTTTTAAATTTGGAAACAGGGTCTCTTAAACCAGCACAGCTGGCTTTGAACCTGTGCCATCCTCCTGTCTCCGCCTCCCAAGCGCAGGGATTACAAGCGTGCGCCACCACGCCCAGCCAAGTCCCTGTTTTCAAATATGAAATAAAATTGGGCTGGGGTATAGCTCAAAGGTAGAATGCCTCTGTTTTCCTTCTTCAGTAACACACACTCACACCAGATCTGGGTTAATATCTTCACAGCTAATTCTAAGTCAGAGAATCATATTTTGGAGGGGAAGTTAAAATTCTTCCTTTCTTTTGTGAAAGATTCAAAAGAATATTCTGCATATTGCAGGCTTTACAATGTATCCCTATCCCAGAAAGGTTAAATTCATTTTATTTACCTTTTATTTCTATGACATTGTTCTTATGGCCTTCACCCCAGTATTATTTCATGACACATATGTTTCTGCTTAGTGGGTTATTGTAGTGATATTAGTACATTTCCCAGAGGAACATTATATTACGCATCAAATGGCCTAGTCAGCACTGGAAGTTTCCCCTAAGTACATTCATTCACACATTCATACAACAGGTATTTGTGCAGTTCTTCCTATGAGAAACCACATGTAAAAGTGTGACAATTGTTTCAGTTTATTATCAACAACAAAAAGATCTTTTGACCTGTCTTCTGGGACAAGATACATAGAGAGGCATAATAAGGAAAGACTACAGGGAGATGTAGACGAAGCTAAGGGCTGTGTTAAGTCTCACCTCTTTAACCTTAACCGGCGACTCTAGGAAGTAGCTTAAGCTCTCTGAACTCCATCTTTGTCTATCATCCATTCCAGCACATATGTCCACTTTGTGTCAGGTACATCTTCCTGACATTTACCCAGGCTCTTTTGTTAAATTCTTACTCCAGTGCTATAAGCCTTCTGGACAGTAGCTTTTCAAAAAAGGCTATGTTATCTTCCCCTGTACTTCTAATTCATATATTCACTCAACAAATTTAGAGTGCTTGCTATTGGCCAAAACCTGTGCCAAGAGGCAACTTGGTTTAAAGAAAATAAAAGAGATAAGTCATATGTGGTGGCATTCACCTGTAATCCCAGTACATGGGAGAGTGAGGATTGTAGGTTTAAGGACAGCCACAGCAAGTAGTAACACTCTCATCAACCATCAACCTAATGAGACCCTGTTTCAAAATAAAAATAAAATAGGGCTGGGGGGGTTGTAGCTTGGATATAGAACGCCCCTGGGCTCAATCCCCAATACCACACAAAATAATAATAATAATAATAATAATAATAATAATAATAATAAAGATGTGCATCAAGTTTCTGGATCTACTTGGAGACCATCTGTTTTTGTTGCTGCAGTAGAATATCCAAGACTGGGTAATATATAAAGAAAGGAAGGTTATTTGGACTCATGGTTTTGGAGAATGGGAAGTCCAAGATCAGGCAGCTACATCTGCTTTAACTCATGGTAGAAATGGGAAGAGCAAACAGACAAATGCAGAAAAGGAAAAACTTGAGAATTAATCTTGTTTTTTAATAACCCACTCTTGAGGTAACTCATCCTGTCTCTCAAGAGCAAGAATTCAGTGACCCCCATCAGATCTATTCACCAGGGCTCTGCACCCATGACCCGGACACCTACTGAGCCCACTTCCTAATGCCACACTGTAGAGTTAAATTTCAACAGGAATTTCAGTGAGTATAAGCCATACTCAAACCATAGAAGAGACACACTCCATCAGGAAATAATTATTCATTGTAAAAATTGCAGGACAGCTCTGTGCATAGGACATTATTGGAAATGGAAGTAGTCCAGCTTGGGCCCAGGGTGTGGGACAGGGGTAAGGTGAGTGACACTGGAGGAGTGAGTAGGATAGAGGAAGGAGACTCTGCTACAGTATGCAAACAGAGGAGATGGTTGATACCTGTAAGGAGAGACATTTGGGATTTTCTGACATGCAAGAGATGAAATAAGAAGTGAAGCACAACACAGAGTGGCACATGCATTTCTAGATTGTCTAGATTGTCTCTGAGCACAAAAGTATTGGTAAGGGTTGCAAAGTCCTTTTTTTTTTTTTTTGCAGTGGTGATAACTGCACAGGAAATTAATCATGACAAATAAGCCAACAAACCAGTATGGACAAATTTTTGTTTTTAAATCTGTTTTTACAAAGCCGGGCGTGGTGGCACACACTTGTAATCCCCGCGCTTGGGAGGCTGAGACAGGAGGATCACACAGGTTCGAAGCCAGCCTCAGCTGCTTAGTGAGGCTCTCAGCAACTTAGTGAGACCCTGTTTCCAAATGAAATATAAAATGGGCCTGGGAGTATAATCCAGAGGTATAAAGCCTCTGGGTTCCACCCCCAGTACCACCAATAAAATAAAATAAATTAAATTTAAAAAAAAAAGTAATTAGCAAGTCAATAGGAGAGGGGAACTAGGCCTTTAAGCTAGCTAAGATGGTAGGAGGGGTCAACCTTCATGAAAGGAGACATCTTGCCACACCTTGCTGGGGGAGGTACCTTACAGGGTAAGGGGAGGTCCTTACAAGGATGTTTACTACGTCAGAATTACGTAAACAAGATGGAGGTCATGGGTATAAAAAGTCTGGTCCAAGTGCTGTATCTTTGGGGTGGTGAATTGGCTTGGACCCCACCCTTCCCCTTGCCATTCTGGCATGGGGCTGTAACTATCTTCCTTATTTCTATCTTTTTCTCTTTTTTTGTTTCTTTGGGGAGTTTTTGGGAAATTATTCCCAGGGGTCTAACAAAGATCCCTGGGGACAGTTTCCCAAACCATAACAGCCACCACTCCTGGCTAAGTCTATTTTATTTTGAAACAGTGTCTCCCTAGGTTGATGAGAGTCTCAATACTTGCTGAGGCTTTCCTTGAACTTGTGATCCTTGATCCTTCTGTGTCAGCCTCCCAAGTACTGGGATTACAGGTGGTGGTGCTGCATTCCAGTATTTTAAACAGCAAATTGAATCTTAGTACTTGGGAGGAGAAGACAGGAGGATCACAGGTTCAAGGCCAACCTCAGCAACTTAGTTCCTGTTTGAAAATAAAAAAATAAAATGTGGCAGGTTCAAGGCCAGCCTCAGCAACTTAGTTCTTGTTTGAAAATAAAAAATAAAATAGGGCTGGGAAAATGGCTCTGAGGTAGAATGCCCTGGGTTTCATCTCCAATAGCAAAAGGAAAAGCAAGGAAGCTAGTGAGCTGGAGTCCAGGCATGATCTGATAGGTAGCTGGCACAACCTTCTAAAAATAGCAAGGTGGTACTTTAAAAGTGGAAGCTGGTTCTGGTGGAAGAAACACCCTTGACTAAGGCCACTAACATGTCCAGTGATCACTACATGCAGGACCAGGTGAGATTCAACCAGCTTTCTGTGGGCCCAGAACCACCCCAACCAGAAGAACAGATGGAATAGGAAAATAAATTCCTGCCAGACATTTGTGGGTCAAGGGTAAGCCTCGGCATTTTTTGAGACTAGAGGAGCACGGGTAAATATATTGTAAAAATGAAAGTGCTATGCAGACAGCAGGAATCCTAGAGATGTGAATTTATTCTCTTTGCCACCCAGGGGAGCCAGAGACTCATGAAAATCTTACACAGAGCTGGCAAAGCTAAGAGGCAGGACAGGGAAACTCAATATTTTAGTTTGGATGTTTGTGATTTTAGGGGGAAAAACACCCATGAAACTAATGATTTAAAACAAAACACAAGCAGGGAATTTATTGATTCACATAATTTGGAGGTTTTGGGGTGCTAGTTCAAGTTCCGCTATATCCAGGGCTTTGAAACTTCTCTTTCTCTGTGCATCTCTCTGCTGAGCTCTGCTCTGTGTTGGTTTCCTTCTCAGAGTAGTAAAGACGGGCCTTGGAGCTCTAGGGTGACATTGTCCTTAAAAGCCTAGAAGCCGCTGGGCGCAGTGGTACATGCCTGTAATCCCAGTTCTTGGGAGGCTGAGACAGGAGGATCACAGGTTTGAAACCATCCTCTGTAACTCAATGGGGCTTGCTTCAATTTAAAGAGACCCTGTTTCCAAATTAAAAAAACAACAACAACAAAACAGGGCTAGGTGCGTAGCTGAGAGGTAGAATGCCCCTGGATTCAATCTCTAAGCACCACAAACAAATGAATAAAGCCTAGTAGAGTGAGTAGGTGCGACCCAGCAACCCTTCAGCCCCCAGTGCCTTTGTGTAGGTCACCTACCCATATTGGTGGTGAGGCTTAGGAGTATCCCGGACCTCAGGCTTTTTGCAGAATGGATAGGAGTGGGGACACAGAGACATGATGGGCAGGCAAAAAACAAAACCCAAGGCAGCTGGGGAGAAGAAATTGCCATTTACGGAGCCCCTCAGCACAATGTTGGCCTTCATGTGTTTTCTCAGACAACCTCCCCAGGGTCCTCTGAAATAGGTACTTCCATTATCATCCCTGTTTTGCAAATGAGAACAAGGCTCAGTTGGGTAAAGTAATTTCCCTAAGGAAAACCAGGTAAGTGGCATGGCGGAGCCAGATTTTAAGTCCCCAAACCTTTGCTAGATCTGAAGGGGAGGAAAATGAGGGGGAGGGGGACAGGTAGTGGGTGGGGAAAGGCAATGGGAAGAAACTAGACAAAGGGTCTATAATCACTTCCTTTTATTCAGGAACAGCCTACAAAACAAACTCCCTGACAGTTGCCAGAGAACGGGGCAACATTTTTGTTCCATTATAGAGCAGATTTTGTTTCATTATAGGGCAAATTGTGGGGATGGGATGGGATGATGCTTTGGGAAGTCTGGTTGGGACAGTCCTCACACCTGATCTCCTGCAGAGCAGGCACCCACCCCACCCCTCCTGGGAAGGTCCCAGAGGGGTCTGGAGGCTGCGGTCAGGTGGGGAGTCCCATCCAGATTGGTGCTTCAGTCCTCAGGGCCTGCAGCCTCATTCCTTCATCTCCCTGTTAATTGAGACTGAGCTGCTACATCTTGCCAGAGGGTTGCTCTGAGTCCACTGGGGACAAGTACAGCCCACTCAGATGACTCAGGAGCCAATTAGGACAGAGAAAGGGGACTGATTGGAAGAAACAGGGATTAACTGTGCTTAGAGTGTTTGATTATAAACTGTGAACTAGCCATCTCTGGGAAGAAAGAACTTGTAACAGGGAAAGTTGGCATTTCACTGGGCAGTGGCAAATGAGATGACATTCCACGCCTGTGGCCTGGAGACAGATGAAAGCCGAAGCCAGAGGAACCCTGCCCTTACTCTTAAAAATTTAATCAGTCTGTAACTTGACTCTAGCTCAAGTTCTACAGTAATTGGTTTCATGCTATTTGTATGCCTTAGCTTTTCTGTGATTTTATCTAAAAGTTCTTAAATATTATATTCTGTTTTGGTTGTGCTAGAAAAGGAAAAGAAAATAAAAGACCAAGACTTTTATGGACTGTGTAGACTTGATGCTCTTTGGGTGGCCAGGCATACCCAGCCCTGTCTTGCTGTAGCCACCTCCTTGAGCTTCTATGGAGAACACAGCCAGGCAAAAGAGCACTATTTCCAAGCCTGGTGTGATGGTCCACACTTGTCATCCCAGTACTTGGGAGGCTGAGACAGGAGGATCCAGGTTCACGGCTAGACTCAGCAACACGGGGCCCTTCCCAACTTAGTGAGACCCTGTTTCAAAATAAACAGTAAGATAGAACTAGGGTGTAACTCACTGTAGAATGCCCTTGAGTTCAATCCCCAGTGACACACACACACACACACACACACCACTATTTCTCTGTATGTGTTACTGGGGAATGGTCTGACAGGATGGAGTGTGTGCATGCACATCATCTGTATACCCTCCTACTTTAGATGGGAAGGTAAACCACATGCAGATACTTGGGGAAAGGGAGTCCCAGCAGAAAGGATATGTGAACAGGTCCCAGGGCAGGAGCATGGCTGGCTTATTGCCCAGCATAGCAGGAAGGCCAATCTGCCCTGGATGGGGAGAAAGGGCAGGCGTGCTGGAAGGGTGGGTCAGAGAGATCGCTAGGGTCCTCTGAGGTCATCCAAGGCCTGAAAAGCCACAATAGGATCTTTTATTTTGCTCATGATTATTTATGGCTTCCTCTAGATACTGAATGACGTCTAGAGCCACCTGTCCAATAAAATATAACACAAGTTGTATATATTATTTAAAAATTTTTCTATGCCAGGCATGGTGACACACACTTGTAATCCCAGGACTTGGATGGCTGAGACAGGAGGTTCACAGGTTCAAATGCAGCCTCTGCAACTTAGTAAGACTCTGTTTCCAAATAAAAAATAAAATAGGTCTGGGGGTTTAGCCTGGAGATAGAAGGCCCCTGGGTTCCATCCTCAGTACAACATAAAAGTAAATAGGAAAAAGAAACAGGTGAAAATAATTGTAATATATTTTATTTAACCTAATATGTCTATTTTTGTGGGTCTGGGGATCATTCGACCTCCAAGATACAACCCCTGCCCTATTTTTTTTATTCTTTATTTTGAAACAAGGTCTCACTAAGTTGTGGAGGGCCTCATTAAGTAGCTGAGGCTGTCCGCGAACCATGATCCTCTGGTCTCAGCCTCCTGAATGCTGGGATTACAAACGTGTCACCACACCCGGTTTATATATAAATTATTAATAGAACAATGTAATCAGTATGAAAGTTATTGAGATAATATATGCATATATATGTGTATATATACATATATATATATATTTTTTTTTTTTTAAATAGGTTTCACTAAGTTGCTGAGGCTGGCCTTGAACCCTGTGATCATCCTATCTCAGTCTCCTGTGAACCGGTTATAATTTTTTTTTCTTTCTTGCGGTACTGGGGATGGAACCCAGGGGCATTCTACATCCAAGCTATACCTCCAGCCCTATTTTTTAGTCTTTATTTTGAAACAGGGTCTCATTGAGTTGCAAAGGGCCTCACTAAGTAGTAGCTGAGGCTGTCCGCAAACCAGGATTCTCTTTTCTCAGCCTCCCAAATGCTGGGATTACAAGTGTGAGCCACCATGCCCGGCTATACGTTTTTTAATATTTAAAATCTGCTGTGATTTTAGCCTTACTGCACATGCTAATTCTTTTTTTTTTTTTTTTTTTTTTTTTTTTGGTGGTACTGGGGGTGGAACCCAGAGGCTTTCTACCTCTGGGCTATACTCCCAGACCTTTTTTATATTTTATTTGGAAACAGTGTCTCACTAGTTGCTGAGAGCCTCACTAAGTAGCTGAGGCTGGCTTCGAACGCATGCGATCCTCCTGTCTCAGCCTCCCAAGCGCGGGGATTACAAGCGTGCGCCACCACGCCGGGCTCTGCACATGCTAATTCTAAGCAGTCACATTTCAAGCACTGAGTAGTGCTGTGTGGCTTACCAGACAGGATGGCACAGCCCATACTACAGAGGGCCAGGGTGGAAACTGCATTACCAGGAACAACGTTCCTGGAAGAATCATGGTGCCTGGTCCAGATGAGAGAGAATGGGAGGAAGGCAAGGCCGAGGGCAAAGGCACTCCGTGGGCCAGCGCTCCAGAGAAAGAAGGCTCCTGGAAGGCTGAGTTGGGACTTGACGACTTGCTCCCTCTGCTCCCACCCGAGCAGGCACAGGCAGAAGGACTGTACTGGCAGCAGCGTCAAGCTTCGACGGGTCACAACGCTGAAGAAAGAATGGAAAAGGAGACCCACTGCTTCAGCACTCTGCTCCTTTCCTCTTCTAACCCCACTCGGCAGGCAGGCTCCACCAACTCTTCACCCCTCATTAGTATGTAGAATTTGGCGTTCTGCACCCCACCCTTCCGCTTTGTGCCCAGAGGTGGGGAGCAGGGAGAACCGTCAGGTACCCTGCAGGCCAGAACATGCTTGTTTCTGTTCTTGGTTTGTTCGCACAATGCACCTGATGATCAGGTGGAGGCCTGCCTTCCTTCTGTTGCTCTACAGAAGAAAGGTCAGGGGAGACTCTTGGGTGCCTCTTCCAGGGCTTTTCATGGATTTCATAGGATTTTCATGGGTTTTAGGCATTTTTGCTTAAGTAAAAAGAAACATATTAATTTTGTCTATATAAATTTTTCTTCAATGTGAAAATTTTTTTTATTGGTGCATTATATTCATACATCATATTGTGGTAAAAAAAACTTGTGTGTACAAACATGTACACATCACTGATTTAACCCCTATCCAATTCCCACCCCATTCCCTCCCCGTCCCTCCTTCCCTTGCTCGGCTTAGTGATTGACTTCGATATGTTTAAGTACATTGTGTGTTTTAGAGACTTTCCTCTTCCCCCCTCCTTTCTCCCCCTTTAGGTTGTCTTGCTTGCTCCTCCATAGGATTTCCTTTTTCATCTAGTGTCTCCTATGACCCGTTTCTCCCTAACTCTCACATATTAGGGAAAGCATCTGATTTCTTATTTTTTGTAACTGACTAATCTCACTTAGCTGTGGTGAATTGTGCAGCTATGAACATAGATACACATACATTAGTTTGGTAGTTTGGTTTCTTTTCTTTTGGGTAGATACCCAGAAGTGGTATTGCTGGATCAAATGGTAGATTTGTTCCCATTCTTCTGAGGATTCTCCATATTGTTTTCCAAAGTGGTTGCACTAATTTGCAATCCCACCAACAATGTCTTAGAGTTCCCACTTCTCCACATCCTTGCCAGCATCTGTTGTTGTTTGTGTTTTGAATGATGGCCATTCTAGTTGGAGTTAGGTGAAATCTCAGGGTAGTTTTGGAAAATTTCTTTTTAAATTATTTTTAAATTTTAATTTGCAGTACTGGGGATTAAACCCAGAGATATTTTACCTCTGAGCTACACCTCAGCCCCCTTTCTTTCTTTCTTTCTTTCTTTCTTTCTTTCTTTCTTTCTTTCTTTCTTTCCTTTTTTCAGTACTGGGGATGGAACCCAGGGGCATTCTACCTCCAAGCAACACCTCCAGTCCTATTTTTTATTCTTTATCTTGAAACAGGGTCTCACTGAGTTGCAAAAGGCCGCACTAAGTAGCTGAGGCTGGCTTCTAACCTGCACAATCATCCTGTCTCAGCCTCCCAAATGCTGGGATTATAAGTGTGCACCACCACACCGAGCTTATTTTTAATTTATAAAAAATTCCTTTTTATTTTTGAACAGGGTCTTGCTAAGTTGCAGAGGGTCTTACTAAATAGTTGAAACTGGCCTTGAACCTGCAATCCTTTTTTAGTCGGGTGTGTTGGTGCATGCCTGTAATCCCAGTACTTGGGAGGCTAAGGCAGGAGGTTAGAAGGTTTGAGGATAGCTTCTGTAAGTAGTGACACTCTCATCAACCTAGTGAGATCCTGTTTCAAAATAAAAATAAAGCTGGGAGTGGTGGTGCACATTTGTAATTCCAGGATTTGAGAAGCTGAGACAGGAGGATCACAGTTTCATGGCCAGCCTCAGCTACTTTACTGAGGCCCTCCATAACTAAGTTATATATCAGTATTGGGAATGGCCTAGGAAGATTTGAGAAAGCTATGATTATTAATATATTTCAAAAATTGGGTGAAAGGCAAATCTGTGCAAGGACTTGGTTTCTGCCTAAAAGCAGGCAACTATTCCAATGTAAATTAACATAGCTATAAGTAATTAAAAAGTAAATAGGAGAGGAAAACTAGGCCTTTCTCTATCTAAAGACAGAGCTACATGATTAGATAAGCTAGCTAAGATGGTAGGAGCAGTCAACCTTCATGAAAGGAGACACCTTGCCACACCTTGCTGGGGGAGGTACCTTACAGGGTTAAGGGGAGGTACCTTACAGAGACATTTACTACATCAGAATCATGTAAACAAGATGGAGGTCATGGGTATAAAAAGTCTGGTCCACATGTGATCCCTTTGGTGTATTCATTCAAGTCACCCCTCCATGCCATTTTGGCACGGGGCTGTACCTATTTTCTGTATTTCTATCTTTTTAATAAACTTATTTAAATCTTCAGCAAGTGTTAGAGCTATGAATACTTATCCTTAGCTCAGAACAAGAACCCGCGTTTTTCTTTTCTGTTTTTGGTTGTTTTGGGTTTTGTTGTGGTTTGAGGGAAAGTGTGTCTGGGGCCCTAACAGGGGTCCCCAGGAACAGTTTCCCCAAAACCATACTCTCCCAATCTGTAACAAGAGAGACCTTGTTTCAAAATAAAGAATGAAAGAGCCGGGCGTGGTAATGCACACTTGTAATCCCAACATTCAGGAGGCTGAGACCTGAGGATCCTGTTTCATGGACAACCTCAGCTACTTAGTGGTGGATAGCCTCAGCTACTTAGTGAGACCATCTGCAACTTAGTGAGACCCTGTTTCAAAAAAAAATAAAGAATAAAAAATAGGGCAGGGGATATAGCTCAGGGGTCCAATGTTCCTGGGTTCCATACCCAGACCCTAGGGGGAAAAAAAAAGAATAAAAAATAGAGCTGGAGGTGAGGCTCAGAGGTAGAATACCCTTGGGTTCTATTTCCAATTCCACCAAAAAAGTAATAAAATAAAAAAAATAAGTTAATTAAAAATAAAAAGAGCTGGACGTGGTGGCACATGCTTGTAATCCCAGAATTTGGGAGGCTGAGACAGGAGGATCACGGTTTGCAGACAGCCTCAGCTACTTAGTGAGACCCTATAAAACTCAGCAAGACCCTGTTTCAAAATAAAGAATAAAAATTAGGGCTGGGGGTGTAGCTTGGAGGTAGAATGCCCCTGGGATCCATCCCCAATACCTAAATAAATAAATAAATAAATAAATAAATAAATAAATAAAATGAAAAAGGACTGAGGGTATAAGATCAGAGGTAGAATGCTCCTGAGTTCAATCCTCAGGGCCACACACACACAAAATAAAAAGGGTTGTTTTTTTTTTCCCCCTCTAATTTTAAAACAATATTGAAACATCATGGGCTCCTAAAAATGTATTCTGAGCCCTGGGCACTGCCAAGCCTGATAGAGAATTTGGCCCTGGCCCTTTGCAGAATTACCTTTTCTATCCTTTCTGTGCTCCCCCTCTTTCCAAGAATCAGTACGGTGGGTAGTTGAGACCTCCTTATGAATGTCTCTTATATGTGTCTCACAGGTCTCTGAGTTGAATCAAGACAAGACATTAGTTGTTATGGTCAAGATCATACTCTATAGTGGACTAAGAAGTCATCAGTAATGTATTGTGAAGCCCAATTAAATCTGCCTTGCTGGCTTATATAGCATATCAGGTACAAACCCAGGCTGAATAACATAATACTGGTGAAACAGGGGTTTTCCTGAGAGAAAACCCAGCAAGTTCTTGTCTGCGGCGAGCGAAGAATGACACCCGCAGACCTCAGGAAGGGGAGTAAAAGGTTTATTGGAAGCAGCAGGGAATGGGGGGGAGAGTGGCTGAACACCCCCAAAGGGGCTGGAACTCTGGGTCCAGCAGCTGCCTTCAGGACAATACTTGAGAGTAGCCCAAGCCGAATTGCCTTCAGGTGCAGGCTGCTTTCTTCCAGAATCCACACAATCTGCCAGAAGGGAATAGAGAAAAGTGGCCGAACACCCCATAGGGGCGGTTGGAACTCTGGGGTCCAGTGAATTGCCTTCAGGTGCAGGCTGCTTTCTTCCAGAATCCACACAATCTGCCAGAAGGGAATAGAGAAAAGTGGCCGAACACCCCATAGGGGCGGTTGGAACTCTGGGGTCCAGTAGCTGCCTTCAGGGTCACTACCCGAGTGTCGCCCGAGCCAAGTGCCCATCAGTTGCAAACTACTTTCTCCCAGAGTCCACGCGATCTGCCAGAAAAGAGGTGTAGGTCACCCCTAGGGGTTTGGTCAGCCTTGATGTCCAGCAGAGGCCTTTAGGTCACTACTTGAGAGTCACCCGACCCACGTGCCCTCAGATGCACTCTGCCTTCTCTCAGGGCCAACACGACCTGCGAGAGAGAGAGAACAGCTCCCCAAGAGAGGAAGGGGTCCCAAGCGGGGAAGTCCCCCCTTTGCCATTGAGTAAGGCCTTTAAAGGCCTGACTGCTTGCAAGTTCGTTTTTGGTTAGGGTGACTTCCAAGGAGAATTCTGGGAAGTACCTCTCAGAATTTGCATAGGGTATTTGCAAGTCCTTGAAGAATCTCCTTTCATTCAGTAGGAGTGTATGACTTGCTCTGTGCTGGCTCCTGGGTTTGTTGATTAGTAAACAGATGGCTTTGTGAAGCTCTGGTCCTTTTATCTCTGAGCCTTTGGAATTTCAGGCATTTGTCGCCCCTCAGGAAACTCAGGAAATTAACTTTTTTTCTACCGAGGCCTTTTCCCTATCTGCCTATTTCCTTTCTACCTTCTCACTGGCATATAAAGTCACCCAACTTTGCATCCACATATAATATACAAACACTATGGACCCTTCTTGCTTTCTCACAGAGAAGCTAAAGTTGAAGAGACAAACAATGTACTTTTTTTGGGGGGGTCTGGGGATGGAACCCAGGGGCATTCGACCTCTGAGCTACACCCCCTGCCCTATTTTTTATTCTTTTTGTTGAAACAGGGTGTCACTGAGTTTCAGAGGGCCTCACTAAGTAAACCTCTGATGTCAGCCTCCCGAATGCTGGGATTACAAGTGTGCACCACCACGCCTGGCTAACAATGTACTTTTTTATTTCTTCCTGTTCTATGCAGTCTGGTAGATTCTGGATTCTTTATTCACATGCCCAGCCTGAGTTGCCTGTCCCTTCAATACCCTCTGTGGTCACTGGGCAGAGAACCTGCTGCAGGTGCTCTGTGTCTACTTTCAGGCACACAGTGGGACAGCCCCATTCCTTTATTTATTTATTTTTTTATTTTTATTTTTTATTTTGGTGGTACTGGGGGTGGAACCCAGAGGCTTTCTACTTCCGGGCTATACTCCCAGACCCATTTTATATTTTATTTGGAAACAGGGTCTCACTAAATTGCTGAGAGCCTCTCACTAAGTAACTGAGGCTGGCTTCGAACCTGTGTGATCCTCCTGTCTCAGCCTCCCAAGCACGGGGATTACAAGCATGTGCCACCACGCCCAGCTAGCCCCATTCCTTTAAATGTCTGCATGGCCACATTACCTTCTTTGGTCAACAGAATGTGGAAAGTGTCATGTGTTACCTCTTGGTGAAAGTTTTTAGACTGTGTATAATTTATCTCTTCTCTTTCTTTACCATTGGTCTACTGAGGAGGCGGAGGCCTGTCTGAGGGCAGAGACAGTGTGGAGGAGAGCCCCCTGCTGGCCTGAGGTGGACAAGTCTTGTGAGCAAAATGAGTTATGTGTGTATGTTTATATGCATGTGTGTATGTAAGGATTATTTGACAAGGAAGCATAACCTATTCTGTAACACTTCCACAGTTCTATTTCTCCATATCCAGGTATCTTTTTGGTCTCATTTTCTAAATTTCTTGGGGGAATCAACATAAAACATAAAAATGTAATGATATGGCAGTATTGGGAATGGCCTAGGAAGATTTGAGAAAGCTATGATTATTAATATATTTTTTAAAAATTGGGTGAGGGGCAAATCTGTGCAAGGACTTGGTTTCTGCCTAAAAGCAGGCAACTATTCCAATGTAAATTAACATAGCTAAAAGTAATTAACAAGTCAATAGAAGAGCAGAACTAGGCCTTTCTCTATCTAAAGACAGATCTTAGGAGAGGGGAACTAGGCCTTTCTCTATTTAAAGACAGATCTACATGATAATCTAGGGAGAATGGAGCAGGGTTTGACCTTCCTCCCTCGCCACACCTTGCTGTCAGAGGAGGTACCTTACAGGGACATTCACTATATCAGAATCACGTAAACAAGATGGAGGTCATGGGTATAAAAAGTCCGGTCCACGTGTGATCCCTTTGGTGTATTCATTTGAGTCACCCCTCCATGCCAGTCTGGGATAGAGCTGTACCTATCCTCTGTATTTCTATCTTTCTAATATACTTCTTTAAATCTTCAGCAACTGTCCAAACTATGCATATTTATTCTTAGCTTAGGACAAGAACCTGCAGTTTTATTTCTGTTTTTGGTCGTTTGGGGTTTGGTTGTGGTTTGAGGGAAAGTGCGTCCGGGACCCTAACAGGGTCCCCGGGAACAGTTTCCCCAAAACCATATTCTCCCAATTCATAACATTAAAGGTTAAAACTGAAGCTAGGCATGGTGGCATATGGAGGATTGCAGGTTTGTGGCTAGTCGCAGCAACTTAGTAAGGCCCTCCACAACATAGGGAGACCCTGTTTGAAAATAAGAATAAAATAGGGTTGGGGGTATAGCTCAGAGGTAGAATGCTCCTGGGTTCCATCCTCAGTACCAATACATGTGAGGAGGTAGAAAGGAAATAGGCAGATAGGGAAAAGGCCTAGGTAGAAAAAGTTAATTTCCTGAGTTTCCTGAGGGGTAACAAGTACCTGAAACTCCAAAGGCTCAGAGATAAGAAGGCCAAAGCTTCACAAAGCCATCCTGAGTTTCCTAATCAACAAACCCACCTAGCAAGTCTGGCATTCCTGAAAGGAGACCCTTCAAAGAACTTGCAAATGTCCTATGCAAATTCTCCTTGGAATCCCAAAAGTCACCCTAACCACAAACTGACTTGCAAGCGGTCAGGCATCAGCCAGTCAGATTGCAAAAGTGGGGGACTTTCCCACTTGGGACCCCCTCCCCTTTAGGGGAGCTGTTCTCTCTCTCTCTCTCTCTCTCTCTCTCTCTCTCTCTCTCTCTCTCTCTCGCAGGTCAGGTCAGGTCAGGTCGTGTTGGCCCTGAGAGAAGGCAGAGTGCATCTGAGGGCACGTGGGTCGGGTGACTCTCAAGTAGTGACCTGAAAGCCTCTGCTGGACATCATGGCTGGCCAGGCCCCTAGGAGTGACCTGTACCTCTTTTCTGGCAGATCGCGTGGACTCTGGGAGAAAGTAGTTTGCAACTGATGGGCACTTGGCTCGGGCGACACTCGGGTAGTGACCCTGAAGGCAGCTACTGGACCCCAGAGTTCCAACCGCCCCTATGGGGTGTTCGGCCACTTTTCTCTATTCCCTTCTGGCAGATCGCATGGATTCTGGAAGAAAGCAGCCTGTACCTGAAGGCAATTCGGCTTGGGCTACTCTCAAGTATTGTCCTGAAGGCAGCTGCTGGACCCAGAGTTCCAGCCCCTTTGGGGGTGTTCAGCCACTCTCCCCCCCATTCCCTGCTGCTTCCAATAAACCTTTTACTCCCCTTCCTGAGGTCTGCGGGTGTCATTCTTTGCTCACCGTAGACAAGAACTCGCCAGGTTTTCTCTCAAGAAACCCCCGTTTCACATGCACACACAAAAAGGTCAGAAATGGTGGCAGATGTATCCTTTTTTTATTTCCTGAATGGAGGTGTCAAGAGGGAACCGTTGATTACTCAACTCAGAATCAACAGGGTTCTTGGCTTACAAGACAGAAAAGAATTTCAGCACACACCAATCTGAGACATAGAAAATATTTTAGGAAAGGAATACATATCCAAGGGAGAAAACAGGCCAGCCCCAAAATGGGAGAAGCACTTGGAGTACAGGACTCTCCTTTCATAGGGGTCTTGGTGAGGATGACCTCAGTCTGATAGTCACAAGGTAATTTAGGGTGCTCCAGTCCTGACCTTCAGTCTAATCAGCAGTTGCCCTTCTAAACTATTTAAGGACACCAGGGACATCGCGGAGGAGCTAGTTCTCTTGGGTGGTGCCCAATGAGATTCCTCTTTTTGTTGATCTCTTTTGTCTTGATAAACTGACACCTCCCTAAGGATGGTCAACGGGGCTCAGATTCTCTTGTAAATTCCTGAGAAGCTTTGGGTCTAAAGGCCTTGTCACAGGCTTCTACACTAAAGCTACACTTTCCTCGTTCTCCCTTATTTATTTGTTTATTTATTTATTTATTTTTGCAGTACTGGGGATGGAACCCGGGATCATTGTACTCCCGAGGTACACCCCCAGTCCTATTTTTAGTCCTTTTAGTTTTTGAAACAGGGTCTCACTGAGCTGCGAAGGGCCTCACTAAGTAGTGGAGGCTGTCCTTGAACCTTGGATCCTCTGGTTTCCCGCTCCAGAATGCTGGGATTATAAGCAAGCACCATCACACCAGGCTCTGGTTCTCCCTTATGTCTCCTTTGTGCCTCTTTCTTTCTTTCTTTCTTTCTTTCTTTCTTTCTTTCTTTCTTTCTTTCTTTCTTTCTTTCTTTTTTGCGGGTCTAGGGATGAAACCCAGGGGCATTTGACCTCCTAGCTATACCCCCTGCCCTATTTTTTATTCTTTATTTTGAAACCAGGTCTCACTGAGTTGCAGAGGGCCTCACTAAGTGGCTGAGGCTCAGCCTCCCAAATGCTGGGATTACAAGCATGTGCCACCATGCCCAGCTATTTATTTCTTGTACCCTGTGTTACAGAGAACATTGCTCCTGAGGGCCTTGTCATTCCTGATCATTTAATTGCCTGAGCAGGTGCGCTTGGTCTGCTGTGCAGTGCCATCATTCTTAGATTTGGAAGGAAGAAATAGGAAGCAGGAGGGTTCCCTCAGGCCATGCTCATCTGGCTTCCTAGAGTCCAGCCATGTGGGTGACTGGCCTGCCGAGTTATTGTTCAAGAAATATTTGACTTTCCACAGGTGTGTGACATTTAGGAATAAATCCGCAGAGGGAAGGATGATTGAGTGGTCTCATTACCCCAAACCCCAAATCAAACCAAACTCCTGTAGAGAAATTCAGTCTTTTCCTTTGAAGGCTCAATGTGTTTTGTTTATTAAATAAAACTGACAAAAGACAGACTAAAGGGAGGAAAAAAATTTATTAACATGCTTGAAAACTCAAAGAACAGAAAGATGGTGGATATTTAAATACTTTCTTCTTAGGAGAGAGGAAGTGAAGGGGGTGGGGCTGCAGGCAATTTTAGCAGGGTAGTAAATGATTTTAGAGAAATAAGTGAGCCTGGAAAATACACCATGGCAGGGGACCCAAGTGCCCTGGCTTTCAGGTGTGGTGTACTATTTTCAGGCTCTTCCTCAGTGCTAGGAGTTTACTCCTCCTTGGTTAATGACATTTCAGTAGGAAGCTTTGAAAGCATTTTTTTTTTCCTTTGGCAGATCTTGTCTGTGGATGGGTAAGGGAACTCCCTGTCCCCAAGTACACTTGGTTTGATGTCCAATTGATGCATCATATTCTGAGCCCCCAATAATCCTTTGACAGTATTCAGTAAATATATAAATTTTCTTACCAAACAAAAGCAGCATTCCAAATGGTCAAGTATGTATATATTCATGCATATTGTTTAGCAGAAATGTAGTATCATCTTCAGGGAGAGCTATACAGAGGATAACGCAAAAAATAAGTCCTCAGTTCAGACATTTTATAAACCTACTTCAGTGTTTTTTCTTTTTCTTTTCTTTTTTTTTTTTTTTTGTACTGGGGATGGAACCCAGGGTCATTCTACCTCCAAGCCACAACCCCAGCCCTATTTTATTTTTGTTTGGAAACAAGGTTTTACTAGGTTGATGAGATTTCGAGGACAGCCTCACCAAGGAGTGAGAATCTCATTAACTTAGCAAGACCTTGTTTCAAAATAAAAAATGAAATAGGGCTGGAGGTGTAGCTTGGAGGTAGAATGCCCCTGGGCTCAATCCCTAGTATCACAAAGAAAAAATAGCCAAAAAAGCTATGTTTTGGGGTTTATTAGAGAGATACTGGATATTGAAGCTGCAGAGTATCACAGAGATGTCAACGTGTTTTTCCCCAGTGTCATGGTAAGCAGGGATATGGTTCCCCACAGAAGGTACCCACCTCATTATTAACACATTAATGCATTCTCCTGTGCAGCTCTGCTATCAGAAGTATAACTTAAACAACTGTAAGGAACATTGTGGAAGACTGCAACATAACAGCATTTTTTAAAAAAAAAGATCTAATTTTCTGTGAATATTTTACAGTCAGATAATTCTCATAAAGAAAGGCACTGAGCCTTGAATGCTCAAACTGAATAGAATCTTCAGAAATGAGGATTGTAGCCATTTAAAGCATATTTCTATTTTTCCCCCTTTGATGCAAGGCCTACATAAATAACTGGGCTTTTGACTTGTTTTGGGGAAAGACTTTCAAATTTGCAAGATAATGACCCAGACCTAGCTGAAATGGTAATGTCCAAATACTTTATTTGAAAAACAAACCGAAGCCTGGCATGGTGGTGCATGCTTGTAATCCCAGCGTTTGGGAGGCTGACAGGAGGATTGTGGTTCAAAGACAGCCTCAGCTACTACTAGTGAAGCCCTTTGCAACTCAGTGAGACCCTGTTTCAAAATAAAGAATAAAAAGAAGCCAGGCGTGGTGGTACACGCTTGTAATCCCCACGCTTGGGAGGCGGAGACAGGAGGATCGTGCTGGTTCGAAGCCAGCCACGCTGGCTTAAGAGACCCTGTTTCCAAAAAAAAAAAAAATATATATATATATAGGTCTGGGAGTGTAGCCCGGAGGTAGAAGGGCTTCCAGGAACCCCAGTACCACCAAAAAAAAAAAAAAAAAAAAAAGAAGAAGGGCTGGGGGTGTAGCTCAGAGGTTCAGAGGTAGAATGCCCCTGGTTTCCATCCTGTTGCAGTTTGAGATGATATGGTTTTGGGGAAACTGTCCCCAAGGACCCCTTATTAGGGTTCCGGACAAAATTTCCCTCAGAACACACAAAAAAACCCAAAGCAGAAAAAAAAACAGAAAAAGTGTGGGTTCTTATCCTGAGCTAAGGGTCAATACACATTAGCCTGGACTCTTGCTGGATAGCCCGGACTCTTGCTGGAGATTTAAAGAAGTTTATTAAAAAGATAGGGCTAGCCGAGCGTGGTGGCGCACGCTTGTAATACCTGTGCTTGGGAGGTGGAGACAGGAGGATCGCGCTGGTTCGAAGCCAGCCCCGCTGGCTTAAGAGACCCTGTTTCCAAAAATAAAAAAGTATAAAATAGGTCTGGGAGTGTAGCCCAGAAGAAGAAGGGCTTCCAGGAACCCCAGTACCACCAAAATCAAAGAAAAAAGAACTACAGAAGATAGTTACAGCCCCATGCCCAAATGGCATGGGGGGGGGGTGGTTCAAATGAATGCCCCACCAAAGATATAACACGTGGGCCGGACTTTCTATACCCATGACCTCCATCTTGTTTATGTAATTCTGACGTAGTAAAAACCCTGTAAGGTTCCTCCCCCACCAAGGTGTCTCCTTTCATGAAGGTCGAAGGTCGTCCCCCTTCTCTCATCCTAGCTAGATTATCTAATCATGTAGATCTGTCTTTAGACAGGGAAAGGCCTAGTTTCCCTCTCCTACAGACTTGCTAATTACTTTTAGCTAAGTCAATCTAAGTTTCAATAGCTGTTTGCTTCCTGACCAAAGCCAAGCCTTTCTCTCTCCAGGTCTGCCATTTTGACACAATTATTGCTGAAATATATCTATTAATAATCAGAGCTTTCTCAAATCTTCCTAAGCCATTCCCAATACTGGTACACATCCCTGGTACTGAAAAAAAAAAAAAACCCAAAACAAACCAAAACAAAAAGAAAACCCAAACAAACAAACAAACAAAAACAAAAAAAAAAACAAATGTTTTTTTTTTTTTAAGTAACCAAGACTGTCATTCACTTGTTCCCTAAGGCATCAAAAGGAGACTAATGGAAGAGAAAACACTAGGCACAAATATGGGACAGTTTATATAATGATAAAGCAGCCAGGTGTGGTGGCGCACGCTTGTAATCCCAGCGCTTGGAGGCTGAGACAGGAGGATTACACAGGTTCGAAGCCAGCCTCAGCTACTTAGTAAGCCTCAGCAACTTGGTGAGACCCTGTTTCTAAATAAAGTATAAACCAGGCATGGTGGAGCATGCTTGTAATCCCAGCATTTCGGGGGCTGAACAGGAGGAGTGCGGTTCGCGGACAGCCTCAGCTAATTAGTGAGGCCCTCCGCAACTTAGTGAGATCCTGTTTCAAAATACAGAATAAAAAATAGGGGAGGGGGTATAGCTCAGAGTTTGAATGCTCCTAGGTTCCATCCTCAGATCCCCCCCACACACACACACAAAAAAAAACCCAAAGAAACAACAACAACAACAAAAAACTTGACCAGAGACTCCTGGAGAAACCGGGCCCGGTCGTCAGACCCTGGGTCCAGGACAGGGGTCGGGCGGGGCACGCCGGACCCCGGGACAGCTGGGGCCGGGTCGCAGGACTCTCTGGGCACAGGGCCAGCCCGCACAGATCACGCCAGACCCCTGGAGAAACCGGGCCCAGTCGTCAGACCCTGGGTCCCGGGCAGGGGTCGGGTGGGGCACGCCGGACCCCTGGAAGAACCGGGGCCCAGGTGGCAGGACTCTGGGCCCCAGGCGGAGTAGTTCGGAGCACGCTGGACCCATGGAGAAACTGGGCCGGGTCACAGTGCTACTGAGTGCCTGATTATACTACCTCCTCAAATCACACATACTGTCTTCTCTTATTAAAAAAAGAAAAAGAAAAAAGAAAAAGATCAGAGAGGGGTCATGAAGGCTGAGGCAGATGCCAGGATACTGGAGATGCAGACAAAACTTATCCAAATGAACTGGAACTTTTAGAAAAATTCCCCGTGAAGGAGGACTGCTTCTTCTCTACATTGTTAAGAATCTTGGATATCACCTTTAAGGGGAGAGTTTAGCGGAGACCTAGGAGAAAGGTGGTGTTGAAAGCGGGCTCTGCAATGGTGGTGGAGACTTGTATTCAGGAGAAGCAGAAATCGGATCCTACCAACCTTATTTTTTTGGAGAAATTACACCAAATGTCGAATGCTACCATCGCGCATGCTTAGGAACACTGGACAACATTCAGAGTGGAAAAAGAGCTTGGGAAAGATTTGAAATGGTGAAGGCAGTGGCAATGGCAGTGGCCAGTACTCAGGGGAGGCAGAGATCTGATGCATTACACCTGGAACCTTTGAAGTAACAACCCCAGAGGCAGAATGCTACCACCACGCACCCTTGAGAACGGGGGACAAATGGCTGGGCGAAGAGGGTGCTCGGATTGGAGCCTGCCGAGGGATGAGGCTGGTGCTGGAGCCTCTGAGGCTGGGATCGGAGCCTGTCGAGGGGTTAGGCTGGTGCCGGGGCCAATGGCCGACATTGGAGTCTGCCGTGAGGCAAGGCCGGTGCTGGGGCTTCCGAGGCTGGGATTGGAGACTGCCGAGGGGTTAGGCCGATGCCGGGGACAGCGGCCAGCATCAGAGCCTGCCGTGAGGCAAGGCCACTACTGAGGCCTCCGAGGCCGGGTTCGGAGCCTGCCGAGGGGTTAGGCTAGTGCTGGGGCCAGCGAGGCTGGCATTGGAACCTGCCATGAGGCTAGGCCGGTGCTGGGGCCTCCGAGGCCAGGATCAGAGCTTGCTGAGGGGTTAGACTGGTGCCAGGGCCAGCGTGGCCGGGATCGGAGTCTGCCGTGAGGCAAGGCTGGTGCTGGGCCCTCCGAGGCCAGGATCGGAGCCTGCCGAGGGGTTAGGCCAGTGCCAGGGCCAGCAGCCGGCATCGGAGCCTTCTTTGAGGCAAGGCTGCTACTGAGGTCTCCAAGGCCGGAATCAGAGCCTGCCGAGGGGTAAGGTTGGTGCCTAGGCCAGCGAGGCCGGGATCGGAACCTGCTCTGAGGCAAGGCCAGTGCTGGGGCCTCCGAGGCCGGGATCGGAGCCTGCTGAGGGGTTAGTTCGGTGCCGAGGCTGGTGGCCAACATCGGAGCCTGCCGTGAGGCAAGGCCGCTACTGAGGCCTCCGAGGCCAGGATCGGAACCTGCCTTGAGGCTAGGCCGGTGCTGGGGCCACCGAGGCCGGGATCGGAGACAGCTGAGGGGTTAGGCCAGTGTCGGGGCCAGCAAGACCAGAATTGGGGCCTCCCATGAGGCAAGGCTGCTGCTTGAGCAAGCGAGGTCTGGATCAGTCCATCCAGTAGCCAGGCTACTACTGGGGTCGTCAAGAGTGGGGTCAGTTCTTGCAATGCGGCATGCACAGAGAAATATTGCTGAAAAAATAAAAACCAGATGCTTCCCCTACTCAGAAATAACTAGGAGGAAAGGGGAACAGGAAGAGGTCGAGCTATAGAAAGGGCCCTAAAGTGAAGCAACTAAGGTGACCAATCAGAGGGTATGGAATAGGGGAGGATGGAGCCTCTTTAAAATGCAGGAGGTACATAAACAAATGTATCAAAGTTAATCACCAAACAAACAAGCATGGGATCGAGGGAGGGGGAGGGAATGGAATGGGGAGTGGGTGAGGGCTAATTGGATGATGTGTGCTTGTATATCTTCTCAAGTTTTATGTTCCAATGTGATGTTTGATTACAATGCACCAATTAAAATAAATTAAAAAAACTTGAGCATATGTATGTGTGTATAAGAAAACATAATATATAGAGATGTTTGTACTACTTGTGGTTTCAGGCATTTTCTGAGGGTTTGCACTGTATTGCCAATGAATAAGGAGAAGATTACTGTAATTTGATCTGAGGTGCAGAGCAGTTAAATGGCTTCATGAATAAGGAGTAGCTAATATGAATCTTATAGGAAGCCTGGGCTTTTCCAGAAAGAAAGGTGAGGGAGGGGATAAAATTAGAAGAAAAAAATAGCTTCTTCATATGAGTAAAAAAACGTGACCCTTATAAAACATGGGGTGGTCTTAGATGATAATTTGGGTCCCTCCCCCACGTGATCTCAGCAGCGAGAACAGGAGGTGGAACCCCGGAAGATAGAAGCGGAGATATTTCGAGACCCAGGTGCCTTGAGACTCCAATCACGAGACTACAGATGTCACGAGAGAATCGGCATGCCTATAAAACATTGGTGCCTCCGACCACCATGTGACTCAGCCGGCCGATCAGGACTATGGGCAACTCTCCAGACGCGTGGCCCGTGGGTCCCTTCCCCCACGGCCAGCTGACTCTCCAGAGGGGCCAGGTCCGAATAAAGCAGCGGTCTCTGATAACCCGGTTGTTGTTTTTACCTCCCTCCTAAACCCCCTAACTCTATTTTCAACCTAACACAAAAGACTGTGCATGTGTATGTGGGTGAAGAGAGGCCAAGTTGATGGTGGAGAAATGAATTAAGGATGAGGGGAGGGAGGACAAGGACAAAATGGCTTTGTAGTTAATCAGATATTCTCATTGACTCATTTGACAAATATGTCTTCCTACTGTGTGTGTGTGTGTGTGTGTGTGTGTGTGTGTGTGTGTGTGCCTTTCTGGGGATTGAACCCAGCATGTTCTACTACTGATCTACACTCTCAGCCTTTTTATTTTTTTTTTTATTTTGAAACAAGGTATCTCTAAGTTCCTGTGAGCTGGCCTCCAGACTGTGATCTTCTGTTTTAACCTCCCATATACTAGGGGTAATAGGCATGTGCTAGCTCATTGGCTGTATTCTTATAATGTTAGCAGTGGGTCTCCCTCTGCTAGATGAAGAAGAAAGAATCATCAATTCCCCCTACTCCACTTAAATTGGCCCATATTAAGTACTCCCAGAGCCTATAACCAAATCCATATTGTTGACTTGCACAATATTGATTTCAGACATTAATTGGATAAGTGCTACCTTTGAACACATTCTGTTTTCCTATCCAAGTATGATTTTATTACCATTATTAGATGACTGCCTAAGATTGCAAATCACCAAATCAAACGCCCTCTTGAACAATCTGTAACACTTGATATTGTTGACAACATTTTTGGATGAGTCATGGACCTTGGTTGTAAGCAACAGAATTAACTCTGGTTGACCCAAGGAAAAAAGGGAGAAAAAGTTGTTAGGCAGCTCAAGTAATGCCTACATAGTGGTAGACATGATGGGTGGGCAAGGGACCACATCAGAGGCCAAGAAGCCAAGAGTGAGTCCTCAAGTCATGCTAGAGTTGGGTCCAGAGAATCCCCACCAGCCCTGGACGCTGCAGGTTGCATTGTTGCCAGTATCTGCCACTACTGCTACTATTTGCCACAGAGTACACCTGCAGCATTCACCAGCTCCTTCAGAGCCTGAGGCACTTGTGCCAACAGGCAGTGGCTAGATAATGCCGGCTGATGCAGAGGCACATAATCCCAGTACTTGAGAGGCAGAGACAAGAGGATAGCACATTTGAGGCCAGCCTTAGAAATTTAATGAGATTATCAGCAATTTAGCAAGACCCTGTTTCAAAATAAAAATTAAAAGGGCTGGTTGTGTAGCTCAGAATGGCCCTGGGAGGAGTAGAAGGAAAAGGGGGTGGAGGAGGATACTGAATTAGCTATCAGTGGCTAATATTTAATCAGTTATGCCTAAGGAGTGATTCAACTATGGGATTTGGGGAGCTTCTGAGTCCAAGTACTGTGTGAAAGTTGTCAGAATCAAGATGAAGTTACTTGTGACAATCCTAACTAAAGAAAACCACTAAGTGATAAAGGACGGGTTCTTATACATGATTGCCTGGTATTAAGTGCCACAAAATACTCCCAGAAACACAAGCTTGCACAAAAGCTACCACAACCTTATACAGAAAGTACTGCTGCAAGGCTCTGCCCAGCAATTGTTTGCTCAACTTCAGACTGATATCACCCTTGTGTATGTGTGTGTGTGTGTGTGTGTGTGTGTGTGTGTGTGTGTGTATTTGGGGTTACTGGGGTTCCTGGAAACCCTTCTACCTCCAGGCTACACTCCCAGACCTATTTTTTAATATTTTTTATTTGGAAACAGGATCTCTTAAGCCAGCGAGGCTGGCTTCGAACCTGCGCAATCCTCCTGTTTCCGCCTCCTAAGCACGGGGATTACAAGCATGCACCACCACACCCGGCTACCCTTGTATTATTTTGGCTTATTGTTTCAAAATTTATGTAATCCTTTTCATTTTTTCCTTTAAAAACATCTCCAGAGCCAGGCATGGTGGCACATGCTTGTAATCCCAGTACTTGGGAGGCTGAGACAAAGGATCATGCAGGTTTGAAACCAGCCTCAGCTAGAGAGGCTCTCAGCAACTTAGTGTGACCCTGTTTCCAAATAAAATAATAAAAAAATAGGTCTGGGAGTGTAGCCCAGAGGTAGAAGCCCCCTGGAATTCATCCTCAGCAACACACACACACACACACACACACACACACACACACACACACACACATAAATAACATCTTCTTAGTTGGGTGTGGTGGTCCAGGCCTATAATCCCTGTACTTGGGAGGTTGAGATAAAAGGATCCTAGGTTTGAGGCCAGCATCAGCAATTTAGCAAGGGCCTTAGCAATTTAGTGAGAACTTGTTTCAAAATTAAAAAATATGTATAAGTAAATAAGGGCCTGGGGTGTAGCTTGGAGATGGAATGCTCCTGGGTTTGATCTCGAGCACCGAAAAAACCCCCAAACAAACCCTTGTTTCAATCACTCCTCCAGCCCTTTTTTATTTTTGAAACAGAGCCTCCCTAAATTGCTGAGACTGGCTGTGAACCCGAGAGCCTCCTGTCTTACCCTCCAAAGTACTGGGATTATGAATGTGTGCCGCCACACCCAGCCAAATAATTCTTGATTGTGCTTCAATTTTACCTTTCTTGTTTTTCTTAGGATACCCTAAGCCCACAGGGACAGAAGCTCCCATGCTCAGGATGCTTCTGGATCTCATCCTATGTATCTCTTCTGTCTAGCTGTTCATTTGTATGTTACAATATCCTTTATGATGAAACAGTAAACATAAGTAAAGTGTAAAAAGTGTTTATGGAGTTCTATGGGCCTTTCTTGCAAATTATCAAACCATGAGAGTCATGGGAATCCCCAATAAACAGTCCTTGAGTCAGAGGCACAGTTAACCTGGGACTTGTGCCTGCCTCTGACACAGGGCAGTAATGTAAGGCTGAGACATTTATTTATTTATTTATTTATTTATTTATTTATTTATTTATTTATGGTACTGGGGTTCCTGGAAGCCCTTCTACCTCCGGGCTACACTCCCAGACCTATTTTTACATTTTATTAAAATTTGGGAACAGGGTCTCCTAAGCCAGAGCGCACGGCTGACTTCGAACCTGCGCGATCCTCCGATCCTCCTGTCTCTGCCTCCCAAGCGCGGGGATTACAAGCGTGCGCCACCACGCCCGGCAAGGCTGAGCCCTTTAACTTGTGGGATCTGATGCTAACTCTACATAGATGGTATCAGAATTGAACTGTTATCCAGTACTTGGGAGGCTGAGACTGGAGAATCTCAGGTTTGCAGCCAGCCTGAGTAATTTAGTGAGGTTCTCCACAACTTAGTGAGACTCTGTTTCAAAATAAAAGATAAAATAGGCTGAGGGGTATAGCTCAGATTTAGAATGTTCTTCAGTTGAAGTTACACACACAAAAAGTGAATTGTTAAGCATCCAGTTGGAGACATGATGTTGGAAAAGACACCAAGTATTTAGTGAGTTCTCTTCCACTTCTATAACCAGGGTATTTAGCCACTTAGACTCCAAACTTCAGAATCACTTTTAGTTCCTTTTGGTTAGCCATAAATATTTTTGGTTTATCTCTCATGATCACTCTTGCATCTATCTTGTTTTTCTATTTCTATAGCCACCATCCCTGTTTAGCTCAATGTTGACTTATGCGTGGATTCTTGTAATATTGTCAGTTTCATTGTTAACTGAGTAGACTATCCCTGGTGCCTTCTGGACTCTGCCTCAAAGTCTTCATACTGGGCTACCTAGAAAAGTGTCAGTCCCTCAACAACACAATGGTTCTTTACTGAACATGTTTTTAAGTCAGTTTTCTGTTATTGTAGAAAATACCTGAAGTACCAACTTCAAGAAGACTTATTTTAGTTTAGGAGGTTCTAGATCATGATTGATTGGTTTCATTGCTTTTGAACCTGTGTTGAGGCAGCATGTAATGGGGGCAATACTCGTAGACCAAGACTCTGCTCTCCATGACCAGGAAGCAAAAGAGAAAAAAATGGGCTCGCACAATCTCCTTCAAGGACACACTTTCAACAACCTCAAGATCTTCCACTAGGCCCCACCTCTTAAAGGCTTCACTACCTCCTCCAAAAACCACAGCGTGTGGACCAAGCCTGGGATTATGAGATGATGATGATGATGATGATGATGATGATGATTGGGAGGTCATTGCAAAACCAAACCATAATACCACAGGAGAAAGTAAAACTTTGTCAGCCTTAAGTCTTGCTTCAACTTTCTTATTTTAGCATTTTGTAGTCTAAGATCTACTTCAAACTTTTAAGGAAATTAAGGGTTGTTATCTTGTGGGGACAAGAGAAAGAAGAATATGTTGATTCTAATCATTCAAAATTAAAAAATTGGAGCTGCGTGTGGTGGCGCATGTTTGTAATCCCAGCACTCGGGAGGCTGAGACAGGAGGATCGTGGTTCACGGACAGCCTCAGCTACTTAGTGAGGCCCTCTACAAGTTATTGAGACCCTGTTTCAAAATAAAGAATACAAAATAGGGCAGAGGGTGTAGCTCGGAGGTTGAATGTCCCTGGGTTCCATCCCCAGACTTGCAAAGAAAAAATAAACAAAATTCAAAGATTGGTTAAATTTATTTTATTTTTGGTTGCATTGGGGGTTGAACCTATGGACAATCGACCTCCAAGCTATATACCCAGCCCTATTTTTATATTTTTATATTTTTTAAATTTTTAAATTTTTAATTTTTTAAAACCGGGTCTCACTGAGTTGCAGAAGGCCTCGCTAAGTAGCTGAGGCTGTCTGTGAACCATGATCCTCCTGTCTCAGCCTCCCGAATGCTGGGATTACAAGCTTGCGGCACCAAGCCTGGCTGTCACCCAGCCCTATTTTTAAAATTTAATTTGAAACAGGGTCTCACTAGGTTGATGAGAGCCTCACTATTTGCTGAGACTGTTTTGAACCTGCAATCCTCCTGTATCAACCTCCCAAGTACTAAGATTTCTAGTGTGTTCCACCATGTTCGGCTAAAGCTTGTTTAAATTCTACACTTGCAATGTTTCTTTGTACTCTCATCTTTCTATTACTGCTTCCCTGCTTCAGTTTCTCTCTATTCATTATTCGCCCCCAGGTTCTTCAATAAATCATGGCAGCTTACTGGGTAGACACATAACATGTATCTCAAGATTTGGGATTTTCTTCTTTCTTCTTTTTTTTTTATCTGATGTTCCCTCCAGAAGTAGATGGCAATGTACAAAACATGGAAACACAAAATAGAACTTGCCTACTTTTGCTTGAGAGCCAAAAAACATGACAAATTTAAGTGAGATCCTTCCAACATCTGCTTGATTTAATGTGAGTAAAGTGCTATTTCTAAAAATTATATTTTCATTTGTGTAAAACTATTATGCCACCACAACTATTTATTGTTATTGAAGTTGAGACATAAGAGGAAAATATATCTTTAGGGAAAAGAGACATGAAGTATGTTTTGGTTCTAGCTTCTCTGATTTAAATAAATGAAGTCTGTATCTCTAAGCTGAATGTTTCTCTTATGGATGCATAGGAAGCCATTAAGGCCTCAGGGCCTCCAACCTTGGGGGCAGAGTTGGATGCATGCTTTTTTATTTTTTATTTTTTTATTTTTTTGGGGGTCTGAGGATGGAACCCAGGGGCATTTGACCTCCAAGCTATACCCCCTGCCCTAATTTTTATTCTTTTTATTTTGAAACCAGTCTCACTGAGTTGCAGAGGGCCTCACTAAGTAGCTGAGGCTGTCGGCGAACCGCGATCCTCCAGGTCTCAGCCTCCCGAATGCTGGGATTACAAGGGTGAGCCACCACGCCCGGCCTTGGATACATGCTTTCTCCCTGGAAACTTGGTCCTTCCCCAGGGCCAGTATCTCACTCCTGGGCTTGCTACTATCCCCTCCTCACTCCTGAAGTCATCTTTGTGTGCTAGCAATACTGTCCCTAACATAATTAATTGCAGCTACACTGGTCTATTTGCCATCCTGCAGATCTCTCTCTTCTCTGTCTTATTCACCCTCTCCTCTTTCCTATTTCTGCCAATTTGGGTGTTTCCCTCATTTCCTGACCTCTATTCAGAGCCCATCCCTACTCCTGCCAAAATCATCCTTTTCTGTCATGAACACTCAAAACAATCCATCTGGTCTTCTCTTGCTACCTCATTGAGTGGTTTTTTGTCTGATTGCTGGGTAAAGGGTAAAGAGTTATGTAAAGATAAGGTATCCTTTTATCTTTACAAATTATATATATATATATGATGTGGATGGCTTTATTCGTGGGAGGTCGGCCTCCAGCTCCCGCGTGCACGCAGGAGCTGGTGGGGGAGAGTCTCTTTACAAATATTTTGTAAGGTCCTGAAGGCCATAGGCTAATCCTTATTCTTATTTTATGCCCCAGCATGTGCATAGTATCTTTTCAGAGAGAAAATGGTTTTAGATTGTGCTATAGGTTGGATGTTGAATATATATATATATATTTATGATATGGATGGCTTTATTCATGGGAGGTCAGCCTCCAGCTCCTGCGTGCACGCAGGGGCTGGTGGGGGAGAGTCTCTTTACAAATATTTTGTAAGGTCCTAAAGGCCATAGGCTAATCCTTATTCTTATTTTATGCCCCAGCATGTGCATAGTATCTTTTCAGAGAGAAAATGGTTTTAGATTGTGCTATAGGTTGGATGTTGAATGTCCCCCAAATGCCTATATGTTAAATAAAGGCTTGGTCCCTAGTTTGATGCTACTGGAAGATAGTGGAGCCTTTAAGAGGTGGGGCCTATGCACTGTTTGAGGCTAATGGGGTGGCTGTGCCCTTCGAGTTTGTGGAGTGCTGGGTTAGCGCGTGCTCTCTCTCTCTCTCTCTCTCTCTCTCTCTCTCTCTCTCTCTCTCTCCCTCCCTCCCTCTCCCTCTCCCTCTCCCTCTCCCTCTCCCTCTTCCTTTCCAGGAAGTGAGCAGGCCTCCTTCACCATGCACTCCTGCCATGATGCATTGTGCTTCCACAGCCCAAAAGCAATGAGCGCCAGTTGGCTGAGAACTGAAACTTCTCAAACTATAAGCCTTAATAAGTTTTTCTTTATATGTTGATTATCTCAGGTATTTTGTTACAGTAGTGGAAAACTGACTAGTGCAGGGGGGCACAAGGGGATTGGTAGTACTGTGTTCACCAGTAGCCTGCTCTTTTCTATTCCGGGTTACAGAGGACAGCACCTTTCCATCCTTTATTGAAACATGAGCTGACCTGTGACACTTTCATTGGTGGCTTTTGGTTATTGATGCTTGGCTTTTTAGTATGCATCTCCCAGGGAGCAACGGTTATGGAGAACTCAAGCTGAGATGGCAGCTGGCCCTGTCACTGGCAATGAGAACAGTAGGCCTAGAGGTGACCTGGCCAGCAGCAGACTTGGCATGACCAAGAATGCCCTTGTAATGCTGAACTATGAAAATCTGGGGTTGTTAGCACAGTGCAACCTTGCCCATCTAACTGATGCTTATTAATTTACATCTCTCAAGACTGGGTGTTTAATTAGGTGATTGTGAGGAGTGGAATCTTGGAATTCTGGCACTTCAAAAAACAGATCTGCAATTGAACATAGAGTAACCCAGTAAAGCAGGCAAGAGGAAGGGTTTTGGGGTCAGATTGGTTAGAGGTTTCATACTGGCTTCTGCAGTTTACAATGTCATATATTCTGAGCTGGCACTTGCCAATGTTGTTGCCCTTAGGACCCCTTGACACCCTTAAAAAAATCCTTGAAAAATTATCAAGAATTCCAAAGAGCTTTTGCATATATGTGAGCTATACCTGTAAATATTTGCTTTTAGAAGTAAAACAAATGTAAGCCAGGCATGGTGGTACACACCTGTAAATTTCAGCGCTTGGGAGGCTGAGACAGGAGGATTTCAGGTTCGTGGCCAGCCTTAGCTTAATGAGGCCCTGCAACTTAGTAAGACCTATTTCAAAATAAATAATAAAAAATAGGGCTAGGGGTGTAGCTCAGAGGTAGAATGCCCCTGGGCTCAATCCCTGGTGCCACACACAAAAAAAGAAACAAATTTAAACACATTTATTAATTTACTGAATTATTATTAAGCCTATCATATGCTAACATACTATATTTTTAATGAAAAATATGTTTTCCAAGAGAAAACAATTCATGAGAAAAGTATCAATTTTTCAAATGCCTTGAATGTCTGGTTTAATGGAAGATAGGTGGGTTCTCAATTCTGTGTCTTCATTTTATCTCTTGAATGTATTATTTTGGATGAAGTAACTCTAGCCTCACACAGGTTTGCAGTTCAAAAAGGAAGCCTGATTCTATCAGTCTTCTCATTTGGCTGGGGACATTCTTTGTTACTACAACAAACCCTGAGACAACTGGAAATTTTGGAAAGGTGTATGGCAACGTGAAATCTGAAACCATACCTCTTTTGTAGTTATATTAAAATCCATCTTATACTTACGCTCTATCTTATATTTTGAATGTATGTTTCACCCGTACATGCTTTTGTAATATCATTCCTATTTTCATTTGGAAAATATTGTTTCACCAAAGTATGCAGATCTTCCAAATGCTGATGCATTTCATTATACATTATTAAAAAAATCACATCTGTTAACACTATCATTGATCTCATCAAAAAGTCTTTAAGGATTGGGGAGCAGTTAAGCTCACAGTAGCAGATATGAGGTTTTTCAAAATTCTAATTTCACATGGAAGTTACAATTTTACCATTGGCACCAAATTGTATCAGTTATTTTTTTTTTTTGAAATGACAGGCTCCCTTGGCTTATTTTTATAAAAATGTTTGCCTAGCTTGTAAGCCTGAATAACTGTAGTTTGTCAGTTTCTCTATCAATGAAGCATAGAGTTCCTTGAAATAAGCAGGCAGCTGAGCTCAGAACCCCAGCAAACTCACAAATGCTTCATCATCCTTCGATATGCAGAAGTACTTTTATGCTTACCTCTCAATTCATCAAACTATAAAAAAGATTACTCAAGGGTGTAATTTAATAAGCTTAGCAATTTTCTCTGCCTCATTGAGGACCCTTCTACATGATCTTGGCTTTTTTTCTTTTTCCACCACAGGTCCAGTTTGGTGTCACTACTTCGATTAGAGCTATGATGATTGATGATATTTTTATCCACTATTGCTTTTGCGCCATCAATAGAAATTCCACATAAAGGAAAAAAAGCAAGTAATTGTTATGGTGGGACAGCAAAAACTGTACTGGTGTGAGATGTAGCTGTGGGTTCTTGTTCTGAACTATTTTAGAAAAAGAATAGGCTGAACTCTTCTGCTGTAAATTTAAGTAATTTTATTATTACAAAGGCAGAAAGAAGAAACAGAAATTAAATTAAAGCATTATACCATAAGGGATGTAGTGGAGTAACTTGAAAATAAATTATTGAAGTTTTTGGATATAGAACAGTTTTTATAAAAAATTTTATCCCGGAGCCAGGCGTGGTGGCACACGCTTGTAATCCCAGCATTGGGGAGGCTGAGACAGGAGGATCATGGTTTGCGGACAGCCTCACCTACTTAGTGAGGCCCTTTGCAACTCAGTGAGACCCTGTTTCAAAATAAAGAATAAAAAACAGGGCAGGGGGTGTAGCTTGGAGGTCAAATGCCCCTGGGTTCCATCCCCAGACCCACAACAACAACAACAAAAATTATCTCATATCTTTGCTTAACTAATCATCTTTCTGACCCTACTAGATCTACCCCTTCTCCGGGGCAAGTCTTTTGATGTGGGGATTCCTTCCTGTAGGCCTGCCCTGTCTCTGTACAGACCCAAGCCTTTTGTTACACCTCAAAATGTGTTGATTTATGGTCAGAGTCAGGGATCTCTTGAAGGCTTGTGGCACCCTTCCACATCCTTGGGGAATTTTTGCTTGTCTGCTAGAAGTTATCTATTATGTAAAACTTGTCTTTAGAATGCAAAGGCCCTGGGATACCTCTGTTTTTCTACTTGGTGCCAGAAACTCTGCAGGGTTCCTTCTCTGCCTGAGTACCTGTGCAACACCCAAGCTCTGACTATTTTCTATATTTTAAAGTTAATGCCAAAGCATTTGAAGTCAATACATTTTGAAATCAGTATCAAAGACGTTTCCCAATATTGGCACAGTAAGGTTTTAATAATGCTGTAAAAATAGTCTGCCCTTGGAAACCTGGAGACCTGGAAAGAGTCTGCAGGACCCTCTAAGAGAATCTTGGACCTTAGGCAAGCTACTTAACCTCCATCAAAAAGGAACAGCACTAATAGCGCTGTTTAGGAGAATTAAATGAAAGATTATCTAGCAAAAAATAATGCATATAAAGTGCTCAGGATATTGTCTAGTGTATAATAAGTGTTCACATCATTGCTGTTGATCTGTTGATATTGTGAGGACATAGCTATCATTTGTACTACAGTCACGATAATAATCTTTCATTTTTCTCCACAAACACATTCTGATGGCAGATTCCATTTTAGTTAATGGCTTCATTAGTCCCCTTCTGTCATCTCTCTTAGCTCTGGCCAGTGTCTACGCACAAGTACAATTGATCTGACCTCTGTCACACTCTGACAGTGACCTCTCCCTTCTAGTTGACAACCACTATCCACCTTAGGAACACAATTTCCATTGTAGGCACTTCTTGCTATTGTACTTGTCTTGCTCGAGACTGAGTTTACTAATTTGTAGAGTGAGAACAAGAATTTTGCTCTTTTTATGTTTTAATTACTGTTTTGGAGAGGGTTGGGTAAAATAATACATTTGAAAAGTAACTGACAGAGGGCCTAGTTATAGCATGCATTTCTCATAAATTTTTGTAGCTAGTCTCTTTTTTTCTCTCCCTCTTCAGTCCACCAGAACATTACCATTGAATTAATCTTCTCACCATGCTGTTTGTTCATTAAATTACAACACCTGAGAACTGGGTGCTCATCCTGTGAATTCATCACATATTGAAATATTCATCATTTCTCTGAGAGGTTTGTCAGGACACAAGACTGGTGTTAAGGGCTAGCCTTGTAGTGAGGCTTTTACCATGAGCTGTGAAACCTCCTTCTCACCTCCTCACCCCCTGCATGCACACTCACTGGCCGGTTAGTGTATCAGTATTGGGAATGGCCTAGGAAGATTTGAGAAAGTTCTGATTATTAATATATTTCAAAAATTGTTTGAGGGACATATCTGTGAAAGGACTTGGTTTCTGCCTAGAAGCAGGCAACTATTCCACTGTAAATTAACCTAGCTAAAGGTAATTAGCAAGTCTATAGGAGAGGGGAACTAGGATGTCCTCATCCTCATTCTAAAGACATGTTTACATAATTGGATAATCTAGCTAGGATGGGAGGAGGGGGTCAACCTTTGACCTTCATGAAAGGAGACACCTTGGCAAGTAAGGAGAGGAGCTTTACAGGGAGTTTTTACTACGTCAGAATTATGTGAAACAAGATGGAGGTCATGTGTATAAAAAGTCTTTTCCGTAATTTGTACTTTGGTGATTTCGTTTGAAGCATCCCCTCGTGTTACCCCATGAGGCTGTAACTATCTTCTGTATTTCTATCTTTTTAATAAACTCCTTTAAATCTTCAGCAAGAGTCAGGGCTATTGCATATTTATTCTTAGCTCAGGACAAGAACCTGCGCTTTTTGTGATTTTTTTTTGGGGGGGAATTATTCCTAGGGGTCTAACAAAGGTCCCTGGGGACAGTTTCCCAAACCGTAACATCTTCTCTCAAACCGAAACAGTTAGGGCCTCCGTGATGTGGCTCTAGACTCTGCCTCTTTGCATTCCCCATGTGCTGGCAAACAGAACTGTTCCTATTTCTGAACAAGTACAGCTTCTGGCTTCCATGTTGTTATCTGCCTGTCCCCTGTGCTTAGAATGCCCCTCCTACTATCTGCCAATCCCCTGTCTACAACTGTTGCATCTCTGTGAGGCTTTCTCCAGTCCCTGATGGCTGCCCTTTCCTTCTCCCTGCCCTTATAATTTTTTTCCTAGGATTCTCAGATGACTGTATTTTATTTGTGTGTGCGTGTGTGTAGGCACTAGGGATTGAGCCCAGGAGTGTTCTACCTCCAAGCTATATCCTCAGCTCTATTTTTAAATTTTTATTTTGAAACAGGATCTCTCTAGGTTGATGAAAGTCTCACTAAGTAGCTCAGGCTGAGTATGAACCTTCGATCCTCTTGTCTTAGCCTCCCAAGTACTGGGACAAACCTGTACCACCAAGCTCAGCTTAGGGGGCTATTATAATTTAGATGTAAAGTGTCCCCAGAGGCTCATATGTTGAAGGCTTGGTCCCTAGTGTGACCATGTTCAAAGGTGGGAAACTGTCATGGAAAAAGACAATAACTTCTGTGATTCTTGGCTTCTGTGGAAAAAAGAATTTCAACATGCACCAGTCAGAGATAAAGGCAGAGGTTTTAATTTAAGCAAGTAAAGATACAGGTTTAGGGGAAACACTGACCATCTTGAAAAGCATGGGAACAGCCACGGGGAAAGGGGAAAGAGCTACAAAGCTACCCCAAAATGGCTAAAAGAAAATGACAAACAAAAATGGTAAACAAAAATGGCAAAATGGCTTTGAATTTCTCAGAGCTCTATCTTTTTTTATGTGGCTTAATAGAGAGGAGGTGGCCAGGTCACATGGGATGGTGGCCTCTTCTTTGAAGCTCCTTGATTCACAAAAGGTGGGAATTCCTTTAGATAAGAATCCCAGGGAGCAAAGACATAAATCCAGGGTGAGGGGCTCTTAACAAAAAGGTATGACCTTTGGGGGGATCTTCCTGGAGGCTAACAGAACTTTGACAAAAGATGAAACTCAAGTTTTAATCACCTCAGAAATTTCCTGAGCCAACCTATTTGATTTAAAAGTGTGGGCCTGGCTTTTTAGAATAACAAAGCTTTGTCAAACTAAAGATTTCAGATTTTAAAACTATATTTTCCTTCCATTCCCAATGCATCTCCTTTTCTATCTAAAATTTTATTTCTTCTATTCTCCCTAATGATGAAAAGATTGGAACACAAGGGCTCTAACCTTATTAGCAGATTATTTCACTGACGGACACATCCTCTGAATGGACTATTGGAAGGTGGCGGAAACCATAGGAGGTAGGACCCAGTTGAAGGGCACACCCAAGGGGTCTTGTCCCTGGCTCTAGTCCTCTGTTTGCTTCCCAGCCACCAGGGAGTGGGAAGCTTTGCTCAGCCCCTTCCACCACGATGTTCTGCTGCATCACAAGCTCAGAAATAGCAGAGCCAGCCAACTATGGACTGAAACCTCTGAAACATGAGCCAAAATAAGAATTTTTTCCTTTAAATTGTTTTTCTCTGGTATTTTGTCACTATGAAGAAAAGCCAAAGAACACAGGGATGTATGTGTTTATGTATATCTTGGGCCTCCCAACTAGACACGATATCCCCAAAGCATCTTCCTCCCAGACTGTGTCACAGGAGGGCTTCACACACACAGTTCCTCTGTGACATGTTTGTCCATGGATCCGCACAGTTTTCATTCATTTTGCTAAGCCTGTTAACCTCTCAATCTGAAGGCAGTTGTCGTAAAATGAACAATTACTTATTAGTAACAGCATCGAAAAACATCCACACATTTAGTTGGCTGCTGAACGGTCACGCCCCACGCATTCTGTTCTTGACAAACTGTCACATAGAGACACTTCCTGTTGCTCCTGCTGATAAGCCTGCTGTGAGTGCTTCCCGATCTGCAGAAGAGGAGGAAACGTGACTCTAGGAGAGAGAATGAGACAGCCAAGTACATCATCTATTTCTGACTACAAGTTTCTAGGAGATAGCTCACTCTTGTAGAGAGGGATTTACACTATTCTGTCTTCAAAACAACAGAAAATCAAATGTCAATGACTTTAAGTTTCTGGGTTGGTCCCGGTGAGATGGAAACCTGTGTTCTATTTCCTGGATCTTGGCCCAGGGTTGACAGGTTGTGAGAGCCCCTTGGTTTAGCCTCTGGGTAAAAAATCCTGGTGGAAGCTGGGCGTGGTGGCGCATGCTTGTAATTCCTGGGAGGCAGAGACAGGAGGATCAGGTAGGTTTGAAGCACCCTGTTTCCAAATTTTAAAAAAAAGTATAAAAATAGGTACTGGGAATGTAGTCTGGAGGTAGAAGGGTTTCCAGGTACCCCAGTACCACCAAAAAAAAAAAAAAAAAAAAAAAAAAAAAAAATCCTGGTGGAAAGTCTGCTTTGACAAAATGGGTTTTTTATTTTATTTATTTTATTTATTTTTTTTAATTTAATTTTTTTAATTTTTTTTTATTGGTGCACTGTATTCATACATCATAGTGGGATACATACTTTTGTAGACATACATGCACACAATGCCCAGTCAGCCCCCACCCAATCCCCACCCCATTCTCTCCCTATCCCTCCCTCCCATGCTTGGCTTAGTGGTTGACATCTAGTATTATAGCAATTTATCCAAAATTAAAAATGATATTCTCACATAACAGTTTCATTTGTCTGATACCAAGCTTTTGATGACTTAAAGATAACATTTCAATATTTCTTTTTGCTTTCTTTCTTACCAGAGAATATTTTTTTTTCTATTTTTTTAGGTGCAACTATCATATATTTATATATTTATTTTTCAGAAAAAAATCTATCCTAATATGGAATATGGACTCTAGGTACCCAAAACGATCTTGAAAAAGAACAAAGCTAGAAGATATATATTTTCTGATTTCAAACCATATAAAGCTACAATAATTGAAACAGTGTAGTACTATTCTAAAGGCAGATATATAAACCATTGGAGTTAAATAAAAGCCTAGAGCTAAATTCTTCCCTATATTGTCAAGATATTTTTGACAAGGTTTCCACGAACATTTGGTGGTGGAAATAATAATCTTTTAACTAAATGTTGTTGAAAAATAATAATTACATGGAGGGGACTTCCGGGAAGATGGCAACCGAGAAAAGTGGGGCTTAAGAGCCCTGCTAACAACCAATCTCCATTACCACAAAACCAGCGCCTTTCATAGCCAGAAAACACCATCACCAGAAAAACAAAAAAACCACCAGGCTCCAGAGAGAAAGCGGACTGAGAACAGAGCTCAGGGCCACAGAGGAGACACACGCGCCCGAGGACGCGGCAGCAGCGCCATACTGCCGGCGGCAACGGCGAACTCATCGGACGGCTACAGCAAGCCGAGGTGAGCCGCTGTGGAACAGCCAGGCGGGATCTTTCGGCGCAGAGAGGATTTAAAGCTCCCAGTGGCTGAACTCAGCACACGCTGCAGGGATTCAGAGTGGAAATCAAAACTAGAGAAGAAAAAATACGCCAGCCTCATGGCCGAGGGCGTGGCCGCGGCGCCATATTGCCACCGGCGGCGGCAGCAGCAGTGAATTCGCCGAATCCAGTACAGCTACATCTGCGTACTCAAGAACAGTGAGTCAAATTGCGGGCCACAGAGGAGAAATCCCAGTACTGTACCTCACTGTACCCAGTGAGGGAGTGGTGGTGGCAGAGATATCACACCATAGGAGAACGTGCAACCTGGCACCCCCCATATTTTAAAACAGCCTCTATTGACTCCCTGGGTCGGAGACTCTGTGATAAAACCCAGTAAAGGAGTAGTGGGGTCTGAGATACTACTGACTCGAGATCCAGAACACCTTAAGTGAAGTCATAGTGACCCAAGGGAAGAACCCAGAGAAGGCACAAGCATCCGAAATCATGGGAAAGAGGAATAATACTGGAGCAATGAATACCGCCCACAACCCCACAACATCAGAACCTGATAAAACAGAAAATCAGAGATTTCTAGAAGATCAAATCAGGAAAATAACTGTAGAAATAATAGAGGTGCTTCGAAAAGAACTCAGAGAGAGCCAAAAAGAGATAAAGGATGCAATTAATGAAGTAAAGGCCTCAATTCAAAGCACAAACAACCGATTAGACCACATGGAGAACAGAATCTCGCTCTTAGAAGATGATCATTCCAAAAATGAACGCATAGTTTCTAATCTAGAAAAAAATATCCAACAGCAGGAATCTGACATTGAAGAAATATGTGCCCATCTTAAGAGAGCTAACCTAAGAATAATTGGAATAGAGGAGGGAAAAGAAAGTGAAACCAAAGGGATCAACAATCTCTTCAAGGAAGTAATAGCAGAAAATTTTCCAAACATAGAGCAAGAGGTTGATATACAGGTCCAGGAAACTTATAGAACTCCCTTTCGACGGGATCGGAGAAGAGGATCCCCACGCCACATAATTGTCAAAATGACCAATGTGGAAGCCAAGCAGAGAATCTTAAAGGCAACAAAAACAAAGGGCCAAGTGACATTCAGAGGCAAACCAATTAGAATCACTCCAGACTTCCCAAACCAAGTCATGAGAGCCAGAAGGGCTTGGAGTAACATATTCCCAATTCTGAAAGAAAACAACTTCCAGCCAAAAATTTCCTATCCAGCAAAACTTTCTATCAAATTAGATGGAGAAATAAGAAGCTTCCATGACAAAGATTTATATATAGGTCTTTTATCTATTTTGAGTTAATACTTGTATGTGGGATTAGGTAAGGGTCCAATTTTATTCTTTTCCATGTAATTATTATTTTTCAACAATATTTAGTTAAAAGAATATTATTTCCACCACCAAATGTTTGTGGAAACCTTGTCAAAAATAACTTGACAATATAGGGAAGAATTTAGCTCTATGCTTGTATTTAACTCCAATGGTTTATATATCTGCCTTTAGAACAGTACTACACTGTTTCAATTATTGTAGCTTTATATGGTTTGAAATCAGAAAATATATATCTGCTAGCTTTGTTCTTCTTCAAGATCGTTTTGGGTATCTAGAATTCATATTCCATATTAGGATAGATTTTTTTCTGAAAAATAAATATATAAATATATGATAGTTTCACCAAAAAAACAGAAAAAAATATGCTCTGGTAAGAAAGAAAGCAAAAAGAAATATTGAAATGTTATCTTTAAATCATCAAAAGCTTGGCATCAGACAAATGAAACTGTTATGTGAGATTATCAATTTTAATTTTGGATATTGCTATAATACTAGATGTCAACCACTAAGCCAAGCATGGGAGGGAGGGATGGGGAGAGAATGGGGTGGGGATCGGGTGGGGGCTGACTGGGCGAGGTGTGCATGTATGTCTACAAAAGTTTGTATCCCACTATGATGTATGAATACAGTGCACGAATAAAATAAAATTAAAAAAAAATTACATGGAAACGAATAAAATTGGACCCTTACCTAATCCCATATACAAATATTAACTCAAAATAGATAAAAGACCTAAATATAAATCTTAAGACAATAAACTTTTAGGAGAAAATCTGGGTCATAAAACCTCACAGCATTGAAATTGGTAGTGATTTCTTGGTTATGATTTCAATGGCACAGGCAACAGAAGAGTATACAAACTCCCTAAAAAATAAAAAAAAATATTGTATATCCAAAGACAATGTAAACAGAGTTAACAGTTGCTAATAGAATGGGATAAAATATTTCCAAATGCTATATCTGAAGGTATATTAATATTCCAACTAGAAATCCTAAAAATTAACAACAATAAAGGCAAATAATACCCTTTAGAGATAGGTAACAGACTAACATAAATAATGAATCTCCACAGATAACCAATCTTGGTTGTCTGTTGGATGGAAAATCTTGTTTCTCTAGTTCTGATGTGTGTTATCTATTTCTTCTTTGTAGTTAATCTCTTTGAGTATTTTCTCTAGTGCTGGTTTTGAAGACATAAATTCCTTCAGTTTCTGTTTGTCATGGAAGCTTCTTATTTCTCCATCTAATTTGATAGAAAGTTTTGCTGGGTAGGAAATTTTTGGCTGGAAGTTGTTTTCTTTCAGAATTGGGAATATGTTACTCCAAGCCCTTCTGGCTCTCATAACTTTGTTTGGGAAGTCTGGAGTGATTCTAATTGGTTTGCCTCTGAATGTCACTTGGCCCTTTGCTTTTGTTGCCTTTAAGATTCTCTGCTTGGCTTCCACATTGGTCATTTTGACAATTATGTGGCGTGGGGATCCTCTTCTCCGATCCTGTCTAAAGGCAGTTCTATAAGTTTCCTGGACCTGCGTATCGACCTCTTGCTCTATGTCTGGAAAATTTTCTGCTATTACTTCCTTGAAGAGATTGTTGATCCCTTTAGTTTCACTTTCTTTTCCCTCCTCTATTCCAATTATTCTTAGGTTAGCTCTCTTAAAATGGGCCCATATTTCTTCAATATCAGATTCCTGCTGTCGGATACTTTTTCCTAGATTAGAAACTATGCGTTCATTTTTGGAATGATCATCTTCTAAGAGCGAGATTCTGTTCTCCATGTGTTCTAATCGGTTGTTTGTTCTTTGAATTGAGGCCTTTACTTCATTAATTGCATCCTTTATCTCTTTTGGCTCTCTCTGAGTTCTTTTCGAAGCACCTCTATTATTTCTACAGTTATTTTCCTGATTTGATCTTCTAGAAATCTTTGATTTCCTGTTTTATCGGGTTCTGATGTTGTGGGGTTGTGTGCATTCATTGCTCCAGTATTATTCCTCTTTCCCATGATTTCGGATGTTTGTGCCTTCTCTGGGTTCTTCCTTTGGGTCACTATGACTTCACTTAAGGTGCCTGGATCTTGAGTCAGTAGTATCTCAGACCCCACTACTCCTTTACTGGGTTGTATCACAGAGTTTCCGACCCAGAGAGTCGATAGAGGCTGCTTTAGACTGTGGGGGGTGCCAGGTTGCACGTTCTCCTATGGTGTGATATCTCTGCCACTGCCCCTCTCCCACTGGGTCAAGTCCCAGGGAGTACAGTACTGGGATTTCTCCTCTGTGGCCTGCAATTTGACTCACTGTTGTTGAGTAAGCAGATGTAGCTGTACTGAATTCAGTGAATTCGCTGCTGCTGCCCCCGGTGGCAATATGGCGCCGCTGCTACGCCCTCAGCTGTGGGGCTGGAGTTTTTCTTCTTGGTTTTGATTTCTACTCTGAATCCCTGCAGCGTGTGCTGAGCTCGGCCACTGGGAGCTTTAGGTGATCTCTGCGCCGAGAAATCCCGCCTGGCTGTTCCGCAGTGGCTCACCTCGGCTTCTGTAGCCATCCTGTGAATTCGCCGGTGCCGCCGGCAGTATGGCGCTGCTGCCGCGTCCTGGGTCGTGAGGCCGCGTCCTCGGGCTTGAGGATCTCCTCTATGGCTCTGTTCTCAGTCCACTTTCCTTCTGGTACCTGGTGATTTTTTTTTTCCCTCTGGTGATGGTGTTTTCTGGCTATGAAAGGCGCTGATTTTGTGGTAATGGAGATTTGTTGTTAGTGGGGCTCTTAAGCCCCGCTTTTCTCGGTCGCCATCTTCCCGGAAGTCCAGAATGGGTTTTACCTAGGCTTCTTGAATAGCGTTGAAAGCAATGTAAGAAACGTCTTTGAGGTCATTGGAGATATCACACTAGGTCATCAGAGTACTCTACCTGAGCATTTGCAGGGAAGGCTGTGGCTCCTGGGTCTGCTATGAGTGATTAAAAGCTTTTGCTATGTCTCTTTTCTCCCTAACACACTCTTCTCCCTGGCAGGATAAAGTCCTCTTGCTTCCTTCAAGGGTAAAGCATTAGGTGAAATGATCAGTCACTCCCCCATTATCAAGGGTGCTGATTCTGAGTGTGAAGAGATGGTTGACCCATGGCTGACATGGGTTTGATCTCATAATGACCGTATAGGTCTGATATCATAAAGACCTTAAGTTCTAGAGACCCAGTTACAAACATTTTATTCTACTTCAGGCTCCAGGCCTGACTTTAGGTTTGGAAAATAATCACTAAGACCACTCATAATTCATAAAGTCACTTTCTATGTGGGATCAGAATGATTCTTCTGGAATGTTTCAACTGCTAATTTGCTTTAGCCCTGAAATCCAGTGAGAGGGTCCAGAGACGATGGGGAGTGTTGGAACTTGTTCTTTGGTTTTTGTTGGAGCAGGAATAGTATGCCCAGGAGGCCTCTCCTAAATCCCAGGAGAGAAGCAGCAGGCTGGCAGGAGCCACACAAGAAGCCCACACCACCTGTCAGGGCTCCTGCAGCCCGCCACGCTGCTCCGGGCGGATCTGCCTTGTGCTTCCCGGGACTGTTCCTGAAACTGCATCTCCTCATTTTTTCAGCCCCTAAAGTTCTATTTATCCTGTAAGACCTGGCACTAAAATTACTTCTACTTTTCTGACCAATTCCAAAGGACTCGATAGATCTCACTTTTTCCCTCTGCGTGTTCCAAAGTGTCGCCATCTACCTGTGCTACAGCATTTGTTGAACAGTAGGGAGTCAGATATGAACACTTTGTCTCCCCAACTGGACTGTGAGTTCTTGGGCTCAGTATAATGTTTTGTTTGTTTGTTTGTTTGTTTGTTTATTTATTTATTTCATCTTCCCCAGAGCCTGGATACCTGTCACCCAGGAGTTTACTATCAGCTGAAATGAATTCATAATTCATGGAGTCTTATTTTTGGTCCTAAAATAGGGTTGTTATAAAAATCAGAAACCATCAATGTGGAACTTGTTGATTAGATTAGTTGGCTATTAATCACTCTATGAATATGTCTTTCTGTTCTCCTTTTGTATTTATTTTATTTTGTACTGAGGATTAGACTCAAGGACGTTATGCCTCTGAGTTACACTCCCAGCCCCTTTTCTTTTTGTTTTGAAACAGGGTCTTGCTCAGTTGCTGAAAGTCTTGCTAACTTGCCAAGACTGAGCTCAAACCTGCGATTCTGTCTCAGCCTCCTAAGTACTGAGATTACAGGCATGTGCCACTATACCTGGCTCTCCTTTTGTACTTATAAAGTTATTTTTTAAAATTGTTAGCTTGTTTAATCATATTGCAGTAGGGTCTGCCAAGGAAGTAGCTCCCTGCTTCTCCCCTTGCCCCCAACAAGGAAAGTGGAGCCAGCATGGAGGTGAGGGCTGGAATTAAGGTGAGCAAAGAAGATAGAGCTATGGCCTGCTCTTCTTCATACCCCAGTCTTAGAGTTTAAGAGATTTGTTTTTTCCTACTAGAAGTCGTCCCCTCATAGTTGGTGTTACAGGTAAGCGGTACCTGAGCGTGTACCTGTTAATGTCCTCTTGAGTATGTTTGCTCCAGGAAAATCATTGCCTTGTGACTGGGAGAGATGACTCCCAGCAAGTCCATTTATCATATGCCTAGAGTAATTGAAAGGTAATCCTTTTTCAAACGTGAGTTACAGAGCTTTGTAATGTGCCGTTTATCAGTGTCTACAGTGGGGAGGAAGAACATCAGGGCAAGTTTATTACTTAAACAGTTTGTTCTCGATCCTCCTTAGGGTCCAATTTTCCATACCTTGTTCTGGTACATAATTATAGTCTATCTTGATGAATTTTGATGAAAACCTTGATTAAGCTCCTAGAGTCACTTGCACCAAGTGTGCAGTAGGCATTTGAGTTTGCTTAGTAATTAGACTTAAGTGTCTACTTAAACACATTTTGGTTAAACATTTAATATGTACCATACAAGAGTATTTTTTTTGGGGGGGGATAAAGCCCAACAACTTTGGAAACTGGAAAAAATCTAGAATTCACAACTAGGTAGGTAAGTTTGAGAATGTCCCCCAAAAGAGGAAAAGAGATCAAAGCAGTCAATGGAAGCTAAGACAGGAAGATCACAGATTCCAGGCAAGAAAGACCTTGTTTCAAAATAAGAAGTAAAAATATCTGGGGGTATAGCTCAGAGGTAGAATGCCTCTGGGATTGATCCCCAGTACCAAACCAAAAACCAAAAACCAAACAAATCCTCCCTCCCCCCTAGAGAAAAACAACTTAAAAAAATGGAAAGATCCCATTTCTTTTCCCTTCCATCAAGATGGCATCTACATGGACTGCAAACCTTGGCTGAATAGAACAGAATGGCACAGTTTGCATTCACATCAAATGAATTACTTAGAACCTATTTAATTCCCAGTTTTAAGGAATCAATGGAAACTACAGAGAGAAAAATCATTGTCTTTCTAGGTGTGGTGGCTCACGCTTGTAATCCCAGTGCTTGGGAGGCTGAGACAGGAGGACTGCATAGGTTCCAAGCCAGTCTCAGCTACTTAGTGAGGCTCTCTGCAACTTAGTGAGACCCTGTTTCCAAATATAGTATAAAATAGGTCTGGGAATATAGCCTGGAGGTAGAAAAGCCCCTGGGTTCCACCCCCAGTATCACAAAAAAAAAAAAAAAAAGAAAAATCATTGTTTCCAGATTTTCTTTGCCTGTAATTTCAGTACTTGGGAAGATGAGACAGGAGGATCACATGTTTGAGGACAGCCTCAGCAAGTAGTGAGACTTTCAGTGAGAAAACCTAGTGAGACCCTGTTTTGAAATAAAAATAAAATAGGGCTAGGGGTATAACTTGGAGGTAGAGTGCCCATGGGTTCAACCCCTAGTACCACAGAAAGAACAAAGAACAAAAACCAACCAAACAACAGCAGCAGCAGCAGCAGCAGCAACAACAACAACAACAACAACACACACACACACACACACACACACACAAACAATTACGTATAGTGTGTACTTCTAGTCTCAGTATTTGGGGAGTCTAAGGCAGGAGAATCATTTCAGCCCAGGAGTTCAAGACCAACCAAACAAAAATCCTTGCAGCTGTTGTGTGGACAAATGATAATACTGTCCTAATGCATTCCAGGCTAAGCTCCCTAATGCCACTCAAGTTTATGGGGCTTAAGCCAAGAAACATTTACTTAGCACCTGCTTCTATATCTCCCCCACATCCTATGTGTGCTCCTGGGGCACTGGACTTCATTAAAAGTTGAACAATGGGTAGCCGGGCGTGGCACGCTTGTAATCCCAGTACTTGGGAGGCTGAGACAGGAGGATCAGGGTTCACGGCCAGCCTCAGCTACTTAGTGAGGCTCTCAGCAACTATGTGAGAACCTGTTACCAAATAAAGAATAAAAAAATAGGGCTGGAGGTGTAGCTTGGAGATAGACTACCCCTGGTTTCAATTCTTAGCACCCCCCCAAAAAAAAAAAATGAACAATGGGTGTAGGTTGTAAGTTCATGGAGAAGAGACTGGCCTTAATAAGAGTGGCAGACACAGAGAAGGCACCTGATCCATGTGACTAAATAGGAATGAAGACAGGGCTACCGCCCCCAGCAGATCAAGGTCTAAGCTCAGGCTGGGGGTGAGCAATTGGTCCACTTCCTTAGAGACGAGAGTGAGTCAAGTCTTGGGGGAAGCACACAGGAAGGAAGTGCAGAAATATTAAAGGAGGCCTCTAGTCTGTCCTCCATAACTGCTTACCTCTTCAGTCCACGGCAGGACATGACCAGCTCAGCCCAGTTAGCTCCACCGCTTCTCACAGCTGGGAGGGAGTCCTTTGCCAGGCTTGTAGTCTTGTGGGACAAAAGAGGGACTCTTTCAATGTCACTCCCCTACTCTGTATTCCAATTTAATTAATCTTCATGGGACATTTCGAATAAAATTATATCCTTCCCCTTCCACGATGGTGAACATTTAAAATTGCATTCCACAAACACCTATTAAAAGCAGAATTTCAGGTCTAAGCTAGTGGCCAAATTCCATTTAAAAAGAGGGTATTAAGTAAATTAGTTGAGCTGATTAAAAACACTTTCATCAAAGTAGAATATTGGTGCCAACAATATTAAGCGTTGAAATATTGATTTCTCTCTCTCTCTCTCTTTTTACAGCAGGTAGGTATTAGCAGGACAGAAAAGTGATTCCTCCTTCATGTGGGAAGGCGGGGAAGGGGAAACTAGCGACCTACCACTGGGGACTCAGGCAAGGGAAGGACCGTGGAGGCCCGAGGGCAGAGGATGGCGAGCGGACGGGGCTGGGGCGGAGGCGGCAGAGGGCGGCGCCTGGAAGGGGCTCTGCGGCTCCCCTCCACCTGCGGCCCGTCGGGTCCCGAGCGCGGGCACCGGGCGCTGCCGCTCCCGGCCGCCAGAGGGCGCGGCGCGGCGGGCGCGGCGGAGAGGAGGAGGGAGGCGGAGGAGGGAGCCGGAGAAGGGTCAGCCGCGGCGGCAGGGCGGCGGCGGCGGCAGCGGCGCAGCTCGGATCCCCGCGTCTCCCGTCCCCGCGCCCGGGCAGGGCGCGCCGCCCCGCCGCCGGGATGCAGCCGCTCGCCCGCCGCGGCCGCCGCCGGGCGCTCCCCGCGCTGCTGGCGCTCCTCACCTGCTCGGCGGGTAAGTCGCGGCGGCGGGCGCCGGGCTCGGGAGGCGCGGGCCGGCCATGCCCCGGGGCGCCCGCCGCCGCCCGCCGCACAGCGCCCCCTCGCGGCGCCCCCGCGCCCCCGCCCCCGCCGCCTTCCGCCCGGCCGGCGGGCTGGCGGGCGGCCGAGCGGCGCGCCCACCGCGGAGCGGGCGCCGGGCACGCCGAGCAGCGGGGAGCGGCCGCCAGAAACTTTAGCGCACGCCGCCGACTCCGCCCGGCCGGTCCCGAGGCGCCGCGCCCCGCGGGACCCCGAGCCCCCGCTCTTCCCGGGAAAGTGAGAGCCGTCTGCAAACTGTGCCGGCCGCGTCCCCTGTGCCCCGGTGCCCGCGCCTCCTTCCAGTTTCCTACAAAGGCGTGCGCCCTCCCTGCCCCATGCAATTGGGATGGAAGTTGTTTTTTTCTTTCCTTAAAAAAATATCCTTGCAATCGACTTTTGCGACGAGAGTTGTTCAAGTTTGAGAGCTAGGGCACAAGATGAGTCTCTTTTCAGAATCCTGTTTTCATGGTGCCGTGCTGTTGTCCCGGATTTGCTTGTGTTTTCAGGCTAGGAAACGGCAGTAATTTCCGATTTTTAGAAATGGCAGGATTTTGTAGTTTAGAAAAAAAAAAAAAACGCAGCGTTTCTGCACACTGCTTTGCTTAGCCCACCGGAACCTTGACAGCCCGTTTTTATTTGAATTAAGGGCTTTACGTAGGGTATTTGTTGCTTCTGGCTATCCTTGGCCTTTCTATAGGTGCTGGGTAAGTGTGGGAATATCGAGTGAGATTAGTTGGTAATTGTTCAGGCACATGATTAAATTGGCAACAGTGTAATTAACAGCGTTTGAGCACCGTGGACAGAAGGCTGCCATTGATCTTGGGGAGCGATTGGATTTGGCTGTTACTCTGTGGTGGAAGACAAAACACTGTTGGGTGGTAGCCCTGGGTGAAGAGCAGGCTTGGAGGTTGGGGAAATTGACGAGGTGACTGCTGGCTGTATCATTTGGCTTATTGCCTGGACATTTTGCAACTAACCAAAAGGGTGGGTGGTAGCTGAAATTGGCCTTCTATTTATAGCATTGCACTTAATAATGTTGTCCCGGGAATACAATATTTGTATATAATACATACACTGTATAGGTTGAAATGCACATTTGTATTTCCACATGTAATCTATTTCTTATTACCCTTAAGGGAATGTTTGCACTGTCCAAATTTGATAATACACTGAAGGACATTAAGAATGAACTAAAATGTCAACACATTTTTAGAGATGTCGATTAGCCTTGGGAAGTTGTCAGATAAGCACAATAAATAAGACATAAAACCCATTAAAAGGTCCCTGTGAGACATTTGGGCTTTGTGAACTGGCTTTCATGGTTTGGTACAGACAGGAGGCTATTGTCCCTGAGGTCTAGAGTAAATCGTGAGTACGTTTTATTGAGCTCAATTTTGATGCTGGGGGAGGGACACTGAAAATTATAAAGATGTAGTCCCATTCATCCTCTTCTTAGAAGTTTGCTGAAACCGACAATCCAACAGGAGTCCTGAGACATAGGAACAATTCTGAAAGTATCCTCCTATAAGATCTGTCCGAGCCAGGCCTGATGGTACTGTAATTCCATTGCTTTGGAGGTGGAGACAGAAGGATCACAGGTTCAAGACCAGCCTTAGCAACTCAGTGAGACCCTGTTTCAAAATAAATAATAAAAAATTGGTCAGGGGGTGTAGCTCGGAGGTTGAATGCCTCTGGGTTCCATCCCCAGACCTGCAAAAAGAAAAAAAAAAAAAAAAAAAGAGTAAAAAATAGGGCTAGAGGTGTAGCTCCGAGGTAGAATGCCCCTGGGTTTAATCCCTAGAATTTAAACAAAACAAAAAAAGATGGGTTGGACTGTGAATAGTTCTCTACACTGTATCATATTTAAGTGTTTTGAGGAAAGCCAATACAGAAATTTATTTTAAACCCATCTGCATATACCAACAAAATTCACTGCAACTTCAGTCCTGAAGTCTGGCTCTAGTTCCAGAGTCAGATTTATACAAGCTTCTTGGTCACATTCTGAGCCTTGGTTTTCTCCTATAAAACTGGAAGCGTGGAGTAGATCCCTGAAAACCTTGCTGTCTCTTAGAATTTAATATATGTATTCCATTGCAGCAGAGAATGCTAACTGCCTACCCAATAGCCTGATGTCTCTTCTTTTCCTGACCAGCAAAAGTCAGTGGGATTATATTGGGGATGAGGAGGTGGGTGGAGGAGAGGTAACCAGTGACCTCTCTGTGGAGATGACTGGCTGAGGTTCTTGGGAACACGCACCGAAAGTGGCTGTTGCAGCCGGGATGCAGGCCTTCTTGCCTTGTTTAATTCTTCTCATTGCCCATCCTGTGGATCTGATGGCTGGAGCTGTGGTGGCTGTTTTGTGGCTATGAGGTAACCTTGAAGATGGAAGCTGGTAGTTAGGATGATGGAGCTGAAAGATAGAAGATACACCAGCCCTGTCTCTCACCCATTGCTATTCTTGCCTCGTGTGAGATTATATGCAGCCAAACCTAATCTTAATTTGTAGGTTTATGAAGAAGCTGATTTGAACCACTGTCAAAATAATAGGTATTAACTTTTATCTTTCATATCCCTGTCTCTTCTCCATATAAGCCAAGATGGTATTTCTTAGCACCTGCCAAAATTAGGAATGATTTTTTTGTTCTGAGCCAAGTCTTGCTCAGATTCCTTTCATTGCAGTGAGTCAGAAGTTTTAAAACAGCTAGAGTCGGACCGAATTCCTAGCTGCTTTGTGTTTCTTTGATTTTTCACTCCCCTTTTATTTCTTAAGCAGTATGCAGATTCTACTCATACAGGTTTTCATCTTCCAGGTGGATCATTTGTCATTCAGGACCCCCAGGTCTGGTCATATATTTGACCCTAGGAGTTTGCCTGTAGTTGACAGTCATCCTCTGAGGTACAAGGACATCTCCGAGTGGGGGGGTGGGTATGAAGAAGATGTTCTCACCTTTTTATTAACTTTCTTGGAGCCACAGAAGTTTGGGGCCCAGTACTGAAGCAGCCCTAATAATCAATCTCATTTGGAGCACTAAAGACCAGGTTTTTGCTTCTTATTAATATTATAAACAAGTAAGCAAATATAATTTCTAGGCATAAAGGTAACTACGAGAAATTTGCAAATGTTTTTCCTCTAGTAACACCGTGTAATTACTATGTATAATCCATATTTAACATTGAACAGATTCCCACTCAAGAATAATATTAAGGGCTCTCATAGGTTAATCTCATCTTTCTCATGATAAAGGAAAAGTTGTGAGTGTTGGGGCTTCATTACACCTATCATTGACTAAGGGTCTCCCTTACTACCAGGCTTTCAAAGTGCATGTCTGTAATTCCAGTGACTCAGGAGACTGAGGCAGGAGGATCCCAAGTTCAAGGTCAGGGCTGGAGGTATAGCTCAGTGGTAGAGTACTCATGGGTCCAATCCCAAGTACTCTCCCCTCACACACACAGTATGAAGAAAGTATTAGAAGGGAGAACTGCACACAGTTTCCTTCATTTATTCAAACTAATTATTGAGGACCCACTGTGTGTCAAGCAGTGGGCTATTGCAGGAATAAGATGTATCTAGTCTGTCTCCATCCTCTGAGCTGGCAGTGGAGGAGGAGGGGTGACATCAAACACTAGGGGAACAAGAAACGAATTACAGCTCTGCTAAGTTCTTTGAGAACTTGCTGTAGGAAGTTCTGTGGCTTTTAGCTGGTCTGGCAGCGAGTCTCACAGAATGATCTTGCTCCCCATAGAACCTTTAGTGTCTGGAGACTTGTGGTTGTCACTGGGTGGTGTGGCAGGTGTGCTGCTGGCATCTAGAGCCAGGGATGCTGCTGAGATCCCACAGTGTACTGGCTGGAGAGCTCTGCCCCCACCATCAGTCAGTTGATTATTGGAGTACAAGATGTCACTAGGGCTGGGATTGAGAAACCTTGTATAAAAGCCTAGTAAGAGCTGGGCATGGGGGCACACACTTGTAATCCCAGTACTTGGGAGGCTGAGCCAGGAGGATCATAGGGTCAAAGCCAGCCTCAGCTACTTAGTGAGGCCTTTACAACTCAGTGAGGCCCTGTTTCAAAATAAAGAATAAAAAATAGGGCTGGGGGTGCAGCTATATGGTCTGAGTGTAAGCTCTTTGCCTGCCTGCCTGCCCCCCGCCTCTCTCTCGGCAGTACCAGGGATGGAACCCAGGGGCATTCTACCTCTGAGCTACACCCCCAGCCCTATTTTATTCTTTAATTTGAAACAAGGTCTCTCTAAGTTACAGAGGGCCTTACAGAGTTGCTGAGGCTGGTTGTTTAAACTGCCATTCTCCTGTCTCAGCCTCCCAAATGTTGGGATTCCAAGGGTGGGCCACCACGCCTGGCGTGTGTTTGACCTTATGCTGTGCTTTCTTGTAGTCAAGCAGAAGCCAACCAGGGGAGGGGAAGGGTATGGCAGCAGAGGGATAGGCTTGGTTGTGAAGGAATCAAGTGGAAAAAGGACAGAGTGCCAGAGTTTTGGGGGTGGGGGTGGGCGGGATTGGCAAGATCAGCAGGGGCCAGGGATGATTTAGGACTGTCATGGGACAGTGAATGATTGGACATCCATGCCATGAAGTCCACTCTGGTTGTCCTGTGGACTGGGAGCTGGAGGGGCCAGTGTGGGTGTGGGTAACTGGGAGGAGGCTGCCTTAGAGAACTCAGGAGATGATTAAGACTCTTAGCCCCTGTGATTGATTGGGTCTGGTGGGCTGAGAGGAGGGGTGGGGCAAGGATGAGTCATGGCTTTCTGTCAGGAGCTGACAGGTGGATAGTGCTGTGTACTGACTTAGACACTAATGGCAGAGGCCCAGATTTAAAAAAAATTATTGTGGTTAAATATGCATAGCATAAAATTTATTAGGTGTAATAAATCTTAGGGGTACAGTTCTATAGTCCTAGATGCTCAGATGTTTTTCTGAAATGAATTTTTAATTTTAGGGAGAAGTGAGGCCAAAAAGGTCCGGATAGGTTGAGTTTGGGGTACATGTGAGATGTTCAGGTTTATGTCAGGTGAGCAGATAACGTTTTGGGTCTGGAGTCCAGAAGACATGTCTTCTGGGGAAGGATTTGGGGGTCATTGCACTACATGACAATTTGAGTTTTTAAAAAATAATTAAGGAAAAGAGCTTTATTGATAGAACAAATTCACTTTGTGTGTGTGTGTCGGGGGGGGGGTACTGGGCATGGGGTAATTGGCCTCTGTACTGCGTCTCCATCCCTATTTTTTTTATTTTTATTTCGAAAAGGGTTTCACTAAGCCAGGCGTGGTGGCGTACACTTGTAATCCCAGCATTCAGGAGGCTGAGACTGAAGGATTGTGGTTTGGATTGTGGTTCGTGGATAGCCTCAGCTATTTAGTGAGGCCCTCTGCAACTCAGTGAGACCCTGTTTCAAAATAAAGAATAAAAAACAGGGCTGGGGGTCTAGCTTGGAGGTAGAATGCTCCTGGGTTCCATCCCCAACACCGCCACCCCCCCAAATTTTTTTTTCACTAAGTTGCAGAGGGCATTTGCAAGCTGCTAAAGCTGTCCTTGAACCTGTGATCATCATGTCCGGGCTTCACTTAAGCTTTTTTTTTTTTTCTTTTTTTTTTTTTTTTTGGTGGTACTAGGGTTCCTAGAAACCCTTCTACCTCCGGGCTACACTCCTAGACCTATTTTATACTTTTTATTTGGAAACAGGGTCTCTTAAGCCAGCACAGCTGGCTTCGAACCTACATGATCCTCCTGTCTCCGCCTCCCAAACGCGGGGATTACAAGCGTGCACCACCACGCCCAGCTGCACTTAAGCTTTTATTAAAAACGTATGGGATCATAGATTTTGTAGAAGTTGGGGAAGAAAGCAGTGTTTGTCTATATGATGGGAAGCCGTGGATTTAGACAGGAAAATAAACAACTGAGTATGAATCTCATCAGATAGATTTGCGTTGCTCTCCGGCAAGGCAGCCCCATTTTCTTCTTAGGGGTATGACTTATCTTTACTCCTAAAAGAATATGTTATGCAATGGAAAAGGTGATATATTTTAGTTTACATCATTACTTCCTGTAAGAAGCTCAAGGCTTTTATACATCATGTTGAATTTATCTTCTCTAGATGCAGGAGGGGGTTTTGGAGGAGCGTGTACTTTTTTTATGAGATAAATGGAGTGAAGGTAGTTAAGTGGACAAGGCCTGCTGTGGACACAGCCCCACTGAGCCCTTGAGTTCCCGTCTCGCTCTGCGTCCCAGTGTTAGGACCTTGCTGTTTGTCATGTGAACAAAATAGTCTGTCTTTTTCTGTAGGCCAGGCACTTTTCAGAACCTGAGCACACATCAGCTTTTGATTATTTTCATTTTTCCCTCCTCTGCAGGAAGGAAAGCAGCCTGGGAAAGGTGGGTCCCTGACCCTGGTTTGCCTAGCTGGCACATGGCAGAGCCTGGCTTTGAACCTGGAAGGTCTGAGTCTAGGCTGTGTGTTTTGACCTTACGCTGTACACTTTCTCATAGTTAAGCAAGGCAGGGGCTCCTCTGCTGTGATCTTTCCATTGTACTGTACAGCTAAGGACATAGCCCCTTGAAAGAACTCCTTACAAGTCCCTTAAAGAACTGCATTTGTTCCTGCGTCTCTCCCTGCCTGGCCATTTCTTTTGCCTCCTTACAGTTTGTCCCTGAGATGTGGGGGTCCTCAGCCCACGTGTCCTTGTCTGGGCACATCCAGCCAAGGGGCTTTGTCCTTTTGCTCTGTGGAGGGAGCAGCACTAGGGCCTCTTCCCTCTCCTCCCCACTGGCCTCCACATTTGGGTACTGGCTGCTGCACAAGCTTTCCAACTGCACACATGGGTCCCAAATAGGAAGCCTGGGACCACTGCACTTGTCTTCCACTTCCTGCTCCTCTGGGCTTCCCTTTCCCCCCAGCTCACATTGAGTAGCCAGTACGGTCTGTCTCACAGGCAGCAGCAGCGGCTTCTGCTTTTTCAGTCTCACAGCCTGCTGTGCCCTGACCTGCCCTCAGACCAGCTAGGCCCGACTCCATGAGCTGCCTAGTTGGTACATTCTTGTCCTTTTCTGTCCCCCTGCAGCCACTGTACACACGACCTCCAGAAATATATCTAGGGCACATAGCCGGGTATTCCTTTCATTGAATACTTCAAAAAGATTTCCATCCATAAATTAAAAACCAGACTCCCTGACACTAGCCCCTTTCATGATCATGGTCCCTGCCATGCTCAGCCTCATCAGCCAATCCCCTCAGGAGTCCCTGACATCAGAGTTCTCAGCCCCGGGGGTGGGGAGACCTGACTTTGGGGAGACCCAGAAGACTGGGTTTGGCCACTCAACCCAAAAGTCAAACAGGAAAAATAATGGTGAAGTAGGAAATAAATTTATTTGGTATAGCTATTACCAGGAAGCAAAGAAACCAAACCTCTTTACCCAGAGCCTACAGGAGCTTTAGGTTTAAATAGGGAAGGAATAAAATTGAGGTGCAAGGAAGTATGCTTAGCTAATTAGTCTTGGTCACACTGTGACCTGGAGATCATTTTTCTCAGGCTGGTTCTGCAACATCTTGATGGCTCCAGGGAAGCAGGGACATCATTGTCACTTGAGGGTCCAAGGGATTCTCATCACAAGCTGATGGCTCCTTCTTAGGGGGCCAGTCCCATCATGGAGTGATCTGCCTGCAAGGCTCTCTGTTCCTGGAATCTTGAAAATATCTTACTCTTATCTTGGTGCCTTCAGCCTGGAAGGGGGAGAATTACTAGCATTACAGAAACACTCCTTAAATGATTAACATATCTACCCACAGAGTTGAGCAGGCATCTGCCCCAAAGCTTAAAGTAGAAAGGAGACAGATACAAAATGAAGGTAGAGGTGCCCCAGCTTTTACCCTGTGTTAGTTTCTCTTCAGACATTGCAGTCCAAGGGGAGAGCCAGTGCTTTTAGCAAAAGTAGCCTCTAAGCTGGGTGTGGTGGTGCACTCTTGTAATCCTAGCATTTAGGAGGCTGAGACAGGAAGATCGTGGTTTGAGGATAGCCTCAGCTACTACTTAGTGAGGCCCTTTGCAACTCAATGAGACTCTTTAAAAATAAAGAATGAAAAATAGGGCTGGGGGTGTTGCTCAGAGGTAGAATGTCCTTGGGTTTCATCCCCAGTACCATAAAAAAAGAAAACAAAAGCAGCCTCTAGGCCCCATTACATGCCCACTCCAGTCACTCTGCTTTTCTTGTCCCTGCCCTGCTGGCCCCCACTCCAGGGCACCGGCCACTCCTCCACCCCTCCCAATCCTGCCTTCCCTCCAGGTGTCCCTGCTCTGGGCACACCAGGCTTTTTGCTCTGCTTTGTGTGCAGAGGTCTGTTTCCTGGTTTCCTTGGCACTGTACTTGAAGTCCCTGCAGGGAGGAATTTGCTGCCTGTAGCAGTGCCTTAGCTCACCGCAGGCCTGCTTCTCTGCAGGGGGCAGCCCTCCCCTCAGGCTCCCCAGCCACTGCCTACACTGCTCTCCTCTTGGTTCTTGACTGCCTTGTCTCCCCCACTGGGCCCTAAGCTCCTGGGGGGCTGCACACTCATCTCCAGTTCCCCAGGGTCTCGCATAATGCATAATACGTGGCACTTAGTACACATAGAGTGACTCTTGCCTGTTGAAGCCCAGTGAAAACATGAGTAATGATGATGACAATAGTTGCTGACACCTGCAGCACTTGGCAGGTGCCAGGACCTGTCTGAGGCACTCCGCTTGCTAAGCCGTTTGCTGCTCAGCGGCCTCGTGGACTGGTGCTCTCACTGCCCTCCTGTGTAGACTGACTGGCCCTCCACCCTGTGGTGTGGTGGTGGAGCTGTACCCAGTGTGTCAGCAGCCACAGGAGGAGAGGGAAAGGCCAAGGCCGGCAGCTCTAGCCTCTTGCTGGCCCGGCTGTGCCCTTTGTTTCAATTTTGCTCAACTACCAGCAGATTTCCTTCAAAGCATGTAATTGGAAACAAGTCAGTTGGCTTCGTGCTGTGCTTCCTGGAGTTCAGAACCCCCTCCCAAGGACCCGGGAATTAAGCCTGGAAAGCTCCAGGAAGGGGGAGTCCCTGGAGGCAGGAGGTGTGCTGGGGAGATGTTTTGTGAATAGAAGGTGTATGGCGTCCTAGAGAGAGCTAGGCACCTGTTCTTTCCAGGACAGGTTCCTGCGAGCTTGGTCCTGGGCAGCAGAGCCACGGCACCAGGTTTTATCTTTCCCTCCTGGCTTTCGTGCAGGGCACACGACCACCTAGACAGACAGGCCGACAGCCATCATTTTCTGGTCAGTGGCAGGATGGCAGCTGTTGCCTGAGTTTTCTCATGTGCTAAGCTGGGCACTAAAGGCTTTCCCACATCTCATTTGCTTCCACAGCACTCGGCCGAGATGGTGTTATTTGGTGCCTTTGTGGGTTTCTTTGGTTTCAGGTTGGTTTCTAGGATAGATGTTCTGGGGAAAGTTTGGGAAGACAAATCAGGAGAATTGGAACAAATCAAGTCACAAACTGAGAAAGCAAAATTATCTTTCCCCTGTGGAGAACAGCCCCTGCCTCTCAGGAAACAGCAAAAGATAGCTGACCAGTGTTGCTTAAATGCATTGCAATTATCTCGAGTTTTCTTGCTCTCTGGGGCTTAGGCTGTTCTATAAATCTTAGTTCCGGGTTAGTTGTAAAATCTTGATTTCTCTCTCCACATAGGTGTGCTAATACATTCGTCAGCCTGAATTAGTTATCACGAAAAAGGTCTGATTTCTATTGCCTGCCCTCATTTGCACTTTAAATATAGTTCGATGTCTCAGTTCTCCACAATTTATGTTGAAAATAGAAAAGGGAAAATTACTTTTAAACAGCAGTTTGGCATGTAACGGCATGATTTACCTTGGATTATTTCTCCAACTGTACATTAAGGCACCAAGACCACGGTTTCAAGACTAGTTTCCCCTACTGAATTAGTGTGAAACCAAAGGGCAGACAAGGAGCCCCACGTGGTCATTCCTGTGTGCTCCTTTGGCAGGGGGAAGCCAAGAGTTGGGGCTTTCTTCCTCTCTCCTCCTTCTCCCTCAGTCCATAGCCCAGGTTTATAGCCTTCCATTTGCAATGTGTGTGCTCTCTTTTTTAGCAATTGGTAGATTTTAATTTTCAAGAAAAAATAAGTCGCCGGGCGTGGTGGCACACGCTTGTAATCCCTGCGCTTGGGAGGCTGACACAGGAGGATCGCACGGATTCAAAGCCAGCCTCAGCTACTTAGTGAGGCTTTCAGCAACTTAGTGAGACCCTATTTCCAATATATATATATATATATATATATATATATATATATATATATATATATATATATATGTCTGGGAGGATAGCCCGGAGGTAGAAAGCCTCTGGGTTCCACCCCCAGTACCACCAAAAAAAAAAAAAAAGAAAAGAAAAATTAAGTCTATCATACACATAAAAAATACATTTCATGCAGACCTGAAGCTAATAATTCAGCCTTCGTGGCAACTGATAGAATGAGAGTTATGTATAAGTACAGTACACATACAATTCCCATACTTTATCTTCTCATACTGTGATTTATTTGTATTTTATATATCCAACTATGCTCACTTGATTAACATATCTGAAATTTGCACCAATTCAGAATACAGAAATTTTTAAAAAGGGAGAAGCAAAGCCAAGCACAGTGACCTAGCTCCTCTCAATTTATGAAAGTGGAAACATTTATAAATAGAAATAATTTAAGACACACACTTTAGTAGTGAGAACTAAACATACACAGGATAAAAATTAAATAAATCTTGGTAGAGTTAATGAAGGGGCTAGGCAATTTCTTATCTTACTTGCAAATATTTCTCATTTTCCTCATCTACTCATCTCTTTGCACCATTTCTCCATTTCCATGAAACCAGAATTTTATTGGTGACAATTCTGCAAATGATTCATTATTTTAAGATTAGATTAATTGCTGGTATAGCATATTCTGTGTTTTCAGAATACATTTAGATTCTTGATGATTTCTTTTGTTTTAGATTTTGGAAATGTAAAGATAAACCAATTGGAACGTGAAATAAAACATTCTAATGGGGATTATTTTGCCATATGATTTGTTCTTGTGAAATCAACTGATGGATTTCTTATGTCATTGTATTAAATATATAATTTGTATCTATCATGGGAAAAAGGAGTTTTTAATTTCACAGTAGAGTGAAGAGGAGAAAGGACAGACTTTTTCTTAGGGTTTTTTTTTTTTAAAACTCTGCGTCTGTGTATTTTTAGAGGATTAAACTAGAATCTAGTTTAATGTTACCTCAGTTAAGCCTCGTCCGAGTGAAGGAATGGTGCCTTGTTTATAAAATGCAGGATTGGTGGAATCACTTGATTTACCAACAGCATCTTCCCTCTATGTGATGTCTACTTTAAACACTTACCATGGCAAATGGCACTAGCTGGCTCCTTGTGAAAGGCTGAACATGCGTTAGTAATCTTTAGAACCCGTCCAGAAGAGGCGCCTTTCCTGCACTTGATCTGCATTCGCAGGCAGCTGCTCATGCATTGACCTCACAGACAAGCCAGGTGAAAGGCAACACTGGGTGCAGATGATGTTGCCAAAGCTGTTCCACTGGGAAAGTAATTTTACTTGATAAAAGAGGAAATTCTAAGCCAGAGATCTTTGTCTGTGTTTGGAGTAGGAATTGATTAGGGTAAGGGAGATGGGTTTTAGAATCAAAGTCATGTCTGGCGGTGGTTCTTAATATCCTTCAAGTTCTTAGAATGTTCCGCTTTCTGGAATTCTGTGGTGATAAGTGATGCTATCATTGTTATGATCTTCGTGGATGTTTATGATTTCTTTATTTTTGGTGCTAAGCAAATGCTCTACCACTGAGCTTCTCACCCTTAGTTCCTGATGTTTATTGAATAATTCTATTTTTGTATCTTCATGAAGTTTTTTTTTTTAATTTACTTTTTGGTATTGGGAGTTGAATGCAGGGGCATTCTGCCTCCAAGCTAAACCTCCAGCCCTTTTTAAATTTTGAAACAGAGTCTAAGTTGCTGAGGGTCTCATTAAGTTGCCAAGGCTGGCCTCAAGCCTGAGATCCTCCTGTCTCAGCCTTTCAAGTACTGGAATTATAGGCATGCACCACCATGCCCAACTCCCTTGAGGGGTTTAAATGTGCAGATAATCTTGGAGGTTAATGAAAGAAAGCAATACCAAAATATTAAGTACTCTGTAGCAGAACTTAAAATGGTGTTTGGGCTTAAATCTTTCTAGATCTTGATGAACAAAGATTTGGGCTGTGTGTGTGTGTAAAGTGAGAACATTGGGAGAGGCACTAAACTTCATTCTATGGGGTGGGTGTTGCCTGGTGTTAGGAGTAGGCCTCCCTAAGCATTGTGACTCCCAGGGCTCTAGTGAAGACATTCATTCATTCATTCATTCATTCATTCCATTGTTGGTTCATTCATTCAGTATCATTGAGCTCCTTCTACATGCTACCTGTATTCTTGGTATATAAGACAAACAGCCAATACAACTATATTCCTGCCCTCATGGGGCTTGCAGTAAACTAATGTGTACAATAAATAATAGACAAATCCATGTGTATCAGTTGGTGATAAGTTCTCTGATGAAAAGTACAGCAGACTGAGGGGATAAGCAGAATGTGGAGTCAGGATTTGTTGTTTTAGATGAGGTGGTCTCAGGGAGGCCCAAGGTTCTATCTGTTCTTACCTAAATTCCACGCAGAGGTTCATTTGGCTTGCATTTGGCTTGCATTTCAATTTCACCCTGCCGTCTTGAAATGTCATTCTGGAAATGGAAACGATTAAACCATGTTAGTCACTTGCTTCTTAGTGTGAATATGTTTTAGATTATTTCCTTTAAGCAAATGTTAATGGAGAACTAGAGGAGTGGATGTCTGGGGGTGGGGTGAGAATAGGTAGAAGGGATCCAGAAGTGGGTGGGGTCTCCCTGGTGCCCCAGTGAGTTCTCCCCTACACTTACTGCCCTATATCATTGCTTCCTGGCATCATGTCTCTCCAACCTTTTGGTGCATTCCTGTTCTGTGCACTGCCCACGTACTAGAGGGAAGGCTGCGGAAAGAGCAACCCCTCCCCAGTGCATGCCTGGCTGCTTAGGAGAAATGCACTATACAATTAAGGTATTAAGTTTTGTCTTCCTGACTGGCAGATCATTCTGCCTGTGTTTTCAAAATGTTGTTGTTATGTTGTTGTTATTATTTTTAATGCAGAGCCCAAACTTTCTCTAGGGAGATCTTGTCTATTTATGGGCTCTGACTTGAAACATTAAATCATTTTGAATGGGGAATAGTTTAAATTCCCCTCCTTTTCCTCTCCCCTGTATCTTGAGAGGGGTTCTGCAAACTCTTTCTCTCTGAGGGTACTAACAGCAGCACCTGAGGGCACTTCTAACCCTGCAGCCCCTAAGGAAAAGCTACTTCCAAATTTCGTTATGTTGTGTGCCAGGCTTCAGCAGCAGTGACGAGGGTGGGAATTTGTATTTCCCTTTGACTTCTCAGGAATTTTCCTTTGCTTATGTAGGTACCAGAATGTAGGTAAAAGTTTCTAAGAAATATTTTGCATACATCTTTTTTGTGTGCAGTTCATATCTGCAGACACAAATAGTGTACACAGATTTTCATTTCTTTGAGTATTTCTTTTGCTTGGTAGTCCAGGCGTGTTGGCTTCACATCCATGAATAGTTCTGGTTCTCAGATGAAAAAAAGCCAACAATACTAGTTTGTAGCCGTTGCAGCTGCTTAAAAATGAACAAGCTTCATCTTGTTAAATTATCTTTTTTTCTCCTTAAAAGTAAAACTGTTGAATATGAGAATGAACCTAAGTTGCTAATTTTAATGTAAAAATATTCTTTTTTTTTTCTTCCAGCTTTTGCTCTGGTATCTGAAGATGTAAAGAAAGAGGTCAAGAAGACTCAGGTACTAATTCTACTGATCTAATCTAGTCTTCCTCTCTGAGATTTTTTTTATATTTAATGGGAACTGCAAAGATTTATTTATCTATTTATTTATTATTTTATTTTATTTATTTACTTTTTGCTGTACTGGGAATGGAACCCAGGAGCATTGTATTTCTGAGCTACACCCCCAGCCCTATTTTTTATTATTTTATTTTGTTTGTTTGTTTGTTTGTTTATTTATTTATTTATTTATGCAGTACTAGAGATGGAACCCGGGTGCATTCTACCTCTGAGCTATACCCCCAGCCCTATTTTTTTTATTCTTTATTTTGAAACAGTGTCTCACTAAGTAGCTGAGTCTGTTTGTGAACCTCAGTCTGTCTCCGCCTCCCAAATGCTGGGATTACAAGTGTGCAACGACACACCTGGCTTATTCTTTATTTTTTTTGGAAACTGGGTCACACTGAGTTGCGAAGTGCCTTGGTAAGTAACTGAGGCTGTCCAGGATTCACGATCCTCTGGGATGAATGCTGGGATTACAAGTGTGTGCCACCATGCCCCACTCAGCTTTTGTTATTTAATAGTTAATATATTTCTTTTGTTATATGAATTAATATAATGTTGATCAGCATATATATATTTTTAATTTGGCTAACATAGAGTTTGAATCCCTAGCAGCGACTTGTAGATAGGCTTGCTTAAAAAAAATCCTTTAATAATTATAGCACACCTACTAGATTTTAAAGTCATTCTAAGATAACAGGTACTTGAGATGGAGACAGACATTTTGGAAATCTTGCTTGGATACCATAGTTTTCTCCAGTTTCAAAGTTAGATTTAATTTTCCTAACCTATGAAAGGATTTTGCTTTGCCATAGATATGTCAAGAGCCTGATTACTGCCACCTTGAAGGTGCCGAGTAGGAAGGAGGGGGTCCTGGGGCCCGAGGGGGAGACCCAAAGGTGACTAAGCGGCCAGATTCCTTATATGCTCAGCACCAAAAAGCAGACCTGAGTTCTGCGGAGGAGGCAGCATTTACTTAAGTTCTCCAGCTTCTGCTCTTTGATCACTGGATTTAGGCAAGAACCTTATCTAAGTGCTTCCCTTTGGGGTTTTGCAGAGGGCCAGTTCAGCAAGTGAGAAATAGAAGCAAGATTTCAAAATATAACTTGCTCTTGCCATATCACTTAAGGCTTTGTTGAGTCTAAATTTTACCCCCAAACCCTGTGTGGTGGCACACTCTTGTGATCCCAGCATTCAGGAGACAGCCTCAGCTACTTAGGCCCTTCGCAGCTCAGTGAGACCCAGTTTCAAAAAATAAAAAGACTAAAATATAGGGGAGAGGGGTGTAGCTCAGAGGTACAATGCTCCTGTGTGCCATCCCTGTAACACACACACACACTCACACACACACACACACACACACACACACACACACACACACTACCCCCACAATTGGTGTAAAAGCATTTCTTAATTGAATGCTTTATTTTTCAACAGAATATCACTGGTTCTAACTATACTATGGAATTCCTTCACAGGGGAAATGATAGTAATAATCTTATGATTTTAAGACTTTTTATGGCTAGTAAAGCATTTTCACACATTTCATTTAGTTTGATCTTCTCAATGATGCTGTTACTACTAAGCAAAGTAGATATTTAAGTTATTAGAAATTACTAGAAAATGAACTTAAAGTTCAAAGTTTCTGAGTCCTTGAAATTTTTTTACACTGTACTATTTTGTATTACATAGGCTTATGATTATAATGTGTGTATTTGACAATTATGAGGATCATTTATGACAAATTAAGGGATGCTACCTAAGGATTATTAACAGAAAATTAAGGTTTTGTTTAATGAATTTAGAAATTATGCTACATACTCTTAAATACAGTTTTTTTTTTTTTTTTTTTTTTTTTTTTTTTTTTTTTTTTTTGCAGTGCTGGGGATTGAACCCAGGGGCATTCTACCTCTGAGCTACACCCCCAGCCCTATTTTTTATTATTTATTTTGAAATAAGGTCTCACTAAATTTCAGAGGGCCTCACTAAATAGCTGAAGCTGGCCAGGAACCTGTGATCCTCCTGTCTCAGCCTTCCAAGTCAAATACAGGTTTTAACTGATTCTTTTTCAAACAAGAGACTGTATGTTTTCTTTGCTTTAAGTATGTACATTAATATAAACAGGGAAAGAGATAGATGAGCTGAGCCCTGTATCTAAGTGTCAGTTTTCATGCAAAGGTATTATTAATGCACTTTAAGATGTCATTAATTGACTCTGCATAGGTCCCACAGCCAAAATAGCTGTTAATCTCATGAGGAGCAGCAATGATAGCATGTCTACTATACACCCAATATACCTGAGACCCGGGGATGGGGAAGATTTAGTTTGTACAAGGTTGTCCAAAATCTGAAGTTGAACCTGGAGTTAGAATTGAAGGCTCTGAACAACGACCTTGTTAATGTTTGCATACCGCTAGGCAAGATCGACAAGGATCTGCCTGGCCGTTCCTGCCCAGAAGCAGCTGCCTCCCGCCCGCTTCACCTCAGACTTGCCACACTCGGGCCACGCGAGGCTTTCTGTCCAGTGCAGGCCAGCTCTTGTCGGGGCCAGGTCCCACCTACCTCAAACAGTAGGCACGCTCACTGAGTGGCCACAGGCTTGGGTCCCCATCATGTTGCAGGTGTCCTCAGGCTGGCTGTGACCTGAACCCTGGGCTCAGCTCCTCTCTCGGGTTCCTGGTGTCTGGCACTGTCCTTGATTCTGACCTGCAGACAGCTTTCGGGGGAGCCTGCCCTTGCAGGATTGTATTCCAGGCCCTAGGTGCTGTCCCCAGCCAGGGCCACCTGCCTGCCTCCAAACTGCATCGTTGCCTGGCTTGACGTCCTAGGTGGCTTTGCTCTCGCATCCTTTATGACACCAGGCTCATGCTGGACACCGGAGCCAGAGGGCTACAGTTCATCTCTTCACCATTGGCCAGTTGTGGCACTTTGTGATCCTTACGGTGCCTCAGTGTCTTCATCTGTAAGACAGGGTAATAGGGCCTACTTCTAAAGGTTGTTTTGAAGATAGATAGATAGAGAGCGAGAGTGAGAGAGAGAACAACTTAGAATAGAACCAAATCCTAATTAATTGTTTACCTGATAACAAGAAATATCTTATGTAGCCCTTTTTGGTGGTACTGGGGGTGGAACCCAGAGGCTTTCTACTTCTGGGTTATACTCCCAGACCTATTTTTTTATATTTTATTTGAAACAGGGTCTCACTAAGTAGCTGAGGCTGGCTTTGAACCTGTGTGGTCCTCCTGTCTCAGCTTCCCAAGTGCAGGGATTATAAGCGTGTACCACCACACCCGGCTCCTTATGCAGTCTTTTAAGAGGTTGCACAAACTAGCTGTTTTACCTAAACATATCAAAGTTACAGATCACAGTAGACCTTACTGCTTTCATTAGCTAGATTATTCTTTCTCCTCCCTCCCTTCTTCCCTTCCAGTACTAGAGATTGAGACCAGGGGCATTCTACCTCTGAGTTACACCATAGCCTATTTTATTTTTATTTTGAGACAGGATTTCACTAAGTTGCTGAGGGCTTCACCTAGTTGCTGCAGCTGGCCTTGAAACTGAGATCCTCCTTTCTTAGCCTTCCAAGAACTGGGATTACAAGTGTGTGTTACCATGGCTGGCTTCATTAATTACATTTCTTTTATGGTGGTGGTGACTTTACAGAGTAGTTCATGAGGATGATAATGATAAGAAAGGTAGGAACCAATAATTATTGAACATTTGTTTTATGTAGATACTGTACTCAGCATTTTATTATCATATTCACCTTACAGTATAACATATATAGTGGGTCCTATAATTATTATTTAAAAATTTTTTTTTTGGTGGTACTGGGGTTCCTGGAAACCCTTCTACCCAGGTTACACTCCCAGACCTATTTTTTTTATATATATTTTATTTATTTGGAAACAGGGTCTCTTAAGCCAACGAGGCTGGCTTTGAGCCTGCACGATCCTCCTGTCTCCTGCCTCCCAAGCTCAGGGATTACAAGCGTGAGCCACCATGCCTGGCTTATTATTTCAGTTTTAAAGATGAGACACAGATGGGTTCTGTAATTATTATTTGTGTTACAGATAAGGTCTGAGCTAGTAACTGGTCAAGGCAGAATTAGAACACAGGATCAGCTTATACCTGAGTGCACTGATAACACATCTGGATTAATTTATTCAAAATTCTGGAGGGTGTTGATGGTGATTGGGTAGAAGATGGCATTTTACTTCTCTTTTCTTACCACAGATTTTCTGTGCTGGGTTTGGTGGTAGAATGTTCCTGCGTTTCATTCCCCGTACCGCACCAAAAAAAAAAAAAGATTTTATGATTTTATGTCATATTCTGTGGCACTGGGAGTTAAACCCAGGGACATATATACCCCTACCTCCATTTTATTTTTATTTTGAAACAGAGTCTCACTAGGTTGATAAGCATATCACTACTTGGTGAAGATGTCCTTGAACCTGTGATCCTCCTGTTTCAGCCTCCCAAGTTCTGGGATTACAGGCTTGTGCCACAATGCCTGGCTGTGAACATCTTTTAAGCATGTTATATCCTCTTTGTGTGTGTGTGTGTGGGGGGGTACTGGGATGGAACCCAGTGGCATTGTACTTCTGGGCTACACCCTTAGCCCTATTTTTCAGTCTTTTTATTTTTGAAACAGGGTTCCACTGAGTTGCGAAGGGCCTCGCTAAGTAGCTAAGGCTGTCTGTGAACCGTGATCCTCTGGTCTCTGCCTCCTGAAAGTTGGGATTATAAGGGTGCACCACCACGCCCGGCTTATATCCTCTTTTTATGAAGAACTTATGTATTTGGATTGCATGTGTTCAAATATATTGTGGCTTAAAAACTCAAACTTATATGAAAAGGAAATGGATATATGTTTTCCTGGTTGTAGGAGCTGTCCATGGGTAGATGTATTTGTAACAAATCTTTTTTCTATCTGGATAGCGATTCAGTTGACTTATACAACCTTGAGAGTGAGGACATTTTGATGAATATTGATAGTATAAGAAATATGGCAGCAGAGATAATAAAACAAATCATGTGTTTCTTTCTTCTTAGGAAGAATTAATCCTATTCACTAGGGAAGTTGAAGACAGAATTTTAAATGTTCTGTCAATTTGTACATTTAGTTTAATTTTCTTTCTCAAAGGAGAAATTATTCAAGACCATTCAGGTTCTGTTTCACTTCACCTAATTCAACTCTTTCTTGGATATTTATTTTTATGGTTTACAAATTGAATCATTTGAAACAGCTAATGATTTCCTGGCTATTGTGTCAGCTGATCTGAGTTACAGTTCTTAATAATAGACAAAGATATATAATCGGTTGCTATTTTTTTGATTTAGGAGGTTTAGATGCTATTCCAGTTTGTTCAAGTTAGTCTAGAATCACTGAGTTCCAGATATTTTTCATCTTTCAACTTGTTGATAAAGGTGACTTCTATTGTACATGTTACTTATAACTTCCTCTCACAATATAGTCTGGTTTACTGACCAGGGAAGACTGGCAAGCATTCATTGGGTAAGTGGCATAAGGGAGAGGCATTGCCAAGGATTCTATAGACGTGGGCTTTTCATCCTGGGTTTGTGGCCAGTGGCTTGGGAATATCTTTTGTTTTTCTGAGATATGGAAAGATAAAGGATTATGTTGTTTGTAAAAGGGGAGTGTTACATTTAGTAATCTCCAGTGCTACTTCTAGATCCAATCATTCTATTTTTATTTTTTAAATATGTTTTTGGGGTACATTGTAATTATGCTTCATAGTGAGGGTCAAAGTGATCCACACATACCTGCCCACGGCCTTGATGTGCTTCCCTCCTGATCCCGTCCTACGTCCTCCTGCCCTCGTACATGTTAGTGAGATTGGTAGTGATATCTTCATGTACGGAAATAGCACTGTTATAACTGTTTCCCTCGTCAAGCTTCCTCTGTCTCTTTTTCTCTTCTCGTCCCCTGCTTCTACCGTTCTACTGGTTTCTCTGCTCTTTATCTGAAGTCCACTTTGATTCCATTTTTCTTTCTAGTGTCTACATATTAGAGAAAGCACGTGATCCTTGACTTTTTGGGACTGGCTGACCTCATTTAGCATGATATTCTCTAGTTTATGTCATTTACCTGCAAATGACATCATTTTATTCTTTTTTTATGGCTGAGTAAAAGGCCATTGTGTGTATATACCTCCTTTTCTGTATATACCACTGTGCAGCTAGAAACATGGCCCTTGTCTGGCAGCCAATCTGTGGCCTCTCATAGGTAGCTTGGCCACAGGCAGCTAGCAGGCTCGTGGTGGCAGCCAGCGGTGCCCCCGAGCTGGGTCCAGTGTTCTTACCCAGGTGTCTGTCCTGGTTGAGAGTGGCATTAGGTATAACTGGTACCCTGCAGTATTAACCTGACTTTGGCTTAGCACATTCAAAAAGCAGGCTCAAGTTTGCTGTCTTTTTTACTAGTTCTAAAAGCTCCATGTTTTATCATGGTTAGGTGAAGTGTCATCTGATACTAGGATCCAACAGATCAGCATCTAACTATGGCTTCTTCTCTATTCAGTGGCATTTCTGATCCCGAACCAAGATACTTTCATACAGTGCTACTCAAGGTAGTCATTCTCCTGTGGTTAGTCCTCTCTCCTCTCTGTCTCTTATAACAGTTCCTTTGGCATTCTTAAAGGACACATCTGCATTTTGGCTTTTAATTTGCTCCCAATTTTGATGGTAAAGGCTCACAACCACAATTCTCAATGCCGTCTTTGAAGAAAATTGAGGGATATTTGTCACCATCCAATTGTCATAATTAGAGCATATGGCTGTTGAAAATGAAAGAGGGCAATTAGAAAGAAAACTCCTTCCTAGTCTGCAGAGAAGGAGATGAAAATGTCAGATTTAGCTGCCGATGCCTTACAGTTTGCCAGTCTTTCAAGAATTTGTCCTTGAAATGCGCAGAGTGAGAACCAGGTATTTCTGTGCCACATGCAGATTTCTGTGTCTAGAGCTTGCCAGCTCTGAGGCATCCTTTCTGGCTCATTGACCATGTGTGCTGCTATAACAGAAAACCTGAGGTTGAGTAATTTATAAGGAACTGAGATTTATTTCTTATGGCCTGAAAGCTGGGAAGTCCACAGTAGGGAGAGGGTGGGATCTGGAGAAGCCTCATTTGCTAGAGTTGGTCCATGGCAGAAGATAGAAAAAAGAGTTCACACAAGAGAAGAGAAAGCTTAGCAGGGCGTGGTGGTGCAGGTTCGTAATCCCAGCATTCGGGAAGGTGAGACTGGAGGATTGTGGTTCGTGGACAGCTTCAGCTACTTAATGAGGCCCTGTGCAACTTAGTGAGACCCTGTTTCAAAATAAAGAATAAAAAAATAGGGCAAGGGGTGTAGCTCGGATGTGGAGGTTGAATGTCCCTGGGTTCCATCCCAGACCCGCAAGAGAGAGGAAGAGAGAGAGAGAGAGAGAGAGAGAGAGAGAGAGAGAGAGAGAGAGAGAGAGAGAGAGAGAGACAGACAGACAGAGAGGGAGGGAGGGAGGAGAAAGCTGAACCTGGATTTGAAACAAACTTACTCACTGGATCAAGGACCTCTTCCAAATAATGACATGAGCCCATTCATGAGGGCCGAGCCTTCCTGACCTAATCACATCTTAAAGGTGTGCCACCTCTCAGTAAAAGTCATTGCTTTGGGGATGAAGTTTTAAAAACTTGTCAATTGGGAACACATTCAAACCATAGCAACTACCATCAACTGACCTCCTCCACTGCCCTTTGCAAGTCCCCAAGGCTGTATGCCAGGTGGACACTGTGGGGGTCCAGAGCTGGATAAGACAGAATTCCTGTTACTAGGGGTTGCATCTCAAGGATGTGGCAGCATCCACACCCTTTTTTGTCTGAACCCAAAAGATGATAAAGGGCAGCGACCGGGAGAGCTCTTCTTGAGGAACGTCCTGCCAGCTTTGGGACCAACTCAGAAGATAGGTTTGCAATGATACAGAGTTGAAAAGGCTCTTATTTGTTTTTAAGTATTGGGTATCGAACCCAGGAACATTCTCACTCTAAGCCCCAGTCCTATTTTTTATTCTTTATTTTGAAACAGGGTCTCACTAAGTTGTGAAAGGCCGCACTGAGTAGCTGAGCCTGGCTACAAACCTGAGATCCTCCTGTCTCAGCCTCCCAAGTACTGGGATTACAAGAGTGCGCCACCATGCCTGCCTCGACAAGGCTTTTAGAACTGGCCTTCTGAGGGACATCATTTCACACAGGAGGAAGGAGCTTGAACTCACCTAAGCAACTTGCCGAGGATCCTGTGCACGAGAAGCGCAGTATTTCACAGGTCCTGGCGTGATGCCGAAGTAGTCTCTGCAGTGTCTCTCCCCTCCATTTCTGTCTCGTTCCTTTACGAAGCGTTCCCCAGCTTCTATCTTTAAGTCTCCCCTCCAAGCGTTAAATATGCACTGTACATATTTATTCACTGGATTGCTAGCTCAGTTGTGTGATGAGATTTATCTTTTCCTCTTTCATTTTAAATACAGGATTTGAAGAAAAGTGGCATATCAAGAAAAAATGACATAGGTAAGTGATGATTTTCTTTTGAATCTAAAAACATGAACTCATACAAATGTGGTTGTATAGTATAGTTCGCTAAAGCGGATTTTTCTTTCTGATTTTATTCATGGGGTAAATTTTGTTGTCCGAGTATCCTGTTCTTGAGCCAGCCCAACATTTACCCTCATGAAGACTGGGGGAAAGTATTTTTTAGATTGACACTTTGGCTTGTGATATGTGTTGGAGGTAGTCGCTAATGTGTTAGGTTTAATTCCCTCAGCCACCATTCTCTGAGCTTTCAGTGAGGCTAAAGTACTGTGCCAGGTGTGTACTGTGGGGGTACAGAGCTGGATAAGACAGAATATCTGTTACTAGGGGCTATATTAGTCCATTTTCTGTTGCAATAACAAAACACTAGAGGATAGAGATTTGTCTAGCTTACAGTTTTAGAGGCTAAAAGCTCAAGATTGTGAGGCTTCATTAATTTGGTCTCTGGCAAGATCCCCTTTGGCTGATGGCATCCTGGTGGGGCCATTTGGGAGAAGGGGACATTGCATGCTGAGGCAAGAAGCCAGAGAGATTCAGGGGTCAGACTCACTCTTTTATAACATCTCATTCTCAAGAGAACCAACTGGGTCCTCAGAAAACTAACATTAATCTCTTCTGAGGGCAACACCTCCAATGATCTAACCACCTCCCAGGAGGCCCCGCCTCTTAAAGATCCCACCACCTCCCAACACTGCCACACTGGGGACTTAGGTTCCAGTACATGAGCACTCATGTGATATCCAAGCTGTCAGGGTGTGTACTTAGTGAGAGGGAAGGACAGCAGTGGCCTTCACTTGTCCTGCATTCTGCTTAGAGCCCGGCTTCCCAGGCATTGACCTGCAGGTGGCTGCCAGCCCTTCAGGAGTCAGCTCAGCAGTCACAGCCAGCAGACTCCTGAGGATCCTGTGTGGAAGCTGCTTTCCCCTCCTGCCAGCACAGCCTGTCTGCACCACTGTTTGCACTCCTCTTCAATCCCATCTCTCCCCACCCAGCATATTGTCATTTTTAATGCCATGGGAGGCCCACCCCAGTGTGTTGATGGAGGGTGAAGCTGAACTACTGTGAGTAGGGGTGAGTCTGTCCCCCAAGGGTATGAACTTTGTCAGTGTCCTTCATTCTGGGTAGACAGTGGAGAGTTGGAAGGTGGGCTATGGATAAAAAGGAGAAGGAACACTTTCTAGGCCTTTCCTTCCTAATCCTGGAGTCTAAGGAGAATAGAAAGAAGTACAGGAGCTGGGTGTGGTGGCACATGCTTGCAATCCCAGCATTCGGGAGGCTGAGACAGGAGGAGTGTGGTTCTAAGACAGCTTCAGCTACTTGTGAGGCCCTTTGCAACCAAGTGAGACCATATTTCTTTTTTTTTTTTTCTTTTTTTTTTGTGGTACTGGGGTTCCTGGAAGCCCTTCTACCTCCGGGCTACACTCTCAGACCTATTTTTACGTTTTTATTTGGAAACAGGGTCTCCTAAGCCAGCGCGCGCGGCTGGCTTCGAACCTGCGCGATCCTCCTGTCTCTGCCTCCCAAGCGCGGGGATTACAAGCGTGCGCCACCACGCCCGGCGTCTTTTTTTCTTTTTTAAGATTTAAAGAAGTTTATTAGAAAGATAGAAATATAGAAAATAGAAATATAGCCCCATGCCAGAGTGGCATGAAGGGTGACTTGAATGAATACACCAAAACCAGTGAGACCATATATAAATAAAAAAAAAGAAGCATAGGAGAGGGTGACTTGTGCAGGGGAGGTGCATCTGGGGCCACAGGGGCCTGTAGGGGCCTGGGCTTGGGTCTGCAGACTCTGAGAACAGTGATATGCAAAGGTCTACATCTGATCATAGAGTTTTTTTTTTTTCCTGTCACAACACCCTGTATTGCTCAGCCACTCCTTTGCATGTGGAGATTTTCACTCTGTGGCCAGTTTGGAGCATTTGTTTATATGTTTATTTTATGGGAGCTGATGGATCTCCTCAGTGCACATGGTTACTAAAGGAATTAATGACCCGAGTCTGGAACATGGGCTTGAAACTACTCAAGGGATGTTACCTGGGACATGTAAATTTATGTTCTTCTTGCAGTTGCAAGTGGTAAGTCATAGGGATACTTAATTTGGTATCAGGTGATCTGAAGAAGACCCAAGGGGCTTCTTTTTCCCAAAGCTTCATAAACATCTGTAGGACCAGGGGGCTACTAAAAAAGATACAGTCACAGTCACCATATCACCAGCAAAATCAGAGCGTCTCAGCCACAGGCTCACGGGGGTCAGGCCTGGGCCATGCCCCCCTTGCACAGGTTGTCATTGTTTCTCTTGGCTCATTGCCTTATAGAGAGACTCGCTAGAGTACTATTACTCCTTCTAAGGAAGACATCATTGAAGTGGTGCTTCCTGTATGTGTGTGTATGCACATGCATCCCTAGGTTTTAAATATAAGGCTACTTGTTATTCACCTTTTATCAAAAGAGCCTGTATTGATTTCTCATCAGAAAAATGCTAGCATGCAGAAATCCATCCTTCCAGGTCATTTCTGATGAAGAAGATTAGCATTTAGTAGAGTCCTTGGCTCCTGCTGGGTGCTCAGCCACTGAAGAAATAGAGTCTGGATTCTTTTACCTTCAAAGAGAAGCTGTTTCACTTCCAGGCATCTTCCTGAAGCTTCTCTGCAGCCCACCGTGGGCTTCAGCACCGCAGAAGCCCCTTCTGTATCCTTGACTAATTTCTTTATCATACCCTTCTAGCCTTGTCACGTTGATTGCTATTGCCAGGCACTTAGTGTGAGACTCATTTATTGCATACTCTTAGAAGAGAAACAGTGATAATTTGTCTTGAGTGGTGACAGTGTTTGCTGAAGGCAAATTGCAGTGAGTTTAGAAATGTGCAACCAGGATTCGAAGGAAATAGCAGAATCGTCTTATTTAGCTCCGTAGATTGGGCATTGTGAACCTGAGTCAGGTGGCCAAGGACATCAACAGGGAAGAGAGCTGCCAGCTGCTGAGATAAGTTCTGGGGTCTGGACTTGGCCAGAATGTGATTCAGCTTGGGAGGACTTAGGTCATTATGTCAGAAAACAATTTTTGTTGCTGATGTAAAGAACAGTAAGAAGTTAGGCATGAACACTGTTTTCAGCACCAAACTGTACTGACCTGGTTCTTTTCTGGAGTGAATTGGGGCTGTAGAGTGTGTCATGTTATCAGGTGTCCCTTCCCTATTAGCCTTGTCCTGAGAACTCTCCCTCATGCATCCTACTCCTTAGCCAGACTGAGCTGGTAGTATTTTCAGGCCCTCAGTTTGACTCTTTGTCCCAAGCTATCGCTGCTGTTTATGCAGGGAAGGTCTTTCCATCCCCTTTTTGCCTGTCTCCAGAACATAGTGTCTTTATCCCCCTCCTGTGGAAAGGCCCAGCTACCTGGGGCCCCATTTGGCTCCTGAGGCCCTTCTCCGCTTAAAAGCAATTAATATGTAGCCCAAACCACGCAGCACAGCATCTAAATCCTTTATGACCCAATCAGGCTGAGTCCTCCTCCCTCTCTAATTTTGTCACTCTCAGTGCCCCCCCCCATCCTTTCCTTAGACTGCCCACCAGACTCCCTGGTTAGGTACTCACGGACTGTAGAGATGAGGCAAACTGCGGACTCTCCAATTATCCCCCTTCGCTGCTACTGATTTGTTACCCTCTGTGCGTCAGTCTGCAGAAAATTGCCTTGTTTTAAAGGAAACTGGGGGAACTCTCCTCCCAGGAGCTTTTCGTGCTCCAGCCCCACTCGCTTCCCATGCTCCCTTGGTCCGCTGTGCCTGGCTCTGGCTTTCCACCTACTGGCTGGTGCTGCCACAGCCTGTCTCCTGACTGTGCTTAGACACTTCAGTGCTGTGATTGTGGTCGTTCATCTTTGTGTCCCAGAGCCTTGCCCTTAGTAGGTACTCTGACGACGTTTGCTGAACAAATGCATGTAGCGTAAGTGATTGAAATACAGGAAGAGGAAGGGCCAGCATGTTCTTAGGGGCTGTGTTACGATCAAAGGACAGATCCAACTTATAGACACAATTTAGATACATGAAAAGGGAAAGGATTTTCTTTTGTTGTTTTTGCAAAGCCTCTTCCCTCCGTGAAGAATGGGTTGTCTTCCTGAGAAGATCAGTGGGAGCTTTGTTGAGCTGGTAAGAAGTAGCAGGAGTTGTTACTGTGGTACATGTAGGATTAGCATCTTGACACATGGATCTGCTCTTTTAAAGAACTGAATATGAAATAATTTCAACATATGATATAATGAATATCCATGCATCTTCTACCTAGATTAAGAAATAAAACATTGCTAACATAGATGAAACCTGTTAACCATTATCCTTACTTGGTGGGAATTATTTTCACATACTTTTTTATATGTTTACATGATATGTGTGTATATATATATATATGTATATATATGTATATATATACATATATATATATATATATATGAGCTGTATATCTATTGTGCATATTTCAGCTTATATTTTTGCAAACTATTGACTTATATTGTTATTCTTTTGCGAGTTGTTTTTATCCTAGGATTCTATCTTTGGTTTTGTTTTGTTTTTTTTGGTGGTACTGGGGTGGAACCCAGAGGCTTTCTACCTCCAGGCTATACTCCCAGACCATTTTTATATTTTATTTGGAAACAGGGTCTCACTAGGTTGCTGAGAGCCTCACTAAGTAGCTGAGGCTGGCTTCGAACCCGTGCGATCCTCCTGTCTCAGCCTCCCAAACGCAGGGATTACAAGCATGCGCCACCACGCCCGGCTGGATTCTATCTTTGGGATTCATCTTTACTATCTAGGTTGATATGTATAGTGCTAGTTAATTTTTATATGTAGCCCTTAGGTACATGTGGTGATAGTTCATTTTTATTGCTATATAGTATTCTGATATATATATCTTGTTGGTGGGTACTTGGGTTGCCTCCGTTTTATTTTTCTTTTTACACATGCCATCATGAACACTCTTACTATAAATCATTGTCCATACATCAGAGTTTCTCAAGGGTGGTTAATAGGAGTGGGATTTCTGGGTTGTTGGGCACGTGCATCTTTAACCTAATTAAAATTTGAAAATATTATCCCAGGAGATTTTTTACTTCATTCTTAACAAAAATGAAATCTTTGTAATTCCCTTTTGATATGCCAGTTCATATTATTGTTTTAGATGTAGTGGATGGAAGATAACACTTTAGTTCAAACATATGACACCTCTTTAAGCTTTATCTATGTGCTTAAGGTGTAGAGCCAAGAAGCCAATTTAAAATAAGAGGTGGGCATATAGAATGTCCTTATTTATATAAATTCCTAAAGAGAAGGAATTAGGTCATATTCAGTAGGTTGCTCCACATTTCCTTTTAAATTTTTTATTGAGCCTTAATCAAAGAGGATTTCAGATGATATTTAGGATCTAAATGGCTCACTGTGGGGCTATCTGTTGTATGAATACTTAAGTGAGTGAATAAATGAATGGAACTACAGAACCGAACATAAGAACAATAAAATATAATGGAGTGCAATTAAAACCAAATCAGTGTCCCTGAGCTGAAGTGTTAAAGAGAAAGGCTTGTGATAGGAAGAAGAACTTCGTATCGATATGCTATAAACCTGGCCAGAGGCTACATTTTATGTGACATCTACAGCTCCTTGTCTGCTGGCAGTGTGCTGCCACTGTGAGTGTTTTTGTTTCTTTATTTTGACTTCAGAATGAGGGGAGGCCTAATGTGCTGCTTTGGTGTGTGTCCTGAGCTACTACCTCTATTGGTAAGACCTAGGTGTGGGGAGGTTTGCCCCAGCCAGGTGGACATACTAAGGTTTCCTCTCTGGCCAATGTTGTAGAAAGCTGGCTACTTTGAGTGGTCCTAGTGGACTGGTAAATACTGTTAGTGTGTTGTTACAGATGGACTTTTATATAGCACTTCTGGCTAGTGCTCTGCTGCTGTGGAATTATTGCAGCTGGTTTCTGCAGATAATACCTAATCCTAGCTAGGTGCCTTGTGAGGTAGGGTAGGGATTACTGAGTTATTTATTTGTAAATCCTTGTGAACTTACAGGACCTATGCAGTTACCATTAAGTATCTCTGTAAAGGGCCATCCAGAACATCCTTTTCTTTTCTTTTTTTTTTTTTTTTTTTTTGTGGGTCTGGGGATGGAACCCAGGGGCATTTGACCTCCGAGCTACAGCCCCTGCCCTATTTTTTATTCTTTATTTTGAAACCGGGTCTCACTGAGTTGCAGAGGGCCTCACTAAGTAGCTGAGGCTGTCCACGAACTGCGATCCTCCGGTCTCAGCCTCCAGAATGCTGGGATTACAAGCGTGCGCCACCACGCCCGGCTCAGAACATTCTTGAAATACTGGATTAGTTTGCCAGGGTTCTGTCTATAGTTTGAGGATAAAATGTTTCTCAAAGGCCTATGTGTTAATGGCTTGGTCCCCAGCCCCTGGTGCTATTGGGAGGAGGTGGAACCTTTAAGAGGTAGGGCCTCATAGAAGAAAGTTAGGTCACTGGGGGCATGTCTTTGAAGGGAATATTGGAACCCAGCCCCTTTCTGTCCTTTGTTTCCCAGCTATAATGATAGACTGTGCTACCACAGGCCTGAAGCAGCAGGGCCAAGTGACCATGAACTTAAACCTCAAAAACTGTGAGCCAAAATAAGACTTTCCTTCTTCTAAGTTATCTCAGGTATATTGTCACAGTAACGGAAAGCTGACTAACACAGGCTGTATTAACAAGTACCGCAAACTGGGTACCTTCCTGTCAGTCAATAGAAATTTATTGTCTCCTCGTTCTGGAGGCTGGAAGTCTGTGATCCAGGTGTCAGCAGGGCGGGTCCCATCTGAGGGCTCTGGAGGAGAATTTATCCTACGCCTCTCTCTTGACCTTGTAGGTGGCCATCTTTCCTCTGTGCATGTCTGTCTCTGTGTCCAGATTTTTTCCTTTTGTAAGGACACCTGTCATATTGGATAAGAAACCACCTTAATGACCTCATTTAAACTTGGTTACATCGGTAAGGACTCAGCTCCAAGTGAGGTCCCATTCTGAAGTATAGCGGGTTAGGATTTCAACATGTGCATTTTGGGGACACAGTTCAACCCATGGCAGGTAGCATCATGATGTAGGGGTACATGGGGATCCTCAGAAGGCTACGTATAAACATTGGACTTAGACCCACGAGAGAGGCTGGTGTTCTCAACATTATACTTTGGCACACTCCTTTTGACAGATGCAGGAGCACATTCAGTTTGTTATCACAGATTTGGCCTAGTACAGGGAGCTTATTTACTTGCTAACTTCTAGGAAGGAAGTCTTGAAAATCCGCTTAAAAAGGAAGTTTTTGTCTCTAGAGTTCTATATAAACTTTCCCCCCTAAGAGTTTATTGCCCGAAGGCTTGTCTTGTAGCTGTTGTTTTTATTCACTTGTTTTCAAGTTTATTTCAGTTGCTGTTAAAAAAAATAGTTGAAACTTTTTTTTTTTGTTCTAGACTTAAAAGAAATTGTATTTGTCATCCAGAGTCAAAGTAATTCTTTTCATGTAAAGAGAGCAGAACATTTGAAAAAAATCATCTTAAAACAGGCTGCAAATCTTACACAGGTATGTAGGGATGGTTTGGGGTATGTGCCAGTCATGTATTTCTTGATACATTTATGTTTTCCAAAAGCATGGTGTCTGTAAAAATTTTTTATCTAGGTGAGAATAATTCTTCTGGCTCATTTTTCTTACTTAATATTACTGTTTATTGTTGAAAATGCTCTGGTAATTCAAAGTATCATATTCTAGATTGTTTAATATGTATATATATGTATCTACTTATTTAATTTAAGAGAATTATATGATTGTTTAAGACTGTGTGGCTTTGTTATGATGTCTGATTAAAGGAAGCAGGAGAAATAACTTTTTAAAGGCAGTACTTAAAATAGCAGAGATAATTAATGTTAAAAAATTTGCTAACGAGTTCCGAGGCAATTTTCATGTTGAAATAACATTTTCATTAATCTTAGCATGGTGCTTCCTCTATGAGTCTCTTAATCTGTTTTTTAATTGGATGTCATTAATTGAACTTTGATTTGATTTATAATGTAATATACTACAAGGATTATAGAGAGAAAAATCTATGCATACAGGTACATTTTAATGACATTTAAAATAGGTGTGAACTGAATCTAAAGTTGTTCTGACTAGTGTTAGAAGCTTGAGAGTTTGAAATGAAGAAAAATCTACTTTCTTGTTCAGTAGTTTCTCTTTATTTTAAGGGATATGGTCTAAAATCCATAGTGGCTGCTTGAAACCATCGATAGTATGGAACTCTATATACTATGTTTTTTCTAAGACAAAGTTTAATTTATAAATTGGGCACAGTAAGAGATGAACAACAATAATAGAACAGAATAATTAAAGCAATGTACTGTAATAAAGTTGTCAGCAGCACTACTGACATGCTTTGGGGCCATTATTAGATAAAGTAAGGGTTACTTGGACACAAGCACTACAATATTACAACAGTCAGTCTAAAAACTGAGATGGCTATTCAGTGACTGATGGATGGGTGTATATATATATATGGTGAGGATACACTGGGCGAAGGGATCATTCACATCCTGAGTAGCACTGAGTGAGGCAGCCCAAGAGTTCATCATACTACTCAAAATGGCACATAATTGAGAACTTAGCGAATTATTCATTTATGGAATTTTCCATTTTATATTTTCAAATTATTATGTACTGCTGCATAGGTGCTTTTCTTCTTTAGCCAAATTAAGAAAAAAAAAAAAACAAACAACTTCCTTCAAGACCTTTACACCATGCTTTGGCCTTTAAGACAAATGCTTCTCAATACAGGTAAACACTCTGTATACAGACAATGTTATCTCTTGTTTTTCCTAGGAAATAACTTTTTGACAGAATGTTCTCTTTTTATTGAGGGGGGTAGAAAATGTAGGGTCAGAAGTATCCATGGAGAAAAGCAGCCTTAATAATATTTGAGGATGAGAATAAGGTCTATGGTATTTCCTCTTTAAATTATCGGCATATAAACTTCAATAAACCTCCTTTCATTCCTACAAGTACAAGTTTTCTGGGATGCTGCCCCATTTGGAACATTATGCTTTCTCAAGGGAGAGGAAAGAATTACATGCTCTTGCAGATTATTTTTTGATAATCTGAGATTAGAGCAACCTAATAGGTTTAAAATTCATCTTGGCCATGGAAACTAACTTTTGGAGCTTTTCTTCTCCTGAGGTTTTCTGGCTCTTATCAGAGGCTCAGGCATGCAGCAACTGTGAGTGGCCAGCTTCCATCTGCTGCAGTAGGCATGCCAGCGAGGTGGCCACTGTGGACTGCTTCAAAGGAAGGGGGCCCAAGTAACATGAATAGTCCCTCATTTGGGTCCATGTAAACATGAACGGGGTTTAGCATAATCAGACCTTGACAGTTCTTCTTATTGTGTGGCCACCATGACACAACTTGGGCTTGTCAGAACACAGGTACTACTTACTCATATATATGGATCAGAACATAGTTCTAACATCAGAACACAGCTGGGCATCACTTACTCATATATGAATTAAGAACTCACTTTTTCTCTGCCTGTGCCCTGCTCCCAGAAATATTTCTCATCTTACAGAGGCAGACTCACTCATGTTTGTCTAGATTATGCATCTTCTCCTTTTAACCTGTAGTCGTAGTTCTTAGTAGTAGTTCTTGCTGTTAATGTAGATAGCACCTTGTTACCGAAGCCCAGTTGATTGAATTTACCCTCATTCTTTCTCTACTATTTGTTCACTCTTTTCTTTTTCTTTCTTTTTTTTTTTTTTGTGTGTGTGCAGATCAGGACTTATTATTGGCTCTCCTCCTTTCCCTTTCACTCTTCTGGAGAGATTAGTTTTCAGTGAGCTTTGAATCAGGACAGTGTTTCTAAGGCTTGCTTCACAGTGGGTAGGGATAAGGCACATAAGTATCTTTTAATGGAAAGCAATAGAAATTATAAAATGTTCTTTTTTCCCCTTAGGAAAAAAGATACTTGGGAGAGTGTTGCTGGGGCCTGGGTGTGCCTGCTTCTTCTGGGATCCTGCAAGGAATGGGGCCGAGGCGCAAGGCCAGTGGACCTTTAAACTGACTCTAGGCCCTGGGAGAGACTGGTTAGCGGTTCCCATCAAAGCTGACCCCAGCAGTGGAGAATGTGTACTAGCTGGAGCTTATTCTTGGTGTGATTCAATGGACTTTGTGTTTGGTGCTGAGGACTGAACCCAGGGCTTAGTGCACACTTTACATATATTCTCCTGTGGAGCTTCATTCCCACTCTCCCAGAAGTTTTGTGGCAAGATGGCAGGCAGGTCCAGAGCTTGTTCCCTTTTGCCTAGATAATTGCACTGAGCTTATTTATGTACTGATGCTCATGTCTCTGGATCCCAGGTTGCCTCCTGCTACTCACTGCTTTGAACTTACTTCCCAGTAATTGCAAAATTCCTCTGGTTCTGTGATCACTGTGCTCTGCCTCTGTGTTTTGCACATATCCACCCTGTTATCTCTTTGAGCTCCTATGATCTCTAGGAAATCTTTCCGTGTGCTTTTATTATTTTTTTTTTTAATGGTTCTGGGGATTGAACCCAGAGGCATTTTACCTCTGAGCCACACTCCCAGCCCTATTTTATTTTTTATTTTGAAACAAGGTTTCACTAAGTTGATGAGGCTAGCCTTGAATTTATGATCCTCCTGTCTCATCCTCTCAACTACTAGGATTATGGTGCTGGGCGCCACCATGCCCAGCCCTGTGCATCTTCCTGACCTGCAAGAAGGGTCATGTTGTAAGTTGCTTCCCCTTTGCCCCACTTCTGAATCATGCACAGACTTCTACTGCATATTTTTCACTTTGTATCTTGCTTGTTACCCATTTGTCTTTCTTGCCTATAAATTTTGAGATCAGAGGAGAGAATGTGTCTTATTACAGTTTTGATTCCTCAGAACCAAGCACAGTGTTTTTATGCACTTAGCTTGCATCTTCAGTGAACATTAATTAAATTGAATCCCTGAGATTCATTATATATTTTTTTTTTCTCAGAGCAACTTCTCTACAGCAATAGGAGTTTCTTTTCCGTTCTCTTTTGCACAGTGTGGACACCTTTGGTCATGCACATATACATGTTTACTCAAGGGTGCTCATCTACACACACACACACACACACACACACACACACACACACACACACACTGCATTAAATCACAAGTTCTCTGAAGGCAGACTTTTTTCCTCCTTAGCACCATAGACAAAGTAGCTGTCCAACAAATAGTGTTTGATTGAATACATTTAACAGATTAAAATTGAACTTACTTTAAGTAAATTATTTAAGTAAATCATTTTATTTTGTTAATTCTTAAGTTGGTAATGGCCAGCCCCTCTCCTATTAAATATAATAGCTATTTACTTCTCACAGTAGAACCATAGAATTTAGGGAAAAACTGCGTAAGAGTTGGTGCTAGAAAAACATGATCTCATAGTGACGTGAATCTTTTAGAGACAATATGGAAAAGAACCAAAGAACTCATGTGGCTTCTCTTGGCAGACAGCGTGACACTGGGAGATTTACTTCTTCTCAGGAAATAGCCCAGTCGGTGGGCAGGCTGGGTGGGCGACCGTGCTCCAGGTCCCCTGGCCTCTGACCCGGGGGAGGTGTCTATTCCTCATGTGCATCCTGGGTGTGGAGGACGAGCAGCTTCCTTGTGGGGATGTGACCTTGAGGTTGTATATTTCCTGTCTCCTCTGTTCCATTAAATCTAACATGGACACACCAAGGTGGGAAATGTAATGTCTTGTTTGGTGGCCTTCAGCCAAGCCAGAATTCAAGGAGTTCTAATCACTAAAGGGAAGGAGGTAGGGAGACAACTGATGTCTGCCAAAGTCAGGATCCTGTTTATACATCAAGGACTCACCAGGTCTATAGGAGCACTTATCTGGGAACCATTCATTCATTCATTCATTCATTCACTCACTCATTCATTCATTCATTCATTCATTCATTCAATATTGACAGTCTTACTGTGGGCAAAGTACTAGGGATACAAAGATCAGCAAGACATGGTTTAATAGAGGAGACAAGCTCATCAGCAGGCAGTTTTTTTTTTTTTGTTTGTTTGTTTTTTTGCGGGTCTAGGGATGGAACCCAGAGGCATTTGACCTCCGAGCTACACCCCCCAGTCCTATTTTTTATTCTTTATTTTGAAACTGGGTCTCACTGAGTTGCAGAGGGCCTCACTAAGTACCTGAGGCTGTCCGTGAACCACGATCCTCTGGTCTCAGCCTCCTGAATGCTGAGATTACAAGCGTGCGCCACCACGCCTGGCTCAGCAGGCAGTTTTAAAGCAAGGTGGGAGTTGGGAGTTGTAGTGAGAGAAAGGTGCACAAAGGAGGGGCCCCTGCCATGGACGGGGGAGCTGAGGAGGGGACATGGGGCTCACAGGGATTTTGGAGAGCCAGTGCTACATATCAGGCATGGTTTGGCTGAGGGCAGGTGTGGGAGCGGGGACTTCCTAGGTAAAGAGGACAGCAGCTACAGCAGCCAGGTGAAAGGCCAGAGCGGTGCATGTGCACAACCTGCCATTCTGGGAGGAACAGAAGTGGGAGGCAACCATGTGGGCAGGCAGCCTGGGAAGGTAGCGGAGACATGGCCGCAGAGGCGCTGTGTCCCTTGAGGAGCCAGGTCTTTCTTGGGGGCCACTGCTGGCAGTTTTGAAGACGATTTTTTTGATGTTTAGCATCTCTGACCCCTGGTAGTACTTGCAGGTGTGACCTCTGGTCACTTACAGCTGAAAGTGACCCCTGTGGAGGCTTACAGCTAGGGAGAGCCTTTAGGGGAGTGGATCTGGTCAGACTTGTGTTTTGAGACCAGCCTTGTTGGCTGTGGGGAGGATAGCATTTGGAGGGCTGGGTTGGGATGTGGCTTCACTTTAAGACCATTTTATTAGTCCAGGGCAGGGTTGCTGGACCCTCTCCACAGGGAGGTGGCGGAGAAACATTGGACCTGGCCAGGCTGCTGTGAAGGTGGTACAGGGCCCAGATGGCTGGATTTGTACACAGCTGAAGGAGAAGGCAGGATGGCTGAGCCAGGACTAAGGTGAGGCAGTGCCTCCAGGTGAGGCTGGGGAGGGCTTCTCAAGTTCAGGGGTGGAGCTGACTCCAGGATACCAGTGGTCACATCTGTGGTGACAGTGGCCAGAGGCTGGGTATTTATGTGAAGATCAGGAGGAAGGTTTAACCAGAAGTTCATGGACTTCATCAGCAACACACATGGGTAGTGGCCAGGAACTTGAGGGGCAACAGACCCTCAAGAAGATCGATGTTTGGGGGCCTGGCAGAGAGAGGGCAGCCCTCTTGGATTAGACACAGGTGCAGGGAGGATGGTGATGGGTGATTGTGGGACCCCCCAGCCATAGCCTTTCAAATAGTTTTCAGTTCTGTAGTATTCTCCAGAGAGGCCTGTAGGGCATCTCAACTGCCCCTCTTATGGAGACCTCCCCTGGCACTGTTGCTTGTGGGATGTCCTCAGGAAGCAGCCCACACTGAGTGCCTGATCATAGCTGGCTCTCAGTACAATCATCATTGTTTCAATTTTAACTTAAAATTGTGGTTAAAAAAATATGTGACAAGAGGGTATAGTGGTGCATGCTTATAATCTCAGTTCTTGGGAAGCTGAGACCAGAGGATCACAGATTCAAGGCCAGCCTCAGCAGCTTAGCGAGGACCCCAGCAACTTAGTGAGATCCTGTTACAATAAATAAGTAAGTAAAGAAAGAAAGAAGGAAAGAAGGAAGGAAGGAAAGAAAGAAAGAAAGAAAGAAAGAAAGAAAGAAAGACTTAGATCTGGCTCAGAAGTAGAATACCTCTGGGTTCAATCCCCAGCACCCCCCACCATATAACATAAAATTTACATGTCATGTGTACTATTCAGAAGTGTTAAATATATTCATATTGGCAACACATCTCCAGAACTTTCTCATCCTGCAAAACTGAAATTCTGAATCCATTAAACAACTTCCCATTCCCCTTTCCTGTAGCCCTTTCCAACCATCGAGGCTTTCTGTCTCAGTGCTCCAGGGCCCTCATAGGAGTGGAGACCTATAGTATTTATCTTTTTGTGATGGATTTACTTAATGTCTTCAAGTTTCATCTGGATTGTAGCATTTATTGAAAATATTCAAAATGTTCTTGAAAGAAAAAAGGTAAATGTTGTTACTATTTTTATTTTGGTATTCTATGTTGATGCTGGTAATTTCAGTCCACCTTGATGGAAATTTTCGTCTGCAGACACCTGGTTTCTGGAATGCTCTTTGGCATTTTTCATGGTTCCCTTATGGTGAACTTTGTCCTGTCCTGAGTCTGTCTCACCTATAGATTCTAGAGAGAGGCAGGACCTGTCTCCTAGTTGCCTTTATATCCCTCCTGGAACCTGGTGGAAGGTTAAATATAGCATGTTAGAATTCTCTTCATGTCCTTGTTTCAGCTCTTTTTTTTTGCGGGTCTGGAGATGGAACCCAGAGACATTTGACCTCTGAGCTACACCCCCTGCCCTATTTTTTATTCTCTATTTTGAAACCGGGTCTCACTGAGTTGCAGAGGGCCTCACTAAGTAGCTGAGGCTGTCCGCGAACCGCGATCCTCTGGTCTCAGCCTCCTGAATGCTGGGTAGCTCTTAAAGTTTAGAAAATAGCTTTATTCTTCTAAAGTATTTAACTTTTCTAGTACTTTACTCTGTGTTCCTATATAGTTTTAGTATGCTTATACTTAATTTTATTGTCTTATTTGCATTTATAATTTGCAGTTTGGACATCCTGTTGAGTTAGGGGATTTAGAGTGCCACTAGGTGGCAATGTTGGTTTTACATTTAAAAGCAAGCAATTAATACCATTAAGAAATGCCCCCCATTTGATTTCAGTGATAGTAAGATCTCGACTAAAAGGATAAAGAGACCTCCTTCTAATTATAAGACCGTCTTATATTGTTATTCTGAAATTCTTTCCTTGGATGGAAGTCAGCCATGTGCAGTGAAGTAGATGCTATAAAACTTGAACTCTTGGATATAATTTGTCCACCAAGATATAGAGTGTGATGTTATAGTCTGGGTAGTTTTATATTTGGGTTATCAGTCTTTGGAAGTTGAAATGGCCGGCAAGATTTTAGAATTTGTAACTATATTTGGTATTCCATCGTTTTTCTCTTTACAGAGTTTTAATTCATATCATTAAAAGTCAAGTTTTTGTGAATAGCACTTTAGAGATCTAAAAATTTGTTGACAGCTAACATTGGGTCTGTCAACAGTTCTTGATAGGCATTGATGAGATAGCCCACCCTAGACCCACATGATCATAGAGAAATAAGATAACTTTCTGAGAATAAAATGTTGAAGTGCTTCAAGCATAGGGGGCGATGTCATTGTAAAGAGGCAGATGACTCCCTAGTTGAAGTTTAATGGGAACGTGTTTTAAAAGTTGACGGCCTGGCGGGGAGTGGTGGCGCACGCTTGTAATCCCCGCACTTGGGAGGCGGAGACAGGAGGATCGCACAGGTTCGAAGCCAGCCGTGCTGGCGTAAGAGACCCTGTTTCAAAAATATAAAATAGGTCTGGGAGTGTAGCCCGGAGGTAGAAGGGTTTCCGGGAACCCCAGTACCACCAAAAAAAAAAAAAAAAAAAAAAAAAAGTTGATGGCCTGGTCTACTATGGAAACTGGAGTGAGGGAAGTCTAAGAGGCAAGAAGGTGCCAGGGCCTCCCCAGCGTGGCGGTGGAGCTTGCTGGTTCCTCTACACAGGGCCTCCGCGCCAGGGTGGACGGTGCTTTGCACTTTGGATGGGGTGTCTGGGCCTGTCGCCTGAGTCCTGAACTATGAAGCCTATAGGTTGCAAGTTTGCTTTTTCCATAGATTTGCCTGCTGTCAGCATTCATAAAAGTTGCTCGATGAGGGAGGAATCAGCAGTTATCATTTGAATATTTATCTGATAGCTCAAAATATCCATGCCTCCCACAATACCAGATGTCTAGAATTATTGTTTGTTTGTTCGTTACTTCTGTCAGGTTGCACTTGACTATAAAGTCTGCCAAAAAATTAAGGTGCAAAATCTTAATGGCTTCTGTGACTGTGCATCTGCCGCTCACTCTTCTTTTTGCTTCGGCAAGTTATTCCCTATGCCTGTTTTGCCTCAAGGTGCTAAAATGCAGTCTTATTATAAACACAGTTTTCATTGTCACAATGTGAATAAAAAACAGGAGCCTAAACTAACTTTTATCTGAAATTTAAGACTGGGCTTGGAGTTGTTACCAGAGAGGTGGAACTGTTTCCTAGAATAGTTGGGTCATTGAAACTTGTCATTCCTATCTCCAGTTTTGAAGCTTATAATCCAGTTTATAGTCACTTTGAAGTTTATATATTTTTCCCCAACCAGTAAGTTAGCAGACTTTACCAAATATTGACCTATATGCAGAATACTAGATTTCTCTGGGACAAAGGGTTAAAAGGAAAATTACAAAGGATATTCTATCTGTTTGAATTAATGATAAGATAGATGGTAAACATTTTATACTATAAATGACTATCAAGTGAAAATTAGAAGTACAGAATAAGTGTATAAATGTGTTTACTTAATAAAAGGTAATTGAACATTTGTACTTAGATCCCTTTGTCTCTAGTAAAAGTACATCTGTCTATATATAATACATGGGCCCCTTGAGGATTATAATACATGTTTGAAGCTGTTTAAGATGTGTGGCACTATGCAGGGCACGGTGGTACATGCCCGTAATCTCAGTGTTTGGGAGGCTGAAATAGGAGGATTGCAGGTTTAAGGCCAGCCTCAGGAACTTAGACCCTATTTCAAAATAAAAAATTAAATATGGCTAGCGATATAGCTCAGAGGGTTTCATCCCCAGTACCAACACCCCCCCCCCCGCCACACACACACCCTGTGTGACAGTGTGGGCTAATGTTATGCTAATTATACATGTGAAGACAGAATAAAGAAGACTTTAGTGAAATTAGGTTGGAAAGAGGGAAAAATGAGCTGGATGATATAGGTTTAGAATGTAGTTCTGGAAGTTGGACTTCCGGGAAGATGGCGACCGAGAAAAGCGGGGCTTAAGAGTCCCGCTAACAACCAATCTCCATTACCACAAAAAGAGCGCCTTTCATAGCCAGAAAACACCATCACCAGAAAAACAAAAAAAACCACCAGGCTCCAGAGAGAAAGCGGACTGAGAACAGAGCTCAGGGCCACAGAGGAGACACACGCGCCCGAGGACGCGGCAGCAGCGCCATACTGCCGGCGGCAGCGGCGAACTCAGCGGATGGCTACAGCAAGCCAGGAGAGCCGCTGCGGAACAGCCAGGCGGGATCTTTCGGCACAGACAGCATTTAAAGCTCCCAGTGGCTGAGCTCAGCACACGCTGCAGGGATTCAGAGTGGAAATCAAAACCAGAGAAGAAAAAATACGCCAGCCTCATGGCCGAGGGCGTGGCAGAGGCGCCATATTGATACCGGCGGCGGCAGCAGCAGTGAATTCACCGAGTCCAGTACAGCTACATCTGCGTACTCAAGAACAGTGAGTCAAATTGCGGGCCACAGAGGAGAAATCGCAGTATTGGGCCTCCTGGGACTTGACCCAGTGAGGGAGTGGTGGTGGCAGAGATAACACACCATAGGAGAACGTGCAACCTGGCACCCCCCATAGTTTAAAGCAGCCTCTATTGACTCCCTGGGTCGGAGACTCTGTGATACAACCCAGTAAAGGAGTAGTGGGGTCTGAGATAATACAGACTCGAGATCCAGAGTACCTTAAGTGAAGCCATAGTGACCCAAGGGAAGAACCCAGAGAAGGCACAAACCTCCGAAATCATGGGAAAGAGGAATAACACTGGAGCAATGAATGTGCACAACCCCACAACATCAGAACCTGATAAAACAGAAAATCAGAGATTTCTAGAAGATCAAATCAGGAAAATAACTGTAGAAATAATAGAGATGCTTCGAAAAGAACTCAGAGAGAGCCAAAAAGAGATAAAGGATGCAATTAATGAAGTAAAGGCCTCAATTCAAAGCACAAACAACCGATTAGACCACATGGGGAACAGAATCTCGCTCTTAGAAGATGAGCAATCCAAAAATGAATGCATAGTTTCTAATCTAGAAAAAAATATCCAACAGCAGGAATCTGACATTGAAGAAATATGGGCCCATCTTAAGAGAGCTAACCTAAGAATAATTGGAATAGAGGAGGGAAAAGAAGGTGATACCAAAGGGATCAACAATCTCTTCAAGGAAGTAATAGCAGAAAATTTTCCAAATATAGAGCAAGAGGTTGATACACAGATCCAGGAAACTTATAGAACTCCCTTTAGACAGGATCGGAGAAGAGGATCCCCACGCCATATAATTGTCAAAATGACCAATGTGGAAGCCAAGCAGAGAATCTTAAAGGCAACAAAAACAAAGGGCCAAGTGACATTCAGAGGCAAACCAATTAGAATCACTCCAGACTTCCCAAACCAAGTCATGAGAGCCAGAAGGGCTTGGAGTAACATATTCCAAACTCTGAAAGAAAACAACTTCCAGCCAAAAATTTCCTATCCAGCAAAACTTTCTATCAAATTAGATGGAGAAATAAGAAGCTTCCATGACAAACAGAAACTGAAGGAATTTATGTCTTCAAAACCAGCACTAGAGAAAATACTCAAAGAGATTAACTACAAAGAAGAAATAGGTAACACACACCAGAACCAGAGAAACAAGAGTTTCCACCCAACAGACAACTAAGATTGGTTATCTGTGGAGATTCATTATTTATGTTAGTCTTTTACCTATCTCTAAGTTGTATTGTTTGCCTTTATTGTTGTTATTTTTTAGGATTTCTAGTTGGAATATTAATATACCTTCAGATATAGCATTTGGAAATATTTTATCCAATTCTATTAGTAACTTTTAACTCTGTTTACATTGTCTTTGGATATACAATATTTTCTTTTATTTTTTAGGGAGTTTGTATATTCTTCTGTTGCCTGTGCCATTGAAATCATATCCAAGAAATCACTGCCAATTTCAATGTTGAGAGGTTTTATGACCCAGATTTTCTTCTAAAAGTTTATAGTCTTAAGATTTATATTTAGGTCTTTTATCTATTTTGAGTTAATATTTGTATATGGGATTAGGTAAGGGTCCAATTTTATTCTTTTCCATGTAATTATTATTTTTCAACAATATTTAGTTAAAAGATTATTATTTCCACCACCAAATGTTCGTGGAAACCTTGTCAAAAATAACTTGACAATATAGGGAAGAATTTAGCTCTAGGCTTTTATTTAACTCCAATGGTCTATATATCTGCCTTTAGAACAGTACTACACTGTTTCAATTATTGTAGCTTTATATGGTTTGAAATCAGAAAATATATATCTGCTAGCTTTGTTCTTTTTCAAGATCGTTTTGGGTATCTAGAATTCATATTCCATATTAGGATAGATTTTTTTCTGAAAAATAAATATATAAATATATGATAGTTTCACCTAAAAAAACAGAAAAAAATATGCTCTAGTAAGAAAGATAGCAAAAAGAAATATTGAAATGCTATCTTTAAATCATCAAACGCTTGGTATCAGACAAATGAAACTGTTATGTGAGATTATCATTTTTAATTTTGGATAAATTGCTATAATACTAGATGTCAACCACTAAGCCAAGCATGGGAAGGAGGGATGGGGAGAGAATGGGGTGGGGATCGGGTGGGGGCTGACTGGGCGATGTGTGCATATATGTCTACAAAAGTTTGTATCCCACTATGATGTATGAATACAGTGCACCAATAAAATAAAATTAAAAAAAAAAAGCAAAATAAAAAAATAGAATGTAGTTCTGGAAGACGAAGACATGAGTTGTCAGGAAGATATACTCTTAGGATGCCCAATGAGGAATGGAATTTGTACAGACACCATTTATCTGGCTTCACATGAACAGTTACCATGATATTAAGTCATATTTTTAGATTGTACAGTACATTTTAAACATGTATTATAATTAAACAGCTTAAAATATGTATGATAATTCTCAAGGGTTCCGTGTCCTGTCTTCAGATATCCTTTATAGAATTTGTATAGGTACCAGTTGCAGAATGTGTAAAGTATGTGTTGGGAACAGACTGGTAATCATTTTAGGTTAGAATGGAAGATCAGGAAGATGGGGATGTGATTGGTGAATAGGGGGTTTCCTAAATGCATGTATATAGATAGAAGAATACAGATTTTGAAGAAATACCATTTTTCCCCGAGTATTTTTCCTCCCTGAATTACAGATGGAGAGGTAAAATGAAATTATAGAGAGTGACTGCTTAAAGAGGTACACGATCAAAAAAGAAAAACAAGGCAAAACCTGTAAGGAGAGTTTATGATGCTCTCTTAATAAGTCAGCCACTTGAGCTTATTTTGTTTTTAATGCCTATTATGTGCACAGCAACGGTGTGCCAATTATTTTTTTATTTTTTATTTTTGGTGGTACTGGGGGTGGAACCCAGAGGCTTTCTACCTCCGGGCTATACTCCCAGACCTTTTTTATATTTTATTTGGAAACAGGGTCTCACTAAATTGCTGAAAGCCTCTCTAAGTAGCTGAGGCTGGCTTTAAACCTGTGCGATCCTCCTGTCTCAGCCTCCCAAGTGCAGGGATTACAAGCGTGCGCCACCACGCCCAGCAACGGTGTGCCAATTATGATTTGACTTCTTTTTTTTTGTGTGTGGTACTGGGAATGGAACCCAGGTTTTTTTTTTTTTTTTTTTTTTTTTTTGTTTTACCTCCGGGCTACACCCAGACCTACTTTATGCTTTATTTGGAAACAGGGTCTCACTAAGTTGCTGAGAACCTCACTAAGTAGCTGGGGCTGACTTGAAACCTACACAATCCTCCTGTCTCAGCTTCCCAAGTGTTGGGATTGCAAGTGTGTGCTACCATGCCTGGCCTTGACCTCTGTTTTTTGTACTTAACAAAATTCCTTCTTGAAAGGATGTTTATGTGCAAATTCTTATTTTTTGTTTGTTACATGAGACTAGAAAGCAAAAGCTTAGTCTGGGGGAGTACTCTTTGGGGTGTCTTGAATTTATTTTGGGGTGAAAAGAAAGGTATCATCTTAGACTTTTGAACCTGAGACTCTGTTACTAAGGATACCCTATGCCAAGATAACCATTAATAGAGTTGCAGAACTTTATGAACACCTGCCTAAAATTATGGAAACCATTATTATTCTCAAAGGAATTTCACAATAAGATGAAGTTGGAAGAAAAGAGATAAAAAGCATAATTGCATTGTTTTCAGTAGGTCCCAGCACTAAAGTAGGAGCCAGGCACCATTTGAAGACTTTAAAATGTGAACTTTGCCTTTGCACAAGGCATAGATCATGCTTGGCCAGGGAATCACTTTGGATAGGGATGAGGAGGTATAAGTAGGACTTGAGGAGAGGTAGAAGACAGTTTAGAGCCGAGAAATGGGCAGAACCATGGGAAAATTATGATTCCATTTTTTTTTTGTGTGTGTGTGTGGGTCTGGGGATGGAACTCAGGGGTATTTGGCCTCCGAGCTACACCCCCTGCCCTATTTTTTATTCTTTATTTTGAAACCGGGTCTCACTGAGTTGCAGAGGGCCTCACTAAGTAGCTGAGGCTGTCTGTGAACCGCTATCCTCCAGGTCTCAGCCTCCCAAATGCTGGGATTATAAGCGTGCGCCACCATGCCCGGCTATGATTCCATTTTTAAGGACAACTTGCCAATACCAAAGAAAATCCAGAAGTGAGGGATGCTTATGGGTGTCTTTGGGTGGATGGGAAGCAGATAGTAGATGACTTTTTTTTGTTTTGTTTTAGGTCAAATGGAGCTAATCTAGCTGCTTAGAAATGTCTGCCTTCTCCCCACCCCTAACTACATAGCTTTTGAAGAGAACAGACACTTCTAATTCCATTGCTTTCTATTGTGGGGAGAGTCTAAACTTTATTTAAAACCTGGCAGAATGTCAACCCTACAAATAAATTATACTTTTTGCTTGTTTGCAGAAAATTTTGGAAATCACCATTTTCTGGAGAAGAGTTAGTCAAGCCTTGGCTCATTAGATTAAAAAAACCTCATTTTTATAAAATAAGCCAGGAAAGCTGGCAAAGCCTTTTGTCAATTAGTGAGAAGAAGCCTGAGAAAGATGGCTTCACACTTTCTATTTTTAGAACTTTGTTTCATTGGCAAGGAGGAAGTGTGAGGTACTTTATTAAAAGGTTAGCTTTGAGAATCATGAGTGTGATTTATTGTCTCAGCTTTTGATGCCATCATGAAACTTTCTTTTGAGCTGAAAGCAATTGGAAGTTTAATTACTTACTAAAATCCTTTTTTGGGGGGTGTAACTTGACAGGTGTTAAGTAGTCATATTAACTTTTTTATTGAACTGAAGACTTGATCACATTGCTATTGTATAAAAATTTATTCATCTATTCATTTAGTAAATACTTATTGAATAACTACTTTAGTTGAAGGCATGGGCAAAATGACCCAGGTGAAAATAGATTTTTTAGAACACAGTATTTCACTAAAATAGAACTGCCCTTTTCCATATATACAACTAGCATTCTTAGAAACATCTTTTATACATGCATCTTAGTATACTCCTCGAAGCACAGGAAATAGAACATTGAGACTCAGGGTAGGGTTGTTCAACAGTAATGAAATCTTCACACTATTTGCAAGGCTGTGGTGTGTACATTTGTCTCTTTTTGGCTGCCTAGCATTTGAACCCCTTCCCTGTGCTGGAGACACCCCCTGTGTGAGTCTGGAGGAAGCCAGAGCTTGGCTATACAGGGGCAGGGGCCAGATGCTCTGTCTTACTGAGCACACAGAAGAGAGAATCTGTGGTCCAGCATGGTCAGATGGATGAACTTATGCAGGGTTTTGAATCTGGAACCAGGAACACAAAGAAGCAGGTTGCTTTAGAACTCTGCTCTGATGGTGACATCAGTGCCCATTGTCTGGTGGTGACAGTGGGGCTAAGAGCCAGGAAAGTAAGTATGCAGAGGAGGTGGGTGTTTCACGCAGGTGAGGCGTGTGGTGTGGGTGTCCAGCAGAGGCAGCTTCTCTAGACCCTGGGTCGCTGTAGACCATGCCTGCCCTGTGCCAGGGGCTGCCCATGGTGCCTGCCCTCCCTTCAGGGGGCCCATTCCGGGGGGGGGGGTGTCAGGCAGTGGAATCATTGCTTGAAGTAGTGCACACTTGGCACTGTGAGAACACAGGCGTGACACCTCTGGCACTGCCTGGAAAGGCTGGTGAAGGTTGACGGCATTGGAGCCAAACCTTGAAGTAAGAGTTGCTAGACACCTGCCTTGGGCAGCTGTGAGGACTCCTGTGGATGAAGGCAGTAAACCACAGGTGGATGAAGTGGATGAAATGAGTGGATGAAGGAAAGGAAGGTGAGCTACTTGGCTGAGATGCTGAGTTCATGTTTAGAAAGGGGTGTCTGAGGGTCTAGAGTGGCATCTAGTTCTTGGGGGCAGAGTTTGAAGCAGAGACAGAGCTGCAGAGTATAGTTGAAATCATAGCTGACTTGATAGAGGGCTCCCCGGCAGCAGTTCACTTGGAGTACCTGTTGTACTCTGCTCCGAGCTCATTTAACTCTGAGTACATTGTGTTACTCTTCCCATTCTGCAAAGAGGAAATGGAGGCATAGGGAGATCAAGTGATTTGCCCGTGCTCACCTTGCTACTGAGTAGTGGAGCCAGGCCAGGATCTCGGCCCCCATGGGCTCCTCTCCACACTGGTGGTGGGGTGGGAGTCACCCACGCTGGAGATCAGTGCAGCAGATGTGGGGAAGTAATTCCTTGTCTTTTAGAACAATGACACCTAGTCATGCTGTCCTCTTACCAGGCTTTATGTGTACATCGTCTTGTAGGTCCACTTACTCAATGCTTGTCTCTCTCCTTAGGATGTGAGATCCAGAAGGACAGGGACCCTATCTTTTCATAAGTTTTTACTGTGTTCCCAGAACAATGTTTCGCACATAGTAGTGGTTCAACAAATATTGCAAAGCCAATAATAATGTTAACCCTCATTAGATGGTTATCATATGCCAAGTGTTGGCATATATTAGCTCACTGTGCCCCTGGAATATTGTTATCTCCTTAGAGAATGAGATAACAGAACCACAGATAGGTGGAGGAACTTGATCACACAAGGCTCAGAAAAAAAACAGCTAGGATTCAGATACAAATACTCTATCTCCAGAAATCAGGTCCTTAAACACTAAGCTTTACTGCTTTTGTGAGAGGTTGAATGATTAGTTAAAACAGATTTACATGAGCTATAAAAATGTACTCAGTAATACATTTCAAAGTAAATAGTTGGTAAAATAAAATTTATAAATAGTGATGTAATTTTTTTTCTTTTAGGAAAGGACAGTTATTAAGACAGATATCTGGAAAAAAGTATTTATATATATTTTAAATGTAGACTCAGATTCCTGGAAAGTATATTATGATAACGTCACTTATAATCTGGTCCATAAATGAATACTGAATTTTAAAGGCTAATAAATCTGTCTCAGATATGTTCCAAACAGCATATTATACATCTCTTATCTTCATAAGCTATAACTACCTTTTATGAGAGAAAGTATAACAATAAACAGATGGTAATTTTTATGGTAATTTTTTTGTTGGTCTGAAAGCTCAGTTCAGTGACTAAGAACTATTAACAACCATTATGTAGTTGGAACTCAAAATTATAGTTGAATCAGGCTTGAAACAATTCAGTCCTTTAGAACCTTTGCCCAATACTTAACAAATGTATTGGCTTTTACTTTCTGACTTAGCATTCATCTGAATGAGACCATTAGGCTATAAACCCATGTTCTTCTAAGCATATATGTTAAATTAAGGTAAGGGCAAATTACAAGTACTGGGAAATAGTCCATTGACAAAAGGAGAGATCAGTGGCATAGAGTTAAATTGTTGAATTCTTTGCAGATAGAGGCAGAAGAAAAAAGTGGTTCTAAACCAAATGTGCCAAGTAAAGCTATTTATGATATCTTAGGTATTCATCACTTTGAATCCATATTTAAATGCTAGCTTTTTTATTTATACTGTTACTATTTCTAGATAGAAAATTTTTATAGCTTCTCTCTATATTAAGAATAATAGACTTGCCATTTTCCAAATATTTTGAAAATGTTCAGCTATGACATCAAGCCCCTTTTCCAAATGAAGATGGTGCATATGTATAAGAACCAATTAATGAATTAGATTGTTGGTTTTAAATTGGTTTGCTTTCAGCTGGGCATGGTGGCGCATGCTTGTAATCCTTGCGCTTGGGAGGCTGAGACAGGAGGATCACACAGGTTTGAAGCCAGACTCAGCTACTTAGTGAGGCTCTCGGCAACTTAGTGAGACCCTGTTTCCAAATAAAAACATAAAATAGGTCTGGGAGTATAGCCTGGAGGTAGAAAGCCTCTGGGTTCCACTCCAGTACCACCAAAATAAATAAATAAATAAATAAATAAATAAATAAATAAATAAATAAATAAATAAAATAAATTGGTTTGCTTTCAATTATTATTAGTCACTTTAAGCCAGGCATGGTGGCACCTCACATTTGTAATCCCAGCATTTGGGAGGCTGAGATAGAAGGAATGTGGTTTGAGGACAGCCTCAGCTACTTAGTGAGGCCCTTTGCAACTCAGTGAGACCATATTTCAAAATAAAAGATAAAAAATAGAGCTGGGGGTATAGTAATTCCATTCCCAGTACAAAAAAAATTAGATACTTTAAAGGTGAGTATGTGCCTTGAGAACAAGTATGTTCAAAGGAAATGCTGACTCAGAGTGCAGTGGGCCTCTTGTCTTCACAGCAGCTGTGGCACCAGCAGGTGCAGAGGTGGGACTAAAGGTAGACCTGGATTCAGAGCGACAGAGTTGACAGAGAAGTTTAAATTCCATTTAATGCCTTTTAAATTTTAAATTCCATTTAACCCTTTCATTTTCTTTCCCCTTTTGGTCCCTTCTCCACATTTGGTCATTTGTATTTCTAGGCCCCATATGTTGCCTCTATTATGGAATTGTCTCATTGTGGGTAGAACTTTGCATTACCTTTTAGCTTTTTTAAAAAAATTGTTTTTTCTGCGGTACTGAGGATGGAGCCCAGGGGCATTCTATCTCTGAGCTACACCTCCAGCCAAATTTTTTATTCTTCATTTTGAAATAGGGTCTCACTGAGTTGGAAAGGACCTTACTAAGTAGCTGAGGCTGTCTGCGAACCATGATCCTCCTGTCTCAGCCTCCCAAATGATGAGATTACAAGTGTGCACCACTATGCCCAGCTTACCTTTTAGCTTTTAAATAGTAGCGTGGTCTGGTGATATACATCCTTAGGATTAACAACAGAGAGTTGCTGCATGCAGGAGTGCCTTTATTGTGTTTTATTCCACAAAGCTCTTGGTAGTGTTGATAGAATGTTTTCTTGATTTTCCCTTGCTATTTTTATTTGAAAACTATTCTTGATGGTCTATCTAGTGACTTATTTAAAACACTTGCTTTGCATCTTAAAGGGCTATAAACTGGTGATACTGAGCCTTAAAAGGAAGAGGCCTCAATCTGTAGGAATAGATGAAACATAAATCTTTGTAATTCCAAAAGAACTGAGATAAGATCATCTGATAGGAAATTAAATTGTGACCTTTTTGATTATTAATCTTGGAGGTGCTAGTCCATCCGAACATGTAGTGTGTGTGTGAAGAATAAAAGCTCTTGGGCCTTTTGTATTATTAGATTGATAATTTATAAGTAAGATGACCGTGACTTAGTCTAGAGTAAATCAGCACTAAGCTTCCAAGTTTCAGGGTAGAACCCGACTTGTCATTTTGAGCACTCACACCTTTTTGGAGCCTGTTACAAACAGGTATGCATGCTTTTGAAGTGTGTTTTTTTTGTAGAGGTACAGAGAGACAAAAACTTGATGCTCTTGTGTTTACGAACTGAAGCAAATATGAAATCCACTGTACAGGGTGTATTCATTTCGAGTCACAAGGGGGCTGTATTTCTATCTTTATAATAAACTTCTTAAAAAAAAAAGAAATCCACCGTACAATCTAGTAAACAAAAAAACTGGTAGATGCCAGGAATGATTCACTAATAATCCATAGGGCTTACTTTGGTCTACGATTACCCCTTTTTTGTTGTTGGTTAAATCTTTGCCACATTTTTATTGTTGTGGAAATCCACTCATACGCTTGTCTCTTGGTTTCAACCAGGAACGCACCTTTGAAGCCATCAAAGGAAGCCAGTTAATATCTGTGAACATGTATATTCTACAACTAGGACATGTGATACTTGTTTGAAAGTAAAGTTTTGAGGTGCATGAAATTTCCATCAGTTTCTAAAGATAAATTAGTATATTTAACTCTACTAAGGGATTTCTTTTTTTTTATTGTTATACTAGTTTCACATCACACTAAAATATTTCTGAGACATCTCTGATTATTCTATCATCTTGACACAAATATTTTCATTTTCGGTTTCTCTCAGTCTCTGTTTATATATGAATTTGTTTTATTGTTCTAAGCTTGTTTTTTCCATTTAGCATAAACACATTTCCATTGTTATAAAGTTTCATCATGACTTTAATTGCCACATTGTAATTCATTAGAACTTATTTTTATGTAAAACTTTAAAAAGTATTTCTATATTTTCTTGACTACTTCACACTAATATTTACCCATAATTATTTCAGTTTTTTGGAAATAGTAATATCCTTAGTTTCTTTACATAGGACATTTTGCTTTTAAATAATGCTTCATGAATATGTGTATGTGTGTGTGTATGTATTGCAACTTAAAAAGATAATGAAAATTACTGCATAATTCAGAAATGACAGTAGAAAGGGCCTGAATTATTTATATTGTACTTTCTTGGCGAGTTGCTAATTCAGCCTGTAAGTTTGCTTTTTTCTAAAATGCCACATTGTCTAATTTAACCTTTAATTACTATTTTTTTTTTTTTTTGTGTGTGTGTGTGTGTGTATGTGTGGTAATGGGGGTGGAACCCAGAGGCTTTCTACCTCCGGGCTATACTCTCAGACCCATTTTATACTTTATTTGGAAACAGGGTCTCACTAAGTTGCTGAGAGCCTCACTAAGTAGCTGAGGCTGGCTTCAAACCTGCCTGATCCTCCTGTCTCAGCCTCCCAAGCGTGGGGATTACAAGCGTGTGCCACCATGCCCGGCTCTTAATTACTATTTTTACATTTCATATTTGTTTATGGAAGTTGAAATAAATATTACATAAAAGAAATGAGGTTTATTTGTCATTCAATTCCAAAGATTTATATTAAAGTCATTCTCTTCTTCTTAAATAATAAATATGTATGAGCTTGAAGACTGGCATAGAAGCCATGTCAGTGTCCTAATACTTCAAATACTTAAGCACTTATTCTTAAATTCTTCTGTCTATAACAACAGTTTCCAGAAATATAGTTTCATAGCTAGTATAAAATACATGATATGATAAAGTTTGTTGGAAGAGGAGATTCAAGTATATCAAATATGAAATTCTGACTTTTCACTTTTGTAACAACTTGAAATATAGCAAATAGTGCTTTACTTAAACGTGGACACTCATAGCCTTAAAAATATTTATCTCCCTATGTATGTATGTCTGCATAATTACTTATGTAACCACAACCAAAACTGTGCCTTATTTTCTATCTTAGTTCCTTCTCTATTTTTAGATTTGTATATTCCATCATTGTGCTATTCCTATTGTTGCCTGAGTAGTTAAGGATTGTATGTCTAGAATTTAGACTGAAGCTTTTTATTTCTATGGTGTTTTTAAGTACTTTTAAAGATACTGAGAGCATTACAAACAAATGTGTTTTTTTTTTTTTTTTGCATGAAGTAGATTGGATGTTGTATCCTCTTGTTTATCCAGGGGATTTTATTTAACATATTTTACATATATGATATATAAAACAAAAGCTGGTTTTGTGTTTTTGAGTTCTCCCTGACTGCTTTCTGGGATCTTTTCTCTTGGCGTCATATTTGCAGATCTGCACATTTCTAGTTGGCGTGGAGTGTCCCTGGAGACCCTCCTCAAAGGTCTTGAGCCCTGTTGGGTGCCTGGGTGGGGGAAAGGTTTGATGGGTTCAGCAGAGATACTTCATTGATAGTAACTTCTAAAGCAAACTAGACAAGAAAGAACAATAGAAAGAGTAATGTCATTTCGGTAGACATGTTGCATCATTTCTGAGAGGACTGGTCAATTATATTCTTATTTATTTTCTTTGATCACTGTGTTTCAGGAGCTTCCCAGAGTCCTCCTCCTTCATCAGCTGGCTAAGCAGGAAGGTGCATGGACCATTCTCCCATTACTACCACAGTATGTGCTTAACTAAAAATGTGTTAATTATTCACATTTCAACCTGAATGCTCCTTAGTTTTCTTATTAAATAGGTGTGTTTTCCCTCAGAGTCAATAAATGAAGTAAATTTGAATTTTACTCTTTTAACTAGATTTCTTGATGATTAGTTTTTAATCATGCATGGCTTTTATTTCCAAATGTGCTTCCTTAAATGATGAAATACTTCAAGTTGATATTTAAAAATTATTTGTCTTCTGTACTGGTGGTGTTGTGGAGAGAATTAACTTGAAGAACTCTAGCTGTCCTGTAGACTATTAGTATCTGCCTTTCCTATAATCAGAAGCTCTATAAGTTGAAGAAAATTGAAGAGGAGAAACAATCTGTCTTACATTGTATTGCCCTTCTTCCTTTCCTTTACCAGTTTTATATCTTATTGTAAACTCATTTTACACAAATGATTACAGTAACTTATTTCTTTTCGTAAGCTTTTCTGGAACATACAGCAGAAATTCATCATGGATTTTCTTCTGTGAAGAAGAGACAAGGATACAAATTGCAAAACTCTTAGAAACACTCAGAAGATATGACCCATCCAAGGTGAATACAGCATCAGTAATAGTATTTATACTTTGGGGGCAATGCTTCAAAGAAAATTTAATTTTGATTAAGAAATGTTTGAATCTAATATAAACAGTTAATTTAAAATGAAAAATAATGAAATAATAGGTGAATGTCTGGAAGCTATGTTAAACAATCTCTTTAAAGCTTATAGCTTACACAGGGGTGAAACATAATGAGTAATTTTAAGTGAAAAAAAATCTGTTTATATGTGTTAGAAATTTCAGGGAATTAAAAACTATATGCAGAGTTCAGAAATAGTTCACCCTAGAAATAAACTTCAATTGGTTATTTTATTCATCAGAGACTAGGCACATGTATTATTTTATGTAGGAAGCCTTTTTGAGTACCAGCATTGTATTGGCAATGTGGATGTCAGAAGATAGAACAAAACAGACAAGGATGGTACAGGAGAACAGGGTATGATGAGCTAGTCAAGAATCACTTAAAACTTAGATTTCTATAATAAGGAAAGCACATGAGGCTGTTATAAACATATAACAGGGTCATTGAACCTAATCTGGGAAGGTCAGGGCAGAAAATGAGGCTTGATTCAAGTTCTGTAGAAGGAGTTAACAGGTGAAGAAGAGGATGTCCAGACAGGAAAAAAACAAAAAACAAAAAACAAAAAAAAAAAAACAAAACACTGTTTGAGAAGGAATGGAGGAAGCCGGGCGTGGTGGTGCATGCTTGTAATCCCAGCATTTGGGAGGCTGAGACCGGAGGATCGTGGTAAGCGGACAGCCTCAGCTACTACTTAGTGAGCCCCTCTGTAACTCAGTGAGACCCTGTTTCAAAATAAAGGATAAAAAATTGGGCAAGGGGAGTAGCTCCGAGGTCAAATGCCCCTGGGTTCCATCCCCAAACCCGCAAAAAAAATAAAAGAAGGAATGGAGGGAGGGGTCTTACATTAAAGGGATTCAATACAGTTTACTATTTTTATATTTTCATGTCTTAAAATTTTGTGCAGATTTGATATAGAAACTGGATCTTACCTTTGAAACCTAACCTTGCACAAAAGGATCATTACTACTTTCATATTTTCAAGTCTTTGATAAAACAACTAGATCTTGCTTATCTTTGAAACCCTAACCTTGCACAGAGTGTTTAATATTTGGGAGGTGGCCAGTGACTGTTTTTGGAAGGCTTTCCTGCCAGACTGTGCTCAGTAGGTTTAGAGGTGTGCCTTGGAGAATGTGTCCAGTTCTAATGAAGCCCAGGTTGCAACTTCATCACTTTCTGGGACCCTTTAAACTTTGAAGAAGCAGAGTTGCATCCTTTCTGGTACCACTAGATGCCTACCCATCCTGATGCCCACTTCATAAATGAATCTTCTTTAATGAAGGTCTAGGCAATGAAAGGCCACCTCTGTCTGTCTGCTTAGTTTGTTGATGTAGATGTGACTTTAGACGACCATGGTCATTAGATCCATTTTTCAAATACTGGATAGTCTGTTACTGTAATAAAAAACACTGATTTTGATGATCTTTAATTGCTGGAAGGATCCATTATGATTTCTCTTTCTGCTTTTGATTTCTGAGAAGGTATAGATATAATTAAATGAGAAGGCTGTTAGGCGAAAAAAATAATGTCTTCAAATTAGAGAAGAATTACGAACCTGTCTCCTCCAGTCTTTTAGATGATGTTAACCAGCATCTGTGAACTTTGTTGCCACGTTTTATGTAAACCATTTGTTAAGCTTTTATGTTTGCTTTTGACTTGAGAAGAACTCCCAAATCTTTTTTGGGATAAAGGAGTTTCAACCTCCTCCTAGTGTTCGTTTCACCTGGAGATTATTTTTCCATTATCCATGACTCTAATTCTGAACAGGAGATGGTGACTCACTGTGCTTTTTAATGAAAATTGGGATGATAAATGTAAAAGTTCAAAGCAAGTTCATGAAAAGCGAGTACAGAACAGAGGTAAAATGAGACATTTTCCTCTCTTTTCTGAACTCTGCCATCTTGGAAAAAAAGACTGTAGGATGCTTTATTTCTTTTGAAACTAGCATTAAGGAATAAAGATTGCATAATGCTGAAGTTAGCTCAAACAAGTGCTGTTTTTCCCCTACCATTTGAAATCTTAGGAAAAGTCATAAAGCAAATTTAGTTTTGATATTGACACAAATAAGTCATATTAAATTAATAATTGTCTAATGTTTTAGGGTATCAGACATTTTATTTGATTCTGATATCTTTTCCTTCAATGTATTTCATTCTTTGCAAATGCAGTTTAAACAGTATTTTATCTGTAAAAATTAAGTCTTTATTAAAGTAATTGATATTATACTTGATCTTGGCCAAAAGTGCTGAGAAGCAAAAAAGTAATTGATCTTTATTAAATTGCCCTCCTTGGTGATTTCCATAAATTTCCATATCTTTTTTGAAGTCTTTCTTTTTCTCTCATAGTATCCTTTTTCATATGCGTGAATTTAAGGAAGTGTGTTGATTTTTTATTTATTTTAAAAGTATTTTAATATACTTTTATTGGCGAATTGTAATTATACATCATAATGAGGTTCAGAATGATAAAAACATACATGCACACAGCACTTGCTGCATTTCCTCTGGATTCCACCCCACTTTCCCCTCCTCATACATGTTATTGAGATTGGTGTTGATATATTTGTATACACTTTGATAATATTTCATATGTACATAGCATTATTTGAACTGTTCCCTTCATCAAGTCTTCTTCCCCCTCAGCCTCCCTCCCCCAATCCCTTTCCACCATTTTACTGGAATCTCTCCTTTAATCTTGAGTAAATACTTAGGTGTGGAATGGCTGAATCATATGATAGCATATGTTTGACTATTGTGTGTGTGTGTGTGTGTGTGTGTGTGTGTGTGTGTTTTACTGGGGATGGAACCCAGGGGCCTTCTACTTCCAGGATATACTCCCAGACCTATTTTATATTTTATTTGGAAACAGGGTCTCATTAAACTGCTGAGAGCCTCACTAAGTTGCTGAGGCCAAGCGCTGGGATTACAAGCATGCGCCACCATGCCCAACTATGTTTAACGATTGAAGAAGGTGCCAAACTATTTTCCAAAATGATTGTAGAGGTGAAATACAGATGTTAAGAGTAATTCTAAGATACTAGTAGAATACTGTCAAAGTTATTCTTTTAAAGTTTATCTTGATTATAATATCTTTTCCATAAAACTGTTAAGAAATTTATTAAGAAAGGCGGGGGTGTTGTTCTTCCCAGAGATTATATATTAATTTATTCCTTAAAATAGTATAATGTGCACAAAAATATTGAAAAACTGAATTTAAAATAGCTGTATTTATAATAGCTGAACACTATAAATAAGAGACAAAGTATAGCAACGTTTTGAATAACACTTTGTTTGAAATAGGAAGTTTTAATAGTGAAGGATTAATAAGAGTGGTGCCAGCATACACAAGGTCTGGTCTGTTCTTTTTTTTTTTTTGGCACTAGGAATTGGACCCAGGGGCATTCTACCTCTGAGTTATACCCCCAGCTCTTTTCTTTTGGTGCATGTGTGGCACTGGGTATTGAACTCAGGGGCATTCTTCCTCCAAGCTATATCCTCAGCCATATTTTATTTTTATTTTTATTTTTATTTTTATTTTTATTTTTATTTTGAAACAGGGTCTCTCTAGGTTGGTGAGAGTCTTAGTACTTGCTTATTCTGTCCTTGAATCTGTGATCTTCTTGTCTTAACCTCCAAAGTACTGGGATTATAAGTGTGTACCACTATGCTCAGCTCCCCCAGCACTTTTTATTTCTTTTTTCTTTTTTTTTTTTTTCGGGTCTGGGGATGGAACCCAGGGGCATTTGACCTCCGAACTATACTCCCTGCCCTATTTTTTTATTCTTTATTTTGAAACAGGGTCTCACTGAGTTGCAGAGGGCCTCACTAAGTAGCTGAGGCTGTCCATGAACCGCGATCCTCTAGTCTCGGCCTCCCGAATGCTGGGATTACAAGCGTGCACCACCACGCCTGGCATTTATTTCTTATTTTTAAACAGTGTCAGGATAAGTTGCTGAGGGTCTTGCTAAGTTCAGAGGGTGGCCTTGAACCTACGAGCCTCCTATCTCAGCTTCCCAAGTACAGGAATTGCAGGCAAAGCAACATTGAACCCAGCATGTTTATTTTCTTTATAGACTCTATTGACACGGTATGTAAAATGGGCTAAGTTTTATACCTCAAGCTGAGGTCATTTACTTACTTTGACTATTACTGGAAATTCTTTTTTACCTATTAATGACTTAATATCATGAAAAAAATTTAAAATAATGTGATTGTGTGGGTCTGTGAGTCTCAGCATACAGTTATGTTAACAGCTCTCACATGTGTTCTGTTATTTCCTGTGGCTGAATTGGCCAAAACTAGGATTCTGGGAATTATTTGGGATACAACTACAAGCACAATAAGGCTCTTAACAAATACTCAAAAGTACCTATATACTGTAACCTTCCTGCTTTTGTATTCTGATGAAGAATAGAGTGAGGTGGCATTGGTTGGATAAGAGGGAAAATATACGGAACTTTCAGAACTTAAATAACTTGATATAATTACATGTCCTTATAAATACATGTTTAATTATATTTTCAGGCTCTCCAGGGCTTTTTCTGTTTACTTAACAGAAAGCTATCAAGCCCCCATTGCATATTGGGCATCCTAGAGAGGCACCAGTGAGCAAAATAGACAACATCCATGTCCCCAAGAAAGTGATATTCTTGTTTCAGGGGAGATAGACAGTGAGTGAAATGCAAATACAAATATAACATGTCAGATGGTATGAGTGTTCTTCAGAAAAGTAAAGTGTAATAGGGGTAAAGGGTAGATTGAGGGTGGACTTACAAGTCCATGTAGGGCGTTTGAGGAGTACCTCACTGGTCAGGTCTCCTTGGAGGAGAGTGTGGAGGGAATGAAGGATGAGTTCATTATTCCCCACCCCTGTATCTCCTCTGCATGTGTGACAGGAACCTCTAACTTGATAAGCTCAAAACTGAGGTCCGCATGCTCCTAAACCTCCTCCATCCTAGGCTTTCTCTTCTCAAAAATGGCATCATTGTCCATTTGCTCCTACTAAAAATCTAGGACTCTTGCTGGGCATGGTGGCGCACGTTTGTAATCCCTGCGCTTGGGAGGCTGAGACAGGCGGATCGCACAGGTTCGAAGCCAGCCTCGGCTACTTAGTGAGACCCTGTTTCCAAATAAAATATAAAATAGGTCTGGGAGTATAGCCTGGAGGTAGAAAGCCTCTGGGTTCCACCCATAGTACCACCAAAAAAAAAAAAAAAAAAAAACTTAGGACTCTTGAGTATGTTCACTTTTTCCTTCCAATCCTTGTTGGCCTGCACAGCTGCATTGACTTCCGAAATATCTTTGGACCGTCTTCTCTCCATAATTACCACTCTGGTGTCAGCCATCACCATCTCTTGTCTTGTTCACTAATGGAGCCTCCTAATGTTTTTCTTCATTTCTGCTCTTACTGTCCTAATGACTTAGCCCCTCTATAATTCAGGTGCTGTCATTTACCTGAATAGAAACTTTGGTGATTTTCCCATTCTGCCAAAGGGGTCCTACTGGCTAGAGCATTCTAGGTTGACAACCACTCTAAAGATGTTCTAACATTGTCTTCACCTTCCACTGTTTCTCTTGGAAAGTCATCTGTGTATCTTGCTTTTGTTCCTTGGAAAGAGATGTATTTACTCACTTCCCTCCTTGAACACCTTCTCCTACCAGCTGCCTTTAAAATTTTCTCTTTGATTTTCAGCAGTTTTTTTTTTTTCATTTCATGCTTATGAGTGGTTTGCTTTTGTTTCTCCTTATTGGGATTCAAAGAGCTTCTTTTATCTATGGCTTGATGACTGTTAGAAAATTTTAAGCCTATCTTTCTTCAAGTATTGCTTCAATTCTACTCTATCCTATCTTTGGTTGCCATTTCAGGCATTTTAGACTTTTTTTTGTTTTTGCTGTATCTTGTATTGCCTTAAGTGCTTTTCTATGTTTTCTTCCTCTTTGTTTTTCTTTTTGTTCATCAGTCTGGATTTTTTAACTTACCTTTTAGATTTTATTTCTTATCTTGCATTTTGTTTAATATATTTTTTAATTCTAACTTCAGTGTGTGTGTGTGTGTGTGTGTGTGTGTGTGTGTGTGTGTGTGGTTCTGGGGATTGAACCCAGGGGCATTCTACTTCCAACCTACGTGCCAAACCCGATTTTTATTCTTTATTTTGAAATAAGGTCTCACTAAGTTGCAGAGGGCCTCACTAAGTAGCTGAGGCTGTCTGTGAACTGCGATCCTCCTGTCTCAGCCTCCCAAGTGCTGGGATTACAAGTGTCACCACCTCGCCTGGCTCTACCTTCAGTTCTTGCATTACTTAGTTTTAGTATTTCTGTTGACTCTTGTTTATATTGTGGTTCTCTGGCACAGTTATCCATCTTTTTTTCTTTTTTCAAGCCCATTAATCATATTATTTAAACGTTTGGTTTGATAACTGCAAAGTCTGATTTATCTGCACATTGCTTTCCATTTTTTCACCTTTTCTCTTTGTTTTTAGGTCTGCTTTTATTTCTTGCTCTGCCTTGTAGTGTTTTATTAAATGCCAGAGTTTTTGTGTGTGAACAATTAAAGAGGCTGTGGATGAGATGATAGCAACTTTCTGCAGGAGAGTATAGTACTCTTCTGTGGTGTGAATCTTATTTGATTCAGTCTCTTTACACACTTTCCTTACTCCTAGATTGCTTCCATCCTGACAGACCCTGAATTCTAACCTTAGTTTCTCTAGCACCACAAGTATGCTAAATGCTTTGCTCAGCTTTATAGCTCTGCACTTCTGCTTGAGTCTTGTTTCTTCCCTTGTGGGATTTTTTAAAAAAACATTTTCTATTTTTTGCCCTTGCAGCTGAGATACTTAAGGGGAAATTGCCTACAGAATCTTGATCTCACTTGTCTGTGATTCCCTTAAATGTTTTTGGCAGCCTCCAGCCCCAGCCTCTGCTTTCTCATTCCAGTATGACTGCAGAAGTTCCCAGCTACTGCTGCATGCTGCTCACAGCTCAGGAGCTAGAAAAGAACACGTGGGAAAGAAGAGGGTTCCGGTGCATGGGTTTTCCAGTTGTAGGATCTTAGCCCTTCATGTTCTGTCTCCCTTTGTTGTTTTCTGATGCCTTTAATTATTGCTTTATGTATTTCTCCAGCCTTTATACCTGTGTTCAGTTGGGGTACAGGTCTGATCCGGGCTATTCAGTTGTGGCCAGAAGTGAAGTCCTTATTTGCATTTAGCATTAAGTTCATGTTCCTTTTCTCTATCACATAAACCCCACCCTGGTCTGCCTCCTGGCTGTCTCTTTTATACAGTGACTCCCAAGCCCAGCGTATGTTAGCCACAGGAGATGTGATTTTCATCAGCCTTTTTGTCACTCGAGGGATGTTTGCATTATCATTCTCAACTGCTCTTCCTCAGATTCTTACACATTTGTTTGCTTGATATCATTTCATCTCCACTCATCTGTTGCATCATAAGCGGTGTCCCTTTCTCACAGGGCTGCTCTAGTAGGTTACTGTATTTACTTGCTTAATTTCTATCTCCCTGCTATTGTGCCCACTATATTCCTGCCTGCCATAGGAGATGCTCAATAAATATTGATGGAATGAGTGAATGCATAAAATAGGCACTGATTCTTGAAGGACTTTAAAAATTTTTTCTTTGAAAACCTCGTCAGTGCATAGAAACCAGTGTTTTCTTTGCCTTCATAGTATTTTTGTATGGAATATTCTATAAAAGCTTATTTTTATTCATTTATGGTCTGATGAATAACATTTTGTTTATTGTGATGATATGATATTTAACTGTTTTCTTATATATTAAGATTAAGGTATATTCATTATCATATTGGTGATAATTATACCTTTGTTCAAATTTATAGACTATATAATCTGTGCTATCACCCAGAATATTTAATTAACTAAAACTAGTGATATGACTTTGCTTTTGTTCTTATGTGAAATGGCTTTAAAATGACACTTTATGTTTTTATTTAACAGGAATGGTTTTTAGGAAAAGCGTTACATGATGATGAATCTACAATAATTCACCACTATGCCTTTTCTGAAAATCCTACAGTTTTTAAATATCCGGACTTTGCTGCTGGCTGGGCCCTTAGTATTCCACTGGTGAACAAGTAAGAATTTATTATTAGACTTTTTGTTCTGGTATGTGGATCAACTTTTACTTCACTGACTTCGGTTGCTGAAGAACCTCAGGATCTCAAATGAGTTTTTCAGCCAGAGGCAGTGTGTGGTAGAGTGGAAAGGAGGGATACCGAGCCAGGTCCCCGGGGGCTCCTGCTTCAGCTCTGCCACTTCCTAGACCTCTCAGGAAAATCATTCCACCACTCTGTACTTCCTCTAACTCACTCACCTGCAAAATAAGGCAGGTAATAAGATGTGAGACCAAGGGAGTGTACATAACCGTCTGAGAATGGTGCATACAGAAGCATCGTTCATTACTACTGTGAAGGGACCTAGTTTGCTTCTTGGCATAACTCTAACTGCCAGTAAAAAAAATGAATCAGTAACTTGCTGAAGTTGGGAGCTGATGACTACTTATGTGCACAGTATGCATCCCCTCCACGGGCCAGGCAAGGAGGGATAGCTAGTGAAAGGCGCTCTAGGCAGCCCTGCCTAACTACTTGTCCACAGAGCTGCAGTGGTACTTTGTTAGAAGTGTGAACGTGAAGACGATTGGGTTGTAATCCAGGAGAAATCTGGCTGTTGATGGTCTCTGTTAGTCTGAATACTTATTGTTCTTTAGTATTTTAGTGTTTTTGTTCTTTAGAGAATGGACAGTTGATAAGATGCTTGTGACTTTTATATCTTCGGAGATGAAAGGGCTTCTGTCATTTCTCATTAAGTATTCTGTTTCTCAGGCTTAGGGCATAAGAAGCATTGTAGCCCCCTCTAGACACATGGCATATTAGACACCTTGTCGTTCATGACCGCCCAAACCTTCTTTACTACTTTCACATTTGAAAGTTCTATGCAGTATAAATTTTCCTTCCCAGTGTAGAATCCACACACCTACCATCACCACAACAAAACTTCCTGTTGGAGGGTTGGGACAGGGGTCTGGTTGGAGTGCTTGCCTAGCATGCATGAAGCCTGGGTTCCATCCTTAGCACAACAAAAAGCAACAAAAGCAAAAACCCATGTTTTCTTTTTTTAGTTAAAGTATGTTTAACTGACATATAAATACACACAGATAATACATATTAATGGGGTGCTATGTGATGTTTTACACATATACATTGTAAATATTTAAATCAGGCTATAGACATCTATGTTCTCAAATATTTTTCATTTGTTTGTGGTGAAAACAAACTCTTCTAGCTTTTGAAATTGTACATTATTGTTATATATAGTTACCCTATGGTAAGTTAGCACCCCAGAACTTCTTTCTCCCATCTAACTATAACTTAGCACTCATTGATAAACTTTTCCCTATTCTTTTTTCCTACTATTTCCTTAGCCTCTCAACTTTTGTAAGATCAGCACTTTTAGATTCCATATATGAGTGAGATCATGTGATAACTTGTCTTTCTGTGCCTGGCTTATATCAATTAACATAATAATCTCCATGTTTCTGCAAATGACAGGAATTCATTTTTTTTATGGGTGAATAGTATCCTATTATACATATGTACATAATTTTTTTTTGGTGGTACTGGGGTTCCTGGAAGCCCTTCTACCTCCGGGCTACACTCCCAGACCTATTTTATATTTTTATTTGGAAACAGAGTCTCTTAAGCCAGCGTGGCTGGCTTCGAACCTGCGCAATCCTCCTGTCTCCGCCTCCCAAGCATGGGGATTACAAGCGTGAGCCACCACACCCGGCTACATGATTGTTTAAAAAATGTATGCATCAGTTGATGGCACTGAGGTCGTTTTCATTTCTTGACTATTGTGAATAGTGAGCTTTCAGCTTTCCCCCATTCAGTATTCTTGGGTATTGGCTTATTATATATGGCCTTATTATGTTGAAGTATCCTTACTCCATACCTAATTTGTTCAGAGTTTTTTTTTTTTATTATGAAGGGATGTTGACTTTTATCAAATTCCCTTTCTGCATCTGATGTTTATGTGTTTTTTTCTGCATTCTTTTGATGTGTTGTATCATGTTTGTTGATTTGTTTGTATATTGAACCATCCTTGCATCCTTGGGATGAATCCCACTCAATTGTGGTGAATAACTTGTTAAATGTGTTTTTGGATTTGGTTTTATAGTATTGTGTTGAATATTTTGGCAACTATATTCATCAAAGAATACAAATCTGTTGCCTTCTGCTCCATTTTTCTTTTTTGGTTTCTGGTTTTAACTCATAGAATGAATATGGGGGAATTGTCTCTTCTTCAGTTTTTTAGAATAATGTAAGAATAATTGGTTCTTTATGTATTTGGTAGGACTCAGCAGTAAAGCCAGCTGGTCCTGGGCTCTTCTTTGATGGGAATCAGACATCAGACTTATTACTGATTCAATCTTGTACTCATTATTGGTCTCCTCAGGTTTCCTATTTCTTTCTGGCTTTCTCTTGGTACAGTGTATGTGTCTAGGAATTTGTCTCATGCTTCTAGGTTATCCCTCTATATTTTCAAGCCTTCTTTGCTATTAGGAATAATATATATGATGTCTTATTGGACAGTTGTGCCACACAAAATTCTTTTTGGGAACTGAGTTACGTGGGAAGGAGTCAAAGCACAGGGGAGCCTTTGGTTTGAGAGATTGTGGCAGAGGAAAGGTGTTTGGATGGCAGCTGAGGCAGCAGTGGGTTTTAGATGTAGCAGCTCCCTACGGTCACAGAATCTTAAGTTCTTACCTCTGTGCTAATCTGGGAGTTGTTTTGAGAATCTCAGCCTAGAGTCTCTTCACTCAGTCTTTATAGTAATTCTATTATCTATATATCCTCAGATAAATATACTTTACTCTTAAACTAGTCAGTGGGGAGCCTTTAATCTCCAAGGAAGATTCTTAACCCTATATCTCATCCTGAGACTTCCAGGGAAGGATGCCCTTCTCCTATTCTGGACCAAATGTGCCTGAGAGGTTCTGCATGGCTTCTTTCCTACTCTGTTCCTGGGAGGGTCAGGAAGGAACAGGAAGGAAGAAGAGAAGAGATAGGTGTCATCCCCTCTCATCCTCCACTGTTGTTCCTGGCCTGCTCCCTTTAGGGGATAGAGGAGGGTGGTTTTCCCTTCAGCAGCCTAAGTTCATATATAGTGTCAAGTTCAGCCAGCTTCAGTTTGCTGCAGCTGGAAGGCCAGGAGCTCTGGGGATGCTCTTTCCCTGTTGTGTCCAGCAGCCTTGTGTTTGGGGCTCAGTCCTTACCCTGGGGGCTCTACTGTTTAGAAGACTGTTTCTTTCCCATTCCCTGTAGTCCAACTCAGTCCCTTGAGAAAGGAAGAAGTACAGCTCTCCCCTGCCCCATGAAGTGCTGAGCACAGCAGCAGCTTTTTCCCCAGGACTAGAGGAGGAACAGTGGACCTAGCAAGATACTACGCAGCACGCCTGGGGACATAGCCATGTCTCTGAAGCCGGCAGACTCCCTTCTCTATTCTTGCTCTCTGACCCTTAGGCTTCTCATCCTGAGGGCAGCTGCTGGTCATGCAAGGAGGCTCACCTTCTGTCTTCTCTAGGAAAGACTCTCAGGGCTCAGTTCAGTTTTTATTGACTTCAGTGTTAGAAGTAGCTGTTTATTTTTGCTTCTTTTTTGATTTATTATTATTATTATTATTATTGTTATTATTATTATTATTTTTTTTTTTTGCGGTACTGGGAGCGGAACCCAGGGACATTCTATTCTACTTCAAGTTCTACTGTTTATTCTTTTTCAGAGTCTCACTAAGTTGTGGAAGGCCTCACTAAGTTGCTGAGGCTGGCCACAAACTTGTGAGCCTTCTGTCTCAGCCTCCCAAGCACTGGGATTACAAGTGTGTGCCATCATGGCTGATTTATATTTTTAACCAGGTGGATGAACATGTCTTTGACTCCCAGTATCCTCTTATAGGGCCATTCAGCCGAAATTTTACTGCTGGATTTGCTGGTGTTAAAGTGTGATCCTATCCTGCAAGTCCTCTTTAGTCTTTGAGCTCTGTCCCCTCCCCTTGCTGCTCATGAAGAATATAGGAACCAAGCTCTGGCTGGTTGTGTTGTCTCTGGCTGGTTGTGTTTGTCACTCTTAACTATTTCATGCTCACAATGTGACTAGCTGCTGGGAACTCTGTGAACCAGGCTTATAGGTTCCCTGCTAGCCCAGGTGTGAGAATTACTCATGTGAGACTTTTTATTCTGGGTTACTCGTGCTCTGTGAGGAAGTTCCCCAGGAGACGACAGGCTCATGTCTTCCTTCTCTCAGGTTTGTGAGGTCGCTGAACACATCTGTTGTCAAGGGAGATGGCCAGGTACACATCTTCCAGAGGAGGCTCACCTCTCCTTTTCTGGTTAAGCTTAATAGTATCTTCTGACCTAGGGGGTAAGCTGAAGGTCTCATCAATGTGGTAGAGTATGTAGCTACCTTAGTCTGTTTGGGGTGTTTTACACTAAGAACCACAAACTGGGTAACTTCCAGTGATCAGAGTTCCGGAGACTAGAAAGTCCAAGATAGAGAGGATTGCAGAGTCTGTATCTGGTGAGGGCCCTCCTTCTGGTTTATAGACAACATCTTCTGTTGTCCTCACATGGTAGAAGTGACCCAAAGCTCCCTTGGGCTTCTTTTCTAAAGCGCTCACCTCATTTATGACTCTGCCCCCATAAGCTAACCACCCCACAAAGCTCAGTCTCCAGTAACATCACCTTGGGAGATATTTCAACATATGAGTTTTAGGGGGACACAGACATTCATCCTACAGCATTAAGGAACTGTGGCTAGGGGGATTAGGGTCAAGAGACTAATCTTTTGCATGAAGTTCAGACAGTTTCCATCACTTCTCTCAGACCTCCAACACAGAAGAGGAATGAGGCACTGGGCAGTCTTCTGCCTTCAGTATCATCAGCTCTTCACAGCACTGAACAGTAACCAACAGACCTGACAGTCCATTCTACAGACCAAACAGTCTGTAGAATGTTTATAGTTAATTAATAGCCATGTCCTTCTTCCTACCTCCTCTCCTTTTCTGCTGCCAAGAAAAACAAAGTACAAATATAGACTCTACCATACTAAAAACAAAAATCAAAATTCTATTTATTTTAGACTATATTTTCTTTCTCTTGATGCAGACAAGTAATCAAACAAAATGATATAAGCCATCTGGCATAGCAACTGGCTTGTGGCCATGATATATTCTTTTTTTTTTGAAGTTCATTTATATATTTATTTTTTTAAATTATTATTTTATTTATTTTTTATTGGTGCAATGTATTCATACATCATAATGGTATAAAGAAAATACTTTTGTAGACATATATGCACACATCGCCCAGTTAGCCCCTACCCGATCCCCACCCCGTTCCCTCCCCATCCCTCCTTCCCATGCTTGACTTAGTGGTTGACATCTAGTTTTATAGCAATTTATCCAATATTAACAATGATAATCTCACATAACAGTTTTATTTGTCTAATACCAAGCTTTTGATGACTTAAAGATAACATTTCAATATTTCTTTTGGCTTTCTTTCTTACCAGAGAATATTTTTTCTTTTTTTTTTTTAGATGAAACTATCATACATTTATTTATTTATTTGTCAGAAAAAAATCTATCCTGATATGGAATATGGACTCTAGATACCCAAAACAATCTCGAAGAAGAACAAAGCTAGAAAATGTATATTTTCTGATTTCAAACCATATAAAGCTACAATAATTGAAACAGTGTAGTACTGTTCTAAAGGCAGATATATAAACCATTGGAGTTAAATAAAAGCCTAGAGCTAAATTCTTCCCTATATTGTCAAGTTATTTTTGACAAGGTTTCCACGAACATTTGGTGGAGGAAATACTAATCTTTTAACTAAATATTGTTGAAAAATAATAATTACATGAAAAATAATAAAATTGGACCCTACCCTAACACATATGCAAATATTAACTCAAAATAGATAAAAGACCTAAATATAAATCTTAATACTATAAACTTTTAGAAGAAAATCTGGGTCATTAAACCTCACAACATTGAAATTGGCAGTGATTTCTTGGATATGATTTCAATGGCACAGGCAACAAAAGGGTAAATAAACCCCCTAAAAAATAAAAAAAAAATTGTATATCCAAAGACAATGTAAACAGAGTTAAAAGTTACTGATAGAATGGGATAAAATATTTCCAAATGCTATATCTGAAGGTATATTAATATTCCAACTAGAAATCCTAAAAATTAGCAACAATAAAAACAAACAATACAATTTAGAGATAGGTAAAAGACTAACATAAATAATGAATTTCCACAGAGAACCAGTCTTAGTTGTCTGTTGGATGGAAAATCTTGTTTCTCTGGTTCTGGTCTGTGTTACCTATTTCTTCTTTGTAGTTAATATCTTTGAGTATTTTTTCTAGCGCTGGTTTTGAAGACATAATTTTTTTTTTTTATGTGGAAACAGGGTCTCTTAAGCGCCAGCGCAGCTAGCTTCGAACCTGCGTGATCCTCCTGTCTCTGCCTCCCAAGCATGGAAATTACAAGCGTGTACCACCACGCCCAGCTCAGTCTAGAGTTTTTAATTAAGATTGTTCAACATTTCTGGCTATCTGTACATGTGATTATCTAATATTATCTAGTGATCCATCCACATAATACATTACAAAAATGTGTCTGGAGAAGCTCTAGTTAATTTCCATTAAGATGATTTCTACAAATATATGTTATAACACTAAACTGTTAACTAATTTTCTCTACTTTTTCCACCAGCAAACCTTACCTAAATTTTCTTCAATATTTACTCTGTTGATGGTTCACAGGTGGCACTATAAATGTCAGCTTGGAAGTTTTCCCATTTATGAGTCGAAGGAGCCCCAAATCTTTTGCACATAATCTCCAATCTAGCTGAGTATCAAAGGATATATTTGCCAGGGTCAGAATATTTAATAAGGGAACATTTGTTCTAAGTAACTAGAATTTCTGGACCTCATTGTTTTTTTTTTTAGGATTGTTGGTTATTGAAAATAACATTTGAAAAATATTGAGCTCTCTTGCTTGACTGAAAGAGAATGGAACATAGAACTCTCAGGGGTAACCTTTAAACTAGGTGAACATCTTGCATATCTCAGGACTGAATATATTTGAAAGATAAGTGACTTAGACCTGAGCACTTAAAACCAACTTACCAACACACCAGTTGTGATGTTGGGGTAACTATGACTTGGCTTGGTAGGCTCCCTGAGTTTCAAGAGGCAGCTGCTTAAAAATATCAGCATAGGAGCCAGGCATGGTAATCCACGCTTGTAATTCCAGCATTCTGGAGGCTGAGACAGGAGGATCGTAGTTCACAGACAGCTTCAGCTACTTAGTGAGTCCCTTTGCAACTCAGTGAGACCCTGTTTCAAAATAAAGAATACAAAAAAATAGGTCTGGGGGTATAACTCGAAGGTAGAATGCCCCTGGGTTACATCCCCAGTACCACAAAGAAAATATCAGCATATATATTTTTTGTTTTCTAATCCATCATTGTCTACTCAAATAAATTCTATAATTAGTTTTTACTTTTCCTCTGTCTAATATTTCCCTCAAAGGAGAAATTTCAGTAATAGAATGAAAAAGAAACTTGAAAAAAACCATAGAACACATTCAAGGTAATTCAAAGGTGCTCATTCTCCGTTAGGAAGGGGAGCTTGAGATGTAGCCATCTAACAGTGGCTGTCACAGGCTGCTTGGATTTTTTTTTTAAAATAAAGTTTTATTGGTGCATTGTATTCATACATCTTAATGGGATAAAAAAGACTTGTGGAGATATACATGCACACATCACCCAGTTAGTTCCTACCCAATCCCTAATCCTTCCCTCCCCCTCCTTCATTCCCATGCTTGGTTTCCTGATTAACTTTGATATGTTTTTTTTTCCTTCCATATATGGTCAAGTTATTTTTGACAAGGTTTCCAAGAACATTTGGTGAAGGAAATAATATTTTCACTAAATATTATTAAAAAATAATAACTACATGAAAAAAAAATAAAATTGAGCCCTTACCTAACACCATTTACAAATATTAACTCAAAATAGATAAAAGATCTAAATGTAAATCTTGACTATAAACTTTTAAAGAAAACCAGGGTCGTAAACTTCACAACATTAAAACTGGCAGTGATTTCTTGGATATGACTCCAAAGGCACAGGCAACAAAAGGATAATCAAACTTCATAGAAAAATATAAAAATATTGTACATCCAAAGACAATGTAAACAGTTAAAAGTTACTGATAGAATGGGATGAAATATTTCCAAATGCTATATCTGAAGATATATTAATATTCCAAATATAAAACCTAAAAATTAGCAACAATAAAAGCAAACAGTACAATTTAGAAATAGGCAACAGACCAAAATACATATCTCCAAAGATTTTTATATGACCAATAAACACATGAGTATCACTCATCATTATCATAATATAACTAATCATTAAGGAAATACAAATAAAAACTATAGTGAAATACTACTTCACATTTGTTAGGATGGTGACTTAACATGAATTACCTTGCTCCAGCCCTTTACCTTGAGTTTGTTACTCTCTTTACTTGTAAAGTGTGTTTATTGTAAGCAGCAGATGGATGGATTCTGGTTTTTAATCCATTTTGCCACTTCATGTCTTTTTATTGGGGAATTGAGGCCATTTATATTCAGTGTGATTATTGAGAGGTAACTTTTAATTCCTAACATGTTAAGATTTTATTTCTATTTGAAATACTGTTTATTCTTCTTTGCTTAGTTGTCTGCTGGATGGAAAATCTTGTTTCTCTGGTTCTGGTGTATATTACCTATTTATTATTTGTAGTTAATCTCTTTGAGTATTTTCCCTAGTGTTGGTTTTGAAGACATAAATTCCTTCAGTTTCTGTTTGTCATGGAAGCTTCTTATTTCCCCATCTAGTTTGATAGATAGTTTTGTTGGGTAGGAAATTTTTGGCTGGAAGTTGTTTTCTTTCAGAGTTTGGAATATGTTACTCCAAGCCCTTCTGGCTCTCATGACTTGGTTTGGGAAGTCTGGAGTGATTATAATTTGTTTGCCTCTGAATGTCACTTGGCCTTTTTTTTTTTTGTTGCCTTTAAGAATCTCTCCTTGGCTTCTACATTGGTCATTTGGACAATTATGTGGCATGGGGAACCTTTTCTCTGATCCTTTCTAAAGGGAGTTCAATTTTTTTTTTGTTTTGTTTTGTTTTTTGTATTTTTTGGTGGTACTGGGGGTGGAACCCATGGGCTTTCTACCTCTGGGCTACACTCACAGACCTATTTTATATTTTATTTGGAAACAGGGTCTCACTAAGTTGCTGAGAGCCTCACTAAGTAGCTCAGGCTGGTTTTGAATCTGTGCGATCCTCCTGTCTCAGCCTCCCAAGCACGGGGATTACAAGTGTGCGCCACCACGCCTGGCTAAAGGGAGTTCTATAAGTTTCCTGGACTTGTGTATCGACCTCTTGCTCTGGTATTGAAGACACAAATTCCTTCCGTTTCTGTTTGTCATAGAAGCTTCTTATTTCCCCATCTAATTTGATAGATAGTTTTGCTGGGTAGGAAATTTTTGGCTGGAAGTTGTTTTCTTTCAGAGTTTGGAATATGTTACTCCATGCCCTTTTGCTTTCATGACTTGGTTTGGGAAATCTGGAGTGATTCTAATTGGTTTGCCTCTGAATGTCAGTTGGCCTTTTGTTTTTGTTGCCTTTAAGATTCTCTCCTTGGCTTCCACATTAGTAATTTTGAATATTATGTGGCGTGGGGATCCTCTTCTCCGATCCTGTCTAAAGGGAGTTCTACAAGTTTCCTGGACCTGTGTATTGACCTCTTGCTCTATGTTTGGAAAATTTTCTGCTATTACTTCCTTAAAGAGATTGTTGATCCCTTTGGTTTCACCTTCTTTTCCCTCCTCTATTCCAATTATTCTTAGGTTAGCTCTCTTAAAATGGGCCCATATTTCTTCAATGTCAGATTCCTGCTGTCTGAAATTTTTTCTAAATTATAAATTATGCATTCATTTTTGGAGTGATCATCTTCTAGGAGCGAGATTCTATTCTCCATGTGGTCTAATCGATTGTTTATACTTTGAATTGATGCCTTTACTTCAATGATTGTATCCTTTATTTCTTTTTGACTCTAATTCTTTTCCAAAGTCCTGTATTATTTCTACAGTTATATTTCTAATTTGATCTTCTGGAGATCTCTGAATTTCTGTGTTATCAGGTTCTGATATTATGGGGTTGTGGGCGTTAATTGCTCTATTGTTGTTTCTCTTTCCCATTATTTCAGAAGTTTGTGCCTTCTCTGGGTTCTTCCCTGGGTCACCACAACTTCACTTAGGGTGCTCTGGAGCTGGAGTTTGTTGTGATCTTAGCCACCACTTCTTTACTGGTTCTATTGTAAAGTCTCAGACCCAGGGAGTTAGTTGAGCCTGTGTGAGACCGTGAGGGTGCCAAACTGGGTGTTTTCCCATGGAGAACTGTGACTAGGGTGTGGTATCTTTGCCACCACTACTCCATCACTAGTTTGGACTCCAAAATCTCAGACCCAGTGAGATTATCAAAGCTGCGCAAGTCCCTGGGGGTGCGTTGCTGGGATTTTTCCTGTAGGGGCCGCAATTTCACTTACAGTTATTGTGTGGGCTGATCTGGAGCTGTCCTGGGTGTGGTGAACTCACCGCCGCTGCTGGCAATATGATGTCGCTGCTACGCCCTCGGCCATGAGGCTGGAGTATTTCTTTTTTGGTTTCAAGCTCTATTCTGAGTCCCTGGAAGGCGTGATGAGATTGGCCACTGGGAGTTTTAGACGTTTTTTGCGCTGACAGAACTGCTGAATTACACCTGAATGATCCGCACCTGCTCACTTCAGCTCCTTGTTTACCTTTCCTCTCTGGAGCCAGGTTCTGTGAGGCATGATGACATTGGTTTTGCACCGCAATGCTGTGCTGGTTTCTTTTCTCGTTTCTTGTTGTTCTTCTAGTCTTCTTTTTTCTGTCCCTTGTGTTTACATGTTTTATTTCTCTGCTAATATTGTTTTCTGGCTATGAAAAGCACTGATTTTGTGATGATAGAGATCGAGTGTTAGCAGGACTCCTAAACGCTGCTTTTCTTGGTCACCATCTTCCCGGAAGTCACAGGCTGCTTGGATTCTCATCATCTCTGTGTTTCTTTGTCACTGGCAGTCATCTAGGGTGTGATTTCTTCTGTCTTTGGAATCTGAATGAGATGAATACTTACTCTTTGGGTTTGATTATATTTTGAAGGCATGTGATACGAATCTAAAATCCAAAGTTACCTTGATAAAGTTTATTTCTGCAAACTGGCTCCAACTGAGCAGAATTCAAATTGAATCAGATCCCACTTGCCAGAGTAGATATTTTTCCCTCTTAATATATATCATGATTGTATCTGAGGATATGGTTTCTCAGTGAATCCTCGCCCACTCATGCTGACACATTGTGGGGATATATCGAACAGGATTGTGACAACTATTACATGCGACTTCTTTTGTTGCTACCCGCTACTAATAAATTGGTATCAACCATGAGACAAATGTTTTGTAAGTAAACTTAAATTATTACCTATGTCTGCCTTCTTTATCTTTCCTCTAGTTAGAAATGAAATTTAAAAAATTAAAATAAAAAATTAAAAAATTAATTTACATGTAATTATATGCATTTATGGGACATAGTATGATATTTTGATACATGTATACAATGGGCAATAATCATAGCAGGGTTATTTGGTGTATCCATAGCTTTAAGCATTTATAGTTTCTTGTTTTGAAACTTTCATAATCTTTTCTTCTGTTTTGAAATATGCAGTAAAGAGTCCTTAATTTTAGTCACTCTACTGTGCTGTTGAACATTAGAACTCAGTCCTCCTAAGTTTACTTTTGTACCTGCTAACTAATCCTTTTCTCTACCTCCCTTCCTCCTACCCTTCCTACCCTCTGCTAATTAATATTTTTTTAAATCTTCCTCTTTTTTTTTGGTGTTAGGGACCAAACCCAGGGTGTTGTGTATGCTAGGCAAGCACTCTACCACTGAGCTACCCTTCCAGCATTTTAAGAAGTGATTTTTTTTCCCTTTTTTTTTTTTTTTTTTTTTTTGCAGTACTGGGGATGTGGGGATGGAACCCAGGGGCATTCTACCTCTGAGCTATCCCCCCAGCCTGATGTTTTTTTTTTTTTTTTTCTTGCAAAGGGCCTCACTAAGTAGTAGCTGAGGCTGGCTGTGAACCACAAACCTCCTGTCTCAGCCTCCCAAATGCTGAGATTACAAGTGTGCGCCACCACCCCCGGCCAGAAGTGATTTTTTTTTTAAAGAAACCTTTCATGGCCCAACCAGAATAAGATAAAATAAAAAACCCAGGAAAATATTTTAAGCATATTACTATTGTTCCTTTAAATCACTATTATTTGTAATTAAAATACGTTTTAGGTTTGTAATTAAAATTCATGGTAGTGTCTAGCTCTAGAAACAAATATAGAACCAACATTATTAAAGTGATCTTGGTATGTTATGTGTAATCCACCGTGGTCAGCTTGAAATCAAAGAGTATATCACCCTTGTTTGTCCAGCGAGCCCATTACTGCTCATTCTGTTCATGTATGGTGGGTGACAGTGCTGTTGACAAAGAGTGTCGCATCAATAGCGGTGTGTACATGACAGATATTAACGCATGAGGCACAGCTGTGCTTTGTACCCTGGAAACAAAGGAAGTTTCCATTCTGATGGGCATGTCTGGAGGTTTCCCAGAGAAGGTACCTTTTCATTTGATCTTAAAGAAGAACATTCTGAGTATAGACAGCCAGTGAGAGAAGGAAGAGCAAGGAGGCATGTCCTCTGTATAGCAGGTGGCACTAAGGTGCTGGGTGTGGTACAGTGGGACTCTCAGGGTGGACTGGAAGTTTGGGTTTTTATTGTATGAGGAAAAGAAACATTTTTTTTTTTTAGAAAATAATGATTTTTAAGAAGCTGAAACCACATGCTTTTTTCCCCCTCTCTAAATAATGTGTAATAATTCATTAGAATTTAAAATAAAAATGTTTGTTTCTCTTTGTGCCAGTTCTTTTTATCTCTGTCATTTTATATAAAGATTATCAGTCAACATAATTCATGGCTTTCTTTCCTAAGTCATTTTATTTATTATATTTTATTTTATGTTATGTGTTTTATGAAATAATGAATGCTATATTTGTAATGAGTCTTGGGTTCATGTACTATTCAATAAACCATTGCATTATTCTCAGTCTTTTCCCTCAAGGAAATTAAACTCTTGCTTTTATCTTAAAATTTATATTTTTACCTTTTTATATTTTAGGAAATCTTCAGAATTTATTTTTGTTTGAAACTTCTTTTTGTTAAAAGTAATCAAATGATATCTATTTTCTAGGCTTGCCAAGAGGTTAAAGAGTGAATCCTTGAAATCTGATTTTACGATAGATTTAAAACATGAGGTATGTCATAGTCTGTTTGATTCAAAGTTTTAATGATCAAGAATTCGTGTATTTTGTAATCCCTAGCAGTGCATTCCTCACCCACACACACACCCACACCCATACCCACCCTCTACCCACTGAAGTAATGTCACAGTACTCCAGTGAGCTAGGTCCTTCAATTTGTAAGATCATTTTAGTTATGTAGGTAGAACAGCAGTGAAAAGATTAATCTTATGATTCATGAATCTTTGTTTTTGAGGTAGGCGGATGGGTCCAGAGGTGGATTTTTGAAAATATGCAAAAATATCATTAAAATTACTTTGCTTTGGCTATGTATATGTTGCTATAGACTGGAGGTTTGTATCCCCCCCCCCAAATCATGTTGAAACTTAATCTCCAATGCAATGGTCTTTGGGAAATGGTTGGGGTCTTGTGGACAGAGCCCTAGTGAACTAGAGTCAGTGCACTTAGAAAGGAGACCCTAAAGCCCCTCACTCTTTCCAGTGTGAGGACACAGGAGAAAGGTGCTGTCCATGAGCCAGGAAGCAGGCTCTTACTGGACTCTGCATCTGGCTGCCCCTTGATTGCGGCACTTCCTTACATCAGCCTGAATAGGTTAATATTTTTGCCTTTATTGTCCGTTATACTTGGCTCTCTAGAGTAGAACAGGATGATATATCCCAATCAGACAGCTCTGAGTGATGTGCCATGCCTGGTTCTGTGGCATGCAGTGGATATCTGTGACTGGTATGTTGGAGGCACCTCGTACACCCACCTTAAGGAATGCTATATTTTGCATTTCATTTGTGGGCCTGTCTGATTGCCTAAAGTAGACTTGCTACTTATTCTCTGCAGGAATCTGTATCTCAGGACATTGAGGTAAATCAGTCCAGTGATACTGACATCCTTCCAGGAATTAAAAGGGCATACCTAAGACCTTTTAACTTCTTGTGTGTTTTTACATGATAAAACAGCTTATTTGAGGAAAATATACTTATTAAAATTATTCTTCTCTTTTACGAAAAGGAAAGAATGACTCATTGAAAACCAGGATCTAGGCTGGGGGTGGTAGCACATGTCTGTAATCCCAGTACTTGGGAGGCTGAGACAGGAGAATTACAGGTTCATGGCTAGCCTCAGCAACTTGTAAGGCCTTTCACATCTTAGTGAGACCTTGTTTCAAAATAAAAGAATAAAATAGGGCTGGGAGGTGTTGCTGGGGTAGAATGTCTCTGGGTTCAACTCCTAGTACCACAACAAAAATAAAAATAAATAAATAATAAAAAATAAAACTAGGGTCTGTCTACATACATTTAACCAAAAATTAGCTCTAGAATAGATACCGAGGATTGAGAATCTGCTAAACATTGAATAAATACAAAAGGACATTTCTAACATGTGAAAGACATAAAGATCAATTAATAAAATACCTATTTTGCTCACTTGATTTAAGAGAAAAACTCTTACCAGTTACCGTGAGGGTTCTGTGTGCTTCTTCCCATTGGGTCTCCTTAGGTAATAGAGGATGAAGAGAATATTATACCCCTAAATTAGAGAATGTCCATCCTTTTCTCCATGAAAACTAAATATGAATGAGGCCATAAAGGAAGCCTAACAATATTTCAAATACCATGATATAGACTATAATAATAGTGTTAGATATAAATAACAAAAGCATAGTAATAATATACACACATATATTTTGCTCACAATGAAAAATAGATTTTCTTAAAAGTAGGTCACAGTAAAAAAAAAAGCATTCTTGAGTTCTCTTTCCTTGTTTCACATTATATGATACATGAATATATTCTGAGTAACATTTAGTTTTGCTTCTCTTTTACTTTATATAAGCAGAATTGTACCACAGATATTCTTATTTGAGGCTGAGTCATGTTGCTCCATGCAGCTAACTTATTTTCACTTATGCTAGTGGTCTCTTATACAAGAGCTTTAACACAATTTATTGATTCTTTCTCTTGTAGAAGGCTTCTGAGAAGATCTTGTTTTTGTGCTATTGTGATTATTATTTCTATGAATACTGTTATGTGTGCCATGATAATCATCTCCAAGAGTTTTTGTAAGACAGAGTCTATAAAAAATTTTTTGTACTGTGACCTACTTTTTTTTTTGGCAGTACTGGGGATGGAACCCAGGAGCATTCTACCTCCCGGCTACACCCACAGTCCTATTTTATAATTTATTTGGAAACAGGGTCTCACTAAATTGCTCAAAGCCTAAGTAGCTGAGGCTGACTTCGAACCTGTGTGATCCTCCTGTCTCAGCTTCCCAAGCGCTGGGATTACAAGCGTGTACCACCATGCCCAGCTACTATGACCTACTTTTAAAATATTTTTCATTGCAGCCCAGTATATTTGTGTACGTTGTTATTGTTTCTGTTATCATTGTCTAACTTAGCATTGTTGTAGTCTACACCACAGTCATTTGAAATATTTTTAGGTTTATAAAAGGCCTAGTTCATTTTCAGTTTTCATAAGTGGAGACATGGTATATATTCTCTAAATCCCAGCTATAATAAATACTTTTCAGATATTTTGTTTCATTTCTTTTATTTCTTGACTATTTCATTTTATTTTTGTTTTTTTCTGCCTGGTTTATAATTTATTAAGGGAGCAGTATGGAAATTTCCCATAATAATGGTGAATTTGACAATGTCACCTTTCAAAATTGCCAGCTCTTGCTTTTTGTACTCCAGGGCTATGTTAATTCTGTGCTTGAGGATTTAGAATTGTTACATCTTCTTAGTGGATTTATCATTTGTAGTAATGACCTTTGTCTCAGTGTTTATTTTGTTGACATGAATATTTCAACACTAGCTTTCTTTAGCCTCATAATCATTTTTCATCTTTTTCTTGCAACCTCTTTGTGTCCTTATCTTTTAGAAGTGTCTATTTTAAAGGGGATATGCTTCTCCCACTCCCGATTTGATAATTTTTATCTTTCAGCCACACAGAAAATTGACACTTTTTTGGTATATATTTGAATTGACTTCTATTACTTTATTTCCCTCCCCATTTCTCCATATATTTCTGTGTGTGTGTGTGTGTGTGTGTGTGTGCGCGCGCGTGCGCGCGCAAGGGCGCACGCACACACCCATGTCCATATGTGGTACTGAGTATGAAGCCCAGGAGCCTTCTACCTCCAGACTATACCCCTAGACCCAGTTCATGTTTTATTTGGAAACACGGTCTCACTGAGTTGCTGAGGATGGCTTCAAAATTGCTAGCCTCCCAAGTACTAGGATTACAAGTGTGTGCCACCATGTCCAGCTCATATCTTTCTTTTTAAAACTCTCTTGTCTTCTTTTTTCTTTTTAGCCCATATTTTTCCTTCTTACTATTTTGGAACATGAATCTCTGTCTGTATTTATAGGTTATTAAAAATATCTTAACATATATATGTATATATATATTTTTTGCAGGTCTGGGGATGGAACCCAGGGGCATTCGACCTCCGAGCTATACCCCCTGCCCAATTTTTTATTCTTTATATTGAAACCGGGTCGCATTGAGTTACTGAGGGCCTCACTAAGTAGCTGAGGCTGTCCACGAACCATGATCCTCCGGTCTCAGCCTCCTGAATGCTGGGATTACACATGTGTACTACCATGCCCGGCTTAACATATATTCGTAACCTAACAATGGCTAACTAATCAGAATCCAGAGAATTTGGAAGGGCCTTAAAATAATTTAACTCCAATATCTCACTCTCAGCCTTTTTGCTATTGCTGTCCATCATGTTCATCCTCTTTGTGTTTTTTATCCTGAAACTGAGCTGTCTTCATTACTTAGTGCAGTTGACCTTGGCATCACCTTTACCATGGTTTGCCATTGGCCTTGGGTTCCATTCCATCTTGCCTTTTAGACCTTTCTTTTGGAGTCATGTGTACACTTCTCCAAGTATATTGTTTAGAATCCCTTTTAGTAATGTGGTAATTCTTAGTTCTTTTCCTTTCAAATATTTAATTTGACTTTATTTTAATTTTTTCTCATTACCTATGTAAACATTAGCTACATCATCTGTACAATTCTAGATTGACATTCATTTTCCTTTGCCATGGTAATGCGGTTCCTCTGTATCCTGGCTTCTGTTACTGCTGAAGTGCTGAGAAATCAGTTCTGAGATGAGAGTTTTCCTTTGTATATGATCTGTCATTTTTCTGCTTGCTGTTAAGGGTTTTTGTCTTTGTTGTTCTGAAGTTTCACTGTGATATATCTAAGTGTAGACCTTTTCTCTAATCCCACTTAGGATTCATTGGGCCTTTCTATAATATTTAGCAATGTTCGAAAATTCTCAGCCATTGTCTTTTTATTTTGGGGTGTGGCTCTAGGGGTTGAACCCAGGAGCCTCTACTTCTGAGCTACACCCCCACCTTGGTTTTATTTTTTATTTTGAAACAGTGCCTTACTAAGTAGCTGAGGCTGGCTGTGAACCTGCAATCCTCCTGTCTCAGCCTCCCAAGTACTGGGATTGCAAGCATGGGCCACCTCTTTTCAGCTATTTTCCTATCTCTGTTCTCTTTGCTTCCTTCTTTTGGAACTTCAGATTATCCAATAAGTATGGCCTTCTCTGTTATACTTTCCATCTCAATTTCTTATTATGCTACCTTTTAGATAATTCTGGGGAGGGGATTTATTTTTTTAGTTTCCTAGTTTTTATTCAGCTATATGTAATATATTTATACTAACCATTAAAATTTTTATTTTAATAACTATATTTTTATTTCTAGAAAGTCTTTTCAGTTATTTTTCAAATTTGCCTTTGCTTTGTATAATTTAAAAATGTTTCTCATGTTTTAGAGTCTTTTTATTTATAAAAATATATTGAACAGCAATTTTATAACCTGTGTTTGGTAATTTCGGTATCTGAGGCCTCTTGGTTCTTTTTTAATTGTGTCTGTTGGCTCTTACCCATCATCTCATTTCATTTTACTTATTGTGATTTTTCTCTGGGTACTCTTGTTTTTATGGACACAGTTGCTGCCAAGTGTGTCCCATCTTGGGGGACCCTCAACCCCACACTCTTCACTTCAGTCCTGAAGTTCAGCATTTCACGAATGTTCCAAAGGCCAGCCAACTGCCACTGGGCAAAACACACTCTTTGTACCTTTTCCTGGCTCTCACGTCCACAGGTTTTCCTCATTAGGGTCCTCTCTTTGGGGTCAATGTAGCAATACATTTAAAATGATTTTGAAGATAATTATCCAAAAAGTTTCTATGTTTTTGGCAAGTTGGCTGTTCAGGATATGTAATTACTATCTCATAAGAAACCAAAGTTTCAAGCCAGGCGTGGTGGCCCACGCTTTTAATCCAAGCATTTGGGAGGCTGAGACTGGAGGATCGTGGTTCGTGGACAGCCTCAGCTACTTAGGCCCTCTGCAACTCAGTGAGACCCGGTTTCAAAATAAAGAATAAAAAAAAAAAAATAAGGCAGGGGCTGTAGCTCAGAGGTCGAATGCCCCTGGGTTCCATTCCTAGACCCGCAAACAAACAAACAAACAAACAAACAAAAAGAAACGAAAGCTTTGACACTATTTCCTTACATCTCTCTCTGCTATGTTTTAGAATATGATTTTCCCTTTAGTTGATGACTTTGGAACTCTTTGGAAGCCTCGATATTGATTCATGTCATGATTAATTGTTTATTGATAATAAAGTATCAGATTGATCTACATGGCTTCACCATTTTTTAAGTACAAAACTAATTTTGTCAAATATTGGCAAATTGATATGATTCAGTCTAACATTGTTCTTGGAAAGTATGTTCTTTTTCCCCTTGAGCTATGTTGTACCTTCTTGTGGTGCTGGCAGAGTTCCTTCCTCAGTGCTTGTCTCCTGTTTTGCTGCAGATTGCCCTCTATATTTGGGACAAAGGCGGAGGACCTCCACTCACTTCTGTGCCTGAGTTTTGTACTGAAAGTGGGGATTCCCACTGTGCTACCACATTCTATTCCTTTCTGCCACTTTGTGTAAGTAATAGAAGAAAGACTTCTTGCAAATCAAAGGGAAATTTACATGCTGTGCATAACATTGTCCTAGTACTTTACATACAAAAAAGAAAAATCAGCCTTTGCCCAGGGCCAGGCCAAGACCATATATCATGTATCTAGTAATAACAGTCTTGTAGGTAGATACTCTTGTGATCCAGTGTTCTATATGAGGCTGGAGAAGCCGAAGTTAGGTACTTGTTGAAGGCCACCCAGCTAGTAGGGAGAGAGCGAGTACCTTGCTTGGTACCCTATCTCATCAGGGTGCCCAGGATCATTACTTTTTGTGTGTGTGTGTGGTACTGGGGTTCCTGGAAACCCTTCTACCACCGGGCTACACTCCCAGACCTATTTTATACTTTTTTATTTGGCAACAGGGTCTCTTAAGCCAGCACCGCTGGCTTTGAACCTGCCCGATCCTCCTGTCTCCGCCTCCCAAGCACGGGGATTAAAGCATGTGCCACCATACCCGGCCTGGGTCATTACTTTTGATGATACAACATGTCTTGATTGAAATTTTTATTCAATTTCTAAGAAAGGCGATTTTAAACATTTTCTGTGACACCTAAGCCTTTTCCCTGGGCCCATACCCTTACTCTTTCAGCTTATGATCCTGCTTTAGAGCTCACCTAACACTATCTGGAACTTCCAGAAGAAATTTACTTATTATGGCAGACCCACAGTCTAGCCTCCAGGATGAGTCTGAAGACACTGAAACTCACTAGGTTGTGAAGCTTTTTCTTATGAGGGAAAAATAGGTTCACCGCATATGCTCAGGTGGTATGCGCTGTTCACAAGTCAGCCATACAGAGAAGGCTTTTTGTGCCATCTTAACAGATAAGGGAGGGTGCACTGAGGGATAAAGCAGTCTTTCTAAACTTAATGGCTGCCTGCTCTTGAATGCTTCCCCAACTGTCTTGAGTGACATGACAGAAGGGTGAGGTGTTATTGTAAATGAACCTCAAATGATGAAGGAGTCATGACTGAATGTTATTTCAGGCTCAAAACAGGTAATAATGGGGTCAGATTACCCACCCCCGTGAAGCAGAAGGTGGTCTTGGCTATGCACTGTTGACAGATCCTTGTCTGTGCCCCCTTTTATCTGTATGATCATCCCTCTAGGTATCTGAAGTAATCCTATCATTGGTACCAGACAGGCATCCTTGGCCTGAACTTGGGTAGCCATAAAGAAGATATAAAAATAGTTTTCAGCATCTTCTCTAGCTAGGAAAAGGAAAGGAGAGGCAACTAACATTCATTGGTTATGTGCTTAATAAATTAAAGTAAGAGTATCAGTCTTAAGGGTGGTTTTTATTCCCATTTTCTGAATGAGCAGACAGAAGTTCAGGAAGCTTAAGAGACTTGTTAACATGGTGCACAGTCTATAAATGGCAGAGCGGGGGTGCACAGCCAGAGCTGGCTGACTTCAGAGACTGTGCTGTTGGCTGAGCTATAGTTGCCTCTCTCCCTAAAACTTTACTGGAGAAATAAGTTTGATATCCCTGACATCAGTTTATTTGAACTCTAGAACATACAAGATTTAACTATATAAGGCATGTAGTTAATGCTGACTCATAAATGCATGTACTTATTCTTGTTTTTCAGGGAAAGCCAGTGAAGAAGGAGGATATTTTTGTTGCAGTGAAAACATGCAAGAAATTTCATGGTGATAGAAGTATGATTCATTTTATTTAATCTTAATGAACGTGTGTGTGTGTGTGTGTGTGTGTGTGTGTGTGTGTGTGTGTGCGCGCGCGCGCGCTTGGAATAAAACCCAGGGGACATTCTACCTCTGAGCTACTCCTCCAACCTGATTTTATTTTTTAATTTGAAACAGGGTCTCACTGACTTGCAGAGGACCTCACTAAGTTGCTGAAGCTGACCATGAACCTATCATTCTCCAGTCTCAGCCTCCCAAGTAGTGGGATTACAAATGTGTGTCACTATGCCCAGATTTTATTGAACTTTAAAATTTAAATTTTCTTTAAAATAAAATACAAATCAAGTTTGAATTCAAGAAAGGGGATAACAACAACACAATGCTGAAGTGAAGGTGATTATTTGATCGGTATTCCTCTAAATACCTTCTAAATACCCATCAGAGCAGCATTTTAAATTGGAAATGGAAAAGCTCAGCTGTGGCAATCTTGTAGACAATATGGGAATAACAGTCCATTTGTAAAACAATGTCCTGTTGTGTCTTTGAACTGTATAAAGAATATCAGAAGGGATTTCAAAGCAGCAGAATGCCAACAATTGTCCTATTTGTGTTTATTTCAAATGCACACATTGATTGTTTTTAATAAAGGTATACCACTTGTGAGTAGGTATATTGAAAAAAAGAAAAAAGCCACTTTAGAAGCATTGGCCCTTCTTAAGGAAATTCTGGCATGTACTCAAATGTTGTTTTGTTTCTTTCTTGGTATTATTACAGAATTCTGCTAATTATGGTGATAATGCTTTCTTAAAAAACATCTCATCTTAAATATAAATAGACACCTCTTTCCACACCTCACTTTAAGCAGCACTTTTCTGATATTGAAAATTAGACAGTCTTTTGCATTTTCTAATTTAAGCATTTATTTTAATTTTTTTTCTGTGAAAAGACTGTTGATTTTACCCAGGGCATGATATTTATATAGAAGAGATTTCTAAGCCAGCTGTCATTTTCATGAGATTGGAACAATGGGGAAAATTCATTTATATATTTTATGTAATAACATGATACATACAAATCATATTTTAAAAGGGAAGATATTTTTCAAATAAAGAATATTATAATTTGGGATTCTAGTATTGCCTAAGGCATCAATATCAATTAAAATTATCAACCAGCAAACTCTTAGATATATGCTAACCATGAACCTTCATATTTTCTTTAAATAGTCATGTTAAATTACACATTCTAAGCCAGGCATGATGGCATACACTTGTAATTCCAGTACCTGGGAGGCTGAGAAAGAAAGATTGGAAGTTCGAGGCCAACCTCAGCTACTCAGTGAGGCGCTCTGCAACTTACTGAGACTCTGCTTCAAAATAAACAATTAAAAAGTAGGGCTTGGAGTATAGCTCTGAGATAGAATGCCCCTTGGTTCAATCCCTAATCCCCCCAAATAAACAAATTTCAAATATTGCTGAATCTGATTAAATCTATGTATCATTGTACAAGGAACCCTAAAATACTATTAAGAATCAAGATAGCAATTAAAATAAGATTTTCATTTATCATGAAGTTAGTCTAAATTTAATATCTTTTTTTTTTCGGGTCTGGGGAGGGAACCCAGGGGCATTCCACTTCCAAGCTATACCTCCTGTCCTATTTTTTATTCTTTATTTTTAAACAGGGTCTCACTGAGTTGTAAAGAGCCTCACTAAGTACCTGAGGCTTTCCACGAATCGCAATTCTCCGGTCTCATCCTCCCAGATTCTGAAATTAAAAGTATGTGCCACCACGCCTGGCTAAATTTAATATCTTTTTACAAGTTCTTTTTGTAGTCTGTAAGGGTTTTGTAGGATGATTAAAACAATTTTTTTATTGGTACACTGTATTCATACATAATAATGGGATAAAAAAACTTGTGTAGACATACATGCACACATCGCCCAGTTAGCCCCTACCCAATCCCCACACCATTACCCTCCCATCTCTCCTTCCCATGCTTGGCTTAGTGGTTGACATCTAAATTATAGCAATTTATCCAAAATGAACAATGATAATCTCACATAACAGATTCATTTGTCTGATATCAGGCTTTTTATTACTTAAAGATAACATATCAATATTTCTTTTTGCTTTCTTTCTTATCAGAGGATTTTTTTTCCTTTTTTTTTAAGGTGAAGCTATCATACATTTATTTATATTTTCAGAAAAAATCTATCCTAATATGAAATATGAACTCTAAATACCCAAAACAATCTCGAAAAAGAACAAAGCTAGAAGATATACAGTTTCTGATTTCAAACCTTATAAAGCTACAATAATTGAAACAGTGTAGTACTGCTATAAAGGCAGATATATAAACCAGTGGAGTAACATAAAAAACCTAGAAATAAATTCTTCCATATATGGTCAAGTTGTTTTTGACAAGGTTTCCAAGAACATTTGGTGGAGGAAATAATAATCTTTTCACTCAATATTGCTGAAAAATAATAATTACATAAAAAAAAATAAAATTAGACCCTTACCTAACACCATATACAAATCTTAACTCAAAATAGATAAAAGACCTAAATGTAAATCTTAAGACTATAAACTTTTAGAAGAAAACCTGGGTCATAACACTTTACAACATTGAAAGTGGCAGTGATTTCTTGGATATGATTTCAAAGGCACAGGCAACAAAAGAATAAACAAACTTCCTAAAAAATAAAAATATTGTACATCCAAAGACAATGTAAACAGAGTTAAAAGTTACTGATAGAATGGGATAAAATATTTCCAAATGCTATATCTGAAGGTATATTAATATTCCAAATAGAAATCCAAAAAATTAGCAACAATAAAAGTAAACAATACAATTTAGTAATAGGTAAGACTAAAATAAATAATGAATCTCCAAAAATTTTTATACAACCAATAAATACATGAGTATCACACATCATTATCATAATATAACTAATCATTAAGGAAATACAAATAAAAACTATAGTGAAATACTACTTCACATTTGTTAACATGAATTACCTTGCTCCAGCCCATTACCTTGAGTTTGTTACTCTCTTTTCTTGTAAAGTGTGTTTATTGTAAGCAGCAGATGGATGGATTCTGGTTTTTAATCCATTTTGCCACTTCATGTCTTTTTATTGGGGAATTGAGGCCATTTATATTCAGTGTGATTATTGAGAGGTAACTTTTAATTCCTAACATGTTAAGATTTTATTTCTATTTGAAATACTGTTTATTCTTCTTTGCTTAGTTGTCTGCTGGATGGAAAATCTTGTTTCTCTGGTTCTGGTGTGTATTACCTATTTCTTCTTTATAGTTAATCTCTTTGAGTATTTTCTCTAGGGCTGGTTTTTAAGACACAAATTCCTTCAGTTTCTGTTTGTCATGGAAGCTTCTTATTTCCCCATCTAATTTGATAGATAGTTTTGCTGGGTAGGAAATTTTTGGCTGGAAGTTGTTTTCTTTCAGAGTTTGGAATATGTTACTCCAAACCCTTCTGGCTTTCATGACTTGCTTTGGGAAGTCTGGAGTGATTATAATTTGTTTGCCTCTGAATGTCACTTGGCCTTTTGCTTTTGTTGCCTTTAAGATTCTCTCCTTGGCTTCTAGATTGGTCATTTTGACAATTACGTGGCGTGGGGAACATTTTCTCTGATCCTGTCTAAAGGGAGTTCTATAAGTTTCCTGGACCTGTGTATCGACCTCTTGCTCTATATTTGAAAGATTTTCTAATATTTCTTTGAAGAGATTATTGATCCCTTTGGTTTCACCTTCTTTTCCCTCCTCTATTCCAATTATTCTTAGGTTAGCTCTCTTAAAATGGGCCCATATTTCTTCAATGTCAGATTCCTGCTGTTTGATTTTTTTTTTAAGTTAGAAATTATGCATTTGTTTTTGGAGTGATCAACTTCTAGGAGCGAGATTCCATTCTCCAGTGGTCTAATAGATTTTTTATACTTTGAATTGAGGCCTTTACCTCAATGATTGCATTTTTTATTTCTTTTAGACTCTAAATTCTTTTCGAAGGTCCTGTATTATTTCTACAGTTATATTCCTGATTTGATCTTCTGGAGATCTCTAAATTTCCGTGTTATCAGGTTCTGATAATATGGGGTTGTGGGCATTCATTGCTCTATTGTTGTTCCTCTTTCCCATGATTTCAGAATTTTGTGCCTTCCCTGGGTCACTACGACTTCACTTAGGGTGCTCAGTATCTCGAGGCTGTGGTAATCTCAGCCGCCACTACTCCTTTACTGGTTTGTATCTCAAAGTCTCATCCCCAGGAAGTTAATCGAGGCTGCGTGAGACCATGGGGGTGCCGGGCTGGGAGTTTTCCCATGGGAGCTGCGACTAGGGTGTGGTATCTCTGCCACTGCTACTCCTTCACTGGGTTGGACTGCAAAATCTCAGACCCAAGGAGATTATCAAAGCTGTGCAAGTCCCTTGGAGTGCAGTACTGGGATTTCTCCTTTAGGGGCCTCAATTTCACTCATGGTTATTGTGCATGGTGAACTCACTGTTGCTGCTGGCAATATGGTGCTGCTGCCATGCCCTCAGCCATGAGGCTGGCATATTTATTTTCTGGTTTTGAGCTCCATTCTGAGTCCATGGTAGGTGTGATGATCTTGTTCACTGGGAGTTTTAGACCTTCTTTGCACTGGAAGAACTGCTGAATTATACCCAAATGATCTGCAGCTGCTCACTTCAGCTCCTTGCTTACCTTTCTTCTCTGGAACCTGGTGCTGTGAGGGAAGATGGGGCCGGTGCAGCTCTACCGCCACATTGCAGGCTTGATTTTTTTTCTGGTCTCTGGTTGTTCTTCTAGTCTTTTTCTTTTCTCTTTCCCTTGTGTTTACATTTTTATTTCTCTGCTGATAGTGTTTTCTGGTTATGAAAAGTGCTGATTTTGTGGCAATAGAGATCGAGTTTTAGCAGGACTCGAGTTTTAGCAGGATGCCACTTTTCTTGGTCACCATCTTCCCAGAAGTCCTGTAGGATGATATTTGATAAATATCCTTTTGAAAAAGGTATCCAGTGTGGTAGCGCACACCTATAATCCAGTATTGGGAGGATAAAACAGGAGGATCACGGTTCACGAAAAACCTTAGCTACTTAGTGAGTCCCTTTGCAATTCAGTGAGACCCTGTTTCAAAATAAAGAATAAAAAGTATGGCTGGGGGTATAGCTCGGAGGTAGAATGCCCCAGGATTCCACCTCCAGTACCACACACACACACAAAAACTGACGAGGAAATGGACTAGATGGCTTTTTGTTTTATTTTGTATTGCTTTATTTTTTCAGCAACTATGCAGGTTGATTAAGTTGATCTTGACGCTGTGCCGGAATCATGATTATTTTTGTAATATTGATGTTAAGAATGGTGGTGGTGATAGTGAAGTAGATGTGGCTGGTGGTGGCATTTTCTCCTTTGAAACACATTTTTAGGTGACAGTGAAGTAATGAAATTAGGGGCCACTCCTGTTGTATTTTTCATATTCTACAGAAATGAAAATTTGTTAAATTTAATTTAGTAATTTTGAATAGTTTCTGATTCCTTATTTTATATAAAATTGAGAAAGTCTTCAGACAAAATGCTTTATACTTGAATATGAAGGACGTTTAAAGAAAAATCTTAAGAATCTGTTAAGAGCATTACAAGCAAACCTCTCAAAGCCATCTGCATTGATTTGCATCTGTTAATTTGGACCTAGGGTCATTGAAGCATGGGACCTAACACATATTAGAAAGGTTTCAAAGTTGGAGCCAGGCATGGTGGCACATGCTTGTAATTCCAGTACTTGGGAGGCTGAGACAGGAGGATCACAAGTTCACAGCTAACCTCAGCAGCGTAGGGAGACTCTGTTTCAAAATAAAAGAATAAAAGCTGGGCGTGGTGGCGCACGCTTGTAATCCCTGCGCTTGGGAGGCTTGAGACAGGAGGATCGCTCAGGTTCGAAGCCATTCTCATCTACTTGGTGAGGCTCTCAATAATGTATTGAGACCCTGTTTCCAAACAAAAAGTATAAAATAGGTCTGGGAGTACAGCCTGGAGGTAAAAAGCCTCTGGGTTCCACCCCCAGTACCACACACACAAAAAAAAAAAGAATAAAAAGGGCTAGGGGTATAGCTTGGAGGTAGAATGGCCGTGGGTTCCATCCCCAGTACCACACACACACACACAAAAGAGAAAGCCTTCAAAATTGGGTTGCAGTGGCAATCCATCTGTAAACACAGATGTGTTTGTTTGAAAAGATAGTCTAAGGTAGTAGCATTTTGGGAACTTTGGTCTATGTTTTCCTTGAAACCTACCAGCCCATACGCTCTGCACCTCCCTTTAGAAGTCTAATCACTAGTTGGCCCACTCATCATAATCCTATTGTTATGGTTTGAGATGATATGGTTTTGGGGAAACTGTCCCTGAGGACCCCTGTTAGGGTTCTGGACACAATTTCCCTCAAAACACAAAACAACACAAAAACAGAAAAACCGCAGGTTCTTGTCCTCAGCTAAGGGTAAATACACATTAGCCCGGACTCTTGCTGAAGATTTAAATAAGTTTATTAAAAAGATAGAAATACAGAATACAGTTAAAGCCCCATGTCATTCAGAAATTGCAAGGGGTGGGGGCCGTTCGTTCGAGTGAATTCACCAAAGATACAACCAGTGGAGCTTTCTTATAGGCAGCCTGACCAGATCTAGGCAGGTCCTTTGATATGTAGATATGCTGCCCTATCTCTAGCCCAGGTATCTGCTCTGTCTCCATCCCAGCCACATCTGCCCCTACTGAGGGGAGGGAGGGGGGCAGCTCTGTCTCTGGCACAGACCCCCACACCTTTTGTTACACTCCCAAGATGTGTTGTTTATCTGGGATCTGGGATTTACTCGCATCCTTGAGGAACCTTGCCTCTCTTTAGAAATGTAAAAAGCCCCTTTTCCTGAGGACCTTTGCCTCTCTTTAGAAATGTAAAAAAAGGCTCTTTTCCCTGAAGCTCCTGGCTTTCTTTACTACCAAAGATATATTTTTAAAATTGGAAATCTTTCCCACTACTGGTACATTAATACATTTTGAAACCTTTTCCCAATACTGGTACACTATGAGTGACAATGTCAGTGCTATCATAAGGAATTCTGCTAATCTTTTTAATGTTTTCCACATATATCTGATCATCTAATTTTATGTTGACATTCTTCATGATATGATAATTATTATTATTCCCGTGGGATTGTAGGAAAGTTAAGTATGGAATGATGCAAAACTGGCCCAACTCCTCCTAGCCTATTGAGTATGGAGGCAGTGCTCTGGTTTTCTGGCTCCCAAATAACTGTGTTCTCTCTGCCACAACAGAGCTGTATGAAATCTCCTTGGATGTGTCACAGACCCAACACTTTCTTTTTTTTTCTTTCTCTTTTTTGTGAGTCTGGGGATAGAATCCAGGGGCATTCGACCCCCAAGCTACACCTCCTGCCCTATTTTTTATTCTTTATTTTGAGTCAGGGTCTCACTAAGTTGCGGAGGGCCTCACTAAGTAGCTGAGGCTGTTCGTTAACCGTGATCCTCTAGTCTCAGCCTCACAAATGCTGGGATTACAAGCGTGCGCCACCACGCCCGGCTCGATAATCATGTTGATGCCCTGCCCCACCAAGATCAGTTTGTATCTGGTTGGAAGCTGTAAAAGTAGGCTCTTCGTTTTCAGTAGCAATGAGGGATCACAAGAACTGGAAACCCTCGTGTGACCTACATACAACACATATAAGGCTAGGAGTTTAGACCCCCACCCAGATCCACGCACGGTACAGCTGTGGTCAAGCAGAACATGTACCCTGGGTTGTTTTTTCTTTCTCTTATTCTCTGTGTACACTGTGGTAGAAATACTTGAAGGAACAAAGGCCAAATGGCAATAGAGGAGAAAGAGATAAGAGACTGTCCTTTGAAATGCTGAGAGTGGGCTGCACTGTCTGCTGTGGGCATACATTCCTGGCATATCATTTCAGTCACCTCTGAGTGAGGACAAGGAACCACACAGGGAAATATATACATCCAGTACATGTTTTTCTACTTTATACTTGGTCAAATTGATAATAAAACCAAGTTTCAAATTAAAAAAATATTTAAATATTATCTTTTTGTGTGTGGGCCTAACCATGTCTGTTACTGCATTTGCCTGGATTCTGATATAAATGAAATAGAGCATTTTTAGGACACAGAAAAAATGTATTTTATTCTGTAGCTTGAGAAAGTAATTTGTACTGACACCATTGAAACAGCAATATTCTCCATGAGGCAATCATTTACTGGAGTATTAAAGAAACTTTCAAAGTACTATAGGTGGTGATGAATCGGGCATAGCATGTTAAGATTATATGTGAGCAAGGGAAAGATCTCAAGAGTTTTAATATGCAGCTTGATTACCTCCTCTTGGGTTATAGGGTTTTCATGGTACGACGTGAGCTGTCAGAAACCTTAATCACTTTCTTGGCGTCATCTGCCAAGTGGTTTGTGCATGCCTGTTACATTTGCATCTCACGTACTGCATGGCAGCCAGTGGTGGGTTATGTGCGGCCTCCCTCCTGCAGTCTCCTTCTAATTAAAGAAGTTAAATTGCTATTTGCTGAGACTTTAGTTCCTTTTCACAGCTTCCTGAGCTCCTAAAAATCAACACCTTACTCCTTTCAGACTTAAAGAAAATACAAAACCCATTTGCTACCATTACTGCTGTGATCTCGTCTAGGAGAGGCAAATTGGCACAAATTTATGAAGAGGAATGTTTGGTCACCGGAGTTCTCTTTGATAAGAGTGTGCTGGCACCCTGCACCATCTGCTTATTTAAAAGGTGAAGTGCACATTAAAATGCAGCCAGATGGAAGGCCACACGCTAGTCAGATGAGGTGATTAGATTAATTACTTAAGAGTGGAGGAGAGTCAGATGTCTGGCTTACTTTTTGCCCTGGCTAGTGAATAGCTGATGTTCTTTATTGTCCAGAAATGTTTTAGATCAGCCATGGTGGATGCTTTTCAGTGATAGGTACATCTCAGTTTCTAAAGTGAGATATCAGAGCACACTGTGCATGGCCCTGACTCTCCTGAGAGGGGAAGCATAATCAGGGTTTCATTTTGTGGTTACTGATTCATTCCTGGAGACAAAAGCTCCATTTGCCAATCCAAAGTAGCAGATTACTCAAAATCAAAGCAGACATTCACATTTGATGGATTGAACATTTATAAAGTGCTCAAGTATCAAGTCTGTTTTCATCCATATAACATGAGACAGTTTGCAAGTGAATTCATTGGGGGTAAAAATGCATGTTTTTCTACCTCACAATGAGACACATCTTCTGCCTGAAGTCTGAAAAGCTCTAAGGGAGATTTTTGTCTTCTGTGCAGCTGGAATATTTTCATATAAAAAATTTAATTTCACAGTAAAATTTTTACTTTGTTCCTGTTTCTCATATCAATTTTTACTTTGCTCTAAATTTTGCCCCTATTTTTATATAAAATTTAGCTTTGCTCTAGATTTTACATAAAAAATTAATTTCATAGTAAAATGTTTACTTTGCCCCTATTTTAAGTTACCGTATGGCAAACTTTCTTGAAATGGGCACTCACTGGTATTTTATTATGTGGTAGAAAGTATGCTTGTCTTTATTAAAAATAAAATCAATGTCTTGAATAATTTTTTTAAAGTTTAATATCTTAGGAATTCAGTGCCTCAGTACAGTATAAAATATTTTGTAAATAATAGAATGAATGTATTTTAGAATTCAAACAATGCTAGTAAAATAGGTCAGCATCTTAAAAGTTTAACTTAGAATTAACCCTGGTTGAAGATAAAGCCATAATTACTGTTACAGAAGATTTAGCCTTAGGTTCAAATTTTTTAGATTTAGAAGATACAATAAAAACAAAGGAGCTGTGAGATAACACCAACTTTTTAATACTTTAGTTATTCTAGACTCACAATATCTTACTATCTTAAAATACTAAGACTGTTTTTATTTTCTTTCCTTTTTGTTGATACTGGGAATTGGACTCAGGCGCATCCTACCCCCCCCCCCCCGAGGTACATCCCCAGCCCTATTTTTTAATTCTTTATTTTGAAACAAGATCTCACTAGGTTGTTGAAAGTCTCAGAATTGTCAAGTTTAGTAGGGGTGTGTGTGTGTGTGTGTGTGTGTGTGTGTGTGTGTGTGTGTTACTGGGAATTGAACTGAGGGGCATTCTACCTCAGAGCTAAACCCCAAGCCCATTTTATTTATTTGTTTTTTTTATGTTGAAACAGGGTCTCACTAAGTTGCAGAGGGCCTTGCTAAGTTGCAGAGGCTGGCTTCAAACCTACAGTCCTTCTGTCTTAGTCTCCCAACTACTGGGATTACAAGCCTGCACTGGGATTACAGTCCTGCGCCTCTGCACCTGGCTGTCTTTGCCTGTTTTGAAAAGGAGAAAGTTTTGTAACTATCTGCCTTTTTATGATTGCAGAAAATTTTACATTTTAATATGTAGAAAGTATTTAATGGGTGATTTTGAAGTAATCTTATAAATGTCTAAAATTTATAGTTTTTTCTTTTTTAAAAGATGATGAATAATTCATTCTTAAAATAATACACCTTGTATTTTGTAAATAAAGTTTGTCTTAGCTGGATACCGAGTTTGTTGATTTAGATAGCTAAACACTTAAATTTTGTATTGCAGTGACAGTTTTTACATATAATTTTGATTATTTTGATTTTGGTTGGGAAAGAGGAAAAGATACATAATCTGATAAAGTCTCAAAAATTAAGTGAAGATTTGCTTCATTAGTTAAGGTTCTTAAGTTGACAAGGTCTAGAATCTAAATATGGTATTTTCCATTAAACAACAACAGAAGCCCCTTCTTAAAAATCAGAGATGCACAGGCAGAAATTTTTAAAATAAATATACAGAAGAAAATAATTACTTGGACAGTCTGTCAGGTGAATTAATATCAACTAGGGATTAGTCTAGACAGAAGGTTTGCATATAGCTACGGTTGATCACCTAAACCCAAAACTCAAAAATCCAAGAGAGTTTTCTATTGTTAGTGCTTATTGTATTATACAAAACAATGCCTCCATTATCTAGTGAATTGTAAAGCTTGCAGTGATTCTCCATTTTATTTCTTCCATATTTTCAAAAGCATAACTAATATCAATATGCAGCAGTTCTCCAGGGTAAGGTTATGCTCTCAGTGGGGTTGGGTAGTCTGTCCTTTTGGAGTTCTTGGGGAGGAGGCATGCACAATTTGAAAAGGTTCTCATGTTGTGTTTAAAATAATTTTAACTAATTTTTATCTTTTTCCAGTAAGTTATTTCACTTAATTTATCCACAAACCGATTCTTAAAATGTGTTGTGGGCAGATGAGAACTAGAAATAATTCCTGGAGGGCTTTTTTTTTGGTGCTAATTTTTTGGCACTGGAGATTGAATTTGGGGGCTTTCTACCTTTGAGCTATTCCCAGGCCTGTTTTAGTTTTTTGAGCAAGGTCTTGCTAAGTTGCTTGAGGGTCTAAGTTGCTGAGGCAGGCCTTAAACTTATAAAAGGGACAAATTTACATCCCATCCAGTACCACACTGAATATCCCAGTTCTTAGAAGTATTTTTTATGTCAGCTGAGCACAGTGGCACAACTGTTATACCAGTATTTGGAATGCTGAGACAGGAGGATCACAGCTTCAAGGACAGCCTTAGCAAATTAATGAGACTGTGTTTTATTTATTTATTTATTTATTTATTTATTTATTTATTTATTTTGGTGGTACTAGGGGTGGAACCCAGAGGCTTTCTACCTCCGGGCTATACTCCCAGACCTATTTTTTAATATTTCATTTGGAAACAGGGTCTAAGTAGCCGAGGCTGGCTTCGAACCCGTGCGATCCTCCTGTCTCAGCCTCCCAAGCGCAGGGATTATAAGCGTGCGCCACCATGCCCGGCTATGAGACTATGTTTTAAAATAAAAAAATCTAACTCAAAGGCAGAATGCCCCAGATCCACTCTCCATTGCCAAACAAACAGAAGTAAAAGGAATTATTTCTATTTCCCACTTGCCCACAGCACATTTTTTTCTAAAAGGATTTTATTCTTTATAATTTTTATTGGTGCATTGGTGCAATACATCTTAATGGGGTATAAGATGGTAGAGACATCACCCAATTAGCCCTTACCCAATTCCCACTCCTTTCTCTCCCCCCTCTCAAGTTTGGCTTAGTGATTGACACTGATGTGTTTGTTAAAGGACATCATGTGCATTAGAGAATTTCCCTCTTTCCCCCCTCCCATCACCTCAGGTAACCTTATTTGCTCATCTATAGTATCTCCTTTTTTGTTTAGAGTTCCTCCTATGATCCATTTTCTCCATAGCTTCCATATATTAGGGAGAGCATCCGATTTCTTATTTTTGGTGACTTACTAATCTCACTTACTATAATGTCCTCCAGTTCCATCCATTTCTCTGTAAACGATGTAACTTTGCTTTTCTCTGTGGCTGAGTAAAATTCCATTATGTACATATCCCATAGTTTTGTAATCCATTCATCTGTGGATGGACATCTTGGCTGGTTCCATAGTTTGACAATGGTGAATTGTGCAGCTGTAAACATAGTTATGCATGCATTAGTTTGGTAGTTTGGTTTCCATTTTTGGGGGTAGATACCCAGAAGTGGTATTGCTGGATCATATGGTAAGTTCATTCCCATTCTCTGAGAATCCTCCATACAGTTTTCCAAAGTGGTTGCACTACTTTGCAGTCCCACCAAAAAAGTATTAGAGTTCTCACTTCTTCACATCCTTGCCAGCATTTGTTTTTGTTTGTGTTTTGAATGACTATCATTCTGTGTTTTGAATGATTGCCATTCTAGTTGGAGTTAGGTGAAATCTCACAGTAGTTTTGATTTGCATCTTTCTGATTGCTAATGATGTTGAGCATTTTTTTCATGCATTTATTGGCCATTTGACTTTCTTCTTTCATGAAGTCATGAAGTGTCTATTTAGTTCCCTTGTCCATTTTTTTTAATTGGGTTATTTGTTTTCTTAGTACTGAGTTTCTTCAGTTCTCTGTAAATTTTAGATTTTAGTCCTCTATTGGAGGAGTAGTTGGCAAAAATCTTCTCCCTCTTGGTTGAGATACTTGATAGTTTCCTTTGCTATATAGAAGCTCTTCAGTTTAATGCAAACCCACATATTGATCTACCTTTTAGTTTCTTGTGCCTTTGGGGTCTTGTTGACAAAGTTTTCATCTGTGTCTATGTGTTGCATTGTTAGACCTATGCCTTCTTCAAGGAACCTCAAGGTCTCTGGTCTAATTTCCAAGCATTTGATCCATCTTTAATTGACTCTTGTGCAGGGTGAGAAAGTAGGGTTTATTTCCATTTTTCTGCATATGGCTAATTAGTTTTGCCAACACCATTTGTTGAACAGGCTGTCTACTTTTCTCCAATGTATGTTTTTGGCCCCTTTGTCAAAAATCAATTGGCTGTAAGTGTGTGGATTTGTTTCTGAGTCTTCTATTCTGCTCCATTGGTCTACGTATCTGTTTTTGTGCCAGTACCATGTTGTTTTTATTGCTATTGCTTTGTAGTATAGTTTGAAATCAGGTATTGTGATTTCTCCTGCATGGTTTTGTTTCTGCGAACTACTTTGGCTATTCCTTTTTTTTTTGTTTTGTTTTGTTTCAAATGTATTCAATAACTGATTTTTCTGTCTGTGAGGAATGACCTTGGTAATTTAGTAGGTATGTGGTGAATCTGTAGACCACTTTTGATGATATTTATTCTGCCTATCCATGAACATGGAAGATCCTTTCATCTTCTAAGGTCTTCTTTGATTTCTTTTTTCAGTGTTTTATAATCCTCTTTGTAGAGGTCTTTTACCTCCTTGGTTAAGTTTATTCCTATGTATTTTTTTTTTGTGGTATATCCTGAGTAGAAGTGTTTTCTGGATTTTTTTTTCAGTGGGTTTATGGTTGGTATACAGAAAAGCTTCTGATTTTTTAAGATTGATTTTGTATCCAGACACTTTGCTGAATTTGTTGATCAGTTCTATAAGCCATTTGGTTGAGTTTGTTGGGTCTTCTAAGTATAGTATCATATTGTCTGCAAATAGTGAAAGTTTGAGTTCTTCTTTTCTATTTGTACTCCTTTGATTTCCTTTTCTTGCCTTATTGCTCTGGCTAGTCTCAAGTACTATATTGGAAAGAAATGGTGATAATGGACATCGTTTTCTTGTTCATGCTTTTAGGGGGAATTCTCACAGTTTTTCCCCATTTAGTATGATGTTGGTGATGGACCTATTGTAGATTGCCTTTAAGATGTTGGTTATATCCCTGGAATAAACTCTGTTTAGGGTGTATGATTTTCTTGATGTGGTTTTGAATGCATTATGCTAGTATTTCATTTTGCAGTTTTGTATACAAGTTCATCAAAGATACAGGCCAATAGTTTTTCTTCCTTGAGCTGTATTAATTTGGTTTTGGTATTAATGTACTGTTGGATTCATTTGGGAGAGTCCCATTTTTTACTATTTCACAAAATAGATCAAGAGGTATCGGGATTAGCTCTTCTAAAAAGGTTTTCTAAAATCCACTTGGTAATCCATCTTGTCCTGGGCTTTTCTTTGATGGTAGGCTCTTTATTGCTATTTTAATCTCTTTGATTGCTATTGGTTCACTTAATTTTTCTATATCTTCTTGACTCAGTTTATGCAGGTTGTATTTAGAAAGTTGTCAATTCCAGATTTTCAATTTTGTTGGAGTATAGTTTTTCAAAGTAGTTTCTAATAATCCTCTGGATTTCTACACGGTCGGTGGTAATCTCCTTTTTCACCTCTTCATAATTTGGGTTGATTCTCTCTTTTTTTGGTTAAGTTGGCTAGTGGTTTATCTATTTTGTTAATTTTTTTGAGAACCAGCTTTTGGTTTTGATTTTCTGTATTTTTTTATTCTCTATTTCATTGATTTCTACTCTGATTTTAATAATTTCTTGTCTTCTACTGGCTTTAGAGTTAGATTGCTCCTGTTTTGAAAGGGCATTGAGGTGTGCCATTAGGTTATTTATTTTGTGATTTTCTGTTCTTCTTATGTGAGCACTCATTGCTCAGAATTTTCTTCTTAATATTGCATTCAGAGTGTCCCAGAGGTTTTGGTATGTCTCTATTTTTGTTGTTTCTAGAAATTTCTTGATTTCACCCCTTATTTCTTCTATCACCCATTCTTCATTCAGCAGTGTGGTGTTTAGTCTCCCTATGTTTATGTGGTTTCTCCGGGTCTTTAGTTGATTTCTCGTTTTGTTCCATTATGGTCTGAAACAACACTGGGAAGTATATCACATTTTTTGAATTTGTTAGTGCTCACTTTGTGGCCAAGTATGTGATGTATTTTGGAGAAGATTCCAAAATAGATCATATCCTGTTATGTGAGCAGCTGAGAAAATTGTGAACTCTGCTGTAGTTGGGTGGAATCTTCTATATGTGTCTAATAGGTCCATTTGATTAATAGTGTTCTTTAGGTCTGAGGCATCTTTACTGACCTTTTGTCTAGAAGATTGATCTAATGGTGTGAGAGGGGTGTTGAAGTCTCCCAATATTATTGTATTCGTATTTGTGTGTGACTTAATGTCACAAAAATTTTGTTTTATGAAAATAGCTGCACCTATGTTTGGGACATAAATATTGACTATCATTATTTCCTCTTATTAGATTGTTCCTTTTACCAGTAAAAAATGACCTGCTTTGTCTCTTCTAATAAGTTTGGGCTTGAAGTCTAACTTATCTGTTATCATAGTTGCTACTCTTGCTTGTCTTCAAATTTCATTGACATGGATTATCTTGCTAAGTTTATGACTATTTTTACTTATGAGGTGTGTTTCTTCCAGGCAGTAGATAGATGGATTCTGGTTTTTTCCACCATATGTCCTTTTATTGGGGAGTTGAGGCCATTTATGTTCAGTGTAATTATTAAGAGATGACTTTTAATTCCTAACATATTAAGATTTAACTTCTGTTTTTTTAAATTTTTTTATTGGTATATTATATTCATACATTATATTGGGGTAAAAAACTTGTGTGTACATACATGTACACATCACTGATTTAACCCCTACCCAGTTCCCACCTTATTCCCTCCCCGTCCCTTCCTCCCTTGCTTGGCTTAGTAGTTGACTTCGATATGTTTAAGTACATTGTGTGTTTTAGAGATGTTCCTCTTCCCCCCTCCTTTCTCCTCCTTTAGGTTGCCTTGTTTGCTTCTCTATAGGATTTCCTTTTTCATCTAGAGTTCCTCCTATGACCCATTTCTCCCTAACTCTCACATATTAGGGAAAGCATCTGTTTTCTTATTTTTGTGACTGACTAATCTCACTTAGCACAATGTCCTCCACTTCCATCCATTTCCCTGAAAATGATGTATTTGAGTTTTTTTTGATGGCTGAGTAAAATTCCATTGTGTACATATCCCACAGTTTTGTAATCCATTCATCTGTTGATGGACATCTTGGCTGTTCATAGTTTGGCTATGGTGAATTGTGCAGCTATGAACATAGATACACATGCATTAGTTTGGTAGTTTGGTATCTTTTGGGTAGATACCCAGAAGTAGTATCGCTGGAACAAATGGTAGATTTGTTCCCATTCTTCTGAGGATTCTCCATACTGTTTTCCAAACTGGTTGCATTAATTTGCAACCCCACCAACAATGGCATAGAGTTCCCACTTCTCCACATCCTCACCAGCATCTGTTGTTGTTTGTGTTTTGAATTATTGCCATTCTAGTTGGAGTTAGGTGAATTCTCAGGGTAGTTTTGATTTGCATCTCTCTGATTGCCAGTGATGTTGAGCATTTTTTCATGCATTTATTGGCCATTTAAATTTCTTCTTTTGTGAAGTGTCTATTTAGTTCATTTGCCCATTTTGTTATTGAATGCTTTGTTTTCTTAGTGTTGAGTTTCTTGAGTTCTCTGTATATTCTAGATATTAGTCCTGTATCGGAGGAGTAAGTGGCAAAAATCTTCTCCCATTCTGTGACTCTCAGTTGAGGTTCTTGATAGTTTCCTTTGCTGAACAGAAGCTCTTCAATTTCATGCAATCCCACATATTGATTTGCCTTTTAATTTGTTGTGCCTTTTTTGGTCTTGTTGAGAAAGTGTTTATCTGTGCCTGTGTGTTGCAGTGTTGGACCTATGCCCTCTTCAAGGAGCTTCAAGGTCTTTGGTTTGATTTCCAAGTCTTTGACTCATCTTGAATTGACTTTTGTACAGGGTGAGAAAGTGGGATTAGTTTCCAATTTTCTGCATATGGTTAACCAGTTTTGCCAACACCATTTGTTGAAGAGGCTATCTTTTTTCCAGTGTATGTTTTTGGCCCCTTTGTCAAAAATCAATTGGCTGAAAGTGTGTGGACTTGTTTCTGGGTCTTCTATTCTGCTCCATTGGTCTATGTATCTGGTTTTTTTTTTCTTTTTGCCAGTATCATGCTGTTTTTATTACAATGGCTTTGTAGTATAGTTTAAAGTCAGGTATTGTGATTCCTCCTGCATGGTTTTTGTTGCTGAGAACTACCTTGGCTATTCTGGGCATTTTGTTATTCCAGATAAATTTAAGGACTGATATTTCTATGTCTGTGAGGAATGATCTTGGTAGTTTAATGGGCTTTGCATTGAATCTGTAGATCACTTTTGGAAGGATGGCCATTTTAATGATATTTATTCTGCCAATCCATGAACATGGAAGATCCTTCCATCTTCCTTTTTTTTTTTTTTAATTTGGTGGTACTGGGGTTCCTGGAAGCCCTTCTACCTCTAGGCTACACTCCCAGACCTATTTTTACATTTTTCTTATTTGGAAACAGGGTCTCCTAAGCCAGCACACGCGGCTGGCTTTGAACCTTCATGATCCTCCTGTCTCTGCCTCCCAAGCTCAGGGATTACAAGCGTGCGCCACCACACCTGGCTGATATTTCCATCTTCTAAGATATTCTTTGATTTCTTTTTTTAAGTGTTTTATAATCCTCTTTGTAGAGGTCTTTTACCTCCTTGGTCAAGTTTATTCCTATGTATTTTATTTTTTTGTGGGAGATCCTGAGTGGATGTGTTTTCTGAATTTCTTTTTCAGTGAATTTATGGTTGGTGTACAGGAAAGCTTCTGATTTTTTAAGATTGATTTTGTATCCAGATACTTTGATGAATTTGTTGATCAGTTCTATAAGCCTTTTGGTTGAGTTTGTTGGTTTTTCTAAATATAGTATCATGTCATCTGCAAATAGTGAAAGTTTGAGTTCTTCTTTTCCTATTTGTACTCCTTTGATTTCCTTTTCTTGCCTTATTGCTCTGGTTAGAGTCTCTAGTACTATATTGAAGAGAAGTGGTGATAATGAACATCCGTGTCTCATTCCTGTTTTTAGGGGAAATTCTTGAAGTTTTTCCCCATTTAGTATGATGTTGGCGGTAGGCTTATTGTAGATTGCCTTAATAATGTTGAGATATGTTTCTTCTGTTCTAATTCTCTGCAGTGTTTTTTTATCATAAATGGATGTTGATTTTTATAAAATGCTTTTTCAGCGTCTATTGAAATGATCATGTGATTTTTGTCTTTGCTTCTGTTGATATGGTGAATTACATGGATTGATTTTCGTATGTTGAACCAGCCTTGCGTCCCTGGGATGAACCCTACCTGATCATGGTGTATGATTTTCTTGATGTGGTTTTGAATGCGTGTTGCTAGTATTTTGTTTAATAGTTTTGCATCCAAATTCATCAGAGATATAGGTCTGTAGTATTCCTTCTTTCAACTGTCTTTATTCAGTTTGGGTATTAGTGTGATGTTGGCTTCATAGAATGTATTTGGGAGAGTCCAGGTTTTTTCTATTTTGTGAAATAGTTTGACGAGTATTGGGGTTAGCTCTTCTATAAAGGTTTTATAGAATTAACTTGGGAAACCATCTGGTCCTGGGCTTTTCTTTGATGGTAAGCTCTTTATTGCTGTTTCAATCTCTTTGATTGTTATTGGTTGGTTTAAGTGTTCAATATCTTCTTGACTCAGTGTAAGAAAGTTGTATTTATCTAGGAAGTTGTCGATTTCCTCCAGATTTTCCATTTTTTTGGAGTATAGTTTTTCAAAGTAGTTTCTGATAATCTCTATGCTGTCAGTAGTAATGTCTCCTTTTTCATCTCTTATCTTCATAATTTGGGTTGATTCTCTCTTTTTCTTAGGTTGGCTGGTTTATTAATCTTGTTAATTTTTTCAAGAAACTAGCTTTTGGTTTTGTTGATTTTCTGTATTGTTTTTTTATTCTCTATTTTGTTAATTTCTGTTCTAATTTTAATAATTTCCTGTCTTCTGCTGGCTTTGAGGTTCAATTATTCCTGCTTTTCAAAGGCTTTGAGGTGTGTCATTAGGCTATTTATTTGAAGATTTTCTGTTTTTCTTATGTGAGCACTCAGTGCTATAAATTTTTCTCTTAATACTGCCTTTAAAGTGTCCCAGAGGTTTTGATATGTTGTATCTTTATTTTCATTTGTTTCTAGAAATTTCTTGATTTCACCCCTTACATCTTCTATGACCCATTCTTCATTCAGAAGTGTGGTGTTCAGTCTCCACATGTTTATGTTGTTTCTCTGGGTCTTCTTATAGTTGATTTCTAGTTTCATTCCATTATGGTCTGAAATGACACAGGGAAGTATGTAACATTTTTTGAATTTGCTAGTGCTCATTTTGTGTCCCAGGATGGGATCTGTTTTGGAGAAGGTTCCGTGGGCAGCTTAGAAAAATGTAAACTCCGCTGTAGTTGTTTGAAAGATTCTATATGTGTCCAACAGGTCCATTTGGTTAATGGTGTTCTTTAGTTCTGAGGCACCTTTACTGACCCTTTGTCTGGAAGATCGGTCTAGTATTGTGAGAGGTGTGTTGAAGTCTCCCAGTATTATTGTGTTGGGATTTATGTGTGACTTCATGTCACAAAGAGTTTGATTTTTGAAAGTAGCTGCCCCTATCTTTGGGGCATAGATGTTGATTATTGTTATTTTCTCTTGCTGAACTATTCCTTTTACCAGTAGAATGTGACCTTCTTTGTCTCTTCTAATAAGTTTGGGTTTGAAGTCTAACTTGTCTGATATCATAGTTGCTACTCCTGCTTGTCTTCGAGTACCATTAGCATGGATTACCTTGCTCCAGCCCTTAACCTTGAGTTTGTTCCCATCTTTACTTGTAAGGTGTGTTTCTTGTAAGCAACAGATGGATGGATTCTGGTTTTTAATCCATTTTGCCACTTTATGTCTTTTTATTGGGGAGTTGAGGCCGTTTACATTCAGTGTGATTATAGAGAGATTATTTTTAATTCCTAACATGTTAAGATCTTATTTCTGTTTGAGATACTGTTTATTCTTCTTTGCTTAGTTGTCTGCTGGATGGGAATTCTTGTTTCTTTGGTTCTGGTGTGTATTACCCATTTCCTCTTTGCAGTTAATCTCCTTGAGTATTTTCTCTAGGGCTGGTTTTGAAGACATAAATTTCTTCAGTTTCTGTTTGTCATGGAAGCTTCTTATTTCCCCATCTAATTTGATGGATAGTTTTGCTGGGTAGGAAATTTTTGGCTGGAAGTTGTTTTCTTTCAGAGTTTGGAATATGTTACTCCAAGCCCTTCTGTCTCTCATGACTTGGTTTGGGAAGTCTGGAGTGATTCTAATTGGTTTGCCTTTGAATGTCACTTGGCCTTTTGTTTTTGTTGCCTTTAAGATTCTCCTTGGCTTCCACATTAGTCATTTTGACAATTATATGGCGTGGGGATCCTCTTTTCTCATTCTGTCTAAAGGGAGGTCTATAAGTTTCCTGGACCTGTGTATTGACCTCTTCCTCTATATTTGGAAGATTTTCTGCTATTATTTCTTTGAAGAGATTATTGATCCCTTTGGTTTCACCTTCTTTTCCCTCCTCTATTCCAATTATTCTTATGTTAGCTCTCTTAAAATGGGCCCATATTTTTTCAATGTCAGATTCCTGCTGTCGGATTTTTTTTCTAAATTAGAAACTATGTGTTCATTTTTTGAATGATCATCTTCAAGAAGCAAGATTCTATTCTCCATGTGGTCTAATCTGTTGTTTATACTTTGAATTGAGGCCTTTATTTCAATGATTGCATCCTTAATCTCTTTTTTCCTCTCTCTGAATTCTTTTCGAAAGTCCTCTATTATTTGTACAGTTATTTTCTTGATTTGATCTTCTAGTGATCTCTGGATTTCTGTGTTATCCGATTTTGATGTTGTGGGGTTGTGGGCATTCATTGCTCCATTGTTATTTCTCTTTCCCATGATTTTGGAAGTTTGTGCCTTTAATGGGTTCTTCCCTGGGTCACTACGACTTCACTTAAGGTGCTCTGGATCTTGAGTCTGTGGTATCTCAGTCCCCACTACTCCTTTACTGGGTTGTATCGGAAAGTCTCAGACCTAGGGAGTCAATCGAGGCTGCTTTAGACCATGGGGGTGCCAGGCTGGGTGTTCTCCCGCGGGGAGCTGCAACTATGGTGTGATATCTCTCCCGCCGCCACTCCTCCAATGGGTTGGACTCCAAAAATCTCCGACCCAGGGACACTATCTGCACAAGTCCCTGGGAGTGCAGTACTGGTATTTCTCCTCTAGGGGCCGCAATTTGACTCACGGTTGTTGAGTGCGCTGATGGAGCTGTAGTGCACTCGGTGAACTTGCTGCTGCCGCCGCTGGCAATATGGCAGCACTGCCACGCCCTCGGCCGTGAGGCTGGCGTATTTCTTCTCTGGTTTTGAGCTCCGCTCTGAGTCCTTGCAGGGTGTGCTGAGCCCGGCCCCTGGGAGCGTTACACGCTTCTTGCACCAAAAAAACTGCTGAGTTATACCCGGCTGTTCCGCAGCTGCTCACCTTAGCTTGCTGTCCACCCCTCTTCTCTGGAGCCTGGTGGCTTGTTGAGTGCGCTTGTCTGGAGCTGTATGGTGAACTTGCCGCTGCCTCTGGCAGTATGGTGTTGCTGTTGTGTCCTCGGCCGTGAGGCCGACGTATCTCATCTCTGATTTTGAGCTCAGATCGGAGTCCCCCTTCTCTCTTGAGCCTGGTGCTGCAAGGGAAGATGGCGCTGCTGCGTCTCTGCACTGTGGCTCTGGCCGCGGCACTGCAGGCTGGTTTCTTTTCTGGTGTGTAGTTGTTCTTCCAGCCCTCTTTTCCTCTGTCCCTTGTATTTACAGTTTTTATTTCTCTGCTGATGGTGTTTTCTGGCTATGAAAGGCGTTTATTTTGTGGTAACAGAGATCAATTGTTAGCAGGACTCATAAACGCCGCTTTTCTCCTTTGCCATCTTCCCGGAAGTTCCTCTAACTTCTTTTTGAGATAGTGTTTGTTCTTCTTTGCTTAGTTGTTTGCTGGGTAGAAATTCATGTTTCTCTGGATCTAGAGTGTATTATTACTCATTTGCGTTAATCTCTGAGTATTTTCTGTAGTGTTGGTTTTGAAGACATAAATTTCTTCAGCTTCTGTTTGTCATGGAAGATTTGTATTTCCTCATCTAATTTGAAAGATAATTTTGCTAGGTAAGAAATTTTGGGCTGCAAATTTTTTTTTTTTTTTTTTTTTTTTTTACAAAGTTTGATTATTCTACTCCTTGCTTTTCTGGTTTTCATGCCTTGATTTGGAAGTCTGATGTGATTCTAATTAGTTTGGCTCTGAATGTCACTGTGTGTGTGTGTGTGTGTGTGTGTGTGTGTGTGTGTGTGTGTGTTAAGATTTTCTCGTTGGCTTCTACATTGGTCAGTTTGACTTTTATTTGGTATGATGAAACTTTTCTCTGATCTTGTCTAAAGGGGATTTTTAAAGTTTCCTGTTACCTGTGTATCAACCTCTTGTTCTATGTTTGGAAACTTCTGATATTATATCTTTGAAAATATTGTTGATTCCTTTGATTTTACCTTCTATTCCATCTTCTGTGCCAATTATTCTTAGGTTAGCTCTTTTAAAATGGACCCATTTTTTTCAATGTCCAATTCATTGCTGTCGAATTGTTTTTTTCTAAGTTATGTAATATGCATTTGTTTTTGGAGTGATCATCTTCTAAAAGGGTGATTCTGTTCTCTTTGTAGTCTAATCGATTGTTTATAGTTTGAATTGATGCCTTTACTTCAATGATTGCATCCTTTATTTCTTTCAGACTCTCTAAATTTTTTTCAGAAGTCTGTATTAGTTCAACAGTTACATTCCTGATCTGATCTTCTGGATATTTCTGCAACTCTGTGTTGTCAGGTTCTGTTATTGTGTTTTTTGTGGGAGCTCATTGCTTCCTTGTTATTCCTTCTTCTCATGATTTCAGAAGTTTGTATCTGTTGCTTTTGATAAATTTCTGTCAGTCTTAAGGTGTTAGCTGGTATATACAAGGGCAAATTGTATTGCATTCAGTGTTGAAGGTTAAGTGAGGAGAGAAGTAAATTCATAAATGCAAGAATAGGGTAAATCCTTAGAGAGGATTGAGTAGAATAAGAATATGAGTTTGGTAAGGTAGTATATAGTAGAGATTAGAGATAGTGAATATGTAGTAGTACTCTAGTAACCAATGTAGAGTTTCTAGTATAGTCATATAAAGTGGATTTAATACAAGACAAGGAAGAGAAAAGAGGAGAGAAAATAAAAGAAAAGGGATAGAAAGAGTAGGTATATACAAGGGAAGAAGTTGTGAGAAGGGTTGGGAAAAGAATAAACACAGGCATATACACTCCCACACATATAAGAAAAAAAGAAGAAAAAACTAAATCAGCACTAACAACAAGTTAATGCAACTCTACAAATATATGAATATTCAACAGACTGGCCTCTGCAGTCTTTCTTTGTGTAGACACCAAGAGCCACGAGCACCTTTCCTGTTGCAAGCCTGGTTCTCTGAGTCTTTCTCAGTTTATGTAGATGCCAAGTATCAATGGGGCTGGATCTAGTGTTAAGCGCATGTCACCCTCCATGCTTTCCACAGATGTGGAGTCTTGGGTCTCTCCCTGCCTCTGTAGGTGGCAGATGCCTCTGAGACCAAACTCAATATAAGATTCTCTGTTCTCCATAGCTAGTGCTGGGCTGGTCTTCTCCCCATTCACCATGATTGGGTGGTCTGTGTTGATTCTGGAGATCCTGCCAGTTGGATCTAGTGTTAAACATAGGTCTTCCCCCCACACTTTCCACTGAGGCTGAGCCTGTGTCTGTCTGAGCCTATGCTATGTCCAGCAGCAGACTCCATTCCCACCTTCTTTGGGTTGAACCACAGAGTCTCAGACCCAGAGAGTTTATTGCAGCTGCACAAGTCCCTGGGGCGCCACATTGAGTGTTCTCCTGTGGGAACAGTGGCTTCACTTACAGACTTCTTGAGCTCAGCTCTGGATCTTGGAGGGTATGGTGAGCTCTGCCACCACTGCTGGAAGTTGTAGCTTGTGTTTGCGCAAGAGGAACTGATGGATTACAATTCTGATGATCTGTAGCTGCTTACTTCAGTTCCTTGGTTGTTTTCCTGTTCTCTGGAGTCAGATACAGTGAGGTGAGATGGTGCCGCTGTGGCGCCTGCAGCCTCATGGCAAGCAGGTTTCTTTTCTGCTCTTTGATTGCCTTGTACTTACCATGTTATTTATCTAGTTATGCTATTTTCAGGCTTTTGTAGAATGATTTTTTAAGGCAATGGAGATTGGGTGGCAGCAGGACTGGTATGTGCTGCTTCCCTTGGTTGCTATCTTCCTGGAAGTTCCCCACAACACATTTTAAGAATCTGTGTAAAGGAGGAAAAATTAATTAAAATTCTTTTGAGCACAACAGCAGTGAGAAATGCTTAACTATAGGGAATCCTGAAAATCCTTTAAGAAGCAGGTTTTAGTCATGTACTGTCATCAACAAACAATGCTGGTATTTCTCAGGACTGAAAGCAGGCTTGAAGTCTCAGGACCCCTGAAGAAGAGCAAGTACTGTTTCTCTTCCCTTACAGGTGCTCATGCCACCATTTTCAGTGTTTACACTCCTCTGTATTTCTATGCCAGTAATTGCCCCTTCTTTCTATATTTTTTTTCCAGTACCCATTGTAAAGCAGACGTGGGAGGGACAGGCAAGTCTCATTGAATACTACAGTGACTACACAGAAAGTTCCATCCCAACTGTGGATTTGGGAATTCCTAATACAGACAGAGGTATATCTTTAATTCTTACTACTCCCCTTTTTAAAGAGCTTCATTCTGTATATATAGATGCCGAGTATCAATGGGGCTGGATCTAGTGTTAAGCACAGGTCACCCTCCATGCTTTCCACAGATGTGGAGTCTTGGGTCTCTCCCTGACCAAACTCAATGTAAGAATCTCTGTTCTCCACAGAAATGAAATATTATATAGGTATTATAATTTATCCTCATGTCAATTTTTTCCCTTCTTCCTCCTTCCAACATCTGTACCCACAGATATAGACTAGTTCTTCAATTAATGACTTTGTAGTAAAAAGATTTGTACATGTTTAGTCATTTATGTTACTATGATTGGTTGTGTAGCAGTCACAATAGAGTTGAGTGATAGATTTTTTCATACCTTCATGGTTCAGCATGACCATAATGGGACATGTAAAAGTTAATGTGCCATTTTTCTACAAAAAGCTTAAATCCTCCTATGGCTTAGGTGTGGTACACATTTTGAAACTGAATAGCATCTGACCTCATTCTGCACTGGTTATATCTAGAGTAAGCTATACACATGTGTTAATATTTTGATTACTAAATTATTGGAAGTAACCTGTTTTTCTTTTCAGATGGCAGATTTCTTAGTTAAAAACACTTTTACAAATGCAAGTGGAAATGTTTCCACCTCATTATCAAATGTTCTTTGTTCATCTTAGCATTTACCTAGTGTCTCTGACCCCACATTTTTTATGAATATTCTGTTCCTCACAACCTTTTATGAATAAAATATTCACAAACTAATTGCTATGAGTCTTACAACTTTCTTATTAGTCTGGATACTAAATCTCTCTTTTCCTCAAATTATGTGTATGAGTTTGTATAATTCTACTACTCTCTCTCAATCTCTCTTTCCTCATGTGTGAAATTAATGGCTTAGGCTTCATGTTCTCTGATGTTCCTTCTGGTTCACTATGTCTGTGAAAACTAGAGAAGGATAATTTCTAGGAAAATTTTAAATTATTAAGGTACATGTTAATATTCAAGCTTTTATGACATTTAAAACTATAAAGTACCTTAAATATTAATTCTACATTTTTTATACAAAATACTGTATTTCAAGTTTTCTCCTTCCTTTTTCAAGGTCATTGTGGAAAAACATTTGCCATCTTGGAAAGATTTTTGAACCACAGCCATGAAAAAATAACATGGTTAGTCATTGTAGATGATGACACATTAATAAGGTAAGGAGTCATTCTTCTAAGTGCTTTAAATTCTCTTTCTATATATATTCATATTAAAAAACTATGATAGGTACTTTTCCTTCTGATTAATATGGAATAACAAGGATGGGACTTGTCCTCCATTGGAAACAACCTCCCCAAAGGACAAAATATATTAAGTAAAGGTTTTTAAGACTTTGGACATTAGGCAACAGGAAGCAAGTGACTGCTGAGCTGGCTGCCTTAAGAGAGGGGAGCCCTGTGAACCCTGCAGAATGTGAGTTGAAGAGATGGAGCTGAGAGACTCAGGAGACCAAGGCTGCTCCAGATTGTAGGGCAGAGTACTAGAGTGGAGAGAGATTCCAGAAAAGGAGCACTAGAGATCTGTGTAGGGTTCCCCCATAAGAATACAGTAGAGTATTGATCGACACATCTATGTAAGGAAATGACTCAAGGATGGGGTAAGAACCAATTAATGATTAGAGGGAATGGTGGCAGATGCTCAAAGTGGGTGGGCTTAGTGCTGTTCCCATCAGCCAAATTGGGAAATCTATGATTCTCAGGGTATTGAGTAGAATATGCAGAAGGGTCTTGCCTCGGTAGAGTGACAAACTTAACCCTAGACTAAGTACTGTTCCTGTCCTGCCTTGAAAACATGAAATACAAGACCCCCAAAGACCAAACTGTTCCTAAGTAACTAACCTGCTTCTATATGCAGAACTCGAGATTTATATAAATAAAATGCCCAGCAGCCATAAGGGAATGCGTGCAATATCATCTATCTAATTAAAAGTTACCAAGCATGGGAAGCAATAGGAGAACATGGAATAAAAAAATCAGTTGATTAAAATTGTTGTAGAATTAATAGTGTTAGGATTATTAGTTATTAAGTTATCCTTATAAAAGGAACAGAACATTACTGAGCTGTGGGACAATTTCAGATGATCTTGTAAATATGCAATTGGAGTCCCCAGAGAGAAGGGGTACATAACAAATATTTAAAGAAATATTTTACAAACTTGATGAAAACCATATACACACAGATCCAAGAAGCCCAATGAACTCTAAGTACAACTAATAAAAGCAGAGCACAAGCACACCAGGAATGTGAGGATGCTGTCCTCTTCAAGGTCTCAGGGAGCAGCTGCTGCATCCATAACTATCACTGTGCCATCCATTTCTTGTGTAGCTGCTTCACCTGAAACTTGCTGCGTTTCATTTTGAGCCCTGTTACTAACTCCTTTCAAGCCTCTGACATCATCTCTCTTTGGTAACAATGATCGAAGTTTTCCTAAGTCTTGAAGTTGAATAATGCAAAAGATTAAGGATCAACTTCTCTTTGTGAATCACAATAGCCATGTCTTTAAGGTAGTCTTTCTGTTATCACAGAAACCTGGTGCTTCTACAGGATCAAAAAACATCTGGGACATGAAAAAATGCCTTAAATGCAAACCGTGAAAACCTTAAAGAAGGAAGTGGACAAAACAGGGAAGAAATGAAGCTAGAATTTAATTGTCAAGAAATAAAAGAAAAGGCAGTTTCATATCTCCATATATAGTTAAGACTAAATAACTATATGACCCCAAAATAAACAAATTAAAATGGAAATTTAATAAGGGACATGGATGAAAATTAGGAATAAATTTTAAAAAATAAAGATGAGATAATAAATTTAAAAGTTAGAAAGAGAGCTGGGCATGGTGGCACACGCTTGTTATCCCAGCAATTGGGAGGCTGAGACAGGAAGATCGTGGTACGCACACAGCCTCAACTACTACTTAGTGAGGCCCTTTGCAACTCAGTGAGACCCTGTTTCAAAATAAAGACTAAAAAATAGGTTTGGGGGTATAACTTGGAGGTAGAATGCCCCCTGGGTTCCATCCCCAGTACCACAAACACACACACACAAAGTTAGAATATAGTTGAAGTAGAGGAGGCAAAGATGTTCATTACATATATAGTAGGAATCTCTGATGGAAGAAACTAAAAAAAATTAATATTTAAATTACCAGAAATAAAATGAGACTGAGGAGTCTTTATTTAGCTGGGTGTGGTGGCACACACTTATAATCCCAGTAGGGAGGCTGAAACAAGAATATCACAGGTTTTAGGACAGTCTCAGTAACACTCTCATCAACTTGGTGAGACCCTGTTTCAAAATAAAAAATAAACTGGGGCTAGGGATGTAGCTCAGAGGTAGAATGCTTCTGAGTTCAATCCCCAGTACCAAAAAAAAAAGTCTTTATTGTAAAACTTTCTTTATTGAAGAACATACTGAATATCATGGGAAATTGACTAGTGCATATCAACTTCTGCATATATTTTAGTAAGATTATTTAGGTGAAATAACAAATGGTGAGCATTTCACATATTTAATTGCAATACTCAAAGTAAAACAGAAGTGGGCACATGGGTGCAAACATAGTATGTAAACATCATATATTATGACAAAGTAGAAAGTATGCAACTAAAACAAAAAATAAAAAATAAAATGAGCTGGGCGCCGTGGTGCACGCTTGTAATCCCCATGCTTAGGAGGCAGAGACAGGAGGATCGCGCTGGTTCGGAGCCAGCCTTGCTGGCTTAAGAGACCCTGTTTCCACATAAAAAAGTTAAAAAATAGGTCTGGGAGTGTAGCCTTTGGGAGTGTATCCCGGAGGTAGAAGGGCTTCCAGGAACCCCAGTACCACCAAAATAAATAAGTAAATAAAAATAAAAAAATAAAATGAAAAGAGGAGGATAAGAAGATTGTTGCCTGTTGTAAGGATGATAGCTGGGATTTAAAGGGTATCATTTAAAATTGACAAACCAAATAAACATAATAAAACTTAAACATTTAATGCAATGATGACTACCAGGGGAGAAATCACTTTCTAAATATCAAAAATATTTTTTGAAGGCAAGGAAAACACATTTAAATAGATTAACCCACCCCTGCTCTCTCCACACTCCCCCTTCCTCTTTCATTACAGGGTATTGAGATTGACATTGGTGTTCGCACATGTATGTAATGTCAGTGGAAGTGATTCCTTCATTGACTCTTCCTCCCCTAACCCCCTTCTTCTAGGCTACCTCCCTGGCTCCACTGGAGTTTCTCTTACTTAAGTCCCCGTCTTATATCCAGTTATTCCCTAGCTTCCACATATGAGAGGAAACATATGACCCTGCATTTTCTGTGACTGGGTAATATGTTTATCACAGTTATGGAGGCTGAAGTCTTGAGGTCAGGGGCTGCATGGTCATGCTCTGGTGAGGGTCGTCTTCTGAGTTCCAGGCTGCTGACTCCTTGTGTCCTCAGGTGGTGGAGGGAGAGGGAGCTAGCTCTCTGCCTTCTTCTGTTAAGGGCACTAACCCCATTCATGAGGGCCCCACCCAATGACCTGGTTACATCACCAAAGGCCACAGTTAGATTTCAGCATGTGGCTGTCAGGAGGGCAGAGACATTCAGTACATAACAACTGTAATGTTTTCTTAGTGCAGATTGTCAACTATTAAGAAAAAGAAGGGTCTAAATTTTTTCTCTCTCTTTTTTTTTTTTTTTTTGCGGTACTGGGGATTGAACCCAGGGACATTCTACCTCTGAGCTACATTCCCAGTCCTATCTTTTATTTTTTATTTTGAAACAGTGTCTCACTAAGTTATGAGGAGCCACACTAAGTAGCTGAGGCTGGACGTGAACCTGCCATCCTTCTGTCTCAGGCTTCCACGTAGTAGGATTACAAGTGCGTGCCACCACACCTAACTAGGTTCTAACTTTTTTCTATTTAAAAATAAATTATGGGCCGGGTGTGGTGACACATGCTTGTAATACCCGCACTTGGGAGGCGGAGACAGGAGGATGGTGCAGGTTTGAAGCCAACCGCGCTGGCTTAAGAGACCCTGTTTCCAAATAAAAAAGTATAAAATAGGTCTGGGAGTGTAGCCTGGAGGTAGAAGGGCTTCCAGGAACCCCAGTACCACCAAAAAATAAAAATAGATTATGTAAAATTTATATAGAATTATAAATTATGTAACATGGTTTAAAATTATTTAACATGATTTATTTCACCATCACCTGGTCTTCTCATGGTATTCTTTGATTTTTCTTTCTTTGCTTATTTGCTTCTTTTTCTATTGTAGTAAAGCACACACAACACAATTTATCATAATAACCATTTTAAAGTTCATGTATATTGTAGCATATTGCAGAGGTTTTTTCTTTAAGACTGCATAGTACTTCATTGAATGGATGCACCATATTTTACTTATCCATCCATATGTTGATGGACACTCAGGTTACTTCTTAATTTACCTTTTATAAATAATACCGCAGTGAATGTGAGTATAGAAATATCTCTTCAGGACTGCTTTCTATGGGGGGTAGGTCAAGAAGTGGCATTGCAGGATCATATGGTAGTTTTGTTTTGACTTTGAGAAAGTGTGCTAATATTTTTCAGGTTTAGAAATAAAGCATCAAGCCAGGCGTGATGGCACATACTTGTTATTCCAGCATATGGAGGCTGAGACAGGAGCATTGCAGATTCAAGGCCAGCCTCAGCAACTCAGCAATATCTTATTTCAAATTTTAAAAAAAGGCTAGGGGCTGGGCATGGTGGCACATGCCTATAATCTAGCTGAGACAGGAGGATAGCAGGTTTGAGAACAGCCTCACCAATATAGCGAAACTCTCAGCAATATAGTGAGACCTTTTTTCAAAGTAAAAAATAAAATGGGCTTGGGTATAGCTCAGAGCTTGAATGTCTCTGGGGTCAATCCCCAGTACTGTAACATGAAATAAAAAAGAGAGAGAAGAGTGGGGGGGGGGAGGAAGGAAGGGAGGGAGGGAGGAGAGAGAGAGAGAGAGAGAGAGAGAGAGAGAGAGAGGGAAAGAGGAAGAAGGAAGAAGATTTGGAGGAGGAAAGGAAGGATGGGGAGGGGAAGGGAGAGCAAGGTGTGGTGGTACACACCTGAAATCATGGTTCTTGGGAGGTTAAGACAAGGACCACACGTTCAAAGCCAAACTCAGCAACTTAGTGAGACCCTCAACAACTTAGACCCTGTTTCAAAATTTAAGAAAAAAATTTAAAGACTAGGGGTGCAGCTCAGAGGCAGAATACTCCTGAGTTCAATCCCCAATATCAAGATAAATAAATGAAGTCAATAAGGACAGGAAATATAATCATACTGAAGGAAAAATATAATGAATGCATGTAAACTTTGAAGATGGTATTTCAAATATATACTGCCAGTCAAGAGTGGGTGGAAGGGAGGAACTTTAGACAAATCCGTCTTTTTGTAGGTCTGATTTTTGATGGTGTGGGTGAAGCAATTCTGAGATTTAGTTACATTGGTGCCTTGAATAAATGTTAATATTTTGAGAAGCTAGACTTCTCATTGTGGATGGGAAATATGGATAAAGAACAGAACAGGTCACTGCAATTGGAGGAATTTGAATCCATAATTTTTGTAAGAATTCGTGGTTTCTTTTTTTTTACTTTTATTAGTGCATTATAGTCTCACATCATAATGCAGTTCATCGTGGTATTGACCTACACGCACACAACACTTGGTGGGAGAGCTCATGGTTTCTAAAATTGTCTGTGGGTATGTTCACATACACATTTTCTAGCTTTTTGCTCAGAGGTTAGAAGCAAAAGTGATCCAGGAGGACTGATAAGCTTTTGCCTGTAGTTTATAGTACTGCTTTCCTCACTCAAAGGAGCTCGGGCTTCTCGGAGAGGCAGCAGACTCCAGGGCTGGGTAGCATGAGTACAATATTGACTTATAACAGTTTTTTTTTTTTTTAATATCAGAATGTAAGGAAGTGAGGGAAAGGAGGGAGGAGGGAAGGAAGAAAGTTCTGGGCATGAGGACACAGAGGGGACCTAAACAGGCTCCACTGGCCAACTCTGGAACATGTGAACATTAGCATTACAATTAAAGACAAAAATGAATCATGAACCATTAAAAACTAAATCAGTGAGTTCACGCCTATAGTAAATAGATAAATACATAAATAAAAAAGTGTGGGCTTCTGCTTGTAGGATTATGTATTTGCATCGATACATACACAGGAAGTGATTGAACTGGAAAACCATCACTTTGTAACCATCATGGTAAAGTTTGATTCAGGAAAGAATCATTAATATATACTAAATTAGGTCACTTTTGATGAGGAATAGAATATTTGCCTGTATTAAAGTATCTGCCCAGAGACTCTTAGAAAAGGCAGGGGAATTATAATTACTGTCCAGAAACCAGAAACTAACTGCATGACCAAAAAGAATCTACTGCAATGGCAGATAGATGTTATATGCCACACATGTGTATCATACTATGGCTGAGAACGTACAACCCGTGTTTTATCCTGCGGAAACATCAAACCAGAAAAAGGTAGGGGCTTGCAGTATTCAAAAATACATATTTCAAAAAGACAAAGGATGGCTATGGAACTGATTCTAGATTATAGGAGACTAAGGTAATATGACAGAACCATGCAACAAGGGATCCTGGACTTCATTCCATACTGGAAGAAAAAAGAATGCCATAAGTGGCACTTTTAGGGCAATCTGTAAAATTAGAATACAGAGATTAGCTTAGGCATGAGCCTTAGGTCTATGTTTCAGTCTTGAGTTACTATAATTAAGACCACTATGTATCTCATGTGCAAGTCTTTGTAAACACCTGCATTCATTTCTCATTAAATACCTATGAGGAGATTGGCTGGAGCAGGTTTTTTTTTTTTTTTTTAAGATTTAAAGAAGTTTATTAGAAAGATAGAAATATAGCTCCATACCAGACTGGCATGGAGGGGTGACTCGAAATGAATACACCTGGAGCAGTTGTTTTTTAAACTTTTGTGTGTGTGTGTGTGTGTGTGTGTGTGTGTGTGTGTGTGTGTTACTGGGGATTAAACCCAGGGGCATTCTCCCTCTGGGGCTACATCCCTACCCCTGTTTTATTCTTTTATTTTGAAACAGTCTTATTAAGTTGCAAAGGCCCTTGCTAAGTTGCTGAGGCTGGCCCGAGCCTGTTAGCGTGCACCACCATGCACAGGTCTATTTTTAACTTTTTTTTTTTTGGTGGTAATGGGGTTCCTGGAAACCCTTCTCTGGGCTATACTCCCAGACCTATTCTTACATTTTTTATTTGGAAACAGGGTCTCCTAAACCAGTGTGGTTGGATTTGAACCTGCACGATCCTCCTGTCTCCGCCTCCCAAGCGCGGGGATTACAAGTGTGCACCACCATGCCCATCTATTTTTAACGGTTTAAGAAACTCTTTGTATCAGTGTTAAATTCTCTGATGTTGCAGACTTGTCCTGTTCTTAGGAAATACACATTGGAATATTTGGGGGAAAAAAGGGGTTATACTGTTTATGATTTACTCTAATACTTTGGAATATGTATATTTATTGGGCATATGCACACAGAGGAGAGTGAATGATGAAACACAGGATGTTAACATTGGTAAAGCTGGGCGTTCTTTGCTCTATTCATGTAACTTTTCTGAAACCTTGAAATTATTCACAAATAAGAAGTTACAAGTTAATTAACATAATAGGTTAGAGTGGAACATCTTTATATTTTAAATAAATGTATTTTTGTATCAAGGTTGTGCTATTAAGATTTGTGATCCATCAATGTAATTCTGATAGCGTTTATTGTAGAGCATTGCCATGTGGTTTTTCCTCATTTCTGTGCCTCAAAGCTGTCTGAAATGGGAACAGATTGTTGAATGAAGTCTCTTCCTGGATCAGTAGCCAAATCCCCATAGATAGAATTAGAGATCTATCTGCTTTATCCACATTTCTACTTTTTAGAGAATATGAAGTATGTGATAATTATCAGACTGCGTTTGTGATCCTTCAGCTTTAAATGATACTGTGAATATGGAAATAGTGCCATAAGGAAAAGAAACCCATAAGGGGATGTTAAATCCCGGTTATTTTAACCTTAGAAATTGAAGGTTTCTGGTTGAATTGACAATTTTACAATATTCAAGAAGAAGAAAAATACAGTTCTCTATCTTCCATCTCCCCCATTCCTTTCAGGTCCAGAAGTAGATACAAATTTGCCCTAGAAAGCTTTGAGCTTTTTACAAACCAAAGGCTGCAATTCCTTAGAGATCTTTAAGTGTATATTCTCCATCACTGAATGGTCTCAGCACACTTACTGGCCTTCCCTGCAGAGTTGTTTATTAGACAGCTTCTTGAAGACTGATTGCAAATTAGGTGCTTGGGACATTGTGCATGCATGTTGAAAACAGCAGAGTGTAAAAGAGTGTCTTCTGGTCATTCAGAAACTGCTGACAGTATGAGAGGCCTCAGCCTTCAGACAGGTTTTTAACCTGATCCACATAATTGAGGACCCTATGAACACCAGCACTTTTTGGAGATTTTTTTTCATTAATAGTATTTGTTTCTTCACTTCTAGCTTTAGCTTTATCAGCTGGGGTATCTTTGTAAAATACATGAGCAGAGTTGGAAAAATGATCCCATCTTGCACTTTTCTACTTTTTTTTAAATTACCACTTCCATCTCCAGAGTGGGAAAGGAGTCTTTATTTAGTTATTTTATTTATTTATTTTTTTGTGGTACTGGGGTTCCTGGAAGCCCTTTACCTCCGGGCTACACTCCCAGACCTATTTTATTTTTGGAAACAGGGTCTCTTAAGCCAGCGTGGCTGGCTTTGAACCTGCGCGATCCCCCTGTCTCCGCCTCCCAAGCGTGGGGATTATAAGCATGCACCACCATGCCCTGCTACGAGTCTTTATTGTGTGTGTGTGTGTGTGTGTGTGTGTGTGTGTGTGTGGTACTGGAGGTGGAACCCAGGGGCTTTCCACCTCTGGGATATACTCCCAGACCTATTTTTACTTTATTTGGAAACGGGTCTCACTAAGTTGCTGAGAACCTCACTAAATAGCTGAGCCTGGCTTCAAACCCATGCAATCCTCCAGTCTCAGCCTCCCAAGCTCTGGGATTACAAGCGTGTGCCATTACGCCTGGTGTAAAGGAGTCTTTAGAAAACTGACTTGCTCACTGTTAACACTGCTTTGTGAGAAGTGTTCAATAGTAATTTAAAGAAATGCCTGACGAGACTTCCGGGATTATGGCAACCGAGAAAAACAGCATTTATGAGTCCTAACACTCGATTCTACTGCCAGAAAATCAGTGCTTTTCATAGCCAGAAAACACTATCAGCAGAGAAATAAAAAATGTAAACACAAGGGACAGAGAAAAAGAAGACCAGAAGAACAACCAGAGACCAGAAAAGAAACCAGCCCGCATTGTGGAGCTGCTCCAGGGCCATCATTCCTCACAGCACCAGGCTCCAGAGAGGAAAGGTAATCAAGGAGCTGAAGTGAGCAGCTGCATATCATTCGGGTGTAATTCAGCAGTTCTTTCAGTGCAAAGAACGTCTAAAACTCCCAGTGGCCAATCTCATCATGCCTTCCAGGGACTCAGAACGGAGCTCAAATCCAGAAAAGAAATAATGCCTGCCTCACGGCCGAGGGCATAGCAGCAGTGCCATATTGTCAGCAGCAGCAGCGAGTTCACCATGCCTGCGACGGCTCCAGATCAGCACGCACAATAACTGTAAGTGAAATTGCGGCCCCTACAGGAGAAATCCCAGCACTGCACCCCCAGGGACTTGCACAGCTTTGATAATCTCCCTGGGTCTGAGAGTTTGGAGTCCAACCCAGTGAAGGAGTAGTGGTGGCAAAGATACCACACCCTAGTCACAGCTCCCCGTGGGAAAACACCTAGCCCAGCACCCCCACGGCCTCGCGCAGTCTGAATTAACTCCCTGGGTATGAGACTTTACGATACAACCCAGTAAAGGAGTAGTGGCGGCTGAGATCACAACAAACTCAAGATCCAGAGCACCCTAAGTGAAGTCGTGGTGACCTGGGGAAAAACCCAAAAAAGGCACAAACTTCTGAAATCATGGGAAAGAGGAACAACAATAGAGCAATGAACGCCTACAACTACACAACATCAGAACTTGATAACACAGAAATTCAGAGATTTCCAGAAGATCAAATCAGGAATATAACTATAGAAATAATACAGGACTTTCTAAAAGAATTTAGAGAATTTAGTTAGCAATCAGAAATAAAACTGATTTTGAAATAGTAATTTTATTTCCTGAGACTTTACCAAGTCTACTTAGTAATTTTATTAGTTATTATCATGTGTATGTGAATTGCCTTAAGCCTTCTAAACACATAAGTATGTCATGTATGAATTAAAAGTTTTATTTTTCCTTTCAAAAAAGAGGGATGCAATCATTGAAGTAAAACCATCAATTCAAACTATAAACAATCGATTAGACCACATGGAGAATAGAATCTCGCTCCTAGAAAATGATCACTCCTAAAACAAATACATAATTTATAGCTTAGAAAAAAAAATTAGACAGCAGGAATCTGACATTGAAGAAATATGGGCCCATTTTAAGAGAGCTAACCTAAGAATAATCGGAATAGAGGAGGGAAAAGAAGGTGAAACCAAAGGGATCAATAATCTCTTCAAGGAAGTAATAGCAGAAAATTTTCCAAATATAGAGCAAGAGGTTGATACACAGATCCAGGAAACTTATAGAACTCCCTTTAGACAGAATCGGAGAAGAGGATCCCCACGCCACATAATTGTCAAAATGACCAATGTGGAAGCCAAGCAGAGAATCTTAAAGGCAACAAAAACAAAGAGCCAAGTGACATTCAGAGGCAAACCAATTAGAATCACTCCAGACTTCCCAAACCAAGTCATGAAAGCCAGAAGGGCTTGGAGTAACATGTTCCAAACTCTGAAAGAAATCAACTTCCAGCCAAAAATTTCCTACCCAGCAAAACTATCTATCAAATCACATGGGGAAATAAGAAGCTTCCTTGACAAACAGAAACTGAAGGAATTTATGTCTTCAAAACCAGCGCTAGAAGGCCGGGCATGGTGGTGCACGCTTGTAATCCCCACGCTTGGGAGGCGGAGACAGGAGGATCGCGTAGGTTCGAAGCCAGCCGTGCTGGCGTAAGAGACCCTGTTTCAAAAATATAAAATAGGTCTGGGAATGTAGCCCAAAGGTAGAAGGGCTTCCAGGAACCCCAGTACCACCAAAAAAAAAAAAAAAAAAAAAAAAAAAAAAAATACCAGCACTAGAGAAAATACTCCAAGAGATTAACTATAAAGAAGAAATAGGTATACACACCAGAACCAGAGAAACAAGATTTTCCATCTAGCAGACAACTAAGCAAAGAAGAATAAACAGTATTTCAAATAGAAATAAAATCTTAACTTGTTCGGAATTAAAAGTTATCTCTCAATAATCACACTGAATGTAAATGGCCTCAATTCCCCAATAAAAAGACATAAAGTGGCAAAATGGATTAAAAACCAGAATCCACCCATCTGATGCTTACAAGAAACACACTTTACAAGAAAAGAGAGTAACAAACTCAATGTAAAGGGCTGGAGCAAGGTAATTCATGTTAAGTAGCCATCCTAACAAATGTGAAGTAGTATTTCACTATAGTTTTTATTTGTATTTCCTTAGTGATTAGTTATATTATGATAATGATAAATGATAGTCGTGTATTTATTGGTCATATAAAAATTTTTGGAAATTCATTATCTACTTTAGTCTTTTACCTGTTTCTAAATTGTATTGTTTGCTTTTATTGTTGCTAATTTTTAGGATTTATATTTGGAATATTAATATACCTTCAAATATAGCATTTGGAAATATTTTAACCCTTTCTATCAGTAACTTAATTCTGTTTACATTGTCTTTGAATGTACAATATTTTTCTATTGTTTTATTTTATTTTATATTTTTTTTGGTGCACTGTATTCATACATCATAGTGGGATACACACTTTTGTAGACATACATGCACACATCGCCCAGTCAGCCCACACCCGATCCCCACCCCATTCTCTCCCCATCCCTCCTTCCCATGCTTGGCTTAGTGGTTGACATCTAGTATTATAGCACTTTATCCAAAATTAAAAATGATAATCTCACATAACAGTTTCATTTGTCTGATACCAAGCTTTTGATGACTTAAAGATAACATTTCAATATTTCTTTTTGCTTTCTTTCTTACCAGAGAATTTTTTTTCTATTTTTTTTAGGTGAAACTATCATATATTTATATATTTATTATTCAGAAAAAAAAATCTATCCTAATATGGAATATGGACTCTAGATACCCAAAATGATCTTGAAAAAGAACAAAGCTAAAAGATATATATTTTCTGATTTCAAACCATATAAAGCTACAATAATTGAAACAGTGTAGTACTGTTCTAAAGGCAGATATATAAACCATTGGAGTTAAATAAAAGCCTAGAGCTAAATTCTTCCCTATATTGTCAAGTTATTTTTGACAAGGTTTCCACGAACATTTGGTGGTGGAAATAATAATCTTTTAACTAAATATTGTTGAAAAATAATAATTACATGGAAAAGAATAAAATTGGACCCTTACCTAATCCCATATACAAATATTAACTCAAAATAGATAAAAGACCTAAATATAAATCTTAAGACTATAAACTTTTAGAAGAAAATCTGGGTCATAAAACCTCTCAACATTGAAATTGGCAGTGATTTCTTGGATATGATTTCAATGGCACAGGCAACAGAAGAGTATAGAAACTCCCTAAAAAATAAAAAAAATTGTATATCCAAAGACAATGTAAACAGAGTTAAAAGTTACTAATAGAATGGGATAAAATATTTCCAAATGCTATATCTGAAGGTATATTAATATTCCAACTAGACATCCTAAAAATTAACAACACTAAAGGCAAACAATACAATTTAGAGATAGGTAAAAGACTAACATAAATAATGAATCTCCACAGATAACCAATCTTAGTTGTCTGTTGGATGGAACGTCTTGTTTCTCTGGTTCTGATGTGTGTTACCTATTTCTTCTTTGTGGTTAATCTCTTTGAGTATTTTCTCTAGCGCTGGTTTTGAAGACATAAATTCCTTCAGTTTCTGATTGTCATGGAAGCTTCTTATTTTTCCATCTAATTTGATAATTTGGGAGGCTGAGGCAGGAGGATCACACAAATTTGAAGCCAGCCTCAGCTACTTAGTGAGGCTCTCAGCAACTCAGTGAGACCCTGTTTCCAAATAAAATAGAAAATAGAAAATAGGTCTGGGAGTATAGCCCGGAGGTAGAAAAGGCCCTGGGTTCCACCCCCAGTATCACACACACACACACACACACACACACACACACACACACACACACAAGACATTCATGTCTGGAGGAGCCTTACTGAGAGAGAAGTAGCATCATGGTTGTGCATCATAATCTGCGGATTTTAAGGAAAGCCTCTCTGCCCCCCTTCTTTTCCTTATCAGCCAGCCGTTTGCCTGAGATGGACCCCCCAGGTCATTTGCCCTCAAAAACCCCTTTTGGCCATCACTAATGTTTGTAAAAGTCCATCTGCCCAGGGCTAGCCCACACTCACTTGGACTTGGAGGGTAGAAGTGAGATTCGTGGCATGCTGGCCACCTTTGCCTCCTCACCTGCCACCTGACGGTCTGTTCTGCCAGGGCTGGTGCACTCTGGAGAGTGAGCCTCTGGGTTCTTGATTTCTCTTCTGCTCCCAGTGATGCACAGTGATTATACTGGGCCTTTTTATCTCTTTTTTTGAAATCCATTTTTTTCCTATAAATCAGTTGAATTTCACCTCTAAACAATTTCAGTGTAATACTGCATAATATAAGGAGTTGGGTATAAGAACTGTGTTTATTCTGAACTGCATGTGAATTAAATAATTGTTACTTTTGTTCACTTTGGCATCTCAGCATCTCCAGGCTCCAGCACTTGCTCAGCTGCTATGACGCCAGTGAGCCAGTGTTCCTGGGAGAGCGCTATGGCTACGGCCTGGGCACTGGTGGCTACAGCTACGTCACAGGCGGAGGAGGGTGAGTGTGATCCTGGCTTCGTCAAATGAAATCATCTCTCAGGGTCCCTGGGTGATTGGGCTCAGATCCTCAAGTCCCTTATATAACAGATAGCATTTGCATATGACCTCTGCACATTCTCTTATATACTATAAGTCACCTCCACGTTACCTATAATACCTATTGCAGTATAAATGGTTTTATATCATTGTTTGAGGAATGACAATAAAAAAAGAGTTTGTCAACACAAGAGGTTCAAGGAGTTTCTGGAGAGGGAACCTCAACTCAGGTTGGGGTCCTTGCCTAATGACAGAAAAGAATTTCAGCACACACTGGCCACAAACACAGGCAGAGATCTATTCAGAAAAGTAGATACATGTTCAAGGGCGAATGTGGGCCATTTCTAGAGGGAGAGATGTGCTTTTGGGGTCCCTGGCCCTTTGAAGGAAACTTGGTGAAAGGTGGATATGGGAAGGTTTGGGGATGACATCAGCCTGGTAGTCACAAGATGGTTTAGGGTATTCTGGTCATTCTAAGGCTTTTTAGGTTGATCTGGTCTCCATTATCAGACTAATGGATAATGTTGGAAAGACCCCTGTGTTACAGGTTAAAATGTTAAAATCTTAAAATGTTAGATCTCTCTTTGTTTAATCCATTTATTGGTGGGATAATGAACAGTGCACAAGGTAATTACCATAAGTGAATGAATTTTCACTAACTCCAAGATGTATGGATTTCCCAGAAATTTGGGAATAACAGGATTGAGAGGGAGAATGGCCTGGGTAGTAACAGGCTTGGAAAGGTCTATAGGACACTGAATATGTATTAATATTTTTTTGTGCTTCCCTTATATCTCCTTCTTACCACATGCATGTATACATGCTCAGTACATTCATTTAAAAATAATTTGATCTGTGGTTAGTTGAATCTATGAACATGAAACCCACAGAGAGAGAAGGCTGACTGTATTTTGAACACTAAAATTCCTTACCAAAGGCAGAGTTGGGTCTGTGGTGCTGAGGTCTGTATTGACACACAACTGCTCTTTAAATGGTAGAAAAGACCCCACCATAAAGAATGTTTTATCCCTTGAAAAAAATGAAAATACATGTCAAAGTACTTGGTAGATGTATCCCTGTAAAAGTGATAGCTTCCAGGCAGCCAACTACTTTTGATTGTCTCTTTAAATGAAAATAAGGTGACATAACTGAGAGATAAAAGAGGGAAGAGGGAAATTCCCTAATGTATGTGATATACATTCATAAACACATCAAAGTCAATCACTAAGCCAAACTTGAGAAGGAGGGAGGGGGGACGGAATGGGGTGGGAAGCGGGGAAGGGCTAAATGAGTGATACATGCGTATATGCCTCTGCCATCTTTTAATCTATTAAGATGTATGACTACAGTGCACCAGTAAAAATTTTAAAAATCACTTATAGCTTTTAATTTAAAAAATAAGCCATTAGACTTTTAAGTTATTCACATTTAGGAAAAGAATCATGTAGAAGCTTAGACTTAGCAAGTAAACAATATTTGTGTAGGATTTATAAGGTTTTAATAACAGTTAAAAATCAATCCTTTTAAATGAAGCAACCACCTAATCTCTTATGGAGAAAAACTTTAATTTGATTTATATGGGTAAATCAATTGAGCTGTTATTCTTTTTATCATTACTATAGTCTTTATTATAGGGATGTTTAGGAAGAATGTTAACTTGTTATCAACCACAGTCATTTAAATTCATTCAAAGGGTATTTTTAAATGTCCACTATATACTGGTCAGTACTATATATCTAGTGATTATAAAGTTCTGAAGGTAAGCTGGGTGTGGTGTTACATTCCTGTAATCCCAGTACTTGGGTGGCTGAGACAGGAGGATTGCAGGTTTGAGGACAGCCTCAGCAAGTAGTGAAACTCTCATCAAGTTAGTGAGAGCTGTTTCAAAATAAAAATAAACATGACTGAGGGTATAGCTCAGAGGTAAAAATGCTGCTGAGTTCAAACCCCAGTACAGTACATACATATATACAGTTATGATGGTTTTATAATCTCTTAGATTAGAACATTCTGTCTTAGTCTATTTTTTCTGTTTCTATTAAAAATGTCTAAGGCTGAATAACCTATAAAACAATGAGGTTGTTTATCTCCCAGTTTTGGAAGTCCAAAAGCTTGGTGCTGGCATCTGCTCAGCTTTCGTGAGGGCAGGAGTATGTACAAGAGGGAGAGATCAGATATTGAGACAGGAAACAGGAGAGATTGAAGGGTCAGCTTTGCATTTTTCTTAATAACCCACTCTTGTAGGAACCAGCCAGGTTTCTTTAAGAATTAGATTAATATCTTCTGTGGGCAATACCCCCATGAGCGAATCCCTTTCCATTAGGCTCCACCTCTTATAGATCCCACCATCTCTCACCACTGCCACACTGAAGACCAAGCTCCTGGCACATGAACCTTTTAGGGGCATGCTGAAACCACATCAATACCATAGTGGGTTCCTTCTGCAGGATCTCAAGTCATACTGCAGGTATTCGATTTGGTCTAGCTGAGTGGTGGGGGAGGGGGCTGACTTGGGCAGGAGCACTATTCAGCAGTGTCCTGGATCTATCTGATGCCATTAGTAATACCACTTCTTTGGTACCAATTTCCGTTTCAGTCAACATTGTCACTGCTGTAATCTCAAACAACTGGCCACACAACTTAGAGGAAAGAAGATTTATTTGCTCACAGTGTTTGGCAACTTCAGGGTTCAGTCCATGTCAGGCAGGGTCTGTATATTCAGAGCATGGCAGCAAGAAGCAGAGAATAGGGGAGAGCAAGGATTCAGCTCTCACATCACAGAGTTTAGAAACAAGCAAGCAAGCAAGGGGATTCAGAGATCCAAGCACAGTCCCTAAGTCCCCCCAGGGGCCACCCCCAGTGACCCACCTTCTCCAGCCACTGACCACCTAGTCAATCCATCAAAATGGATGTATCCACTGATGAGATTACAGCTCATGACTACATCAGCTCTGATCATTAATACATGAGCTCTTCAAGGGATATTCTATAACCATAACAAGAACAAAGCCCATTTTCTCATCCAGGACCACAGGCTCCTCAGTGTTGGCAGAGGCTGTTAACCGTTCCAGCCTCATCTGTCTGCACCCTCAGCCTAAGTAAGTCATGTGAAACTTGTTGCAATTTCCTAGAAACACTTTTTCTCCTCTTTCCCCCCAAATATAGAATCTACTGGTATCTACAAAGCAGTGCTTTAAAAAAAATTTTGTTCTGGCCAATTTCTCCTTATTATGGATTCAATATAAACCATCATTTATTTACTTCTGAAAATCTGCAGAGCATCCTAGCCCCTCAAATCTGGGTTTAATGCCTGTCTCTAATGTACTTTCATAGCATATTATGCAAACCATTATCATTTAATTGCCCATTTACTTTCCTATTTTCTACTTAAATTATGAATTATTTGCAGGCAGCACCTGTGTTTATTTCTTATTAAATCCCTACTATGGAATGTAGGGACTCATTTTTTCAAGGTACAGTGAATAACTGAATAAACAAATACATGAACAGTGGGCATTTACATGACTGATATGACCCACATAATGGTTTCTTTTTGAAAGTTCCTTTCTAAAGATGCAGAAACATTCTTCATGAGGTTGTCTCTTCTGTCAACCTTAAAAAAAGTTACAAGCCAGATGTGGTGGCTCATGCCTGTAATCACAGTACTTGGGAGGTTGAGATAGGAGGATTGTAGGTTCGTGGCCAGCTTCAGTAACTTAGGGAAGCCCTCTGCAACTTAGTGAGATCCTATTTCAAAATAAAAGTAAGATAGGACTGAGGGTGTAGCTCAGAGGTAGAATTCCCTGTATTCAATCTCTAGTACCATCACCAAAAAATAAAAAAAATTACAGCCCTATAATATGGAATAGTTTTTCCAGTATTACAGTGAGATTTTCTAGTGATCTAGCTGGAGAACTAGTGTTTTTTTTTTTAAAGGAAGTCAGGATTGGTGGCTTGTAAAGCCCATTCATAGACCATAGCTAGCATTTTATTTGTTTGTTTCTTTGGTTTTTGGGTGGTACTGGGGTTCCTGGAAGCCCTCCTACCTCCGGGCTACACTCCCAGACCTATTTTTTACATTTTTATTTGGAAACAGGGTCTCCTAAGCCAGCGCACGCAGCTGGCTTCGAACCTGCGCGATCCTCCTGTTTCTGCCTCCCAAGCGCAGGGATTACAAGAGTGTGCCACCACGCCTGGCGCTAGCATTTTAAAATAATGAAATACAGGGTAGACTAGAATACAATAGAAAGTATCAAAGTATGTCAAATGTCATTAGGGTAAGTATTGTTTTACAAAAGGTTTGTTTCCATTTTATTCACACATGTACCTGTGTACAGAAACAAAACACACACACACACACACACACACACACACACACACACACACACACTGCAATGTGGAGTGTTTTCTAGTTTTCTGAATGGGTTGCAGTCATAAAAGTTCCTGAAAACTACAGCTTTGAATCCTCCTTCTGAAGCTCCACTTGGCAGAGCTAAGTCAAAAGTGTAGAGATGAGTGATTTATGTGCAGGTGTTCCATGTTTTTTGAAAGTGAGACCTTTGCACTGTTTGAATATGAGTGTCTGTTTTTTACTTTGTTGCTTGGGTATCTGGAGAAAATGAGTTGGAAGGACATTTTCTTTTTGGAGCATGTTTATTCATCTGCATGAGTTTGAGTAGAAAGCTGTGCTTGGGGTTTCATTAGCCTCTTGGGGTGAATGACTGCACAGGATGGGAGACAGTGCTCTTGGAAGAAGCCTCTGTTAGTGTTGCCCACAGACACAGCCATGACCCATCCATCTGCTAGAGACTGGGAAGGGCAGGCCTGTTTCTGATGTACATTATTTTCTGAATATGTTCTCCTGTATCTATAGACATTATCTCGGGCAAGGCTGACTTCCCATTTCAGTTCTTCCTATTAAATAGTAAAGGCAATGAAATTATTAATGTTATAGCCTTTCAACATCTTTTTAATATTTAAGAATTAGTGGATAGAGAAGACACGTGTTCTTTTCTATCACAATATGATTGGTCATTTTCCATTCTGGGAGGCAACTTTATTTAGAAAAAACACATGAGTGTACTAATAACCAAATGTTCTTTTTCTTTCTATTTTTATTTTTTATTTTTCTTCCTGGGGATGGAACCCAGGAAGATTCTACCTCCGAACTACATCCCTGGTCCTATTTTTAGCCTTTATATTTTTTGAAACAGGGTCTCACTGAGTTGCTAAGGGCCTCTCTAAGTAGCTGAGGCTGTCCACAAACCGTGATCCTCCGGTCTCTGCCTCCTGAATGCTGGGATTACAAGTGTGCACCACCATGCCTGGCCCAAATGTTATTAAAGGCCCATGTATGCTTAGTTTATGTGAATAATTAATGTGAAACTGTTCTGTGTGAGTAAGCAAAAGTATAAAGTAATTACTCATAAAGATTTCAGTTACATTCTCTTCCTGTGAAGCTAGTTTTTCAGCAAGCAGACCAAAATTGAAGGCTGCCTGCTTCTTTCTCACTTTAGTAGCAGCTGGCACATGAGAGAAGGAGTTGCCTTGCTCTGCACTGCTGGCATGCCGGGGCTGTTTGTGGAGGCCAGTGCGGGGTTGTGACTCGGCCCAGGGAGGTTTCACTGGTAGACAGCTGACTTTCCAAGAGAAGGACAATTTATGGTGGGTTTTCAAACTTGCAATTTTCCCTTTCTGTTTTTCTTCTTTCTGTACATCTGTACAGTTGCATTTCTTTGTATTATCTTTTTTTTCTCTTTTTTTTTTGGTACTGGGGATTAAATTCAGGGGTGTTCTACCCCTAAGCTCTATACTTCTAGCCCTTTATTTTTTTTTAAATTTTGAAACAGGATCTCACTAAGTTACCAAAGGTCTCACTGAGTTGCTGATGCTAACCTCAAACCTGTGAAGCTCCTCTCTCAGCTTCCCAAGTACTGGGTTTACAGGTGTGTGCCACCATACCTGGCTTTTGTATCTTTTGTTGTTGTTGTTGTTGTTGTTGTTGTTGTTGTTGTACTGGGGATGGAACTCAGGGGCATTCTACGTCTGAGCTACACCCCCAGACCTATTTTTTTTAATCCTTTACTTTAGAATGGGGTCTCACTGAGTTGCAGAGGGCTTCACTAAGTAGCTGAGGCTGTCCGTGAACCACAATCCTCCTGTCCTAGCCTCCCGAATGCTGGGATTATAAGCATGCGCCATCATGCCTAGTGGCTTCTGTATCTTAAGTAAGAAACATCTTTATCCTCCTGCTTATTCCCATCACTGTGTTCTCTGGTTTCTTAGCAAGGACAAAGACTGAGTACACTGCATTGGTGCCTTCTCAGGGCCTGGTCTCAGGTGTTAAACTGCTCTCCACTGAGCCCTGTTGGGTGTGGCATTACGAGTTTTGAATTGAGGGTTGTACTCAAGCTCTTTTTCCTTTTCCTTTTTCCATCAGACTATCTCATTGGTCACTTTCTCCCTCACCAAGATCTTTTCAAAGGCAGCTTCCTTCTTGTTTGGTCCATTGAGCTTTTATTGAGTGACTATTTCACATGTGCAAGGTTTTATGATTGGATCTGAGAATATGAGCTTGAATTTTAGATAGTTTTGCCTTTAAGAAAGTCTTTGATGACTGAGAATGAACTTTTGCACTGTATTAGTCCCTTTAGCCCTGATAGCTTGTGGGTTGTTCATGATTTGAAAAAATTTATTACCGTCATAGGACTAGAAGGGAAGCTGGAAGTCAATCTGTATTTTCTTTTTCTTTTTGTTTTTTTTGGTGGTACTGGGGTTCCTGGAAGCCCTTCTACCTCCGGGCTACACTCCCAGACCTTTTATATTTTTGAGACAGGGTTTCTTAAACCAGCACGGCTGGCTACAAAACTGCGCGATCCTCCTGTCTTCCCCTTCCAAGTGTGGGGATTACAAGCGTGCGCCACCACGCCGGCCAAGTCAATCTGTATTTTAAAAAGAGAGCCAGGCATGGTGCCACATGCTTGTAATCTCAGTACTTGAGGAGCTGAGACAGGAGGATTGCAGGTTTGAATACAGCTTCAGCAACTTAGTGATGTTCTCAGTAACTTAGTAAGACTTGATTTAAAAAAAAAATTAAAAGACGGCGTGGTGGCGCACGCTTGTAATCCCAGTGCTTGGGAGCTGAGACAGGAGGATCACATAGGCTCGAAGCCAGCCTAAGCTAATTAGTGAGGCTCTCAGCAACTTAGTGAGACCCTGTTTCCAAATAAAGTATAAAATAGGTCTGGGAGTATAGCCTGGAGGTAGAAAAAGCCTCTGGGTTCCACCCCCAATACCATAAATAAATAAATAAATAAATAAATAAATAAATAAATAAATAAGAGCTGGGTGTGGTGGCGCACACTTGTAATTGCAGCATTTGAGAGGCTGAGACAGGAGGATCATAGTTCATGGGTAGCCTCAGATACTTAGTGAGGCCCTTTGCAACTCAGTGAGACCCTGTTTCAAAAAAATAAAAAGAATAAAAAATAGGACTGGTAGTGTAGCTCAGAGGTAGAATGCCCCTGGGCCATCCTCAGTACTGCAAATAAAATAAAATAAAATAAAATAAAGTAAAATAGTTCTAGGGGTGTAGCCCAGAGGTAGAAGGCTCCTGGGTTCTATTTCCAGTACCATGAAGAAAGAAAGGAAAGGAAAGGAAAGAAAGAAAGAGAGAAAGAAAGAAAAGAAAGAAAATTTATTGTGGAACTTGGTACCCACGTGTTAGAAAGGTCCAGAGAAATGAAAAAGCAGGTCTTTTTAGCTAGTTATCGGTGACTATAGAAGGCTGCTACTGCTCCTAAGGCTGGAGGAGCAGAAAGTACTGTAGCTTGCTATAGTTGCAGATACCACTGAGGCATAACCCTGCACAGGGGCCAGGCCTGGGGACTTTGCAGAGAACACCAGGGCCCAAAGCAGATGGTCTTCCCTGGTATTGGCCCCATTGTTGCCAAATGAAACCAAGACTCAGCTGGCAAGGTAGGATGTAAAAGGTTGTTTCAGAGTGTCTGTCCAGCCTCCTGCAGCACAGAGAACACAGGAAGACTAGAATGGCTTGAGTTCCACCAGAAAGTTCCACATTCTGTCTGTCTCCCTCAGTCACCTTGAGAAAGCTTCTGTAGACTAGAATCACTTGTACAATGGATATATTTTTTCCAGTTACATTTTATCTCCTTGTCAGTCATGACATCCATGAGTAAGACACATAGTATTTCTGAGTTTATCTATCTGATGGAACATGTTGGCAGACTTTGTTATTGATCTTATTGAGGATTTTGAAACTAGTTCTAAAATGTCTAGTTCTAGTTCTAGTTTTCAAAATGTCATGTTAGAAGAACATTGCAGAGTATTAGTTTGTAGGAGATACATATAAAATTACCTGTTAGGTAGAAAAATATCTCTCAAAACTGATTTTGCTTTCATAATAAAAAACATTTTCTTCAGAGTAAGTACTAGGGTGTCTTTTACCTTTCTCAGTGGTGAGGCCTCTGAAGCATAGTTCTCTGTTGAGATCCATGGGCTATGTGGCTCTAAGCCTGTTCTCTGTCTTCTCTGGCTCCCACTAGCATGGTCTTCAGCAGAGAAGCCATCAGGAGACTTCTCACCAGCAAGTGCCGATGCTACAGCAATGACGCGCCTGACGACATGGTCCTGGGCATGTGCTTCAGTGGGTTGGGTGTCCCTGTGACGCACAGTCCCCTCTTCCATCAGGTGAGAAAATGGTTTTACTCCTACTTGGAGGGAAGGCAGAGTTTCCTTATCAACTTCAGGATTTTCTTTCCTTCTCATATTTTGGAAATAATCTTAAGATATATGTCAACAGGCTCCAGGGGACATTCCTAACAGGCCTTCTATCCTTGGTGTCCATCATGAAGATGGAAGGCAAATATTTCTACAAAACCAAATGGTATTGGACCAGTGTTCTTGCATATAGGTCTATAGGTCTTCCCCGTGTGTGTGTGTGTGTGTGTGTGTGTGTGTGTGTGTGTGTGTGTGTGTGTCTGTCTGTCTGTCTGTCTCTCACTTTAAAAACTGATGACATTTAAAAGTTATTGGATGCTACCTAGAAATAGATATGACTGACCTAATGTTGCCTTACTGACCATCAAGTGCATATAATTCTACACCATTCTGTTTTTACACTGTATGTCTGACAGTATTTAGCTCTCTTTCTGTTTGGTAACTGTTAAACTGAGTGAGTAAAATCATTGAATGTCTATATGGTATCTTATATATTTTACAGGTTATAGAGGAGAAGAGAAGAAATGATGTTTACCAGAGATGATTAATGGTCACAGGTTCATCCTGTGCATTTGGGGTTTGGCAGAAAAGTCCTTTGAATTACTTGTAGCACTGAATTATTATTATTATTATTATTATTATTATTATTATTATTATTATTATTATGTGGTACTGGGGTTCCTGGAAGCCCTTCTACCTCCGGACTACACTCCCAGACCTATTTTTTACATTTTTATTTGGAAACAGGGTCTCCTAAGCCAGTGCACGCGGCTGGCTTCGAACCTGCACGATTCTCCTGTCTCTGCCTCCCAAGCACGGGGATTACAAGCGTGCGCCACCACGCCCGGCCACACTGCATTATTTTTTGAATCAAGTCAGTGAACATCCTTCTATTCTGAGAATAATAGAAGCTAGACATAAACTAAAAATATGATACACACCCATCTAATGTACTTCTTCAAGAAATGCATTTTTTTGTAATTTTAATATAAATGCATGCATATCTTAAGTGGCCTCCCTTATGTTGAATAATAGTCTTCATACTTTATTTGGTAACCAGTGGCAAAGGCTATCATAGCACTATAGAAAATGAACACGATAGATATAGCCCTAAAGAAAACAACTTGAACAAGGCAGAGAAAGGGTTCACTTTGTCAGGAAAGCAGAGTCCGTGTCTGTGTCCTAGAGTTAGGAAGGGAGGATAGAAACAGACCTTTATGAGAAACCACTGACCTAATGCCCTGACCTGAAAGCACTTGTCCATTTGTTAAGACCTTGAGAGGTTGCACTCATTTTAAACTTGTGTGTTGTCTGATGACTTAGAAAAGCAAGTTCCTCTGTTGCTTCCTCTCCTGTTCTGTCTCATGAAGTTTCACACTTAGCAAAGAAAGGTTAATTAAAACTGTCACTGTATAGGGAAGTAATTTATCAAGGTTAGCGTGAGAGGTCTTAGATTTTTATAGTGGCCCTTCTCTCTTAGAGGAGAGCACATTATTAAATAAAATGATAAGGAGAAAGCAGAGAAGCAAAAGAATCTAAGCCTTAAGCAAAAGTCTTTTGAAGGTAATTCAAATAAATTTAAAAAACCCTGCTTGTTGTTTCCCACACTTTAACACTCATTATTTCTCTAACTCACATAATAAAATTTAAGCTTTTCCAAGCTCATAAAATATGTTTGAAGGCTATCCTCCCCAAAAGATAGTGCTGTGTCTTCCAATTCTTCAGCCTCTTTTGTAATTTGGACGGGGCTTTTCATTTATAATGTTTAACATGGATCCAGGCATAGTATTTGTTCATATTAACAAAGAAATAAGAGGTAAAGGAATAAAAGCTAAGATTCCTGATGAGCCAGAGATAGAAAGACATTTGAAAACAGTCTCAGTGGCAGTGTAACGTAGGCCCTGTGCCCTCCGTGAAGTCACACATTCAGAAGGGGATGCCAAGGAAGGTCTAGTATATACAAAGCTTTATAAAAGCAAAGTATCTGTTTTCTAATTTTAAAAGAAAAGTGTCTGAATATGGGTTTATGTTCTTCCAAAATTATATGCCACTAATGGGTTTGGTGGTATGCAAAGGCCAGTGAATTCTCTGCATAAAAGATAAGTATCAAACTGTACAAAACTATCAAAAATAACCATTTGAGTACTCTGGAAACCAAATGAAGGCTCACAGTAAACTGAAGAACATTCATTTCTGAGAAACTGCTTCACTTTCAGGTAAGAGTAATGGAGTCTGAAGCCTCCTTGCCTGACGCCACAGCCATCCTTAACCCCTCGCTACCCCATCAGCTCAGGGAGAACAGCAGGTTAGCAGTGGCTGGAGTGGACAGCAGCTTTACCACCAGAGGGGAGACTTTATTTGGGAAGGGGAGATGGACACCTATAGATAGGTCAGCTTAAATTGTCAATATTGATAGGAAATAAATAAGGATTACCTGCATCTTTAGTGGTTTTAGGATACAGTCTGACTTAGGGTGAAGGTGTAGTAGCCAGAAATGTAAAACCTAATATCCTCAAAATGAGAGAGTTGTAGCATGGCTAGATAAGCTCGCCACACTTCACTGGCCCACCAGAAAACTGCACTGGGGAGAGTGGAGTGTGTTCGCAGAAAGCAAAAGTCAAGGCATGTTTGAAAACCAGCTGAAAATTTGGATGTGCTTTCCAGCCCACACAGAGGTGAAGCCACACCTATGTTAGCCTCACTACTAAGCTATTCAGGTATAGAAATGACTTGATTCAGGCCAAGTAAAAAACTAAATTAAAAAAAAAAAAAACTAAAACTAATCAGCAGCTATATATCACAGGGAGAAAGATTCCATAGTGTAAGTCCAGGCAAATAAAAAAAGTAATAAAAGTAGACCAGATTTGTGAGTAATAAAAACAGGTCAGATCAATTGATATAATACATAATATAAAATTACTAGCTTCCTTCCACCAAATAATTCTGAGATACACAAAGAGACATACTCAGGGAAAATGCAGTAATTAGAAAAACTCAGAGTGGGGCCTATCTCTACTGTGGGTGAGCTATATAGTATGTAAATCACTCCTCAATACAGTTATAAAAAGAAGTGTATGTCTAAGAAGTACAATTTTAATCTCTGTTGTTCTTTCAGTATACTCTAAAGAGACGTGAGAAGGTTAAGTTTTGTCTGGTTTATGTTCTCATACTGTTAAAGCGTTCTCTTTTCTATGTTCCACATTAAGTCTTTTCCCACCACTGTCCCAGCCTGTTTGGGATTTCCTTTCAGCACTATAGGCACAGAGGTGTGATTATTAGAGGATGCATAGACTTCCATTTTTCTAGTTTTGTCTTATTCTTTTCCATGATCTCATATATTGAAAATGACTGGCACATTCTAACACTTAATAGGCCAGCTCTCCACATGATACATGGGTTCACTGAGATGCAGTTAATCCCAGTAACATAGAAGAAAAATTTAGTGATGTCTCTCCTGTTAGATGCATAAGTATCTCCAGCAGTTCATTTTCCCATGTGAAAAACAAGCAAGGATTTGTTTCCATAGCTTTTCCCTCTCTCATCTGGGACTCATCCGAGAACTGAATTGAGAGTGTATGTCTTCTTAGTTTTCTTTCCTGCCAGAAAACTCTCAAAGGGCTTTACAAAATAAACATCATATGACATATGAATTCCTTCAACTAATATTCAAACTTTCCCAATTCAATTAGACTATATATTCCAGCATGTTTTTTTTTTATCGGTTCCATAGTCTTTCCTCTTAAAATTCTTTTCTTAGATTTTTAACTCCACAAACATTTAGATTTACATTTTTAAAGGCAATGTAGTGCCTTTTTTAAAAAAAGGGAATGTAATAACAATTGCAAGAGTTCTTCCCCTGCATTATTTTGAACCTTTCCTTACAGATACTGTTTGATTACTCATCTGAGCAGTGTATTTGTACCAATGAGGCCAGGGTGGTTAAGGCATTGTTGGGGTGTGGATGGTACAGTGGCCCAGGGACAGAAAGCATGTGTCCAGTGGAACCTTGGATGGGAGGCAGGTACCACATCTGCTAGACACATTACTGCTGTGAACTCCAGTGTCCTTTTCCCAGTAGTATTCTTCCCATCTCACATGGTTGGAGGATTAAATGAGATACAATTTAGCAAAGGTATTCTACATACCATTTAAGTTTATATAAGTATTCATATGAAAAAATGTAAGCAAATTGCAATGAAATACTGGCCTAGAAAAGACTTGCTTTTAAAGTTTATTGTATCTAATATCGATAACCCAAAGAATTACTATATAGAACAAATGAGCCATATAAATTTATAAACAAATAAGGAACATTGAGAGAAGATAAAAGTTTGCTTGCTTAGAGCAAACAGAATTGTATCTGGTTTCAGTTTGTTTCTGCCACTGTAGGTTATATTTTCAGTCTTACCATTCCAGGATATATCTAATTCTGCTTACATTTGTTTTCTAAGTTCTAGAGAATTTTGAAATGACGATAATACAAACATTTTTAGGTCCTCTTGCAAACTGTTTTTGGTTACTCACAATTTTCCTTCACATTTCTAAACCAGAATTAAATAGCCTTTCTCTTGATGAGTGCCGTATTTCCTTTTTTGAAATACATCACCTGGTTATGGTAGAGAAATTGTTAGGCTGGAGACCCTGAGAACTCCTTACTCAGCCTCACAACTAACCTGTGTATGGCAGGGTTTCTTGAGAGGGACCTGGGGAATACTTTTTCTGCCTTTTTTCAGAAGTCATAAGATTAAATGACTTACCAAGCAAAACTTTTTGTATTTATTACCATGCTTGAGAAACCTCCCAGAGGCAAGACTGTAACATGCAAGCAAAAAGCAAAGCACTGGGGATTCTAAAGTAATTGAAGGCACAAAAGCAAGGAGCCTGGAGTTAGAAGGAAGATAGTAGAAAAGATTTTCCTTTTTTCTTTTTGATTCCCATAACCAGTATCAAATACTGAAGCAAAGCAGTTGCTTTATAAATTCAGATCTTATTTTGAAAGAATTGTCTTTGATTGACAAGAGAGCCTAATTTTCTGTTCTCCATGCAGGCTCGGCCAGTAGATTACCCTAAGGAGTACCTTTCTCATCAAGTTCCTATATCATTCCACAAACACTGGAACATCGATCCAGTAAAGGTGTATTTCACGTGGTTGGCACCCAGTGAGGAAGACAAAGCCTCGCAGGAGACACGGCAAAGCTTCAGAGAAGAGTTATGAAACATGGTGGCTGGTGAGCACAGTTTGAGCAGGAAACAGATGGCATCACCCCACTGAGCTGTGCTTGTACTGTTTGCATGTGCCACGTGGCATTGGACATTTCCTGACTTTAGTTGGAAATAATGTATATGGTATTTTTTGATGGAGGAAGAAAAGGAGTTATAAAAGAAACCAATTTTTTCTTTCTGGGAAAAATTACTTGTTTTTGACTTAACATAGTTATTGTAACACAGTGATTACTGTGCATTTTTCAAGCTGTGATATGGCAGCTTTATTACTGTCACAGGAAAAGAAATGGTACCAGAAGTCCCTTTCCTGTTTTTTCTCTTCATTATAACAAGTTTCAGTTGGGCATGAGATTGAAGAGACGTGATTATCATTCTGTATAAAAGAAGAGTGAATGTCCTTTGACATGGGTATTGCCAATGGTATGAACTTTTAAACCATATTATGGATGATGAAAATTAGTTCCTAGGAACGCAGTAGGAAGGATGTTGTATTAAAGATCAGTCATAAAACGTCATGAAAGTCTAAATATGAAAATCCCGTGTGGTCTGTATAGTCAGATTGTTATGTTTTATCTATTCCTTTGCTGTTTGTGCCTCATAAAAAGAGAATGTGAGGTCTTCTGCCAGCGCTTCCTGTTTCTTTAGAAGTTCACTTGTGTGCTGTCTCCCCCGAAGGCCCATCTTTACGGCCACTTGTCACAGATGTACTGGATGCTGCCAGAAAAGCATCCCCAGATGTTAAAAACAGTGTTGTGTTTCATTCAAGTCAGCAAGCTTCACACGAGTCTCAGGAAGTCAGTTATGTCTGGGCCTGATAGTTTACTCTTGTTTTTCTTTAAATGTTACTTAATGATTCTCTTCTGGCTCAAAATAAACACTCCTGACCCCAACCACTACACCAATATGTCCTCCTAGAAGGACAGCATGGTGATTTGGCAATTTCTCTGAGTTCTTAAAGAATAAAATTTGAATATTACATTTTGAAGCAGTCTTGATTTTCAAATCATATCTATATAGTAATTTAACACAGTCAGTATTAATGTATAAAAAGTACTGAATGTTTTCATGTTTTAATTATATAATTCCATTTTGTAAAAGTATTTGCATAAGATTTGATTTTAATATATGTTCACCTAATTTTAGTAGAGTAGAACATCTTCTTTACTTTTTAGATAACTACTATTCATTTACTTTGTCTATAATGCTTTTTATATCCAAGCACAGGGTTTTAAAGCCATACCACCAAAAGTACCCATGTGTATGTATGCATTAAAATATATTTTTCATGTAGCTTAGATATGACTCATTCCATAATGATGCAATAGTATTTGCCATTTTTCTAGATTAGCAAGTACCAGAACTAGTGTGTTGCAGTCCTGGTATCTGCCTCAGTTTTGTGCAAATGAACTTTGTGACTCATCCCAGGAATGGGTCAGGGACAGTCAGCTGGATGAGGGGCACTATGAGGATTTCTAGACTGACTGAGCTATTTGATGCCTCAGCACCGTTGTCTTTATGGTGGAACCGTCACTGCTGCCACAGCCCTCTCCTCCATGTCCTCTGCAGTAGTGCCGCTGGAGGGCCCTGGCTGCCTATGCCAGTGGAGGAAAGTCGCCAGCTCGTCCCCTCTCAACCTCCCCACACATACTACTTGTCTCCACCCAGGGAACTTTCATTCGACGACGGGTGAATCCAGCATATCTTTTCTGTGAAAATCCGTGTCAAGCTTTCTTCTGTTATGATCAGTGCCTTCTACTGATACTGGAGAACCTCCTCTGGTACTTTTAGGTGTTTGTTAATTATGTTTACTTTTTTTGGAACTATGTGAGCCTAACCACAAATAAAACATCTTTGCCTAAGTTCTGGTTTCCCAAATGTTGTATTTGTTAGTTCAGACTAGAATGATGGTAAGAAAGGGCATGGGGAAAAGGAATTAATGAAGCCAGGGGAAAAAGTTGACACCTCTATCTATTTATCTATCTATCCATCTATCTATCTATCTATCTATCTATCTATCTATCTATCTATCTATCTATCTATCTATCTGTTGGTACAGGGAATTGAACTCGAGGCCATTCTACCTCCAAGCTATACCCCTGCCCCATTTTATTTTGAAATAGGGTTTCACTAAGCAGTGGAGGTTGGGCTCAAACCTGTGATTCTCCTGTCTCAGCCTCCTAATTACTGGGATTACAGGTGTGTGCCACCACACCTTGTTGATAAATATTTGCTGGTTTTTAGAGAAAACCAACAGAAGTAGAAAATACAGACTCTAAAGCTACTTTGCTTTATTATATAACCAAGTGATCCTTGTATAGTTCATATTGAGAGCTCAGTTTTGAGTCTGAGCTTTCCAGGACAGATACTGCCCTCTTCACATTTCTTTTGCCTTTAAAATGGGGACTTTTTTAACTGCCTATTTTTATCCTAAGCAAATAAACCTCAAGGACTTATATATGGAATAACTGGAAGGTCATTTTTACTTTTAAGCTATTTCTGATGATATAGCCAAAATAAGAATTTTTATATCTTACAGCTAAACCAGAAATCCAGAAGCAAAAATAATCTTTCAGGAATGCTTGAGAACATAGAACAATGTCATGCGAGGCTGTGAGTGATGCTGTGCCTGGGCACATAAGTATCAGCCCTCTCTGACCTTCCCAGTTTATTGAAAACCTTTAGCATGTCCACATCCATATACTTTGTAATTGCTTATGTGTGTATATTCCCTTAAAAATGAACAGTAGCATAGAAATTTGTAAGAATGTTTCTGCTGTCTTCCATTCATGATCAGAAATATAATTTCTGTGGACTAAAATCACTCAGTTGATTCATCCAGCAACTGTTTAAGACACTATGTGCATGGCAGATATTCAAGGACTTCCCCTAGCTGTCATACTCATAACTCCATCCCTGCAGTCTTTGAATGCTTCACACATAGTACAGGTTATTACTTTACATTCCCAGGCCTCGCCTTCTCTGAACATGTCACTTGCAAAATGTGTGCAGTTACGAGTCCTATCTATAAAGTGAAGAGTTTGTTTCTGGTGCTAATTTAGCTTTTATTTCCTTTTTAAAGGCACTCGTATTCTAAGAGCAGAGAGGGAGAAGAGACAGTAATGAACAAGTGGGTTTCTGATAACAATTATGCTGTAAAGGAACTCGGAACAGAGTATTGTAAGATGTGTGCAGTGCTTGGGAACTACTTTGGAGGGAGTGTTCAGAGAGGTCCTGTCTTGGGATGACTAAAGGAATCAGGAATGCTGGGCAGTGATCTAAGCACAGAGAATACTCAGCAGCAGGCAAAGCAAAGTCCCTACCCTTACAGATCTTATATTCAAGCAGAAATTGAGAGTCAATAAACAAAACAAAGTATATAGCATGTTAGAGAGTGATGAATGCTATAGAGAAAAATCTGAAAAGGAGGGAATGCATGTTTGCCTGCCAAAAGAGGGTATTCTGGGAGGGCATCCCTCAAAGGTCATTCAAGCAGAGACCTCAAGGGAGGGTGGAGCCCTGTGGAGTAACTGGGAGGGGTGCTCCAGGGAGCAGGGGCCACAAGACCAACAGTGGCTGGGAAGGGCTGTGCTTGGAATGCCAGGGCAGCACGAGGAGGCCCGTGTGGCTGGAGCCCAGTGAGTGAGGAGAGCGGTGGGAAATGAGGCCAGAGAATGGCCTGGGCCAAGCATAGTGGCTTAATTAGCCACTCTGAGGACTGTGGCTTTTACACTGAGATGGGAAGCTCGTTGGAGGGTTGGAAGGGAGGAGTGAAATGACCTGGTTTAATATTTTAGGGTTCACTTTGATGGGGAGATTATTTGCCACAGAGATTCCGACTAAGGAAAGTCCTAAGTATCTTAAATTTAAAAATGTCCAAACTGGGCTAGGGGTATAGCTCAGCAGCAGAGTGCATGCCAGGCAAGCACAAGGAGGAAAAAAATGCCCTAGATTTGAGGATCATTCCTCTAGAGTTTGCAGTGTGTTCTCACTTTCATTATCTTGACTAAATTTCTCTACAACCCAGTGCCATGTACAAATGAGGGAACAGGCCCAAGAAGGCTAGAGTGACTTCACGCTAGCCTGTATTAGGCACTTTCAAGGTCGCTATAGCCTATATTAGGCACAGCTAAAATTTATATCCAGGTTGTCAACTCCTCATGCTCTTTCTATCACACTGCTGATATCATCAGTGGGATCTCCTTTCCTGTCAGTGTGCCACTGATGTACAGGCATTTTGGTGGATTTATTTTCTATGAAAACATACATATTACCTCTGGTATTTTTTATTCAGCATTGACTCCATGGTCTGTCACCTTAACTGCCTTTTTTTTTTTCTTTTTTTGTGGTAATGGGGATTGAACCCAGCTATGTTCTACCTCTGAGCCATAACCCCAACACTATTTTGGGGGGGGGGTTGAAATAGTGTCTTGCCAATTTGCTGAGGGCTTTGCTCAGTTGCTGAGGCTGGCCTCAAATCTGTGATCTAAGTGTCTCAGACTCCCAGTTACTGGTAACCATGCTTAGCCCCTCTTATCTTTAGACTGTATTACTCTGCCACAAAAAAATATATATATCCTTAAGTTCAGTTGTGTTCTGGCCTAAGTAGTGGCCCAAATCTGCTTTTTAGCTTCACTTTCTTCAGCCTTAATTTTTAAAAAATCAAACTGTCAAATTTCTATTTCATCTTTTGGCAACTCTAAACTTGGTATGGTCCCCTATTAAATGATCTTACTGGACAACTATTACATCTCATCAACATAACTAAATTATGAGGACAAAGAACATTAGTCAGTGTTAATCTATGACTATGCACTTAAAATGTAGGCAAGCATGCCGTGCGTGGTGGCACACGCTTGTAATCTCCGCGCTTGGGAGGTGGAAACAGGAAGATCACGCAGGTTTGAAGCCAGCCACGCTGGCTTAAGAGACCCTGTCTCCAAATAAAAAAATTTATAAAATAGGTCTGGGAGTGTAGCCCGGAAGTAGAAGGGTTTCCAGGAACCCCAGCACCACCAAAAAAAAAAAAAAAAAAAAAAAAAAAATATATATATATATATATATATATATATATATATATATATATATATATATGCAAGCATTTTGGAAGTAACTCCTTACGTTGACATTGCATTTGTTGTTGTTGTTGTTGTTGTTGTTGTTTGGTACTGAGGACTGAGTCCCAGAGCATCCTACCTCTCAGCTATACACCCAGCCTCCCAAGGACTAGGATTATAGGTATGTGCCACCACACCCAGCTTCAGTAGTTTAAATACAGAGTAAATTGCAGTAATAATGGGGGTTGTAAAAATTGTTATTTTAAGGACAAATTGTCAAGAACTTTCAAATAGTTAAAGTATGAAATTAAAAGGTAATATGATTACAAGAAAGTGACTAAAAAATTTAGGATGAAAATTACATCCTTTTGAGCTACAAATATACATACAACTTAATAACAAAAGACATGCAGAAATAAACACATATTAAAATTAAAACTCTAAATGATAATAACTTTAAGTCTGCATCTGATAATATTCACCAAGCATCATCTTCAGTCATAGCATTAGCTTCAATTTCCAGGGGCTTCAGTGAAATTGAATTATCTCCATTGGCCAAATCTTTATGTCTAGAAGCCAAATTACCTTATTCAGCTCCTATTAGGAAGAAAGGGAAGAATGATAGTAGGTGGTATCATCACTATCAAAGGTATTTTATACATAGCAGAAATAGCCAAAAAATATCTTGTTAAAAATAGTTACCTCCGGGTGTGGTGGCACACGCTTGTAATCATCGCGCTTGTAAGGTGGAGACAGGAGGATCGCGCAGGTTTGAAGCCAGCCACACTGGCTTAAGAGACCCTGTTTCCAATTAAAAAATAAAAATAAAAAAGTATGAAATAGGTCTGGGAGTGTAGCCCAGAGGTAGAAAGGCTTCCAGGAACCCCAGTACCACCACCACCAAAAAAAAAAAAAAAAAAATTGTTCCCTAAACTCCTTTTTATGGCCTACAAGTGCCTGTATGATCTGGCTTGGTGTGGTCTTTAGTTCCGTGCATTCTTTTCCCCCTCCCACCTTTTACTTTGTATGTGTGTGATACTGGGGATTCAACCCGAGACCTCACACATGCTCGGCAACTACTCTACCACTGAGCTACAGTCCCAGTTCCATTTATTTATTTGTTTGTTTGTTTGTTTATTTTTAGAAAAGTTCTTGCTAAGTTGCCCAGGCTAGTTTCAAAAATTGTGATCCTCCTGCCTCAGCCTCCTAAGTGCTGGGATTACAGGCATGCAGCCCCATCACACTTGGCCTTCCCACTATTCTTTACTTACACTGTTCTCTGTTCCTCCAATTCAAGATTTTCCCGAGCCAGGCGTGGTGACGCATGCTTGTAATCCCAGCATTAGGGAGGCTGAGACCTGGAGGATCACGGTTCGAGGACATCCTCAGCTACTTAGTGAGGCCCTCTGCAACTCAGTGAGACCCAGTTTCAAAATAAAGAATAAAAAATAGGGCAGGGGCAGGGGGTGTAGCTCGGAGGTCAAATGGCCCTGGGTTCCATCCCCAGACCCGCAAAAAAAAAAAAAAAAAAAAAAAAAAAAAGATTTTCCCTTCTTGGGGCTAAATGACTGGAGGAATCAAAGAAATCTAAGGTAGGGTGTTACAGGCAGAGGGGAATGGCCAATGTGAAGTCCACCACTTGGAACAAGCTCAGGTTTATGAGAAGAGAAAGCAAGCCTTTGTGGTTATTGCCTAGCCGCCATTGTTATTATGAGTCATGGTCCAGGTGATGTCCACCAAGCAGCTGGAAGTGGATGTCTGAAGCTCATTGAAACCAGGGCCAGAGTTGCGGGTGTCATCAGTGTCTTTAAGGCTTGAAAGCCACCAGACTAGAGGAGATGGGCTGAGAAAGCAGCATAGAGAGGGGGAGAGGGACAGCCCCTGAAGGAAGATGAGTCAGCAAGGTGGGCGGGACACTGGGGTGCAGTGTAAGGGAAGCCCAGGACAGTGGGCTGTTTGAGATCCACTAGGTCACAAGTTACCAAGGGGTAATTTATGTATTAGTTTTAGAACAAGGAAAGACATCTTAAGGCAGAATGTGGGGCCCAAGGAGTTTGTGTTTTATGGTGGAAGATTCTGTGTGCGACGAGAATGATTGAGTAGAGAGGAGGGCGTTTGCACTGGCAGTGTTAGATGAGTTAGAATTCACAGCACAGTGTAGAAATCTGTGTTGACAGAAGAATCCACTGTAAAATGAACAGGGTAAGCAGTGAGAAAGATTTTTAGATTTGCCAATATGAACATGTGGGTGTCTATATATCTGATCATTTCTACCAAGTATAAGAATATTATCTGCTGTGAGTTTTTAACGTGTGTGTGTGTGTGTGTGTGTGTGTGTGTGTGTGTTTGCTTGTTATGGAGAACAGCAGCATGAATTATAATAGTGGCAATGACAACCACTTATGTAGTACCTACTATGCTTGGCACTACTCTAAAATAACTCTTTGAAGTGGCCACTATTGTTTTCCCCATGGGGGCAACTGACACAGTGATTCAGTCACCAGCTTGAGGTTGTGTATCCAATTTAACGGCAGAGCTGAGTTACAGTGAACTTGAGCATTTTGGCTCCAGAGTCTAAGCATCCAATCTCTCTGCTCTTTCACCTCTAAAGATCTTGAGTCCCTTCCCAGATTGAGTATATATCTAGATCTAAACATCAGCATATGTAAAATGACTGGGGATCCAAGAGTTTACCATGAAGAAACTATAGAAAAGAGATTACAAAGCAAAATATGACTTTATCCAATAAATTATGAAATCATATGTGATTAAAAAAGAAGAAATCAAATGCTTGAGATTGAATTTTACACATTTGTATCACTTTGGAAAATAATGTCTAGTAAGGAAAAATACACTCATACTCATTAACTTAGCAATTTTCCCCAGCTGTTCACCCTAGTGAACTCTTACATCCACATATCAGGAAGCATCCATAGGAGTGCTCACAGGGCCAGACATTGTTCATCAGAACTGAAACCAGGGCCAACCCATGTGTCCACTGCTTAAAGAACAGGTCAATACATTGTGGCATAATTACCTCGTAGGTGGATTAACCCATTCATGGCTGAATGGACTACTGGGAATGACACAAATCTCTTCCTCTAAGTAGTTTTTGTTGAGTATTTTGGGCACAATTATGAAAGACAGACTAACAGTCATGTCTTTTAAAAAAAGCATAAAGTTAGAGAAGAGTAAACCCAGAATTTAAGATAGTGGTTACCTCCAGAGGAAAGAAAGGGGAATAAGCTAAGTTCTGAGAGAGACACAGGGGGACTCAAAGATAATGGTCATTTCTATTTCTTAAACAGGTTGATGTATAGATAAATATGTAAGTATTCTCTTTCTCTCTCCATATATATACATATATATATGTATATACATATATACATATATATACACACATATATGGAGAGAGATATACATATGCATACATATATACATATATATGCATGTGTATAAACACTATACATGTATGTATGCATGTAGATATGTGAATACATTGTGAATATTAAAATTTGTTCAACATTTAATTTTAATTTAAATAATATTAATGCTGACTTGATTTAATTTTTTAAAATCTATTGTGCCTAGATTTATTTCCTATGTAACAATTTATCACATCTTGGTTGAAATTATCATTTCACTTTCTCCCTGTAAATTTTTGGAATCTAATAGCTTTATTTCATTATGCCCTACTTCTGACCAAAATCCCAAGCTGGAAGTATTTCTGTTGATATAACAATCTCAGAAACCTGTGAGTCTCCTTTGAGTGCCAGGGAAATCCATGCCTTTAGGCAAGGGGCTCCTCCACAGGTCTTTGTGATCATAGCATCTCTTTTCCTGGATTCTGCTGGATCACTGAGGAATCTATGAGTTGCACATTTAATCTCTTTAAGGAATGCTTTGTGTGAAAGAATATACTTTTGATCTTCTTCAAGATACTACCTAACGATTGTCCAGATATGTCTTTGAATTTCCCCTCAGTGAATTTCTAACAGTGTATTTCCTAATTTTATTATTTTTCACAATCTAGGTTACCTAAAAATTTCCCAAATTGTCAAGGCCAGGTGTGTGTGGTTGTGTGTGTGTGTGTGTGTGTGTGTGTGTGTGTGTGTGTGTGTATTTGATTGGGATTGAACCCAGGGGCAGTCTACATCTGAGCTCTACCCCAAGACCCTTTTATTTTTATTTTAAAACAGGGTCTTGCTAGGTTTCTGAGAATCTTGCTAAGTTGCTAAGGTTGACCTTGAACCTGCGATCCTCCCATCTCAGCCTCCAAAGTACTGGAATTACAGGTGTGTGCCACAATGCCTGGCATTGTGCTTATGATACAGAATGTTCTCTAAGATGATGTGGGCTTTCTCCCCACCCTCCTTACTTCCTCCTTCACCTTCACCAGCAACACCATTATTTTAATGTCTACCAATAGTTTGTTTAAAGTCATGTAGGCTTTTTCTACCAGATACCTCAAGAATTTTTAAAGCTTCTACCAATTAACCAACTCTAAAGCTACTTTCCCATTTTTAACACTTATGACAATAGCACCTTTCTTCCCAGTACCAAAATATGTATTTATAGCAGTTGCAGAAAATTACCACAGAGCTTGTAGCTTAAAACAACAGAAATTTATCTCTTAGAGATCTGGAGGACAGAAATCTGAAATCACCATCACTGGGCATAAATCAAGGACTTGGCGAGGCAATGCTCCTTGCAGAGCCTTCAGGAGTGGATCTAAATGTTCCTCTCCTCTCTCTGCTCTTGGTGGCTGTAGTTTCAGAGGGTTCTGATCACCGTTACCCCAGCTTCTGTGTCTGTAGTTTCTTTTTCCTGTGTGCAAATCTCGCTCTGCCTCCCTGTAATAAGCAAACATGTAATTGTATTTAGAGCCCACCAGTATAACCTTCCTATCTCTAGATCCTTAATCACATCACATCCACAAAGTCTTTTGTTGTTGTTTTTGTTTGTTTATAGTTCACAGGGTTGGGGGATTAATTTAGACTTTTCTATTTTTGATGGTGGTACTGGAGATTGAACCCAGGGACATTCTATCTCCAAGCTACACCCCTAACCCTTTTTAAATTTTTTGTTTTGAAATAGGTCTTCCTAGGTTGCTGAGAGTCTTGCTGCACTGCTGAGGCCATCACTGAATCTGCAATTCTTCTATCTCAGCCTCATAAGTACTGGGATTGCAAGCATGCACCACCACACCCAGCTACATGTGGACTTTTGTTTTCAGGGGAACAATATCTAGCCTACCATGGGGTGTTTCCCTTGATGATGCAGTTTCAGACACTGACTAACAAACGGGTAAATTGGGGGAGTCTAGAGATGTTGTGCCCATTCATTAATTCATTTATTCATTTGGTAAATGCACTTTGAGCAACTTCATTGGGCCAGGTGTTGTGCTGGACACTGGGTAAACAGTGATGCCCCTAGATCATCCAACTTCAAGAAAAACAGCCCATAGATCTCCCTCCCTCCCTTCCTGCCTTCCTTTCTTCCTTCCTTCCCTCCTTCCTTCCTTCCTTCCTTCCTTCCTTCCTTCCTTCCTTCCTTCCCATCAACACAACTTCATTCTTTAGACAGAAGACATTACAGACCTGCCTTGTGGCTTTCTAGGCTTCTTGGCACACCAGGCTACTAGCCATTTGCAGGCATTTCTGAATCTAGAACTTCTCTCATACTCTCTTCCTTCCTTGCTTCATTCCTACAGGGTGTCTCTTAATCTTCTACTTGGACTGGAGGGTCTTCTGCTTCTTTGTATTGGGGTTAGAATGAGCACTGGATTAAAAGGAACTAGTGTCAGCTTCTGCAGGCAGTCTGGGCAGTTTTGCTCTGTGTCTCTGGGCATCTGTTTTGTAATAAAATGAAGCCATTTGAACTTTAAAATATTATTCTACTGTCTAAATATAAGACCTATAATGTGCATTGTAAACTATTCCCTGTAGGTACAATTTCCACATCTGTCCTCCATTATGAAAAGACCTTAATTTCAAGACTTCAAAATTCTCTAATTAAACTAAATTATCTGCTGTATTAATTTGGAAAATTTTGTCTGATTGAGTTTAATCAATTTAGAATATATTTGACATGGATTCATGAATTCAGAAACACAGAAAAACTCTGTAATAAGACAGCTTTAAGACGGCATTTTTTTTATAGATGCTAAAGTTAACTTTGGCTCACGTGGAACCTACTTCATAAGTATCAATTGTCTTCCAGCTTCTGGAAGGGCAGTGTTGAGCAAAAGCAGACAAGGTTTCTTTCTGTTAGATTTGTAATCTAGATTACAGTTGTAATCAAGAACTACACTAGCAATTATATAATTATAAGCTATCAAAATGTATAACTATAAATCTTGATAAGTGCTGAGGAGTTTTGATTTGAAAATTAAAAAACAATCAGTTACCAGGTAAAGGCATCAGCAGGTAATATTCTAAGAACAAACAGTATGTGCAAAGGCCCCACAGTGGAGGAATTAAGTCTTTCTTAAGCGGAGAAAAGCCAGTATAGCTGGAATGCTCTGGGGTCCCATTTTTCATACCCCTTGTGACTTTCTTTCTTAACTAGTTTTCTTGGTTCTTTGTTCTATTTATTATTCTTTATGAGAGGTTTAAGTCTTATATGTTTCATTTTTTTCATTGTGATTTAAATTCAACTGCTGGGTGTGGAGGCATGCACCTGTAATCCCAGTACTTGGAAGGCTATGACAGAAAAATTGCAGATTCAAGGCCAGCCCCAGAAACTTAGTGTGACCCTCAGTAACTTAGTGAGTTTTGGTTTCAAAATAAAAATGAGAGGTTGAGGGTGCAGCTTGGCGATAGAACACCCCTGGGTTTAATTCCCAGAGCCAAAATACAAACCCAAGCATTAATTTATTATAACAGGGGGTTCTCGAATCAAAGGACTCTAGCTTACTTACTTTGTGCCCTTTACAAGAAGCTTGTGCTAAGAAAAATACTGTACAAGAGCATTAACCTGTGGATCAGCAAGAAAGGTCAACACAGGACTGACCACCTAGTCCTTCCACCCCAAGGAGGCTCTCTCCACTCTCTGCTTGAAAACTCGGCTAATGAAAAAGAGTCCCTTCTTAATATATTTCTGCAATATATAATCTAAAGACTTCTCTGATTTCCAGATTCTAAGGATATATAATATGCTGGATTCAAAAGGGCAGTTTATATACTGCCTCCCAAACGTCAGTGGAGAAGAATTTGAGTTTGTGTTGTTCTTTGGCACATGTGGGCATGATTCATTACCAGCAGGGAAAGGTGGGCCTGAGGGACTCTGGTTCTCTTCTTCCCTCTTCTTACCTGTCCTGGGTGGACCATCTGCTCCCTGTCTGCTGTCAGCTGTTTGGTTCCTTGGGTTTTGTAACCCGTGGTGTGGTGAGATGAGCGAATAGGGCAGAGGCAATGATTTGCTGCCCTTGATCACCTTCAAAGCTCCCCCTCACTGTGGCGGCCTGTGTCCCCTGTGCACCAGCAGACACTGTCGCTTCCTCTATTAAATGGGTTAAGGAGCTCAGAAGTTGGGCTAGGGACATATGAGGATTCCCTCTGTTCTGTGTCTCCACAGAGCCTGGCCAGCACCCTGCCCACACATTGGGCTTATCAGTCAATTTTATATACGACTTTTCCTTTTGGTCTTTATCTACTCTTGGTACCCTGATTTTCAGGAAAGGAATTATCTGTTTTAATCTAAAAGGATTCTGCTTTTCATCTCTTGGTAATTCCCTCTTGCCTTGGAGTGAATAAGATTTACCCATGTTAATTAGAACCAGAATAATTCAGGATATCCCAGATCATAGAGGACTGCCTGTCTCACATCTAGGCTCAATAAATACTCTGGAAGACGGATAAATGAGGGGCTGGGCCATTGGAGCATTTCCCATTTCAGCTGAGCAAAAAAGGAAATAAGAAGAGGCTTGAATTCTACACTGTCAAATGTAAACCCTCAGCCTCCTCAGCCTGAGGCAGGGAGGCTGCAGCAGCAGCAGCATGGCTAGGAGACAGAGGACATTTCTGCTGGCTACAGGTTTCAATTTTGGAGGGCATAGATTTTGTCACCATGTAAAACAGACCAGAAAAGAACTTCTGGGGAAGCTGGGTCATTCTCAATCTCCAACCATAATTCTAATCTTTAACACCCACATGCCCATAACCCAATTTTTGTGTTCCTTAACCTGTTTTGCAGATTACTTTACACATTCTTGGGATTTTGAGAGTTCTCTGTAATAAGTCTGAATTTTGGCCTTTATATTAGTTAGATAAGATGATGAAAATAAAACTCAGTATTTGCATAGGCATTGAGAACTACAGTCTTTATGTTTTTGAATATTTTGGTACCAATCATTCACTAATGCCAAAGTGAAAATTATTATCATATTATTTTATCAAAACAAAGGTAAAATTTCCCCTTATCTGAAGTAATTAATTGATGAAAGTCACTTTAACAAAACATTGATAAAAGGTTTGATTTGGTGTCAAAACAAGGTGTGAATATGTGAAACTTTGTCATTAATTAACCCTAAATTAGGGCTAGACATGGTCAGGAAGATATGGCTTGTATATATTAAAGACTAAATTTTTACCATGGAACACTGCAAAAGTAGGCTTTTGAAGGCAGAACAGAAGCAATGACAATAAATTTTAGTGTATTGTTAAAATGGAGTGGATAAGCCATTTTTCTTATTACAGATTGTTTTTAAAAAATTGTATTGGTGCACTATAGCCATATATCTTAGTGGGGTAAAAGATGGTAGAGGCATACATGCACACATAACTCATTTAACTCTTCCCCAATTCCCTCTCATTCCTTCCCCCTTACCTCCTTCTCATGTTTGGCTTAGTGATTGACTTTGGTATGTTTGTGAATATACATCATGTACCTTATGGAATTTCCCTCTTCCCCTCCCATTACTCCCAGTTAGGTCTTCTTATTTGCTTATCTATAGTTTCTCCTTTGTCTAGAGTTCCTCCAATGACCCATTTTTGCCCTAGCTTCCATGTGTTAGAAAAAGCATCCAATTTCTTACTTTTTGTGACTAATCTCACTTAGCATAATGTTCTCTAGTTCCATCCATTTCCCTGTAAATAACATAATTTTGTTCTTATTTATGGCTAAGTAAATTTTCATTGTATACATATCCAATAGTTTTGTAATCCATTCATCTGTTGATGGACATCTTGCCGGTTCCATAGTTTGTCAGTTGTGAAGTGTGCAGCTATGAATGTAGATATACATACATTAGTTTGATATTTTTGTTTTCATTTTTTTGGGTAGATACCCAGAAGTGATATTTCTGGATCATATGGTAGATTTGTTTCCATTCTTCTGAGAATCCTCCATACTGTTTTACAAAGTGGTTGTAATAATTTGCAATCCCACCAACAATGTATTAGAGTTCCTATTTCCCACATCCTTGCCAGCATTTGTTATTTGTGTTTTGAATGATTGCCATTCAAGATGGGATTAGGTGAAATCTCAGGGTTTTGATTTGCTTCTCTATAATTGCTAATAATGTTGAGCATTTTTTCATATATTTATTGGCTATTTGAATTTCTTCTTTTGTGAAGTGTCTATTTAGTTCACTTGCCCATTTTTTTATTGGGTTATTTGTTTTCTTAGCAGTTTCTTGAGTTCTCTGTATATTCTAGATATTAGTCCTCTATTAGAGGAATACTTGGCAAAATTTATCTCCCATTTTGTTGGCTCTCTTTTGAGGTTCTTGATAGTTTCCTTTCCTTTACAGAAGCTCTTCAGTTTAATGCAATCCCACATAGTGATCTAGTTTTTAGTTTCTTGTGCCTTTGGGGTCTTGTTGAGAAAGTTTTTACCTGTGCCTATGTGTTGAAGTGTTGGACATATGCCCTCTTCAAGGAGTTGCAAGGTCTCTGGTCTGATTTCCAAGTCTTTGATTCATCTTGATTTGACTCTTGTGCAGGGTGAGAAAGTAGGGTTTATTTTCATTTTCTGCATATGGCTAACCAGTTTTACCAATTCTATTTGTTGAAAAGGCTATCTTTTTTTCTAGTGTATGTTTTTTACTCCTTTGTCAAAAATCAATTGGCTGTAAGTGTGCAGATTTCTTTCTGAGTCTTCTATTCTGCTCCATTGGTCTAAGTATCTGTTTTTGTGCCAGTACCATGGCTTTTTGTATAGTTTAAAGTCTGGAATTGTGATGCCTCCTGCATGGTTTTTGTTGCTACTATTTTGGCTATTCTAAGTATTTTGTTTTTCCAAATAAATTTAAGGACTAATTTTCTATGTCTGTAAAAAATGACGTTGGTAATTTAATGGGGATTGTATTGAATCTCTATATCACTTTTGGAAGTGTGGCCATTTTGGTGATGTTTATTCTGCCTATCCAAGAACATGGAAGATCTTTCCATCTCCTAAGGTCTTCAGTTTCTTTTTTCAATGGTTTATAAATTTTTTTGTAGAGCTCTTTTACTTCTTTGGTTAGGCTTATTCCTAGGTATTTGTGTGTGTGTGTGGGGGGGTATCCTAGTGGAAGTGTTTTCTGTTTTCTAAATTTCTTTTTCAGTATATTTATGTTTGGCATACAGGAAAGCTGATTTTTTTTTTTCAGTACTGGGGATAGAACACTGGGGAATTCTTCATTCAAGCAACACCCCAAGCCCAATTTTTATTCTTTATTTTGAAGCCAAGTCTCATTGAGTTGCAAGGCGCCTCACTTAGTATCTGAGGCTGGCTGCAAACCACGACCCTCCGGTCTCAGCCTCCCAAATGCTGGGATTACAAGTGTGCACCACCACACCCAGCTTAGGAAAGCTTATATTTTTAAAGATTGATTTTGTTTCCAGATATTTTGCTGAATTTTTTGATCAGTTTTATAAACTTTTGGTTGAGTTTGTTGAGTCATCTAATTATAGTATCATGTCATCTGTAAATAGGGATAGTTTTAGTTCTTCTGTTTTTATTTGTTTGTACTCCTTTGATTTCCTTTTCTTACTTTATTGGTCTGGCTAGAGTCTTATAGTATACTGGAAAGAAGTAGTGATAATGGATATTTTTTTCTTGTTCCTGTTTTTAGGGGGAATTCTCTATTTTTCCCTATTTAATATAATGTTGGCTGTGGGCCTATTCTATATTGCCTTTATGATGTTGAGGTATGTTCCTTCTATTATGATTCTCTGCTTTTAGCATAAATGGATGTTGGATTTTATTCAGTTTTGCCTTTTCAGCATCTATTGAAATAATCATGTGATTTTTGTCTTTGGTTCTGTTTATGTGATGAATTACATAGACTGATTTTCATATGTTGAACCAGCTTTGCATTCATGGAATGAACCCTACTTGGTCATGTTGTATGATTTTCTTCATGTGGTTTTGAATGTGTGTTGCTAGAATTTTGTTTAGTGTTTGTTTTACGTCTAAGTTCATCAATGATATAGGCCTGTAGTTTTCTTTTCTTGAACTGTCTTTATTTGGTTTTGGTATTAATGTGATGTTGGCTTCATAGAATGTATTTGAGAGTCCTGTTTCTATTTCATGAAATAGGTTGATAAGTATTGGGATTAGAAATTCTATAAAGGTTTTATAAAATTCACTTTGAAAACCATCTGGTACTGGGCTTTTGTTTGACAAAAGGCTCTTTATTGCTGCTTCAATCTCTTTGATTGCTATTGGTTGCTTTAACTTTCTTTTTTTTTTATTGGTGCATTATATTCATACAACTTATTGGGGTAAAAAACTTGTGTGTACAAACATGTACTCATCGCTGATTTAACCCCTACCCAAATACCACCCCATTCCCTCCCCATCCCTCCCTTCCTTGCTTGGCTTAGTGATTGACTTCGATATGTTTAAGTACATTGTGTGCTTTAGAGATTTTTCTCTGCCCCCTCCTTTCTCTTCCTTTAGGTTATCTTGTTTGCTCCTCTTTTCTCCCTAACTCTCACATATTAGGGAAAGCATCTGATTTCTTATTTTTTGTGACTGACTAATCTCACTTAGCATAATGTCCTCCAGTTCCATCCATTTCCCTGAAAATGATGTATTTGAGTTTTTTTTGATGGCTGAGTAAAATTCCATTGTGTACATATCCCACAGTTTTGTAATCCATTCATCTGTTGATGGACATCTTGGCTGTTCATAGTTTGGCTATGGTGAATTGTGCAGCTATGAACATAATTACACATGCATTAGTTTGGTAGTTTGGTTTCTTTTCTTTTGGGTAGATACCCAACAGTGGTATTGCTGGATCAAATGGTAGGTTTGTTCCCATTCTTCTGAGGAGTCTCCATACTGTTTTCCAAAGTGGTTGCACTAATTTGCAATCCCACCAACAATGTTTTAGAGTTTCCACTTCTCCACATCCTCGCCAGCGTCTGTTGTTGATTGTGTTTTGAATGATTGCCATTCTAGTTGGGGTTAGGTGAAATCTCAGGGTAGTTTTGATTTGCATCTCTCTGATTGCCAGTGATGTTGAGCATTTTTTCATGCATTTATTGGCCATTTGAATTTCTTCTTTTGTGAAGTGTCTATTTAGTTCATTTGCCCATTTTGTTATTGGATGCTTTGTTTTCTTAGTGTTGAGTTTCTTGAGTTCTCTGTATATTCTAGATATTAGTCCTCTATCAGAGGGGTAAGTGGCAAAAATCTTCTCCCATTCTGTTGGCTCTCGATTGAGGTTCTTGATAGTTTCCTTTGCTGAACAGAAGCTCTTCAGTTTCATGCAATCCCATGTATTGATTCTCCTTTTAATTTGTTGTGCCTTTGGGGTCTTATTGAGGAAATGTTTGTCTGTGCCTATGTGTTGTAGTGTTGGAACTATGCCCTCTTCAAGGAGCTTCAAAGTCTCTGGTTTAATTTCCAAGTCTTTGATCCATCGTGAGTTGACTTTTGTACAGGGTGAAAAAGTGGGATTAACATCCAATTTTCTGCATATGGTTAACCAGTTTTGCCAACACCATTTGTTGAAGAGGCTATCTTTTTTCCAGTGTATGTTTTTGGCCCCTTTGTCAAAAATCAATTGGCTGAAAGTGTGTGGACTTGTTTCTGGGTCTTCTATTCTGCTCCATTGGTCTATATATCTGTTCTTTTGCCAGTACCATGCTGTTTTTATTACAATGGCTTTGTAGTATAGTTTAAAGTCAGGTATTGTGATTCCTCCTGCATGGTTTTTGTTGCTGAGAACTACCTTGGCTATTCTGGGCTTTTTGTTATTCCAGATAAATTTAAGGACTGATTTTTCTATGTCTGTGAGGAATGATCTTGGTAGTTTAATGGGCATTGCATTAAGTGATCTGTAGATCACTTTTGGGAGGATGGCCATTTTAATGATATTTATTCTGCCAATCCATGAACATGGAAGATCTTTCCATCTTCTAAGATCTTCTTCGATTTCTTTTTTCAGTGTTTTATACTTTTCTTTGTAGAGATCTTTTACCTCCTTGGTCAAGTTTATTCCTAGGTATTTTATTTTTTTGTGGGAGATCCTGAGTGGAAGTGTTTTCTGAATTTCTTTTTCAGTGGATTTATGGTTGGTGTACAGGAAAACTTTTGATTTTTTAAGATTGATTTTGTATCCAGATACTTTGCTGAATTTGTTGATCAGTTCTATCAGCCTTTTGGTTGAGTTTGTTGGGTTTTCTAAATATAGTATCATGTCATCTGCAAATAGTGAAAGCTTAAGTTCTTCTTTTCCTATTTGTACTCCTTTGATTTCCTTTTCTTGCCTTATTGCTCTGGCTAGAGTCTCTAGTACTATATTGAAGAGAAGTGGTGATAGTGGACATCCTTGTCTCGTTCCAGTTTTTAGGGGAAATTCTTGAAGTTTTTCCCCATTTAATATGATGTTGGCAGTGGGCTTATTGTAGATTGCCTTAATAATGTTGAGATATGTTCCTTCTATTCCAATTCTCTGCAGTGTTTTTTTATCATAAATGGATGTTGAATTTTATCAAATGCTTTTTCAGCATCTATTGAGATGATCATGTGGTTTTTGTCTTTGATTCTGTTTATATGATGAATTACATGGATTGATTTTCGTATATTGAACCAGCCTTGCATCCCTGGGATGAACCCTACCTGGTCGTGATGAATGATTTTCTTGATGTGGTTTTGAATACGTGTTGCTAGTATTTTGTTTAATAGTTTTGCATCCAAGTTCATCAGAGATATAGGCCTGTAGTTTTCCTTCCTTGAACTGTCTTTATTTGGTTTGGGTATTAGTGTGATGTTGGCTTCATAGAATGTGTTTGGGAGAGTCCCGGTTTTTTCTATTTCCCGAAATAGTTTGAGTAGTATTGGGATTAGCTCTTCTGTAAAGGTTTTATAGAATTCACTTGAAAAATCATCTGGTCCTGGGCTTTTTTTTGATGGTAAGCTCTTTATTGCTGTTTCAATCTCTTTGATTGTTATTGGTTGGTTTAAGTGTTCTATATCTTCTTGACTCAGTTTAGGAAGGTTGTATTTATCTAGAAAGTTGTCGATTTCTTCCAGATTTTCTATTTTGTTAGAGTATATATTTTCAAAATAGTTCCTGATAATCCTCTAGATTTCTGCACTGTTGGTGGTTATATCTCCTTTTTCATTTCTTATTTTCATAATTTGGATCCATTCTCTCATTCTTTTGGTTAAGGTGGCTAGTTTGTTTATCTATCTTGTTTATTTTTTTTGAGAACCAGCTTTTGGTTTTGTTGATTTTCTGTATTCTTTTTTATTCTCTACTTTATTGATTTCTGCTCTGATTTTAATAATTTTCTGTTTTCTACTGGCATTGGGGTTAGACTGTTCTTGTTTTTCAAGGGCTTTAAGGTGTATCATTAGGTTATATATTTGGTGATTTTCTCTTCTATGTTGGCACTCAGTGCTATAAATTTCCCTCTTAATACTGCCTTCAAGGTGTATTCAGAGGTGTTGATATACTGTATCTTTATTTTTGTTTGTTTCTAGGAATTTCTTGATTTTTACCTCTCACTTCTTCTATGACCCATTCCTCACTCATCAGTGTGATACTCAACCTCCACATGTTTATGTGGTTTCTCTGGGTCTTCTTATATTTGATTTCTAGTTTCATTCCATTATGATCTGAAAAGATGCAGGGGAGCATGTCACATTTTCTGAATTTGCTAGTGCTCACTTTGTGGCCTAGGATGTGATCTATTTTGGGGAAGGTTCTGTGAGCAATCGAGAAAAATGTGAACTCTGCTGTAGTTGGGTGGAATATTCTATATGTGTCTAATAGGTCCACAAGGTTGATGGTGTTTTTAGGTCTGAGGTATCTTTACTGACCTTTTGTCTAGAAGATCGGTCTAATAGTGTGAGAAGGGTATTGAAATCTCCTAATATTATTGTATTGGTACCTATGTGTGACTTAATGTCACAAAAAATTTGCTTTATGAAAGTAACTGCACCTATGTTTGGGGCATAAATGTTGACTATTATTATTTCCTCTTGCTGGATTGTTCCTTCTACTAGTAAAAAAAAAAAAAAAAAAAAAAAAAGATTTGCTTTCTCTTTTTGGATAAGCTTGGGCTTGAAGTCTAACTTGTCTGATATCATGATTGTTATTCCTGCTTGTCTTTGAGTTCCATTGGCATGGATTACCTTGCTCCAGACCTTCACCTTTATTTTGTGACTGTCTTTACTTCTAAGGTGTATTTCTTTTTTTTTTTCATATTTATTTTTAATTGGTGCACTGTATTCATACATCATAGTGGGATACATACTTTTGTAGACATACATGCACACATTGCCCAGTCAGCCCCCACCTGATCCCCACCCCGTTCTCTCCCTATCCCCCCCTCCTATGCTTGGCTTAGTAGTTGACATCTAGTATTATAGCAATTTATCCAAAATTAAAAATGATAATCTCACATAACAGTTTCATTTGTCTGATACCAAGCTTTTGATGACTTAAAGATAACATTTCAATATTTCTTTTTGCTTTCTTTCTTACCAGAGAATCTATTTTTTTCTATTTTTAGGTGAAACTATCATATATTTATATATTTATTTTTCAGAAAAAAAATCTATCCTAATATGGAATATGGACTCTAGGTACCCACAACGATCTTGAAAAAGAACAAAGCTAGAAGATATATATTTTCTGATTTCAAACCATATAAAGCTACAATAATTGAAACAGTGTAGTACTATTCTAAAGGCAGATATATAAACCATTGGAGTTAAATAAAAGCCTAGACCTAAATTCTTCCCTATATTGTCAAGTTATTTTTGACAAGGTTTCCACGAACATTTGGTGGTAGAAATAATAATCTTTTAACTAAATATTGTTGAAAAATAATAATTACATGGAAAAGAATAAAATTGGACCCTTACCTAATCCCATATACAAATATTAACTCAAAATAGATAAAAGACCTAAATATAAATCTTAAGACTATAAACTTTTAGGAGAAAATCTGGGTCATAAAACCTCACAACATTGAAATTGGCAGTGATTTCTTGGTTATGATTTCAATGGCACAGGCAACAGAAGAGTATACAAACTCCCTAAAAAATAAAAAAAAATGTATATCCAAAGACAATGTAAACAGAGTTAACAGTTACTAATAGAATGGGATAAAATATTTCCAAATGCTATATCTGAAGGTATATTAATATCCCAACTAGAAATCCTAAAAATTAACAACAATAAAGGCAAACAATACAATTTAGAGATAGGTAACAGACTAACATAAATAATGAATCTCCACAGATAACCAATCTTAGTTGTCTGTTGGATGGAAAATCTTGTTTCTCTAGTTCTGATGTGTGTTACCTATTTCTTCTTTGTAGTTAAACTCTTTGAGTATTTTCTCTAGTGCTGGTTTTGAAGACATAAATTCCTTCAGTTTCTGTTTGTCATGGAAGCTTCTTATTTCTCCATCTAATTTGATAGAAAGTTTTGCTGGATAGGAAATTTTTGGCTGGAAGTTGTTTTCTTTCAGAATTGGGAATATGTTACTCCAAGCCCTTCTGGCTCTCATAACTTGGTTTGGGAAGTCTGGAGTGATTCTAATTGGTTTGCCTCTGAATGTCACTTGGCCCTTTGTTTTTGTTGCCTTTAAGATTCTCTGCTTGGCTTCCACATTGGTCATTTTGACAATTATGTGGCGTGGGGATCCTCTTCTCCGATCCTGTCTAAAGGGAGTTCTATAAGTTTCCTGGACCTGCGTATAGACCTCTTGCTCTATGTCTGGAAAATTTTCTGCTATTACTTCCTTGAAGAGATTGTTGATCCCTTTGGTTTCACTTTCTTTTCCCTCCTCTATTCCAATTATTCTTAGGTTAGCTATCTTAAAATGGGCCCATATTTCTTCACTATCAGATTCCTGTTGTCGGATATTTTTTCCTAGATTAGAAACTATGCGTTCATTTTTGGAATGATCATCTTCTAAGAGCGAGATTCTGTTCTCCATGTGTTCTAATCGGTTGTTTGTGCTTTGAATTGAGGCCTTTACTTCATTAATTGCATCCTTTATCTCTTTTTGGCTCTCTCTGAGTTCTTTTTGAAGCACCTCTATTATTTCTACAGTTATTTTCCTGATTTGATCTTCTAGAAATCTCTGATTTTCTGTTTTATCGGGTTCTGATGTTGTGGGGTTGTGAGCATTCATTGCTCCAGTATTATTCCTCTTTCCCATGTTTTCAGAAGTTTGTGCCTTTTCTGGGTTCTTCCCTTGGGTCACTATGACTTCACTTAAGGTGTTCTGGATCTCGAGTCAGTAGTATCTCAGACCCCACTACTCCTTTACTGGGTTGTATCACAGAGTCTCCGACCCAGAGAGTTGATAGAGGCTGCTTTAGACTGTGTGGGGTGCCAGGTTGCACGTTCTCCTATGGTGTGATATCATTGCCACCGCCCCTCTCCCACTGGGTCAAGTCCCAGTGAGTACAGTACTGGGATTTCTCCGCTGTGGCCCGCAATTTGACTCACTGTTTTTGAGTACGCAGATGTAGCTGTAGTGAATTCGGTGCTGCTGCCGCCGGTGGCAATATGGCGCCGCTGCTACGCCCTCGGCTGTTGGGCTGGCGTTTTTTTTTTTCTTGGTTTTGATTTCCACTCTGAATACCTGCAGCGTGTGCTGAGCTCAGACACTGGGAGCTTTAGATGTTCTCTGCGCCGAGAAATCCCGCCTGGCTGTTCCGCAGCGGCTCCCTTGGCTTGCTGTGGCCGTCCCGTGAATTCGCCGATGCCGCAGGCAGTATGGCGCTGCTGCCGCGTCTGCCGCGTCCTCGGGCGTGAGGATCTCCTCTGTGGCTCTGTTCTCAGTCCGCTTTCTCTCTGGAGCCTGGTGATTTTTTTTGTTTCTCTGGTGATGTTGTTTTCTGGCTTTGAAAGGCGCTGATTTTGTGGTAATGGATATTTGTTGTTAGCAGGGCTCTTAAGCCCCGCTTTTCTCGGTCGCCATCTTCCCGGAAGTCCTTATTCTTTTCCTAAGGTGTATTTCTTATAGGTAGCAAATAGATAGATTCTGTTTTTAATCCATTTTGCTACCTTATATGTTTTTATGGGGAGTTGAGGCCATTTTTGTTCACTGTGATTACTGAGAGATGATTTTTAATTCCTAACAGTTTGAGTTTTAACTTCTGTTTGAGGTAGTGTTTGTTCTTCTTTGTTTAGTTGTTTTCTTGATGGAAGTTATTGTTTCTCTGATTCTGGAATGCATTACTTCTTCTTTGCAGTTAATTTTGTTAAGTATTTTCTCTAGTGCTGGTTTGGAAGACATAAATTCTTTCAGCTTTTGTTTGTTGTGGAAGATCTTTACTTTCCCGTATAACTTGAGAGGTATTTTTGTTGGGTAGGAAATTTTTTGGCTACAGGTTGTTTTCCTTCTGAGTTTGGAATATGTTACTCCAGGCCCTTCTGGCCTTAATGACTTGGTTTGAAACATTTGGAGTGATTCTAATTGATTTATCTCTGAACATCACTTGCCCTTTTGCTTTTGCTGCCTTTAAAATTCCCTCCTTGGCTTTTAGTTTGGTCAGTTTGACTATTATGTGGTATGGTGAACCTTTTTTCTGATCTTGTTTAAAGGGAGTTCCATAAGTTTCTTGTACTTGTGTATTGACCTTTTTTTTTTCTATGTTTGGAAATTTTTTCTGCTATTACATCTTTGAAATGTTTGTTGATCCCTTTGGTTTCATGTTCTATTCTCTCTTCTATGCCTATTATTCTTACGATAGCTCTTTTAAGATGGACTCATATTTTTTTTCTTTTTTTTTTCCTTAGGTGGTACTGGGGGTAGAATCCAGAGGCTTTCTACCTCTGCACTATACTCCCAGACATATTTTATATTTTGTATGTAAACAGGGTCTCACTAAGTTGCTGAGGTTGGCTTCAAACCTGTGCAATCCTCCTGTCTCAGCCTCCCAAGTGCAGGGATTACAAGCATGTGTCACCACGCCTCGCTGACTCATATCTTTTTAATGTCCAATTCATGCTGTTGAATGTTTTTTCTAAATTACATACTATGTGTTTATTTTTGGAGTGATCATCTTCTAAAAGTAGATTTTATTCTCCATGTGGTCTAATCTATTGTTTATAGTTTGTATTGATGCCTTCACTTCAATGATTGCATCCTTTATTTCTTTCAGACTTTTTCTAAATTATATTTGGAAATCTTGTATTATTTCTATTGTTAAATTTCTGATTTGTCTTTCTGGCAATCTCTGTATTTTCAAGGCTTTGTTAATGTGGAGTTGTGGGTACTCATTGCTTTTTTGTTATTTCTCTTTCTCATGATTTCAGAAGTATCTTTGTTGCTTTTGATAGATTTCTCTTAGTCTGTAGGTGTCAGCTGGTATATACAAGAGCAAGTTTTGTTGTATTCAATGGTGAAGCTTGAGCCAGGATGAAAGTGATGAAGTTGTAAATGTAAGAATTGGGTAAAATCATAGATAGGATATAATAGAATGAGAGTATGAGTTTGGTAAGGTAGTATAGAGATTAAATATTGTGAATGTGTAGTAGGATTCTAGTAATCAATGTACAGTATCTAGTATAATGAAATGAGTGGGTTTAATACAAGACAAAAAAGAGACCAAAAAAAGTGATATGAATGAGGGAAGAGGCTTGTGAAACAGGTGGGGAGGAGCAAACAAACAAGCATAAACACACACAGAAAAACAAAACAAAACAAAACAAAATAATGCAAACCTACCTACAAATATATAAATACTGAGTAGACTTGGCCTCTGCAGTCTCTCTCTGTGGAGGTGCCAAATACCACTGGCACCTTCTTGCTCCAAGCCTGAGTCTCTGAGACTCTCATTCTATGCAGGCATCCAATATCAATGGGGCTAGAACTGTTGTTAAGTGTAGGTCTCCTTCCATGCTTTCTTCCAATGCTGAACGCGAGTGTCTCCCTGCCTATGTAGGTGGTGAGAGCCACTGGGACCAAACCCAGTGTATATGTAAGAATCCTTGTTCTCCACAGCTATGGCTGGGTTTGTCTGACTTCTCCATAATTGGGTGGTCTGTGGTGATCCCTGGAGGTCCTACTAGGGTTCTGAGCCCTAGGGGCTATAGGCCTTTTCACCAGATTGGCCCGGGGGGCTGTCTGCTAATCTACATCTCTGCTGTGTCCAACAACAAATGCCACCCCCACTTTTTTGAGGGTGAACTATTATGTCTCAGACCCTACAAGTCTATATTGTTTGCTGCTCAAGTCTCTGCAGCTGCACTGGGCAGTCTAGCTTTGAGATGGCTGGTTCACTTACAGTGTTGTTGTGCACTGCTCTGGTGGGGCACTTTTATGCTTTCTGTTCTGCCTTTTAGCTTTTTTCTGCCACCTATCACTTGTCAGTGCTCTGTTCAAACTTATGGCTATTTTCTGTTTGCCTTTCAGATCTTTCTATCCTTCTTGTGTCCTGGAAATCTCACTGGTTCTTTGACTTCCTATTGGGTTTAGCCAGTGGAGGCTGGGAAGTCTGTGGGGTGTGAAACATCTCGTCTCTGACTCCTTCCTGGTTGGTGTAGCCAGTGGTGCCATCTATTAGAAGCCTTACCCATTTGGGCAGCCCTTCCCGTACAACTTTTCTATATGTGACCCACAGCAGCTTCTCTTCTTGCTGCTTTAGTACAGGGGTGCTAAATAGCTCCCCACAACTGCTCATATGTACTACAAAATTCCTGGTGGTCTTTGCTGCAGAGCGCTGTTTATGTCTCTGCAAAATATGTAGTCTATTTCTTTTTTTCTTTACTTCTCCTCCTCCTCCTCTTAATCCTTCTCCTTCTCTTTCATACTAGGTTGAACCCAGAGACATTCTATCTCTGAGCAGCTGTACCCCTAACCCTATTTTATTTTATTTTTTAAATTTTGAAACAGGGTCTCATTAAGTTGCTGATGCTGGCCTTCAACCTGCAATCTTCCTGTCTCAGGATTACAGGCATGTGCCACCACGCCCATCTTATAGTCCATTTCTTAAACTGTTCTATTATCCACTTTGATAACTGGATATTCATCAAATGACTTCCCTGGCTGTGAGTTGGCTGGGCCCAGGGACTCCCCTCCCTTCAGCAGGAGAGGCTGTGTATCAGCCTTGGTGTTCTGAGTGCTGTCACCAGCATGTAACTTCCCCAAGTGTGGCTGGCACTCCAGACTGAGCTGTCCCCTGCTTATAATGCAGCTTGCATGCATGAAAAGGGAGCATACAACTTCCCCCCCAAAATAGCTTATGCCTTATAGCTTAGGTGAAGGGGCAGCCTCCTTCTCCTGGAGCACAGCCACACAGCACTAATGCACCCAGCTGTGTTCTGCCCACGGCCATCTCCACAGAATGCCAAGAAAGAGGAAAGGACTATGGGCTCACTGACCCCTCTGCTTGTGATTCACAGCCAGCACAATGGGACAGTCTCTGGTGTCTGCCTGAACCCTTTTTCTGAAGGTCTTGAGGTTATTAATAATGTTTTATAGAAGAGACCTATGTGAACAAGAACTTTAGATAATGGCATTATTAAAGTCAGAATAAAGAAACATTCAGAAAGAACCAGATCCAAGGAACTATTTTTCTACTGTTAAGCTTAACTCCAGCTACCTAGTATTAAAACAAAAGCAAACAAAATTTTAAAATCCATCACATTAGATTAATGTTATATTTCATTTTATTGGCTTGGGAATGTTGTTTGCATTTACTTCATAAATTAGTTTTGGTTTTATAATTGTAGAAGATCCATAAAATAACAAATGCAAATCAATCTTATGTTTGTACATGTTTAAGTAACATTATAATGAAAGTAATTTAAGTTAATTGTCAGAATCTATGAGCACCATTATTTGGAAAATACCATTATATTACTCAAATTTGATAAACATCAGTTGTAGTTAAAATATGAGAGTGCTAGAGTTAACAATATATGGATTTTAATCCTTGTTATATAACTCACTATGGGATACTAGACCTATATTAATTAATCTCTTTGTACCTCTGTTTTTCTTCTATAAAATGAGTATAAGAATAATTCTACCTTTCAGGGTTGTTGTATTAAATATTTGAAGTGACTTGATAAATTGAAATACATGGTATAGTATGTACAAATCTAGCTTAGAGCCATGTATTGTCTTTAAAAATTATTCATTCCATTATGTTCCTAATCTTCCAAATTCTGATAAATTTTCCTAATCACACAAAAAATTGCCGATATCACTATATACCTAATGTAATCCATGTGTGTACTATTGGTAAATAGTTCTCACAGTTGAAAATTGTTAAAACAGAAATAAGAGATACAGACCATTCTAAAATTCCAAAGCAAAAGGGATTTAGTAATGTTTCCAATAAGAAATCCTAAAAAAAAAAAAAAAAAAAACGGCATGAGATATGCCTGGGTAAGATTTATCTTGGACTGCTGGTTCTAGGAAGGCACAAATTATTCACTATGAAGTTGCATGCCTCTTTGGTATAGAAGAGGTATACTAGCCATTGCTTCAATTGACGAATTTTCCAAGGACTTAAAGGATTGATTAGAATTTTTTATTTTGATTTCATCTTGGGCAAAACAATTATAAAACTATTTGAAAATACATATCATTTTAAAAACAAATAGTTGAACTTTGGAGGGGGGCAGTTTGTATCTCCAGAGAATAGGCTCAGAGTTTCCATTTCCAGCTCAGGGAACATGAGACAAACAGGGAAACTTTCCACCTAGCCAGAGATTTCCATATGCCATCTATAATAGCTGTCTTTTGTGTGTGTGTGTGTGTGTGTGTGGTGGTACTGGGAATGGAACCCAGGGGCCTTCTACCTCTGGGCTACACTACCAGACCTATTTCATATTTTATTTGGAAACAGGGTCTCTTAAACCAGTTGAGGCTGGCTTCAAACCTGCGCGATCCTCCTGTCTCAGCCTTTCAAGTGTGGGGATTACAAGTGTGTGTTCCCATGCCGGGCTTCTATATTAGCTTTAATGGCTGCTTTAACAAATTATCACAGTTGAGTGGTTTGACAGAACACAAATGAACTATTTGACAGTTCTGGAAGTCTGAAATAGATCTTACTGGGATGAAAATCAAGGTGTCCCCAGGGCTATGTCTCTTCTAAGGAATCCTCTTCCTTGCCTCTTCCAGCTTTAGAGGCCACCGACATTCTGTGGCTCCTGGCTCCTTCCTCCAGCCTCAAAGCCAGCAGTGTAATGTTCAAGCCTCCCTCACATAAGCCTGCTGTCATCACAAGGTTAAAGTCACAACTAGAATAACTCAGGATAATCTCCCCTTTTCAAGATTCTTAACTTCCATCCGCAAAGTACCTTTATTATGTAAAGTAATAAAGTCACAGGTTCTGAGGATTAGGATGTGGGCCTCTCTGGGGAACACTGTTCTGCCTATCATACCATCCTTGGTTTTATTTTGCCTGGCTGGAAGTAAAATTTACTTGGGTGTACTTTTGCTTTGGACTCCATGTTCGATTATGTTGAATGTGTGACCAGTACTTTTCCTGCTAAATCAACTCCACATGCATTTATGTACCCCTTGAATGAAATTGGCATTGTCCTAAAATTTTTTAGTAATAGCTATGAACATTTCTTCCTACAAACACACAGAAGATTGAGAACCTTACGTGCCAGAGACCAACAACACTTCTGTAACAGCTCATCAGCATGTCAATTCGCACATGATCTTCACCTCTTGGTGTTCTTACACTTCATCATTGAAGGCAGAGAAACTCATCAGAGAAATGCTGTGCAGTGATTTGAAGCAAGGACCTGGTTGGAAGGAGTTGGAAGCCAACTTCCTTCAAAATGCTGTGCTTTCAAATAATAGAATTTTTGGACTTAAGATATTCAACATCTGCTAATTTAGAAAATTTCCACAGTGGCTCTTTATGAACCAAACAAACATAAGGGAAAATAACTTTGTGAATGAAATCATAACTGCATTTATACAAAGTTCCAAAAGTTTTAGAAGCCCTTGTAAAAGCTGAGTTTATTGCTATTTTCAACGGGAATTCTATTCCAAGAGATGAATCTAATAGCAATTCCTCTAGGGAGCAAAACATGGATTGTAATTTGAACAGCAAAGCACATCCTAGTCCAGGTCTGTTTTTATATTATGTGCCATGAAAAACATACATCTTCATTGCAAGACTGATGAATATGTTTCCCTGGGAGTGTAACCTGAGAGTTCTGAAGAGGAAGATAATGTATCTGCTTTCAAATGGTCCTGTACTATATTATTTGGGCTTTAGTGCAGATATGAATGCATTTTTAAAGAAACTGGAAAGCTTATGTGGGCAATGTGATAGCTAGCTTCAGATTAAACATCCACCAAAATGGAGGAAGTCCTGATCCATAATAAGGGCAGTTGTGGGGGGGGATACAAATAAAAAAATACCATGTATGTTAGTCAACTTTCAGTCAGTATAACAAAATATTTTAGTTAATCAACTACAAAGAGAAAAGGTTTGTTTTGGCTCAGTTTTGCTGTTGTTACTGTTGTTTTAGAATTTTGTTTTGTGGTGGTGGTGACTGGGGATTGAACTCAAGGACATTCTGCCTCCCAGGCACACTCCCAGCCCTTTTTATGTTTTGCTTTGAAACATGGTCTCACTAGTTTGCTGAGAATCTTTCTACATTGCTGAGGCTGTCTTTAAACATGCAACCCTCTTATCTCAGCCTCCCAAGTACTGAAAATAAAGCAAGTGTGCTACTATACCCAGTTTGAATTAGTTTTGAAGGTTATAGTCTATGACTGGTTGGCCCTGTTGCTTTTGGCTTGTAGTAAGGTAGCATATCTTCGTGGGAGTGAGTGGTGAAGCAAAACCTCTCACTCATGGCCAGGAAGTAAAGAGAAAGGAAAAGAGATCAGGTTCCCACAATGGCTTTGAGGGCATAACCCTGATGACCTAAATCCCTTGGTCCCACCTCCTCAAGGTCTATACTACCCTGAGGACCAAGCCTTCAACACATGAGCTACGAGGTGTTTAACAACTGAACTATTAGCACTGTGCATCTTAGAACCATTCCCTAGAGGCATCACTTCTTCACTAAAAGGAGAAGCTTGAATCTTGCAATGTCTATAGAAAGAAGGGTAGCTAGTTATGAGAGAACACAAATGAAATCACGCCTGAAAGGAGAAATCCTACACCAAGCAGGGAAGTTCTAAGAACAGATCTGACACCTAGTACACCCAAGGGTTGAGGAGTAGGGAATAAAAAATAAATGCTGATATTTTTACTAGTATCTGACTAGTAAAAATTCCCACTTCTACCTGATGTCAAGGTATAAGACAGGCAATTGTCCTTAGACTAGGATAGAACAATTTCTGCTTCACTCTTACACGGAGGTTGTAGCCCTCATGGTCCAAGATTTATAAGGGAGGTCTTTTATTAGATTTCCCAACCTGGACGTGCCCTGGGATTTGTCTCCTGTGCCCACAGGCTAGGATGCATAACAACCAACTTCAAGCTTATCCAGCTGGGTCAAGAAACCTTGACATGAAAAGTGTCTTTGCCATTCCACTGGCTTCTTTGGTTCCCATACTTTTAAAATTTTCATCTTGTGTTTTCTGTACTAATTTACAGTCCACCTTTATACTTAAGGAAATTTTAAAAACATGTTATCTATTGCTTTCTAGCTATTTTAAACAGTAGGCTTGACACCATTCTACAATCCATCTGGCAACAGAAATTCCTGATTTTCTTTTTTTAATTTTTTTTTTTGCGATACAGGGGGTGGAACCCAGAAGCATTCTACCTCTGAGCTATACCACCAGCCCTATTTTTTAGTCTTTATTTTGAAACAGGGTCTCACTGAGTTGCAAAGGGCCTCACCTAGTAGTAGCTGAAGCTGTCTGTGAGCCCAGATCCTCCTGTTTCAACCTCCCAAATGTTGGGATTATAAGTGTGCGCCACCACACCCAGCTCCTGATTTTCTTAAATATGTCAAAGATCTTAAATAATAAATACAAGTAGATTAACATTATATTTCTAAAATGGAAAAGCAAAGTAGTCATGTTATGGCTTGTATTTGCTTTGGAATTTTTAAATTATTTGCATAAGATTCGGTGTGGAAATGCCATTGACTGAGCCGAGGGGAGCAGATTTGCCATAATGGACTGGCTGGAGTTCCTGTGCTGGAGTTCTAGACTGAGAAGTGGTTAATCAGATTCGAGATTAAAACCAAGATTTTGTGAGCCACAAATGGGTGTTCTGAAGCCTGAGTCATGTGTGCCTACTGTGTAAATGGTGATCCCAGATGGATCACACGTCCCTTTATTTGAACAAAGTACATTGTTGGGACCATTGATAAAATCTGAATATAAACTGTATTAGCTAACACAATTATGGTAAAATTTCTTTTCTTTTCTTTTCTTTTCTTTTCTTTTTTTGTGGTACTGGGGTTCCTGGAAGCCCTTCTACCTCCAGTCTACACTCCCAGACCAATTTTATATTTTTTTTTATTTGGAAACAGAGTCTCTTAAGCCAACGCGGCTGGCTTCGAACCTGCGCGATCCTCCTGTCTCTGTCTCCCAAGTGCGGGTATTACAAGTGTGCGCCACCACGCCCGGCTATGGTAAGATTTGTAAGTTTAACTCTTACACTGTGATTATTTATATCCTTTTTATATAAAATACATATGGGCAGTCAGGCATGGTGGCGTACTTGTGATCCTCAAGCTTGGGAGGCGGAGACAGGAGGATAGCGTAGGTTCGAAGCCAGCCTTGCTGGCTTAAGAGACCCTGTTTCTAAATTTAAAAAAATGTAAAAATAGGTCTGGGAGTGTAGCCCGGAGGTAGAAGGGTTCTAGCCTGGAGGTAGAAGGGTTCTATCGCCAGTACCACCAAAAAATAAAAATAAATACAAAAATACATATGGGCAAAATAATTTACCAATCATTTAAAGCATAGTTAAAAATAAATTACATATTTATCAGCATTATTGTTCATTCTGCCCCTGAAAGAATTTTGAAAAATGATGTTTTGTTTTGTGCCTTTTAAGATGACATTTAAAATGTTTCATCAAAAATTTTACTGAGAACAATTATTCAAAACTTGTCAATAAGATAAAAAGATTATTATGTGACCTTTGACTATCTCAATAGGGCATTTTCTAACATGTGAGTTTGAGGATAATCTAACTTTGCTAGACTAGTTTTGTGCTTGATTAAGGGCATAGTCATTTTACACTACTGTAAACGTAGAGGTTAACTTGTAGGAAAATGATAAGATGTTCTCATTTTTTTTTCCCTCGGAGCAGATAACCTTAAAGGTTAGACTTTTATTGCCCCATGGTATATTAGTTTTGTTTCTAATTTACCGATCTTATTTCAGCATCCCCCCCATCTTGACTTTATAAAAACCTTCTTTCTCTTATCTTTTTTTAAACAGTTTTATCTTCTGCCAGTTCCTTTTTTAATGGATTAACTAAAATGTTGCCTCTTCTGTTTGTATGATGTTTAACGTCTATTTGTATGATAATTATATTTTTTTAACATTTTGTGAATTATAGTTTGACAACTCAAATAGTCATAAAACATGAAATTATAGTACCTAGAAAATATGTAAATAAAATTGTTGAACCATTCTCTTGATCAGTGTAAACGAATCCAAATTTTCTAGTGATCTAATAGTCAGCATCACTCATTTAAGAGACGTAAGAGCAAGGCTTTTTTGAAGACAATTTTTTTCTCTCTTCTTTAAACAGTTCAAATTCGAAGTTTTAAATTATTGCCTTTTTCCTTAAATTCATGCCCAGGATTTCTGAAAGTCATGTGTCAACAATCCTATCATACTTCTTGGTACAAAGTGTGTGTGTGTATGTGCACACACATACACACACACACACACACCATGTTTTGAAAATTATCCTCTGACTCTGAGGCAACTTAATTTTTTAAATTTTTTAATTTTTAATTTTTTAATTTTTATTTTTTATAAGTGGAACATATTGAAAGTGGTGTACATTTAGATTGTGCTTCATGCCCTTCCCCCTCCATTTCCCCTCCCCTCTCCCAATAGAGAGTGTCTAGGTTAACCATGTTATATTTATACTATTACACATATTCATATGTAGCTCCTGAGGCAACTTTAAATATTAAAAAATTCCTAGATTGATTTACCATTTACCTTTATAATTAGTAAGATTTACCATTATAATTATTAAGAAGACATACAAATTGATCCAAACAATAGTTATATGTTAGATTTTTTGGGAATTATTAAATATAAGAAAAAACTTTATTGGAATACAACTCAATATAATTAGCTGAGTTTTGTACAATTTTTATGTGTTCATAATAAATACTATTTATTGTTCTTTTAATTTTATTGATATAAGCACACCAATAAGTAGGAATAAAAGTAATACTATTATAGCATTACCATTTAATTTTTTAAAATTCTCCTCCTGAGCTATTTGCCAAAAATTACATAGTAGATTTTTTATGTGAAATAATTTTTAGTATCCTATAATCTAATAACTCCAGTATGTCTCCCTTCATTTTTTTTTTGACAGTTAAGAATTGGAAATCTCCCTACTTACATCAAGATTTTTACTTACCATTCACTTTTCCATCCCTGATACCAAGATTTGGAATAGATTCTTTGTTGTGCATCCAAAATTTTGTCCACCTTGAGCAATACAGTTGCCCCTCAGTATCCATGTGTTTTGGTTTCAGGACCCCTTCCCACAACATATGCTAAAATTAATGAACACTCAATACCCCCGAAAATGCCACAATATTTGCATATAATCTCTGCCCATCCTCCCCTATATTTAAATAATCTCTAGATGGTTTATCATACTTAATGCAATGTAAATGCTATGTAAATAACTGTTATACTGTATTGTTTAGCGAACTAATGTCAAGAAAAATATATGTATGCATTTATTACAGATGAAATTTAAAAATGTTTTGACTCAATGTTTTGAATCTGCAGATACATAACCTACTGATAAGGCCAGGCATGGTGGCACATGCTTGTAATCCCAGCTCTTGGGAGGCGGAGACAGGAGGATTGCACAGGTTCGAAGCCAGCCTCAGCTACTTAGTGAGGCTCTCAGCAACTTAGTGAGACCCTGTTTCCAAATAAAATATAAAATAGGTCTGGGAGTATAACCCAAAGGTAGAAATCCCCTGGGTTCCACCCCTGGTACAACCATAAGAGGATTTGGCTTATGATCTTGTGGTTGCAAAATCGAATTTCCTTAGCTACCGATGCCATCTTTCAATGAATGGGGTTAAATGACTTCCTAGGACAGGTGAACTAGATTTGTCATATGTGCTGTGTACTTAAGACAAAATGCCTGCCAATAATAAGGATTCCAAATAAAAATTTATAAAATGAAGAAAATACAACCTAGAAATTTATATCAGCATTTGGCAACAAAACACAAACACAAAATACACACACATACACAAACTCTAGAAACTTTTTTGAGTTTTAAAGCTGGCTGTGCATGGTGGCACACACTTGTAATCCTAGTACTTGGAGGCTGAGACAGGAGGATTGCAGGTTCACAGTCAATGCCAGTCTCAGCTGCAGTTTAGTGAGATCCTGTTTCCAAATAAAGAATAAAAAATAGAGCTGGGCATGGTGGCTCATGCTTGTAATCCCAGAATTTGGGAGGCTGAGATCGGAGGATCGCGGTTTGCAGACAGCCTCAGCTACTTAGTGAGGCCCTCTGCAACTCAGTGAGACCCTGTTTCAAATTAAAGAAAAAAAAATTGGGCAGGGGGTGTAGCTCAGAGGCCAAATGCCTCTGGGTTCCATCCCCAGACCCACAAAAAAAAATGGAGGGGACTGGAGGTATAGCTTGGGGGTAGAATGTTCCTGGGTTCAATCCCCAGTACCACACACAAAAAATATTGAATCTTTTCTTTTATCATTAGATGGTGATATTTTATTTATTTATTTATTTATTTATTTATTTATTTATTTTTGTGGTGCTGGGGGTGGAACCCAGGGGCTTTTCTACCTCCGGGCTATACTCCCAGACCTATTTAATACTTTATTTGGAAACAGGGTCTCACTAAGAATGCTGAGAGCCTCACTAAGTATCTGAGGCTGGCTTAGAACCTGTACGATCCTCCTGTCTCAGCCTCCCAAACACTGGGATTACAAACTTGCACCACCACGCCTGGCTTCAGATGGTGATATTTTATTATGATATATCAGTGGAGAAACTTGCACTCGCTTGCCTAGAATTAAGATGCAGAAATATATAATTTCCCCAAATGATATGAAAAAGGCACCGAACCAAAGAACATTAGCCGAACACATCAATGTCTGACTAGTCTAATCAGGAATATATCATCACATGCTGGTTAATCTGTTCGAAAAACACAAAAGAAGAGAATTATGTGTTACCCCTTTCTTTTGTTCTTTCTCTCCCAAAATGTCCTCAAGGAGTTTGTAGCTAAATTCCAGTGATAGATTTGTAATTCTATCTTCAAAAATGGAGAAGTAATAGGCTTCAAAATGATTTCATCCTATAACCTCACTTGGAAGTCAAGCCTAATTTAATTAACTGGAAAAAAGTAAATACACATCAAAGACATATCTAGCTCCCTCAACTCATTATAAGACATACTATGCTGACTTGACTACTGCTTCTCTTCTTCAGTTCTTGCTAATAAAGTCATATATATTCCAGGGTTTCAGATGATAAAATTTATCTGCCCAGTCATTTTTAAGGTTCTTTTAATGCAAGCAGATGATGAGACTACCTCTGCAGGGAACTGTCAGTTACAGATGGCAGAGGTTAGTGATCAATAAACTCTCATTCAGTTCTTTCTCTTATTGTGATTCCTTGGTTGTTATGTAGGTCCCACTGAGAGAGAAATGGGGCTGATGAGCCTCCTGCTGTGGCAGTAACTGCCTGAGCCTCCTATTTAGCTGTGCAGATGTAGGGGCCTTGATGGCCTGTTGCTCTGTAGAAGAGTGAAGGTGAGGACATCATGGCTGGAATCTCATAGCAAAATGCTCACTTCTACTTACCTCTGTCCCTGGGAGCAGAGAAAGGGGGAGGAGGGGGTTTAACTTCTCAAATCGGTAGAAATGGGTTGAAGAAAGAGGAGACCGGGTTGTTCATATCAATCTTATCTCAGCATCTCTCCAGATGAGATCATTGAGGGAAATGATCCATTCTGCTGAACCTTCCTTTCTCTCAGATGAGCAATTGATCCATCCTGGGACAGAGAATGAAGGGTGAAAATAAAACTGTAACCAAATCGCTCCTCCCAAAACATTTTTAAAATACTTTGAAAACCCAAGGTCAGTGTTTGAAAGGTTTCAACTGAGTCCCTTGACTCATGGGGAAAGAGTTCTTCTCTTCTTCTCTGAAGTATCTACTGTCTGTAATACTTTTTTTCCTTGGTAAAACCTTTCAGTTTATCTGGCACTCTCAGATAACTCAGGTGAGCAGAAGAGGAGGGGTATATTTCGTTTTTTATATTTCATTGATTTAGAACTTAAAGTTTGTAACTCTGGATGATCACAGGGTTTCCTGGCTGGATTCAATCCTGTAGAATCTAAGACAATAGGTGTGGGATTAGGACTGGGCCACTTTGGCAAGAGGGACTCTCAATGGCCTAGTGGGACTTGAGACTCCTAGAAGTATGTTGCTTCTCTTTGGTACTTTCCCAGATAGATCTCCAATAAGAGGTGCAGGACTTGCTGTTCACTCACTCCTTGGAAGTTGGGTCCATGGCCTGGTGTTATGTCATGGCATCTGATCTGGTTTCTTTGGGGATTGTTGTTGTTGTTGTTGTTGTTGTACTGAGGATGGAACCCAGGGGCATTCTACCTTTGAATTCTACCTCCCAGCCCTATTTTTATTCTTTATTTTGAAACAGGATCTCACTGAGTTGCAAAAGGCCTCACTAAGTAGCTGAGGCTGTACATGAACCACAATTGTCGTGTCTTAGCCTCCCGAATGCTGGGATTACAAGTGTGCACCACCACGCCTGGCTTCTTTGGGGAATTTTTGTCAAACTTAATAGTAAGAATGCTTTTTTTTCTTCTTCAAGAATAGCTCCCAACCGGGCGTGGTGGCGCACGCTTGTAATCCCCGCGCTTGGGAGGCAGAGACAGGAGGATCCCGCTGGTTCGAAGCCAGCCCTGCTGGCTTAAGAGACCCTGTTTCCAAAAATTTTAAAAAAAGTATAAAATAGGTCTGGGAGTGTAGCCCGGAGGTAGAAGGGCTTCCAGGAATCTCAGTACCACCAAAAAAAAAAAAAAAAAAAAAAAAAAAAAAAAAAAGAAAGAATAGCTCCCAACTACTCTAGAGATTGCAATTATTTCTCCTAAATTTATAACTTTGGAAATATCTGGCTTTTTGTTTTTTATATAAATAAGAAACATTGCTATATTTTGAATGTTTGGGTCCTTCTGAAATTCAGGCTTTAAATCTCTAGTTCTCAGTGTGAATATTCTTAAAAGGTGGGAGCTGTAGGTCAGGAGGGCAGAATTCTTGTGAGTTGGTCCCTTTATAAAAGGGACCGGAAAGCGCTGCAGTTCTCTCTGTACCATGTGAACCGCCAGCAGTCAGCAGCATGCAGTCCAGCAGAGGGCCTTCACCAGAACCCAGCAATTCTCTCTCTCAATTCTCTCTCTCTCTCTCTCTCTCTCTCTCTCTCTCTCTCTCTCTCTCTCTCTCTCTCTCTCTCTCTTTTCTTTGGTGGTACTGGGGATGGAACCTAGGGCCATTCTACCATTCTACCTCTGAACTACAGCCCCAGCCCCATTTTATTTTTATTTGGAAGCAGGGTCCCCCTAAGTGGCAGAAAGCCTCGCTAAGTTTCTGAGGCTGGCCACAACCTGTGATCCTCCTGTCTTATCCTCCAAAGTACTGGGATTACATGTATGCGCCATCATACCTAGCTAGCTTACATCTGATCTCAGACTTCCAGCCTCAGAAATGAAAAGTAATTTGATTTTGTTTACAAGGTACTAGTTTATGGTACCTTTATTATAGCCTGAACTTAGGCAAACATACTCTGGTTTTCTTTTTTTTCTGATTACAAAAGTATATGTTCAATACTAAAATTTCAGAAAACAGACAGACGTGATGGTGTATGACTTTAAGTCCAGTATTTGGGAGGCTGAGACAGGAAGGTCTAAGGTTGGATGCTAACTTTAGCAACTTAGCCAGATCATATTTCGAAATAAAAATAAAATAGGACTGGGGGTTTAGCTCAGAGGTAGAATAGTCCTGTGGTCAATACCCAGTACTATGAATGAATGAATGACTAGGGCTGGAGGTATAACTTGGAGGTGGATAGGCCCTGGGTTTAATTCCTAGTACAAAAAAAAATATAGAATATAAGCCAGTTGTGGTGGCGCATGCTTGCAATCCCAGTACTTGGGAGGCTGAGACAGAAAAATAGCAGGTTTGAAGCCAGTGTTGGCAACTTAGCGAGGCCCTTTGTAGCTTAGTAAGACCCTGTTTCCAAATAAGAAATAAAATTGGGTTGGGGGTATAACATAGATATAGAATGCTCTGGGTTCAATTCCCAGTAACAAAAAAGAAAAGAAAACATAATAAAGAAAAATATATGAAGAAGATGAAAATCATGTGTAATACCTGTAGCTGGAGAAACTATAGTTCATGCACATTATAGAAAATTGTGATCATATTATATACAGTGTATGTGCTGGTTTATTACATGATTCTTTCCTCTCACAGAATATCAAGAATATCTTTAAAGTCAACAGATGCATATAAATGTGTGTTATATTTATCTTAATGGCTGCATAATATTTTGTTATATGAATATATTATCACTTATTCAGCACTTATCCCATTGGAATTTTTATTATTTCCAAAGATTACCATTTTGCACAAATAGTTTTGCACAGCGATCCAGTTCCCTCAGTATTACTTCATATTGTTGAGGAAACTTCTGATATTTATGACCAAATTCCCTCCAGAAAGTACATTGTTGGGACTACCAGTGACAACTTATGAGTGTATTCATTTCCCCAAGGAATGAATACCATGTGTGTGGATGTGAGTATTTGTGTGGTACTGGGTATTGAACACGGGCATTCTATCTCTGATCTACCCCCGCCAGCCCTATTTTATTTTATTTTATTTTATTTTTTAATTTTATTTTATTGGTGCACTGTATTCATACATCATAGTGGGATACAAACTTTTGTAGACATACATGCACACATCGCCCAGTCAGCCCCCACCCGATCCCCACCCCATTCTCTCCCCATCCCTCCCTCCCATGCTTGGCTTAGTGGTTGACATCTAGTATTATAGCAATTTATCCAAAATTAAAAATGATAATCTCACATAACAGTTTCATTTGTCTGATGCCAAGCTTTTGATGATTTAAAGATAACATTTCAATATTTCTTTTTGCTTTCTTTCTTACCAGAGCATATTTTTTTCTGTTTTTTTGGTGAAACTATCATATATTTATATATTTATTTTTCAGAAAAAAATCTATCCTAATATGGAATATGAATTCTAGATACCCAAAACGATCTTGAAGAAGAACAAAGCTAGCAGATATATATTTTCTGATTTCAAACCATATAAAGCTACAATAATTGAAACAGTGTAGTACTGTTCTAAAGGCAGATATATAAACCATTGGAGTTAAATAAAAGCCTAGAGCTAAATTCTTCCCTATATTGTCAAGTTATTTTTGACAAGGTTTCCACGAACATTTGGTGGTGGAAATAATAATCTTTTAACTAAATATTGTTGAAAAATAATAATTACATGGAAAAGAATAAAATTGGACCCTTACCTAATCCCACATACAAGTATTAACTCAAAATAGATAAAAGACCTAAATATAAATCTTAAGACTATAAACTTTTAGAAGAAAATCTGGGTCATAAAACCTCACAACATTGAAATTGGCAGTGATTTCTTGGATATGATTTCAATGGCACAGGCAACAGAAGAATATACAAACTCCCTAAAAAATAAAAAAAAATATTGTATATCCAAAGACAATGTAAACAGAGTTAAAAGTTACTAATAGAATTGGATAAAATATTTCCAAATGCTATATCTGAAGGTATATTAATATCCCAACTAGAAATCCTAAAAATTAACAACAATAAAGGCAAACAATACAATTTAGAGATAGGTAAAAGACTAACATAAATAATGAATCTCCACAGATAACCAATCTTAGTTGTCTGTTGGATGGAAAATCTTGTTTCTCTGGTTCTGGTGAGTGTTACCTATTTCTTCTTTGTAGTTAATCTCTTTGAGTATTTTCTCTAGTGCTGGTTTTGAAGACATAAATTCCTTCAGTTTCTGTTTGTCATGGAAGCTTCTTATTTCTCCATCTAATTTGATAGAAAGTTTTGCTGGATAGGAAATTTTTGGCTAGAAGTTGTTTTCTTTCAGAGTTTGGAATATGTTACTCCAAGCCCTTCTGGCTCTCATGACTTGGTTTGGGAAGTCTGGAGTGATTCTAATTGGTTTGCCTCTGAATGTCACTTGGCCCTTTGTTTTTGTTGCCTTTAAGATTCTCTGCTTGGCTTCCACATTGGTCATTTTGACAATTATGTGGCATGGGGATCCTCTTCTCCGATCCTGTCTAAAGGGAGTTCTATAAGTTTCCTGGACCTGTGTATCAACCTCTTGCTCTATGTTTGGAAAATTTTCTGCTATTACTTCCTTGAAGAGATTGTTGATCCCTTTGGTTTCACTTTCTTTTCCCTCCTCTATTCCAATCATTCTTAGGTTAGCTCTCTTAAGATGGGCCCATATTTTTTCAATGTCAGATTCCTGCTGTTGGATATTTTTTTCTAGATTAGAAACTATGCGTTCATTTTTGGATTGCTCATCTTCTAAGAGCGAGATTCTGTTCTCCATGTGGTCTAATCGGTTGTTTGTGCTTTGAATTGAGGCCTTTACTTCATTAATTGCATCCTTTATCTCTTTTTGGCTCTCTCTGAGTTCTTTTCGAAGCACCTCTATTATTTCTACAGTTATTTTCCTGATTTGATCTTCTAGAAATCACTGATTTTCTGTTTTATCAGGTTCTGATGTTGTGGGGTTGTGTGCGGCATTCATTGCTCCAGTATTATTCCTCTTTCCCATGATTTCGGATGTTTGTGCCTTCTCTGGGTTCTTCTCTTGGGTCACTATGACTTCACTTAAGGTGTTCTGGATCTCGAGTCAGTAGTATCTCAGACCCCACTACTCCTTTACTGGGTTTTATCACAGAGTCTCCGACCCAGGGAGTCAATAGAGGCTGCTTTAAACTATGGGGGATGCCAGGTTGCACGTTCTCCTATGGTGTGATATCTCTGCCACCACCACTCCCTCACTGGGTACAGTGAGGCACTGTACCTCAGTGAGGTACAGTACTGGGATTTCTCCTCTGTGGCCCGCAATTTGACTCACTGTTCTTGAGTATGCAGATGTAGCTGTACTGGATTCGGCGAATTCACTGCTGCTGCCGCCGCCGGTGGCAATATGGCGCCGCGGCCACGCCCTCGGCCATGAGGCTGGCGTATTTTTTCTTCTCTGGTTTTGATTTCCACTCTGAATCCCTGCAGCGTGTGCTGAGCTCAGCCACTGGGAGCTTTAAATCCTCTCTGTGCCGAAAGATCCCGCCTGGCTGTTCCGCAGCGGCTCACCTCGGCTTGCTGTAGCCGTCCGATGAGTTCGCCGCTTCCGCCGGCAGTATGGCGCTGCTGCCGCGTCCTCGGGCGTGTGTGTCTCCTCTGTGGCCCTGAGCTCTGTTCTCAGTCCGCTTTCTCTCTGGAGCCTGGTGGTTTTTTTGTTTTTCTGGTGATGGTGTTTTCTGGCTATGAAAGGCGCTGGTTTTGTGGTAATGGAGATTGGTTGTTAGCAGGGCTCTTAAGCCCCGCTTTTCTCGGTCGCCATCTTCCCGGAAGTCCCCTATTTTATTTTTTAGTTTGAAACACTATCTCAGTAAGCCATGGAGGGCCTCATTAAATTGCTGAGGCTGGCTAAAAACCTGCCATCCTTCTGTCTCAGCCTCTCAAGTACTGGAGTTACAAGTGGTGTGCCATCAAGCCCAGCTTGATCATACCTTCCTGTACTTGAGTAATGCATACCCTTTACTCTCATTGGTGAAACTGGTGATTCTGCATAATTAATGATTATTAAATTTTTTCTATGTGAGTTACCTGTTCATGATATTTGACATTTTTCTATTGGCTTATATGTTATATTATGTTGGATTATATGTTATTACTAGTTTATTACTCAGTCATAATTAGTAAAATATTTTTGTATGTTCTAGACATGAATTTTTTTGTCTGTCATTTAGGTTATAACTTTTCTGTGGGATCTATTTAGTTTTATTTTGCTATAAGAAAATTTTAATTTGTATATTCTTAGACCCATAAATATTTTTCTCTACTTTTTTACCTTTGCTCTGTTATTGGAAAGACCATACTTATCCTAAAATATTATGCACTATTTCTTTATATATTCCTCTTCTTCACCTGCTTTACTTGTTTGTATGTCAGGCTCACAGGCATCTGATATCTTCTATCCCTGGGTTAGCTGATGAAATTTGAAGGATGTAGACTATGTAGTGTGATGATAGTTAAGAATAAATTTGAAATGCTTTATAATTTCACAATCATGAGGAGACAATGGCCCATCATTGTAGGAAATAATGTATCATAATTGTGTATACATATTTTATAATTAGACATAAAATGTTTCCTAAAGAGTTCACTTGATGTTTAGAGCTGGTATAATTGAATCATGAGAGTTGTAATTCCAGAAATAGATACATTCATTATAATGGATTTACCTGAGTGGTACCTGGTAGGCTTGCAGGGTATGGCTAAAGGTGGGTCCCTGGGGCATGGCTTTAGGGATTATAAAATGGGTTCCTTTTCTCGCTCGTGCTTGCGCTCTCCCCCCCCCCTCCTCTGTGGCTTCTGGCCTCTGTGATGTAAAGAGCACAATTCTCTGGCTGTCATGCTCTGAGTTCCATGGTCTCTAGCTTCACATGGACTGAGCCTGAAACCATAAGAAGATATATCTTTCCTCTAAGTTATGTGGTCAGATCTTTTATTATTGTTGCAAGAATGTGATGGAAACAACATAGTGGAATAACTATATCAAAAAAATTCATTCTAGAAATCCACAAATATTTCCTTATGAAACTAGGAACCATTTCAGACATGTGAAATGACGTCTTTGGGGAAACTACAGCAGGATCACCCGATTCTAATGTTTTAATGTCTGGTCTCTATTGATTCATTACATTTGGTTTTCTTTTTCTTTTTCTTCTTCTTTTTTTTTTTTTTTTGGTGGTACTGGGGTTCCTGGAAACCCTTCTACCTCCGGGCTACACTCTCAGACCTATTTTTTATACTTTTTAATTTGGAAACAGGGTCTCTTAAGCCAGGGAGGCTGGCATCGAACCTGCGCGATCCTCCTGTCTCTGCATCCCAAGCGCAGGGATTACAAGTGTGCGCCACCACGCCCAGCATGTTTGGTTTTCTTATGTCTTTTGTTAACAGATAAACAACAGCAACTTCAAGATGTGTGAATACTACTTATAAGAGGAAAATAAAAAATTGAGAAATTATTTTCAATCCACCTACATCCCTCCCAGGTAAGTGCAAAAGACTTGTTATAATTTTAGCCATTGAACACATTCATCCATCTCAAGTACTAAGTACCTTTTGCAGAATCATTTTATTTTTTATACCTTTTTCAGAATCATTTTATTTTTTATATATGTTTAACTGGTTCATTGTAGTCATAATGTGGTTCAGAGTGCTGTGACATACATTCACAGAGCAGTTGGTGAGCCACCCATGCTCATCTCTTTCCTTCCCCATACACGATAATAAGATTAACAATTTCAACTATGTCAGTGGAAGAATCTTCATTTTATCCACTACAGAAAACAATGCCCAAGCATCAGAACTCCCACTTGCTATCCTTTACCACTATAAAAATTTGTTCAGGTCACTTAAGAGAACTGAGTCTTCAGTTTCTTTGCTGTGTTGACTCAAAAGCCAGAAATTCTGTCTGTATCAAACATCTGAAACAATGGAAAGATACATCATCTTACTTTAGAAATTCAAAACATTTTGAATTCCTGCTACAGTTTAAAGTAAATAAGGAAAAAGCATCAGTATCTTTTCTAAACTTGTTTGCAATACCTAGAATTCAGGAGAGAAAAAGATGTAAAACATGTCAGCTTATCTAAGGTGAATGTAGTAGATTTAAAGTGAAATTCCAAGAAAGCTGGCCATGTGGGGCCTAGAAGAGGAGGACAGATAGAACAAAAACAAGAGATTTTAGTCTTGGAAAGAGATACAATTTGAAAAAAAAATATAAAACTATGACTTTTTGCATCTCCCATTCAAATTTGTTGGGGCAAGGAAATGGAGTGGTTTTGGATCTAAAAGTTGTAGGAGACACCAGATTGGAAATGAAAGCTGCAGAAAGCACAGACTGAAAGAATCTTGCTAAATCCATGCCAAGAAAGATGCGAACTAAAGACAGAGTGTCTGTCCCCACCCTCCCTTCTGCTCTAACCTGGGCAGCACTAGATACTAGGGTTTCTCCTTGAACCATTGGGGTTGGCTTTGCAGTGTCAGGTGAGGGATTCTAAAACTCACCTCAGGGCCAGACAGAATCTACAACCAAAACTCACATACCTATTCTCAGGAGGAACTTTTAGAATGGGAATAGGTCCAGTGTTGTGCTCCTGAGGGAAGGAAGAACCAACTCTAGTCTTGGGATGACTTCCTGGTTACCCTTTCCTGAAGGCTCAGCCAACCCCTTTGGCCAAGCCCTTGGAATGTGCTGGAACACTGGAGCTGTAGAGAAGCATGCAGGCCAGATGTGGAGGAGGGAAACTCCACATCTATTTTTTTCCTCTATCCCTCTTTAATGTAGATATTTTGAGTCCCTCATATGTGCCAGGCCACTTTGCTTCAAACTGGGAATAGTAATATAAAATCTCAGGGAGTTTTCATTCAAAAGATGAGAAAACTTAAGATATACAATTGGAAACTTCCCAATATGTACAACTTCTATGAAGAAAACATATAGGATGATGTAGTAGAAAGCGAGTTCTAGAGAAATGGATCAGAAAATATTTTTCTGATCAAGGATGAAAGTGATCCATCTGTTACATAAGTCCCAGGGCAGTGGGGACCTTTGGCTTGTGACTTAGTCTACATTCTATGGATGCCAGTAAAAGACAGGATACCCTGGGTGTTATGGTCAAATATAGAGTGACCCCTGAGGAACTCAAGGTTGATACAGTTAAGTCATGAGAATTGTAATCTCATAAATAAATCCATTGGTGGTAACCTAGGCTGGTGATATGTGGCAGAAAAGGTGGGTTTCAGCCGGGCGTGGTGGCGTACACCTGTAGTCCCAGCATTTGGGAGGCTGAGACAGGAGGATCGTGGTTCACAGACAGCCTCAGCTACTTAGTGAGGCCCTTTGTAACTCAGTGAGACCGTTTCAAAATAAAGAATAAAAATTAGGGCTGGGGGTGAAGCTCGGAGGTAGAATGTCCCTGGGTTCCATCCCCAGTACCGGAAAAAAAAAAAAAGGTGGGTTTCTGGGGACTGTGGCCTCAAGGATTGTGCTTGTGTCTTTGAATCCGCTTGCTTGCTTTCTCTTCTTTCTGGCCTCCACGACGTGTAAGTGAAGCCTTGTGCTCTTCCTCTGTCATGCCCTGAGATCTGCAGTCCCCAGCCTGACATGGACTGAAACCCAAATCCCCAAGGAAACCATGAGCAAATAAATCTTCCTTCCTCTGAACTCCATTGTCAGGTCTTTGGGTTATATATAGCCAAGAGAATACTGACCACAGCACTGGGTCAGAGACAAAGGACTATTTCTCATGGCACTGAAAACAGCATGAAGTTTATGTTCCCATCAATTTCTCTTGTTGCCACAACACAACAGGCAGTATTTAGGGGTTACACACACTGTAGGCTTGTACCATGGGCAAGGAACTCAGAGTATGTGGAACTCCACTCATTTTAATAGGCTCCAAGAAAACTGGCTCATCTGTTACCTCAGAAAGAGACAAAATTTCTATTTTTACAGACAATAAACAAACCTTCCCGATGTTCCATAGGCAAAATCTCTATCTTCCAAAGGACTTTGCTAGGCACACATGCTTGAGAAGATGGTTGGGAACCAAATCTGTATGTAAGTGCCTCTGCTTGAAGGACATAGAGAATCAAGATATACCTGTAGAGAACTATCCCATACCAAGGCTATTGTGAGCTGTGATGTTCTTTTAGGGGGGCTAAACATGTGGAAGACCTGTATGTAGGCCACGTAACTAATTCCGGCCAACGAATTATGAACAATCAGTGCGGACATGGGTCTTTCTAGAACATTCTTTTCACTATGGCACAATAGACTTGCACTGTGTTCTGGAGTCAGAATCCTGGGTGGAAATCCAAGTTCTGCTACTTATAGATGTCCACCAACATACTCAGTGGCTTCTATAGAACAAAGCTGGGTAGACTGACCTCACATGCTGGTTTTGAGAATTATATAAATTATTCTAGTAAATTCTTAGAATAGTGCCTGATGCGTGTGAGGTACTCCTAAATGCTTCTGACACCTAGGTGAATGCCAGTAGCTTTATTTTTATATAACAGCCAGATAAATATTCAATTTGTCAAGACCTGCCCAGGGTATTTGTAACACTCTTGTCCTCATTTCTTTCAATTTTTTTCCCTAGGAACATAAAAGTGGTATAAACATCATGAGAAACACAAGTATTTTCTAAGGCTCACCTCTGTTTTTAAAATTCTCAACAATTTCCAGAAACTTTTGAAGGATGAACAAGTTTCCAGTGAGTGCTATAAATCTGGAGTTTGAAAATCAGTATGTGTTAGCATTTTATTGGAAAGCAGACTCAGTGTATGAAGAAGGATCATACTACACAACTCACCGAAGCAGATTCTGAGAGGAGAAATCCACTGGCACAGTGGAAAAGACCAAGAACACATAGTTGTCTAATGAAATGAACACACGGCAGCCAGGAAAACAAGCTCTGCCTTCCAGGAATGTCTATACTGTCAAAGCCTACCTCATGCAGCTGCAAAGGAGAATGTGATAAAGGGTGTCTCAGAGCTGAAAGGCAATCAACTGGTAAATGGTGCTGTGTCCAAGGGCTTTGGAACACCTGTAACACCGATAGTACAATGGCCTTTGGGAACTCTCTAGGTGTTTGTTCTGTCTGCCTTATAAGAGCAGAGACCGAACACCTGACCTAAGCATCCCACTCTAAAGCCCAACTGTCAAGCCAGTGTCCATGTCCCAGCCTGTGTGTAGAGTGCCAGGTGTGTGAGCACTGGGTAGATGTGTAATCAGTGATGAAGAGATCAACAGGAGCCAGTCATTAATGTTAGAGCCCAAGCATTCCTTTTGATTCTTTGTTCTAGTGTTCTCTATAAGAAACAAAGATATAAAAAAGTTCAGACTAGCTCACTTTTACTTAAGGTTGAACTATGTTCTAGGTCCTGGGCTTCCCCCTTTGACAATCTGCCCAGCTTTAACTCTTATCTACTATGCCTCCTTTATTGTTTTGGTCAGATCTGGTGGCTTCAGAAAAAATGTAAAATAGGTATGCCTCTTTCCAGGACTGTCCCTGGAGTTCAGGAGCCTCTGGGAAAACTTTGTGGGGCCCCTGTCTATGTAGACAAATTGATTTAAAAACATAGTGAAAAACTGATGGAATCATGCAGGTTTATTGACTTACCAATGAAGATTCAGATTGATGGGTAGAGAAGAAGTACTTACCTATTTGCATATCTTCCAATCTGTGCATATGTCCTATGTTCTCTATGAGTGAGAATCACTCCAAATCAGCATGACAGTAGTATTGTTGTAGCCCAATTTCAGGGGATCCTATGAAATATTATAGCAGTCAGCCAATGGGAGTAACTTGTCCTCAAGGTGTCCCTCTTGGAATGGAGTCTCACTACAGTACCCAGCATGATTCCAGAAGTGTGAGTTCTGATTGCCATACGGGTCAGATATTTTTGGATAGCCCACATATTGAGCAAGATGGCCAGGAGGATGTTTCTGAGAGATGAGGAACAGGCCCACACAGGCCATGGTCTTGGCTTGGGACGCCATGTGAATGCATGGCTGGCCCTCATTGTGCCAGGATTCAGAGGGTGACTATCTTCATGGAAAGTACTCCCAAGTACCGAGTCCCAAGGCACAAAGCCAAGGGTAGGGGGCTCTACCTCCCTTATCTAAGGGCAGAACTGCCTCTTTCAACATGTCTGTCTTGTTGCATCTTGATCACAGAGAACATTCATTCTTTTACTTTAACTGAAAGTTTGCAGCGCATTTCAGCCACAATCCACCACATGGTAAGCTGGTGGTAAGGTTTGGACCACAACTCGGAGCCCCAGGCCAGTGCCCATTTCTTCATGCACATTTCTTTCATATGCTTTTCTCTTATTACTTCTCTTTGATACCTGGCACTTTGATTCTGTTTTTTGGTGTTATGAAATGAATGTCTTTCCCCAAAGTTCATATTTTGAAGCTCTACCTTCCCAGATGTGGCTGTATCTAGGATGAGGCCTCTAAGGAAGTGATAAGGATAAATGAGGGTAAAGCCCTAAAATGACAAGACTAGTGTCTTTTTATAAGGAAAGAGAGAGGGCATATAGGCTGAGGTCTTCCAGGCCACACCACCCCCAATGACCCACTCCCTCCAGCCAGACCTGCCTCCTAAGGTTTTCACCACCTTCCAGTAGTCATCAAGTGGGGACTAAGCCTTCAACACACAAGCTTTTGAGGCAACACTGAAGACCCAAATCACATCACTTCTCACTTGTGGCATCAACCTTAATCTTAAAGCTGCACTGTTCTCTCACTTTTAATATCCAGGCAGGGAATACTTATTTTTCCCCAGAGCATAGAGACAATTGTTTTTAATAATTAAATTTAGAAATAATTAAATTTAGAAAATTGTACATAATTTATTTGAAATGGGATGGTTATAAGTCATATATCCACTTTCTATTTTTTATGGTTTTTTAAAAAAATTATCGATACATTGTAGTTATACATCTTAATGATTGACACATTTTTCTAGTTTGAAAGATGATATAGTTCTTGAGTGTATGAATTGTGCCATTAACTCCTGTCAATAGTTAAAATAAAAGTGGTTGTTATGGTTTGGATTTAGAACGTTCCCCTAGACCTCATGGAGACAAAGCAGCCATGTTGGAGGCAGGGCTTAGTTTCATTGAAGTGGTCATGGGGATTATATAAGGTCCTGTCCTCCCCATGTTCTCTCTCTCTCTCTCTCTCTCTCTCTCTCTCTCTCTCTCTCTCTCTCTCTCTCTCCCCCCATCTCTCTCTGCTTCTGGCCTCTGTGATGTGAGAGGAAGCCTTGCACTCTCCTCTCTGCTTCCAACCACTATGCCCTGAGCTCCATGGAATCTGGCCTCATGTGGACTAAATTCTAAATATCCAAAATCTGTAAGCAAATAAATCTATTTTCCTCTAAATTGTGTGGTCAATTGTTTTGGATTACAGCAGTGAAAATTTTGACTGAGACATGTTTCAGAAGTTTTCTCTAAATTAATTATTTTGATTGAGAATTAATTATTTTCTCTGAATGCAAAACTAATGCATGTTTGACTTTGGCTTCTGGTTAAGATGCAAAAAGTAGAAACAGACCATGGTCTTCACCACTGCAAACAGAAAATGCTACAAAATATGTTTATTAATAAATATTGTGCATAAGAAGAAATCTACAGGAATTAAATTTCTGAGCAGGAAGACCTATAGGGCTTGTCTGAAAAGCATACATGTTGGGGGACAGGGCATTTATCATTATCATGAGAACATACATTAAATATTTGGTTTGATTTAGTCATTGTTTTTAGTGTGATGCCAGAATCATTTGTGCAGAAAGGGCTCTAGGGGGATGTTCACAGAAGCACGTAACTGTATCTCATTTGTTCTGGAGATTCCAGGTCAGCCAATAAACAGTATTTTGTAAAATATGCTCTTTACGCCTTTTGTGGGGGTGGAAAACACTTCACCTACTTCAAAGCCTTTAGGCAGACCAGTTTCTGCTTTTCAGCCGTTTCCAGGGTGATGGGCTTTTTTTTGTTGTTGTTGTTGTCGTTCTTAGTAAGTTTCCCAGTAGTAGAGGGGTCATCTCTGAGGTCAATATTGGCCAACTCTCTGGACAGTGGTGTCTCAAGCACCCATTTTTCTTATTTTCTAAAATGTACAGAGAAAAGACTGGAAGACAAGAAGCATATCTGTGTATGGATAATTGAGAGTCATAATTCATCTTCATCCTCTGGCCTTATAATATCAACAACATCTAAGTGCATGTGACTATCAACTATAGATCGTCCTACATTGCTGTTCTAATAGTCAGATAGGGATTCGTTGTTGGACAGACTATCAGATGACATTTCTCACTGGTTCTCTCATCAACAACACAATTTCTTTTGTGTGTTGCTTAAGTATTTTTGTGCCCTATTTACATATGTCAAACTTAATATTAACCTTCACTTTCCACCAAGTCATTAGCAACACTATGGGTGGCCTAGCAGCTGCTGGACAGTGCTATTTCATTAAATATTTAGATGCTTAAATTTTTCTAGAGTTGGCCAACTTTTTGTCCTAATATATCTTTGAGCTGTTTTGTATTTTCTGTCCCTCCCCACCAAAGTTTTGTATTTTCTAATCTAGTAATGAAACTAGCTATTCAAGGAGTTTTGTCTTATTAATGAATGATGGTATTTAGAGACCAAGTCCATATTCTTAATGTGTTTATTGCTACCGAACTTTCACTGCTTCCAGGTCCCTTCCACAGAAGGAGTTGGAAAGAAAAGGGAAACAGCAAAACACCATGTCCCTGAATGTCCCCTTTCTATTCCCCCAAACCTAGCCAAGTTAAGGGAAAAATGAGAGAAGCCTGAGCCTGAAACTCCAGACACATATTACATTGAGGGATAATGGCTTTCTCTTATGCACAGTAGAAACTAGAGTAAGTTAGTATTATCTGTACAAAGTTATCTTCTTATGCGTTCACCAGGATATCTGCTTCTTAGTGTGCTGGTCATACAAGCAAACTAAGCAAGTGGATGCTGGTGATGTCACTGCTTCTGCAGTCTAATGTGTAAAACCTTTCTCTGAGTGATGATGGATATGAAACTGAGGGCATTTTGGAAGTGATACATGTCACTCATCTATCCAGTTGCCCCTGGACAAGAGAACCATGGGGGAGAGAAGGCACCGCTTGACAAAGCACTGTGAGATTTCACCTAACTTCAAATAGAATGGCAATCATTCAAAACACAAACAAAAACAAATGCTGGCGAGGCTGTGGAGAAGAGGGAACTCTAATACATTGTTGGGTAGGACTGCAAATTAGTGCAACTAGTTTGGAAAGCTGTGTAGAGGAGCCTCAGAAGAATGGGAGTGAACTTAACATATAATCCAACAATACCACTTCTGGGCATCTACCCAAAAGAATGGAAACCAAACTATCAAACTAATGCATGTGTATCTATGTTCATAGTTTCACAAATCACAATTGCCAAACTATGGAACCAGCTAAGATGCCTATCAACAGATGAATGGATTACAAAACTATGAGATATGCATACACTAGAATTTTACTCAGCCATAAAGAAAAACACAATTATGCCATTTGCAGGGAAATAGAACTGGAGAACATTATGCTTAGTGAGATTGGTCATTCACAAAAAATAAGAAATTGGATGCTCTAATATGTGGAAGTTAGGGAGAAAATGGGTCATAGGAGGAACTCTAGATGAAGAAGGAGATACTATAAGATGAACAAATAAGGTGACCTGAGGGAATGGGAGGGACTAGAGAGAAATTCTCTAATGTTAATGATGTACATTAACAAGAATATCAATGTCAATTACTAAGCCAAACATGAGAAGGAAGGAGGGGGAGGGAAAAGGACAGGAGTTGGGTAAGGGCTAATTGGGTGATGTGTACATGTATGCTTCTACCATCTTGTACTTCATTAAGATGTATGACTACAATGTACCAATAAAAAATTTTAAAAATGGAGCTAACTATTAAAGCAACACTTGAAGTTGCAAAAGATTGAATGGAATAGGGACAAAATGGAACTCAGGAGTGGCTAGATACATGAGGAAAATAGGTAGGTATCTTTCCATAATGATTATTTTTTATTGCAGCGCTGGGGCTCAAACACATGTCTCAGGGCTCTGCTACCATTCCATGTCCCCACAGAAAGGAAATATCTTGACCCAGAATCTCTCCTTGTAAGAGCCACACTGGAAACAGCAGCTGTCCACAGCTGGTTGGAAGCATGAACTTTTGCGTCTTCACCATACATAATTCTACACGGCAGTGAGAATGAATGATGGAAGAGCTGCTCATGGCATTCACAGAGATCTCTCCAATGACACATTGAAAAACCATAGCCCAAAACCAGGGAAACACACTAAACGAAAGTATTAGTATAAAGTTCAGTTCACTACCGAGCTGACAGAGTGTGGCAAGGCCTGTCACACTGGGGTGAGGATGGGAAGCAAGGCCAGGACCTGGCACAAGGATGTGGCCATGACAGTTTCCTGGATAGCCATGGAGGCTCAGCCTCTGAGAACTCTGTGCTCCCCACTTCTGCTTGGAGGCTTTCTCTATGTTATAGACAAAAGACATGAAAACTAATGTCAATAAGTATTAACATAAGTAACATAATTATTATACATAAGAATTTTTTTAGGTTTCTTAATGTGTATTTTAGTTTTGGTTTTTAATATGTATCGAAATGATTATTCTTTCTCTAGGCTTATAATAAAAATATTTAGAAATAAATGTAGTATTAAGAATTATGCCATCTCCACACCACTGAGTTTCAATTATCTGAGTGGAGACTTTGATGGTGGTGCCTAGCAAATAACCATAATTCTCCCTCAAGGCTTTGCTGTCTTGATTAGTCCATGTGTTGCGCATCTGTGTCCTTGTCAGGAGAGGCAGGGATAGGAATGGATTCTATTGTGAAATTTAAGCAATGTTTATGCCCAGTATTCTGCAATTGGGAGATGAACCTTTCCATTGGAGAAAATGAGCAATGGAGGTTATAATCAAATGACCTAAGTGTCAAGGTCAGGCTGGGCAGTCACTGTGTTAGCAGCTCATGGACTGGGGAATACCAGGTCCAGAGGTGGGTGCCTCCATATTCATCTGAGTGCTCTACTGTGGCAGATGGGCTGGAATGCTTTGCAGCTGTGGACCAGGTTCTCCTGATCTGCCCTGGTAGGACTGTGGAGGCTGGAGAAGTTTTAGCTCATTAAGGAAAGAAACACAGGCCAAAATATTATGGGATAATATAGATTTGGATATGGGAGAATGGAATAATGGGGAAAAAATCCCAGTTGAAGTTTTGTGCAGGATTCCAACATCAGCAATCTTAATGGATAGCAGAATGTAGGGGGTGATCATTGGGGTATATCCACACTCTGGTGGATTTTCCTGGTTTGTCATTAGAGAACTTGTTTATACACAATGGATCAGGCCACTGGAGAGTCACTGTGGGAGGCTGTCCTCAGGAGGTTGTAGGTGGTCAAAGTCAGAATAATTGGTGAATATTAAGTAGTTGAAGATAAATTTCATGGACATATTCTTATCTTCTGTCTTGTCTTGAAAAGGATCTGAAGAGAAAATTTTAATAAAGTATTTGCAAAGGAGATAGTTGGCCCCATGAGTTTCTCTTCTACAGTTTGTGCTTTGAGAATCTTTTCTTGGATTTCTTTTGGATTAACTAAATCTGTCACCCAGTGCTAACAACTTTGTAGGATAGAGCCCGGTGGACATGCTGCTGCTGCAACATCAGCAAAGAAGATGCCTGCATTATGGTTTAGAGGAAAACACTTGAATAGAAGAGATAGAATTCAAGAAACTAGTTTTCAAACTAACAGTGGCAGATTTTAAATGGCTTCTGTGTGTTGTGGACACTATGCTGTGGACACTACAGACTATCTGTGCCCTTGCATGAAAGACTCAGAGTCAACAAACGAAATCGCTCAGGGGTAGCTGGGGAGAAGAGCAGAAATATTCTTCTGTAAGTCTCCTTTCAGATGCCTCTTTTATTGAGAAGTTTAAACAAAGTGTCTGTTAATGCCAAACTCAGGAATGCACAGAAATAACTTGTTAACTAGAGCAAAGGACAATTTTCAGCATAAACCAAGGACAGACACAGTGCAGAGGAAGAGGTTTCATCCTGCCTCATTTTTGATTATCGAGTATCTCAGGACCTTGGGAAAATGCTTGCACACTCAACAGTTTACTGTGTGTTTTGCTAAGACAATCTATGGTCCCAATTAACCTCAGAATCCTAAACATCGATGTCTGCAACATCTGTAGCCATGTACAGCATGACGCAAGAACTGGAGAGCTTTATGAAATGGGTTTAATAATAGCTCTGCCTGGGATTGGGGGTGGGAATCTTAATCCTGGCAGTCAATTTATTGAATTCACCTTTTTGCCAAGGAAGCTTGTCTAAATAGAAAATTCATTTTCTAGGGGGGTTGTTAAAGGCTCTGAGAGCCTCTGTAACTCCATCTGTAGGAGCTGTATGTACAGATGATGTCAACCTCTTGCTACACTTTCCAAACAATTGAAACTCATGGAGAATGTTCTTTTTAAAAGGAATAGGATGCCTTTAGATAGGAGCTTGCTCTGCTCCAATGTGCCTGGCCTTTGAGTCACAGCTCAGGCCCTAGAAGGAAACTCTGCTTACAGTGGTGACCATTAATATGATTAGTGAGAAGGCAGGAAGAAATCAGAAGTCTTATCTTATTGTTAAGAAACTTAATGGAGGCCCTGGAGCTTGCATATTAAATTTGTTGATTAGATACCCAGGGGAATCACAGCTCACTTCATTTTTCTCTGAAAATTCTGTAAATATACAAAGAAAGTTTTTTCCCTCCAATTAGCTTATTTACACTAGTTTCCTTCCTTGATTTCCCTTGCATAAATTGACATATCCTGGCTATTCAGTATGCTCTCAACTTGATGTTGAATGCTCCAAGAATGGAAACTGGCTAAGGGTATTTCTGGCTATGTGAAGACAGCCCCGTTCATCCCAAGTGCAGCATTCATAACTTCCTAGGAACAAAATATAAGACACCACTGCCACCAGGCTGAGTGTTCCTGCTGAGGGTTAATTTGAAAATGATGAATGAATTCTTAAATGAACATGCACTGGCAAGAGACACAGAGCTTGTCAGGTTGCCCACGCTCCAGTGGATGTGCTAAATATTAGTGGAGAGTGGCTTTTCACACCCAGCTTGCTCTGAGGTGTCCTTTGGCATGCACAGGATTGGAGTTTACAGTATCTCAGGAAGAACTCTTCTGTGTGGAAAGAGCTTGTAGTGAAAAGTGAAATGACTTCTCAATACCATAGAACATCCTCTGCAACTTGGAAAGGATCATAGCTGGCCCTTACAGTATGCAACAGGAAACCACTCAAATTTTTTGTCCTCCCTTAGTAAGTATTAATTATTTGTACAAAAAAAAGAGAGTAGAGGTGAATTTTTTAGTAAACAGCTTTTTGTCCTTTTTGAAACACAAGCTGAAATCTCATCCTTTGTTGCAGAGGGCACAGAAGGCATGCAGCATTTGAAATAGTTTAACTTTAGAAATTTTTTCGAGTCCTCACAGAAACAAGGTAGGAATGTTGAAAAATAGGGCTTGGTTGCTAAAGAGGAGTTTCTGGGGCTGTGGTTTTGGGAATTATATCAACTCTCTACGTGCTCTCACTTGTTTCTGGTTTCTGTGATGTGAGGGGCAGAGCCCATGTGCACTCTCTGATTCATATCACCATTCCTTGAGATCCATAGATCCCAGCCTCACATGAACTGAACCTAGAATCTCCAAAAACTGTGAACAAATAAATCTTCCTTCCTCTAAGTTGTGTGGCCAGTTGTGTTGTATTATAGCAGTGAGAATATTGGCCCAAATAACATTTAGAAACTTTTGAGACAAAACAAAAGCAAAATGGGTTTATTACTGGAATCCTGTTTTGTAAAAAGAAGTATAAAATTCTGGGAGCTTTTAGGGAAGTTTTAACTGGACTCATCAGGCAATACATACAAGGTAATTGTTAATTTTATCAAAGCATGACAGTGGCACTGTGACTGCTTGTTTAAATATCTTTTGATGATGGTGCAAAAGTATTTAAGAGTAAACACAGTCATGTATTTAAGTGCATTTTAAAGAATTTAACAATAAAACCCCCCAAAAATGTTGTATAACTATATAAATATATATAATGTACACATATAAAAGATGATGTGGCAAACTTAAATTAGTGAATTATTGAATCTAGGCAATGGGTCATTTTGTGTTATTCCTTCTACTTTTCTGTATGCTTATAATTTTAGCAAAGGGATGGGGGAACCCTTTGAGTTTGGGACCAGGAAGCTTCTCATTCCTAAGAGATTAGTGCCAACTTTTCTTCTGACTTTGTTCAGGGAGGAGGTGGGAGCATGTCTCTCCCAGCTTGTAAGCTGAAGTCTGGGGAATTTCTTCCTCCCCTCTGTCAGCCTTTTTATCCAACAAGCACCACTTTTTCCATTTATATTTTCTAAATATTTCATGGTTCTGTCTGTACTTTTGGCCACAATTTTGGGGACACCTTCCAGAAGTCAGAGATCAAAAGTCAGAGGTGAGCCTGCTAACTGACTTCTGTAGTCTCTGTTCCCCTTCCTCACATCAGTTTGGCCTCTAGAGCAATCTTTCTAAAGTCTGACTCCTATTACACTGCTACCTTGTGAGTCCTCATCACTTAGAGAGTAAATCCAAGCCCCTAGCATGGTGTGTGATGCTGCCTGACCCAGGACACTCTGCTCTCGTCAGTCACATGCACCTGTTTGCCCATGCCTTCTGGCTCTGCTCATCCTTTTTATCTGCTGCCCTTTGCCACCTCTTCTTCTGCTGTCCCCTTGCAAGTACTCTGAGATTTTTAGACACAGGCATCTCCTTTCCCAAGACAGTTCCTGGGCTACCCGGCTTTCTCACCAGGCCATATGTCCCCCAAAATAGCATGTGCACATGGCAGAAGTTCCGAGTACTCACACACACAGGTAACTGGCAGGGATTGGAACCAAGTGCCTGGTTTTCAATCCTGGCTTTGCCACATGCTCACTCCTGATGTCAACTTGAGAGAGTCATTTATCCCTTCCATGCCTGCAATGTTCAACTACGGAGTCAGGAGAATAAGGTCAGAACCAAACTCACAAAGTGCTTAGGATAAAGTGAGTCTGCATGTGTCAAGCTTGGATAGTATCTGGCACATTATAAGCACTCAATAAATGTTAACCATCATCTGAACTGCTTTCCTAGGTGAGTTCAGTGGTGAGCTCTTGGAAGTGTCATGTGGCAGGTGTTTTTGTTTCACCCAATCCTCCAAAATAAGATCAGTGCCAATTCTTCCTCCCTCCCTCCTGCTGTCTGTCTCCCTCTCTCTCCCCCTTCTCTATTCCCACCTTCCCTCTTTTCTTCCCTCCATGACTAATTTAGTCCAGACCTGTGTTATCACCCCCATTTTACAGATGAGAAAGCTGGGCTGCAGAGAGTTTGTCCTTATGTATATAGTAAGACAAGTGGCAGCTCTTGGGTTGGGCTTCCACTGGCCTAAATCTGAAGTGGGTAAGTGCATGCCTGCACCGTATCATTCTCCTCATTATCCACAGCACTGCTGTTAGGGCACACTAAGTATTTATGAAATGAATAAATGAATGAATGAATGTGAGTAAATGGGGAGCATTTGTGTGGGTGTACAGTAAACTCAGGTTTGGACAAAGGCCTCTTGTGTTCTGAATACCAGGTAAGCAGCCTGTGGCAGCACAGGTCTTTGGATGGTGCTCAATTGGACTGGGCATTGGAACTCACTGTCAAGGATATTCCCTGGCATATCCTATTCACTTCAGATGTGTACCAAAAGTGCCCAATAAATACTTGGTGAATGAGCTTCATGGCCAGGCAAGAGTCGCTGAGAAGAAAAGATGCAGAAGGAGATTAAAAGCAAAGACACTCCTCCATGGGCCCCAGTATGCCATGGTTACTGCTGCCTTCCCAAGCAGAATCTTCCTTTCATTCTATAACATTCCTATTCCATTCTGTCTCCACTACAGGTCTGTAGGATCTGAGAGCTTGGCACTATTTCTCTTTTTTCATTTGCTTCATTTATTCCTGTAATGTACTCATAAAAGATCTACTGAGTGTGACTATAGACAAAGCAGTATTCTGGGAACTGCATACCTATATGCTTGACAATGACAGACCAGATGTTGCAAGACCCTCTTCTGACATGATGCTTTTATTTCTGGCATTAAAGAAATAGATCCAGAAAAGTTAAATTAAGAAACCATTAGCGACAGGAGCATAGTCTGATCCCTATACTCAACTTGTTTCTGAGGAAACTGTTGATGAATGGAGAGGACTAAGATTTTATTTCATTTGACCAGTTTCAAAAGATATCATACTGCGCCAGGCATGGTGGCACACGCTTGTAATCCTGGCACTTGGGAGGCAGAGACAGGAGGATCGTGCAGGTTCGAAGCCAGATGCGCTGGCTTAAGAGACCCTGTTTCCAAAAATAAAAAACTATAAAATAGGGCTGGGCGTGTAGCCCAGAAGTAGAAGGGCTTCCAGGAACCCCAGTACCACCACCACCAAAAAAAAAAAAAAAAAAAAAAAAGAAAGATATACTGGTGAGGCTGCTTTTTCTTTTTTAATGAGGCTAGTAAGTTTATGTTATTTTGCATTATAAGTGAAATAATTTATGTGTTTCAAACTTAGGCATAGTCAATCGTATAAATTCAATTATAAAAACAAAACACTTATTTTTCATGGCTTTTGGCAATTGACATTTTATTTAGAAGTTTTTCTATTTGTTTGTTTAAAAAATTTTCATACTCAGGGTATATAAAATATGGGGAAAATTACTTGTGGGAAATCAGTGGTATAAAACAATGGTTCCATCTACTAATCAGATTTAAGAATATTAGGTATTGACTTCAAAGATAATAGTCATGTGTACTATTTAGAAGGGCATGCCCAAAGTGCCTTTCAATAATATTCATATAATTTATGAGCTGCTTATTATAAATTAAATGAATTATATTATTCATATAATTTATAAGGTTTTATATTTTCATGTATCAACTGCTACCTCCATTTCCTTCATTTGGACTTCCATAGTCTTCACTTGCACCACAGTTGCCTCTCCCTTCGATACAACCTCTCCTTCCTTGGAAAACTTATCCTTTACCATCATATTCTTCCCATCCCTCTCTTTCACCTATTCTACCTCTCAAACCATCTTTATTCCCCATCACTTCCCCTACCCCCAACACCATGACCAAATGCCCCTGTTCTGTGTCTCTTGCCATGTGGGCATCTCTCCAGGTCATACATGAGCTTTGCTCAGCCTTCCTCCCCTGTCAGGGACCCATCTTCCATACCAACTACCTCCTTCTTAGTGGTGCCTGGAATCCTTTCCTGGCCAGTGCCACAAAGTGGTCTTGTGACTGCCTTAGGAGCACATAGATGGGCCAGCAGAGTTGTCTTAGCTGGCAAAACTCAAACCAGTAAATTCTTCCCAAGTAATTTCCTTTTACCTTTTTAGCTCTAGGGTAAAGAGCCGCACTATCTCATTTTTAAAAATTTAAACATCTAAGACTGCTGTTCATTTATACCCTCACAAAAGGAGAGTATTCGATTTCTTCCACTTGTTCTATTTTGTATTTGTGTGTAATTGTTTACCCACATAGTATATAGAAGTTATATACTAGCTCCCACATAGTAGAGATAACTATCTTTGATCGCATGTGTCTTAAGATGAGAGGACTGTCCGAAATGGGAGATATGGCTATACAAAGGTATCACAGGTAGCTAGAATATTTCCTATTGCATCTTTTTCACTAATTGAAATTTTTTTCTTATATCATAATGTGCAAGATGTAAAGCTTTGTTCTTAAAAGCAATAGAGACTGAAAATATCATTGTGTTATAACTTCTGCTGTGAGGTCAGAATGTGCACTTGTCATTTCTTTTTAAAAAAACACTTATCTCAGGTTCAGAGCTTTCTATATTGCCTCTGCCAGAGTGAAGTGATCCTTTCTTTTATCTCATGCAATATGTGGATTTGAGAAGCTAATCAAATATGGAGCCGCCCCATGCAGGTGGAAGCTAGTGCTCTCTGTTGTTCTGCTGAGGCTTTGCTCTTTGACAATGGCCTCTTCCAGGCCAGAATCATTAGCGTGTCCAGCATGACCCTGTCCTTCAGAGGATCATCACTTGGCTCCCCCATCTTCTGGTCCTTTTGGAAGGTAATTTTTTTTTTAATAAAAAAGAGATGTGTGTCAGGGAAGAGAGATCCATCAGTACACAGACACCCAGAAATCCCTCACTAATGGATAGAACTGGAGTTCAAGCTTAATGAATTGAGGTTTCTTAATATTCCTTATTTTCTGGCTGTGCCACATGGATTTGTTCCAACACATCTGATACCTGAGTCCAAGTCAAAAATGGAAAATTTCAAGGTGAGAAATTAATGACTTATATTTCTATATTCAGGGAATGCAGATGGCTTCATTGTGTACTGCATATAAATGTTTCTAAATGAAGGAATCTAAATATGAAGTAACTGGTAAAAATGGTTCAAAACTCATGCCTTCTCCAATTAGGAAAATACAAACAAGTTGTTTTAATTCCAAGTCTAAACATCCTAAAACTAATCCCTTCTAAAAGTGCATGTAAACTGTGTTGTGAAGAGTGATATTAAAGATATGATGTCCTAAAAAATGCTGGGCTGGTTATTCCCCAAGGCATCTCTTCCCACCTGTGTCCATATTATCTCAATCCAGGACCTTCCAAGCGTCTTTCTAAAAGAAAACCTCATCCTCTTATTCCAGTGACTAATATCCTCCCTACAGTTCCCCATTGCCTATTGGGTAAAGTCTAAGCTCTGTCCACTGATGGACAAGGCATTCGCCACCACCATCTCCCATCTCTGCTCTGACCCCAGGAAGCATCACATGGCCCAGAACTGGGTTCTTCTGAGCAACCACATTCACTTCCCATACTTGGTGCACATTTATCTATAATGCTGTCCCTCAATTTCTCTTCCTTTTCCCATACTACTCATTCTTTTGAAAGATAGCTTCATGGAGGTATAACTGACATCCAATAATCTGCCTGTTTAAAGTGTACAGTTTGATCAGTTCTGACATGTGTACACCTAGGAAACCATAAGTACATAAGGGCAATAAACATATCCATCACCTTTTTAAATTTCTTTGTAACACTTTATAATCCTACCCTTACAGGCTTTTGCCTGTCACAGGAAACCACTGATCTCCTTTCGGTCACTACAGTTTGCTTGTTCTAGGGCTTTAATATAAATATAATTGTATCATATGCACTCCTTTTTGTTTGGCTTCTTTCATTAAGTATATAATTATTAATATGTATCAGTTATATAAATTCGTGGGATTCATCATGATATTCCCATACATGAATTGGTTTTGTTTATCCATCCCTCTTATACTTTCTCTCCCCACTCCTTTGTCTCTTCTTCTGGACCTCTTTCCAGCCCCTAGTGGTCCCTTTTCTGCTTTCATTTTTTCTTTCATTTAAAAAAATTTTTACATATAAAACATGCAATACCTGTCTTTCTGTGTCTGGCTTTTTTTTTTTTTTACTTAACATTTTGGTTCTATCCATTTTCCTGAAAATGACTTGGACTCTTTCTTCTTTATTTTACTCTGCTATTTAGACATTCCCCCAGGAAGCCTTTACCAACTTCCCATGCTAGGTGACATACCTTTCTCACCATGTCACAGCATTTTACCACTACAACATTATGTTTGTTCTCATGTCTGTGTACGTCATGAGACTATCAACACCAAGAGGGCAAGGACTAGATTTGACTCATTAGATCTCAGAATCTGAAGTGAAAGTGTTTGTTTAATGGGCAAAAAATTCTATACTATAAAGGAAGGATGTGCTATGTTCACTGTTTCTTGAGGGTCTCTTGAGAATAAGGAGACCACCATGAATATGAACGTAGGACAAGGTAAGTAAGGGTGTGGTTGATAAGAGCTACCATCCTGGTTGAGTAAGATATATCACAATCAGGAAAGGCTCGGTGGATCATGAGCATCTGGCGCTCACTGGAGATACACAGAATACTGTTAGGTTGTGAAGACTGAGAGGAACCAGGCCAGGAAGAATGGGGGGAGCAGGGAAACAAAGTTTTTTTTTTTTTCAAGTGAGGAGAATATTTTAATCAATTATAATGTAGCTATACAATGAGATTTTGTAGCCTTTTGAATGGTAAATAGAAAGACAACACAAAATTATTGAAATAAATTTATAGTATAACATTAGGCAAAAAAGTACACAGAAGGGACTATATTTTATGATTTCAAAATATATCCATATGTTTAAGAACTGAAAGAATTTTAGAACTGGAAAATAATTGTACTTCTGTATTGGGATTTGAGACAGTTTTTTTTTTTTTTTTTAAGTCAGGCATGGTTGTGCACACATGTAATTCTAGCATTCGGAGGCGGAGACCTCGGATCACAGTTCAGGGACAGCCTCAGCTACTTTGCAAGGCCCTTTGCAATTCGAGATCCTGTTTCAAGAAATATAAAGACTGAAAAATAGGACCGGGGGTGTAGCTCAAAATTAGAATGCCCCAGTAACCTCCCCCAAAAATAATCTTTACCAGCATTGATTTAAACTGTTTATTTTTTCCATAGGGCCAAAAGATTTTTAAAACAAATATAGATATATGGATATGTTTTTAGCCTTCCCACAATCACTCTAATATTTATAGCATCAAATTCCAATATTCTCACTTTTCACTAAGCAGAGAATGATCACTGAAGGTAATTTAAACCCAAGAGTCAGTTTACTCTAGTCATCTTTGTTTTAAATTACAGCACTATCAAACCCCTCCAAAATCAGCTGCATACACCCTTTTTCCCTTTGGTGGTAATAAGAATATTTGTTTAGATTACTTCTATAAAGTGATATCTGAGCTTGACTAGAAGTAGTGGCATTTTCATTCCTTGAAAGTGTGGCACTCTCCTTCCATGTAACCAGGCAAAGGTATATTGTGAAAGAAAACAGAAAAAAATCAACTTCAAGGACTTGAGACACCTCCTTGATCTATTTGTTGTGGGGATGCTGATGGGCAGTTTTTTGTTGAAAATTGCAGGAATCCTCCCTCAGATGCAGGATGCAGGCAGATAGAGTCCTTTAGGAAGCTATTTAACAGGGTGGAAACAAAGTTTTATATCAACATTTTTAGGCAGGAAGGCTGACATCAGTGGTGTCAGAGCCAAAAGACATGGTTAAAACATTTATATGGGAGGAGTATGCAAGCCACACAAAAGATCTGCAAGTTTGTGACTTTTTTTTAGCATAGTCTGAAATAAGAAGGTGCTCGCTTCTTAGGATTCAAGTGAAAGGGAGTAATCTTCAGTGAGTCACAGAATAGGAGGGAGCTGGCTTCTCAACTTCTAAACAGAAGAGAATTATCATTATCACAGTACAGCATCTGTAACAATAGAAAAAAATCTCCAAGTGCAACTGCCCAGGTGAGATTAAGTAGCACAGGGTTTTGTCCTAACATTCCAGCCTCTTTTTTTGTTTATTTCCTTGTTTGGAGGAGCATCACTTTTTTTTTTATCTTCTGTATCTGCTTCTTGTGGGTTAAGATCCTAGACTGTCCCTACATGGGCAGAACCTGGGGGAGAGGCTGGAATCTTTTAGTAGATCAGAGAACTAAAATTTTGCCTATGGACCTCTTTGTGATTGCTTGAATGTGATTTTATAGAAAATTCAAAGAGCTCCCAGTTGCAAGGGCCAAAAAGTAGGGCTACAAGAAGCATTAATAGGGTACTCGCTAATGGAAGAAACTAGGAATCCCAATTTTCTTAGGCAAGAGCCCCAGGATTCCGAGAGTTTCTGAGGGTGAAGCCATAGGAACTAAACTACTGTGGAGCTGAGATTGCATCTTGGGGGGTCTTCAGCTCCTGCAGCTTGGTGGAGCTGAGGAGAAGACCGGAACTGCAGATGGGCATCTTTGAAGACCTATCCAAACATGGAGGAAAATTTTATTAACCCATTCTGTTTCTATTTGTGACTGAAGAACAGTGATTGAACATACTCCAGTGGTCCCAGTAGTGGCATAAAATGAGACCAAAAGTTTCTATGGGTCTAGAAATCAACATAAAGTTAGCATTGGTGCTATGGAACTCCTTAGAGACAAATGGCCATGGAAAATATTTGAAAACTATACAAAGCATGTATCTAACCTGTATATGTGTGTGTGTGTGTGTGTGTGTGTGTGTGTATTGGGGGATACTCTACGGAAAAGCCTTCTGTAGCTCTAGCATAATTCTCAATTCTTTGTACCCTGCTTCTGGACATAGAAGTTCATATTTCTCCGAAGTATTTTGGAGGCCTTTAAGAGATTTGGGCAACTGTACTTCAGGGAAGGTGCTGAAAAACAAGTAGGTCTCACAGCAACAGTGAGGCTGAGATCTGTTCTGAAGATTGGCGTTGATTCCAAATAACTCTTGCTACTTTATTAGCACTTCAAGTAGATTTAATTGTCCTTAGCCAAATCAGGTGAGCAGTGGAAGAAAAACAAAATTCCATCCTGGTTGTTGGTTAAGGTAGGCAGTCTACAGAAACTCCAAACTCATCTCAAATCGTGCAACCCCAGTGGAGGCAAGAATGCAGAAACAGTGTTATTCGGAGTCTCTGACTCCATCGTTGCTAGCTTACCAGGCTCCTCTGGGAATCTGGGAAGTGATTCTGCACTTCCTCTTAACATCCTCCATTTATTTCCCCAAACATTATCTCTGGTTCACTTCCTAGTACTCTGGCTGCTCAATTACAATGCTTGCTATGGGCTCTTTGTACTCTGCCCAGTGTCCATCCTCCCTACATCTCTACCCCTGGGTCCTTTCTCTATTTTCACCTTATAGGTTTGGCTGCTGGGAGATCTCACCTATATCATGACTTCAGTTACTATCTGTGTGCTGATGCCTCCCAAATGTCTGTTCATTTTTAGACCTCTGCTCTGGATTCCTGGCTAGCAGAACTGTTCAAATGAATGTTCCCAGGCACCTCATGTTCAGTGCGTCCCCCTTCGCTCTCACCCCCACAGCCCCACCTTTTCCTCTAGAACTGGTGAATGACATTCCCACACACTCAGATGACCAAATAAGCAGGTGGCAGGTTATCTCAAATCTCTCGCCTTCTCTTTAGTCAAGTATTGCATAGCAAGTCCTCTTGCTTTTAACCACCTAAATTTCTCTGAAATTCATCTCTTCTTCTGACCCTGCTATATTCTGGACAGGTAAATAGCATCCTTTCTAGTTTCTCTACCTTCAATATCATTGCCTTTGATCTATGCATGTGCACCTTTATGCATTTTCCAATATAAAAAATTTCTAGCTGAAAGGTAGTGTTCCTCCACCATAAACCCCTCTGACAGGACATGACCCCCTTGTATGTAGACTCCCATGAATATCACAACCTGTCATTCCTCCTCCACCAATGTCTCTAAAGTAATATATTTTTCACATCCCTTGCTAAGTATTGCAAATTTATATCAACCTGTCAGAACTGAAGTGTGAGTAAACAGGACGTTATTTTCAAAACCTGAACCTGACTTTGCTTTTGAGAAAAGATAACTCAGTCTTTCCCATTCTGGCTTTTGTCAATCTAGTCCGGTTTTCTTTTTCTCCTAGTCACACTCAACATTATTTTCTCAAGTGCTATTCATTATAGACAAAATGCTCTGTTTCTCAGGGCTCCCCCCCAACACTTTCACCTGCCTTTCTTCTAGGAGGTTACTTAAGTGCCAGGGTTAGCAAGCAATGACTGATGTTTTTTCAGCACTAGAAAAGAGGTGTCTGGTCACCACGGGCACTCTGAGGTGCTACATCCTGCTCTGCACTGTCTGCTGCCCTGTGACTTATTGCCTGGGCATCAGGTGTCAAATGCTGGTATCCATGAGAACATGACTCTCAGTGCCCTGCTGATGACCTACCATTGTCCTCTATAACTTCCTCCAAGTTTCAGACCCTGGCAAGGTCACTCTTTTTCTGAAAATTCCAAGCTTGAACATTTATACATTTTTCCACACCCTGTGGGAACAGGTACTGGGGCTCATAAAGGTCCCATTCACCTTATCCTTAGCTGTGGTTACTCCCCTGTTCAGTCTTGACTTGGATAGTGCCACGCCAAACCTGGAATAAGCCCTCAGAATAACCAACCTGCAACAGATTTTCTTGAATTCCCATAGGGTTATTAATCTTTCATTTGAAGAGATGTCTTCAGCAGTGATAGCCCAGATTTGGTGGCTCACATTATATTCTGTGTACATGCAGGATGCATGTGTGTCACAGGACATACATCTCAAAGATTCACCTTTCAAATGAAAAAATCAGTTCATCTGGTAAGCTGTCAGTCTGCTGGGAGAGATGAAAAATTAATCTCAACCAAATCAGGGATATGCATGTCCTCTGACTCAGGGCCTTGGCTAAGGCCAAGGGGCTTTACAGAAGGGCCTGTGCCACCAGTCCATACAGTGTCCACTGTGATGTCCATTGTTGCATTGGTCCACGGTCGTTGGACTGCACAGGGCACTGCAGGAATGTCCCTGGATCCCTTTCACTTCCATTATTTCTGGCACACAAGCATCAGCTTCTGAGTTGTACTTAGTATGAGGTGCATGGAAGTTTCTGGGGGCCATCTAAGGACCCATTTTTGTGGAAGCTCCTTTTATTTATTTATTTATTTATTTATTTATTTATTTATTTATTTTTTGGAGTCTGACTACTTCTCTAGGTTTTTTTTTCCCCTGGAAAATAAGGTACAAGTCTCCTCCTCTTTTGGTTCCTGTGGATTTTGCCAGGCTTGACACAGAGTGAAGGGTGTAGTCCGGAGACTCACAAACCATTCCTTTCATCTCTTGTGGCCTCTTTGACTTCTAACAAAAGTCTCCTGCTATCAGTGGGATATGGGTGAAGGGGTAAGTGTGGGGGGTGTGGCTGCTACTCACAAGGCCTATCCCAAATCTTTTAAGCTAAATGTTTTCCTATTCCCACAAAGTCTAGGCTTTCAGTACTCAGAAAGCAGGAAGATACTTTCTCCCTCTATTCCCTGTCCCTTTCCCCCTGTCTTTGCCCAGTACTTTGGGTCAGGTTTAAATGCTGCAGCTGAGAAGCCAGAGCCAGACAGTGCTACCTAACACCCTGCCCCTTTGATCCTCTGGACATCTGCATTAATAGGCTAAATGAGGAGGCTACACTCTGAACTTTGATACAGCAGTATCTTGGGAGAAGTGTGTTTCAGATGTGAATGGCGAGTCATACTGCTGAGCCAGAACCCTGTGGCCTGCCTTGCATCTGGAAAACATTTCAGGATCCATTGAAAAAGTTGTGTTTGCTCTCCTCTTCCCTTCCCTTTTTCTATTTAGTATTGAAAAACCTCTGAGGCGTGGGTCTGGGTGAAAGGGAACATAATGGAAGATGAGATCAGGTGGTGACCAGAGACCAGATTTTTCCCTTCCAGCCTGATGTCTGATGACCCAGGAGAGGCCAATCTAGAACTCACCTGCCTCTAGGAGGAGAAAAGATATATAATATCACATTGCCCAGGGGAGCCAGTGACTTCTTTCAGAAGGCTGCAATTATGCATGGCTTTAAAAACAGCTGAAAGAGTACCGAAAGCAAATGGGGGATAGATCAGAGAAGAGAGCTTCTGACAGAAGAGTTGGCTTTTCTGGGCCAGGGGGGATGTCTGTGGAGGATACCTCCTTGTCCTCCGCACTCCTCCTCCTTTCCCAGCTCTGTTCCTGCTGCTGCTGCTGCTGCTGCTGCTGAGCAACATTTACTGGGTGCAGACTCTATGCCAGATTCTTTCTGAGAGCCTGACAAATTAACCCATTTAATCTTCACAACAACTCTATGAGGTAGGTCCTGATCACTCTCATCCTCCCATCACCACCTAGCACTCCCATCACCACACTAGTATTTGTGCAGGATGCTTGTAGCAGGTGACAGAGCTGGGACACAGCCTTAGGCAGGATAAACCTATAGTTCTATGATAATACCTTCAGTGGCTTTCCTTGGTGGACAGCACTGCGGCCATAGAGCTTGTCTCTAGGGTCTATTCCTGACAGGGAGCTGTCGGTTTGAACTTGGAAAGTGTTCAGAGGATAACAAGTTTACATCTTCTCTCTCTTCGTGGTACCAACCATACTTTTCCAGATCTTTATATCAGTTACAACTTGCTTCAAAACCTTGATTCTGTTTTTTCTTTAATCTCACATTTTGTCTTAAAACTTTATAGACATTTTTGTAACTTACTCCATGTTTATTTTGCACCCCAACCACATTGACAAATGACAATCACAGGCTCAGATTTATAGCCTGGGCACAGGGCTATCAAAAAGATCTGCTTCCCTGAATGATAAAGAAGAAATCTGAGCAAATATTGCAAAATAGCAGAGAGAACAACTACATTCTCCAGTGACTTGTAGAGGGTTCCAGGGCCCAGCATAAGCTTCTAACCACAGATAACAGACCTTGAACACTGTTCCCCTCAAGCCTAGCCTGAGAGATTGGGTGTGCACTGGAGACCCGCCCTGAGCAAGACATAGGCCATCACTGTCACTGTTGGGCCAGATGCAATGTGAGGGGCCATGAAGCACAGAGGCACCAACAGTACTCTACCTGTCATCTGCATCCTCCAAGGCCACTGGCCTGAGATATTTCCTGATCTTAGGGCAGAGAACTCAACAGGTGTCAGATAAGCAGGGCTCCCATGGAATCAGTTATGGAAATAATCCTGAAAGTTCAATATTCAGTTAAGTGCATTAGGAAATTACACATGCATTATCTAGGGGCTCTTATGCTCCCTGACCTTCCCCTCTGCCTTAAATCCAGGCCTGAGCACCTCTCTTAGAATGAGAAGCATGGAGGTGGCAGTATAGTACCAGGGTTATGAGCACAGGGGCTTGCGGGGAGCCAGATGGGATGCGATGGAACAACATCCATAAGACCCAGGGACTCTGGCTCAAGGACACAGGATCATTTACAGTCACTCAAGGCCCCCGCGTTCGGGGCCTCCACCCCACATTTGGTTAGACCACATTAGATTAGGTGCCAGACAGTGCCCAGAGAGATGCTTCAGAGTCTTTAGTCCCTTTGCACGGAATCATACTTCAAGCTTGGGAGAGACTGAGTTCTGAGAAGTGCGGCTCTCCAGGGTCACAAGACTCTATAGGCAGAGGGACAGATACACGGGGACTTTGGAGTCTTGTCTGTGGTAGCCCTGCCGGCATCAAGCTGCATTAGCAGGCACTGTTTCTGTTGCTGCAGGAAAGTAGGATCAGGGGACACTTTGGGGAACCTTATGTCCAAACCTGACCCTCTCAAGGCCAGCATGACCTGGGAAGCTTCCATCACCTGGAAATCACTTTCTTCATCTCTGAAAGGAATACTTGTAGGACTGCTGCATAATGCAAGTTTAGGGCAGAGACACAGGGCATTCAAGAGCCATTATTCATATTCCTACTGCGCAAAGGTCTATAGTTACTAAGGTGCAAGGAAAGTGCTTGCTCTTACATTATTGTACTCTGGCATTGTTTTTATAAGAACTATTTATTTGCTTATTATTAGTGCATTGTAATCCCACATTTTAATGAGGTACAGGATGGTAGAGGCATACATGCACACATCAGTCATTTAGCCCTTCCCCAATTCCCAACCTATTCCCTCCATCCTCCCTCCTTCTTGAAGTCAGTTTAGTGATTGGCTTTGTGAGTGCACATCATGTGCATTATAATGTTTCCCTCTTTTCCCATTCCACCTCTCTGTTATGTCACCTTACTCATCTAACGTTGTTTTAATGTTTTATAATAATGCAGCATACAGAAAAGTGCACAAGCCCATCTATGAAGAGAATATCAATGATGGCAAAGAAAGGGGCTTTTTAAAAGTCCCATCCTCCTTCCTTTCTTCCTTTCCCTCCATATAAGAGTCTCTTCTGCTAAAACCAGGGCTCATCTCTCTTTCACACAGCATTCACATAGAGCTGTCATGACTCTGTGGAAGCACCCCTTCTCTGGCAGCTTGCAACCCCCTGAGCATAATGTCCTGAGGACTGGAGGACTGAGAAGGCACCAACTCCCAATCCTATCAGCTCACTCATCCCTACCCGGCACAGATAGTGCAGGAGTCAGCCCTTAGTTGTGGCTCCTTCCCAGGGCCAAGGGACAGCTACACTTCTGCAAGTCATAGTCAAAGTGTATTTGAAATATGTCTTCCAACTATATTCTAATCTATCTGGAGACCAAGTTGTCTTGATTCTTTTTCTCCTGGTGCCTCTAGACTCCTTTCTCACCAAATTTGTAAGGAAGGGCTGGCGTCTTGTCTCGTGATAAATTTTTGTAGGTTTTAGATACTGTGCCCTGTAAGGACTCTTGTCCTTTAGTGTATGAATTATTTTAATTTTCTTCAGCCTTGTTCTCAAGCCTTTAGAAAGGAGGCTGGCTTGATTATTTAGGGTAAAATCTGTTTTGCAAAACTTCCAACTTTGCGAATTCAGTATTTACAAAGTACTCTGTGAATGCCATGGGGAGGAACTAGGAATTCAGGGCCCTGTCCTCCCTTACATTTGGAGTAAGGTTTTGCAGGCAGAGAAGGGGCACCCCCACCCCTTCCCAGTGCACAGTCCCAACAATCACCAGCTTCCACACACAGCTGGCATAGCATCAACAGGCTGCTTGAATTCAACTCATGGAGCTCCTGGACAACTTAGACTCTGAGGATGCTGCATGGTAACCTTGGTGGGACCAACCTTGACTTGAGAAATCCTACAAGACAATCTTGTGAGTTATTACATAGCACAAATTATTCATTCTCATTTCCTAAACAGGTAGCATTTCTACAGAAGCATTGGGAGACAGGTGATGTTGGCTGTCTGGGCACAGTCACACAGCTCCCAGGGACAAGAACCTGGAAAGAATGCCAGCCCTATACTAAGCATTAGGGTGCTTGAGAAAAGCCTGCCCTTTACGGAGCCCATTACTTCCCTGGGGAGCACCACATTGAGGCCAATGTTTTGAGTATTTGCTCTGATATGTTCCAGACACACCTAAAAGTCACTTATAGAGGCCCATAGAAATGAGAGCATTTTCAAGGAACAAAGCCCCGAAATACAGTAAATGCTTAGTTAAAAAACATACTGGGTTAAAGTTATGTTAGGGTGATGCTTCTTTTAGGCATCAAAATACCTTAAAATTAAATTCAGATCATTAACCAGGTATAATCTAGAGCCAACAAAAATGTTGGATTCTTACTATACACATGGGCCTGCCTTTCAATAGTTGAGAGAATGAGCTGAGGGGTGGAGAGATGGCAGGTCAGAATGTAAAGTCTCTCTCCTGAGCAACTACAGAAAGTACTGTGATGATGCTTTTTCCAAGGGAAACTGTCCAATCTATTAAAAGTCATAGAGTTAAGTTGTATTTCATTGTTTCTCCAGATTATCTTCCTGCTAATTCAGAAAATGAGACAGCTATATGACCTCTTTGGGGAATTCAATATATTGTCGATGTGACTATATAATCTTTTTCTTAGTCAAGACCAAGCTGAATCAAACGCAAAGAGACAGGGCCATCATATCTTATCTCATCAGGGTATCATTAAAGTCATCCCAAGAGGTGGCCAGAGCACTCTCCATAGTGGAGTTGCTTTTAAGTTTGAAATAGTTTTGTAATACACATGTTAAACATTCAAACTGGCTTGGGAAGATGGTAAGACAAAAATATGGCAGCATTTAGTATGATAGGTCACTTGTTAGCCTGTAATATCACTACAGAACTATAGTATGTAGTAGAATCAACCCTCATGGTTTGCACCACCCGAGGCATGTATGCAAACCCATGCATGTGTGTTTGCAAAGTTTAAGGGAGCACATTGAGATCAGAAGAGGAGGAAGCAAAATGCTGAAGACATGGAGACAAGAAAGCACACCGGAGGGAGGGATGCTGCATGCAGCCGGAAGGCTAAGGAGGTGTGTTGTGGTGGTCGGCAGGGATAAGCAGGGAAGGTAAGAAAATCAGAGAAGTATGGAAGCCAAGGCCAGATCCTGCAGGACCTCAAGTCAAAATGAGGAATTTGGACTTCATCCTCAGAGCAATGGAGGACCTCTGAGCAGTGTCAGGAAGTGACATGATCAGTTTTGTATTTTTCTGACATACTTTGGTCCCTACTGTGGAGGATGAGGAGCAAGAGATGTGGAGAGCTGGGGAGAGCAATGGAGGAGCAACCACAGGGAAGGATGATGAGAGGATATCCCTCACCCTTCAGCAGCCACATGTCTGGATTACCTACCAATAAGGTGAAAAAATATGATGGAAATCCTCTTGATAAACCTTACCCAGTAGACCCTGGGTTTACTATCTACCCCTTGCCCCAGACTCTTTCTACCATGCTGTACAATATCTTTCCAGAACAGGAGGAACTTAGGATGAAATAGATTTTAATTAGGTTAAGAAAAACAAACATGCATGCCTTTCACTATTTCTGGCAAACAAGTAAAAAGTCCAAGAGTCAGGAACCTCCCTAATTCCAGATCTTGATGCTTAGTTTAATTCATGGCTTAAGTTTTGCTCTGGAAAATTTGATCTGAACTTCCCCTAACTGGGATGGCTTATAATTCCCCCTCCCCCCATCTTGAAAGATTGAAGAATGTTAACAGAGAATACTAGAAGACACCAGAACAGTGTTAATGGTGTTTTCGAATTTTATAGTTTGGGGTTGAATATGTTTTTCAGTCAAGAGGACAGCCTTCATTTCAAGGCTATATTTTTTTCCTAATTTAAGAGCATACTGACAGTATATACTGTGTTTGTGTTCTAATGTAAATTCCCTATGATGTACACTCCCTACGATGTATAAATATGTATAAACATATATCCTGGGAATAGTCAGTAAGAATGATCTAAAATGCTGTCAACAGCTCACTTCATATTTCAAAAATCATTCTGCTTTCAATTCTTTAATTATACACAATAAATCGTTCTCTTATCTTATTCCTCAGGGAAATCACTGGAGAAGAGACTCATTTGATTTTTTTAAGAGGTAGACAAACCAAAACCTTTTAGGGCATAATTTGGTACCTAAGAGACATCTATAAAAATAGAAGCTTTATTGAGCTATCATTTTCTCAAAAACTTCATTTTGATCTTTGGAAAATATAGTTTGTCTATTTCAAGTCAGACGATCTGGGTACATGGCTAACTCCTGACCTTCCTCTCAGTAGACAGCTTTGAGTCACTCACTGCTTTTCCTCCCATGACTCTTTGCCCTCCTCAAAGTGTGAGATCTGGGCATTTGGAAAGCAGTATTCATAAGATTTTTGCTCTCCTTTGGTTTACACCTGAAAATCTGGCTTCAGTTGCCTCCTGCCCAAGTGCTGGTGTGCAGTAATGCCATTGATATTGGTCAACTGACTTGTAGGCTATAGGCAGGAACAATGTACAAAGACGGGAAGTTGCCAGGAGATACATGATAGGGGCTGAGCAGAAACACTTAGAGTTGGCACATCTTTAGTGGGATTGGTTGCTATATTGTCTGATCCTACACGTACTTTTGACATTTATTGTACAGATAAACATATGTGTACATTTTTGGGTAACATGGGAGTATAAAAGAAGGTAACATGGGAGTATAAAAGAAATATAAGAATCAACTCTATTGTCCTAAACTTAGAACAGTTGGGGAGAAGAGACAGCTATGGAAGTTAAAACCATAAAGCTTTTCTATGCAAATGAGAATAAATTAAGGGGACTAGTGAGAGTATGTGGTGGTGGGGGGTGCTTCTTAAGGAAGAATGAGCAGGAGGGGCCTCAGGGTAACCTGAGGGAATTATGGGAGCCACACGGGGGGTGTTGCTCAGAAGAGAGAGCATCGACATAAGCAAAAGCACAGAGGTGTGACAGTGTTTAGCAGCGAGGCTTTCTGAGGAGCCTAGAACTTAAAGTAGCAGAGCGGGACAGAGTGGCAGAAGATAACATCAATCAGGAGAACTCAGGCCAGGCTGCAAAGAATCAAATGTTTTATGCCAAAGTGTTTGTTTAGTTTGTTGACAAATGGAGCATCATCTAGGATTTTATGTGCGGGGAATGTCATTGACCTCAAAAATCTCTTAAGAAATTTTAAATAATTAAAAAACTTGTCAAAACAAGGCTGCTCTGGTATCAGACTTCAAGAGGAAGTTTCTGCACAATTCTGTTCAATGTGCCGGGGGGTATGGGATGCATCGTGAAGAGAACAGATACTTCTGGAGAAGTGGCCTTTCTGGGCCCTCTTTTCAGAGGTCCTGGGTGTTTTGGAAGACAGCAGCTTAAAGAGCTACTGAAGTCAGATGACACAGGAAAATATCATTGCTGAGAGCTTTCACAGGCCACACATGAGTGGCTAGTCTTACACAGCCCAGTGCATAGCCAATGCCCTCAGCCTGAGGCCTGCACAACCCCTCCTGCTGGTTTCCTATGCCACTACATCTGAATCATCAGACCAGGAGGTGCCCAGAAATTACCCTCTACAGCTGTTCCCCAGTCTCCTCCACATTTGGAATAAAGAACAGAGGCTAGAAGGGCAGTGGCCTGCTCAGATTCACTCAGCAGATGACAGCAGAATAAGAGCCAGAAGCTGGGAGCCCTCCTTATGAAGAGGCTAGTCCAAGTCACAGTTAGCAACAGGTTAGGCATAGGGATGCCTTGTGGCAAGTTAAGAAACATAGAAACAAAAATGACCGAAAGTGGGCAGCAAAGGCTTAGGGCCTGAGGACCTGCTTTACATTGATCACAGGAGTGAAATTGCCAAAATATGTTTGCTGTTAGTACTGCAATGGATTGAGACTGGAGAGAGCCTTGTGGTCTACAGCTGCGATAGGAGTGGATTGCCATCCATATTTTGGAATGATGGGGAAAAATAACATGTGAAATATCAACCAGCAACTGATGGTTTGCCTAAAGTTTAAACCCATTCCCATTTCTGAAATTCTTTTGGGATTACATTCAACTGCTGAGAAGGCTTTAAAAGACCCCCGTGATCATTATAGCATGTAGGAAGAAGCAGGGTCCCAAAGAAAGAGTGCAATTGCCAAAGAGAACACAGGCCCAGGCATAGCGCAGGGGCCGGCCAGGGAGGACCTGCTGCTAAAATCAGCATGGTGAGGGAGAGCAGAGTGTCCCCTAATAGAGTGCAAGGACCTTCTGCTTACAGACTGTTCTTCCTGCAGCTACCTGACAAAGTTCAGGTTTCAGAAATAAAGGGTCCAAAGCAAGAAGAGGATCCCCAGTGGAGATCGCCTATGGGATGTGGACACTTGAGACATGTGGAAGAGGAGCCAGACTGGGCCGGGAGGATCCTCTTATCCACCCTGGCTACATCACCAGCCATACCTCAGGAGAGAGAATTCCAGATTCTTACCAGCACCCCTAAAGGGTCTTTTTAGCTTCCAGTCAGTTTCATTTGCCAGCAAGCATATACATGCCACGTTTACAGTGGCCCATATACTTCTTCCTCCAGAAAAAAATAAAGCTTTTTTCCCCCTCACAATCCTTCTTTCAAAATGTCCCTCAGGATTACTAAGTAGGCTCATTATGCCCTTATTTCTAGCAAGGTTTGTCACTTTGCTTCTATGAGCACCTGTGGGGAGGCAGGGGTGGCGATCGATGGTGAATGCAAAACCCAGGCGCTCCACAGCCCCTCTGCCCGGTCCAGGCTTGTGCTTCTCACAGAGGCCGCACCCACACTGCCACCCCTCCGTCCTCTCCAATCGCCACTCCATTGGTTTGGGGGAATGTGGCACAGTTTGTTCCTTTGTACCACAACCTCTGCTTTTGGAGCACACTCCTCCTTTGGGGAAGGGGGAGGCAGGAAGGCGCTCAGGAGGAAGCCATTCCCAGGCCAAGCTTTGTCCCAAGCCCCACAGCCTTGCTGCTGTCAGATGGGCCTTGGACTCTTATACTTTCCCTCTCCAGTCTGGTTTCTTTCAGGGACACTCAGTCCAGAAGAAATATATGAATGTGCATTGGTTTCAAAAGTAGCTTCTAGGGCATCTGCCCCTGCAGACACATTGAGAGATATGGCTGTCCACACCCTGGTCAGTTAAGAACTTTCTAAATGTTCTATGACAGTTAAGAACCAAGTCTGCCTGGAGCATGAAAGCTGATCTCTGGGTCAAAGGTCAAAGTCCCAGGATTCCTTGGCTCGGGCCTGGACAAAATGTTCTTTTAAGTTTGTAAGCAAAGCTGGGTGTGGTGGTGTGCACCTGCAATCCCAGTACTTGGGGGCTGAGACAGGATGGTCATAGGTTGGAGGCCATCCCCAGAAACTTAGTGAGACTTTGTTTTAAAATAAAAATAAAGGAGGGCTGGGGGTGTATCTCAGAGGTTGAATGCCTCTGAGTTCAACCTCCAACACTATAAATAAATAAGGTATATGTTTAATTTTCAACTTTTTGTTAATTTCATTTGTAAGCCCTAACTTAAAGACTTCTCAGCATTTTCGGTTGTTCACATTTGGATTGGGTGGGCCTGAAGACTAGATTGTCAGTTTACCATCCCAAGTGGCTCCCCGAGTTTAGAGACCCAATTCTTGAAAAAAACAAGGCCTATTTCTGCATGGGGCATATTGTGCAACCTGAAGTCTGATGTGGAGTCCAGCAGGAAAGGGCTGAGCCTCTGACTAAAGGTATAGGTGGCCATATTTCTCAATGTATCTGTAGGGGCATAAGCCCTAGAAGCTAATTTTTTTTCTTTTTTTTTTTGCTGGTACTCGGGGTTGAACCCAGGGGCTTTCTACCTCCGGGCTATACTCCCAGACCTATTTTATATTTTATTTGGAAACAGGGTCTCACTAAGTTGCTGAGAGCCTCACTAAGTAGCTGAGGCTGGCTTCGAACCTGTGAGATCCTCCTGTCTCAGCCTTCCAAGTGTGGGGATTACAAGCATGCGTCACCATGCCCGGCTAGAAGCTACTTTTGAAACCAATGCATATTCAGATATTTCTTCTGGGCTGAATATCTCTGAGGAAACCAGACTGGAGAGAAAAAGTATAGGAGTCCAAGGCCCGTCTGACAGACAGCAAGGCTGTGGGCTTGGGACAAAGCTAGGCTGGGCCTGGCTTCCCCCTGTGATCCTTCCTGCCCTCCTGGGTATCTTACTAGACAGGAACTAGAAACCTAGATGACTGGGTCAAGACCTTCCAACTATTCTCATTGAGAAAAGAACATAATTTAAAAAAATCAAATAGTAAAAGTTAACATATTCCTTATCATAACATGTTTTCTTCATTTTTACTTTTTAAAAGACAGAATGCAGAAGAATATATAAAACTATTTGTACAATTTAAAGAATAACTAACTAGGTGTAGTGGCGCATGCTTGTAATCCCAGTATTTGGGAGACTGAGACAGGAAGATCCAGGTTCACAGACAGCCTCAGCTACTTAGGCCTTTTGTAATTCAGTGAGACCTGGTTTCAAAATAAAGAATAAAAAATAGGGCTGGAGATGTAGCTTGAAGGTAAAATGCCCCTGGGTTCTATCCCCAGTACCGCAAAACAAAAATAAATAAACAAATCAATAAAAAATAACTATTGAGGGAATAGCCAAGTATCTGCAATATATATTACATTTTCTTTATCTTTCCTTTTTTTTTTTGCAGTAACAGAGATTGAATTTAGGAACATTTTACCTCTGAGATATACTCCAGTTCTACTTTATTTTTTATTTATTTATTTTTTGTGGTACTGGTAGGGTACCAGGGGCATCCAACCTCTGAGCTACACCCCTAACCCTATTTTTTATTCTTTATTTTGGAACAAGGTCTGCCAAGTTGTGGAAGGCCTCACTAAGTAGTTGAGACTGTCCATGAACCGCGATCCTCCTGTCTCTGTCTCTCTCTTTTTTTTTTTTTAATTTTGAAACGGGGTCTAACTAAGTTGTTGAGGGTCTTGCCACATTGCTGAGACTGGCTTTGATCCTACAACTCTCTTGTTTCAACCTCCCAAGTACTGGGATCACAGGGTTGCACCACCATGTCTGGCTCCATATCTTGTCCTTAACTGGTATGAAACTTGCAGGCAATTATTAGAAAAGAGTTACTAGATATAAATGTGCAGTATGTGAGTCTGGAGGAAGCAGAGAGAAGGAGGAAAGCCCAAGTGTGATTATGCTGAGATGGGCATTTCCAGAGGTCTAAACAGACACATACCCTATCAAGGTGAGGTGCCAAGAGTTCCTTCCCTCCAGGAGTCAAAGGGCTGAGCTTCTGTCCTGCCCCAGAGCCCTGTGACTGAACAGGATAGAGTCTTGCTGAGTCCTGCTGCTTTCTTTATCTGCAAACCAAGACAACCGGACCACCCCTTCCATTCCATTCGATTTAATTTGAAGATGGAAAACATCATTTCCTATAGCTCTTTGAAGACTGAAATAGTATTACAGTGAAATCCTACCATTCACTGTTTTCCCATTATGTAATGCACTGATTTTAATACTGTAGGAAGGTTACTTTTGGAATCTGATGATAGATCTAATTGGGATATGTGTGGGAAATTTTGCTAATCTTTCAAAACATCTGGCGAGGATTAGCTGAGGGGTAGTTGTGAGATTTAGAATAGCTGTCAATGTGGAAATCTGGCTGTGAGCCTTTCTTCCTTACTGCAAGGCCAACTTAGAGAGGGCCATATTTGCTATTTAACATTGGAGTTTCTCCCTTTTCTTTATAAACACAGGTCATGAGACACTTCTATGTTGGCTTTGCTATCAAAGGACTGTTTGTTTCTGTTTGAATGCAGTGTGTTTGACTTAGTCTCCATAGTCTTCCTTGGACTAAAGGCAAGGTACTCTGAGCTCATCAATTTGTCAGACATTTTGTTATATTTTTAACATATCCTTTTCTGGGAAGGGTGGTGCACATCTGTAATCTCAGGGACTTGGGAGGCTGAGGAAGGAAGATTGCAAGTTTAGGGTCAGCCTCAGCTGCTTAGACTCAAAATACAAATGAGAAGGCTGTGGGTGTAGCTCATTGTTAGAGTTTCTCCCTGTTTTAAATTCCCAGCACCATGTATACACACATGCAAAGTTTAATACACCCTTTAGTTTTATCCCCAATTTTATAATTAAATAGGGTGTGTTAGCAAAGGAAAAAAAAACATTGCAACTCCAGCTTGTTGTTTACAACCTAGAAATCAATGGGTAAGATGTAGTCATAGTGAGGCTTACCAGGCAAGATGTTGGACACCTCCCCTTGTCTCCATCTTAGTCTCTAGCTGGTTCAGCAGAACTAGCCATCTAGTCATGCCTAGTTCAGCAGAGGGGTGAATACCTTGAACTTGAAATCAGGCAAACCAGGGATAAATGTTGTACCTCATACTTACCCTTCTGATTATTTTTCAGTGTGCAAACCCATATAAACAGAATGAATCCACTTTTTTTCATGTTGTTAAAGTAGGGCCAGGTTTTATAAATTGTTTCAGAATATAAACTTTCAAATATTTCTATATTACTGAACATTCATCTTTAGCTAATAGTGACTGCATAATAGCTTGTATATATTTATTAAGCTAATATTTATTTACTTATTTATTTATTTTGTGGTACTGGGGGTGGAACCTAGGGGCTTTTCTACCTCCGGGCTATACTCCCAGACCTATTTTTTTTTTTTTTTTACTTTATTTGGAAACAAGGTCTCACTAAGTTGCCGAGAGTCCAGTGACTGGATGGAGAGGCTAGTTCCTGAAACACTTGGCAGCAGAAACCTTTTAACCAAAGGGAGTAAGTGATAAATCACAAATTAAAGTAGCACAGAAGCTTTAGAATCATGGAATGCTAAACTTGAACACCTAAGAAAGCAGAGAGGCGAGAGGTAAGTGAGTTGAGGAAAGAAAGCTGATCAGTATGAGACAGTACAGATGCGATGAGATGAGGAATCGGGGACAGATTTGTGGGCATGGGTCCCCTGAGCCCCGAGCTTCAGTGTGTATGGGGGGTAGGAGAGAGGAGGGGCTCTCCACCTCTCCTTTGGGATTTTGCACTATCGCCATTGAACGAGAGGCAGGTGGTTCAAATGAAAGGACCTATTTGCACGGCAGTAACTACCTATCTGAGATGTCAAGGGGCCAAATTCAATTTCCAAACTACTTCTCTGCAGAGGAGCTTGACAATGCTTTATAGACAGTATGTACCGAGGTTTGTTATTGAAAACAGGTGTTTTTTAAAATATAGATTTGGGATGGGTAGAAAAATTAAGATCAAGTGATGTTAGAGTTCCTTATAGCTAGTCAGGAAAAATTTCATGAAGAGAAAATGCATTTAATTACAAAAAGGCAGATATGATTGGTTTTTGAAAGATGACTCTGTTGCAGATGTGAAGAAAGGTCTAGGAGAGAGGGACAAGAATTGAGAGCAGGAAATTGAGAGCTAAGGCTCTGGGTTGCAGGTATTCCAAGGGTTGGAAAAGGGAATTAAGAACTTCTGAAAAAATACAGGAGAGGCTTGAATCCCCAAGAAGACATTACTAATGGAAATGTTAGCATTGCGTCTAAGGAGGTGGAGGTAGAGGAAAGGAGGAGGGAAAGAGCAACTTGACTCACAACATGGACTAGTGCACACAACGCTGATGATCGAGATCTTTCTTAACCACATGAACAGGTGGAGGCAGAAAGAGATTGCTTTCTCAGCTACCTGGGGCATGGTTGAGAGCTGCATATCTCTGATCTATCTGGTAGTATTCATGGTGCAGACACAAATGCTCTGCAGAATATGGATTTGCAGGAACCAAAGAGAAAGCTTCTCCTTAATTTTTTCTCAATTTTATATTATACAATAGTTTGAAGTGTGTGAAACAATACGTATATGTGATGAACAAAAATGCACAGATGAACAATGACACAATGGCAATTCCACTTACATAGCCTGGGACCCTCCTGGAGTCCATCTCTGCCCAGGCTGGGGCATCCAAACTGTTCTCATCAATATATGGCTTTCATCATCACTTAGCGCAAAGCAAGGGCTCCAGTTGCTCCGTCCTTAGCCACAGGGACAAGGAACATCGAATCTGGAGCCAGTGTCTTCAAAGACGTGGCCTGGAGGTTGCACAAGTCATTTTTCTTCTCTTATCTTCTTGCTAGAACTTAGTCATTTAGCCACACCGGTCTAAAGATACTGGGAGATCTATATACCTTGGTGGCCACGTGCTCGGCTAGAAATAAAAGAAGACTAGGCATATAGACACCAGAGGGCAGTCGGCAGCCAATTACAGCCAGGTAGTGTATTCACATGTTCAGTGTTTTTTTTTTTTTTTTTGGTGTGTGTGTGTGTGTGTGTGTGTGTGTGTGTGTGTGTGTGTGGTACCAAGGAAGGAACCCAGGGGCATTCTACCTCTGAGCTGCTACGCCCCCAGCTCTATTTTTTTATTCTTTATTTTGAAACAGTATCACTGAGTTGCAAAGGGCCTCACTAAGTAGTAGCTGAGGCTGTCTGCAAACCACAATCCTCCTGTCTCAGTCTCCCAAATGCTGGGATTACAATCGTGTGCCACCATGCCCAGCACATGTTCAGTTTTAAAAGACAATGTCAGATTGCTTTACAGACTTAAGTCAATACTCACCAAAAAGGCATGAAATCTTCATTAACACACATCTTTAGCAATCCCTGTTATTATCAATGTCATATATAAGTCATATATCAATGTCTTACTTATTTAATAGGTATAAAATGGTATTTAGCCAGGCGTGGTGGCACACACTTGTAATCCCAGTGCTTGGGAGGCTGAGACAGGAGGATCACGCAGATTCAAAGCCAGCCTCGGCTACTTAGTGAGGCTCTCAGCAACTTAGTGAGACCCTGTTTCCAAAAGAAGTATAAAAATAGGTCTGGGAGTATAGCCCAGAGATAGAAAAGCCCCTGGGTTCTACCCCCAGTACCACACACACACACAAAAGGTACTATTATCTCCAGTTACATTTTCCTGATTACTAAGCATCTAATGTCCATTAATATTTTCTCTTCAGTGAAGTAAATGCCCCTGTTTGAATATATATGTATATATGGATAATATACATTTATATGGACACAAGTTTTAAGATTTCTGTATAAACTATAATGACCATTTATCAGCTATATGTTTTGTAATATCTTCTTGCTTTCCTGGATTGTCTTTTTACTTTACAACAATTTCTTTGTAGTTCTTAGAACATGCAATAATTTTAGAGTACACAGAAGTTTTTTGTTTTTTGATACTGAGGATGGAACCCAGGGACCCTCTGCCTCTGGAATATACCCCTAGACCTATTTTTATATTTTATTTGGAAACAGGGTCTCACTAAGTTGCCGAAAGCCTCACACTGCTGATGCTGGCCTTGAATCTGCAATCCTCCTGTCTCAGTTTCCCAAATACTGGGATTACAAGTATGTCCCACCACACTCAGCTAGAGCATATAGAATTCTACGAAACCATTCACCTATCTTTCCCCAATAGTGACACTTCACATACTGTAGTTCAATATCAAAACCAGGAAACTAACATTATATAACACTGTTGATCATGTCACAGACCTTATTCAGTTTTCACCAGTTTCAATATGAAGTAATTGTATGTTTAGGACATAAATCGGTTTATAGGTGAGTTCTATCAAGCCTTCAGTACATAGATCATCCAAATTATATGTTAGATTGTACTACATGAAACATCAGTGGTTAGTCAAGTTATGTATTATCACATCTTTGAAAATTTATTATCAGCAGTAAATAATATAAATATTCAAGTTGTGATATTGAGAATTTATATTGTGCTTTTTGATTTTGTTTGGTTAGCCATTTGACTCTTTTGTGTTTTGCCATAGAAGTAAACTATATGGTATTTTTAAAAGAAATTCAAATACCTTTTTTATCTATTTAAACTGTAGTGACATAGAGTCAAGGCAGAGAGAACCAGCATGTAGCAAGTGGAAAAGCTTTTTTAGTAAAAGACTTGCTCAATAATTATTTAAAATTTTTAATTTGAAAATATGATTTCTATACTTGCCTCAAGAGAGATCAGAGTTTGATTTAAAAATCAGTGAAGTCAGAGGTAATGGAACATGCCTGTATTCCTAGCGCTTGAGAGGCTGAGCCAGGAGGATCACAGGTTCAAGGCCAGCTTCAACAACTTTGCAAGACTCTTAGCAATTTAGTGAGACTTTGTTTTAAAAAGATTTTTTTTAAAGGGCTAGGGATATAGCTTCGAGGTAGAATGCCCCCAGGGTTAGATCCCCAGCACACATGCATGCATACACACACACACACACACACACACACACACACACACACACACACTGAAAATCTAACCCACAAAAAATAATTGGAAGATTTACAGCAGAATTGAGGAATGTTCACCAAGACAGTAAATCAATACCTGGACATAGTAGGGAAGAGAAAAAAAAATGTGAATACTATTTCAAAACAAAAAGTTAAAAATATATAGGCCTGTTTCTCCTGTTTTTATTTTTATATCACTTATTCTCATTGTGACTAAAAAATAATTTCAAATTTAAAGTTAGAAATATAAGCCTGATTTTCTACTTTCTTATTTTATTTGTTCCTAATTTTTGTGTGTGAAATATGTAAAGTGTGTAGTACTCAATCCATCTTATTGCTGCTCACATTGAGTAGAAACAGTCCTTTAAAAGGCCTGTGTCAAAGAAAAAATCTTCACATTTATATTTCTCAAACTTTGCTCTACAGGATTTTATCTCCACATTAAGAATTTTGAGCGTTAACAATTGTCAGCTACAAAAATATCCCAAGAAAATTACCCTAGTTATTTGTCAACTTTTTCTTTTTCTTTTTTTTTCTTTTAGTCATACCAGGGATTGAGCATTCTACCTCTGAGTTATAGCCTAAGCTCTATTTTAATTTTTATTTTGAAACAGGCCCTCACTAAATTATTGAGATTCTCTCTAAGTAGCAGCAGCTGGCCTTCAAGCTGTAATTCTACCTCCCAAGTACTGGGATTATGGGTGTGTACTACCATGCCTAGCTTTGTCATCTCTCAGCCCTAAATTAGCATAGAGAATCTACTTTTGTTTATAATCAAAGAGACAAGGATAGATGGTGTCATCTACTCCGTGAGTCCAAAAAGCTTCAAAAATAGTTTAATGGCAACCCATCTACAGGAGGTAACAATTGGAGCACTGTTGCAGCGAATATTTCTACAAGATTCACATTCTAAGGTTTCTAATATCAATTTAAATGACTTAGATCCATCTGTCACCATCACTTCATAGTTCCATTTCCAATCCATGGAGTTTCAAAGATTATTCTGCACTCTAAATTGCCAGTTCCTTTTGTTCCCAGGTATAGAGGCATCTTTGCACATGACTGGAGTAAACTATTTTTGTCATCTCTCTTGATAGTGCTGCATTAAGTGCACTCAACTCTCCAGGCATCCCTTGGCTTGTCATTTTAATGAATCACTGGGCAGCTGTTATAAAGGGAGTCTATCCAGGAAACACAGTGAGTGGAGACCACATTGAAAGGAAGCTTGAAGAGGAGTGATTAGTAAGAAGCTTTTAATTCTTATTGAAAGTTGTTCTTTTTAAAGTGGTTTGTCAAAGGCTTTGAAAATAAGCTACCTTGTTGAAGAGCTGGCATAAGGTAACCCATGCTAATGGAACTCGAAGACAAGTAGGGGAGACAAGCAACTCTCATATCAGAAAAAATAGAAATAAAATTCAAGCCTAAACTTATCAGAAGAGACAAAACAGGCTATTTCTTCCTGGTAAGAGGAACAATCTAACAAGAGGATATAATAATAGTCAACATTTATGCTCCAAACATAAATGCAACCACTTTTATAAAACTCTTCATGATATCAAGTCTCACAAAGACCCCGATACAATAATACTGGGAGACTTCAACACTCCTCTCACACCACTAGACTGATCTTTTAGACAAAAGATCAGTAAAGATGATTCAAACATAAAGAATACCATGAACTAAATGGACCTACTAGACACATAAAGAATATTCTATCCAACTACAGCTTAAAATACATTATTTTCAGCTGCTCACAGAACTTTCTCCAAAATAGACCATATCTGCATTACTAAGCAAACACTAGCAAATTTAAAAATATGATATAACCCCATGCATTTTTTCAGATCATAATAGAATGATACTAGAAATCAACTATAAGAAAACCCAGAGAAACTTCATAAATACATGGAGACTGAACACCACACTACTGAATGAGGAATGTGTTATAGAAGAAATAAGAGGAGAAGTTTAAAAAATTCCTAGAAACAGAAAAATGAGATGCAGCATATTGAAATCTCTGGGGCGTTGAAGGCAGTAAAAGGAAAATTCATAGTACTGAGTGCTCACTTAAGAAGAATAAGCCAAAGAAGTCAGGAAATCATTAAAACCAGACCAAAAGAATGAGCCCAAATTACTAAAATAAGAGATGAAAAAGGTGATATTACCACAGACATTTTGGAAATCCAGATGATTATCAGAAACTATTTTGAAAAACTACACTCTAAAAAAACAAGGAAAACCTAGAAGAAACTCACCAGTTTCTAGACACAACTTTTCTAGATTGAATCAAGAAGATATAGAAAATTTAACTGACCAATAGCAATCAAAGAAATTGAAACAGCAATAAAGAGCCCACCATCAGAGAAAAGGCTGGGTTCAGATGGTTTCCCAGAAGAATTTTATAAAAACCTTTATAGAAGATCTAGTCCTAATACTTCTCAATCTATTTCATGAAATAGAAAGAGACTGGACTCTCCCAAATACATTCTATGAAGCTCGCATCACATTAATACAAAAATGTACAATTACCAAGCTTTGGAACCAGCCAAGATGTCCATCAAAGATGAATGGATTACAAAAGTACAGAATATATACACAATAAAATTCTACTCAGACATAAAGAAGAACAAAATTATGTCATTTGTAGAGAAATTAATGTAACTAAAAAACATTATGCTAAGTAAGATGAGTCATAAAAAGTGAAAGGTTGGATGTTCTCCATCATATATGGAAGCTAGGGAGAAACTCCAGAAAAAGGAGAAACCTTAGATGAGTGAATAAAGGTACCTAACTGAGGGATATGGGAGGGGAGGAGAGGAAAACACCTCAATAGCCATGGTGTACATACACAAACTTATCAAAGTCAATCACTGTGTAGAGCATGGGAAGGAGGAGAAGGGGAGGGAATGAGGCAGGGACCAGAGGGAGGGCTCAGTGTATTCCTCTATCACTGTGAACTTCAACAAGATGTAAGATTACAATTCACCAATAAATTTAAAAAATAAAATAAGCTACCTTGTGAAATTAAATAGTTTGGTTCAACTTCTTTTTTGAGAGATAAGTCCAGTTTTGTTTATGTGTTTTGCTAGAAAACAAATACTTCACGACCATTGGGCTACTTTCAATGTTAAAAGCCTATTTCTATTATTCTAAAATTTAAATGGCAGAAATATTTTCATGCCTTTTGCAATTTTTTTTTCTCCCATGAGTTCTTTTAGATGTCTCAGGTTGGTCAGGGTTTTCTTTCTCCATTCATTGGTTGATGGACACATAGGTTAATTCCAAATCTTGTCTCTGTGAATAATGCTACAATGAATATGGGAGTGAAGACATGTCTTACAAAGAGTGATTATAATTTTGGTCATATAACTAGAATTAGGACTATTAGATCATAGGATGGTTGTGTGTTTTTAAATTTTTGAGGTGGATACAGTTTTTTTTTTATAGAAGCTGTGACAATTTACAATTTTACCAACAGTATGTCAGGGTATTTCCTATCTATTCTCACCAACAATCATTTTTTTACTTTTTTTTTTTTGCAGTACTGGGGATGGAATCCAGGGGCATTCTACCTCTGAGCAACACTCCCAGCCTGATTTTTTATTCTTTGTTTTTTGAAACAGGATCTCACTGTGTTGCAAAGGGCCTCACTAAGTACCTGAGGCTGTCTGCGAACCATGATCTTCCTGTTTCAGCCTCCAAAATGCTGGGATTACAAGTGTGTGCCACCATGCCCAGATTTTTTTTAACTTTTTGATAATTCTAATAGGTTTGAAGTAATATATTTTATTGTGATTTTGATTTATATTTTACTGGGGATTATTGATCATCATGCAAATATTTTCTATCTTTATCCTATAAATATATCATTTTATTTCTCATATAGATTCATCTTTGAAAAATAGGTGGTATTTTATGAAAAATATTTTTCATAAACCGGTGTCATTATTATTATTATTATTATTATTATTTTATTATTATTGTTATTATTACTAGGGGTTGAACCCAGGGATATTGTACCTTCAAGACACATCCTCAGCATTTTTAATTTTTAATTTTAAAACAGGGCCTCACTAAGTTTCTGAGATGGGCTTTAAATCTACAATCCTCTTGTTTCACCATCTCAAGTACTGGTATTACAGGCATGTAGCACCACACTTGGTTCAAAGTTCTTACTTTAAATCACCAAATTCCTACATTCTCAGGTCCATGCCACCCTTCATTTGACATGCAGTGAGAATGCTGTCTGAAACAAAAACTATGCCAGAGTTTATTAAATAAGTAAAAGCCTCTTCTTAAAGTAGAAGGATGAAACAAATATAGTTATTATAAAATCTGGTTGAATTACATTAGGTATACTGATGTTTTCAGTCAAATAAACTGCATAAAACCCAGAAAAAATATCTTGCTTAAGGATCTGTCACTTGGCAAAACTGGTACTCAACTCCATTTACACAGAACACTATTTAGGAGGGAAATGTGAATCTCTTTTATCTTCTTTCTTTCCTGATGTGAAAAACAAACAATCCCACCAATTTCCAAAATAATAACAACAAAAAGCAGGGAAATAGGTTGAGGTAATCATTTATTTTCTGACACTGTGGGCCAGTACTTATCTACTTAATTGGGTCAAAGCATCTGAGAAGAATCTCCCCTCTCCTGCCTTTCTCCCTGCCTTATTAATAGCAACTGCAGGCAAAAACAGGCATGTGAGAGTTCCCATGGTACAAAGTGTTGAGAGGGCTTAGAGTCTTCTATATTAATATAAAGTGTTTAACTGATGCAATGATGAAGCCAGACAAGAGAACTTCTGGTTCCTTTGTCCTTTGATAACAATACTTAACATTTCCAATAATTGAATTTTTTCTCTCTGTGATTTTATTTCACTTACTCTAAGCTTAATTGTTTTGTGTCTAAGTTATTTGGTTTGCATGATCAAATTGAAATCATAAAAATAAAAATAGTGAATATTCACATATGTGGTTTAAGTACACCAAATGAAAGTAGTGATTATCATATTGAATAACCCCCCAACCCAGTCTATCACAAAACCAAGTTTATGGGAATGAATTCACTATATAATCTGGCTATCCAACTCCTGGGTACTTTTCTAAAGAATATGAAACCAGAGTACTACAGTAATATATGCATACTCATGTTTATTTTTTTATTTTTTTTTTAATTAATTTATTTTTCTAAATTGGTGCATTGTAGTCATATATCAATCACATTGGAGTACAAGACTTGAGAGGATATACAAGCACACATCATCCAATTAGCCCTCCTCCAGCCCCCGTCCCATTCCCTCCCCCTCCCTCCAACCCACGCTTCTTTGGTGATTTACTTTGATACATTTGTTTTTGTACCTCCTGCATTTTAAAGAGGCTCCGTCCTCCAGTATTACATACCCTCTGATTGGTCACATTAGTTGCTTCACTATAGGGCCCTTTCTATAGCTCAACCTCTTCCTGTTGCCCTTTTCCTCCTAGTTATTGCTGATTAAGAGAAGCGTCTGATTTATATTTTCTGCGATATTTCTCTGTGCATGCTGCGTTGCAAGTACCAATCTCACTCTTGATGGTCCCAGTAGTGGCCTGGCTACTCAGTGGACTGATCCAGACCTCGCTGGTTCACGCAGCGGCCTTGCCTCATAGGAGGACCCAGTTCTGGTCTCGCTGGCCCTTGAACCGGTCAAACCCCTAAGCTGGCTTTGGTCCCGACCTTGGAGGCCGCAGGAGTGAACTTGCCTCACGCCAGGCTCCGATGCTGGCCATTGGCCCCTGCACCGGTCTAACCCCTTGGCAGGATTCCAATCCCGGCCTCGGAGGCCCCAACACTGGTAATGCCTCATGGCAGGCTCCGATGCCGGCCTCGCTGGCCCCAGCACCGGCCTAACCCCTTGACAGGCTCCGATCCCGGCCTCGGAGGCCCCAGCACTGGTCATGCCTCAAGGCAGGCTCCGATGCCGGCCTCGATGGCCCCAGCACCGGCCTAACCCCTTGGCAGGCTCCGATCCCGGCCTCGGAGGCCCCAGCACTGGTCATGCCTCAAGGCAGGCTCCGATGCCGGCCTCGCTGGCCCCAGCACCGGCCTAACCCCTCGGCAGGCTCTTATCCTGGCCTCGGAGGCCCCAGTACCGGCTTTGCCTCACGGCAGGCTCCGATGCCGACCTCGCTGGCCCCAGCACCGGCCTAACCCCTCGGCATGCTCAGATCCCGGCCTCGGAGGCCCCAGCACTGGTCATGCCTCACGGCAGGCTCCGCTGCCGGCCTCGTTGGCCCCAGCACCGGCCTAACCCCTTGGCAAGCTCTTATCCTGGCCTCGGAGGCCCCAGTACCTGCCTTGCCTCACGGCAGGCTCCGATGCCGGCCTCGCTGGCCCCAGCACCGGCCTAACCCCTCGGCAGGCTCTTATCCTGGCCTCGAGGCCCCAGTACCGGCCTTGCCTCACGGCAGTCTCCGATGCCGGCCTCCCTGGCCCCAGCACCGGCCTAACCCCTCGGCATGCTCCGATCCCGGCCTCGGAGGCCCCAGCACTGGTCATGCCTCACGGCAGGCTCCGCTGCCGGCCTCGCTGGCCCCAGCACCGGCCTAACCCCTTGGCAAGCTCTTATCCTGGCCTCGGAGGCCCCAGTACCGGCCTTGCCTCACGGCAGGCTCCGATGCCGGCCTCGCTGGCCCCAGCACCGGCCTAACCCCTCGGCAGGCTCTTATCCTGGCCTCGAGGCCCCAGTACCGGCCTTGCCTCACGGCAGTCTCCGATGCCGGCCTCCCTGGCCCCAGCACCGGCCTAACCCCTCGGCATGCTCCGATCCCGGCCTCGGAGGCCCCAGCACTGGTCATGCCTCACGGCAGGCTCCGCTGCCGGCCTCGCTGGCCCCAGCAGCGGCCTAACACTTCAGCAGGCTGCGATCCCGGCCTCGGAGGTCCCAGCACTGGTCATGCCTCAAGGCAGGCTCCGATGCCGGCCTCGCTGGCCCCAGCACCGGCCTAACCCCTCGGCAGGCTCTTATCCTGGCCTCGAGGCCCCAGTACCGGCCTTGCCTCAAGGCAGGCCCCGATGCCGGCCTCGCTGGCCCCAGCACCGGCCTAACCCCTCAGCAGGCTCTTATCCTGGCCTCGGAGGCCCCAGTACCGGCCTTGCCTCACGGCAGGCTCCGATGCCGGCCTCACTGGCCCAGCAGCGGCCTAACCCCTCGACAGGCTCCGATCCCGGCCTCAGAGGCCCCAGTACCGGCCTTGCCTCACGGCAGGCTCCGATGCCGGCCTCGCTGGCCCCAGCAGCGGCCTAATACTTCGGCAGGCTCCGATCCCGGCCTCGGAGGACCCAGCACTGGTCATGCCTCAAGGCAGGCTCCGATGCCGGCCTCGCTGGCCCCAGCACCGGCCTAACCCCTTGGCAGGCTCTTATCCTGGCCTCGGAGGTCCCAGTACCGGCCTTGCCTCACGGAAGGCTCCGATGCCGGCCTCGCTGGCCCCAGCACCGGCCTAATCCCTCGGCATGCTCCGATCCCAGCCTCGGAGGCCCCAGCACTGGTCATGCCTCACGGCAGGCTCCGCTGCCGGCCTCGTTGGCCCCAGCACCGGCCTAACCCCTCAGCAAGCTCATATCCTGGCCTCGGAGGCCCCAGTACCGGCCTTGCTTCACGGCAGGCTCCGATGCCGGCCTCGCTGGCCCCAGCACCGGCCTAACCCCTCGGCAGGCTCTTATCCTGGCCTAGAGGCCCCAGTACCGGCCTTGCCTCACGGCAGGCTCCGATGCCGACCTCACTGGCCCCAGCACCAGCCTAACCCCTCGGCATGCTCCGATCCTGGCCTCAGAGGCCCTAGTACCGGCCTTGCCTCACGGCAGGCTCCAATGCCGGCCTCGCTGGCCCCAGCACCGGCCAAACCCCTCGGCATGCTCCGATCCCGGCCTCGGAGGCCCCAGCACTGGTCATGCCTCACGGCAGGCTCCGCTGCCGGCCTCGCTGGCCCCAGCACCAGCCTAACCCCTCGGCAGGCTCTTATCCTGGCCTCGAGGCCCCTGTACCTGCCTCGCCTCAAGGCAGGCTCCGATGCCGGTCTCGCTGGCCCCAGCACTGGCCTAACCCCTCAGCAGGCTCTTATCCTGGCCTCGGAGGCCCCAGTACCGGCCCTGCCTCACGGCAGGCTCCGATGCCGGCCTCACTGGCCCCAGCAGCGGCCTAACCCCTCGGCAGCCTCCGATCCCGGCCTCAGAGGCCCCAGTACCGGCCTTGCCTCAAGGCAGGCTCCGATGCCGGCCTCGCTGGCCCCAGCACCGGCCTAACCCCTTGGCAGGCTCTTATCCAGGCCTCGGAGGTCCCAGTACCGGCCTTGCCTCACGGAAGGCTCCGATGCCGGCCTCGCTGGCCCCAGCACCGGCCTAATCCCTCGGCATGCTCCGATCCCGGCCTCGGAGGCCCCAGCACTGGTCATGCCTCACGGCAGGCTCCGCTGCCGGCCTCGTTGGCCCCAGCACCGGCCTAACCCCTCAGCAAGCTCATATCCTGGCCTCGGAGGCCCCAGTACCGGCCTTGCTTCACGGCAGGCTCCGATGCCGGCCTCGCTGGCCCCAGCACCGGCCTAACCCCTCGGCAGGCTCTTATCCTGGCCTAGAGGCCCCAGTACCGGCCTTGCCTCACGGCAGGCTCCGATGCCGGCCTCGCTGGCCCCAGCACCGGCCTAACCCCTCGGCAGGCTCTTATCCTGGCCTCGAGGCCCCAGTACCGGCCTTGCCTCAAGGCAGGCTCCGATGCCGGCCTCGCTGGCCCAGCACTGGCCTAACCCCTCAGCAGGCTCTTATCCTGGCCTCGGAGGCCCCAGTACCGGCCTTGCCTCACAGCAGGCTCCGATGCCGGACTCACTGGCCCCAGCAGCGGCCTAACCCCTCGGCAGGCTCCGATCCCGGCCTCAGAGGCCCCAGTACCGGCCTTGCCTCACGGCAGGCTCCAATGCCGGCCTCGCTGGCCCCAGCACCGGCCAAACCCCTCGGCATGCTCCGATCCCGGCCTCGGAGGCCCCAGCACTGGTCATGCCTCACGGCAGGCTCCGCTGCCGGCCTCGCTGGCCCCAGCACCAGCCTAACCCCTCGGCAGGCTCTTATCCTGGCCTCGAGGCCCCAGTACCGGCCTCGCCTCAAGGCAGGCTCCGATGCCGGTCTCGCTGGCCCCAGCACTGGCCTAACCCCTCAGCAGGCTCTTATCCTGGCCTCGGAGGGCCCAGTACCGGCCCTGCCTCACGGCAGGCTCCAATACCGGCCTCACTGGCCCCAGCACCGGCCTAACCCCTCGGCAGGCTCCGATCCCGGCCTCAGAGGCCCCAGTACCGGCCTTGCCTCAAGGCAGGCTCCGATGCCGGCCTCGCTGGCCCCAGAACCGGCCTAACCCCTCGGCAGGCTCTTGTCCTGGCCTCGGAGGCCCCAGTACCGGCCTTGCCTCAAGGCAGGCTCCGATGCTGGCCTCGCTGGCCCCAGCAGCGGCCTAACCCCTCGGCAGGCTCCGATCCTGGCCTCGGAGGTCCCAGCACTGGTCATGCCTCAAGGCAGGCTCCGCTGCCGGCCTCGTTGGCCCCAGCACCGGCCTAACCCCTCGGCAGGCTCTTATCCTGGCCTCGAGGCCCCAGTACCGGCCTTGCCTCAAGGCAGGCTCCGATGCCGGCCTCGCTGGCCCCAGCACTGGCCTAACCCCTCAGCAGGCTCTTATCCTGGCCTCGGAGGCCCCAGTACCGGCCTTGCCTCACGGCAGGCTCCGATGCCGGCCTCACTGGCCCCAGCAGCGGCCTAACCCCTCGGCAGGCTCCGATCCCGGCCTCAGAGGCCTCAGTACCCGGCCTTGCCTCACGGCAGGCTCCGATGCCGGCCTCGCTGGCCCCAGCACCGGCCTAACCCCTCGGCATGCTCCGATCCCGGCCTCGGAGGCCCCAGCACTGGTCATGCCTCACGGCAGGCTCCGCTGCCGGCCTCGTTGGCCCCAGCACCGGCCTAACCCCTTGGCAGGCTCTTATCCTGGCCTCGGAGGTCCCAGTACCGGCCTTGCCTCACGGAAGGCTCCGATGCCGGCCTCGCTGGCGCCAGCACCGGCCTAACCCCTCGGCATGCTCTGATCCCGGCCTCGGAGGCCCCAGCACTGGTCATGCCTCACGGCAGGCTCCGCTGCCGGCCTCGTTGGCCCCAGCACCGGCCTAACCCCTCAGCAAGCTCATATCCTGGCCTTGGAGGCCCCAGTACCGGCCTTGCTTCACGGCAGGCGCCGATGCCGGCCTCGCTGGCCCCAGCACCGGCCTAACCCCTCGGCAGGCTCTTATCCTGGCCTAGAGGCCCCAGTACCGGCCTTGCCTCACGGCAGGCTCCGATGCCGGCCTCGCTGGCCCCAGCACCAGCCTAACCCCTCGGCATGCTCCGATCCCGGCCTCGGAGGCCCCAGCACCGGCCTTGCCTCACGGCAGGCTCCGCTGCCGGCCTCGTTGGCCCCAGCACCGGCCTAACCCCTCGGCAAGCTCTTATCCTGGCCTTGGAGGCCCCAGTACCGGCCTTGCCTCACGGCAGGCTCCGATGCCGGCCTCGCTGGCCCAGCACCGGCCTAACCCCTCGGCAGGCTCTTATCCTGGCCTCGAGGCCCCAGTACCGGCCTCGCCTCAAGGCAGGCTCCGATGCCAGCCTCGCTGGCCCAGCACTGGCCTAACCCCTCAGCAGGCTCTTATCCTGGCCTCGGAGGCCCCAGTACCGGCCTTGCCTCACGGCAGGCTCCGATGCCGGACTCACTGGCCCCAGCAGCGGCCTAACCCCTCGGCAGGCTCCGATCCCGGCCTCAGAGGCCCCAGTACCGGCCTTGCCTCACGGCAGGCTCCGATGCCGGCCTCGCTGGCCCCAGCACCGGCCTAACCCCTCGGCAGGCTCTTATCCTGGCCTCGAGGGCCCAGTACCGGCCTTGCCTCAAGGCAGGCTCCAATGCCGGCCTCGCTGGCCCCAGCATCGGTCTAACCCCTCTGCAGGTTCCAATCCCGGCCAAGGAGGCCTCAGTAGTGGCCTTGCCTCACAGCAAGCTCCGATGTCGGCCACTGGCCCCGGCGCCCGCCTTACCCCTCAGCAGGTTCCGATCACTGTCTCTGTGGTTATTATTTCAAAGGTTCCAGTTGTAGTGTATCAGATCTCTGCCTCCCCCGAATATTGGCCACTGGCATTGCCACTGCCTCCACCGTTTCAAATCCTTCCCAGGCTCTTTTTCCACTCTGAATGTTGTCCAGTGTTCCTAAGCATGCGTGATGGTAGCATTCGACATTTGGTGTAATTTCTCCAAAAAAATATAAAATTGGTAAGATCCGGTTTCTGCTTCTCCTGAATACAAGTCTCCACCACCATCGCGAAGAACTCTTTCAACACCGCATTTCTCCTTGGTCTCCGCTAAACTCTCTCCTTATATGTGATGTCTGAGATTCTTAACAGTATAGAGAAATAGCAGTCCTCTTTCACGGAGAATTTTTCCATAAGTTCCAGTGCATTTAGATAAGTTTTGTCTGCATCTCCAGTGTCCTGGCATCCATAACGGCTTTCTTACCACCTCTCCGATATTTTTCTTTATCTTTTTCTGTTCTGGGCCCGGTTTCTCCAGGGGTCTGGCGTGCTACTCGCAGTTCGGCCTGGACCCAGAGTCCCGCGATCCGGGCCCCAGCTGGCGTGCCCTGTGCTCGACCCCCGCCCAGAACCCAGCGTCTTACTGGGCCTGGTTTCTCCAGGGGTCTGGCGTGCTACGCGCAGTTTAGCCTGGGGCCCAGAGTCCCGCGACCCGGGCCCCATCTGGCGTGCCCAGCCCGCGACCCCAGCCCAGAACCCAGCGTCTTACTTGGCCTGGTTTCTCCAGGGGTCTGGCGTGCTATGCACAGTTCGGCCTGGGGCCCAGAGTCCCACGACCCGGGCCCCATCTGGCGTGCCCAGCCCTTGACCCCCGCCCAGAACCCAGCGTCTTACTGGGTCTGGTTTCTCCAGGGGTCTCCATACTCATGTTTATAATAGCAAAATTCACAATAGTCAAATTGTGGAACCATAAATAAATGAATAAATTACAAAATTATGAGAAATATACACAATGGAATTCTTTTTTATTTATTTTTATTTATTTTCCTTTTTCATTTTTAGTTCCCTTATACAACTGAGAGTGGCAGAATGGTAACATTATGTTCTCAAAAGAATACTGTAATGAGTCAATGAACCTCTGCTCTACGCCCAGCTTTTCTGCTAACACTATTGCCTAGGGCAAGACATCTAAAGCTTTTTAAGTGAGACTTGTCTTATGTGCAAAATAAGTTGAGTAAGATGGTTTCTAAGACAGATTTTATGATAATATTTTATAACCTGCAGGAGTGACCTATTTTCATTCCAAGTAATAATGGCCTTTTTTCACTTCTGTGAATTTGGGTCTACCATCTATGATGATTGTGTAAAGCAATACAACATTTTTACCAAGTATTCAGTGTTTATGATGATGATGTCATTACAATTGAATTGCTAAAAAAAGCAAAATTGATCATAATTTTTTTTTTGGTGGTACTCGGGTTCCTGGAAACCCTTCTACCTCCGAGCTACACTCCCAGACCCATTTTATATTTTTATTTGGAAACAGGGTCTCTTAAGCCAGCGCGTCTAGCTTCAAACCTGCGCGATCCTCCTGTCTCTGCCTCCCAAGCACTGGGATTACAAGTGTGAGCCACCATGCCCAGCAAAATTGATTATAATTTAATAACTACTTTATTATTTTTTTCTTCTTGTAAGCTTCTTTTTTTCTTTTTCTTTTATTTATTTTTTTATTGGTGCATTGTAATCATATATCACATTGGAATACAAGACTTGAGATTGGATGGGCCCTCATCCAGCCCCCATCTCATTCCCTCCCCCTCCCTCGATCCCATGCTTGTTTGGTGATTAACTCTGATACATTTGTTTATGTACCTCCTGTGTTTTAAAGAGGCTCCATCCTCCCCTACTCCATACCCTCTGATTGGTCACCTTAGTTGCTTCATTATAGGGCCCTTTTTTATAGCTCGACCTCTTTCTGTTGCCCCTTTCCTCTTAGTTTTTGCTGATTAGGGGAAGTATCTGATTTTTATTTTATACGATATTTCTCTGTGCATGCCACGTTGCAAGTACCGATCCCACTCTTGACAGCCCCAGTAGTGGCCTGGCTACCCGGTGGACTGATCCAGACCTTACTGGCTCAAGCAGCGGCCTTGCCTCATGGGAGGCCCCAATTCTGATTTCGCTGGCCCCGACACCAGCCTAACACCTCAGCTGGCTCCGATCCCAGCCTCAGTGGCCCCAGCACTGGCCTAGCCTCAAGGCAGGCTCTGATACTGGCCTCGGCAGCCTCAGTAGCGGCCTTGCCTCACAGAAGGCTCCGATGCCGGCCGCTGGCCCCCGCACCAGTCTAACCCCTCAGCAGGCTCTGATCCCGGTCTTGGAAGCCCCAGCTCTGGTCTTGCTTCATGGCATGCTCCGATCCCAGCCTCGCTGGCCCTAGCATCATCCTAACCCCTCGGCAGGCTCTGATCCTGGCCTCGGAGGCCCCAGTAGCGGCCTTGTCTCATGGCAGGCTCCGATGCTGGCCATTGGCCCCGGCACCGGCCTAACCCCTTGGCAGGCTCTTATCCAGGCCTTGGAGGCCCCAGCACTGGCCTTGCCTCATGGCAGGCTCTGATGCTGGCCTCGCTGGCCCCAGCACCAGCCTAACTCCTTGGCAGGCTCTGATCCTGGCCTCGGAGGCCCCAGCACTGGCCTTGCCTCACAGCAGGCTCCGATGCTGGCCGCTGGCCCCAGCATCAGCCTAACCCCTTAGCAGGCTCCAATCCTGGCCTCAGAGGCCCCAGTAACAGCCTTGCCTCACAACAGACTCTGATCCCGGCCGTTGGCCCAGGCATTGGCGTAACCCCTCGGCAGGCTCAGATCCCGGCCTCAGAGGCCCTGGCCTTACCTCACGGCAGGCTCCACTGCTGGCCACTGGCCCCGGCTTTGGCCTAACCCCTCGGCAGGCTCCAATCCTGACCTCAGAGGCCCTAGTAGCGGCCTTGCCTCCTGGCAGGCTCCAATGCCGGCCGTTGGCCCCGGCATCAGCCTTACCCCATGGCAGGCTCCAATCCTGGCCTCGGAGGCCCCAGCACTGGCCTTGCCTCACAGAAGGCTCTGATCCTGGCCACGCTGGCCCCTGAACCGGTCTAACCCCTCAGCAGGCTCCGATCCCGGCTTCAGAGACCCCAGCACTGGCCTAGCCTCATGGCAGGCTCTGATCCCGGCCTCACTGGCCCCAGCACCGACCTTGCCTCACGGCAGGCTCTGATGCCAGCCTCGCTGGCCCCAGCACCGGCCTATCCCCTCGGCAGGCTCTGATCCCGGCCTCGGAGGCCTCAGCATTGGCCTTGCCTCACGACAGGCTCCGATGCCGGCCATACACAATGGAATTCTACTGAGCAATAAAAGAGAACAAAATTATGTCGCTTGCAAAAAAAAATGGAAGGACCTAGAGAACATTATGTTAAGTAAGATTAGTCAATCACAGAAAATGAAGGGTCATATGTTTACTCTAATATGTGCAAACCAGGGAGTAATTTGGTTAAAGAGAAAGTCCAGATAATGGAGAAGCAACCTCAGTGGAGGAAGGTGGTATAAGAAAAGGAAGGAGGAAGACTGAGGTTCATTAATGAAAATATTATCATTGACTATGTGTACATATGTGAATATACCAATGACAATTTCAGTACTCCATATTGGGAAGTGGGAAAAAGGAAAGTTGGGGGGGACCAAGTGCTGTGTGCATGTATGTCATTGTCAATATGATTTACATTATGATGTGAGGCTATAATGCACCAATAAAAGCACATTAAAAATAAACCATAGCCTGGCATAGTGGTGCATGCTTGTAATTTCAGTACATGGGAGGCTGGGACAGGAAGATCATGGTTTGTGGTCAGCCTCAGCTACTTAGTGAGGCCCTCTGCAACTTAGACCCTGTTTCAAAAATAAAAAAAATGGGTGAGATGTAGCTCAGAGGTAGATGCCCCTGGGTTTAATCTCCAGTACCATAAAAAACAAAACCAAACAAATAAAAAAACCACAAGTGGCAAATGAAGAAGAAGAAGAAGAAGAAGAAGAAGAAGAAGAAGAAGAAGAAGAAGAAGAAGAAGAAAGAAACCCAAGTTAAACAGAACTATATAGCCAAGTTAAAAGTAAAAGAATAGAAATACATATACTACGCAAAGACTTATGAAAAGAAAGATGGAGTATCCACAAAGTAGACTGAAGAACAAGAAAAGTTACTAGAAAAAAGAGATATCATTACATAATGATAAAAGGACCAAACGCTAGGATGACATGCAGTTTTTAATGTATGCATGCATGAAAAAAATACAAATATTTCAAATATAACTGATAAAACTGCATAGAGAAATAAATCCATAATTATATCAAAGGTTTCAGTTTCCTTTTTAATTAAAAGAATAAAGTACAATAAAATAAAAAAGAACAAAGGATATTTGACACCATCATTCCACCAAACCACTGTAGGTTACATATTCTTTTCAAGTATAAATGGAGCACTTATTAAGACAGGTTGTCTACTGAGTCATAAAACCACCTTATAAAATCTGAAGGTGGAGCTGGGGGAAGATGGCGACCAAGTAAAGCAGCTTTTATGAACACTGCTGACACTCGATCTCCATAGTGGCAAAAATAACACCTTACAGAGTCAGAAACTACCATTAATAATGAAATAAAAGCTATAAATACAAGAGACAGAAAAAAAGGAAGAATAGAATAACCTGAGAAGCAGAAAAGAAAGTGGCCTGCCGTGGCAGGGCCTGCCCATCGCCACCGTGACTCACAGAATCAGAATGCAGGGAGGATTTGGAAAGGAGCTGATGTGACCATATGTAGTCCAGGCGGATGTAATTCAGCAGTTCTTTCAGTGCGAAGATGAGCTAAAAGTTTCAGCAGCCGAACCCATCACAGTCTTCAAGGATTCAGAGCAGAGCTCAAACCAGAAGAGAGATATGCTAGCCTTACTGCTGAGGGCATGGCAGTGACACCATATTGCCAGCAAGCCTGTGAGTTAACCACACCCATGAAAGTGCCAGTGAAAGCACCAGTGGAGTGCCACTACAATCGTAAGTGAAATGGCAGCCTCTATAGGAGAAATCCCAATATTGCATCCAGCTTTGGTAAACTCTCTGGGTCTGAGTTCTTGTGGTTCAGGGCAGTGCAGGAATAGGGGTGGCAGAAATTACTAACCTTAAACACAGTTCCCTGAAGGAAAGCCCCCAGCCCAGTGACCTCAGAGTCTGGCACAGCTGCGACAAACTCCCTTGGTCTGAGACTTTGTGATACAACTCAGGGAAGGAGTGGTGGCAGTGGAGATAATCACACACCCCCAGAGATCCAGAGCACAATAAGTGAAGTCCTAGTAAACTAGAGAAGAACCCAGAGAAGGTGGGAGTGGGATCTGCTGTTGATATCAGAAGCCCAGACTGACTCAGGCTCAGACCAGTGGAAAGTGGAGGGGGAATCTTATGCTTAACTCTAAACCCAATGAGCAGGTTTGCTGGGAACACCACAGACATTCCAACTGTGGGGAACAGGGAGAAGTCAGAATAGCCCAGCCCTATCTGTGCAGAACTGAGACCCCTACATTGAATTTGGTCTTAGAGGCATACGCTGCCAACAGAGGCAGGGAAAGACCTAGGCTCTAAGTCTGTGGAAAGTGTGGAGGGTGACCTTCACTCAACACTAATTCCAACCCCATTGATATTGTCTATCTGCATAGACTGAAAAGACTCAGAGAACCAGACTCACAGAGAGAGAGGAGAGAGTAGATTTGTACAAGGGAAGAAGCTTGGGAGAGGATTTGGTATGAGGGTTAAAAAACAACAAAAACAAAGAAAAACAAAAATCATTAAAAAAAAAACAAAATAAAAAACCCACAAATCCCTTCCCCTACCCCAAAAAAGCAAAAAAGCAATCAGGTATACACACATACAAAAAAAAAAAAAAAAAAAAAAAAAAAAAACCCAAACAATTCCACAAATGAATTGATGCGACACTACAAACAAATTCAGCAGTCTTTCTCTACACAGACTCTCTCTCTCATCTACCTTTTCTCTTCTTTTTATCACTCCTTAGTCCTGTATTGAATCCAATTCATATCACTATACCAGAAACTATACCTTGGTGACTAGAATTCTACTACAATGATGCTATCTCTAATCTCTAGTATATACTACTTTAACAAACTCATATACTCATAATATTTGACCCTATCTGACCTTATCCTATTCTTCCATTTGCTCCCTCTCTTCCATCCTTACTCAATCTTCAATGTTGATCACAACTTGCCCTTGAATATACCACCTGACACCTAGAGACTGAAAGAAATCTACCAAAAGCAACAGGTACAAACTTCTGAAATCATGGGAAAGAGAAACAACAGAGCAATAAGCTCCCACAACCCCACAATAACAGAACCTGAAAACAGAAATGCAGAGATTTCCAGAAGATCAAATCAGGAATGTAATTGTAGAAATAATTCAGGGTTTTAGAAAAGAATTTAGAGAGTATCTGAAAGAAATAAAGGATGCAATAATTGAAGTAAAGGCATCAATTCAAACTATAAACAATCAATTAGACCACATGGAGAATAGAATCTCTCTCCTAGAAGATGAACATTCCAAAAATGAACGCATAGTTTATAACATAGAAAAAACAATTTGTCAGCAGGAATTGGACATTGAAGAAATATGGGCCTATCTTAAGAGAGCTAACTTAAGAATTATGGGCATAGAGGAGGGAAAAGGAGGTGAAATCAAAGGGATCAACAATCTCTTCAAAGAAGTAATAGCAGAAAATTTTCCAAACATAGAGCAGGAGGTCGATACACAGGTTCAGGAAACATATAGAACTCCCTTGAGAAAAGGTTCCCCATGCCACATAATAGTTAAAATGACCAATGTAGAAGAAAAGAGAGAATCTTAAAGGCAACAAAAATAAAAGGCCAAGTGACATTCAGAGGTAAATCAAGCAGAATCACTCCAGACTTCCCAAACCAAGTCATGAAAGCCAGAAGGCCTGGAGTAACACATTCCAAACTCTGAAAGAAAACAACTTTCAGCCCCAAATTTCCTACCCAGCAAAACTATCTTTCAAATTAGAAGGGGAAATAAGAAGCTTCCACGACAAACAGAAGCTGAAGGAATTTATGTCTTCAAAATCAGAACTAGAGAAAATACTCAAAGAGATTAATTACAAAGAAGAAATAAGTAATAAATGCCAGAACCAGAGAAACAAGAACTTCCATCCAGCAGACAACTAAGCAAAAAAGAACAAACAGTACTTCAAACAGATATAAAATCTCAACATATTAGGAATTAAAAATCATCTCTCAATATTCACTCTGAATGTAAATGGCCTCAACTCTCCAATACAAAGACATAAAGTGGCAAAATGGATTAAAAAACAGATCCTATCTATCTGCTGCTTGCAAGAAACACACCTTACAAGTAAAGATAGAAACAAACTTAAGGTAAAAGGCTGGAGCAAGGTAATCCATGCCAAAAGAACTCGAAGACAAGCAGGAGTAGCAACTATGATAGCAGACAAGTTAGACTTCAAGCCTAAGCTTATTAGAAGAGACAAAGAAGGTAATTTTTACTGGTAAAAGGGACAATACAACAAGAGGAAAAATAATGATAATCAACATTTTTGCCCCAAACATGGGTGTAGCTACTTTCATAAAACAAACTCTTTCTGACATTAAACTACACATAAATCCCAATACAGTAATACTGGGAGACTTCAACACCCCTCTCACACCATTAGACAGATCATCTAGACAAAAGGTCAGCAAAGATGCCTCAAAATTAAAGAACACTATTAATCAAATGGATCTGTTGGACACATATAGAATATTTCACCCAACTACAGCAGAGTACACATTTTTCTCAGCTGCTCATGGAACCTTCTCGAAAATCGATCACATCCTGGACCACAAAGTGAGCACTAGCAAATTAAAAAAATGTGACATACTTCTCTGTGTCTTTTTAGACCATAATTGAATGAAGTTAAAAATTAATTATAAAAAGACCCAAGGAAACCACATGAACATGTGGCGGCCGAACACCATACTTCTGAATGAAGAATGGGTCATAGAAGATGTAAGAGGTGAAATCAAGAAATTTCTAGAAACAAATGAACATTAAGACACAATGTATCAAAATCTCTGGGACACTTTGAAGGCGGTATTAAGAGGAAAATTTATAGCACTGAGTGCTCACATAAGAAAAACAGAAAATCATCAAATAAATAACCTAAGGACACACCTCAAAGCCCTTGAGAAACAGGAACAATCTAATACCAAAGCCAGTAGAAGACAGGAAATTATAAATACAGAGCAGAAATTAATAAAGTAGAGAATAAAAAAAATACAGAAAATCAACAAAACCAAAAGCTGGTTTCTCAAAAGATTAAGATCGACAAACCACTAGCCAACCAAACTAAAAAAAAAAGAGAGAATCAACCCAAATTATAAAGATGAGATGAAAAAAGAGTTATTACTACTGACAGCATAGAAATCCAGAGGATTATCAGAAACTACTTTTTTTTATTTATTTTTTATTGGTGCAATGTATTCATACATCACAGTGGTATAAAGAAAATACTTTTGTAGACATACATGCACATATCGCCCAGTTAGCTCCTACCCGATCTCCACCCCGTTCCCTCCCCATCCCTCCTTCCCATGCTTTGCTTAGTGGTTGACATCTAGTATTATAGCAATTTATCCAATATTAACATTGATAATCTCACATAACAGTTTCATTTGTCTGATACCAAGCTTTTGATGACTTAAAGATAACATTTCAATATTTCTTTTTGCTTTCTTTCTTACCAGAGAATATTTTTTTTCTTTTTTTTCTTTAGGTGAAACTATCATACATTTATTTATTTATATTTCAGAAAAATTCTATCCTGATATGGAATATGAACTCTAGATACCCAAAACAATCTCGAAGAAGAACAAAGCTAGAAGATGTATGTTTTCTGATTTCAAACCTTATAAAGCTACAATAAATGAAACAGTGTAGAACTGTTCTAAAGGCAGATATATAAACCATTTGAGTTAAGTAAAAGCCTAGAGATAAATTCTTCCATACATTGTCAAGTTATTTTTGACAAGGTTTCCATGAACTTTTGGTGGAGGAAATACTAGTCTTTTAACTAAATACTGTTGAAAAATAATAATACATTAAAAAAGAATAAAATTGGACCCTTACCTAACACATATACAAATATTAACTCAAAATAGATAAAAGACCTAAATATAAATCTTAATACTATAAACTTTTAGAAGAAAATCTGGGTCATAAAACCTCACAACATTGAAATAGGCAGTGATTTCTTGGATATGATTTCAATGGCACAGGCAACAAAAGGGTAAATAAACTCCCTAAAAAATAAAAAAATTGTATATCCAAAGACAATGTAAACAGAGTTAAAAGTTACTGATCCTCTTCCAAGAGTTCCTCCTATGACCCATTTCTCCCTAACTCTCACATATTAGGGAAAGCATCTGATTTCTTATTTTTTGTGACGGACTAATCTCACTTAGCATAATGTCCTCCAGTTCCATCCATTTCCCTGAAAATGATGTAATTGAGTTTTTTTTGATGGCTGAGTAAAATTCCATTGTGTACATATCCCACAGTTTTGTAATCCATTCATCTATTGATGGGCATCTTGGCTGGTTCCATAGTTAAGCGATGGTGAATTGTGCAGCTATGAACATAGGTACACATGCATTAGTTTGGTAGTTTGGTTTCTTTTCTTTTGGGTAGATACCCAACAGTGGTATTGCTGGATCAAATGGTAGGTTTGTTCCCATTCTTCTGAGGATTCTCCATACTGTTTTCCAAAGTGGTTGCACTAATTTGCAATCCCACCAACAATGTCTTAGAGTTCCCACTTCTCCACATCCTTGCCAGCATCTGTTGTTGTTTGTGTTTTGAATGATGGCCATTCTAGTTGGAGTTAGGTGAAATCTCAGGGTAGTTTTGATTTGCATCTCTCTGATTGCCAGTAATGTTGAGCATTTTTTCATGCATTTATTGGCCATTTGAATTTTTTCTTTTGTGAAGTGTCTATTTAGTTCATTTTCCCATTTTGTTATTGGATGCTTTGTTTTCTTAGTGTTGAGTTTCTTGAGTTCTCTGTATATTCTAGATATTAGTCCTCTATCAGTGGTGTAGGTGGCAAAAATCTTCTCCCATTCTGTTGGCTTTCGATTGAGATTCTTGATAGTTTCCTTTGCTGAACAGAAGCTCTTCAGTTTCATGCAATCCCATGTATTGATTCTCCTTTTAATGTGTTGTGCCTTTGGGGTCTTGTTGAGGAAATGTTTGTCTATGCCTATGTGTTGTAGTGTTGGACCTATGCCCTCTTCAAGGAGCTTCAGGGTCTCTGGTTTAATTTCCAAGTCTTTGATCCATCGTGAGTTGACTTTTGTACAGGGTGAAAAAGTGGGATTAACATCCAATTTTCTGCAACACCATTTTGTTGAAGAGGTTATCTTTTTTCCAGTGGATGTTTTTGGCCCCTTTGTCAAAAATCAATTGGCTGAAAGTGTGTGGACTTGTTTCTGGGTCTTCTATTCTGCTCCATTGGTCTATATATCTGTTCTTTTGCCAGTACCATGCTGTTTTTATTACAATGGCTTTGTAGTACAGTTTAAAGTCAAGTATTGTGATTTCTCCTGCATGGTTTTTGTTGCTGAGAACTACCTTGGCTATTCTGGGCTTTTTGTTATTCCAGATAAATTTAAGGACTGATTTTTCTATGTCTGTGAGGAATGATCTTGGTAGTTTAATGGGCATTGCATTAAATCTGTAGATCACTTTTGGGAGGATGGCCATTTTAATGATATTTATTCTGCCAATCCATGAACATGGAAGATCTTTCCATCTTCTAAGATCTTCTTCGATTTCTTTTTTCAGTGTTTTATACTTTTCTTTGTAGAGATCTTTTACCTCCTTGGTCAAGTTTATTCCTAGGTATTTTATTTTTTTGTGGGAGATCCTGAGTGGACGTGTTTTCTGAATTTCTTTTTCAGTGGATTTATGGTTGGTGTACAGGAAAGCTTCTGATTTTTTAAGATTGATTTTGTATCCAGATACTTTTCTGAATTGTTGATCAGTTCTATAAGCCTTTTGGTTGAGTTTGTTGGGTTTTCTAAATATAGTATCATGTCATCTGCAAATAGTGAAAGCTTAAGTTCTTCTTTTCCTATTTGTACTCCTTTGATTTCCTTTTCTTGCCTTATTGCTCTGGCTAGAGTCTCTAGTACTATATTGAAGAGAAGTGGTGATAGTGGACATCCTTGTCTCGTTCCAGTTTTTAGGGGGAATTCTTGAAGTTTTTCCCCATTTAATATGATGTTGGCAGTGGGCTTATTGTAGATTGCCTTAATAATGTTGAGATATGTTCCTTCTATTCCAATTCTCTGCAGTGTTTTTTTTAATCATAAATGGATGTTGAATTTTATCAAATGCTTTTTCAGCATCTATTGAGATGATCATGTGGTTTTTGTCTTTGATTCTGTTTATATGATGAATTACATGGATTGATTTTCGTATATTGAACCAGCCTTGCATCCCTGGGATGAACCCTACATGGTCATGGTGAATGATTTTCTTGATGTGGTTTTGAATGTGTGTCGCTAGTATTTTGTTTAATAGTTTTGCATCCAAGTTCATCAGAGATATAGGCCTGTAGTTTTCCTTCCTTGAACTGTCTTTATTTGGTTTGGGTATTAGTGTGATGTTGGCTTCATAGAATGTATTTGGGAGAGTCCCGGTTTTTTCTATTCCCCAAAATAGTTTGAGTAGTATTGGGATTAGCTCTTCTATAAAGGTTTTATAGAATTAACTTGGGAAACCATCTGGTCCTGGGATTTTCTTTGATGGTAAGCTCTTTATTGTTGTTTCAATCTCTTTGATTGTTATTGGTTGGTTTAAGTGTTCTATATCTTCTTGACTCAGTTTAGGAAGGTTGTATTTATCTAGGAAGTTGTCGATTTCCTCCAGATTTTCCATTTTGTTGGAGTATAGTTTTTCAAAGTAGTTTCTGATAATCCTCCGGATTTCTACGCTGTCAGTAGTAATGTCTCCTTTTTCATCCCTTATCTTCATAATTTGGGTTGATTCTCTCTTTTTTTTAGTTAGGTTGGCTAGTGGTTTATCAATCTTGTTAATTTTTTCAAGAAACCAGCTTTTGGTTTTGTTGATTTTCTGTATTTTTTTTATTCTCTATTTCATTAATTTCTGCTCTAATTTTAATAATTTCCCGTCTTCTGCTGGCTTTGGGGTTCAATTGTTCCTGCTTTTCAAGGGCTTTGAGGTGTGTCGTAAGGCTATTTATTTGAAGATTTTCTGTTTTTCTTATGTGAGCACTCAGTGCTATAAATTTTCCTCTTAATGCTGCCTTCAAAGTGTCCCAGAGGTTTTGATATGTTGTTTCTTTATTTTCATTTGTTTCTAGAAATTTCTTGATTTCACCTCTTACATCTTCTATGACCCATTCTTCATTCAGAAGTGTGGTGTTCAGTCTCCACATGTTTATGTTGTTTCTCTGGGTCTTCTTATAGTTGATTTTTAGTTTCATTCCATTATGGTCTGAAATGACACAGGGAAGTATGTAACATTTTTTAAATTTGCTAGTGCTCACTTTGTGTCCCAGGATGTGATCTATTTTGGAGAAGGTTCCGTGAGCAGCTTAGAAAAATGTAAAGTCCGCTGTAGTTGGGTGAAATATTCTATATGTGTCCAACAGGTCCATTTGGTTAATGGTGTTCTTTAATTCTGAGACATCTTTACTGACCCTTTGTCTGGAAGATTGGTCTAGTATTGTGAGAGGTGTGTTGAAGTCTCCCAGTATTATTGTGTTGGGATTTATGTGTGACTTCATGTCACAAAGAGTTTAATTTATGAAAGTAGCTGCCCCTATGTTTGGGGCATAGATGTTGATTATTTTTATTTCCTCTTGCTGGACTATTCCTTTTACCAGTAAAATGTGACCTTCTTTGTCTCTTCTAATAAGTTTGGATTTGAAGTCTAACTTGTCTGATATCATAGTTGCTACTCCTGCTTGTCAGGTTTTTTTTTCTAAATAGAAACTATGTTTTCATTTTTGGAATGATCATCTTCAAGAAGCAAGATTCTATTCTCCTTGTGGTCTAATCTGTTGTTTATACTTTGAACTGAGGCCTTTACTTCATTATTTGCATCCTTTATCTCTTTTTGACTCTCTCTAAATTCTTTTTGAAAGTCCTCTATTATTTCTAAAGTTATTTTCCTAATTTGATCTTCTAGAGATCTTTGGATTTCTGTGTTATCAAATTCTGATGTTGTGGGGTTGTGGGCATTCACTGCTCCGTTGTTATTTCTCTTTCCCATGATTTTGGAAGTTTGTGCCTTCTCTGGGTTCTTTCCTGAGTCACTACGAATTCACTTAAGATGCTCTGGATCTCGAGTCTATGGTATCTCAGTCATCACTACTCCTTTACTGGGCTGTATCACAAAGTCTCAGACCCAGAAAGTCAATCGAGGCTGTTTAGACCGTGGGGGGGGGGTGCCAAGTTGGGCGTTCTCCAGCAGGAAGTTGTTACTATGTTATGATATCTCTGCCACTGCCACTCCCCCACTGGGCTGCACTGCTAAAATCTCTGACCCAGGGAGACTATCTGCGCAAGTCCCTGGGAGTGCAGTACTGGGATTTCTCCCCTAGGGGCCGCAATTTGACTCACGGTTGTTGAGTGCGCTGATGGAGCTGTAGTGAACTCAGTGGATTCGCTGCTGCCGTCACTGGCAATATGGCACCACTGCCACGCCCTCAGCCATGATGCGGTGTATTCTCTGGTTTTGAGCTCCGCTCTGAGTCCCTGCCAGGTGTGCTGTGCCCGGCCCTTGGGAGCTTTAGATGTTCCCTGCGCCAACAAAACTGCTGACTGCCGACCGGCTGTTCAGCACCTGCTCACGTCGGCTCGCTGTCCACCCCTCCTCTCTGGAGCCTGGTGGCTGGTTGAGTGCGTTGGTCTTCAGCCGTTCGGTGAACTCGCCACTGCTGCTGGCAGTAAGACGCTGCTGTCGCGTCCTCGGCTGTGAGGTTGGTGTAGTTCTTCTCTGGTTTTGAGCTCCGCTGAGTCCCTGCGGGGTGTGCTGATCCTGGCACTTGGGAGCTTTAGACGCTCCTTGCACCGGAGAAACTACTGACTGCCACCCGGCTGTTCAGCAGCGGCTCACCTCGGCTCACTGTCCACCCCTCCTCTCAGGCGCCTGGTGGCTGTTTGAGTGGGTTCATCTAGGGCCATCCGGTGAACTCGCCACTGCCACCAGCAGTCAGACGCTGCTTCTGCATCCTAGGCCACGAGGCCGGAGTACCTCCTCTCTGGATTTGAGCTCTGTTTTGAGTCTCCCTCCTCTCTGGAGCCTGGTGCTGCTAGGGAAGATGTAGGCTGTGCTGCTCCGGCTGCTCTGGCCACTCTGTGCCGCGGCTCCGGCTGCTCCACACCGCGGGTCTGGCCACTCCGGCCGCTCCGGCCGCTCCACGACACAGCTCTGGCTGTTCCGGCTGCTCTGGCCGCTCCACTCCCCGGCTCTGGCCACTCCGCACCGCGGCTCCGGCCGCTCCGTGCCATGGCTTCAACTGCTCTGCGCCACAGCTCTGGCCGCTCTGCCTGCTCAGGCCGCTCCGCGGGTGTCTTGTTTTTCCAGCCCTTTTTCTCTGTCCCTTGTATTTACAGTTTTTATTTCTTTGCTGGTGGTGTTTTCTGGCTCTGAAAGGTGCTGGTTTTGTGGTAATAGAGTTCGATTTTTAGCGGGACTTGTAAGTGCCGCTTTCCTCCGTCGCCATCTTCCCGGAAGTCTAAAATATTCTGATTTCATCACTTTGGAAGATACCCAGGAGTGATATAGCTGGATCATATGGTGGATCTACTTGCAATTTTCTGAGAAATCTTTACACTGATATCCATAATAGCTGAAATAATTTGCAATCTCACCACAATGTAGAAGAGTTTCGATTTTCCCACATCCTCATCAGCATTTATGTTTTTTGTGTTCTTGATGATTGCCATTTTAATTGAGGTTATATCAAATCTCAGTGTAGTTTGATTTCAATCTCCTTGATTGCTAATGATGTTGAACATTTTTTCATGTACTTATTGGCCATTTGTATCTCTTCTTTTGTGATGAGCCTATTTAGTTGCCATTTCTTGATTGAGTTACTTGGTTATTTTTAGTGTTAAGTCTTTTAAATTATTTGTATATTCTGAATTCTATTCCTCTATCAAAGGAGTAGCTGGTCAAGATCTCCCATTCTGTAAGCTTTCTCTTTAGACTCTTGATGATTCTCTTACATCAGTAGAAACTTTTTAGTTTAATGCTATCCCATTTATTAATTATTGTTTTAATTTCCAGATTTGGGGGGTTCTTGTTAAAGAAGTTTCTACCTGTGCCTATATGTTGGCATGTTGGACCTATGCCCTTTTCTAGTAGCTTCAAGGTCTCTGACCTAATTTCCAGGTTTTTGATCTGTGTAGAGTTGATTATTTTAATATGCTTTTATTGGTGCATTATAGTCTCACATCATAATGTAAATCATGTTGACAGTGACCTACATGCACAAAGCACTTGGTGTCTTTCTGTCTGCCTCCCAATCCCCCCTACCCTTCCTCATACTGAGTACTGAGATTGACATTGGCATTTTCACATATGTACACATCTCCAATGGTAGTTCCTTTAATGACTCTCACTCTTCCCTCTCCCCTTCCCTGATCCCAATGAGGTTCCTCTTCCATTACCTGGATTCTTTCTGGTATTCCAGTTACTTTCTGGCTTCTGCATATTAGAGTAGACATATGACCCTTCACTTTCTGTGACTGGTTAATCTCACTTAACATAATATTCTTCAGATCTTCACATTTTCTTGCAAAGGATATCATTTTGTTCTTCTTTATTGTTCAGTAGAATTCCATTGTGTGGATATTCCATAATTTTGTAATCCATTTATCAAGTGATGGATACATGGGTTCCATAATTTGGCTATTATGAATTATGCTGCTATGAACATGGGTAAGAATATATTACTGTAGATCTCTGATTTCACCCCCCTTGGAAAGATACTAAGGAGTGGTATGCTGTGAACTATATGGTGGATCTATTTCCAGTTTTCTGAGGAATCTCCACACTGATCTCCATAGAGGCTGAACTAATTTGAAATCCCACTAACTGTAGAAAAGTTCCAATTTTCCCACATTCTCCCCAATGTTTATTGTTTTTGACATCTTTATGATTGCTATTCTGATTAAGGTTATATTGAATCTCAGTGTAGTTTTGATTTGCATCTCTCTGATTGCTAATGATGTTGAATATTTTTTCATGTACTTATTGGCCATTTGTACCTCTTCTTTTGTGAGGTGTCAATTCAATTGCCTACTTCTTAATTGAGTTATTTGTTTTTTAGTGTAAAGTCTTTTAAATTCTTTGTATATTAGTTCTCTATCAAAGAGTTAACTGACAAAGACAGTCTCCCATTCTGTAGGATTTTGCTTTAGATTCTTTTTTTTTTTACTTTCATGTTAACATTTTATTTAAACCAGTACAACAAGCACCATGCTTAACAAAAGACTGTCCAAAATAAACATGCAATATGAACTAGCAGAGACTGAAACCGCAGCTTGAGAAGTTGTGCCAGTTGTTGGTTTTGTTAAGCGATGACAAAGAACTGTTAAAATTCACAAGACTATACCATTAATGTTTCAAGCCTCCTGGATGAGATTATTTGGACCATCTAAATCAGTGTGAATTGCTCTGGCATGTTAGTGATCTCAACAATATTCAAGTAATTATATGTACATGAATTATACTCCAAAAAGCAAGAAAAATACAGTTTTTATCACAAGCTTAATGTACTTGGCTTAAACATTACAGGAATGTGATCACTGATTTGAAATGTCAATGGCCTAACAGGAAACAAGTTTCTCAAGCATATTCAACTTGGGACCATTGGTTTAAAGTAGCCCAGAAGATTATTTGCATTCTTCCAGAAATACAAAATAAGATTTGTCCAGAAATGTTTGAAACACTTCTTCACCTAAGTTGTAAAGTCTTAAACTTTACAGATTCTAGTATTATCAGTCTATTGAACAAACAGGGAGTGCAATCATACTAAGAATACTTGAAGTGACAGAATACGAGTTATTCTCTACTTTCACCAAATATCAGCATTTAACCTCTTATGAAAATATCTACTCATCACTAGTCCACATGCGGATTAATGACATTGCTCGAGTTTTCTAAGTAGTCTGTACATTTTTAAAAGTACATCTTCCTTACTATCTATATGGGTTGGGGGAAAACAGCCAAATTCAATTTGGCAATAAACTCCCCTAACTAGAAACTTTTTAGTTAAAGTGTCAGACCAGGATGCAGTTTATGGCTACGCTTGACTCCTGAAAATAGGAGATAAAAGGGAGGGAAAGTGTGGACAGACATTTGCCACATAGATTGTTTAGTAATGACAATAAAAAATTTAGCAACACCCTCTTAAACAAGAGTATGTTTAACTGCATAAGGCATTTAGTAAACTTTTTAGAAGTAAACAATTCAAACATTTATTTTAGAAGTCAGTTAAACGAAAACAGTCAACCAACTATTTTTTCTCACATAGTTGCTTTGATACCAGAACAAAATGATTACTACTCAAAACATTTTGGAATTTCAGCATAGTAACCTGAGAACAGTTTTCTTCATATGTCATTTGTCACCACAAAAACCATACTGTGATTATTAGTTGGTTCTATTTTGACATTAGATGCTATGCAGAACTTAAGCAAGGCCAGTAATTTCAAAACACATGCTGACTTAGGACACCATGAAGAAGGTTCCCAGTTGCTTTAGATTCTTGATGGTTTCCTTTTATTTATAACAATTTGAAGAATTTTCCAGATATATTTCTATTATTGATTTCTACATCATCTTAATTATGATCAGAATATAATTTGTAAGATTTACATACCTTCAGATTTTTTTGGATTTAAATTTTTTAATTGAATGTAAAACATATATAATGAAACTTATCATTTTAACCATTGTCAAGTCTATGCTTCAGTGGTTTTTAAGCACATTCACATTGTTGTGCAACCATCACTACCATCCAACTCTAAAGCTATTTTTATTTCCCAAAACCTAGTCTGGACTCATCAAACAAAAACTTCCCATTCACTCTTCATCTCAGATACTGACAACCAACATTCTATTTTCCTTTTTTAAAAAAGATTTTTAATTGAAGCATCATAATTATACATCACAATGAGGTTCAAAGGGACACAAAAATGCATGCACACACCACTTGGTGTATCTAACTGTATTTGAGTTGGATTTTTCTAGGAATTTCATGGAAGCAAAATAATACATTTGATCTTTGTGATTGCTTTGTTTCACTTAGTATGTCTTCAGGGTTCATTGTGTTTATTATGTACTTATTTATTTACTTATTATTTTAGCACTTTTATTAGTGCATTGAAATTCTACATCATAGCAAAATTTAATGCAATAAAACATATATGCAAATAGCTCTTGGTGTATTTCCCTCCACATCCCACTCAGCTTTCCCCTCCTCTTTCCCATGGATGCTAGTGAAATTGGTAGTAATGCCCACATATTGCCAGAGTATTATTTGAACTGTTTCCTTCCCGAATCTTCCCCTTTCCCCTCACTTTACTTTTTGGAGCAAATCAGGGAATCAAACACCATGAGTGTACAAGCTCCCATTCAGACTTACAGTTCTCACTCCTTGAAGGGAGAATCCAAAGGATAAACTAATAAAGAAGGTGCAGGGAGTGTTGTTTCTCTCTTTCAGGCTCTTTTTATCTTCTTTGTAGATTCTCAGATGCAGGCAAGTTAGAAACTAGAATCTCAGGGAGCTGCTCGAGGTGTGCAGACAAACCACTCCCAGGGAAAAGCTGGAAGCAGGATAGGACCTGAAGGCTATGGCTAGCTACTGGGAGTGCTTATGCGGTTCAAAACCACGTCTAGGGTTTTTGTGTTTCAGAGAAATTGTGGAGTGCTGAATTACTGCTGCTCCTCAAACAAAGGGTTTTAAGTGGTAAACACTTTGGCAGGTACTGTTAAATATGGGGTGCTATGTGTGCATGTTACAAACCTTTTACTCCTCAGGCAGCAGCTTAGAGTTAGGGATTGCTTCCTGATTATAAGGGATATATATATATATATATATATATATATATATATATATATATGCATTGTAGTCATACATCACAATGGAATACAAGATTTGAGAGGATATACAAGCACACATCATCCAATTAGCCCTCATCCAATCCCCATCCCATTCCCTCCCCCTCCCTTGATCCCATGCTTGATTGGTAACTTTGATACATTTGTTTACATACATCATGAGTTTTAAAGAAATTCCATCCTCCCCCATACCATCCCATCCCCTCTCATTGGTCACCTTAATTGCTCCTCTATAGGGCCCTTTCTTCAACTAGATCTCCTTCTATTACCTATTTCTTCCTAGTTTTTGCATATCAGGGAAAACATCTGGTTTTTATTTTCTGTGATATTTCTCTGTGTATGTTGCATTGCAAGTTCCGATCCCACTCATGACGGCCCCGGCACTGGCCTGGCCACCTGGCGACTCTGATCCCAGCCTCACTGGCTCCAGCATCAGCCTTGCCTCATGGCAGGCCCTGATCCTGGCCTCGCTGGCCCTGGCACCGGCCTACCCCTCAGCAGGCTCCAATCCTGGCCTCAGAGGCCCCAGCCTTAGCCTTGCCTCAGGCAGGCTCCAATCCCAGCCTCACTGGCCCCGGCACTGACCTAACCCCTCAGCAGGCTACAAGCCCGGCCTCGGAGGCCCCAGCACCAGCCTTGCCTCATGACATGCTCCGATCTCGGCCTTGCTGGTCCTGGAACAGGCCTAACCCCTTGGTAGGCTCCTATCCTGGCCTCAGAGGCCCCAGCACAGGCCTTGCCTCATGGCAGGCTCTGATCCTGGCCTCACTAGCCCCGGCACTGGCCTTTCCCCTCTACAGGCTCCAATCCTGGCCCCAGAGGCCCCAGCACTGTCCTTGCCTCACAGCAGGCTCTGATCGCAGCCTTATTGGTTCTGGCTGTGGCCTAACCCCTCAGCAGGCTCTGATCCTGGTCTTAGAGGCTCCCACTCCAGCCTTGCCTCACAGTGGGCTATGGTCCCAGCCTTACTGGCCCCGACACCGGCCTCACCCCTTGGCAGGCTCTGATCCTGGCCTCAGAGGCCCCAGCACTGACCTTGTCTCATGGCAGGCTCCGATCCTGGCCTTGCTGGTTCCGGCTCTGGCCTAACCCCTTGGGAGGCTCTGATCCAGGCCTCAGAGGCCCCAGCACAGGCCTTGCCTCATGGCAGGCTCTGATCCCGGACTTGCTGGCCCTGGCACAGGCCTAACCCATTGGCAGGCTCCAATCCTGGCCTCACTGGCCCCGGCACTGGCCTTGCCCATTGGCAGGCTCTGATCCCAGCCTCAGAGGCTCCAGTACCAGCCTAGCCTCATGGCAGGCTCTGATCCTGGCCTTGCTGGTCCCGGCACAGGCCTGACCCCTCAGCAGGCTCCGATCCCATCCTCAGAAGTCCCAGCACCGGCTCTGCCTACAGCAGGCTTCAATCCTGGCCTCGGTGGCCCTGGCATTGGCCTCACCTCTTGGCAGGCTCCGATCCTGGCCCCAGAGGCCCCAGCACCAGCCTTGCCTCACAGCAGGCCCCAATCCTGATCTGGCTGGCCCCAGCACCGGCCTTACCCCTCAGCAGGCTCTGATCCTGGCCTCAGAGGCCACTGCACTGGCCTTGCCTCATGGCAGGCTCTGATTCCAGCCTCGCTGGCCCTGGAACTGGTCTCACCCCTTGGCAGGCTTCGATCTGAGCACCCTCTTCACACAGCATGTTGTTTCAAGTTCCCAAGCATGCACAAGGGTAGCGTTCTGCCTCTGGGGTTTTTTCTTCAATAGATCCAGGTGTGTTGCATCAGATCTCTGTCTCTCCTAAGTACTGGCCACTGCTGTTGCCGCTGCTTCCACTATCTCAATTCTTTCTCAAACTCTTTTCCCACACTGCATGTTGTCTAGTATTCCTGAGCATGCACAATGGTAGCATTCCACTTTTGGGGCAATTTCTTCAGAATATCAGGGTGGGTTGGATCAGATCTTTGCCTCTCCAAAATACAAGTCTTCACCACCACCACAGCCACTGCTGCCAACACCGCCTTCCTCCTAGGTCTCAGCTGAGCTCCCTCCTTAGAGATGATGTCCAAGATTCTTAAGCATGTAAGGAAGAAGGAGTCCCCCCATCATGGGGAATTTTTCCAAAAGTTCTAGGTCAGTTGGATATGTTTTGTCTGCAGCTCCAGAATCCTGGCTGTTGCTGCAGCCATCTTGACCCCTCTCCAATGTTTTTTCTTTTCTCTCTTCTCTTCTCTTCTTTCTTTCTTTCTTTCTTTCTTTCTTTCTTTCTTTCTTTCTTCTTCTTTTTGAATAAGAGAAGACAGCATGTGTGGTTTGAAGAGGTTGTGGGATCAGGCTCTCAGTAGCAATGATTTTTTTCTCCCTTCCAAGAGTGGAGTCCCACAGCCTCACCATGCAAAGCAGGATCTGCTGTTCTAAGTGCATCATGGCCCAGTGGAGCACAGCAGTGCTGAGTTCCTTGGTACCCTGCTAGACCTCCCATGTGGCACTGGGCCTTCCTGGGAGCAGACCTGGCTGCCGGCCCCCAGCCCAGCACCGGGCCTTCCAGGGAGCGGGCCAGGCCGTCCACCACCAGCCCTGCTCTGGGCCTTCCCGGGAGCGGGTAGGGCCGCCCGCCCCCAGCCTGGAACCTGGCCTTCCCAGGAGCGGGCTGGGCCACTTGCCCCCAGCCTGGCTTCGGGATAAGGGCTATTTTAAAAGTAGAGTGCATGAAGGGGGACCATTAAACAGCTGAGTGCCCCCAGTTCCAAAGGGAAATGGGGTCCCCAGACCTAGGTTTCCAGGAAATTACCATCACCTGAGTTGACTAAAAGAACCTTAGGTGATCACAGTGAGATCTCAGAGGCCATTTCTAAGGCATTGCCCTTCTTTCCCGGCCCAAGATCCAAAAGCTTAGCCAGGGTGGGGGAGACTTAACAGGCCAGCTCTGAGCCATCTCTTTACTAAAGATTTAGCCTGCAGCATCCAAAATGACCTTCCCCATTCTACTATTCTTGGCCACACCAGAGAATTCAGCTCCTCTGCTAACCAAAGTTTATTTTTTTCTCTTTTGCTGGCTGCACTAAAGTTATTGCTCAAAGATACATTTTTTAAAATCTCAATTAGTCTTAGTTAAAATGGTTACTTCAGAAAAGTTTTCCAATTAGACTCCTGTGAGAGGTGATTAAATAAAGTTATTTTCTTCTTTGACAAAATCAATGTTTTAAGACACTAGGGATGTTTTTATGATGTAGTGCATTTCCGTGGTAATTTATGATACAGTTTTTAAGGTGTGTGGTCAAATAAAATATACACTGTCTTTAATATGCCTTTTGCAAAATTAAGGTTTTAAGGTGCTAGTGGTATTTATCTAATTTCTTAATTTCCCATGTTATCTATAGTTCAATTTTTAAGTTAGAAAAATGCCAAATGCAATGCTTTAAAATGCTCTTAACTTCATAAGGTTTAAAGTAACAGTTAAGTCTTTTAAATGGTTTTTTTTTTTCAGTTGCTGGTATATGAACAACATTATTAAATGGTATGCTTTTGGGGGGTTTGCTTGTATGTAACAACAAAAGATAGATGTAGAGAGTCTATAGAGGATTACTTTTGGCAATAAAATTGGGAGACCCCAAAGTCTGTAATAATTCTTTAAAACTGCCTTCAAGGTTGTTTACCGGAAAAGTTATAAGAGACTAAGTCATATCATACAGGGATTTGAAATTTGCCTTAGAAATTAATTCCAAAAGCTTGTTAAGTCCACCAGGCAAGCAATCTAGAGACACATGTCCAGGTGAAGATTGGCAGCTTGGTTTCACTCATGCCAAGGGAAACTTTTAGGTCTTTTCTGACTGGGACATAGTCCTAGATAACAATGTTACCTATTGTCAGCATACCAGCAAGTTTTAAGTAAATTTCAAACAGTGCCAGAGGAAAAGGGTAAATTCTGTTTTGTCCATGTGACCTGGTGCTCATCAAATCATCTAAAATCTTTATTCCAAAGCCTATTTCAGGCTTCCACAGCACTAATTTCTGGATTCATGTGGTGCAGATTAAACTTAATACATCCCACTTTTGTGTGTTTCAGCCTAAGTCAGCAAAACAGGTTTTAATTTCTCAGCCTAAGTGCTATGTTTAGGTTTTCATGGCTAACCTGTATTGTAAGTATTGTCTCATAGGGTCAAAGCTTTCTGACAGACAGAACCTGACAGACATCTACCGAGGCCCTTTGGATCGTCATAGATGCACACGACATGGACCCATCTGATTCCCCCATGCCAACTACATGCATGAATGTTACCCTAAAGCTGGGGTCCCCCAACTTTGCCTCTGTACAGCTCGAAGCAGACTCGACGTCCTTATTCCTTTGCTAAGGGATACATTCATGCAATAGAAATAGAGGAAAAATTAATGGAAATTGAGTTTGTGTTAAATGTTTGTAAAATTATAAATGTCAAAATGTATTTTATGTATCTACCTTTGGCCTGACAGGTGTCAGGGAGTTACTAGACAAAGGGGGGATGTACCAGTATTGGGAATGGCCTAGGAAGATTTGGGAAAGCTCTGATTATTAATATATTTCAAAAGAAAATAATTGATATATTTCAAAATAGTTGTATCAAAATGGCGGCAGGCATGGGTAAAAAAAGGATTTGATTTCTGCCTAAAACAGGCAGCTATTCCAATGTAAATTAACCTAGCTCAAAGCAATTAACCAGTCAATAGAAGAGGAGAACTAGGCCTGTCTCTATCTAAAGACAGATCTTAGTTGAGGAGAACTAGGCCTTTACCTAAAGGCAGATCTACATGATTGGATAAGCTAGCTAAGATGGTAGGAGGGGTCAACCTTCATGAAAGGAGACACCACCACACCTTGCTAGGGGAGGTACCTTACAAGGTTAAGGGGAGGTACCTTTCAGGGTTAAGGGGAGGTACCTTACAGGGACATTCAGTACATCAGAATTACGTAAACAAGATGGAGGTCATGGGTATAAAAATTCCGGTTCACGTGTAAGCCCTTTGTTGTATTCATTTCGAGTCACCTCCTCATGTCATTTTGGCATGGGGATGTATTTCTATTTTCTGTATTTCTATCTTTTGATAAACTTCTTTAAATCTTCAAAAAAATTAAAAATAAAAGTAGAGTGCATGTATCAGCTTCTCCTGATACACACCTGGTTAAATATGAGCATATTCTCAGTTATTTGGTATGCAGGAATCCTTTTACTGTTTTCTGATTTTCTCTTAGAGGCAATTCATCCATGTGTAGGTATTAATTTGGTATATCTGTGGAAGAAGGGAGAGTCAGAAACTTCCTAGTCTGTTGTGTGGCTTATATCACTCTCCAGAACTATGCATTTTGAGCAAACGTCTTAAAGTAGAAAAAAACAATAAATAGTTTTTAAGGTCTTAACCTCCTTAAGGAGATTGTTTTGGCAAATATGTTTTGGAATAGGTATCTATTTGTAGTAGATAGCATCTAAAGACAGACTACGGGAGGATGTTCTGGAAATGTAGGTGATCAAGATTTTATCTAGGTAAATCATTTTCAAAAATAAGCATAAAGTATATGTTTTATAATTTAATAGCTTATATATAAAATACTGCTTATGTTTATTTTTATCCAAATAAGATATTTTTCTACATAAGATCACATATAGTATGCTCCTTGCATAAAAAGAAATACAAATTAAGCATTTTTACAGCTTCTAGAAAATCCCCCTCCTCCATCTGTTTAGATGGTTATACATGCTGTGGACAAGTTGAATCTTCCAAAATAGTTTCTTTGGACACTAAAATGACTAAGTTTTCCATGCAGAAAATGAAAACCCAGAAGCAGAGGCAGAATAACAAGTATTACTTCTATTTAATCAAATATAGAATTTAAATATACAATTAAATTGCTTATGTTTATGTGCTTTAATGTTGAAATCTTCTCATTCTCAATAATTGAAACTACCCCATGGAAAATAGCTAATTTGGGACCAAATAAAATGAGCCTGGTGGTCTCAGGGACAAACAGATTTAGTCAAGTAGTGCTAGTAAAATCCATTTTTATATATGATTTTGAGAGTAAGCCATTAGTGTTTTGCATCTGTCCTTGTGCTGACGGCTAAAACAATGTAGCCCTTGAGAACAGCAAAAATATGATGTCTCAGTTTCTAACTTCTGCCCCATCTGGTTGCTAATTTCTGCTGTGGTACCCAGAACAACTTGGAGGTAATGTTAAGGTATTTACAAGGGGCAAATGTTTCTCTGAACCAAATAATCTTTAACATTTGCAAAAGAAAAATCAAATTGTATTCTGAGCCCTTCTACTCAAAGTGTGCTTATGAGCCAACAGCACTGACTTGTCCTGGGAACTTGTTAGACCGGCAGAATCCCAGGACCCACTCAAACCTACTGAAGCAGAATATTCATTTAACAAGATCCCTGGGTGAGTCCTAGTAAAAATTTGAGATGTATTGAGCCTTATTTGAAGGTCTTTGAGTAGGTTTTTGTCTGCCAGTGAGTTGGAAGGTGAGAGGGTTCAAGAGACAAGAATTGATTTTTTGGGAGAAAGTTTTGGTACTGCAGCTCCACAATTGGACAGCCTGCAGGAAAGATCGTAGGAAGAAAAGGCTGCTCAGAGGACCAACACATGTGACAGAGGCAGTTCCCAGAGGTCTCTGAGAAGCTTGTCAAGCTCAGTGGCAAGTCTCTGTATCAGACAGATGTTATTATTGCTTTCTCCATAAACACAAAAATCCACTTTTTTTGTATTTACCAACCTCAAGGGGCTAATCCTTCACCACTTGATTAGACCAAGAGAAAATAACTAGACCTACAAACAGTAAGACTCCTATAGTGCACAAAGCTCTCCCTTCTTCTACAGGAGGAACACAGAGTGAAACGGCTCACTCATAATTCAAGAGCCGGAGAGATGCTAACCAAATGGAGAAATGGGGTCCACATTCAACCATTTTTTAATTTTCCAAAGTGGGATCTTGCCCAAGCCTCTGAATGCACATAAAACCTTGCCAGTTACACTCTGTGCAGTACAAGAAAATCATTCCCATTTTGGTGTCTGGAAGTCAGGACCCTTCTGCTTTGTTTTAAGATTATGTTTTCTGGCCAAAACCTTGTACTGTTTGTTCCCAAATATCTTTATTGGAGGAACAAACTGATCTTGGTGGTGCAGATGGACAGAGGTCCAGGTGGCCAAGGGATTTCGTATTACACATGGAGCTCCGAGGTGGACTTTGTGGGGTGGTTCCCACCTTTTGGGGTCTCTGTTTCTCTTTCAATCCCTTCATGTCTTCATCCTTGTCAAAGTAACTTTCATGACTTCTAGTTGGCCCATCAGTATGATTTTGTTCAGAAATCACTATATAAATTGATATCTAAATGTCAGGTAATAATGATAATTAAACCATCTACTTTAATTTTTAGCTCACTCTGACATTTTAGGACTTTCTTATCATGTTCTGCTTTGATATCTGAAATACTCATCACTAAATCATTCTAAAGCTGAAGTTTCCACTGCATGGATCTTTCCTGGAATCCCCAAGTTCCTGTATCCTGATATTAGAGACAGTAAGAACAATGGGAAAAATACTGGCTTTGAAGCAAGATGCAGTAATTAGCATCTTATCTCTGTCCCTTCCAAATGTGTCATCTTAGTCATCTTATTTAAGTCTCACTTCCTCACTATAATAGGGAAAGATAATATGCATTACATAGTTTTCTGTTAGAATTAAAAGAGATAGCAAGTGTAAGTCACTGAGCAAGACCACTGGCATTCAGTGGGAATCAAGAGGATTTATCCCCTTTCATTTTCTTGATGAATGATTTCTCTAACTTGGTCTCTTTAGCAAGCAGAACCCAAGTCAGAAGTTACATGCTGAAGTTTTGTTGAAGGGAAGCACATACTTATAGCCCAGGGAAGCACAGGTGAAAGAGCCAGGGAAATGATGTAGAGGAAGAGAGAAAGCAAGAACAAAGCAGTGCTTTATGAAGACGCCCACATTTGACAAGAAAACATGCTAACATTTCAGACACACAGAGCATCTCCAGAGGGATAGATGGAAATAGAGGATCTTGGCACTGTCTTGCAGGGAAGAGGAATAGAGAAGAAACTGTTAGCTTCTTTCTGTCTCTTGTCACTCACTGGCCAAAGCCACCCCCACTGACACTAGGGTGTTAACTCACCCACAATTCCTGCTTATGGTACCACAAGTGCAATGGTGTCAAGCCAAGTGAAGGTATGCATCAGAGGCATTTCATGCCTGCCTCTTTGCAACCTGCAGCCTTGAAGACCCATTCTGCAAATCCAGCTGGCTGGTTGGGCAGGTGAGTTTAGAAAGCTCCTGGCATCTGCACCTTAGCAGAGACAGAGGTGAGAAAGGAGAGGTGAGAGCTCGGCACTGTGAGGTGAGGCACAGTCTGGTTCTGTCTTGAGTAACAGTGGGCATCAGGAGCAACTGTTGCTGCAGCTGGGCCAGCTGCAGAGCAGCATGATCCTCTCTCCAATATCTTTCAATACATCTGTCTATTAAAAACAATGCCCTTGGTGGCAAGTCATCTTCCTGGAGGGTCATTTACACAGCATTGAGCAAAAACCTGTGGCTAAGGAAATCTGAGCAGGTCATTAACTGGGTCTGGTATTGTGAGAACAGATATAGGCTTTCAACAATTTATGGATGTGGAGGGAATGCAAAATTGGATCATGACATAGTTATGACCTGGATCAAGATTATTTTTAGTGCCCCTTTGATGAAAACTTAAGAGAAAGGATGGATTTAGAGTTCTCGATTTGCAGAGTTAGTTTGTCATCTAACTTCAAAGTCCATGCTCAACCAGGTCACTATATCTATGGCCTCAGTAAAACTGGTGTTGAAGCTCTGGGTCTGAATATTATCACATAGAACGAGCAGGGATAAGTGTTCAGGGCACTGCAGACTTGAAATGATAGAACAAGAGGCCACCAAAGGCATTGCACAGTAAGGTTTTAGCAATTGGAAAAAAACTGAGAGATAAATCAAGAACTTTTACCCAAAATATGTGCAATAAAAAGGACAAACTAGATATCAGAAAACAATTAGGAACAAAAAGATTTTCAGGTTTCCAGTTCAATGTCAGAGAAACATAGAGGTCAACTAATACTATTACTACTACTACTATTAATACCAAATTAATAGATTATTTTGGCTATTGACCCAACCAGAACAATTTCTGGGGCAAGGTAGGGGTTGAAAATATTGCTGAGAATTGAGCAGTGTAATGGAAGTGAGGAAATAGAGCTAGTCTTTTTTTCAAAAATATTTTTAAATAAAATAGGTAGATTAGAAAAGGAATACAAGTTTTAACAGCTTGAAAGGGAAATAGAATTGAAACAAGTTATTTTGTAAATACCAGAATTTATATATTCAATTTGCTGTGATACCAATGTGTTGTCTCATTTTTGACAAGTACAAATAACTCTGTGATAAACATTCTTGCAAATGTCTTTAGTTGTATGCATACCTAGTTCAATTAATCATATCTCTAGGAATAGTACATTTCAATATTCAGTTGATAGCCCAATTTTGATCTGTCAGCTCTCATTGATCAAAAAGTCTATTTTGTTGTGAGTAGGTGCCTACTGGTTCTATAAGTTACTGATGAAGTTATTTTAAAATCTACACCTGACAGGCATACAGACCAGTGGAACAGAATAGAAGATACAGACACAAACCCACACACCTATAGCCAATTAATCTTTGACAAAGGGATCAAACTCATACACTGGAAAAAAGACAACCTTTTCAACAAATGGTGCTGGGAGAACTGGCTATCCATTTGTAGAAAGATGGAACTAAGTCCTTACCTCTCACCATGCACAGGAATCAACTTGAGATGGATCAAAGACTTAGAAATTAGACCAGAGACTGTGAAGTTATTAGAGGAGGGCATAAGCTCAACACTACAACATATAGGCACAGGCAGTAACTTTCTCAACAAGACCTCCAAAGCTCAGGAAATGAAAGCAAGAATTAACAAGTGGGTTGGCATCAAACTTAAAGTTTTTTTTCATCAAAGGAAACCATCAAGAACCTAAAGAGAAATCCTACAGAATGGGAGAAGATCTTTACCAGCCACCACTCAGATAGAGGGCTAATATCAAGAATATACAAAGAACTCAAAAGACTCTACACTAGCAAAACAAATAAACAATCAAGAAATGGGCAACTGAATTGAATAGACACTTCACAAAAGAAGAGATACAAATGGTCAATAGATACATGAAAAGATGTTCAACATCATTAGCGTTAGAGAGATGCAAATCAAAACTATGCTCAGATTCCAACTAACCACAGAGTGGCAAGCATAAAGAAATCAAATAACAACAAATGCTGGCGAGATTGTGGGGAAAGAGGAACTCTTTTACACTGTTGGCGGGAGTGCAAACTAGTTCATCCACTATGGAGATCAGTGTAGAGATTCCTTAGAAAACTGGGAATGGATCCACTATATGATCCAGCTATACCACTCCTGGGTATCTTTCCAAAGGGGTTGAAGTCAGAGAACTACAGTAACATGTGCACACCCATGTTCATAGCAGCACAATTCGTAATAGTCAAAATATGGAATCAACCTAGGTTTCCATCAACAGATGAATGGATTGCAAAAATATGGGAAATGAAATTCTACTCAGCTATAAAGAAGAACAAAATCATGTCATTTGCAAGAAGGTGGAAAGACCTGGAAAACATGTTAAGTGAGATCAGCCAGGCACAGAAAGAGAAGGGACTTATGTTTTCTCTAATATGCCCAAACTAGGGACTTTTAAAAATACCAGAGGGACTTCAGATAATGGAGGGGAAACTTCAGCAAAGCTGAAATGGAAGGATAGGAGATGAAGAAGACAGGTTGATTAGTGGAGGAGCTATATCCAAATATGTGTAAAAGTATGAATGTAGCATAGTTAACCTGGACACTCATTATTGGGAGGGAGGAAGGGGAAGTGGGGTGGAGAGGGCACCAAGCACAGTCTGAATGTATGCCATTTCCAATATGATCCACATAAAAATAAAAAAATGAAAATAAAAAATAGAAAAAATAAAATCTACACCTGTATTTTTGCCATTTATACTTAGAAAAATGTACAAATCTTGAAGTATATATTTATGTATATACATATTTAGGATGTTTATATTTTCTTAATAAGATGATTTTTTATCATTATTAAACTTCCTTTTTAAATCTCCAGTAACATTTCTTATAAAATTTTATTTTTATGATATCTACAATCTTTTTTGCTTTGGATTTGGAAAGAAAAGAATATCATCTTTTGTCCTTTTACTTTCAATCTTCATATATATATACATATATGTATATATATGTATATATATATATACATATATATATATATATATATATATATATATATATAGAGAGAGAGAGAGAGAGAGAGAGAGAGATTTAAGATGTGTCTCTTGGAATCAGAATGTAGTTTATTTTTCATCCTATTTCCTCAGATCAAGTGGTCCCACTTCTAAGCACTTAACCCATTCATGGTTATTGGAGTTATCTGGAAGCAAGGTAATTTTAAGATGGCAGAAGCATTTATTCTATTTGTTGCCAGGAGAGAAGGAAAAACTAAAGAGACTGGAAATGTTAGGTAGGGAAAGAAAAGTGATGGCTGATGGGGCAAGTTGTAGAGGAGCTGGATGGCAGTGAGATCCAGAGTCCAGAGTACAAGACCAGGATGGTCTGCAGAGCAAGCCTGGGCAGACTAGTGCAGACCATAAGTAGCAGCAGTGCAAAGGATGTTTAGGAAGGTTATTTCTGCCAACCTCTACTCTCCTAAGGTGAGAATGAGTGTTTTAGTCAGTTTGGTATTCTATAGCAAAGTAAAATAGGCTGGATGGCTTCTAAAAATAGGGATTTATTTCTTACAGTTCTACATCAATTTTATCTGAGAGCAACTTCTACTAGGCCCCACCTCTTAAAGGTCCCACTACCTTTTAACATCACCACATTGAGGGCCAAGCTTCCAACATATGGACCCTTGAAGGGTAAATCACATCCATGCTGTAGCAGGTGCTAATTCCATTCATGAAGGTTCTACCAATGTGACCTAATTATTTCCCTAAGACTCCACCTCCGAATGCCATCACACTGGGATAGGGTTTCAGCATGTGAATTTAAGGGAGATACCAGAATCCACTCCATAAAGGTCTTCTGCTAGACAGAGTTGAGAGCTTTAGGGACATGAAAAAGCTTTGGAAAAAAAAAGTTTTTTTGGAATAAAAAAAAAAGTTTCTTTGGAATAGCAGGAAGAATAACTATTATATTTATTCCTCTTTTGTTTTAATATGTAATTCAATTTGCTCTGATTTTTTTTACACATATGTTAGTACTTATATACCCACTGCCAAGTATTCACACGATGGCTCCTTTACTAAACATTTACTCATGTTTGTTGCATGGTGAGATGGAGGGATGGGGATGGTTAGAAAGAAGACTGGATATACAAGTTGAGCTCTGAGCTGTCCAGACTATGACAATAGAGACCTGGAGATTTTCTGATGCACAAAAGTCAATGCTGACCTCTCTGTTCTAACTCATTCCTTCCTCCTAGCATCTAATGTTTTTGACAAGTGCCTTCAGTGCCAATACATTTATACCCTTCCTCATGGCTGTGGCAGTGGAATTGTTCACTAAGCTCAGTCAATAAGATATCTTGACTGGTACATCCAACTCCACCCACTACCCTGAGAGTAGAGACTGAGATTCCGTATTTTGTCCACAATGAGTTAAAAATGAAATTACTTGGATTCTTTTGCTTTTACATTGCTGCCTAACATTTCAGAACCCAACAGTATGATGCTATGTAAGCAAAGGAAAGTGTACTGACTTCTTTGAAGGCCACCTCTCCCAAGAATTTAGAGGAAGCCTAACATCTTTATGTGTTGTTTTCAAAAAATTTCTTGTAGGAAGCTCGAGTTCTCAACACCACATAATTTCCTTTCTTCTCTGAAAACTGCATTTGGATTCACCCCAAAGCTACTGAACTTGCATCAAAGAACTCAACCTGAGAGGAGAGAAATGGTCATTTCAATAAAGGTGATAAAAATACATTTCCAGGGTGTTTTCCTCTGAAGAACTCATAAAGCCTTTACATGATCTAGTAAAAGGATTTTTATCCAGAAAGGTTTCTTTTCTTGGATATTATTTGATTGATAGAGTTTTTCAAAGTTTAAGTGTATTTCTGAATATCTTTCTCATTTTTTAAGGCTCAGCACATTTTAGTTTAACTTAGGGACATTTTTTTTTTGTAGTACTGGGGATGGAACCCAGGGACAGTCTACCTCCAAGCTACACCCCCAGCCCTTTTTTTATTCTTTATTTTGAAATAGGGTCTTACTGAGTTGCAAAGAGCCTCATTAAATAGCTGAGGCTGTCCATGAAGCATGATGACATCTATTTCTTTAATGAAAAAAAATCAATGTAAGGGCTGAGTCACTTTTCTTCATTCCCTTATCATTAAGTTTCTCTGAAGAGCAACTTATATCTAAGTCCTTTATTCTTGACAAGCCACTCCTAACTTCATCCTTCCATTTTATTTGGGGATGTCCCAGCTGGGGCAGTGAGCTGACAGCAATATAGTTCAGGTCCCTGAGCCCCAAATGACAGTCTTGATGTAGTATCCTGTGCCATTACCCACCATTTATTTTAAAAACCTTTGCTCTTCACCAGGAAGCTGAGTCTTTTATTTCCTTCCACTGTGACATAGTTAATTCTACTATCTGCAACTCCTCTATCTGCCTGCACATGTGTTTCTTTGTGGTGTAAGGGAAATCAACTTATATTCTTATTCCCCTCAATTCTCATTTTTTTAGCATTTTTTTTCTTTAATTTCATTTGCATTACACAAGTTTTTCCAATTCTGTTTCATTTGCATATTATAAAGACAAGAATTTTTATTTTTCAGAATCTTTATAGCAGCTGTCTATGTTCATTTTAAAGTAAGAGACAGTGGAGTATAGTGACACACACTTGTAATTCTAGTACTTTGGAGGCTTAGACAAGAGGATCACAAGCTCAAGGCCAACGCCAGCAATTTAGTGAGGCCCTCAACAACTTAGTGAAAACGTTTCAAAATAAATAAGTAAGCAAATAAATAAATATGTAAATAAAATAGGACTGGGGGTGTAGCTCCTGGGTTCAATGCACAGTAACACACAGTAACACACACGCACATATACACATACATGCACACACACACACACACAGTTAGATAAAACATTCTTCCTGTAATCCCACCTCTGTGAGGTTAATGATGCCCAGATTCCCCTCTAGTTTTGACTATATTATAAAAAATCAAAATTGTGGTCATTCCTCACTGGAGTGGTATTTTAAAATTACTAGAATGGGAATAACTAGCATACCTGGTATGCACCAACTAACTATAGATATTTTTTTACCTGGGTTTTCAAAACTTATATTATTTTGTGAGCATTTTCAAGGTTTTATTACTTTAAAAAATTCTGCAGAAACTGCATGCATGTATTGTTTGAAAGCATCTGATGATTTTGGTTCTCCTAAGTGCTCATAAAACTTCAGACCCCAAGTGATAAATTGTGTTACATGTGCCTTCAAAGGAAGGAAAATAATATATGAAGGTCTTTGGAAGTGAAGGGAAAGATATAAATGTAGCAAACTTGGGAAGAGCATCGATCAGAATTTTCCAATAGGTCCCCAATTGATAGATTTATTTTAAGAAATTGATTAAACTGGGCATGGTGACACATGTTTGTAATCCCAGCATTTGGGAGGCTGAGACAGGAGGATCACAGTTCGCAAACAGTCTCATCTACTTAGTGAGGCCCTTTGCAACTCAATGAGACCCCGTTTCAAAATTAAGAATAAAATATAGGGCTAGGAGTGTGGCTTGATGGTAGAATGCCCTGGGTTTCATCTCTAGTACTGCAAAAAAAGAAAAAAAGAAAGAAAGAAAGAAAGAAAGAAAGAAAGAAAGAAAGAAAGAAAGAAAGAAAGAAAGAAATTGATTCACATAATTTTGGGGTCTGGCAAGCCTGAAATCTGTCAGGTGGGCCTACAGACTAGAAACTCAGGCAATAGGTAATGTTAAAGTCTTGAGGGTGACGCCGGGCGTGGTGGCGCACGCTTGTAATCCCCGCGCTTGGGAGGCGGAGACAGGAGGATCATGCAGGTTCGAAGCCAGTCGCGCTGGCGTAAGAGACCCTGTTTCAAAAATATAAAATAGGTCTGGGAGTGTAACCCGGAGGTGAGACCCAGAGGGCAAATGCAAGCGAGCAAGCTGAGATCTTAGGCAAGGTTTTTGTATTGGAAACTTGAGAAGAGAGAGATGGAGCTCTGGTCCCAAGTAAATCACTCAGCAATCTCTTAAATAACTGTGTTCATTTGGAGTCTGCAACTAGGCATTCAATACCAAAGGTTCAGAAGATGATTATTTGACTGATAGTAAATACCTGAAAAATGATGCAGAAATCAACGAAGGGCTTAAAATCAAATGTTCCTTCCTGGTTCTTCTTTTTAATTGATGTCAGCTAAACCTCTTTTTCTTAATGATTTTCACTTTTAAAGGCCTGAACACATTAAAAATAAATCAACATTAACTATTATCAAACATTTTAGGAGCCGGGCGTGGTGGCGCACGCTTGTAATCCCCGCGCTTGGGAGGCGGAGACAGGAGGATCGCGCTGGTTCGGAGCCAGCCCCGCTGGCTTAAGAGACCCTGTTTCCAAATAAAAAAATATAAAATAGGTCTGGGAGTGTAGCCCGTGGGAGTGTATCCCGGAGGTAGAAGGGCTTCCAGGAACCCCAGTACCACCAAAAAAAAAAAAAAAAAAAAAAAAAAAAAAAAAACCTTTTAGGAATAGATTATTTCTCCTGCTAAAATTCTTAAATTTCATAAATGACATAAAAAGACGAAACTCTTCATAATTTGCTCTAAAGATCTGTAGCCATAGCTTTAGGACTCAAGAAGGTTCTGACCATTTCAGTGTTGTTACTGTCATAATTAGAGTTTGGATCCAATAAGACTTTCCATAAATAATTATTGACTTAAGTAATATTATATAAAGAATACTTTGAAATTATTCATTTCATGAAGTGCCCAGAAAAATTCCAAATGTACAATAGCAAGGTGAGTCCAGGCTTACCTGTTCAGGAGTCAGCACAGAGATGGCAGAGTTGGTACCACTGGGGTATGTGATTTGTCTGGGCAGCTCAGAAACAAAAGGAAGATGGACAAGAGAGTTTAGAGTTTTGGGGAGATTGAGATAGGGATTCTGTATCCAGAAATCTAAATTGCAGAGAAAGGAAGTGGAGTAAAAAGAGTCAAGGTCAGTGGGTAGGGAAATGACAGGGCATCAAAAAGCCAGAGGCTTGAAGGATGAAGTCTAGGGTGATGAAGTCCAAGTTTCTTACGGGGGCAGGGTTCTTCACCACAAGATGGAGAGGTGCTGGTCTAGAAGAAATTTGAGGACATGTAGAGGACAATGACCCACCTCCTGACTGAGGAATAACAATGATAACTATGATGGTAGACTATTAATAGTTGCCATTTCTGGAGGTCTTACTGGGTCCCAAACTGTGTTATGAATAGTTTATATAGCCCACTGTTATGGTCTGCATGTAGAATGTCCTCTGGCAAAGCTCATGTATTGACAATGCAAAAATGTTTAGAGGTGAAATAACTGAGTCATCATGGTTTTAATCTTACTAGTGGGTAAATCCACTGATGGATTAGTAATTTGGATGGATTTATTGGGTGGTAATGTAGGCAGGTGGGGCATGGCAGAGGAGGTGGATCAGTGGAGCTGTGGTCTTGAAGACTGTAAATGTCCAGGGACCCCCTGCTCTCTCTATGCCCCTGGCCTCTGTGACGTGAGAGCAGCGTTCCTCCACATACCTGCCGCAGCTGCTGCCTTTTGTGATTCAGAGCTGGCTTTATGGACTGAAACCTCTGAGACTGTGAGCCCCATAAACCTTTCTTCCTCTAGGTTGTGCTGTCAGGTATTTAGATCACAGAAGTGAAATGCTGACTGAAATGACAATCTCACTTAACAAGGATGTGAGTAAATGAGCCACTTCTTGAGAACTGCTGTCTTTGGGGAGGAGATCGTGACAGTTGGGGTGGAAGTCAGGAGGAGGGTCCTTAGAGTGTAACGGTTTTGGAGGGAGGGGGATGAGGACAAATGGGACAAGGCATTACATGAGTGACAACACTGGAGGGGATGAATGATCAGCAGGTTGGGGTACAAATGCAAAAATAATATATAGCCCAAAGAATGCCTAACTTTAATGTAAACCAAGTGATCCCTGGAGTTTAAGGATTGTAGAGAAGAAGCAGAACAGGGCATGTGTTGATATCTGAGTGGTTTAAAGAAACTGAATGAGTTAGATACTTGACAGATCTGGTCTTGTAGAGTTAGTTCCTGTGGATGGTTTAAGCAACAGACATTTATGTCATCACAGTTATGAAGAATAGAATGCCAAGATTGGATGTCTACGGGGTTCGTTTCTTCTGAGGCCTCCTTCCCTCCTTCCTTGGCTGATAGGTGATTTTATCTTCTCCCTGTGTCTTCACATGGTCTTCCTCTGTGTAGGTCTGTGTTCTAATCTCCTTTCCTCTTTTTATTTTATAATTGATGCATTTTATTGGTGCATTGTAACTATACAACATAGTGGTGTTCAATATGACACAGGTAACACAGCACTAGGTGTGATTCACTCTGGGTTCCTCCCTGCCCCGACCTTCCTGTACATGTTAGTGAGATTGGTACTGATAATGCTATGATCAAATAATGCTATGTACATATAAGAAGGTATCACTAATATTCTTTTCTTATAAGGACACCAGTCACATTGGATTGGGGCCTACCAAAGACTCCCTTTTGCCTTTATTTTCTCTTTGAAAACCTTATCTCCAAATAAAGGCCCATTCTGAGATACCAGGGGTCAGGACTTCAACAAATAAATTTGGAGGAGGACACAATTCAACCTATAACAGTGCCTTTCTAAAAGATCCTGAATTTTATTTTGGTTTAAATTTTTTTTTGAAATTGGCTGAGCTTTAATCATAAGATTTCTTGGCTATTGAAGAAACTTCACAATAGATTATATGGAAATAGACACAAAGATAGCAGCGTGGGAAGACTCGATGCAACATGAATCTATAGAAAGCAATGAGTAAGCATCTTATAAGATGACTAGACCCTGCAGATATCTAGGGATGCCTGCAGTGGCAAATTATTACATTTTCTAAAGTTCGTGACATGAAATAGCAAATCATGACTATATGAATCCATCACTGGGCACCATCTTTTGGGTCACTCCTGGGCTACATCTCAAAAGAGTTTGTGACTTCATGTTTATATTTCTGTCACTATGTGATAGTTTACCCTTAAAAATCATCTAGCACTAGTTAATGGGCTGCTAGGATGGGTCTTAGAGTTAGTCATTCCTGAGCTTGGCTTCCAGATAAACAGTGGAGATGAAACTGTTCACCACCTGAGGCAGGCAGCACTGTGGGGATAGAAATGAATGAGCTGATTTATAATAACTATAGTTTGACATAAAGAGGGAACAAAGATGTCTAGCAATGGCAGAGTGGCAGGTCTGGAGGCCTTGTGGAGAGTAGGAGGTAGGCTCTGAGAGATGGCCCAGGGTGATGTATTTAGTTTTAATAATAGTGAAATTAGTATCTATCTTCCAGGAAATGAGTCAAGGTTTGAAAGAAGAGGTGGGAGTTTTATCTCTTGCAGCAGAGGGAAAGAGCTTAATGATCTGTGATGGGGGATGTCAAAAGAAGTTCCCAGAAAACATTCATAAAGTGAATCTCTTGAGACCAAGCAGCAGCATCCAGCCCAAGCTCTCTCAGTGGAAATGTTACAGCTCAAATATTGCTCAACATTAATGTAAGAACACATTGTACTGTTTGTTTAAAAAGATCAGTTTCAGGCTGGGCCTGGTGGCTCACTCTTGTAATCCCAGCATTTGGGAAGCTGAGACCAGAGGATTACAGTTTGCAGACAACCTCAACTACTTAGTGAGGTTTCTTGCAACTCAGTGAGACCCTCTTTCAAAAATAAAGAATAAAAAATTAGGGCTAGAGGTGTCACTCAGAGGTAGAATTCTCCTGGGTTCCATCCCCAGTACCGAAAAAAAAAAAAAAAATCAGTTTCTTTTACCCACTTCCTGATATCTCATTCCACACTCCCCCCTTTTTTTGGTACTGGAAATGGAACCCAGGGGCATTGTACCTTTAAGCTACAACCCAGCCCTATATTTTAGTCTTTTTTAATTTTTGAAACAGGGTCTCACTGAGTTGTGAAGGACCTCGCTAAGTAGCTGAGGCTGGCTGCGAACCGTGAGCCTCCTCTGGTCTCAGCCTCCTGAATGCTGGGATTACAAGCATGTGCCACCATGCCGGCCCACGCTGGGCCTTCCCCCCTTTCCACAACCCATTTCTCCATTCTCCAGCAATACCAGCCCCCTTCACAAATCTACACACACTTCTGGTGCTTCCTCTGCACCTGCTCCTGTGAGCCTCATTTCCTCTCTAGAAATTCTCTTCTCTTTGATCTTTTCTTAGGCTTATCACATGTCAACTTCTTTGCAAAGAGTATCCTGATCCTTCTAATTTGCATGCTTTCTCTTCCTCCTCTGGACATTTTATAGCATTTTATATTAATGATGAAAATTCAACCATCTTCATCATATATCAAGATCTATCCCAATCTGTTTCTATACTAGGAAGATATAAAGTTTTGTTTCCATTTTCCTTGTATCCTTGTCTGTATCTAGCATATCTCATACATAGAATGTGCGTAATAAATACTTACTAAATGCATAATAAATACTTATTAAATGAGACAGAATTAATATTTGTTGAGCATTGAATCAATGCTGGGAAAATGACTCCCTTTTTGTGGAAACACCATTTTTGGAAAGGAAGGCTGAGGTTCTATACAGCCCAGGATTCTGGGCACTAGAAGTGCTAGTGGGTGGACGTATGATTGAAGATTTTCTCAGAGTCATTGGGGAGAGAGGATTTGATACTGAAATCTGGTTGGTGAGGATCTATTAAATGGAGTGATTTTATTCTGCATTCTAGATCTAGTGTTTATGATGAGGTATGATAAAAGTATGATGAGGTAAGAGTTCAGAAATAAGTAAATGCCTAGCAAAGGGTCCACTCATTTCATTGAAAAGCTTTGTGGTCTGAGGTTAGATTATTTGGGATTGATATACTTTGCTGTTAACATGGAATGATAATTCTAAGTAGCCCTATTTATAAAATCTTGTTGGTAGTGAACTGGATACAACAGTTTCTTCAGGCTCCTTTCTTTAATTTTTAATAAGTTAATTAATATTTCTTGAACAGTCATGTGCAAAGAATTGGGGTTAAGGACTGAATAAGATACGGCTACCCTCTCTAAGTGCCTATTTTTCATGCCTTGAGTTGCTGATCTCATGGGACCAATCTATCTGGAGGAACTGATGCTTTCCATAATTCCAGTAAGTCTCTGAGATTTAGAAAAAATGTTGATAGTGATATTAAGGATATCAGTCATTATTTTATGTTTTTTAGTCAAGGTGATAAAAACAAAACACTTGAGAAGCCTGGGCCAAGGATGAAGTGAAAAGAAATGTGACTTAGAAGAGACTTGTGTTCTGTGAAAGACTCCAGAAACATAAAGGGTCATTACTTTCATTTCTACTGTGGATCCAGGGTGCTGTGGCCTCTTACCCTGTCCTGAGACCAAGAAGGCAAATGGAAGGGTGAGTCCTGGGTACACTAGTAACTTTTCATGCTGTGCCTGCCCTCTAGTGGCGGAAATCCACAGCCACTTCATGGAGGAACAGAGGGAAGGAAGCTTCACCTTGACCTAAGCCTCTTCTTTGGGGAAGGAGGCATGGCCCACAGGCCTTTCACCTGTGCTCAGAACATGGTATAATGGGAGGCATGGCAGTACATAGGCCTGATCCTGACATTAGCCATTGACCTGAGTCAATTTACCTAGCCTCTTGTTTGCATAATTGGGAAAAATAATACCTAATTTGAAGGCCTAAAGATCAAATGAATTATGTAAACTAGTCTGCCAAAATAAAGCCAGAAGAAAAAACTAGGGAAAAAAAAAAGATTTCATGATAATAAGGAGTGAGACCAGTAGAATAGTGGAAAAGTATCAGGGAGGAGGGGAGGGAGAAAAGGAGACTTGGGGAAGGAAACAGACTAAAAAATACCATGTCCATAAATGAAGGTGTCACTTAACAACCTCACTACTTGTACTGGGAGACAGAAGGGGAGTAGGGGGATGGAATTAGAAGGGAATCACAGTAAGAGATGTTGTGTGTGTACATAAATGTATCAATTTGGATCTCACTACATGTATAATCATAGTGCACCAATAGAATAAAAATAGCCCTCCCAGGATTTGTCACATTGTATGCACTTTTTTTTGTTTTAAATAATTTTATTAGCACTCACAATCAGACATCATGATGAGAAGCTTAATGTGATAAAAACCTATATGTACACAGCTTTTGGTGTTTTTCTCTCCATATCCCACCACGCTCCCACCTTCTCCCTTCCCATACATATTAGTAAAATTGGTTGAAATATCTTCATATACTGCCATAGTATTATTTGAACACTTTCCTTCCTCAGTCCTACCTCTTCCCCTGCCTAGCTCCCTCCTCAAAGCCCCTCCCACTACTCTATAGATCTCTCTCCATGTTTTTTTTTTTTTTATTGGTGCACTGTATTCATACATCATAGTGGGATACCAACTTTTGTGGACATACATGCACACATCGCCCAGTCAGCCCCCACCCGATCCCCACCCCATTCTCTCCCCATCCCTCCCTCCCATGCTTGGCTTAGTGGTTGACATCTAGTATTATAGCAATTTATCCAAAATTAAAAATGATAATCTCACATAACAGTTTCATTTGTCTGATACCAAGCTTTTTTTTTTTTTTTTTTGGTGGTACTGGGGTTCCTGGAAGCCCTTCTACCTCCGGGCTACACTCCCAGACCTATTTTTGCATTTTTATTTGGAAACAGGGTCTCCTAAGCCAGCACGCGGGGCTAGCTTCGAACCTGCGCGATCCTCCTGTTTCTGCCTCCCAGGCGCGGGGATTACAAGCGTGCGCCACCACGCCCGGCTGATACCAAGCTTTTGATGACTTAAAGATAATATTTCAATATTTCTTTTTACTTTCTTTCTTACCAGAGAATATTTTTTTTTCTATTTTTTAGGTGAAACTATCATATATTTATATATTTATTTTTCAGAAAAAAACTCTATTCTAATATGGAATATGGACTGTAGATACCCAAAACGATCTTGAAAAAGAACAAAGCTAGAAGATATATATTTTCTGATTTCAAAACATATAAAGCTACAATAATTGAAACAGTGTAGTACTATTCTAAAGGCAGATATATAAACCATTGGAGTTAAATAAAAGCCTAGAGCTAAATTCTTCCCTATATTGTCAAGTTATTTTTGACAAGGTTTTCACGAACATTTGGTGGTAGAAATAATAATATTTTAACTAATTATTGTTGAAACATAATAATAACATGTAAAAGAATAAAGTTGGACCCTTATCTAATCCCATATACAAATATTAACTCAAAATAGATAAAAGACCTAAATACAAATGTTAAGACTATAAACTTTTAGGAGAAAATCTGGGTCATAAAAGCTCACAACATTGAAATTGGCAGTGATTTCTTGGATATGATTTCAATGGCACAGGCAACAAAAGAGTATACAAACTCCCTAAAAAAAAAAATTGTATATCCAAAGACAAAGTAAACAGAGTTAACAGTTACTAATAGAATCGGATAAAATATTTCCAAATGCTATATCTGAAGGTATATTAATATTCCAACTAGAAATCCTAAAAATTAACAACAATAAAGGCAAACAATACAATTTAGAGATAGGTAAAAGACTAACATAAGTAATGAATCTCCACAGATAACCAATCTTAGTTGACTGTTGGATGGAAAATCTTGTTTCTCTGGTTCTAGTGTGTGTTACCTATTTCTTCTTTGTAGTTAATCTCTTTGAGTATTTTCTCTAGTGCTGGTTTTGAAGACATAAATTCCTTCAGTTTCTGTTTGTCATGGAAGCTTCTTATTTCTCCATCTAATTTGATAGAAAGTTTTGCTGGGTAGGAAATTTTTGGCTGGAAGTTGTTTTCTTTCAGAGTTTGGGATATGTTACTCCAAGCCCTTCTGGCTCTCATGACTTGCTTTGGGAAGTCTGGAGTGATTCTAATTGGCTTGCCTCTGAATGTCAGTTGGCCCTTTGTTTTTGTTGCCTTTAAGATTCTCTGCTTGGCTTCCACATTGGTCATTTTGACAATTATGTGGCGTGGGGATCCTCTTCTCCGATCCTGTCTAAAGGGAGTTCTATAAGTTTCCCGGACCTGTGTATCAACCTCTTGCTCTATGTTTGGAAAATTTTCTGCTATTACTTCCTTGAAGAGATTGTTGATCCCTTTGGTTTCACTTTCTTTTCCCTCCTCTATTCCAATTATTCTTAGGTTAGCTCTCTTAAAATGGGCCCATATTTCTTCAATATCAGATTCCTGCTGTCGGATATTTTTTCCTAGATTAGAAACTATGCGCTCATTTATGGAATGATCATCTTCTAAGAGCGAGATTCTGTTTTCCATGTGGTCTAATCGGTTGTTTGTGCTTTGAATTGAGGCCTTTACTTCATTAATTGCATCCTTTATCTCTTTTTGGCTCTCTCTGAGTTCTTTTTGAAGCACCTCTATTATTTCTACAGTTATTTTCCTGATTTGATCTTCTAGAAATCTCTGATTTTCTGTTTTATCGGGTTCTGATGGTGTGGGGTTATGGGCATTCATTGCTCCAGTATTATTCCTCTTTCCCATGATTTCAGAAGTTTGTGCCTTCTCTAGGTTCTTCCCTTGGGTCACTATGACTTCACTTAAGGTGTTCTGGATCTTGAGTCAGTAGTATCTCAGACCCCACTACTCCTTTACTGGGTTGTATCACAGAGTCTCCGACCCAGAGAGTCGATAGAGGCTGCTTTAGACTGTGGGGGGAGGGGGTGCCAGGTTGCACATTCTCCTATGGTGTGATATCTCTGCCACCACCCCTCCCCCACTGGGTCAAGTCCCAGGGAGTACAGTACTGGGATTTCTCCTCTGTGGCCTGCAATTTGACTCACTGTTCTTGAGTACGCAGATGTAGCTGTACTGGATTCGGTGAATTCTCTGCTGCTGCTGCCAGTGGCAATATGGCGCCGCTGCCACGCCCTCGGCCATGAGGCTGGCGTATTTCTTCTTGGTTTTGATTTCCACTCTGAATCCCTGTGGCGTGTGCTGAGCTCAGCCACTGGGAGCTTTAGATTTTACCTGTGGTGAGAAATCCTGCCTGGCTGTTCCGCAGCGGCTCACTTCGGCTTGCTGTAGCCGTCCGGTGAACTCGCCGCTGCTGCCGGCAGTATGGCGCTGCTGCCACGTCCTCGGGCGTGAGGCCGGTTATCTCCTCTGTGGCTCTGAGCTCTGTTCTCAGTCCGCTTTCTCTCTGGAGCCTGGTGATTTTTTTGTTTCTCTGGTGATGGTGTTTTCTGGCTATGAAGGCGCTGATTTTGTGGTAATGGAGATTGGTTGTTAGCAGGGCTCTTAAGCCCCGCTTTTCTCGGTCGCCATCTTCCCGGAAGTCCCACATTGTATGCATTTTTTAAAAGGCTTTTTTTTCTGCTTAGTTTTATTCATGTTTTGGGGTTTATATTGGCAGGCCACATGGGACTGGAAATCTATATTTAATCCTAATTTTAGATACTTCTCCAAGAAGTAGAATGTTCTTTAACCCTTTCAAAGAGAAAATGGTTGGCTTGGAATTAGTAAGTTCTGCAGTTATAGGATTTGATAGATATGCTTGTCTGACCCTGCTTTTCAGATTTGTGGGTCTACTTGATACTGTAACTGGGAGCTGATTTCTGCGCAGCAAGATTTTGAATGGACTATCCTAAGAGCCAGCCTCTGAGCCAAATAACTGGCTTGCTACGTGGGCACAGTTATCCACCAGAACTGAGCATGAGTGATGTCCACTGTTTAATAATTGTTTCTATTTTTTCTCTGGGTCACAGGGTGAGGTATATGATTTCAATCACAGTGCTGTGTGTGTGTAGGGGGAGGGGGAAGAAAATAGTCAAGGAAGGAGACATAATTTGGTGTTTCCAAGGTGGTGTTTTTTAGTGTTCTCAGACATTTTCAGGCAGTTGAAGGGATGGGTTCTGAAATCTCACAGAAGCAGCACAGTGAACAATACAGTCAAATTAGTCTCCTAGCAGTGTGCTGATGCACGCCCGGACTGGTTCACATTTGAGCCTCTCTTCAATTCCTCCTTGAAGCAAAACTCTGAAGCAGAGAAAGAATGGCAGCTCCTTGGGAGAAAACTGTTCCTGCTGGAAGGAACAAACACGAGACTGGCATGTTCGAGAGGCTTCCAGGAGGCTGTGTTTCTGGAGAAGAGTGGGGGATCTGAGGTTGAAGCGGAAGTCAGGCATGTAAAGGCTCCAGCATGTTATCTGAGTGAGATGGAAAGCAGAGTTTTTATTTTTATTTTGAAACAAGGTCTCACTAATTTCTCTGAGGCTGGCCTTGAACTTGAGCTTCTCCTATCTCAGCCTCCCAAGTGCTAGAATTATGGGTGGGTATGTACCATCATACTCATCTCATTTATTCTTAATAACATTATCACTTCATAATAACATTCCTATTTGTATATAATTATCACCCAGTAGTTATATTTTGCCAAATTTTTACTTATTGTTCATGTTAGAGTGACTCTCCTACCTTTACCTCCTAACTTCTTATAGTCTACATTATATAAACTTCCTAATGCCATTCACAGATGGCTGCAATACTAAATATGCTCATTCTCAGACTTTAAAGGATCTTTGGTGGTTTCTTCCTAATGTAGATTATAATCATTACCCTTCTCTAGCTTCAGAGTGTGCTTCTCATTTATTCATTCAATGGGGGACACCTCTTGTGTGGGGCTGTGTGCCAGTTAGATGTTAGCTAGATGTTAGTCCTTATGGATACAATGATGGGCAAGTTAGACCCGGGGATCACCCTCAGAGAGCTTCCAGTCTAAAGAAATTACGTGGAAGAGACTTTAGATAAGCAATTACAGTAATGGGTGCTGAGTGATGTGGGAGGGAAGGTGTGTTCTTTGTCCATGTTCTCCAGGATTCTACCTTCAGTTCTCTTTCCTCATTTTACCTGTGTTGCCAGGTGCTTTCACACCTTGGATTTAGTTAATGACTCTCATATACAGATTTCCAGGTCAAATCTCTCCAAACATGTCTAGCTAATACCTATTGAATCTCTTTTTAAGAGACTCACAATCATCCTCAGAGTCAATATGTCAAAAATAGAACCATTCATGCCCACCCTCCACTTCACACAGGTATGGGGCCCACCATCAACACGGCATCATTGAGTCGGCTGCCTGCCTACACACAATAGCTGTGGCCTCGGCTTCCTAGTCTGCTTCACTCCAGTTTTTAGCAAACTATCACTAATTCTATTAGGATCATCTCCCAAATATCTTTCAAATCTTCTCAGTTGCCTCTATTTCCACTGAAATGACCATGAAATAAAAACCATTAAACACTATTGGACCTTTATTATGTACCAGACACTGTAGTAAGTGCTTTAAATGTATTTTCTCACTTAACTCTCAGAATAATACTAAAGAATAGCTTCACTGAAATCTAGTGTTCTTTTGCGCTATAGAAATGTTAACTTTATGGACCACCCTGATGGTAAAATAAGGGAGGTTTGTAGGATCAGCCTGTGTCTTTAACCACAGAGCTCGTAGTGGAGGCAGCTAGCGTGTCTTATCTGAGTTTCTACAATGGCCTCTCTTTTTTGCCCTTTTTAAGGTTCCCTTTACCTAGAGTAGAATGATACCATCTACTTAGAGGTTTTTAGTTGTCCCCATTACACTTAGGATAAATTCCAAGTCCATAATGCAGTTTGGACACTGCTCCTCAAATCCAGCCTCTGATTACTTTTTAGGGTCTTCTCATTCCGTCTCCTTCTCATCTATCACACAGCTCCAAATCACCTAAATTACTTTCTTTTTTTTCAAATTCATTGTTTTTCTCCCAAAGAAAGCACTTTACTAAATTAAAATGATTCTTAATCATTTTAATTACATATATATATATAGATATTTATATATATTAAAAATCTATATCATCTATCTATCTATCATCTATCTATCTCTCTTATGGTATTTGTTTTTCTGTACCTGGCTTATTTCATTTAACATACTAGCCTCAATATTTGCCCATGTTGCCACAGATGACAAGATTTCCTCCTTCTTAAAATCTATCTTCTCCAAGGTCCTCAACTGTGAAAATATACCACATTTCCTGTGTGAATTTACCTGTTTCCAAACATGTAGGTTGCTTCCTATCATGGCAATTGTGCATAATGCTGCAAAGGACGTGGGAGTGCTGATTTCTCTTTAAAATGCTGATTTCATTCCTTTGGATACATGCCCAGTGGTGGGATTGCTGAATCATATGGTAGCTCTATTTTTAGTTTTTTGAAGAATCTTCATTCTGTTTTCCTTAATGGCTGGACTAATTTACATTGCAACCAATAGTATACAGAGGTTTACTTCTCTCTAAATTCTTCCCAATGCTTATCTGTCATCCTTTTGATAATAGTTATACTAAATTGATATAAGGTGATACTTCATTATGGTTTTAATTTTCATTTTCCAATAATAAATGATATTGAGCATTTTTCATATACCTGTTTGATAATTTTTTTTTGTCAGCATTTTCACTGCGATGACCCAAGCTCCTGACATAAAATTTGAGGAAGAAGGGTTTATTGCTCATAGATTTGGAGATTTCAGAGGTCTTAGTCCATGTTACACTGGCTTCCAAGCAGGAGCCAAAGCTGTAATTCCTCACAGCATTATGGAGGGGAGAAGAGAGTCAAAGGGTCAGAGAGCAGATGCTGCAGCTTGGGGTTGGGGGAGTGCTGGGGTACACACACACACACACACATTGTACCCAGCCAGGTTCCCCGGAAACCTTCCCCGGCAACCAAGTCCCACCTTCGACATGGCTGCCTTGTCTACCACATGATATTTGCAGGAGATTTTAAGTCGAACTATAATAACACCATTTAGTATATCTTCTTTTGAGAGATTTCTATTCAGATCCTTTGCTCATTTTTAATTGGGTTCTTTTTTTTTCTCTCGCTCTTGAATTCTTTGAATTTTTTATATATTTTGGATATTGACCCACCCCTTGTCAGATATACAAATTGCAAATACATTCTCCAAATCTATAGATTGTTCCTTCACTCTATTAACCATTTTCTTTTTTTGTGTGTAGAAGCATTTTAGTTTGCTATAATCACATTTATCTATTCTTTTGCTTTTGTTTCCTTTGCTTGTGTGTGGGGGTCATATATCTAAAAAAAATTTGCCCAGATTAATATGTTGTATTTCTTTTATGATTTTTATCTAGTAGTTCTAGTTTCAGGTCTTCTGTTCTAGTCTTGAAGTCATTTTTAGTTGATTATTATATATGGTGTGAGAAAAGGATTGATTTTCATTCTTCTGTATGCATATACCCATTTTTCTGAACACTATTTATTGCCATATACTTACTTATTCCCAGCTGTGTGTTTCTGGCACCTTTGCTGAAAATCAATTGACTATAAATATGTATGTTTATTTCTCACTAAAGCACTTTATTTGTGCAAATGTACTTTCTTTTATCTCTGAGACTTCTCACAGGTTTCCTCTTTTAGATAATTTTTTTTTCTATGTCACTGACCTACCTGCCTTTTAAATTTATTCCACTTTTATTTTTTCCTGGAAATACAATTTTTATCAGTGAAATTTCCATTCCAATGTCTTTTTCTGGAAAGCCTCCCTGGTTTCCCAAATATGGGTGAGGTGCTATGTTAGGAAGTTGATGATATCCATATCATAACACACAAAACCTGTGAATATATTACCTTACATGGTACATTAGTTTTTGTTGCTATAATGAGACACCTCAGGAAGTCTAACTTTATATAAAGACTAGAGATTTATTTAGTTCACAATTTCGTTTGTTTTGCGATGCTAGAGACTGAACTCTGGGCCTTGAGCATAGTAGCCAAGTGTTGTACCACTGAGTTATGCCTGCAGTCCTCTCTTATAGTTTTAGAGGATTAAAGGCAAAACAACCTGGCACTGTCTCTGATAAGAACTCCATCGTGGGTGGCAAGAGTGTGTGTGAGAGGGAAAGTTCACATCTCCAAACAGGAAGCCAGGGAGACTAACAGGGGGCTGGCTCAGAATTTTTTTTTTTTTTTTTTTTTTTTTTTTTTTTTTTTTTTTTTTTTGCGGGTCTGGGAATGAAACCCAGGGGCATTCGACCTCCGAGCTACACCCCCTGCCCTATTTTTTTTTTTATTGTTTATTTTGAAACAGGGTCTCACTGAGTTGCAGAGGGCCTTACTAAGTAGTTGGGGAACCGCGATCTTCTGGGTCTCAGCATCCTGAATGCTGGGATTACAAGAGTGTGCCACTTGGCCCAGCATGGCTCAGATAGTTAAAACAACCCTATTATCAAAACTAGCCAGGGTCCTAGGGGAAACAGTTTGATTTCTTCTGAAGGCCTGCCCCAGCTGACCCAAGAACCTCTCACCAAGCCCCACCTTTTAAAGGCCCCACTACTTCCTGATACCACCTCCACAGAGACATGAACCTTTCGGGGAACCTAAACTATAGCATCTGTCAAATGGGACTTTGCAATCGTGATTAAGTTGGTGTGATAGTAAGGCAGATGATTCTGAGTTGTGTAGATGTACCTAATAAGGTAATATGATGGGGGAAACCTCTAGAAGGTGAGAAAGGCAAAAACAACAACAACAACAACAAAGAAAAACAAACAAAGAAAGAAACCCCTATATTCTTCACTAGAGCCTGCAAAGAAATACAGATCTGTGGAAACTTAGATTTAGTCTTCTGAGACCCATTTTGGATTATAAGATACTAAGTTTTTGTTTGTAAAAATTTTTCTAAAGCCTATGCATTTGTGGCAATTTGTTATTACAGTAGCAGGAAACTTATACAGATGGTTTTCTGTGTGTTTTCAGGCCCTCCTCTTCTTTATGCCTCTCAGCATCTTCAATTTCTATTTTTTTATTTGTTACCTGTTCATCTCTCCAGTATCCCATATAAGAGAACATACTGACCAATCTTTCCAACTCATCTTCTCATGGGCCACCAGTGCTCTTAGAATGTAGCTGGTGGTAAATGAGTACTTGTTGGATAAAGGCTTGTCGAGTGTATGGAAATGCTTGTAACTGATATATTTGTGATGAGAGGATAAATGTAGTGTTTTTCTTTTTTTAAGTGCAGGCTTGCCTCAATCTCAAGTATGTTTACAAAGATGGAGGTAGAGTTACTGCTCTTTTTTCATGAAAGCGTTCCAAGTTTGGTGTAGGTTTGCTTGGCTTTGCACACCTGGAAACTGACTCTTTAACAGAATAACATCTTGTCTTTGACTTCCTGCAGACACAATATTCCTTTTATGAAGAACTTAAAATCAACACACACACACACACACACACACACACAAAAAAAAAAAAAAAAAAAAAAAAAAAAATCAACACACTTTTCTTACCAACCAGCCTTTCTTCTCTGAACCCAAAGATGAGTGGCCTCATCTACATATGACTGGAAGGTGGTGACATAAGAATAAAACTGGAAGGCTCTTGAAATGGAACACTCCCTGGACTTAGCCTGGATCTGCATGCACAGCATCTCCAGGTCAGGGACCAGTTCTCCAAGGTGCTTCTCATGCAGACACAAGAACCTGAGAAGCAGTCCTACCTCTACATGAGGTGCAGCTGTCATGTTTGCCACTAGATGTCAGGCTTTACTCTCCACCCCATGCATACAGCCCAGAAAATTGTCAGCCACCACCCTCCTCATTCTCCCCTCCCCAAATTTAGTATGTCTTGGGCCACATGCTAGGACATGCATTTTCATAGGTGTTATCACATTGAGCCTCACAAACCCACTGCAAACTTGGAATCACTAGGCCTAATTTACAGATGTAGAAACGAAGGCCCAGTAACTGGTAGGACTGGGATAATCCTAGTGGTTGTGTTGTTTCCATTTACCCATGCTGCCTTAATCTGGATGGCTTAGATAATTAGCTCTCTTGAATGTAAGATAGGAGTTCAGTAAATATTTGTTTTGCATATTAAAAAGCAAGCAAACAAAAAACCTAAGTCTAAGAGCAGAACCATGCGAAATCTAAGTTCCTTTCAAACAACTTTATAATACTGTAATTTGTTCTTATTTTGAGTTATCTTCACCAAAGAGCAAGGATAAATGAAAACAAGCTCAGTTTGGTAACTTTTAAATGTCCTAGATAGTCTCATTTTGATGAATAAGAAAAAGTATCATGTTGAACATATTCATGATAACCAGTTAGGCCACCTATAGAAGCCTGTGGTCTTGTAAGAGAAAATGATATATGGACTATTGAGAATGGTGGCTCTAAAACTGTGTCATTCCAAGACAGGAACATAATTGGTGTGTGCATCTCTTGTGTGTGCGGGGAAGTACAGATGGTGTGCATGTGTGAAAGGAAGAGAGCCAAAAGAATCAAAGAGTAAGGACACTGAGTGTTTCAGTCCAGATACTATCTGTTTTACGTGTAGGAACGCCATATAAGATTCTGATTGGAAAAATACCATCACCACTAAAAAGTGGATACTCTCACACTAGAGTTATTATCCAGACTAAAGAGAAATTATAATAATTTGAGTAGAATTTTCACCTACATTGGCAACAGAGATAGGTTAAATAAGACACTTTTAATTTATTTCAAGATATTTTGGTTAAGGGAGAAATATTCAAGATCTTCAAGAAAGTAAGTAAATAAAATGCCAGAACATTTGACTTGAAAATCAAAAATATTTCAATAAAAAAAAGTCTGGAAAAAATTATTCTCTTACCTGGTTTCATAGTTTGGCAATTGTGAATTGTGCAGCTATGAACATAGATACACATGCATTAATCTGGTAGTTTGGCTTCCATTCTTTTGAGTAGATACCCAGAAGTGGTATTGCTAGATCATATGGTAGGTTCATCCCCATTCTTCTGAGGATCCTCTATACTGTTTTCCAAAGTGGTTTCATTAATTTGTAATCCCACCAACAATGTATTAGAGTTCCCACTTCTCCACATCCTTGCCAGCATTTGTTGTTGTTTGTGTTTTGAATGATTGCCATTCTTGTTGGAGTTAGTGAAATCTCAGGGTAGTTTTGAGTTGCATCTCTCTGATTGCTAATGATGTTGAACATTTTTTTCACACATTTATTGGCCATTTGCATTTATTCTTTTGTGAAGTTTCTATTTATTTCACTTGCCCACTTTTTGATTTAGTTATTTGTTTTCTTAGCACTCAGTTTCTTGAGTTTTCTGTATATTCTGTATCTTAGTCCTCTATTGGAGGAATAGTTGGCAAACAGATGAATAGTTGGCAAACAAAGGCCAAAACTAAAGGATATGTACACAATGGATTTTTACTCCGCCATAAAGAAGAACAGAATTATGTCATTTACAGGGAAATGGATGAAACTAAAGAACACTATGCTAAGTGAGATTAGTCACTCACCCAAAGTAAGAAAGCAGATGCTCTCCCTAATATGAAAAACCTGGGGAGAAAAAGAGTCATAGGAGGAACTCTAGATGAAAGAGGAGAAACCATCAATGAACAAATAAGGAGACTTAACTGGGGGTGATGAGAAGGGGAAGAAAGAAGTCCCCAAATGTACATGATGTACATCCACAAACATATCACTAAGCCAAACACGAGAAGGAGGAAGATGGGAGGGAATGGGGTGGGAATTGAGGAAGGGCTAAATGAGTGATATGTGTATGTATGCCTCTACTATCTTGTACGCCATTAAAATATATGACTATAATGCACCAGTAAAATAAGAAAAATATTATTTTACCTATTCTATTTTTGTTTGTTTTATTTTTTCTATTAAAATTCAAAAGATATATCAGTGCACATGATTGGACTAAAAATAAAATAAAAACAACAACAACAAAACCCAAACCTCATTTTCTTAAGAAATTTTGCCCTGAGTCAGGGACAGGCTTATGAATCAAAGAACCCTGTAAAGTTCTGTGAAATGCTATGTGAATCCAAATAATTATAACAGAGGGCATTTAAAAATGTCACTAAATAGTTACAATTCAGAAATATAATTGGTTTGGTGCATTTATATGCTGGATAGTTAACAGTCCTTAAACCTCAGTCCTGCCACCCTGCCCACATTTGAAAGATTCTTAGGAAGCATGTGTAATAAAGATGTGGATCACCACATGGAGCTTGTATGATTAATACCATGTTTCTTTTCTTTTCTTTTTTCTTTTCTCTTCTCTTCTTTTCTTTTCTTTTCTTTTCTTTTCTTTTCTTTTGGGATGCTTCAGATCAGCAACAACAACAAAGTCAATATCATGTGTAAGATGAGATTGGAACCACAGTGATGGTTGGAGAAAATTAGAACCACCTTTTCATTCCCAGAGGCCAAGAGCCAAAGGAAATATCCTTTTTCCTTCTTGGGAACTATGTTTTCTCTCTGAAGTTTTGGGAAGGCCAATCATCCAGACCATTTGGCCTCCAGGTGAGGCTATGACAAAGGCCGGCCAAGTCTCTGACATCTCCTCCACTGCCCTGACTCTTTTTAAATGACACCCAGATCATCTATTCACAGGGAATAATGTCTTTTAGGAATAGATCTCTCTCCTGGAGCTTTGCCAACATATCAAATCTCCCCTGGAAAGTTTACAGGTAATTTTCTAGCCATTAGGATAAAAGTAGACATAATCAAGGTCCTACATCTTAAAGACCATTTTAAAAAGGTAACTAAATAATTCGGTCTAGAATAGTTATTCTTGTTTTCCTGCTTCCTTCTGTTCTCTAGTGTATGTATTTTAGGTATACATACTCAGTCTTCTTATATATGTAATTATTATTGTTTAATATACTTTAGTTGGCGCATTGTAATTACACATTGTATTGAGGTTTAGCGTGATAGAAACATACACATGCATAGTACCTGGTGTGTTTCCCTTCAGATCTCACCCTTCTCCTGCCTGTTCATTATATCGAAATTGGCACAGATAACTTCACACTGGTATATAGGATTGTTTGAACTGTTTCCTTCACCGAGTCTCCCTTTCCCCTTCTTCCTTCCTCAAATCCCCTTCCACTATTCTACTGGTCTCTCCTCTCATTTTTTGTTTATTTTAATAGGAATGCCTAGTTTATTGATGAGGTGAGAGCCCTCATAATCCAGTCTCTTTACCTCTGGACATTGCTGCCTCATCTAACACATGAGGTGTTGGGAACATTCCAGATCCAAGCCATGGCAGTAAGGAAGGAGCTTATTCATATAATAGGTGGACTGCAAGGGAATGGAGAGGAGTTTGCTGCCTGGGGAAGTGAGTGTGGTGGAGGTCAGAGGAGTGCAGGGAGTCTTAACACCATGGCCTTAACATCTACCTGCTTCTGGAATGTTCCATAGCTGTGTACCCTCTCCCTCCAGTTCCTGGTGTCATTGAATCTAGGTCAATGAGTCAGTAGATTAATGAGCACTCCTCTCTCAGAAAGTGGAAAGTTGTTTAAAGTCACTGAAAACACTCCATTTGCAGTCATGGATACAGAAGTTTAGAGTAATAAAATCTGTTGCCAGATCTCTACTGAAGACTCTACTTGTTAGATCTTTTTCTATTATTTTCCCTTTTTTCCCCTAGGCTTTTGGAGAAGGAAGAAAAATTTAAGTACATAGGGATGGAATGCCCAGGAGAGGCAAAGATTTAGGTCTTTTTAAAATTGAAGTGGATTTTTAAGTGCTAAAAAAGGAACAATAATTTCTAATTTAAAAGTACTGAGTGCAAGGACGATTAAGCAAATAAAAGTCTCAATTTTGAACTCAGAAAGCAATAGTTCATTGACTTAATGCATTTTAAACTCAATAGTATTGCCTGTTAAAAAACAACTAATGCTGTCTTTCTCTAACAAGTGTTTTTAAAAAATTTTTCAATTCAAGTTTTTTTTAAATAGGCCTCAAAGTTTCCTTACATTCAGTCATCCTTCTATATAGAGATTTTGATGTGAATGTAGAATGTCTTAAATTTATTTCTATGTCCAAACTGCTATTCAGTACCTTTTTCTTAAGCATGCCTGAATCTGGACCAAATTATTTTTATTTATAACATCTCATTGTCTGAAACAATTGTACTATTCAAAATTTGATTTATAATAGTGGGAATGCTGAGGGTCACTAAGTAACCAAAGAACCAAAGGAATCAAATGCACTAGAAGCAACTCTTGCCTACAGTTGGTCTTGATTGGTGTTAATATGAACTGCAGAGAATTTGTTATCCGTGTAGGAGTGTTTCAGTGAGATTGTGAAAACCCTACAGCTTCTCCTGGCACCTTCCTGGCAATACTGTATTCTTGCCAGGATGTGGCGAGTTCCTAGTGACCACTGGAGGATGCATAAGGAAACCTGAGACTGCTGAGGCAGAACCTTTGAGGTGTGGTTAGCCAGGCACATGTGCTTGGCTAGCACTGTGGCTCATAGAATGGGAAAAGAAACAGACTTTGCTTATCTATATGTTGTTTTGGATTTGACAAAAATCTCTGTGATAGATATCTTTTATGTACTTTCCTGAAAAGTCTCACAGCATTTTGTTTACATATTTATTACACTGTAGAAAATGTTCATGATCATAGGTATGAGGAGACTGAAGATGTTTTTATTCTGTACCTAGTCAGTCTGCCAGTCTGAGTGTTCTGGAAAGAAAAAACATAATTTCTTTTTTATTGGTACTGGGGGTGGAACCCAGGGGTTTTTCTACCTCCAGGCTATACTCCCAGATCTTTTTTATACTTTATTTGGAAACAGGGTCTCACTAAGTTGCTGAGAGTCTCACTAAGTAGCTGAGGCTGGGTTTGAACCTGTGCGATCCTCCTGTCTCAGCTTCTCAAGCACGGGGATTACAAGGGTGTGCCACCACGCCCAGCTCGAAAAAGACATCATTTCTGAATGCACGTATTTCTGCATTTCATGTCTGATATCTGAGTATTAATTTATTCCATAGTTAAGCAAACCCTATCTGATTCTTAGTAATGTTTCATGTTTATTTTTGGGCTTTTGCCTTAAGGAGATAAAATTATTATTTTTGAAATGTTTCTACAATATTATAGAAAAGAGACAAACAGTATCCATCTATGTCTCCTCTCCCACTACCAACTTCACTCTCCTCTTCCAAAACAAATAGATCTACTTTTAAATGTACACTACTGTCGATAAAAAGGCAGAATAGAATAGGATGGGAGAGTGGAATAGAAAGGAAGGAGAAGGGCAACATCTGATGGAATGAATGCAGCAGCACTGGGCTGCAAGGGTGTGGGGATGGGGCACATCAGTGCTGCAGTATAATGTTGGAAAAGTTAATCACTGCCTCAGGGTCATAAAAAAGGAAAAGCAGTGGGCTAGATTATATGAAAGCTCAAATGCTAGGATTAGCTTTCAGAGGGCATCAGAAAGCTGTGGGGAGGTCAGAGCACACCACAAACCCTCTTCCTTTTCGTCTCAGTCAATGCATGCATGATGAATTGCAATAAAAAAAGTTTCACAAGTAGACATTTCATCTTCAGTGTGAATGCAGTTTCCAAAGGAAGAGAGAGAGAGAGAGAGAGAGAGAGAGAGAGAGAGAGAGAGAGAGAGAGAGAGACTACTATAAGGAAAGGCATTTGTGACTAAAAACCAAAAGGTGAAGGAAATTTATTTATGTTGAGTTAAAAAGCAAACTTGATTGTGCATCGTACTGCACACCATATGGATGGATAAAAGAAGTGAAAGAGAATAATTTTTTAAAAAAGGAGAAAATACATAAAATACAAATCAGTCTACATGGTATTTTATTTAGAGTAATCCATGATGCAATGGATGAAGGAAACAGTTCAACTAATCTAATGCTCTGTCCATAGATGAAGATGTCACTACTAATCTCACTAATATGTATGAGGAGGGGTTGGATCCAGAGGGAATTACAACAAGGGCTCTGTGTGTGTAAATTTGTATCACTTTGAACCTCACTCTGATGTACAATTACAGTGCTCCAATGAAAGTTAAAAAAAAGTAGTACCTTCTTGTCCAAGAAACAAAATATCCCATGATCCAGAGTACTTAGAAAATTAGCTTTACCAGATTGGCCAAGCTTATACACATCTATAAACATTAATAATACTTTAACAGTTTGTAATATATTTTAATAGGAAACTTTCTATAATATACATTTTCTGTTTTATGAGACACAGTAAACTAAATAGAATATACCATTTCAGGATAAGGATATATTGGGACTCTAAGTGCCCATCATTATTTAAATTGTCTTCACATTGTTCATCACATTCAATTTGTAGCTACTGTATAGAGTTAGAAGTAGACATAGATGATATTATATTGTGGGCGGAAAGAGTACAGATACAACTGTGGTCCTGAAGTATGTATTTGTTATTGCTTTGGAAATATCCTGATATTTAATTTGTATCCTGGTCATCTGCCTTCCTTTCATAAAAGTGGCCTGAGGCTAAGACAGCTAAATTAATTCTTGAGTTTAACATAGGTGCCTTCAGAACATTAATGGCCTAATTGAGGCAATCTTTCTTCCAACTGCTATTAGATTTCTTATTCATAAGCACTGTTCGATACATTGTTATTAATATTATGAACCATTGACTCCTTGTCATCATGGCCAGCTCTTCTCTCTAATGTCCTGTATTGTGTCTATAGTCACTTCTGCTAGCTCTGCTTTTCTGCCCAACATAACAGCCAGTTGGGATTCTCTTACCCTTCTGGGCAGCAAATCAACCAAGTATAATGTGTTAATATAGTCTTCAAGTATTTGACTAGAAGATCTTTTCCCTGGTTACTGATATTTAAAATCCACTTTGCTAGCCGGGCATGGTGGTGCATACTTATAATCCCGGTACTTGGGAGGCTAAGACAGGAGGATTTCAGGTTTGTGGCCAGCCTCAGCTACTTAGTGAGAATCTCTGCAACTTAGTGAGACCCTGTCTCAAAATAAAGAGTAAAAACTAGGGCTGGGGATGTAATTCATAGGTAGAATGCCCATGGGTTTCATCCCAGTACCACAAAAAACCCTCTTTGTTAATGAGGCATTTCAGATGATTAGCAAAATACCTCTTTAATATATTGAACACGACTATAGTTCTCCAAATATGCTGGATTTGTTAGCTTTGATGTGTATCACTTCCCCTCAACCCCAAGAACAAAAGCTCTCTCTACATCCAGTGGATTCCTATTACAAATGTCAGGCCAGGTCCCCAAAGTGCAAGTGGTGGTGGACAGCAGGATGATAGTTATACTGCCAGTCCTTATGATGGAGCCAGGCACTCATGGGAAATGCTTGCTAGTTTATTTGTTAAAAACAGAAAGAAAAAAGATAGCCAAGCCCAGGTCAGACAGCTGAAATAGATGTGGGTATTTTTCAAACTAACATTTTAGATTAAAAATTTGCTTCAACATAAGCTGGGACATAAAGCAAAAAGACTCATTATATACAATAACAATAGACTCAAGGTAGCATCTGTTAGAATTCTTGTTTTTCCTTGTTTCTTATCATTTACTTCTAGTCAGGAAAATACATGGTTTGCTGCATGCATACCTGATATTGGAATTCTTTCCAATTTATTATTTTGTTTAAGCTCTCTTTACATTATTATTTTATATGTACTTCAGTTCTACATGTATGAATACATTTCAAGTTTATTGTATAAGTCTCTTGCATTGTTACTTACGATTTTCAATTTTTACTTATGTATTTACTCTGTCCAGAGTACTGTGTAGGTTTTATATTATGGATGACTTTTTAGGTACCAGAATTTTCTGAAAAGCAAGCTGTTATTTGCATTAATAGTATCCTATAAAAGATGTAGGACTCCATTCATCCATGAATTTGTTGTACTTTATATTTACTTATGTCAATATATTTTTTAGTCACATGGGTCTATTCCTGTTGCTCAGAATTGTTGGAATGTGACCACATCAGCAGATTACGATTTTAGTACTTGTTCCAATAAACATATACCATATTTTTATGAGTAAAATCAAATTTATCCTACAAAACCATAATAAGATAACTTTTAATACTTAGGCATGACAAAAGTATTTAATTTTCCCCAAAAGATTTTCATAAAATTTAGAATTATCTTAAATGTAGACATGTATTCATAAATTTAGAATTATCTTATATGTAGACATGTATTCTATGTGTCTACTTGGTATATATAGGTATAAATGTTGTTACCTTCTGTTTACTTCTATGTTTCTTTAGCATCTTCAAAGTGATCTTCTATGCACTACACCCCCACTTGATCAGCAGGAGTAGTTCAAATCTCCTTTAGGCACACCCTAAGAACTACTACTAGAATGAGTTCACAAAATATAGGCATGTGTGGTGTATGGGGTTTTCCAGGCTCAGAAGGGCCACAACTCATATTTTATCAGAAAAAATTTCCATTGTGGTTTTCCCTTTGCCAGATGTCTTATTATAGGAATAGTATTTTTATAATATATATATATATATATATATATATATATATATATGTGTGTGTGTGTGTGTGTGTGTGTGTGTGTGTGTGTGGCACTGGAGATTGAACCCAAGGGTGTTCTACCTCAGAGCCACACCTCTAGCCCTTTATTTTTTTGTTTTGAAACAGGGTCTCACTAAATTGCTGAAGCTGGCCGAGAACCTGCAATCTTCTTTTCTTAGCCTCCCAAATATTGAAATTACAGGTGTGTGACATTGTGCCTGGCTAAACTTAACATATTGAGTGAAACCATATATGAAATATTATCCACCAAAATGGAAGAGTCCCATTTGTCTTGAATTTGAGTCACTGTGGTTCGAGTTCTTAACTAGCTCCTATGTGTGATGGCCACTGTGTTTTGTGACTTTTACATTCCTGGTTCAAATTGACTTTCACTTAACGAATTCTTGTGTTTCTTGAGCCATTTTTACTTCTGGTTCAAATTTGGGCACACTCAGAAGGGGAAGAAAGTGACTTGTGTTTTATGATGTTAGTGTAACACAGTGCAGAAATGTCTTATTTATTTATAACTTGAGATTTATACCACCATCTAATTCCAAACGGTATTCGAGGTGGTACGTGGAGATGTTGACTTTGCTCTTATCTGAGCACCTTAAAACATAATTTATGCTGGCTGCTCTGTCTCATCTATCTGCCTCTTTCTGGCAATTGGTGATTAATGCCTGTGAGTGGAACAAAACTTATTCTGGAGGCATAAAACATCCTCTCATCTGTGAGATCTTGGCAAGCACTGAGAAAACTGCAAGAGGAAATCATTGGAAATTGCACACCAGGAGCAGAAGAGTCAAATGGCTATTTTAATTTTAAAGAGGAACTCCACTCGGATTGAAAGATAAAATCACTTCTAAAAGGCATTTCTACTAGAAGACTGCTAATGCCTTCCCTTGGCACTCTGTGCATGTGACACTCAATCCTTGGAAGCTCCTTGAGAATTGAAACGCCCCCGAGGCCAGAGGCTGAGCAGGCAGGACTCTGCTGTCACATTATCCCTTGTGTGAGCTAGGACCTAGGCGAGACTTTTCTATATTTGTGTTTGCATGATGTCATGTCAAGAAACTCTGAAAAAAAATAAGTAAAGCAAGTTTGACATGGCTCAACAACTTTAGAATTACCCTCTCCTTCCGTCTTGGGTTCTCAGATCTCACACAGGGGAGACACAGAAGGAAGGAAGGGGAGGATGAGGATGGAGGGCAGAGAAGACACAGCTGGGAGAGAAACAGCTGAGATAGACATTTGTGTTGTGTTTTATTAGGCAACTGACTGACTGCACACTTAGGGGTCAACAGATGGTTGATGGCTGTTCATCAACACAAATGACTGGACGCTTTGGCTCAGGGATGGCGTCTGGCAGGTTTGTGAAGCAACCAAAGTCATCTTCAGTTGCTGAATCATTCAGTCCCCGTGGTGTGCCGCTGTCCTCCTACCTTTGTGTTTGACTTGGTGAGTACAACTCTCCTTTCAAGGAGCCAGGGCAGAAGACAAAGAAGGATAATCCTAACAGCAAAAGGAGAGCGAAGCCACATTGGGTGCAGGGTCAGTGAGGGGTTCTGTCTGCCTGGCTTGGGATCCACAGACTTCCTCACCTGAGTGGAGGACCAGAAAATAGTGGACTCTGCCGGCCCCAACTTCAGCTTCCTTCTTTCCAGTATTAGGAACTTAACATGAAAGAGGGTTCCCAATCAGAATCATTTGTGCTTATTGAAAAGTCACTTTTCTGGGCTCTGCTATGCGCTAAATAAATCATCATGTCTGTAGGGAGAGCCTGGAAATCTGAACTAAAAGCCTTTCAAGGTGATTTGGATGTGTCTTAAATCTGTGACTCATTAGATACTCTATGCGATTAGCTCTCGCTTCTCATTCTGCACTAACATTCTGTGGTTCTAAGGCCACCTGAGTTCATCTCATTTTGTTTCCTTTCGAGAGAAGCCCTGGGCCACAGATGTCCAGAAGGCTCTCTCTGAGGCCTCGTGCTCATCAGTCCTGAGATCGGCAGACGATTTCCTCAGCACGTCGTCTCTTGGCAGGCATGGCATGCAGGTGTGGATGTCTCATGCCTCAGTCCCTGTGCAGATGGGAGAAAAGCAGTCAGACTGCCAGAGCTGCTCCGAATGCATCCTGGCCACAGGTCCCTGCCCATGGCCACCGAGTGGCTTCAAAGGACATTTAGGAGGGGCAGAATGGGGTGCCTGGCTGCAGGATCAGTAGGCAGATTCTATGGCAAGAAGAGCAGGGTTAGACACAGGCCACAGGATGGAGAATCAGTTCAGGCTGAAGGAAGAACATTCTGGATGACTTCAAGATTGCCAAGGAGCCGGAAAAGGAGAATGCTTGATCAGACCATGCCAAGAATCTGACAGGGTCAGGAGTCAGCCTATTCCTGAGAGAGTACAGACATTTTCACAATGACCCATGTTGCTGGACTTCTGGGGCACTGTGGTGGTGTAGGAATATCCTGCCACCCCGAGAAACCCTATTGACATCAAGTCCTGGAAACATAGCCAGCTCTCTCAGAAGAGCCAGGTCCTTTTCTGAGGATCCGTTTTTCCTTCACTGGAAATACAACGTAACCTAATCTCTCTGGGCCTCAGTTTTCTCATCTGTAAGATGTGAGTGCTGACCTAGATAATCCCTACAGTATCTTCCAGGTCCATGTTTCCAGGGATATAAAACAAAACAAATAACAGAGACTGGAAAAAATGAGAAGAAACTGTTAAGCAAGATAGCCATGCCGTGGGGTGGTGGGGGGGTTGGAGTCTTCTAGAGAATTAAAAGCTGCTAAAGGAGAGATGGATGGCTTGGGCACAAAAGGAAGAAGTTTTGGGGCACAAAAGGAAGAAGCCAGGTGTGGGATAGGGACACCTCTCACTAAGTTTCTGAGAGCCTCAGTAAGTAGCTGAGGCTGGCTTCGAACCTTCATGATCCTCCTGTCTCAGCCTCCCAAGTACTGGGATTACAAGCGTGTACCACCATGCCCAGCTTAGAATTCTTATTCTAGTAAAGTGGTACTATATACACTTGCACAATGACTGAATATATAAACCGAAGTGTGCAGCAAACAGGACTCATGTGCTCTTAGAAAGCTCTATTAGAAAGGGTTGCTGAGCTAAGGTCAGGAGAGCTTAATTATACCCAAAGAAACACAGCTCATGAAAGTTATACTGTCTTTATGGGGGAGAAAGGCCAGACCTGTTAGGTATTTTCTTCCTGATGTGAACTGAAAAGAAAACTCTGTCCTCTCTACTCTTGTTCAAATAACTTTTTTTTTTTGTCAGATCTGTCCCATCTGGAACTTATCTTGTTTATTTTTATTTTGATAATTTCATTTTTCATCTTCAAGTTTACACAGTTGGTTCACTTTCCTTGATGTTTCTACTTCTTTTCCCCTCGTTTGTATTTTATGGAGTCTTTTTCTGGTTAGAAGAAGTTATACCTCATTCATCTTCTTGAACACATTTAGTTTGCTTGTTTAAAGGCTTTGCCAAAAATACTCTACAAAATGAAGTTTGCAGTAAATTCATGTTTTGATCATTGGTTTTGTTGGCTGCCTCTTTCAGTACTAGACATGTAACCCATCTGTCTTTCCTTCTGAGGCTAGAAAATTTTCAGTTTCTTCTCCCTGGTTCTCTGAGCCTCCGGAATTAAGAGGTTTCTTGAGCATCTTTGGATGCCCGTTCCTCTGCAACATGGAGATGACAGGGACCACGCACCCCCAGCCAGCAGGCACCACGGCTCATTGTCTCATATTCTGATGAACCTAGTAGCTGCTTTCATAGGTCCTTAACTCCCAAGAAACATAGTTCCAGAAGAACGTTTGCTGTGTTATTCTTCCTCCGGTTCTTTAGTGTATTTTCATGACTAGGGAGAGCCAGTACTTAGCCTCTGCCTTCCAGCCATAGGCCTGGCTCCTGCTCTGTGCTGGGTGGAGAACTTCTAGTCCTTTTTATCCCCAAGACATCATTTCCTGGTGGCCACTGTCTGCTTCCAGACCCAAGGACTAGTGAGCTTTTGGTCTCAGCCAGCTCATAAATCTCTATTCCATGTCTGGTCCAGACAGATATTAGTTTTTGTTTTTGATTCTGGCTGAGACTGTTGTTTTCTTTTTTAAATAGATTTCTTGTCATGGCAATATTTCATTCCTTACTATATGTATGACCTCAAAAGGTGAACATTTGGCTAGAACTCCAAAATGTGGTTATGTTCCTGGATTAATCAAGAAAAAGTTCTACTCCACTTTCATATATTTTCCAAGCCACTGTTAGTTTCTAATGTAGCAGGTCATTGTCCTGAGTAAGCATGTTGTGGGGGGCTGAAGGAGGGTGAAAATTTTTTTACTTCTAGATCCTTGTCATTGAATAAGGAATTTACACTTATACTTAATTAACTAATAAAGGGGCAGTACATATCATTTCTGAACCCAAAACCAGAAGGCAATAATCAAGCAACTCAAACTTTCTAGTCTGTTTCCCCATCTGAAAAATTTTAATATGATAGCATATACTATTTTTGAGTCATTTTGAGGATTAAATAATAGCAGCAACTAAAGCACTTAGACTAGTATCTGTCAGAAAGAGAATTCAATGCTATTAGCTAAATTTATCTCAAAAGCACTCGACCAGTTTTAAGTATCAAGATTATATATATATATATATATATATATATATATATATATATATATATCACACACACACACACACACACACACACACACACACACACAGCCTGGAAGCAAAATATTTTTAGTTTGAATATTTTATTCTCCCCAAATTCTTGTTATTTTACTGTGGTGGAGAAGGAATTTTTGTCCCCTTTACCACCTCTAGTCTTATGTATCCTCACCCTAGCTCAAGAAGAATTTTTCTAGCAGAATAATGCATCCATGTTACACATGAGAGTGGTTTTTTGTGTCTTGAAAGGATTCTATTCTGAAGAAGACAAGAGCTCACTATTATCTTTTCATTGTTGTGCATACCTGTAGTCTCAGCTACTTGGGAAGCTGAGGTAAGGGGGTCACTTGAGCCCAGGAAGAAGTTCAAGTACAAGCCAGCCTGGGTAATGTATTGAGAGCCTTTGAAGGAGAGAGAGAGAGAGAGGAAAAGAAGAAGAAGAAGAAGAAGAAGAAGAAGAAGAAGAAGAAGAAGAAGAAGAAGAAGAAGAAGAAGAAGAAGAAGAGAGAGAAGAGAGGGGAGGGAGGGAGAGAGAGAGAGAGGGAGGGGGAGAGGGAGAGGGAGAGGGAGAGGGAGGGGGAGAGGGAGAGGGTGAGGGAGAGGGAGAGAATGAGAATGCAGAGGTAGAAAAGGAAGAAAAAAAGAAAACCAAAGGAGGACTGACAGATGTTCATCCGGGAGTGTTTTTTTGCATACCTGAGAAGTGATTCAAAGAGCAAAGTGAAGAGTGAAGAGTGAAGAGCAATCTCTACCAATCTCTGGACTCTGAAAATATGATTGGCTATGAGTATCATGAGATTCTTTCTGGTAATGGGATTGTTCTTGGATCCACTGCAGATGCACAATGATAGTACCATATGATGGATTTCTCAAAATGTACTCCTGAAGAGGTTAACAATACATGGATATATGTATAAGATATATTGGAGAAGAGACCCAACTCTAAAAAATAAAATTGTTTATGTTTCACATATAACTTATGCACACAGCATAAACTTGATGGGTGAGTTAATGCTCATTTTTACAAGGACAAAAGCTTCATCTAAAACTCGATCCTGTGGAATACCAGATGTTGTAGGATGCCATAGGTCACTATATTCAAAGCTAATTGTAAAGACTAGTGAGAAAGCAGTGCCTATATAAAAGATTTTCATAATTTATGTGTGAATATTTTGGTCTAAGAAATGTCCTGGGGTCACATCCAATCAATGTCTTAAGGCAACAAAAGGAACAGTACAGGTTGAACATCCATTCTCTGAAAGCTTGAGACCAGAAATGTTTGAATTTTAGATTTTTTTGGGGGGGTAATGAGATATTTGCATATGTAGCCCCGATCTACATAACATTTCAGTCAATTACATACAGTATATAAGAATGTAATGACCTATGATTATATTGCCTAGTGAAATTATCACCACCTTAGTTTGTTTAAGCATATTTTATGATTGTACAATAATAGTACCACATGACGGATTTCTCAAAATGTATCCCTGAAGATTTTAAACAATACATGGCTATATGTATAAGATAGAGAAGAGATCCAACTATAAAAAATAAAATTTGCTTCACATGTAACTTACATACACAGCATAAACTTGATAATTTTCTGCATAAAATAGAATCTTATGGTGACAACTTTCCACCTGTGGGCATTATGTCAGTATTCAGGAAATTTTGAATCTTGGAGAATTAAAAATTTTGAATTCTAGATTAGGGATGTTCAACTTGTATTTAAGACTGAGACTCTTTTAATAAATCCTAAAACAAGAAGACACAGAATAGGGTATACACTATAGAAGTCGTTGGACAAGAGAAAAGCCTAGGGGAACCAGAAAGGGCCTATGCATATTATCTTCAAGAGGTCTTTTCAACCAGGTTCATCAATATAAAATTGGAATTACGGTACATCACATATGAAGAAGCATGTTTTATTTATTTTTTCTAGTTTTTATAACCAAAAGCAGAATGTTGGCTAGTGGTCCACTTCAGTGATTAAAATGAGAACGCTCTCTAATGGAGGTAAAAAGTCCAGAAAAGGTGAAGTGACTTACATAAGGTAACATGGAACTAAAATATTTGACTCCAGTTTTGTTTTGTTGTTGTTGTTGTTTTTTTTTTTTTGTGGTACTGGGGTTCTTGGAAACCCTTCTACCTCCGGGCTACACTCCCAGACCTATTTTATATTTTTGAGACAGGGTTTCTTACGCCAGGGCGGCTGGCTTCGAACCTGCACGATCCTCCTGTCTCTGCCTCCCAAGCGCCAGGATTACAAGCGTGTGCCACCATGCCTGGCTTCACTCCAGTTTTGAGAATTCTTTCTAGTTGAATGTTCTCATGTCCCTAGCCAACTGAAAAGCTGAAAATGGGTTAGCTGGGAAATAATACCAAAGAAGAGAGGCCAGTAGATATGGGAAGACCTGGGTCAGGAGAGAGAGGTTATGAGTCTTAGTCCCAGGACTGACATTGCATGCTTCTGAGTTATCAAATGCTACCCAATGAAATCATAAAAAATATCAAGATGTTTGAAACAATCAAATTTTTCACTCTGAGAAGCCATGCCCCTCAAGTGATTAATTTTGAAAATAGATGAGCCCTAGCAAGGTAAGGGCAAGATTGGGGTGAGAGATTAGCCTTTCCATTTCCATTTCTACTCCTACTTTGGTATATAGCAAGACCTCAAAATAATCAGGGATTGAATGACGTCAGCAGGTTGTGCCAACCAACTGAACATGACATGATCAATAGACTACTTCCAAGTCCTCTTCCCATGGATGTCAATTCTCCACCTTGGAACTGATCAGAGAACTTGCAATTATTTCATGTCTTTTTTTTTAGGCTCACATGCTCTTATACAAAGCAATTTGATGAAATTCTGGTTTTATAAAATAATTCTACTCACCCAGATCAGTGTGTGTGTGTGTGTGTGTGTGTGTGTGTGTGTGTGTGTGTGAGAGAGAGAGAGAGAGAGAGAGAGAGAGAGAGAGAGAGAGAGAGAGAGAACTGATTATTTCTTTTTTGTTTTGATTTTTTTAAATGTGTGTACTCAGCCGGGCGTGGTGGTGCATATTTGTAATCCCAGCATTTGGGAGGCTGAGACTGGAAGATCATTGAGAACAGCCTCAGCTACTTAAGTGAGGCCCTTTGCAACTCAGTGAGATCCTGTTTCAAAATAATGAATAAAAAAACAGGGCTGGGGGTGACACTTGGTGGTAGAATGCCTCTGGGTTCCATCCCTAGTACTGCCAAAAAAAAAAAAAATGTGGGTACTCATTAAAAGGTTTGACTTTCTCTTGGTGTAACAGGAGAAAACCAAAAACATGAAGCTTCAGGAAGAAAGAGTTTGCCGTATTATATTGCATGCTCTGAACCAAATCATTTTTATGAAAAAGCTCTATTTCATGCACATACTTCTCTGTATCATATACAAAGGATCTCACTCAGATTATGCACTATTATCTTAAGAATGATCCAGATATGTAGGTGAAGTAGGACCTGTAAGTTTGAGAGAAGTAGCTCCCCTCCTCCTTCTCTTCCTCCTGATTTCTTTGGGAAGATGCTTAAGATAATCTTGGTGATAATTTTAATTAGAGAGCATTTCATGGTCAATTTAGAATGCATAGTCTTGTTGCTTTTCCTGTTTTAAAAATGTCAAGCCAATTACTTGCTTTTGAAATGGGAGTGCCTGGCAACAGGACACATCTGTGCTATTGCTTCTTGGTCCTGGTAGGTCTGGGATTAAAACAAAGACCTTAACCCATCTGGTCCTAAGGTAACCAGATTTGGATCATGGTGCTACACACAGAAAAAGTCCCATAGTATACAAAAAGAGGGGGAAGACTGGATCCCATCACCTATGCAGAGCTGCCTAGAAGTGTTTCACTGATCCTATACCCAGAAATCTGGTAACTAGTAGCCCCTTGACCTCCCATAGAAAGACTTATTTTACCCAGACAATGTTTTTTTTTTTACTTAAAATTAATTAATTAACATTATATTAATATTGTCTTATTTTATATTAAAATCTGGATTTTCAGTCTCTGGAAGATCTAGTTACATCAGATTTCTACTCCTACCTGGTAACACATTTAAACCCAGCACATTTAAATAAGGCTAATGGCCCTTCCTTCACCACATTTCTTAACACTCTCTACTACTAATGACAGTGCTGGCACTGTTTGCATTTCTCATGCCCAGCCAGACTCTTCTCAATTTCTTACTTGCACCTATATACATTTAAATCTGTGTTTCCTGTTCTGGGATATTTTATTTTATAATATATATTGGTGTTAGGGACTGAACCCAGGGGCCTCTGAACCTCTGAAGTATGCCTCCAGCCTGATTTTTTATTTTTTATTTTGAAACAGGGTCTCACTAAGTTGCAGCATGCCTCACTTAAGTAGCTGAGGCTGAATGCAAACCCAGATCCTCCTGTCTCAGCCTACCAAGTAGTGGGATTGCAAGGGACATATTTTATTTTAAAACCTGATTTGGCTTTAACTGATTTACTTTAAATGAACAAGCACTAAGTTCTGACCCTATTGACTTTTCATTAAACCTGGAAAAAAGGCATAAATGATCATTCATTCATTCAACATTTCCCAAGCACTTGCTACCTTCAAGGCATTGGGCCAGCCACTGGGATACAGTCATACGTAAAATAATTTCAGTTCCTGCCCCTCATAATTTTGCAGTCTTATATAAAACTTTTTCAGTCTTATGATTAACTACTGTTGCTCTGTAGTATAATTTGAAGTCAGGAATTGTGATGCCTCCTGCATGGTTCTTATTGCTGAGGATTGCTTTGTCTATTCTTGGTCTTTTGTTTTCCATGTAAAATTCATGACTGATTTTTCTAGGTCTGTGAAGAAGTCATTGGTATTTTGATAGGAATTGCATTGAATTTGTAGAACATTTTTGGCAGAATGGCCATTTTGATGATATTTATTCTGCCTATCTATGAACAAGGGAGATCTTTCTCTCTTCACAGTCAGGATGGCTTACCTCTACCTCCTATTTACAAATTTCATCTGACAGCTAAAATACAGTACCTGATTTGTGGTTTTTACACAATTGAATAAAAAGCCTACAGAATAAAATTGTTTATATCTTTCCATTCTAGTAGAACAAATTTCTAATCCCTAACTTTTAAAAAACTTTACAGTTATGAATTAAAACCTGATCATCCTATTTCATAATTAACAAGACAGGCTATTTCTAGTGGACTTAACACACACCATGCTACCTGGCCCAGAGGAGTACAACAGCTAGTGCTACAGAGAGCAGCATCTCTAGTCTGGTTGCTTTGTTGCAAGTTCAATAAGGAAAGCATATCAAAGGAAGATTCACTTAAAAAGATGTTTTTCCAAATGCTCCATCGTGATCCTGGGCTGGTCAAAGATGCCATTCTCTGTGGACATGCTAAACAGCTTTTCAGAAGGGATGGTATTTGGGGTACAGCCTAAGAATCTGACGGCCAAGATGGATAGCCCGGGCCAGTTTGACTTCTTCAAGTTCCAGTAGGTAAATGGGTCACAGCTGTGCTCTGGCGTCTCCTTCAAGTAGGCAAGCATCATGTCTTCAGGCAGCTTCTCCCTCTGCTCTCTCTTCACATTGGTCACAAGTGACCACAGTCTGTGCCCTCCGCCAGAATCTTTTGACAGGGACCCTTAGCCACAGACTTTGGAGATGGCTGTGTCCTCTGAGGTAGAATGCAGTATTTCCAGCTCCCTGATTAAATATTGTCTGTACTACTCCACCTCCTTCTCTGTTACCAGGGAGGCTTTGTAACGAAGGTCTAACAGTGTGGCAAAGATGTGCCTGGAGTCATGGAGGGTGGCAGATAGGTGGCTGGCGATGGCTTCTTTCAGTGACTTCAGCATGGAATTGATGACCATCATCTCCCCAAACAGCATCTCGACTTTTATGCTGAGTATGTGGATCATGGGGATGACCTTGCTCAGGTTGGACACATGGGCACTCATCTCCCAGCTTGCAGCATCAAAGGGCTTCAGCGCGTGACACACAGACTGCATGACTTCCCACTGCTCACAGCTGATCAACTCTCTGAAGTTATACTATATGGACATGTGGAAGGATGTGCTCCACCTAAAAGGCAGGTCCTGGGTGAAGTCGTTCTGCAGCAGTGCATACACCCTCTGCAGCTCAGCCAGCTTCTCCCTGGCCCAGGGCAAGTGGTGGACATGGTCACACAGCTTCCATGCCATGCTTAGAAATTTCTGCACCATCTGCTGGCTCTTGATGGCCTCACTCACAATAAGGTTCACTGTGTAGTTAAAGCACTGCACGCTCAAGTGCTCCCCCTCATTCAGCATCTTCCAGATGCTTGACTTGTCAGTGACAGTGATGCCCACCTGGAGGCAGAGGGAGGTCATCCAGGCTTCCCACCAACTTTCCAGCTGCTTCTGGATGATGATGCCACTGTAGTTAAAGTCAATCTGAAACACTTCTAAAAGTGCTAAACAATGTGATCCTTGAAATGCAGCCAACTGATGATGCAAAGGTGACCCAGTGAGCTGTGAAGGTCAGATACTTATTGGTCTGGTTCCCCATCCATGTTCCTGATGTGAAGTGGACCACACTGCTCTCAGCTTCCTTCAGATGTGACATAATCATCTGCTTCACATAGTCATGCATACCTGGGATAGCTGTCCTGGAGAAGTAAGAAGGGGAGGGTAAAGAGTACTGAAGTTTCAAGTATTCGAGCAGCCTGTTAAAGCCAACATGGCTGGAGGTCAAGTGCAATCATTTCTGCTATGAAACTTGTGATTTTTTTGGCAACTAAGTGACAGTCATATAGCTTCTTGCTGGAGCCATCCAAGGAGGGAGCCCCCCAACAACTTTGTACCCGGTGGCCCCCAGGAGCCTGGAGACTAGGGCAGGGTAATCTCTGAGTTGTTGGTCTTGAGCATGTGGTCGTGGAACCTCTGCAGGTGCCTCAGGAGGCAGCTGGTACCCAGGTTGGTGGGCTTCTTCCTCCTGCTGATGGTCCAGCTGCAGTGCAGGCACACCATTTTAGTGGAGCCTGCAGGGCAAATAGAAAAGTGGTCCCACAGTTTTGAGGTCTTCTTGCTATTAACAGCAAATACAACTTGATGTTTTTTTGTGACCATTGCTGGAAAGCCAGTTAATTTGGAGAAAGAACTTTCTGCAGAAGCCAAAGTAGCATATGGAGAATTTGCCAAGCTTGCACCCAGAATGCTCTTCTGGTTCCCCACAACTTCAGAGTGGCATCTGAACAGATGCTGCATCAAATAGCTGGTGCTCATGTCCCCTTTCTTCCTCTGACTGAAGACAGTTGCAGTACCTACACACTGCTTTGAGACTGTCCATGGGGACCAGGGAGAAGTGGTGCCAGAACTCAGACTTCAGCCTTTTCATGACCTTGTTCTGCTGGAAGACAGCACCAGACTCAGACCTGCCAGGGTTCAGCCCACCAGCCTGCTGCTTCTCAGGAGAGGAGGCTGCAGAGGCTTCACCCATGTCCTCTGAGGATGACAACACGTCTTCCTGAACCTTCTCCAGGGTTCACATGTAGTGGCAAGTCCTCATTCAGCCTGTCTGGGGATGAGTAGGCAGATGAGTAGGCAGAAGGGCACTCTTTGACCAGCTTTCCTGGAGAGGATGACACAGAGCTGGGATCACTCTCCAGAGGCAGCAGGGTGGACAGGCTGGAGTACAGGGGGGATGCTGGTGCCACCCCTGTTCTCTGCAGCACGATGGGAGTGGTGCGCTCTCCACTTGTGCCTCACTGCACCCAACTCCAGAGGCTCACAGGAAAAAAAACAATGACTTGAAACCAAGTAAATGCCCACAGATCATTGGAATTGTAAGCTATCAATTCCTCCTATGCAAACACTTGCTACACCTTGCAGCAGTAGTGGCCAAGCACACCACACCCTCCAGAGACCCAGACCCATGCTCAACAACACCATAAGTGAACCTGCTTTCTCCAAGAAAGAACATCCAATGCAGTGCCCTCAGAGACTCAAACAGCTGATAAACTCCCTGGGTCTGAGACTTTGCAGTTCAGCCTGCCAAAGGTGAGAGTGGATTCTACTGTTGGACATAGCAGAGGCTCAGATATACTAAGGCTCTGCATCAGTAGAATGTGTGGAGGGAAACCTGCACTTAACACTAGATCCAAATAGTAGGATCTCTTGGATCACCACAGACCACCCAATCATGGTGAGTGGGAAAAAGTCAGACAAGCCCAGACTCTTACACTGGGTTTAGTCCAAGAGGCACCTGTCACCTATGAAGGCAGAGAGAGACTCAGGCTTCACATCCGTGGAAAGTGAAGAGGGTATCCTATGCTTAACAATAGATCCAGCCCCATTGATACCAGTCATCTACATAGACTGAGAAAGACTCAGAGAACCAGACTTGCAGCAGGAAATGTTCTGCTGGCACTTGGTGTCTGTGTAGAAAGAGAATGCAGAAGCCCAGTCTGCTAAATATTCACATATTTGTAGGGTTGCATTATTTTGTTGTTGTTGTTATTTTGTTTTTGTTTCTTGTTTTTTGTGTGTAAATGTGTATGCTTTTTGTTTGTTCTCTTCCCAAACCCTCTCCCAAGCTTCTTTCCATGTAAATACCTACTCTCTTCTCTCCATACCTTTTATTTTTTTCTGTTTTCTTTTTGTCTTGTATTAAATCCATTTCATATCAGTATATTAAATACTCTACATTGGTTACTAGAATAATACTACATATTCACTATCTCTATTCTGTACTATATACTATCTTACTAAACACATACTCTCATTTTATTTAGTCCTATCTGTGGCTTTACCCTATACTTGCATTTATAACCTCACTTCCAAGGGCAAGACAACTTGGCCTTGGATATACCAGTTGACACCTGGAGACTGAGAGAAATCTATCAAAATTAATAGATACAAACTTTTGAAACCATGAGAAGGAGGAATAACAAGGAAGCTATGAGCTCCCACAATCCCACAGTAACAGAATCTGACAACACATAATTGCAGAGATTGCCAAAAGGACAAGTCAGGAATGTAACTGTAGAAGTCATACCAGACTTCTTTTTTTTTAACAATTTTTTTATTGAACAAAAATAGTGTACATTTACACTATAATTGGTGCCCTCTCCCCCCCCGCCCCCGTTTTCTCTTCCCCCCTCCCACCAATGGTTGTCCAGGTTAACCATGTCTTATTCATAATTTTACACATGTTCAGGTGTAGACCCTCATTAATCATGATCGGCCTTTCTCCTCTCCTATCTTTCCATTAAAACTTAGCTAGTATTTCCCTTCTAATATCTGGAGTCCCACTGGTATCCTTTATGCTTTCTAGTTTGGGCATATTAGAGGAAACATGTGTATCTTCTCCTTCTGTGCTTGGCTGATCTCACTTAACATGATGCTCTCCAGGGCTTTCCATCTTCTTGCAAATGATATAATTTTGTTCTTCTTTATGGCTGAATAGAATTACATTGTGTGTATTTCCCACAGTTTTGCTATCCATTCATCTGTTGATGGTGATCTGGGTTGGTTCCATATTTTGGCTATTACGAATTGTGCTGCTATGAACATAGGTATGCATATGTTGCTGTATTTCTCTGAATTCAACCCCTTTGGAAAGATACCCAAGGAGTGGTATAGTTGGATCATATGGTGGATCTATTCCCACCTTTCTTAGGAATCTCCACACAGATCTCCATAGTGGCTGAACTAGTTTGCACTCCCACCAACAGTATAAAAGAGTTCCTCTTTCCCCACATCCTCGCCAGCATTTGTTGTTGTTTGATTTCTTTATGCTTGCTACTCTGACTGGGGTTAGATGGAATCTCAGTGTAGTTTTGATTTGCATCTCCCTGATGGCCAGTGATGAAGAACATCTTTTCATGTATCTATTGGCCTTTGTATCTCTTCTTTTGTGAAGTGTCTATTTAGTTCATTTGTCCATTTCTTGATTGGGTTGTTTGTTTTGCTAGTGTAGAGTCTTTTGAGCTCTTTGTATACTCTGGATATTAGCCCCCTATCAGAATGGTGGCTGGTAAAGATCCTTTCCCATTCTGTAGGCTTCCTCTTTAGGCTATTGTTAGTTTCCTTTGATGAGAAGAAACTTTTTAGTTTGATGCTATCCCACTTGTTTATTTTTGCTTTAGTTTCCTGAGCTTTGGAGGTTTTGTTGAGAAAGTTACTGCCTGTGCCAATATGTTGTAGTGTTGAACCTATGCTCTCCTCTACTAACTTCACAGTCTCAGGTATAATTTCTAAGTCTTTGATCCATCTTGAGTTGATTCCTGTGTTAGGTGAGATATAGGGGTTTAGATTTATATTTTTACAAATGGTTAGCCAGTTCTCCCAGCATCACTTGTTGAAAAGGCTGTCTTTTCTCCAGCGTATGTGTTTGGCCCATTTGTCAAAGATTAATTGACTAAAGATGTGTGGGATTGTTTCTGTATCTTCTATTCTAATCCACTGGTCAGTGTATCTGTTATTGTGCCAGTACCATGCTGTTTTTACTACTATTGCTCTATAGTATAGTTTGAAGTCTGGGATTGTAATGCCTCCTGCGTGTTTCTTGTTATTGAGAATTGCTTTGGCTATTCTAGGTCTTTTCTTTCTCCATATGAAGTTCATGATTGATTTTTCTAGGTCTCTGAAGAATGCCACTGGTATTTTAATGGGAATTGCATTGAACCTATAGATTAGTTTTGGCAGAATGGCCATTTTGATGATATTTATTCTGCCTATCCATGAGCACGGGAGATCTTTCCATCTTCCAAGGTCTTCTATTTCTTTCTTTAATGTTTTATAGTTTTTGTTGTAGAGGTCTTTTACATCTTGGGTTAGGTTTATTCCTAGGTACTTTATTGGTTTTGAGGTTATAGTGAATGGAATTGTTGTTTTTGTCTCTTTCATTGTGGATTCGTTGTTGGCATAAAGAAAGGCCATTTCTTTAGGTTGATTTTGTAACCTGCGACTTTGCTGAATTTGTCAATCAGCTCCAGAAGTCTGTTGGTTTAGTTCTTTGGGTCTTCCAGATAAAGGATCATGTCATCTGCAAATAAGGATAATTTTAATTCCTCTCTTCCTATGTGGATTCCTTTGATTTCCTTCTCTTGTCTGATTGCTGCAGCAAGAGTCTTAAGGACTATATTGAAAAGGAGTGGTGATAGTGGGCATCCTTGTCTTGTTCCTGACTGTAGCGGAAATTCTTGCAGTTTTTCCCCATTCAATATAATGTTGGCTTTGGGTTTGCAGTATATTGCCTTGATGATGTTGAAGTACTTTCCTTCTATCCCAATTTTTTGCAGTGTTTTTAACATAAATGGGTGTTGGATTTTGTCAAATGCTTTTTCAGCATCTATTGCTATGATGATGTGGTTTTTGTTCTTGGTTCTATTTATGTGGTGAATAACATGTATTGATTTGCGTATGTTGAACCAGCCTTTTTTTTCTGGGATGAAACTGACTTGGTCATGGTGTATTATTCTCTTGATATAGTTTTGAATGCGTATAGCTAGTATTTTGTTTAGAATTTTTGCATCTATGTTCATTAAGGATATTGGTCTGAAGTTTTCCTTTCTTGAGGTATCTTTATTTGGTTTGGGGATTAATGTGATACTGGCCTCATAGAAGGAGTTTGGAAGAGTTCCACCTCTTTCAATTTCCCGGAACATGTTATGAAGTATTGGTATTAGTTGTTCACTGAAGGTTTTGTAGAATTCAGCTGTAAACCCATCTGGGCCTGGGGTTTTCTTTGGTGGAAGAATTTTTATTGCCATTTCTATTTCTTTGGTTGTTATTGGTTGGTTTAGGCTTGCTATGTCCTCTTGGTTGAGTGCAGGAAAGTTAACTGTGCTTAGAAATCTGTCAATTTCATCCAGGTTTTCAAATCTATTGGAGTATAAATTTTTAAAGTAGTTTCTGATAATATTTTGAATTTTTTCCCTATCTGTGGTGATATCTCCTTTTTCATTTCTAATTTTGATAATTTGAGTTGATTCTCTTTTTCTTTTGGTTAGGTTGGCCAGGGGTTTATCAATTCTATTAATCTTTTCAAAGAACCAACTTTTTGTTTTATTAATTCTTTGAATTTTTTTTTGTTCTCTATTTCATTTATTTCTGCTCTAATTTTGATGATTTCTTGTCTTCTGCTGGCTTTGGGAATAGACTGTTGCAGAATTTCTAGATCCTTGAGTTGTGTCATTAGGTTCTACTTGGTGGTTCTCCATCCTTTTTATGTGGGCACTTAATGCAATAAACTTTCCTCTTAATACTGCCTTCATGGTGTCCCATAGGTTTTGGTAGGTTGTGTCTCTGTTTTCGTTTGTTTCCATAAATTTCTTTATTTCTTCCCTAATTTATGCTCTTACCCATTCATTATTCAATAGTGTATCATTCATTCTCCATGAATTTGAATACTTTCTTTCGAGTTTCCTGTTGTTGATTTCTACTTTTATTCCATTGTGGTCTGAAAAGATGCATGGAATTATATTACATTTTTTGAATTTACTGGTATTTTCTTTGTGTCCCAGAATGTGATCTATTTTGGAGAAGGTTCCATGGGTTGCTGAGAAGAAAGTGTATTCTGTAGTTCCTGGTTGAAATACTCTGAAAATGTCTATTAGGTCCATTTGGTTTATGGTTTCCTTTAGTTCTAAAGTGTCTTCACTCATCTTTTGCCTTGAAGATCGATCCAGTGGTGTGAGAGGCATATTAAAGTCTCCCAGAATTATTGTATTTGGGTCTACTTGGGATCTTATGTTCAGAAGGGTTTGTTTTACAAATGTGGTTGCACCCACATTTGGGGCATAAATATTTACTATCATTATATCTTCTTGGTGTATTGTTCCTTTTAATAAAAGGAAGTGCCCTGATTTGTCTCTTTTGATGTGTTTTAGTTTAATTTTTTTTTTTTATAAATTTATTTTTTTTATTTTATTGGTGCACTGTATTCATACATCATAGTGGGATACAAACTTTTGTAGACATACATGCACACATCGCCCAGTCAGCCCCCACCCGATCCCCACCCCATTCCCTCCCCATCCCTCCTTCCCATGCTTGGCTTAGTGGTTGACATCTAGTATTATAGCAATTTATCCAAAATTAAAAATGATAATCTCACATAACAGTTTCATTTGTCTGATGCCAAGCTTTTGATGATTTAAAGATAACATTTCAATATTTCTTTTTGCTTTCTTTCTTACCAGAGCATATTTTTTTCTGTTTTTTTGGTGAAACTATCATATATTTATATATTCATTTTTCAGAAAAAAAATCTATCCTAATATGGAATATGAATTCTAGATACCCAAAACGATCTTGAAAAAGAACAAAGCTAGCAGATATATATTTTCTGATTTCAAACCATATAAAGCTACAATAATTGAAACAGTGTAGTACTGTTCTAAAGGCAGATATATAAACCATTGGAGTTAAATACAAGCCTAGAGCTAAATTCTTCCCTATATTGTCAAGTTATTTTTGACAAGGTTTCCACGAACATTTGGTGGTGGAAATAATAATCTTTTAACTAAATATTGTTGAAAAATAATAATTACATGGAAAAGAATAAAATTGGAGCCTTACATAATCCCATATACAAGTATTAACTCAAAATAGATAAAAGACCTAAATATAAATCTTAAGACTATAAACTTTTAGAAGAAAATCTGGGTCATAAAACCTCACAACATTGAAATTGGCAGTGATTTCTTGGATATGATTTCAATGGCACAGGAAACAGAAGAATATACAAACTCCCTAAAAAATAAAAAAAAATATTGTATATCCAAAGACAATGTAAACAGAGTTAAAAGTTACTAATAGAATTGGATAAAATATTTCCAAATGCTATATCTGAAGGTATATTAATATTCTAACTAGAAATCCTAAAAATTAACAACAATAAAGGCAAACAATACAATTTAGAGATAGGTAAAAGACTAACATAAATAATGAATCTCCACAGATAACCAATCTTAGTTGTCTGTTGGATGGAAAATCTTGTTTCTCTGGTTCTGGTGAGTGTTACCTATTTCTTCTTTGTAGTTAATCTCTTTGAGTATTTTCTCTAGCGCTGGTTTTGAAGACATAAATTCCTTCAGTTTCTGTTTGTCATGGAAGCTTCTTATTTCTCCATCTAATTTGATAGAAAGTTTTGCTGGATAGGAAATTTTTGGCTGGAAGTTGTTTTCTTTCAGAGTTTGGAATATGTTACTCCAAGCCCTTCTGGCTCTCATGACTTGGTTTGGGAAGTCTGGAGTGATTCTAATTGGTTTGCCTCTGAATGTCACTTGGCCCTTTGTTTTTGTTGCCTTTAAGATTCTCTGCTTGGCTTCCACATTGGTCATTTTGACAATTATGTGGCGTGGGGATCCTCTTCTCCGATCCTGTCTAAAGGGAGTTCTATAAGTTTCCTGGACCTGTGTATCAACCTCTTGCTTTACGTTTGGAAAATTTTCTGCTATTACTTCCTTGAAGAGATTGTTGATCCCTTTGGTATCACTTTCTTTTCCCTCCTCTATTCCAATTATTCTTAGGTTAGCTCTCTTAAGATGGGCCCATATTTCTTCAATGTCAGATTCCTGCTGTCGGATATTTTTTCCGAGATTAGAAACCATGCGTTCATTTTTGGATTGCTCATCTTCTAAGAGCGAGATTCTGTTCTCCATGTGGTCTAATCGGTTGTTTGTGCTTTGAATTGAGGCCTTTACTTCATTAATTGCATCCTTTATCTCTTTTTGGCTCTCTCTGAGTTCCTTTTGAAGCACCTCTATTATTTCTACAGTTATTTTCCTGATTTGATCTTCTAGAAATCTCTGATTTTCTGTTTTATCAGGTTCTGATGTTGTAGGGTTGTGGGCGGCATTCATTGCTCCAGTATTATTCCTCTTTCCCATGATTTCGGATGTTTGTGCCTTCTCTGGGTTCTTCCCTTGGGTCACTATAACTTCACTTAAGGTGTTCTGGATCTCGAGTCAGTAGTATCTCAGACCTCACTACTCCTTTACTGGGTTTTATCACAGAGTCTCTGACCCAGGGAGTCAATAGAGGCTGCTTTAAACTATGGGGGGTGCCAGGTTGCACGTTCTCCTATGGTGTGGTATCTCTGCCACCACCACTCCCTCACTGGGTACAGTGAGTACCTCAGTGAGGTACAGTACTGGGATTTCTCCTCTGTGGCCCACAATTTGACTCACTGTTCTTGAGTACGCAGATGTAGCTGTGCTGGATTCGGCGAATTCACTGCTGCTGCCGCCGCCGGTGGCAATATGGCGCCGCGGCCACGCCCTCGGCCATGAGGCTGGCGTATTTTTTCTTCTCTGGTTTTGATTTCCACTCTGAATCCCTGCAGCGTGTGCTGAGCTCAGCCACTGGGAGCTTTAAATCCTCTCTGCGCCGAAAGATCCCGCCTGGCTGTTCCGCAGCGGCTCACCTCGGCTTGCTGTAGCCGTCCGATGAGTTCGCCGCTGCCGCCGGCAGTATGGCGCTGCTGCCGCGTCCTCGGGCGCGTGTGTCTCCTCTGTGGCCCTGAGCTCTGTTCTCAGTCAGCTTTCTCTCTGGAGCCTGGTGGTTTTTTTGTTTTTCTGGTGATGGTGTTTTCTGGCTATGAAAGGCGCTTGTTTTGTGGTAATGGAAATTGGTTGTTAGCAGGGCTCTTAAGCCCCGCTTTTCTCGGTCGCCATCTTCCCGGAAGTCTGTGTTTTAGTTTAAAGTCTGTTGTGTTGGATATCAGGGTTGCTACCCCTGCTCTTTTTTGGTCACTGGTGGCATGGTATATCTTTTTCCATCCTTTCACCTTCAGCCTGTGAATGTCTTTGGCTGTGAGGTGAGTTTCTTGCAGACAGCATATATTTGGATTATGTTTCCTAATCCACATTGCCAGTCTATATCTTTTGATTGGTGAGGTAAGTCCTTTGACATTAAGAGATATTATTGAAATATGATTTTTGTTTTCTGCTATTTTGTGTTCTGTCTACTCTTGGGTGGTGTGATCTTTCTTCTTTACTTAAATGGCCCACTTATTAACTTCCTCTCTTCTCTGATTCTGAAGTCTGCTTCTTTTTTCTTCCTTATGGTTTATTTCCTTAAGAATTTTCTCTAGTGTTGGCTTTGAATTCATGAATTTTTTGAGATTCTGTTTATCCTGAAAGACTTTGAATTCCCCATTGATCTTGAATAGAATTTTTGCTGGATAGATTAGTTTGGGTTGGAAGTTATTTTCTTCCAGGGTCTGAGTCACGTCGTACCAGTCTCTCCTAGCATTCATGACCTGGGTTGTATAGTCTGGGGTGATTCTTATTGTTTTGCCTCTATATGTCACCCGTACTTTTGTTCTCACTGCTTTTAAGATTCCTTCCTTAGCCTCTATATTGGTCATTTTGGTTATTATGTAGCGTGGAGTGGTCTTTCTTTGGTCTTGTCTCAGTGGAGTTCTGTATGCCTCCTGGACTTGAAGATTCAAGTCTCTTTCTATATTTGGAAAATTCTCTGAGATTATTTCCTTGAAGAGATTACAGATGCCCTTGGTCTGTACCTCTATCCCTTCCTCAATGCCTATTATCCATAAATTAGGGCGATTCATATTATCCCATAATTGCTGGATGTTTAGGTTTTGTTGCTGTAAAGATTTCTGTATATCGCTGACCTTGTTTTTGGTTTGGGATGTACTGTCTTCTAATATTGATATTCTGTTTTCCATTTCATCTAATCTTCCAGAATTTCTTTCTATTGCTGTCTTCATTTCACTTATTGCCTCTTTCATTTCATTCCAGACCTCTTTCTGATTCTTTTTTAGTGTTTCTAATTTGCCTTTAACCTCCTCTATACTTGTTTTAAATCCTTTCATCATATTGAACATCAAGATTCTGAACTCCCCTTCTTGTATTTCTAGTAGGTCAGTATTCGTGATTTCTGCTGTCTCTTCATAATTCCTGGTTCTCATATTTATAGCGTTCGCTGTCCTGTTTTTCTGATTTCTACCCATCGTTCGTGAGTCATGTGCTTAGTCAAATCTTAATATTAGGCGTTTAGAGGTATTGGCTAGTCAGCAGAGCCTTTCCAGTGTTGAGGGCGGGTGACGTGTGAGGAGCTGGGGTGATTGGTAAAGGAGTCGGATTAGGTAGAGGATATGTTAGGTTGTGAAAGACTTTAAGTATGGTAAGGTAATAACTTGATAGGAATGAGAGAAAGTTAACTACTAGGACTCTTGTCGTTAGTAGAGTAATTATGGATATAAGAAATACTTTGAGTATTAAACCAGGAGGTATTTTATGGGGAAAAGTTTTGGGGGAGAAAAGTATGTAGGTTAGTGTGGGAAGGTTTGTAAATAGGGGTGATGGAAGGAGCAGACAGACATAAAAAAAAGAATCCACACAAGATACCAAGACTATTATGTAATCCAAGAAAAAGGAAGGAAAACCAATCAAAGGAGGAGAATGAAAAAAAAAAGAAAGGAAAGAGGAAGAAAGAGGAAAAAAGAACAAGAATAAAATAAAAGGAACTAGCAGCTGTGTGAAATAAAAAATAAGGCAAACTATCCAATATATATATATATATATATATATATATATATATATATATATATATATATCAACAAGTTAAGGTAAAAGAAGTATGGGTTAAAAGAAAAAAAAATAAAACAACAATAACCATACCAAAACAAAAGCACTGTAAAAGCAAAATAAAACAAAACATCCACATTAAAAGTAAAACAAACAGTCCTCCTTATTTACGCATATGGGGTCAGGTCCATATAATATGTGCGTATCTGATTGCTTTGGTAGCTTTCAGAATACCATCCAATGTCTCTTAGTTTTCTTTGTACTCTATTTTTATCTTCTTAGGTCACTCTGGGTGTTTGGACACCTTTCTCTCCTTTAGCTGCTTTAGGTTTATGTGTCCGGATGTCTGGTTTCACTGTTATTTGATTCTGTACAATTCACAGGTTCTGCAAAATTCTAACCTGTGGTCAGCACCACTGCACTCACCACCCTAGCCTCCCGCCTGTGCTTCCCTACAGCAGGGGTGGAGAATGACCAAAGTATAATTGGAACCTCCCCATGAGGTCCTGTGCAGATATTGTGGCCCGATGGATTTTCTTGTGTCTCTGGAAATTCCAGCTGGGCTAGCCAGTGTGGTCCCAAAATGTACCCTGCGCAAATGGATACTGGTTCCTGGATGCCCACACTTACTGCCAGAGCTCTGCCTATTCCGAGAGTGCAGGCTGGATGCGCTGCTAATACTAGACCCAAGTGAGAGTGAATGCAGCTGTCTATTGTTGCTGGTATGCTCTTCCAAGGTGTATTGAGCTGTGTTCTCGCTTAGAACTAAGCATCTGGCTACCAGGAGGGTGGGAACACCCAGCGGTGGGCGAGGGGTGCAGGGTAGGTGCTCAAGGGTCCAGTGCGTGGTGTCCAGCAATGGTCTCTGCCTCCCGTGGGATGTAGAAGCTGGGGTTGCCCCAAGGAGATTTCTGGGTCACACAGGGCTTTTGCAGCCTGGAAGGCAGGCTCTGGCAAGGTGGCAGGGGCTAGACACACAAGCAGGCTCCAATTTAGGGGTAGCAGTGGTACAGGCACTGACTACTAGCAGGGGACCGTGGCGCAGGCAAGTTGAGCGAGGAGAGTGCTCGGTTCTGATGCTTGGGCCCGTGCTGGGGGGTTGAGGCTGCGCACACGGTAGGACCCCAGCTTACCAGGGTGCCCTCAGGTACCTGACTTGGTGCAGGAATCCGTGGGAGTCTCTATGCAGTTGTGATCCGGTCACTGGTGGGCACACAGAATTCTGATGTGGTGCTGCTCGCTGCTTAAGATGCGGTCCTAAGTCCGTTTTTAGTCCCAGATTATCTTGCCATGGTAATATTGGGCAGGCAGTTCCTCGGGCAGCTGCAAAAGCAGCCCGCTGATAGGCATTCCGATCAGTGTTCCGATTGTATCTGCAGCAGGTCCCGTGTCTGATCTTTGTTCTTCTTCAAGTTCAGGGTTCCGCCGAGGTACCTGGATGTGTTTTGGTTCCAGCACCACACTGAGCTAAGATAGCTAGTTCTTCCTTTGGGTTAGAGTTGGCAGCAGTTGTCTCTGAAAAGGGTGCACCGCGCCGAGTCCATACCAAACTTCTAAAAGAATTTAGAGAAACTCTGAAAGAAATAAAGGATGCAATCATTGAAGGCATCAGTTCAAACTACAAACAATAAATTAGACCACATGAAGAAAAGAATGTCGATTGTAGAAGATGATCACTCCAAAACCAAACACAAAGTATATAATTTAGAAAATCAATTTGACAACATGAATTGGACACTGAAGAAATATGGGCCTTTCTGAAGAGAACTAACCTAAGACTAATAGGCATAGATGAGGGAACAACATATTCCAAACTCTGAAAATAATAAACAACTTGCAGCCCCAAATGTCCTACCCAGCAAAACTCTCTCAAATTAGATGGGGAATACAAATCTTCCACGACAAACAGAAGCAGAAAGAATTTTAGCGCTAGAGAAAATACTCAATGAAATTAACTGCAAAGAAGAAATAAGTAATACACACTAGAACCAGAGAAGCAAGAATTTCCATCAAACAAACAACTAAGCAAAGAAGAACAACCACTAGCTCAAACAGAAGTTAAAACTCAAGCCGGGTGTGGTCTGCACGTTTGTAATACCTGTGCTTGGGTGGCGGAGACAGGAGGATCATGCAGGTTCGAAAGAGACCCTGTTTCCAAATAAAAAAATATAAAATAGGTCTAGGAGTGTAGTCCGGAGGTAGAAGGGCTTCCAGGAACCCCAGTAACACCAAAAAATAAAAATAAATTAAATACTTTAAAATAAGCTTAACCAAAGATGTAAAAGACCTCTACAAAGAAAATTATGAAACATTGAAAAAAGAAATTGAAGAAGATCTTAGAAGATGGAAAGATCTTCCGTATTCATGGATAGGCAGAATAAATATAATTAAAATTGCCATACTTCCAAAAGTTATTTACAGGTTCAATGCAATATCCATTAAATTACCAAGGTCATTCCTCACAGACATAGAAAAATTAGTCCTTAAATCCATTTGGAACAACAAAAACCCCCAGAATAGACAAAGTAGTTCTCAGCAACACAAACCATGCAGGAGGAATCATAATATCTGACTTTATACTACAAAGCCATTGTAATAAAAACAGCATGGTACTGGCACAAAAATAAGATACATACACCAAAGGAACAGAATAGAAGACTCAGAAATAAAGCTGCACACTTACAGCCAATTTATTGGCCAAAAAATACACTGGGAAAAAGAGAGCCTATTCAACAAATGGTGTTGGCAAAACAGGTTAACTATATGCAGAAAAATGGAAATAAATTTCACTTTCTCACCCTGCACAAGAGTCAATTCAAGATGGATCAAAGACTTAGAAATTAGATCAGAGACCTTGCAGCTCCTTGGAGAGGGCATAGGTCCAACACTGCAACACATAGGCACAAGTAAAAACTTTCTCAACAAGACCCCAAAGGCACAAGAAACTAAAGGGCGAATCAATACGTGAAATTGCATTAAGTTGCCAGGCGTGGTGGTGCACGCTTATAATTCCAGCATTTGGGAGGCTGAGACAGGAGGATCGCGGTTCATGGACAGCCTCAGCTACCTAGTGAGGCCCTCTGAAACTCAGTGAGACCCGGTTTCAAAATAAAGAATAAAAAATAGGGCAGGGGGTGTAGCTCGGAGCTTGAATGCCCCTGGGTTCCACCCCCAGACCCTCAAAAAAAAAAAAAAAAGAAATTGCATTAAGTTGAAGAACTTCTATACAGAAATGTGACTATCAAGAACCTCAACAGAGAGCCAACAGAAAGGGAGAAGTTTTTGCTACCTACTGCAATAGAGAACTAATATGTAGAATATATAGAGATATCAAGAAAACCAGCACTAATAAAACAAATCACCCCATAAAAAATGGGAAAGTGAACTAAATAGACATTTCACAAAAGAAAAAATTCAAATGAACAATAAATGGATGAAAAAATGCTCAGCATAATTAGCAATCAGTGCCAGGCATGGTGGTACATGCTGTAATCCCAGCATTCTGAAGGATGAAACAGGAGAATCATGGTTCTCAGACAGCCTTAGCTAGGTCCTTTATAACTCAGTGAGACCCTGTTTCAAAATAAAGAATAAAAAAATAGATCCAGGGGTGTAGCATGTAGGTAGAATGCCCCTTGGTTCCATCCCCAGTACCAAAACAAAAACTAAAACAAAAACAAAAACAAAAAACAAAAGCAATCAGAAAGATGCAAATCAAAATTACCCTGAGATTTCACCTAACTCCAACTAGAATGGCCTTCATTCAAAAAACAAACAACAAATGCTGGTAAGGATGTGGAGAAGTGGGAACTCTAATCCATTGTTGGTGGGGTTGCATATTAGTGTAACCACTTTGGAAAACAGTATAGAGGATCCTCAGAAGAATAGGAATGAACTTACCATATGATCCAGCAATACCACTTCTGGGTATCTACCCAAAAGAATGGAAACTAAACTACCAAACTAATGCATGCTTATCTATATTCATAAGTGCACAATTCACCATCACCAAACTATGGAACCAGCCAAGATGTCCATCAACAGATGAATGGATTACAAAACTATGGGATATGTACACAATATAATTTTACTCAGTCATAAAGAACAACACAATTATATCATTTATAGGAAAATGGATGGAACTGGAGGACATTATGCTAAGTGAGATGAGTCACAAAAAATAAAAAACCAGATGCTCTCCCTAAAATGTAGAAACTAGGGATAAAATGGATGATCAGAGGAACACTAGACAAAGAAGGAGATACTATAGATGAGCAAATAGGGTGATCTAACTGAAGAGAATGGTAGGGGGAAGAGAAAAAATCTCTAATGTACATTATCAATCATATCAAAGTCAAACACTAAGCCACACATGGTAAGGAGGGAGGGAGGAAGAAATGGGTTGGGAATTGGTTAAGGGCTAATTGGGTGAAGTGTTCATGTATGCCACAACTATCTTGTACTCCATTAAGATGTATGACTACAATGCACCAATAAAAATTTTTTTAAAAAGTAAGTCTTAGGTCATTTTCCACTGTCAGATACTCTTCTCCTTTTGGCCAAGAAAACACAAGTCTGTCAGCCCCAGATAAGAGGAGAAAGAAGAAGTAGGGTGAATTGATTTTCCAGCTCTCTGACTTGCAATGTGATCTACATGGTTATTGCAAATGGCAGAGCAGAATTTCTCTTGATCTTTTGGTTATAGAAATTTAAGGTTAAGCCTTCTAAAATTTTTCATTTCTTTTAAAAAGAAAAAAGTGAAAAAATAGGATAGTAATTGTTGTACTGGAAGAGTAGAATTGGGATAATAAGCACCCAAATATTTCCAAGTTGAGACCATTTAAAACAAAAGAATCTGCCTTCCAGGATCACCAAGTGTTCCAGATCACTAGGCAGGATGCTTATGGCTTTTATATTCCTTCACAGGCTCTTCAGAAGCAATTTTGCTTAATTTTTATTTAGCTTCTAAATTTGAAGATTAACTCAGAAGGATACTGGCTATTAGAAACAAACTCAACACTAAATTTAAATATTCCTTGGAAAACTACTTAGAGCCTGTTGTATGTATTGCCTCATTTTGAGAAATTTTCTCATTTCTTTTAAGAAATTGAGTGAATTTCATCTCAGCTCTTTAGATGGTCCAGAGATAACTTCATTCAGAGCAACAACTCACAGCAAAGGAAAATGAAAGTCACCATAAGGTTTCAAAGACCCTGTGGAGGTTTTTGGTGGCAAAATGAAAGATAAATGACAAAGAACTTACATATCTGAATTGTTTGGAGGCATTGTTTTGGTACTTTGAAAAGATTTATGGCACAGATGGCAGGAAATCAATCATAATTCATTGAGTTTAATGTTGGGACAGTTAAATCCATCAAGCAGACATGTTTTGTGCCACTGGAAAATGGAAAATAAGTTAAGACATCATAAACAGAACCTATGCTTTATTGGACTTCACCTACCATAGGAAAGGTGTGCCTTGCTTGGTCCAGGGGACATCATAAAGGCTTGATCTATATAAGCAGAACTTTTTAAATTATATTTTAAATGTAGTAGGGAGATAATATCTAAAGAATTCTATCCTTCTTTCTCCTCTATATTATATCTAAAATGATCTTTAAAAAAGAAAGGAAACTACAAATCAGAGCATGCCATTTCTGTTCTTGGTAAAAATGTTTAGCGATTTCCTATTGCCTGTATTTAATCTGTTTTCAGAACCTTCAGTTCCCCTGCTTCAATTACAATAAACACCTTGCTCTTACTGATAATCCCACCTGAGGCCTTTGGGTATTATAAGTAAGGGATCTTCTAGGCTGGAAGACCATGACTACCAGTGCAGAGGAAACCATGGCAACACATTGATTTTTTTAAAAGTTCTCACTTACTTTTCCAGTTTGTCATTCTTGAGACAAGCTCTTCATTTTGTCTGTTGAGCTTGTTCATTTTCACTTGAAGCATCGCCTTCCTTTTGTAAACTTGCTCAATTCCCCAACAGTGACCGCTCTGGTCTCTAATCCTGAAGTGCTGTGCTACCAATGTAACCATTGAGTGTGACTGTAGTTGGGCCAGAGCATCAGGCTCCTAGTGTACTTGGACCTGGGGGAGCTGCCAGCCCTGTTTAATTCAGCTTTGTGTATACAGCATCTGAAATATAGTCAATACTTATTTGACTGCCTGTTGAAAAAAATGGTTTTATAAAATGAAGAGAAATCATTTTATAAAGTGTATAGCTACTTTTGTCATGCAAATAACTATACTTGATCCATTCAGTTTATAAGTCTTGACATTTGTCTGTATAGGTTTTCCTTGATAAGGGTGCAATACTATGTCATGTAAGCTTTAGGAATAACAACATGAAAATTATCTCAGACATTGCCATACCTGACACAGTGATTTATCCACCAGAATGTAAAAATAAATAAATAAAAATAAGGAAAGTGGCAGAAAGGAAAAGTGAAACCCAAGGCTTCTTTCTGCCCTGGGGTTAATTTTCAAGCACTGTCTTTGTCACAGACATTTTCTGGTTTAGGTTTCCTCTTGAATAGCTAGAGGAGGTGCTAATGCCTAGAGCCACATCCAGAAGGCTGAAGGCACAGCCTTTCCAAGAAAAAAGCTGCTGCTCAGCCATTCTAGCATGCCAGGTGCCAATGTTCAGTCCTCTCCAGTTAGCCATTCATGTTTAGGGATCCCTGCTGAACACACTTTAGTATTTTATCCCTGGTTCTAGGAGACCTCCTCAATTCCCCATCAAAACTGGAGTTATTTTTGGGGAGGGGTTTCTTAAGCATTTCATATGTTTTTTCAAGACACCTAATTATAATTAAATCTTCCCTGGGAAAAGTAGACAAATTCCATTTCAAAATATTCTTCCACACACAAAGGCAACCATAATAGGCTTTACCTCATGCTGACAAATTTAATATTATGTCTATAGGAGGTCTTCGCCATGCCTTCAGTTTTTCTCACCATTCCACTTGGTGATATATATTATTCAGTGTTGATAAATACCATCTCTGTGTGTGTATCTGAGTATCACCTATATATGCATGTATATATATGTATAGGTGTATATGTCTATAGATACATATATTTATATATACATATAGAGGTGGTATTTATTTAGGTTGATTTCTTTCCTCCTTTTCTATATCTTCCCCTCTCCCTTCCTTCCCCTCCTTCCTCTTTCTTTCTTTCTTTCTTTCTTTCTTTCTTTCTTTCTTTTTCTTTCTTGAAAATATCATAGCATTTTTTAAAATTAATTAGGAACCTCCAAATTTCTACAAATAAAATAAAATCCTGTGATGCTGTATCTCAAAACAAAACAAAAAAATGTGGTAGGTTCGGACACCTAGGTGTTAGTCTAGTCTCAGTTCTGTCCTTACAAGTTTTACTTTGAGTTAACTACTTTGCATTGTTGTTCTATTTCCTGATGTGTAAAGTAGGAATAATAATTCTCTTCTGCTATCATAGAATTGGTGTAAAGATTATATAAGTAGGATGAAAACAGTTTAGAAACAAGCTTACTGTCTTTGGAGTGTTGGCATTTCAACATATTGTGCAGGATGCACAGACATAATGTTGTGCTGCTAAACCAGCTTTCTGGGAATACTTCATAGTGCTTGCCAATTTCTGTGGTGTAAATACTCCCACCATAATTGATTTCAAACCATAATTGGACTCACAAAATTACTATTTAATAACTGGTTCTTGATTCAGATGGGCTTAGGTACCCTAATACATATACCTCAGATCCTGAGGTCATTTATTAGACTAGGTAATTGTAAAATAGCATAATAAAATATCAAACCAACCATTTGCAATGTGACAAAATAAAGACCACTGTGAACCCTCACTGAAGTCTTTCCGTTGTTATACCTCAGCAGTCTTCCATTTATGGATAACATGAGCACCAGGAAAACATGGCAGTGAGTCAAGTTTTTTAAGAAACTGCCTTTCTGTTTTACAGAAGCTAACAAAATAAGATTTATTGAGGCCACCCAGATAGAACAGGAGGAAGCTAATTTGTTTCTATTAATGGCTCAGATTGTCATCTCATAATCTGATTTTAATTAAGACCATTTTTCTCGATAGTAATTGCAGATTCCTCTGTGCTGGATATGTAGCAAGATAAAGAACTTTCTCCAGAAGAGTTGAAATATGGGGGAGAGCACAATCCCATTACATAAAGTGATCAGTTCTTGTTGCTTTATGGCTCACACAGTACTTCTGTTTCTAGCCTAGCCCTAAACAAAATTCTCATCTCCACTTTGATTTTCATAATATTATGAATATCCTACAAGTAGAACTTTATATTTTTCCTTAGCTATAATAAGAATAAGCAATAAATGATATCTAATGTTAAGTGCCAATTAAGTCAAAAAAGAGCACTGATCATGGTAAGAATTTGGGAAGAGAATTTTGGTTTCTAAATGAATGGTGATTCATTTAGAAAGACAAAGAGACACAGAGGGGTGCAGATTGGAACTGATGTCCACAGCAGAACAAAGCTACCAGAGTTTAAGTTTCCACTCGGTTCTCCCAAAGAAAGAGCTGTGAATAACAGCATAAACAGATTACATTTAGTTCCCTTTCATGTTATTAGCTTCTACAGGGGAAGAATTCTATTTTGTGGAAGTGTTTATTGTCATGGTATGCTATGCCCTATTTGGAGCTTTTCTGTATAAAAATGGAAAGAATTTGGAAAGGATGAGGCACCTGGAGGCTTGTGGGAGTATCTCAATTGTCTTCTTCATTATGGAAAACTTCCTCAAACTTCTTTCTCAGTGCACACCAAGAAAAAGGTTTTGATGTATGTGCATGTCCTGGCTCTATTTGTAACATGCTACATGCATTCTTTTGCATGTAGTCAAAGTTAAAAAAGATTGATCTGGCCTGAACTGCACAAGCAAGGGACAACTGAGTTAGATTCTACTGGCATTTTAAAAATTTTCCTCTTTCAGATAATTATTTCTATATATAGGTTTTATTCAATCAGTTATTTCTAAAAGTTCAAAAACAATAAATATATTTACATAACTGCAACTACTCACATTACATTTGTTGCCAAACAAAATAGAATACAAGGACTACATTTCATTTGCCATAGATGCAATGCCTTGACTTATGCATCATTGGAAGGAGATATTTCACATTATCTAAGTGAATTTTTATGTATCATCTTTCAAAATCAGGCCACAGTTAGGTTTTCTTAACTAGTTAAGAAGTTTTGGAACATGCCTTTTTAATACAGTATTCTAGCTTTCTAAGTTCTAATCACTCCCTCCCTCTCTTGTTGAGAGTAGAAGCATGATTTAATTATCTTTTACTAATATAATTCCGTAGTCATCGTATATTTGGTGGAATCCACCCTATTACTTTTTCTTCTTAGAGTGCAATGGCTTCTTATTTTAATTTAAACCAGTTTCTTACTAGAAGCATTATATAGCTCTAATGCTGGGAAACATTTTCACTGAGCTCCTAAGAAAGGTTTTTTGTTTGTTTTTTCCTTATATGGTTTGACTTCCTTTCTCTTTACCCTTGCTCTTCTCCTTAGAAAATATGTGTGGGAGGTATTTTTCTGAGTTCTTTAATATCCAAAAATGCTTTTGTTTATTTTAACCTTTATTGAAAAAGTGGGTAGGTATAGTAGTCTAGGTTTAAAATCTTTCCCTCAGGATTTAAATATCATTGCTCCATTTTCTTGACATTTACTATTGATGAGACATTCAAATTCTGTCTGAGAACTCATTTTCTAGGTTTTACATCATGGAAATTTTAGAGCCTTTTCCTTTCCTATAGCATTTTGAAATTTCATGGTAATATGTCTAGAGGGTTTTTTATTTTTCATTACTTCTCCTTGGATCTCTGCAGACTCTTAAAATATGAATAACTCATGCTTCTTTTTAGCCCAGGGAAAACATTTTCTCTTATTTATTATAAAATTTTCCCTTTCCATTTCTTTCCTCTCCATCTGGAATACTTGATGTTGCAATTTCTAGGCTATGTTCTTTTTTGTTTCAATCTTTCAGTTCCATATTCCAGGATATTTTCTTGATTTTTAATCTTTCAAATTTTCTATTGTATTTAAAAATAATATTTTAAAATTATGGTTATTTTCTAAGAGTTCTATTTTTTTAACTCTTCATTTTGAAACAGAGTCTCACTGAGTTGCAAAAGGTCTCACTAAGTAGCTAAGGCTGGCTGTGTATCTGCGATACTCCTGTCTCAGTCTCCCAAATGCTGGGATTACAAGCATGCGCCACCACGCCTGGCCCATTGTCTCTTTTTTTACTTACAAATTTTTAAAAGTTCTCTTTTTAAATTAGTGGTGATCTGGGAATGGTTGCACATGCCTGTAATCCCCTTACTGAGACAGGAGGATCACAGGTATGAGGCCAGCCTCAACAATTTAGTATAACTTTCAGCAATTTAGAGAGACCTTGCTTCAAAATAAAAGTAAAAAGGGCTGGGAGTGTAGCTTGAAGGTAGAATGCCCCTATATTCAATGCCCAGTACAACAACAACAACAATAATAATAATAATAATAATAATAATAATAATAACAACAATGTGTTGTATGAAAAAGAGGTAAATTTGTGTATTGAATCCTCGGTTTAATACAAAAGTCCATTGATTTCAATCTTGTCATATCTGCAATTTAATTTATATAGATAGAAAATTACTTTATTGGACTTCCGGGAAGATGGCGACCGAGAAAAGCGGGGCTTAAGAGCCCTGCTAACAACCAATCTCCATTACCACAAAATCAGCGCCTTTCATAGCCAGAAAACACCATCACCAGAGAAACAAAAAAATCACCAGGCTCCAGAGAGAGAGCGGACTGAAAACAGAGCTCAGAGACACAGAGGAGATACACTGGCCTCACGCCCAAGTACGTGGCAGCAGTGCCATACTGCTGGCGGCACTGGCGAATTCACCGGACGGCTACAGCAAGCCAAGGTGAGCCGCTGCGGAACAGCCAGGCGGGATTTCTCGCAACAGGTAAAATCTAAAGCTACCAGTGGCTGAGCTCAGCACAAGCTGCAGGGATTCAGAGTGGAAATCAAAACCAAGAAGAAATACACCTGCCTCACGGCCAAGGGTGTAGCAGCGGCGCCATATTGCCACCGGCAGCAGCAGCAGAGAATTCACCGAATCCAGTACAGCTACATCTGCGTACTCAAGAACAGTGAGTCAAATTGTGGGCCACAGAGGAGAAATCCCAGTACTGTACTCCCTGGGACTTGACCCAGTGGGGGAGTGGCGGTGGCAGAGATATCACACAATAGGAGAACGTGCAACCTGGCACCCCCCCACAGTCCAAAGCAGCCTCTATGGACTCTCTGGGTCGGAGACTCTGTGATACAACCCAGTAAAGGAGTAGTGGGGTCTGAGATACTACTGACTCGAGATCCAGAACACCTTAAGTGAAGTCATAGTGACCCAAGGGAAGAACCCAGAGAAGGCACAAACTTCCGAAATCATGGGAAAGAGGAATAATACTGGAGCAATGAATGCCCACAACCCCACAACATCAGAACCTGACAAAACAGAAAATCAGAGATTTCTAGAAGATCAAATCAGGAAAATAACTGTAGAAATAATAGAGGTGCTTCGAAAAGAACTCAGAGAGAGCCAAAAAGAGATAAAGGATGCAATTAATGAAGTAAAGGCCTCAATTCAAAGCACAAACAACCGATTAGACCACATGGAGAACAGAATCTCGCTCTTAGAAGATGATCATTCCAAAAATGAACGCATAGTTTCTAATCTAGGAAAAAATATCCGACAGCAGGAATCTGATATTGAAGAAATATGGGCCCATTTTAAGAGAGCTAACCTAAGAATAATTGGAATAGAGGAGGGAAAAGAAAGTGAAACCAAAGGGATCAACAATCTCTTCAAGGAAGTAATAGCAGAAAATTTTCCAAACATAGAGCAAGAGGTTGATACAAAGGTCCAGGAAACTTATAGAACTCCCTTTAGACAGGATCGTTGAAAAGGATCCCCACGCCACATAATTGTCAAAATGACCAATGTGGAAGCCAAGCAGAGAATCTTAAAGGCAACAAAAGCAAAGGGCCAAGTGATATTCAGAGGCAAACCAATTAGAATCACTCCAGACTTCCCAAACCAAGTCATGAGAGCCAGAAGGGCTTGGAGTAACATATTCCCAATTCTGAAAGAAAACAACTTCCAGCCAAAAATTTCCTACCCAGCAAAACTTTCTATCAAATTAGATGGAGAAATAAGAAGCTTCCATGACAAACAGAAACTGAAGGAATTTATGTCTTCAAAACCAGCACTAGAGAAAATACTCAAAGAGATTAACTACAAAGAAGAAATAGGTAACACACTCCAGAACTAGAGAAACAAGATTTTCCATCCAACAGACAACTAAGATTGGTTATCTGTGGAGATTCATTATTTATGTTAGTCTTTTACCTATCTCTAAAGGGTATTGTTTGCCTTTATTGTTGTTAATTTTTAGGATTTCTAGTTGGAATATTAATATACCTTCAGATATAGCAATTGGAAATATTTTATCCCATTCTATTAGTAACTGTTAACTCTGTTTACATTGTCTTTGGATATACAATATTTTTTTTTATTTTTTAGGAAGTCTGTATACTCCTCTGTTGACTGTGCCATTCAAATCATAACCAAGAAATCGCTGCCAATTTCAATGTTGTGAGGTTTAATGACCCAGATTTTCTCCTAAAAGTTTATAGTCTTAAGATTTATATTTAGGTCTTTTATCTATTTTGAGTTAATATTTGTATATGGGATTAGGTAAGGGTCCAACTTTATTCTTTTCCATGTAATTATTATGTTTCAACAATATTTAGTTAAAAGATTATTATTTCTACCACCAAATGTTCGTGGAAACCTTGTCAAAAATAACTTGACAATATAGAGAAGAATTTAGCTCTAGGCTTTTATTTAACTCCAATGGTTTATATATCTGCCTTTAGAATAGTACTACACTGTTTCAATTATTGTAGCTTTATATGGTTTGAAATCAGAAAATATATATCTTCTAGCTTTGTTCTTTTTCAAGGTCGTTTTGGGTACCTAGAGTCCATATTCCATATTAGGATAGATTTTTTTCTGAAAAATAAATATATAAATATATGATAGTTTCACCTAAAAAATAGAAAAAAATTCTCTGGTAAGAAAGAAAGCAAAAAGAAATATTGAAATGTTATCTTTAAGTCATCAAAAGCTTGGTATCAGACAAATGAAACTGTTATGTGAGATTATCATTTTTAATTTTGGATAAATTGCTATAATACTAGATGTCAACCACTAAGCCAACATGGTAGGGAGGGATGGGGAGAGAATGGGGTGAGGATCTGGTGGAGGCTGACTGGGCGATGTGTGCATGTATGTCTACAAAAGTTTGTATTCCACTATGATGTATGAATACAGTGCACCAATAAAAAATAAAATTAAAAAAAAGAAAATTACTTTATTTAAAATTATTCAATCTGAAGTCTTCATCTTTTACATGGAGTTTTATTAAATACTAGTATGATTATCAGTATACTTGAATTTTTTTCAAATTTTACTTTGTTCTTTCTCTTTATTGTGGTTCTTTTTCTCATTTCTTGACCTTCATTAAACTGTTGGAGTTTCCCTCATTTCTTTAAATTCTCTCCACCTTTTATTTCTAGTCTTAGTGGTTACCATTTAATAATTCATCAGCACAGTTACTTAAAATAATTTAATTATTTCTATTTTTCTCCTTAGCAATATAAGAATCTTTAACCATTTAGCTGACATATTTTCTCTCATTACTGATGCTGTGTAACTTGTTTATAACAATCACTTATTATTATTAATGTTATTTTTAAAGTATATTTAGAATTACCCATAAATTGAACATGCTTAACCATTGTTTCTTAACCTATTTTCTCTTTTTGTTTTAAATTTCCTATTTCATCTTTTCATTCTTTGATTTTTACTTTAATTTTTATTATATTCTAAACAATTAAACAGAGGGGCCTCACTTGAACTTCACATCTCAATTGTGTGTGTGTGTGTGTGTGTGTGTGTGTGTGTGTGTGTGTGTGTTGCTAGGAATTGAACCCAGGGACATTGTTGTTGTTGTTGTTGTACTGGGGTTCCTGGAAGCCCTTCTACCTCCGGGATATACTCTCAGACCTATTTTTATATATTTTTTAATTTGGAAACAGGGTCCCTTAAGCCAGCGCAGGTGGCTTCGAACATGTGTGATCCTCCTGTTTCTGCCTCCCAAGCGCGGGGATTACAAGCGTGCGCCACCACGCCCAGCCTCAATGTTTTTCAACTCAAACTTTTTCAAACATATAATAATCTCAAGTGGCAGAATAAAACTGCTAGTGTGATACTGTTAATAATATAAAAACTCGAAAATTTCATAATATGACTTCCCTTATATTATTTCCATGGAGACGTAAAATCTAAGTTAAAGAAATTTATGATCCCATTTCTCTTATAAATTAAAAACAAAAGCCTAAATTTCACATACAAATAAAAGAGTATGTTTATTTTCTTTCTCAAATCCTTAGTTTACATAACATTAGCTAATAGTTAAAATCCAGGGACATTCTACCTCAACTATTTTCGTTTTCTTTATTTGAAAAGGGTCTAGCTAGGTTGCTGAGTTTCATTGTATTGCTGAGGCTGTCCTTAAAACTGTGATCCTAAGCCAGGCATGGGGCACAGGCTTGGAATCCCCGCGCTTGGGAGGCAGAGACAGGAGGATCCCCTTACGGAGACAGGAGGATCGCGCAGGTTTGAACCAGTCTCGCTGGCTTAAAAGACCCTATTTCAATATATATATATATATATATATATATATATATATATATATATATATATATAGAGAGAGAGAGAGAGAGAGAGAGAGATATCTGGGAGTAGCCTGGAGGTAGAAGGGTTTCCAGGAACCCCAGTACCACCAACAAAACAAAACAAAACTGTGATCCTCCTGTCTTAGCCTCCCAAGTACTGGAATTATAGGCATTTGCCAGCATGCCTGGCTTCAGTTGTCTTTTTAATCATTTTAGAAAATCATATTTTTCTTTCAGAAACATTATAGAGACATTTAATTTCACATTTTATTTACACACTATGTTACTGTGTTAGTTTTTTCCCTTCTGTCATAAAAATAAATGGATAACTTCATGCTTTGCTAGTTGATAAAAAGATGAGTACAAATTTTAGCAAGAAAGTTGGAGGGAGGAAGAAAGAAACAGGAGAATGAAGAGGAGAGAAAATAAAAGAAGAGGAAAGGAAAGAAAGAAGGGAGGATAAGAAAGGGGGACTATATAATTTTAGGATATATTAAGTTTACGTCTTTTTCTGATACTGTAGTCAAGAGGACTTGAACGTTTAGCTTCTCAAGGTAAAGAAAAGAAAACATGAGATTTTCTTTGAAGAAAAGATGTTTTAAAGAACAGAAAGAAAAAGATCCATCTCTCCTCAGAGACCAACTGCTCTGGAAATCCACCAAATATCAATTTAAGTCTCTCATCCTCTTATATTTAATTCCAGCTGTTCTTCAATAGTGGAAAAATAGGTACACGATAACTTTTTAACAGCTTCTCAGCCCTGACACAGAAAATGTTCTTTATGAAGGCATTCAGCTGAACTCTAATTTAGTAGTTCAAATTTACTTATTTCTTTTTTTAATTTATTTTTTATTGGTGCAATGTATTCATACATCATAATGGTATAAAGAAAATACTTTTGTAGACGTACATGCACACATCACCCAGTTATCCCCTACCCGATCCCCACCCCATTCCTTCCCCATCCCTCCTTCCCATGCTTGGCTTAGTGGTTGACATCTAGTTTTGTAGCAATTTATCCAATATTAATGATGATAATCTCACAAAACAGTTTCATTTGTCTGATACCAAGCTTTTGATGACTTAAAGACAATATTTCAGTATTTCTTTTTGCTTTCTTTCTTACCAGAGAATATTTTTTTTCTTTTTTTAGGTAAAACTATCATACATTTATTTATTTTTCAGAAAAAATCTATCCTGATATGGAATATGGACTCTAGATACCCAAAACAATCTCGAAGAAGAACAAAGCTAGAAGATGTATATTTTCTGATTTCAAACCATATAAAGCTACAATAATTGAAACAGTGTAGTACTATTCTAAAGGCAGATATATAAACCATTGGAGTTAAATAAAAGGCCAGAGCTAAATTCTTCCATATATTGTCAAGTTATTTTTGACAAGGTTTCCACAAACATTTGGTGGAGGAAATATTAATCTTTTAACTAAATATTGTTGAAACATAATAATTACATGAAAAGGAATAAAATTGGACCCTTCCCTAACACATATAAAAACATTAACTCAAAATAGATAAAGGACCTAAATATAAATCTTAATACTATAAACTTTTAGAAGAAAATCTAGGTCATAAAACCTCACAACATTGAAATTGGCAGTGATTTCTTGGATATGATTTCAATGGCACAGGCAACAAAAGGGTAAATAAACTCCCTAAAAAATAAAAAAAATATTGTATATCCAAAGACAATGTAAACAGAGTTAAAGTTACTGATAGAATTGGATAAAATATTTCCAAATGCTATATCTGAAGGTATATTAATATCCCAACTAGAAATCCTAAAATTAGCAACAATAAAGGCAAACAATACAATTTAGAGATAGGTAAAAGACTAACATAAATAATGAATCTCCACAGATAACCAATCTTAGTTGTCTGTTGGATGGAAAATCTTGTTTCTCTGGTTCTGGTGTGTGTTACCTATTTCTTCTATGTAGTTAATCTCTTTGAGTATTTTCTCTAGCGCTGGTTTTGAAGACATAAATTCCTTCAGTTTCTGTTTGTCATGGAAGCTTCTTATTTCTCCATCTAATTTGATAGAAAGTTTTGCTGGGTAGGACATTTTTGGCTGGAAGTTGTTTTCTTTCAGAGTTTGGAATATGTTACTCCAAGCCTTTCTGGCTCTCATGACTTGGTTTGGGAAGTCTCTTTTCCCAGAAGTTCCAAATTTACTTATTTCAAAAAGCATTTATAGTAAAAAAAAAAAAAAAAAAAAAACCAAATAACCCAATCAAAAAATGGGCAACTGAATTGAATAAACTTTTCACAAAAGAAGAGATAAATACATACATGAAAATATGTTAAACATAATTAGCAATCAGGAAGATGCAAATCAAAACTACACTGAGATTCACCTAACCCCAGTCAGATGGCAATTATAAAGATGCTAAATAACAGTAAATGTTGGCAAGGCTGTGGGGAAATAGGAACTCTTGTATGCTATAAATGTTGGTGAGATTGCAAACTAGTTCAGCCACTATGGAGATCAGTGTGGAGATTTCTTAGAAAATTGGGAAGGGATCCACCTTATGATCCAGCCATACCACTACTGGTTTTGCAAAGGGGTTGAAACTAGAGAACTACAGTAATATATGCATATCCATGTTTATAGCAGCACAATTCACAATAGCCAAACTATGGAACCAATCTAGGTGGCCATCAACAGATGAATAGATTACAAAACTATGGAAAATATACACAATGCAATTCTACTCAGTAATAGGGAAGAACAAAATTATTTCATTTGCAAGAAAATGAAAGGACCAGGAAAACATTAAGTGAGATTAGCCAATCACAGTGAGTGAATGGTTAAATATCTTATTTAATATGTGCAGGATAGGGAGTAATTGGAATGCAAAAGAGACTCCAGATAAGAGAGGAGAAGCCTCAGTGGAGCCAGGGAGGAGATATAAAGGAAGGGGAGGAGGAAGACTGAGGTCCATTAATGGAAATACTATCATAGACTATATGCATACATGTGAATATATGCCAACATCAATCCGGGTACTCTGTATGGGAAGGGAGGGAAATAGAGAGGTGGGGGGGCACCAAGTGCTGTGTGCATGTATGTCATTGTCAACCTGATTTACATTATGATGTGAGACTATAATGCACCAATAAACACACACACACACACACACACACACACACACACACACACACACACACTCCCTGGCTGGTGACACAGTTGCTTCTCAAAGAGAAATGTCTTGATCAAGAGAACAAGTCTGTAGAATTTAAAGACGGGAGATTTGTACCCTAAGATTCCTTCAAAAATAGACTCAAAAAATAGAAATTTGAAAAGGATTGGTCTAAAAGTTTGGTCAGAAAGAATAAATATAAGTGAGTATGGCAGATGGATGTCTGCATCAGTGATTTTTTTTAGAGGCATGCTGTTTTATCTTAAGTGATTCAAGTTAAAAAGAAATTTGTAAATATTTCAACCCCAAAGGTTCTGTATATTTTACCTTTGCATCCTTCAAAAGGAGTGATGAGGAATACTAGTTTGGGGACAAGTTTTTCTGAGCACCACTTCCCTTCTTCCCTCTCTCCCTCCTTTACTCCCTCTTTCCTTCCTTCCCTCCTTTTCTTTCTCTCCTTCCTTCCTTCCTTCCCTCCCTTTCTTTCTTTCTTTCTTTCTTTCTTTCTTTCTTTCTTTCTTTCTTTCTTTCTTTCTCTCTTTCTCTCTTTCTCTCTTTCTCTCTTTCCCTTTCTTTCTTTTGGATTATTTTTTCTGGTACTGGAGATTAGGCCCAGGGGCATTCTACCTTCAAGCTACATTTCAACCCTTTTTACTTTTTGTTTATGAAACAGGGTCTCTCTAGGCTGCTGAGAGTCTTGCTATGTTGCTGAGTATGGTTTCAAACCTGTGACCCTCCTGTTGCACCTTCCCAAGTACTGAGGTTGAAAGCATGCATCACCATGCCCTGCCAGCTTCCTTAATTCTTCTTTTTTTTTTTACTTTTTTTTTGTGGTACTGGGGTTTTTGGAAGCCCTTCTACCTCCGGGCTACACTCCCAGACCTATTTTATATTATTTTTATTTGGAAACAGGGTCTCTTAAGCCAACGTGGCTGGCTTCGAACCTGCAGGATCTTCCTGTCTCTGTCTCCCAAGCACAGGGATTACAAGTGTGTGCCACCACGCTTGGCCAGCTTCCTTAATTCTTAACAAAACAAAGTATCATTTGGTTTATGAACATGAAACTTTAGATCAGAAATAGTTTGAGTTTGTATCTACCATTTGCTAGTAATTTAAATATAAGTAACATATTAAACTGAACCCTTGGTTTTATTTTTGTTTTTAAGTTGTAAAATAAGAGTTATAAAAACACCTACTTTCCAGAGTTGTGAGGTTAAAATAACATAATTTCTTTAAAGCACTTAACTCTCATGCATGGAAAAAGTAAGTTCCCATAAATGTTATCTTCATAGTATCAATATTAATAATTATAAAATTAATCATTATATCAACTATATACTTATATATTTATTATGTTTACATAATTATCTTAATATTCTTATTATTTTAGTTGTTTTTTGTATACTATAATATTTAAGATTGGTTACAATAATAAGAAATAATAATAAGCAACATAAGTACAAACCAATGGTGAGGCTATTTTCTCTTATTCATTTACAAAATATTGAAGTCAATCTGTCTTAACTATGTACCCATGAGGCTGTATTTACTCACTCATGCACATAGAGAGGAAACAAAGTATGGGAGACTTTACCAGGGCTCACCAAAACTTGATTCATTTTTTTTTCTTGGATATACTGGAGACTATTTTCTAGCTACCTTGCAGTTAGTTGGGAGTATGTGACTTGCTCTACATAATGATTAGTGAGAAGTATCACTTATGGTAAAGGCAGCAACCTCCACCCTCTCTCCCTATTCCCCTGGTCCCTGGGGTTCTCTGGGTCTCTCTTTGTCATATTGAAATGATAGAACCAAAGGATCTAAGTGGTTTGGATGATGGAATCACCACAGGAAGAAAGATGATCTGTAGAGTTGGTCAAACCTATGGTGGACTTTGTATGCATGAAAAACTTTTACTGAGAAAGGCCCTGATATGATAGGTCTGCTTGTTACAGCAGCATACACCCAGGTGATATGCACTAATACACTGTTAGAAGCTTGAGGTTTCTCTTCATTTGCAGACCTGAAATCTAGACAATGGAGCAGTTATAGAAGACAGGGCTTGAGCTGGGCATGGTGGCACATACTTGTAATTCCAGTACTTGGGAGGCTGAGACAGGAGGATCACAGGTTCAAGGCCAGCCCCAGCTACTTAGTGAGCCCTTCCACAACTTAATGAGACCATTTCAAAATAAAGAATTAAAAATAAGGGCTGGGGGTATAGCTTGGAGATAGAATGCCCCTGGGTTTAATTCTTAGTTCAAAAACGAAGAAGAAGAAGAAGAAGAAGAAGAAGAAGAAGAAGAAGAAGAAGAAGAAGGAGGAGGAGGAGGAGGAGGAGGAGGAGGAGGAGGAGGAGGAGGAGGAGGAGGAGGAGGAGGAGGAGAGGACTGGGTTCACCCTATTAGTGGCATGGCTAGGACTAGAATCATATTTACAGGTTGATCTCTACTACATTGCTTTGGCTGGTGATATTTCATAGTCTACTCCTGATCTGTGGGATTCCCTGTGAAAGATAGAGATAAGGCAAATAAAGTGCTTAACACTTAGTGGTAGACCTATCCCATGGGTTAATTTTAAAAATTATAACTAATGTTTTGGTTCTCTATTTTGAATAGCTATTGCTTTACACTTCTGCCTGTGCCAAGTGTGTTGATTAATGCTCTTTAATTGTGAACCAATATTAAACTAGAAATTGATAATGTGTCTCAATTTGGGAGCAATTACATTTTTATAGCTTACATTGCTGGCACAGAATCTATACTCATTCCACTTCCATCCATTTAATACAATGGCATTGCCTACTCATTTTTCAAACAATGACATGAAATTCACTTACTTTTTTGCATTTAGAAGCTGAGAATTTATAAAAGTAGAATCCAGACTCATAGGATTATTTTTTTCATCATATCTGCTCAGTCTTGAGTTCTCTATTCCTGCATCTCTTTTAATCTTCCTCCTTTCCTGTGCTTGCCTCCTTTCCTTGTGTTTCCCTTATCTTTTGAAAGAAGTATTATCACATCATTGTAAATTCCTCATGGCAGACTTAAGATAGCTTCTGGCTTTGGCATAATTCAAGGATATCAGAATGCACTCAAGCCATTACTAGGAATACACAGTACCTTCAATTTCAAAGGGCCTTAGCACTTATCCAGGGTTCAAAGTTCAAAATTCTCATCCAAAAGCTGCCTCAAAATTGGCTAAGGCACATTTTAACAATGTTGATTCTTAGCTCTACCCTTAACCTGCTGAATCAGAAAATAACTATGATAATAGTGTGGTATGGTAATTTTTTTATTTTTTATTTTTAGAAAATTTTATTGGTGCATTATATTCATACATCATATTGGGGTAAAAAAATTGTGTGGACAGACATGTACACATCACCCATTTAGCCCCTATCCAATTCCTACCCCATTCCCTCCCCATACCTCCTTCCCATGATTGGCTTAGTGGTTGACTTTGATATGTTTAAGTACATTGTGTGTTTTAGAGAATTTCCTTCTTCCCCACTCCCCTGTCATCCTCTCATTTAGGTTGTCTTATTTGTTCCTCTATGGGATTTCCTTTTTCATCTAGAGTTCCTCCTATGACCCATTTCTCCTTAGCTTTCACATATTAGGGAAAGCATCTGATTTCTTATTTTTTGTGACTGACTAATCTCACTTAGCATAATGCCCTCCAGTTCCATCCATTTCCTGAAAATGATGTAATTGAGTTTTTTGTGTGGCACTGGGGTTTCTGGAAGCCCTTCTACCTCTGGGCTAAACTCCCAGACCTATTTTGCATTTTTTTATTTGGAAACAAGGTCTCTTAAGCCAGCGAGGCTGGCTTTGAACCAACACAATCCTCCTGTCTCTGTCTCCCAAGCATGGGGATTACAAGTGTGAGCCACCACGCCTGGCCCTTGAGTTTTTTTTTTTTTTTTTTTTTTTTTTTTTTAATGGCTGGGTTGGGCTGCAAAATCTCAGGCCCAGGGAGATTATCAAAGCTGAGCAATCTCTGGGTGCAGTGCTGGGATTTCTCTTTTAGGGGCCTCAATTTCACTTACGGTTGTTGTGTGTGCTGATCTGGAGCTTTCGTGGGCGTGATGAACTCGCTGCTGCCACTGGCAATATGGCACCACTGCCATGCCCTCGGCTGTGAGGCTGGTGTATTTCTTTTCTGTTTTTGAGCTCTGTGTTGAGTCCCTGGAGGGCATGATGAGCTTGGCCACTGGGAGTTTTAGATGTTCTTTGTGCTAAAAGAACTGCTGAATTACACCCAAATGATCCACAGCTGCTGACTTCAGCTCCTTGTTTACCTTTCATCTCTGGATCCTGGTGCTGTGAGGCAAGATGGCACCGGTGTGGCTCCGCTGCTGCAGTGTGGGCTGGTTTCTTTTCTGGTTTCTGGTTGTTATTCTAGTCTTCTTTTTCTCTGTCCCTTGTATATACAGTTTTTATTTCTCTGCTGATAGTGTTTTCTGGTATGAAAAGTGCTGATTTTGTGACAATGGAGATCGAGTGTTAGCAGGACTCGTAAACACTGCTTTTCTTGGTCGCCATCTTCCTGGAAGTTAGGTATGGTAATTTTTAATTTTTTAAAACATTTTTAGTTTTCTCATCCCCCCCCTCCTCTTCAGCTTATTTTTCCTATTAGATCATTTCAGTATACAGTCTCTTTAGGGAACCATTAATTTTCTGTTTCTACTTGATTCTGAAATCATCTCTACGTACTCTGGCCAAAATAGGTAAGTTACCTGTTTTCAGGTATCCTATTATAGAAACACAGATGAATTAAGCATGTTTATTAGCACCTAATTAAGATCTACACTAATAAAATGATACTTTTCACAAAATAACCCCCAAACATGAAAATTTTCTGAGAAAAATTAACAAGAATGGCATGGGCTTTAGATAATTTAGACAAATATGACTGAGAGATATTTAGGGAAACAAGACATACCATAATCTTTGAATGAGGAATTCTAATCACAAACCAAATAAAATGTAACCTCTTAACTCCTTCTGGTAAGAAAAACAAAGAAAATCTTTAAAAATCTGAAAGAGTAAGAAAAAATTTCCTGAAAAGTATCAAACATAGTATAAAGCTACATGTGACATGCACTAAACACAGCCTCCCTCAATGCTGAGTTCCATTCCTTATGTTATATCTTCTAGTTGTAGAAGCTGTAAAATCAGAAGCAAAACCTCCAGACCTTGTTTATTTCCTAGACGCTCTCGTAGCTAAAGATGACCCTATAATACAGATATTGCCTCTTCTTTCTTACTTTCTTCTTGAAAAGAAATGTTTGGAGGATGAAGATGCAGGAGTCATTGCTGAGTTTGTCAAAACAAGAGGGAAGATAAATTTTGAGTTCATGATCGTGTCTTCAGCCGTGGGCTTCCAATCCCTTAACTATGACTGAGTGAAGTAAATAAATAGTGCTTTCCTTTTAGTAAGAATTTTATTACAGTTGTATGCAATTCAAGCAGATATGTTACAAAATTTAAAATTAAAATTATATACTACTATATAAGACATATAAACCCATTTGGCAGAAGGGAAATCCAGACACATACTTTGTAACATAATATGTTATAATAAGTAAGGTATGATAAATTACTCAGAGGGAGATAAATTATATGAATTATTTCCTCTGGGTAAAAAGAGCTATATACAACATAGATTACATAACAGGATCAAAAAGACACAAAATATAATACTATAAAGAGAAGTACATCTGAAAAGAAATATATATTCTTTTTGTGGTACTGGGGTTCCTGGAAACCCTTCTACCTCTGGGCTACACTCCCAGACCTATTTTGTATTTTTATTTGGAAACAGGGTCTCTTAAGCCAACGCGGCTAGCTTTGAACCTGCGTGATCCGCCTGTCTCCGCCTCCCAAGTGTGGGGATTACAAGCGTGAGCCAGCATGCCCGGCTGGAAAGAAATATGTTTAAAAAACATTTAAAAAATTTTAACTGAATGCAAAATAAAAAAGAAATTTCTGAGTATAAAATCATTAGAAAGATTCTAATAAAATTTTTTGTTTATTTGGTGCTACATAAATACGTGTACACACAAATGTAAGTTTAAAAGTATAAAAACAGATACCAGGAAACATTTACCTCAAATGTGATAAACAAAGGCACATTAGAAAACAAAAACAAGCCAGGTGTGGTGGTGCACGCTTGTAATCCCTGATCTTGGGAGGCTGAGACAGGAGGACCACACAGGTTCAAAGCCAGCCTTAGCCACTTAGTGAGTATCTCAGCAACTTAGTGAGATACTGTTTCCAAATAAAGTATAAAATAGGTCTGGGAGTATAGTCCAGAGGTAGAAAAGCCCCTGGATTCTACCCCCAATACCACAAAAACAAAAACAAAAACAGTAAGAAAAAATGAACAGTAAACATTTTCAGGAAGATTCATCGGAGGTTAAATGCAAACGACGGGTAAGTATAAAGCATGTTCAATGATAATCGAATACATTCAAAGGAAAATAAAATAATGAGACACTTTGGGTTTAACTTATCAAACAATATGGTCTATACCAAGAGAAAATAATCAGAAACAGAAATCAAAATTCATGATATGTTCTTTTGATTGCCACATCAGATGGGTTAATAACATTTGAGTAGTTACAAGTGTTTTACATAAATTTGAATCGCAAATGATTGGTCTTAATGCCTTAAAAATTTTATAGATGAAAACTTCAAAGGAAAATTATTTTATATGCAGAAGACTGCTCTCCATGCACATATTTGGTCACACGGAAGACAATGGCATTAAATGTCCTAGAAATTGATCTAGGTCTTGTAATTTTCAAATCTGGGAGAGGTGGCATGACCAATTTGATCATGGTGACAGATTTTAATTCAGGCTTAAATATATATGTATAAATATCTCTGGCCTGATGACCAAAAGGAACTATGTATTCCATAAATGGAAAGCTTGAACTAAGTCTAACCAAATAGGAAGGGCAGAAAATATTCATATTTCTCAATACCTCATTATATTTTAATTTTTATAAGGGATGAATAAGTAATGCTTAGAGATGTGTATTAGAAAAATCATCATGTCACTGTGTTGGATATGACAGCTCCTAATGGCTAAAAGAATTACATGACAATATTTAGATGGAATAAAATAAGACTATGAAGAGTATTTTATATATTACCTATTGTCAATTAACAAAAGATAAAACACACATTTTTATTTTTCCAGTAAAAATTAATTATTAAATTAATGACTTATCTTAAAAATCTACTTTTGTGGTGGCACGTGCTTATAATCCCCGCACTTGGGAGGTGAAGACAGGATTGCACAGGTTCAAAGCCAGCCGTGCTGGCTTAAGAGACCCTGTTTCCAAATAAAAGTATAAAATAGGTCTGGGAGTGTAGCACGGAGGTAGAAGGGTTTCCAGGAACCCCAGTACCACCAAAAAAAAGAAATCTACTTTCAAAAATTAGAGAAATATGACCCACAGAAGGAATAACAAAACATTAAATGTATTATGAAATTTTGACTACTTTGGGTTTTCTTTTTATACTTCTATCTCATTCCCATTTTTCCATAATGGACTTTTCTCTTTTATAAAATTATGATATGGAAAAATACTTTTAAACTAATTGAATGTTATCTATACACCTCTCTATTTAATCTGATTGTAGAAAAATTCCCAATTGACCTTAGTGTGATTATTATTTGAGCTTATTTTTCCAAGCTAAGTTTAAATCTGGCTTCTGATTGTTGGTTTATAAATCCTATATTCAACCCTGTGTCCTAACTCAAATTAGTTGCTTTACTTCCCTGCAATTTCCAAAAACACTCCCTTATTGTAATCGTATGCTGGCATTAGCCTTCAGTCTGCTCCAAAACATTCTGTCTACTTTAACCAAATTCCTATTTTCTTTAAACCACACTTCAGGGTAATGGTTAATATGGTTTGTCACCTTGAGTGGACTGAGAGACATATAGAATTGGAATACTTAAGGGTATGGGATGAAATGACTGGCATGTAGAACAGCAGATTGAGGGGAAGTCCCACCCTGAGTGGAGACATCACTGTCCAATAGGCTGAGGGCCTGGATGAAGGAAAGGATGGAAGAAGAAAGAAGAAGTGGCATTAGGCAAGCTTGATCCTTCTTAAACAGGTGCATCTACTGCTGCTGCCCTTGCCTGAGGGTATTGGGATCCAGCTTTACTTTTCCAAAGTGGTTGTTCTTCAACAATTCTCCAGGGGATCCCCAGGCCTTTCTTAGACTGGAACTGTATCCTTAGTCTCTTGGGTTCTGAGGCCTCATCTTCCTGGACTGGGAAGCTGCGGGTTCCCCTAGTTGTCTAGAGTGCAGATACCACTTGGGACCAGAGCTTCAGATTGTATAAACCAATTTGATAAATTCCCTTTTATAACATACATAACCTATGGGTTCTATTTCTCTATAAAACTTGACTAATACACCAAGTTTTTGCTTTCTTAAGTGACTTGGTCTTATTAATGTCATACTTTTGTTAATCAATATTTCTTCTTTGTGTATATATATAATTTATATATATATCAATTATATATATAATATATACAACATATAATATATAATATATATTATATATTGTATATATTATATAATATATATATTTGATGTGGTAGTACAATGTTGTGTAATATGAACGGTCACTTTTCACTATCTAATTATCAAGTCTAAATTTAAATGCTTTTTCAAAGGAACTTTCGAAGGACTTTAGATGAGTCAACAGCACCCAGTGAAGAATAATTGGACTGATTAGCTTACATCAAGGTGACCTTTGTGTTCTACAACATTCTTACCACATTTTAATATAAACTGCGTTTAATATAAACTGAATTTTAATATAAACTGCATTTAATATAAAATTCAGGTTCTCCTTTAGGCCTGATGTGGCCTGACCTGAGATTTCACATTTCTTGTAATCTAAATTTTGCTAATAATACTAATCCATAGACCACACTTTGCAAAAATGCAGTCTACACTACAGAAATGTAAATAAATTACACGATTCAGAGTGAAGATGCCCTTTAAAAGTTTATTTTAAAAATATGTGAAGGCTTTATTTATTCATGTCAAATATTCTTGAATAAGAGTTTACTAAGTCATTGTTTGAGTATTAAAAATGTCTATTGAGGACATAACTTATGCCAGATCCTATGCCAGTTCGTATCTGATTTAATTAGATGGAAGATTCTCTCATATTTCACAAATTATAGTATACTATAATGTGGTCTGAAAATCATATTACAAATAATGACAAATATGGTTTTGCCTACTATAATTGTCACTTTGGTTGGCAGGACCAAAGACTCTTCACACTGGCTTACAAGGAAATGGAAGACATGATCAGAGATGTACTGTGTTATTCCATTAACAGAAGTATAGTAGGATGGCTGTAGAGCCCAACATTATCTTTGATATTCCTCAGCCCATCTTAAAGTGTTCTAACTGGAAACTTTCCTTTTGCATTTTAGTTCAATTTTTGGGGAGAAGACTGAGATCAATTCCTCTGTCTTTGAGCCAGGTCACACACATTCTAGGACATGTCTAGATTGTAGACAGGCACACTTTGGGTTAGTTGTCTATTCTTTCCAGTAGCCAATCAGTCACAATTGTAGCTGCCCACACAATGGGCCACAAGTGGGAACAGAAAAGGGCAGACATCTCAAGCACCATAATATTTGGAAAATTTTGTATTTTCACAAAGATAAATTGCTTCAACATTTTTTTATTTTCACACAAAGAAAAACAAGTAGAAACACCAAATTTTTATTTGTAGTTAAACTTTATTTTTTAAATGGCATTTACAAGCATTTAGTTTGTTAGATAACACTCTGGAAACCAAAGAAATAATTTCTCAAAGACTTTAGAATTTTTTAAAGTTCATTAGTGTCAGAGAAGTTTAATTTATTCCAAATCTTCAAATGAAAATTACATAATAATGTAAGAGAATAAATATACCTAGTAAGAAAGTTACCAACATATGAATTCACTTAAATATACTAATCAAAGTCTTATTCTTTATTGAGAAATTCTTCTAAACCCAATTTTAGCATATGACAACTTAATAAAGACAAATTTAAGTAACTTCCACTTAATAAGAAGATGTTGGTGAAGACATGCTCTAAGCATTTTAAGAAAAAAATCAATGTAAGTTTAAATTCAACTCAGAAGCTCTTCTAAGTTAGGGATGATCTTCTACTTCTTAGACAAAAGTACCTGCATTAGTCAACTCTCCATTGCTGTTACAAAACAATTGAGAAAAACAATGTTAAGAGGAAAGATTTATGTGTCACAATTTCAGCCCATGGTAACATGACTGCACTGTTTGTGGGCCAATTGTGAGACAGCACATCATGGTGGTGGAAGTGCATGGTGGAGCAAATTGACTCACTTCATGGGGGCCAGAAAGCAGAGAAAGAGGCCATTGCATAACAAAGCCCCTCTACCAAAACCAGTTATGGCATGAATCATGAACATATGAATCCATTAATGGAGTCAGAATCTTCATGATCAAATCACCTCTTAAGGCCCCACTTCTGAACACTCCTGCATTGGGGAGCAAGCTTTTAATTTATGAGCTTTTGGAAAACATTTCAGGTCCAAACCCCAGTGGTACCATAGGACAGATTTTGGAATAAAGAACTTGCAGAGTAAGAAAAAGAATATAAAGAGAGATGTATATAAAAATGTAAAAGGAAGTCTAGTTAGAATCATATGATAATAGAATATTTGTTTTAGAAGGGCTCTACTGTATTGGTTTTCTCTATTGTATCTTAACTAAATGCTCATGTACCTTTTCCTTAAGGACCTCTGGGGTACAAGAAAACATTGTAGCTATAGAATATGGGTTTTACTAGAAATGGAAAATCTAGAAGAATGGAGACAAGTTGGTAATTGAATATGGTAGTTCAGGAGTGGCAGGTCAGGGTCAGGGTTGGGCTGTAAAAAATGAAAAGGGAAAAAGAAGTGTATGAGGCAGATGTTAAAAAGTGAGAAGCAATTGAATTTGGCAACTGACTGCAGGTAATGTTTCCAGAGAAAATGAAGACAGGGCTGGTTCAGAATTCTCAATGTGAATGATTGCGAGACATAAATAGCATTACCTTGACTGTTTATGGTGGAAGAAATAATGAGGTATTTTTGAAGCATGCTGAGTCTGACCAGGGGAGGGATCCATGTAATAATGTCCATTGATTATTTTTCTATTCTCAGTCTTAGGACAGTCAGTTTCCCTCGCTAGTCTTATGTATGACTCACAGAAGTCCTTACTTTTAGAAATGGAACACATTAGTCAGTTATAGGATTTAACACCCTAACTTGGTATGCTTTAAATGGTATTAAAATCACCAAAAATATAATTGATGAGAGAAATAAATCATCCTCAAACTATATTTTTAGATCCTTTTTTTTTCTAGTCAAGTGTTTAGTCAGAATTGATTTTTTGTGTTTCAGTGGCTAAAAGCAACTATCCACCCACCACTGGTAAACAGAGAGAAACAACATCTAATTCACAATGAGGTGACCAACATAAAAATGATGATATAATAAAGATAATATGCTTCATTATCGCTAAAGAGCCTATGCCAAATTACTTATTTATACAAATTGAAGATAAAAATTTAAAATAAATTAATCCTTAGGATTTAAATTATGTATTTTTAATTCTCTGAGATATAACTATTAACAGAAAATGAGTAACTTTTATGTCAAAATGAATATAGTTTACAAAGCAAGTTAATGTCTTCTATCTCAAGTGAGCATATTAAATCTGTGACAATGTAGGCATTGTTCTATTCCTATGACAACTTCAGAGCTCAGAAAGGTTAATTGACATGTCTGAGTGTGATCCACTAATGAATCTGGGATTTTTGATTCAGGGATTCTGATTTCTGAGTTTAATTTTTTTCTTATAAATTTTTGAATGACAAAATTTTTATGAATTTGTGGGAGATAATGATATAAACTTTCAAGTTTCTTTTGAGAGTAGTGGCACATATATGCAATGCTAGTTCTTGGGAGGCTGAGATAGGAGGAGTGAAGGTTTGAAGCCAGAACTCAACAACTTAGCAAGACCTGTTTCAAAATAAAAAAAAGAAAAAGAAAAAGAAAAAGAGCTGAGTATATGGCTTGGAGATAGAAGCCTCCCGGGTTCAATCCCTAGTATCAGAATCCAAACCAAACAAAAAAGAATGAAAATCTGATGGGGCATGTACCCTCTTAAAGTACAAGATACACATGCATAGAAATGATTCAGTGAAGCCCATTAATTTGTATGATTAATATGAGTTAACATTTCCAATTAAAAAATGAAAGTCTGTATTTTAAATGACAGATTTTTTGATTCATGATTTTGACATGTTATCAATCAAGGCCCACTCAAGAAAACAGAAATGGCACCAATTATTTTAACAAAAATAATTTAACATAAAAGATTGATTTAACAGGTAATGGAGGACTTGAAATGTAATGTAGAAATAACAACTGGAGAAAGCAGCTACCACCGCTGGGCAGGGAGAATAAGTGGCAGCTAGTTGTTGTGTTGGCATGTATGAAAATGAGGGATGGCTGTGCTAGTCAGCTTTTAATCACTGTGACAAATATCTGAGAAAAACAACTCCAAGGAGGAAAGATTTATTTTGGCTCAAGATTTTAGAGGTTTCAGCCCATGGTCAGCTTCCCAAGGCAGAAACCTCATAGCAGAGAGAAACTGCTAACCTCATGGCAGTCAGAAAGCAGAGGGAGGAGGAGAGAGCAGGGATAAGACATGGTTCTCAAGGAACTCACTTCTCCAATGACCTCCTTCCTCCAACCACCTGCATACAGTTTCCACCAGCTCCCAGTAGTTCATTCAAATGACTATTTAATCAATGGATTAACCCACTGATGAGGTTGGCTCCCTTTTGATCTAATAATTTTCTAAAAGATTCATATCTGAACATTGCTGCCTTGGGGACCAAGACTTCAATACATGAGACTCTGAGGGCCAATCCAGATCCAAACTGTAATAATGGCTAATATTGGCATATCTTTGGCAGTGTCTGCTAAAAGTATCTATGGAGAACATTTATTTTCTTGGTATAGTTTTATTGAATTTGTTTTGTCCAATGCCACTAAAAGTTAAACCTCATCTTCTCAGAGGTTAGAGTGATTCTGAAAAATATCTGTGAAAAGTTCTATCTGGTAAGTCAGAGGCAAATATTGGGTGGGTTTTTGGGAGCAAACCTTCTGGTAAGGCAGTCAGAAGATAAGTGAAGGTAAGGAATTTTAAAATTATTATAAAATCAATTCAAGTTCAATTGGCCTTTGATTACTGCAATTCTTAAGAAGAGTAATAAAATACTCTTCCCACAAGGTGAACCATGCATGCCCCCCTCACATTCCTTGTATATGTCACTGAAATAAGTTGCTAAAGTTTCTAGGGGGACATATTTAGGGTCACATTATTTTAAAAGCTCTGTTCCTGGCTGGGCATGGTGGCACACACTTGTAATCCCAGTATTTGGATCAGACAGGAGGATCATGTTTCAAGGACAGCCTCAGCTACTTAGTGAGGCTTTTTGCAACTCAGTGAGACCTGTTTCAAAATAAAGAATACAAAAAATGGGGGGGGGGTAGGGGTGTAACTCAGAGGTAAAATGCCCCTGGGTTCCATCCCTAGTACTGCATTAAAAAAAAAAAAAGCACTGTTCCTCTACCCCAGCACTTTGGATTCTGCAAGTAGTTTGATGAACAAAGACAGCTTGTACCTTAACACTCTAAGTGATTCACACAAGGAGCCCTAATTTCAAGAGCAATAATGATGCAAACTATTATGGTTGCATTCCAGTGACAGTTCATCCTGTGCTCTAACTGTTGTAGTTGAGAAAAAAAGAGAGCTCTTTTTACATCTTCTGCTGATAGTGACTATGCAAAGGTGAAGCCCCTGCCTACTCTATTTTGGAAAAGATATATGATTGGCAAATTCTCACCCTAGTGTTCCTCTAAGACCCTTACTACTGTATACCTCTGTTCCATATGGTCATTCAGGGACCCTGGGCCTGGCTTCTATGTTTTTCCATTCCCAAAAATATGTATCTCCTCCAATTGGCTTATTCTTGTGTTAGCCCATAGAATGGGGTGGCAAAAGGATTTTTTTTTAAGCAAGTGACAAGCCAGGCATGGTGATGCATGCTTGAAATGCTAGTACTTGTAAGACAGAGATAGGAGGATTTCACATGTTCAAAGCCAGCCTCACCTGAGTGAGGCTCTCAGCAACTTAGTGAGACCCTGTTTCCAAATAAAGTATAAAATAGGTCTGGGAGTATAGCCCAGAGGTAGAAAAGCCCCTGGGTTCCACCCCCAGTACCACCAAAAACCAACCAAACAAACAAAAAACTAAGCAAGTGACACATAGAGCACTCTCATTCATATTTCTCAATCTGAAATATCCTCTAGGAGAAATTACTATAATATAATCTCACAACACTTGATTAACAAAGATTCAATACATAACTCTGGATCTATCAAGCAAGAGGACAGAGAAAGAGAAATGCCATTTCTTCAGTTTCCATTCCACTCTTCATACTCCCTTGCCAAGCATAAGAAAATGCCTGCTTGAAAGATTCATCAGTGAGAAACCAGCTCTGTAAAACTTACTTAAGCCAGATGTGGTAGTACACACTTGAAATCCCACTACCTGGGAGGCTATGATCAGTACCTGGAAGGATCACAGGTTCAAGGCAGCCTCATCAAGTTAGTGAGGCTCTCTGCAAATTAGTGAGCCTGCAACTTGGTGACTCTGTTTCAAAATAAAAAATAAAATAGGGTTGGGGGTGTAGATCAGAGGTAGCCTGGCACTGGGTTCAATTCCCAGTAACACACACACACACACACACACACACACACACACACACACACCCCAAACATAAAAATAAAAAACCAAATTTATCCACTTAAAGAAAGCTGAGAAATATGGTCTCCAGCTAGGAGGCTGTCTCTCCTTAAACTGAATTAATTATGGGAGAAAGGAAAAACAAGTTTTGGGAAACACAGTTAGCAACTGGCCATAAACAGTATGTATTAATGTATTTTTATAAGCATGCCTTATCTCTCAGGTAAAAAAGATTAGACAGCCCACAAACAAGAGAGCAAGGTTTAGTCCCAGTTTCTGGAGATTGTGAAATTGACAGATTAGTAAATATGTATTCACACAGACATAATGAGATCCTAATGTTCTGATGGAAATCAGAACTCTATATTTGAATTTTATTTCAATACAATATTTTTCTTACCAGATAGAGGGGAGCTTATTTATTTTTCCAGGTGCAAGAACAATGCAAAGTATTAAAATATAGCAATTTGCTTAACATTTGGAAGACCTATATTTAGTCATTATGAACATTATTCATTTAAACACTTAAGTTTCCTTGGAGAATTTTACCCCAAGACCTACAGAAACCAAGAAAGCATTTTTATATGGAACAACTTTATATTTTTTAAAAACGGGGCAAGTTTTCTTACTCTAATGCTAGTTAGTCAAATATTCAGTGGTTTATAGAATTGCTGAGGGAAGCCACCATCTACGGTGGTTGTCTTTCTAAATGTCAAATCAGTAACTTATAACTCAACCTTGTCTTTCCTGTTCTATCTTATGAGGTGTACAGAAGTTCACTAATAGTCATGATCCTGAGTATATTGCCAGGTAAAAGTTGTTAAAAATTTCTGTGACCTTGGTTTCTATTATTTTATCATCTCTCTGCTGTTTAATAGATTACTGGATGGAAGAGAGGGTGGTATTATAATTGTCTGCATATGCTAGTTCATGTAAGAATAAAGGACATATTTTTTTCAAAAAAGGGATTATTTAAAAAACAGAATTGCAGGTATTATTTCTATTTGAACATGTTGAGATAATACTATTTGCATACGTTAAAGATCACATCTAAACAAAAACATGGCTTACATGTCTTTGTACTTATTATCAGATCTTTTATAAATTATACAGAGGTCCAGTCAACACCCTACAAAGATGAATCAATGTGTTAAAGTACAAATAAGATAAATGGAATCTATATGTTATTTAGCATAGGGAAATAACAGTTTATTTTGCACAAATGTCAGAAACTGATTTTTAAATGTGGCTGCTGCCAGGGAAAGATCACCATGCAAGTGTTGGACTTAGAGAGTTTTCACTTTTGGAGCAATCTTGGAGGGCATCTGGTTGAATATTTCTTCTTTATCCTCCTGATGGAGTGCCCTTCACTCACCTTGATTTGAATGTTCCTGGTCAGGCATAACTCACTCCAGTCTATCATTTCATTAAGGGACAGCTCGAAAGTGTCTCTTAAGTGTCTTTCATATTCTCATTGGCCTTCTCTGAAACAACAGAGCGTAAATCTGTTCTCATCTCTATGTGATTACCTATTAACTATTGCATAATATTATTTTCCTCTGGAGACTTTTCCAGGTTAAATATTTCCAATTGTTTCAGTGGTCATTGATTAAAATGGCTTTTTGCTCCATTACAACTCTGGACACACTTCTGTTTTTCAATGTCTTTCAAAAAGGATGAATGAGGTGTGACCAGTCCTGAGAACAAAGTCAAATAAAACAGTCTATTATGAGCTGGGTATCATGTACTTGTTGATGAAAAAGACACTCCCATTTTCATCTGCTGTAAATGGAATATGGCAGCTCCTCAACCCAAAGATGGTCTTTCAGAGCTTCGACTTCAGTCAAACAAAGACTTTTGTGTGTGTGTGACACTAGGAATTGAACTCAGAGGCATTCTTACCTCCAAGCTATACCCCCAGACCAATTTTATTACTTATTTTGAACAGGGTCTCATTAGGTTGCTGAGAGCCTCATTAAGTTGCCGAGGCTGTCCTCAAACCTGTGATCCTCCTGTTTCAGCCTCCCAAGTACTAGGATTAGCATGTGCCATCAAGCCCTACTTGACCTAAGACTTTTATCCCCTTGATAAAAGAGGGCTTACCCCCTCAAGATATTCCTAGAGTTACCTTGTAAACTATAAGCTACTTGATGTAGGTAATGTCTTAAACACTTTTCAAAGGATAGTTTACTCAGTTCATGACTAGATGAGACAGAAGAAGAAAAAAAAAACTTGGGGTCAGTCCATAAATGAGGGGCATTATCAATACCACTATCATGAAGATAGTAACAGGAGGACACCAAAGAATAATCTGCCTACCACAAAACTTTCCTGACTCTCAGTAACTGGACTTGTAATTTTCTGATTCTTAGGGTAGTAGTATATGCACTTGCCAGTAACTACCTCAAACACCTAAAACTACAAAGGGTCTAAAGATATTTGGAAAGAGTGAAACTGTGTATGTATGTGTATGTGTATGTGTATGTGTGCGTGTGTGTGTGTGTGTGTGTGTGTGCATGTGCATGCACATGTGCATGTGTGTGTGTATGTATTTGCATTGGATTTTTTTGTGCACAGTATATATTTGCATCTTGACAGTATATACTTGGGTCTTGCTTTTTATCACATCTGACAAGCTCTATCATTTAATTGGAATGTTCAAATGAGACCTACCAGAAAGAACTGTAATGTGAGCCAGGCATGTATGTATTTTTAAATTTTTATTATTTATATTTACAAAGAAAAAGAAAGTTGAAAATAATTTCAAGTATATAGTTGATTTAACATATGTTTTAAAGTATTTTAGCAACCATTGAATGGATAGCAAAACTATGGGAAATACACACAATGGAATTCTATTCAGCCATAAAGAAGAACAAAATTATATCATCTGCAAGAAGATGGAAAGCCCTGGAGAACATTATGTTAAGTGAGATCAGCCAAGCACAGAAGGAGAAGGTACATATGTTTCCTCTAATATGCCCAAACTAGGAAACACAGAGGATACCAGTGGGACTCCAGATAATGGAGGGGAAATACCAGCAAAGTTTGAATGGAAAGATAGGAGAAGAGGAAGGCTGATCTTGATTAATAAGGGTCTACATCTGAATATGTGTAAAATTATGAATAAGACATGGTTAAACTGGACAACCATTGGTGGGAGGGGGGAAGGGAAAATGGGGGCGGGGGAGGGGAGAGGGCCCCTTTGGAAAGATACCCAGGAGTGGTATAGCTGGATCATATGGTGGATCTATTCCCACCTTTCTTAGGAATCTCCACACAAATCTCCATAGTGGTTGAACTAGTTTGCATTCCCACCAACAGTGTAAAAAGAGTTCCTCTTTCCCCACATCCTCGCCAGCATTTGTTGTTGTTTGATTTCTTTATGCTTGCCACTCTGACTGGGGTTAGATGGAATCTCAGTGTAGTTTTGATTTGCATCTCCCTGATGGCCAGTGATGAAGAACATCTTTTCATGTATCTATTGGCCCTTTGTATCTCTTCTTTTGTGAAGTGTCTATTTAGTTCATTTGCCCATTTCTTGATTGGGTTGTTTGTTTTGCTAGTGTAGAGTCTTTTGAGCTCTTTGTATATTCTGGATATTAGTCCCCTATCAGAATGGTGGCTGGTAAAGATCCTTTCCCATTCTGTAGGCTTCCTCTTTAGGCTATTGTTAGTTTCCTTTGATGAGAAAAAACTTTTTAGTTTGATGCTATCCCACTTGTTTATTCTTGCTTTAGTTTCCTGAGCTTTGGAGGTTTTGTTGAGAAAGTTACTGCCTGTGCCAATATGTTGTAGTGTTGAACCTATGCTCTCCTCTACTAACTTCACAGTCTCAGGTCTAATTTCTAAGTCTTTGATCCATCTTGAGTTGATTCCTGTGTTTGGTGAGATATAGGAGTTTAGATTCATCTTTTTACAAATGGTTAACCAGTTCTCCCAGCACCACTTGTTGAAAAGGCTGTCTTTTCTCCAGCATATGTGTTTGGCCCCTTTGTCAAAGATTAATTGACTAAAGATGTGTGGGTTTGTTTCTTCTATTCTAATCCACTGGTCAGTGTATCTGTTATTGTGCCAGTACCATGCTGTTTTTACTACTATTGCTCTATAGTATAATTTGAAGTCTGGGATTGTAATGCCTCCTGCATGTTTCTTATTGTTGAGAATTACTTTGGCTATTCTAGGTCTTTTCTTTCTCCATATGAAGTTCATGATTGATTTTTCTAGGTCTCTGAAGAATGTCACTGGTATTTTAATGGGAATTGCATTGAATCTATAGATCAGTTTTTAGCAGAATGGCCATTTTGATATTTATTCTGCCTATACATGAGCACGGGAGATCTTTCCATCTTCCAAGGTCTTCTTCTATTTCTTTCTTTAATGTTTTATAGTTTTTGTTGTAGAGGTCTTTTACATCTTGGGTTAGGTTTATTCCTAGGTACTTTATTGGTTTTGAGGTTATAGTGAATGGAATTGTTTTCTTTGTTTCTTTCATTGTGGATTCGTTGTTGGCATAAAGAAAAGCCACTGATTTCTTTAGGTTGATTTTGTATCCTGCGACTTTGCTGAATTTGTCAATAAGCTCCAGAAGTCTTTTGGTTGAGTTCTTTGGGTCTTCTTTGGGTCTTCTTTTACTTTCACTTTTTAAAAAATATATTTGATAGTTTACTTTGTTTTCTGGTCTCACATAGTCTTTAGTTCTTTTTATTTTATTTTATTCCTGTCCTTTTTTTCCTCTTTCTTACTTTTTTTCTTTTACCTTTTTCCTCTTTTAGTTGGTTGTTTTTCTTTTCTGTCTTTGATTATATAATAGTTAGCTTTTGTATCTTGTTTTAATACTTTATTTGTGTTTGTTTGCTCTTCCCCCCACCCCTCTTACAAACTTCCCCACTCTAACCTATCTACTCTCTTCCCTCAAAACTTTTTCCCATACTATATCTCCTTGTTTAATATTCAAAGTATTTCATATCTCCATACTTACTCTACTAACTATAAGAGTCCTACTATTTAACTCTCTCTCATTCTCAACAAGATATTACCTTATCATACTTAAATTCTTATTCAACCTAAACATATCCTCTACCTAACCTGACTCCTGTACCCATCACTCTGGCTCCTCCTCCATCACCCAACCCTCAACTTTGGAAAAAGCATTGCTGACCTGCTGATACCTCTAAATTCCAAATACTAAGATTGGATTAGACATAATACTCACAAACGATGGGTAGACATCAGAAAAACAGGACTGAGAATGTCGAAAATACAAGAACCAGGAATAATGAAGAGACAACAGAAATCATGTGTACTGACCTACAAGAAATGCAAGAAGGGGAGTTCAGAATCTTGATCTACAGTGTGATGAAAGGCTTTAAAACAAGTCTACAGGAAATGAAAGAGGAAATAAAAACACTAAGAAAGAATCAGAAAGAGGTCTGGAATGAAATGAGAGTCAATAAATGAAATGAAGACAGCAATAGAAAGAAATTCTGGAAGATTAGATGAAATGGAAAGTATAATATCACTGTTAGAAGACAGTTCATTCAAAACTGAAAGCACAGTCAACAGCATACAGAAGTCAATACAGCAACAAAACCTAAACATCTAGCAACTGTGGGACAGTATGAAGCATCCTAACTTACGGATAAAAGGCATTGAAGAAGGGATAGAAGTACAGACCAAGGACATCCATAATCTCTTCAAAGAAATAATTTCAGAGAATTTTCCAAACATGGAAAGAGACTTGAATCTTCACATTCAGGAGACATACAGAACACCACTAAGACAAGATCAAAGAAGAACATCCCCAAGCCATATAATAATAAAAATTACCAACATAGATATTAAGGAAAGAATCTTAAAAGCAGTGAGAAAAAAAGGACGGGTGACATATAGAGGCAAAACAATAAGAATCACTCCAAATTATACATCTCAAGTCATGAATGCCAGTAGAGACTGGTATGATGTGATCCAGACCTTGGAAGAAAACAACTTCCAACCAAAACTGCTATATCCAGCAAAACTACTATTCAAAATTGATGGAGAAATAAAAGTGTTTCAAGATAAGCAGAACTTCAAAAAATCTATGAATTCTAAGCCAACACTAGAGAAAATACTTAAAGAAATAAACCATAAAGAAGAAAAAAGAAGCAGACTCCAGAACCAGAGAAGAGATGAAGTTGATCAGCAGGGCATCTAAGTAAGAAGAAATAATACTATATCCAACAGAAGATAGAACACAAAATGACAGGAAACAAACACCATATTTCAATAATAACACTGAATGTCAAAGGTCTTAACTCTAATAAAAATACACAGACTGGCGATGTGGATTAAAAAATATAATCTAAATATATTCTGTTTGCAAGAAACTTACCTTACAGCAAAAGATATCCACAGACTAAAAGTGAAAGGACAGAAAAAGATATATCATGCCAATGGGGACCTAAAAAGGGTAGGAGTAGCAAAACTGATATCCAACAAAACAGACTTTAAGCTAAAACACATCAGAAATTATAAAGAAGGGCACTTACTTTTATTAAAAGGAACAATCCACCAAGAAGATATAATGGTAGTAAATGTTTATGCCCCAAATGTGGGTGCAGTCACATTTGTAAAACAAACCCTCTTGGACATCAGATTTCAAATAGACACAAATACAATAATAGTGGGAGACTTCAATATACCTCTCACACCACTGAATAGACCTTCAAGGTAAAAGATGAGTAAAGACTCTTCAGAACTAATGAAAACTATAAACCAAATGGACTTAATAGACATATACAGAATATTTCAACCAGGAAAAACAGAATACACATTCTTCTCAGCATTCCATGGCATCTTTTCCAAAACAGATCACATTCTGGGACACAGAGCAAGCACCAGAAAATTCAAAAGATGTAATATAATCCCCTGCATCTTTTCAGACCATAATGGAATGAAAGTAGAAATCAACAACAGGAAACCCAAAAGAAATTATTTAAATAGATGGAGATTGAATGATACACTATTGAATGACAAGTGGGTAAGATCAGAAATTAGGAGAGAAATAAAGAAATTTCTGGAATTATATGAAAATAGAGAAGCAACTTATCAAAATCTATGGGACACTTTGAAGGCAGTGTTGAGAGGAAAGTTCATAGCATTGAGTGCCCACATAAGAAGAACAAAAAGTTACCAAGAAAACAACCTAATGACACAACTCAAGGACCTATAAAGGCTGTGATAGTCTAACCCCAAAGCCAGCAGAAAGCAGAAAATTATTAAAATCAGAGCAGAAATAAATGAAACAGAGAACAAAAAAATTCAAAGAATCAACAAAACAAAGAGCTGGTTCTTTGAAAAGATTAATAGGATTGACAAACCCCTGGCCAACCTAATCAAAAGAAAGAGAGAATCAACTCAAATTATTAAAATCAGAAATAAAAAAGAGACATCACCACAGAGAGAGGGGAAGTGAAAAGGATTATCAGAAACTATTTTGAGAATTTATACTCCAACAGACTGGAAAACATGGAAGAAATCAATAGATTTCTAAGCACATATAACCTACCTAAACTGAGCCAAGAGGACATAGCAAGCCTTAACTATCCAATAGAAAACAAAGAAATAGAAACAGCCATTAAAATACTGCCATCAAAGAAAACTCCAGGTTCTGATGGGTTTCCAGCTGAATTCTACAAAACTTTAAGTAAAGAACTTATACCAATACTTCAGAACTTGTTCTGGGAAATTGAAAAAAGATGGAATTCTTCCTAATTCCTTCTATGAGGCCAGTATCACATTAATCCCCAAATCAAATAAAGATACTTCAAGAAAGGAAAATTACAGACCAATATCCTTAATGAACATAGATGCAAAAATTCTAAATGAAATACTAGCTATATGCATTCAAAACCATATCAAGAGAAATGTACACCATGACCAAGTTGGTTTCATCCCAGAAAAGCAAGGCTGGTTCAATGTACACAAGTCAATACATGTTATTCACCACATAACTGGAACTAAGTTTAAAAACTACATGATTACATCAATAGATGCTGAAAAAGTATTCGACAAAATCCAACACCCATTTTTGTTAAAAACACTGCAGAAAACTGGAATAAAAGGAACATATTTCAGCATCATTAAGGCTATATACAATAAGCCCAAAGCCAACATCATATTGAATGGAGAAAAACTGCAAGAATTCCCTTTAAAATCAGGAACAAGACAAGGATGCCCACTATCACCATTCCTTTTCAATATAGTCCTTGGGACTCTTGCCACAGCAGTAAGACAAGAAAAGTAGATCAAAGGAATTCAAATAGGAGGACAGGAATTAAAACTATCCTTATTTGCAGATGATATGATTCTTTATCTACAAGATCCAATGAACTCAACCAAAAGACTTCTGGAGCTGATTAACCAATTCAGCAAAGTTGCAGGATACTAAACCAACCTAAAGAAATCAGTTGCTTTTCTTTTTGCCAACAATGAATCCAAAATGAAAGAAATAAAGAAAACTACCCCATTTGCTATAACCTCTAAACCAATAAAATACCTAAGAATAAACCTAACCAAAGGTGTAAAAGACCTCTACAGAGAAAGCTATAAAACATTAAAGAAGGAAATTGAAGAAGACTTTGGAAGATGGAAAGATCTCCCTTGCTCATGGATAGGCAGAATAAATATTATCAAAATGGCCATTCTGCCAAAAGTGACCTATAGATTCAATGCAATTCCCATTAAAATCCCAACAACATTTCTCATAGACCTAGAAAAGTCAGTTAAGAATTTTTATTGAGAAAGAAAAGACCCAGAATAGCCAAAGCAATTCTAAGCAACAAGAACCAGGCAGGAGGCATCACAATCCTGACTTCAAATTATACTATAAAGCAATAGTAGTAAATACAGCATGGTATTGGCATAACAATAGGCAGACTGACCAGTGGAATGGAATAGAAGATACAGAAACAAACACATACACATCTATAGTCAATTGATCTTTGACAAAGGGGCCAAACTCATATGCTGGAGAAAAGACAGCCTTTTCAAAAAGTGGTGCTGGGAGAACTAGCTATCCATTTGTAGAAAGTTGGATCTGAATCCTTATTTCTCACCATGCACAGGAATCAAAATCTTAGATGGATCAAAGACTTAGAAATTAGACCAGATACTGTGAAGTTATTAGAGAAAGGCATAGACTCAACATCCCAACATATAGGCACAGGCAATAACTTTCTCAATAAGACTTCCAAAGCACAGGAAATTAAAGCAAGAATTAATAAATGGGATCTCAGGTGGGCGTGGTGGCACGCTTGTAATCCTTGTACTTGGGAGGCAGAAACAGGAGGATGGCAAGCTAGCCATGATGACTTAAGAGACCCTGTTTCCAAAAATAAAAAAGCATAAAATAGTGTTACCGGCGGGTTCAATCCTGTGGGGGGCAAGTCCACTAGCGGTCGGGGGCCTCAGAAAGATGGGACAAAAGGCAGGCGACGTTCTGCAGATTCTTATCTGCAGCGGTTCTTTCCCCTCTATGAATTCCTTAAGTTTTTAGTTACGACGCTTTGGAAAAGAACCTGAGGTGGACAAAGGCTTCTTGAGCCAATGACACTTTATTATGAAAACCCCAAGAAATTTATACACTTCACCAGTAAAGTTAAGAGAAAGGGGGGCGGGTGTCTTTCAGCTGGCTGTTGGCCTTTGAAGAATTAACTTCTGTTCCTCTCCAAGGTCCCAAGGTCTTGTAGATAAGCAGTTGCAGGTGGCAGCCTCCCAGGATAGTCAAGGCTTGGGAGCTTCTCGGGAACTTTTCCTGGAACTTTCCATCTTTTGGGCTCAGTTCATATAGCAAGTGTGGGGAGATGTGGTGATTCAGGTGGATGTGATGGAGTTTCTTCAGGTGTTGGTACCTTATCTTCTAAGTCTGAAAGCTTAAGCATACTCACAACACAGTTTGGTAGACAAAATACCGCAAATAACACCACAAGGTTCTTAGTTCTAATTGTCAGATGTATTTCCTTAACTGCTGAGCACTCTTCTTTAAACAACAAGCCTATTAAAAGAATCCACTTCCCTGTCACAAACTCTCTGCAGTCTGCTTCTAACTTTCTACTTTCTTTCTTTCCCAGTTGGGACTTTCTTATGATAAGCTCTTTTTCATGCAAAAATGCTTTTCTTATTCTTAAGGTATTTCTTTTCCTTCATACATATATATTTAAAATGTCTGTCCTTTATTTTGTAATATTTATTTCTAATTATGCGGCCAGTTTTTCTATCTCCTGGAATGCTCACACTGAGGTAAAAGTTAACAGTCTTTTTCTTTGGGTCTATTGTATTTGGGCAGCTAAGTTGTTTCTTTAAGGTTACACACAAGGTTTCTCTCTGTCTCTAGGCAGGATTTCAAGGGTGAATAATTATTTTGAACTGAGCTACTTTTGCTGGAGTTGATAGATAGTGATGAAGGTCGGAGGCCATTTGTGATTGCTGCAGCTGGGGTGCTTATCACAGTACCTGAATTCTGGCCAGTTTCTCATTATTGTTGAGCAGAGCCAAGGAAGTTTAGACAAATTATTAGAGAGTTTATTTCCACGGACTCAGTTTCTTTTTATATTTCTAATTTCACATCACTGGAACAATTCGTGTAGAAAGTTAAAAGGAATAATAGTGAAGGGTATCTAAAAGTGGGGGGTACTTGGCCAGAGACGACACCTCCTTCTCGGGGCGTTTTTGCCAATTTAACTATGTGGAGTGGGGGTCTCAACACATAGATGCCAAGGCAGCAGGATGTCTTGGCAAAATAGGTCTGAGAGTATAGCCTGGAGATAGAAGGGCTTCCCCGAACACCAGTACCACACATACACACACACACACACAAAATAATAAGTGGGATCTCATCAAACTAAAAAGTTTCTTCTCATCAAAGGAAACCATCAAGAACCTAAAGAGGAAGCCTACAGAATGGGAGAAGATCTTTACCAGCCACCACTCTGATAGGGGACTAATATCTAGAATATACAAAGAGCTCAAAAGACTCTACACTAGCAAAACAAACAACCTAATCAAGAAATGGGCAACTGAACTGAATAGACACTTCACAAAAGAAGAGATACAAATGGCCAATAGATACATGAAAAGATGTTCAACATCACTAGCCATCAGGGAGATGCAATCAAAACTACACTGAGATTCCATCTAACCCCAATCAGAGTGGCAAGTATCAAGAAATCAAACAACAACAAATGGTGGTAAGGATGTGAGGAAAGAGGAACTCTTTTTACACTGTTGGTAGGAGTGCAAAGTGCAAACTAGTTCAGCCACTATGGAGATCAGTGTGGAGATTCCTTAGAAAACTGGGAATAGATCCACCGTTTGATCCAGCTATACCACTCCTGGGTATCTTTCCAAAGGGGTTGAAATCAGAGAACGACATTAACATATGCATACACATGTTCATAGCAGCACAGTTTGTAATAGCCAAAATATGGAACCAACCTAGATCTCCATCAACAGATGAATGGATTGCAAAATTATGGGAAATACAATGGAATTCTATTCAGCTATAAAAAAAAGAATAAAATAATAGCATTTGCTAGAAGATGGAACTAACTGGAGAACATTATGTTAAGTGAGATTAGTCAAGCACAGAAAGAAGGGACATATGTTTTCTCTATTATGCCCAAGCTAGGGAGTAGTGGTAATACCAGAGGGACTCCAGATGATGGAGGGGAAATTTCAGCAAAGCTAGAATGGAAGGATAGGAGAGGAAGAAAGCTGAGGTTGTTCAATGGAGGAGCTATATACAAATATATGTAATAGTATAAATATAACATGGTTAACCTGGACACTCTTTATGCGAGGGGGAAGGGTAGCTGGTGGGAGAGGGCACAAAGCACAATCTAAACATACACCATTTTCAATATGTTCAACTTATATATAAAATAAAATATGGAAGAAAAAAAAGAAAAATATTTTAAAACATTTCTCACACCATAAGGATTAAGACATCTCAGATATACACTAGTGCCAGATAAAAATAAATCTGATTACAAAGAGAATAGGGAACATAGAAAGGAGCAAATATTGTAAGAGAAATGAAATTGAAAAGGATATTATTCCCTGACTAACAGTAACTAATGGTAGGCATATTAGAGGAAGTTTCTATATGTAATCTAATTTTCTAAAAATATAATTGGTACAAATTTAAAACTTAAACTTTGAGCATTTATTGATGATCATGGGAATTAGGAGTCAGTTCAAAAAGTAATAAAACTTTGATATCAAAAGGAAAATCTTAGTGTAATGGAAAGCCACAGAATGTGGACAATACATGTAAATTCAGACTAGTCTTAGATGACAGACTCTTTTTGACTCTAAGTTTTATAGTTTAGTTTTTTAAAATTTAATCATTAATTATCATTTGCAGTATGCCAAATAAGAGTTGTTGTTAGATAAACCTTATAGAAAACAATATATAATTCCATTTCATAGTGTTATTTGGTTACTCTCAAAGAATCAATTTTAAGAAATATTAAGGAATATCACTGAGTTAAATGATTTCTAAAGAACATGAAGGGAAAAAAATTGCAGTTTTCCTTAGAGAATGTTATTTAACAAGACATTGTTCTGCCTGAACTTGTTTGTTTGCATTTTCTTTTGTTTTAAATTGCTTTAATGTAATAAGGTGAAAGCCAACCAAAATGAGAATATTATATAAAATTTCCCAAATTTCATTAAACTCTCATCCCACAAAAAAAAATCCAGTAATTCACACCAGTCATATATCAAATGTTTACTGACTCCATGTAGCTAGTGGCTACCATATTTGAATAACATAGGTAATTGTTTAAAATTTTCCTTTTAATTATTAATGTTATATTTAATTTATCATTTTCTAGTTGTTTATTTAACTCTACTTTTGTTCCAATGTCTATCTTTATGAACTTGTTATTAGTTTAGTATTAGAATTTTTATTATTACATTTATTTCCAACACTGACTTATTAGTTTAGTATTAGAATTTTTTATTATTACATTTATTTCCAACACTGACTTATTAGCTATACCTCCTTGTTTTATTTTGTGTTGTTGCTTTAATATTTACAATATACATCTTTAACTTAACCACTGCTTTTCTTCAAATAATATTATACAACCTAGCATAAAGCAAAAAATGCTTTATCTTCATGTCTTTGTACTATTGCTTTTATACTTGTATGTATATACATTCCATATTAAATTATTATATTTTAAGTCTATTACATTTTAAGTAAATTGGTAAATGAGAAAAATAGACAGATACAATTTCTAATCATCTTTCATTTTAAGTGCAGAGTAAATTTCCATATAATTGTTATTTTGATTTCTTTATGAAAATTTCTTCCAACATTTCTTGAAGTTCTTTTAATGATGAATTCTTTCAATTTTTCTTGTTGGTAAAATCTGTTTCCTTTTTGAAATGTGTTTTTGATACTTATAGAGTTACAGCTTTACAGAGTTTTAAATTTTTTTTCCAACACTTTACGATTTCATTTCTGCATCTTCTGGCCTGTTTATTCTCTGATGAGAAGTCTGCTATCCTTCTATCACTCTTCCTCTCACTGTAATATTTCTTTGTCTACTTAAGATTTTCTCTTTATCATGGGTTTTCAGTATTTTGGCTACAGTGTTCCTTGGTGTGTTTTACTTGGTGATTCTTTTGCTTGAGAGTTATTAAACTTATTGGATTTGTGGGTATAGAAAGTTTGTTGAAATTATAAAACACTCAGACATTCCACTTCTACCTCCCTCACAGAACCTACATTTATTTCTGTTAGTTACTAAAGCAAAAGAAGCCAAATGGACCCCTACAGTATCCAGGAGTCTGTTTTTAACTATTAGCTAATATTATGTAAAATAAGGATTTGAGAAAGAAAATAAACATACTCTTTTATTTGTATGTGAAATTTAGGCTTTTGTTTTTAATTTATAAGAGAAATGGGATCATAAATTTCTTTAACTTAGATTTTATGTCTCCATGGAAATAATATAAGGGAAGTCATATTATGAAATTTTGGAGTTTTTATATTAACAGTATCACACTAGCATTTTTATTCTGACACTTGAGATTATTATATGTTTGAGAAACTGTGAGTTGAAAAACATTGAGGCTGGGCGTGGTGGTGCATGCTTGTAATCCCCGTGGTTGCTTGTAATCCCCGTGCTTGGGAGGCAGAGACAGGAGGATCCCACAGGTTCGAAGCCAGCCACGCTGGTTTAAGAGACCCTGTTTCCAAAAATTAAGAAAAAGTATAAAATAGGTCTGGGAGTTTAGCCCGAGGTACAAGGGCTTCCAGGAACCCCAGTACCACAAAAACAAACAAACAAAAACATTGAATACAATATTTAGTCTAGATTATAGAATGACCTTGAAGTTGATTAATGTCTGTCTGTGGTCTCAGGAAGGAATACAAAAAGGCAATGGTTGGTTTTGGGAGAACAAATCTCATGAAGATATTAGCAGAAGTGTTCCAGAAAATGACTGATCTCTGAAGGGTGGAGCCTTAGCCCTATTAACCTTAGGCTTGGTTGATCAGAATAATGGGTTGAAAGACTAAAATGTTGGATCTCTGTTTTCTCTATCCACGTGATCTATCTTCAGCCAATCCTTTTCTTCCACTGCCCACTGTGGAGCAGCCACTGTCTGGTCTTTACAGCACCCATATACATCTTTATTTCTAGGAAAATTGACTTACAGTAGGGTGGGAGTGGCTGAGGAGTTAAAATTTTAAGTTTTTTGGTTATAAAGATGATACTCTACCCTTAACACTTCTAACTATTGTGTCTTGTGGAAAAAAGAAATTGGATTTCCCAAGATGAGATTGGGATATTAGCAAGTACCATCCCTAAAAGCCATCACTGATGTGGCAGACAGACTCTTGTGGGTGTCTCTTAGGTCCTCCTCCTATATCAGTCCTTCCCTTGGAGTGTGAATGAGACCTGTGACTTACTTATCAATAAACTTTGACAAAGCTGATGACATATACATGACTTTGTGATGTGATCCTGTAACATAGATTTTAGTACCCACCCTGACAGTTTCTTTCTTCCTGACTTTGAAGAAGGAAGCTGCCTCAGATTTCTCTGTATGGTAATGAACTGAGAGTGGTCTTCCACAGACAGCATCCAACTAAAGTCCTTAGTGATACCACTGTAGGAACTGAATTCTCCTAACAAAAGTAGATACTTTCCCACCTAAGCCAAGGATGAGATTGCAGCCCTGGTCTGCACCTTGATCTCAGAGTCATGAAACCATGAGTACCAGCTAAATTGTGTCCAGATTTATAAATCACAAAATCTGTGAAATAGTATGTAGGTTTTTAAAATTATTTTTAGTTGACATATAGTAATTGTATGCATTTATGGGATATAACATGATAATTCAGTATATATATATATATATATATATATATATATATATATATAATTCAATATATAATTCAGTATATATATATATATATATATATATATATATATATATATATATGGTGTAATGATCTTATCAAGGTAATCAACACTCTCATCTCCTTAAATATTTATCATTATCATGTCTATGTGTTGGAAAGCTTCAAATACCTTTCTTTTAGTTCTTGGTAGATGCATAGTAAGTTCTTATGGACTCCAGTTACTCTACTGTGCTGCAAAACACTGTCTTTTTTTGAACACTTTATTTTCTGCAGAGTACTGTAAGACTGTATTTTAGGATCCATTATTCAACCTTTCTCCATCATTCCTCCCCTCCTTCCTAACCTCTAGTGACCACTATTCTACTTTTTTTGTGGTACTGAGGATTGAACCCAAGGGCATTCTACCTCTTGGTTATACCCAAGCCCTAATTTTAAAATTTTGATTTTTTTAGTGGTATTGAGGATTTTTTAAAAAATTTTATTTATTTTTATTGGTGCATTGCAATCATACATGACATTGGAATACAAGATTTGAGAGGATATACAAGCACACATCATCCAATTATCCCTCATCCAATCCCCATCCCATTCCCTCCCCCTCCCACGATCCCATGCTTGATTGGTGATTATCTTTGATACATTTGTTTACGTACCTCCTGAGTTTGAAAGAGGTTCCATCTTCCCCCATCCCATCCCCTCTGATTGGTCACCTTCATGCTTCTCTATAGGGCCCTTTCTACAACTCGATCTCCTCCTGTTACCCCTTTCCTCCTAGTTTTTGCTAATTAGGGGAAGCATCTGGTTTTTATTTTCTGTGATGTTTCTCTGTGCATGCCGCATTGCACGTTCCAATCCCACTCTTGACGGCCCCAGTAGAGGCCTAGACACCCAGAGGACTCTGATCCCAACCTCGCTGGCTCCAGCACTGGCCTTGCCTCATGGGAGGCCCCAATCTTGGCCTTGCTGGCCCCTGCACCAGCGTACGCCCTCGGCTGACTCCGATCCTGGCCTCAGAGACCCCAGCACTGGCCTTGCCTCACGGCAGGCTCCAATCCTGGCCTTGCTGACCCTGGCACCAGCCTAACCCCTCGGCAGGCTCCTATCCTGGCCTTGGAGGCCCTAGCCTCCGATTTTGAAACAGGATCTCACTAGGTTGATGAGAGTCTCAGTACTTTCTGAGGATGTCCTCGAATTCATGATCTTTATGTCTCCAACTCCCAATACTGAGATTACAGACATGTACCACCATACCTAGCTCTTCTTTCTTCTTTCTTTCTTTCTTTCTTTCTTTCTTTCTTTCTTTCTTTCTTTCTTTCTTTCTTTCTTTCTTTCTTTCTTTCTTTCATCTTTCTGGTGTTACTGGGGTTCCTGGAAACCCTTCTACCTCCAGGGTGCACTCCCAGACCTATTTTTTATACTTTTTTATTTGGAAACAGGGTCTCTTATGCCAGCAAGGCTGGCTTCGATCCTCCTGTCTCCGCTTCCCAAGTGCAGGGATTACAAGCATGCACCACCACACCCGGCTTTCTACTTTCTACTTTTATAAAATAAACATTTTAAACTTCCACAAATTAAAAAGATCATGTAATTTTTTTGTCCTTGGATTTTATCACTTAAAAAATGCCCTGCAGTCCATCTATCTGGTGTGTTGCTTTAAGCTACTATGTGACAATTTATTCCATAGCAATATAGAATTAATACAATTGCTGACTACATTTCCTAGGAATAAACTTATCCTATACAGCTTAAATAATGTATTCATGTTTCTAAGGCTAATAGTGGCTTGGCCCTGGGCAGTCAGAGGAAGGGCTGAAGATTTTAACCAGCAGTCCATGTTATCCTTCCATAACTGTTGTAAGAATAGTAGAGACATTGGTTCATTTTCAAGAAACTGGAAAGGTTATTATTTCTATAATAATATATCATTACTAAAACTTGATATTAAACAGATATATTTATCCTTTAATATGTTGTATCTACTGATTCATGAGAGTGGCCATTTTAAATTTGGAATATTAAGCCAGGCGTGGTGGCGCACGTTTGTAATCCCCGCGCTTGGGAGGCAGAGACAGGAGGATCGCGCAGGTTCGAAGCCAGCCCGCGCGCACTGGCTTAGGAGACTCTGTTTCCAAATAAAAATGTAAAAATAGGTCTGGGAGTGTAGCCCGGAGGTAGAAGAGCTTCCAGGAACCCTAGTACCACAAAAAATTTCTTTGTAATATTAGTTTATTTTGTTTCCATGGGGTCTTAACTTTTATAGGATCCAAAAAATACTAAAAACTCCATTTGTTTTTTTTTTTAAATACTAGTTGGATAATGAAAACAAAAGCTGTTACCAAATTGAACTGCCAGATGTTTAAGAATGAATTGCTTCTCATCACAAAAGGAATAAAATTCCTATAGTGCTTACACATTAAAGAAGCATATCCTAAATGCCTTCAATAGATCCCCATTGCACACAGAATTAAGTACAATTCCCCATCTGAGGCAAAATGGATTTAGAGCTTTATTTTCCACTCCTCGGTTTCATAAGCCCTCTATTCCTGACTACTAATGATTTCAAAATGTCTACTGCTTTTCTGCATCTGTACCTCTACTCACACAGCATCCAAATGAAACTATCTTTGACTTCATCTTTACCTCAACAACTTTAACTCATTCTTTCAAGGAGAGCTCAAATTCCACTCAGTAAAATTTCGTCACAAAAAAATTTGCCTGAAAGGTTTTTATATCTTTCATCTATGCTGCTGTTTATTGACTATATCAATTCTCATTTGCTTTCTAGGATAATTAGCATTCAATTCATTTGTCAAATATTTATGGAATTTGAGGTATTATACTAGGCATTAGAGAGAAAATAGTGAGTAAAACACCCCCTTCAAAATTGCAAATACCTGTCTAAGACACCCAACTAAGTGTGTAAAGCCTAAACTACACTTTCTTTTTTGTTTTTTGTAAGTGGATTTATTTTATTTTTTTAAATTTTTTATTGGTGCACTGTATTCATACATCATAGTGGGATACAAAGAAAACTTTTGTAGACATACATGCACACATCGCCAGTCAACCCCCACCCGATCCCCACCCCATTCCCTCCCCATCCCTCCTTCCCATGCTTGGCTTAGTGGTTGACATCTAGTATTATAGCAATTTATTTAAAATTAAAAATGATAATCTCACATAACAGTTTCATTTGTCTGATACCAAGCTTTTGATAACATAAAGATAACATTTCAATATTTCTTTTTGCTTTCTTTCTTACCAGAGAATATTTTTTTTCTATTTTTTTAGGTGAAACTATCATATATTTATATATTTATTTTTCAGAAAAAAATCTATCCTAATATGGAATATAGATTCTAGATACCCAAAACGATCTCGAAAAAGAACAAAGTTAGGAGATGTATATTTTCTGATTTCAAACCATATAAAGCTACAATAATTCAAACAGTGTAGTGCTGTTCTAAAGGCAGATATATAAGCTATTGGAGCTAAATAAAAGCCTAGAGATAAATTCTTCCATATATTGTCAAGTTATATTTGACAAGGTTTCCATGAACATTTGGTGGAGGAAATAATAATCTTTTAACTAAATAATGTTGAAAAATTAAAATTACATGAAAACATTTCAATATTTCTTTTTGCTTTCTTTCTTACCAGAGAATATTTTTTCTATTTTTTAGGTGAAACTATCATATATTTATATATTTATTTTTCAGAAAAAAAATCTATCCTAATATGGAATATAGACTCTAGATACCCAAAACGATCTTGAAAAAGAACAAAGCTAGAAGATATATATTTTCTGATTTCAAACCATATAAAGGTACAATAATTGAAACAGTGTAGTACTGTTCTAAAGGCAGATATATAAACCATTGGAGTTAAATAAAAGCCTAGAGCTAAATTCTTCCCTATATTGTCAAGTTATTTTTGACAAGGTTTCCACGAACAGTTGGTGGTGGAAATAATAATCTTTTAACTAAATATTGTTGAAAAATAATACTTACATGGAAAAGAATAAAATTGGACCCTTACCTAATCCCATATACAAATATTAACTCAAAATAGATAAAAGACCTAAATATAAATCTTAAGACTATAAACTTTTAGAAGAAAATCTGGGTCATAAAACCTCACAACATTGAAATTGGCAGTGATTTCTTGGTTATGATTTCAATGGCACAGGCAACAGAAGAGTATACAAACTCCCTAAAAAATAAAAAAAAGTATATCCAAAGACAATGTAAACAGACTTAAAAGATACTAATAGAATGGGATAAAATATTTCCAAGTGCTATATCTGAAGGTATATTAATATTCCAACTAGAAATCCTAAAAATTAACAACAATCAAAGCAAACAATACAATTTAGAGATAGGTAAAAGACTAACATAAGTAATGAATCTCCACAGATAACCAATCTTAGTTGTCTGTTGGACGGAAAATCTTGTTTCTCTGGTTCTGGTGTGTGTTACCTATTTCTTCTTTGTAGTTAATCTCTTTGAGTATTTTCTCTAGTGCTGGTTTTGAAGACATAAATTCCTTCAGTTTCTGTTTGTCATGGAAGCTTCTTATTTCTCCATCTAATTTGATAGAAAGTTTTGCTGGGTAGGACATTTTTGGCTGGAAGTTGTTTTCTTTCAGAGTTTGGAATATGTTACTCCAAGCCCTTCTGTCTCTCATGACTTGGTTTGGGAAGTCTGGAGTGATTCTAATTGGTTTGCCTCTGAATGTCACTTGGTCCTTTGTTTTTGTTGCCTTTAAGATTCTCTGCTTGGCTTCCACATTGGTCATTTTGACAATTATGTGGCGTGGGGATCCTCTTCTCTGATCCTGTCTAAAGGGAGTTGTATAAGTTTCCTGGACCTGTGTACCAACCTCTTGCTCTATGTTTGGAAAATTTTCTGCTATTACTTCCTTGAAGAGATTGTTGATCCCTTTGGTTTCACTTTCTTTTCCCTCCTCTATTCCAATTATTCTTAGGTTATTCTCTTAAAATGGGCCCATATTTCTTCAATGTCAGATTCCTACTGCCGGATATTTTTTTCTAGATTAGAAACTATGCGTTCATTTTTGGAATGATCACCTTCTAAGAGCGAGATTCTGTTCTCCATGTGGTCTAATCGGTTGTTTGTGCTTTGAATTGAGGCCTTTACTTAATTAATTGCATCCTTTATCTCTTTTTGGCTCTCTCTGAGTTCTTGTCGAAGCATCTCTATTATTTCTACAGTTATTTTCCTGATTTGATCTTCTAGAAATCTCTGATTTTCTGTTTTATCGGGCTCTGATGTTGTGGGGTTGTGGGCATTCATTGCTCCAGTGTTATTCCTCTTTCCCATGATTTCGGAAGTTTGTGCCTTCTCTGAGTTCTTCCCTTGGGTCACTATGACTTCGCTTAAGGTGCTCTGGATCTCGAGTCAGTAGTATCTCTGACCCCACTACTCCTTTACTGGGTTGTATCACAGAGTCTCCGACCCAGAGAGTCGATAGAGGCTGCTTTAGACTGTGGGGGGTGCCAGGTTGCATGTTCTCCTATGGTGTGATATCTCTGCTCCTGCCACTACCCCACTGGGTCAAGTTCCAGGGAGTACAGTACTGGGATTTCTCCTCTGTGGTCCGCTATTTGACTCACTGTTCTTGAGTACACAGATGTAGCTGTACTGGACTCGATGAATTCTCTGCTGCTGCCGCTGGTGGCAATATGGCGCCGCTGCCACGCCCTCGGCCATGAGACTGGTGTATTTTTTCTTCTCTGGTTTTGAGGTCCACTCTGAGTCCCTGCAGCGTGTGCTGAGCTCAGCCACTGGGAGCTTTAGATGCTCCCTGCGCTGAAAGATCCCGCCTGGCTGTTCCGCAGCGGCTCACCTCGGCTTGCTATAGCTGTCCGGTGAATTCGCCGCTGCTGCCAGCAGTATGGCGCTGCTGCCGCGTCCTCGGGCGTGAGGCTGGTGTATCTCCTCTGTGGCAGCTCTGTTCTCAGTCTGCTTTCTCTCTGGAGCATGGTGATTTTTTTGTTTCTCTGGTGATGGTGTTTTCTGGCTATGGAAGGCGCTGATTTTGTGGTAATGGAGATTGGTTGTTGGCGGGGCTCTTAAGCCCTGCTTTTCTCGGTCGCCATCTTCCCAGAAGTCCCTACACTTTCAAATAGAGAAAAATTACAAAATTTAATGGAAAGAGTAGAGGTCTGTTGAATAAACCTTTAAACTTTAATAAAAATAAACATATTTTTTTAAAAAAATTATTTTCATTGATGCATTATAGTGATACATCTTAAAGGAGTATAAGATGGTAGAGGCATACATGCACACATCACTCATTTAGCACTCCCCCAATTCCCACCCCATTTTCTTGAAGAACAGAGAAATAGGCCCAAGGCCTGAAGCTATGCCTATAAGTTAATACTCTCCTTGGAGAGAATAAAATGGAAAAGCAAAATACTTGATACTGGGTCACAGATTCTGAATAAATTATGGTTGAGAAAGAAAATGGCATTTGAGGCAACAATATGAGAATAAAATCTGTTTTGATTAAAGGGAAAGAAGGAAAATTCATAATCAAAGTACTCCAAGTCTCCTTTAATTAATATATCACAAAGTAGAGGCAGGTATTTTTCTGGAGCTAGTGAATTTGATTCTAAATTTCATATAGAAACGACAAAAAACATTTCTTCTAGATTTAAAACATATTGTAAATATTATAATATTATAATCATTTAACATATAAGAGTATGATACTAGTGTATAAACAGCCCAATGGAAAGACATACATGTAAACATAGGAATTGGTAAAAATTAAACATTATCATGAATCAATAAGAAAAACACACATTTCTCAGGAATGTATTTTTAAAAATAACTATGTAGCCATCTTCAATAAACCAAAATGGGTTCACATTGTCTGCTTACAAGGACAAATGTCAAAGAGTCAATGATTTACATGCAAAAAAAGAAAAAGAGGTTGTGATTTTTGTTTTCAGGCAAATTAAGTAGATGTACTTTTCTCCATTCTTTCCTCTAAACACAACTCAAATCCCTCTGGATTATACATAAAACAAAATATAAAAAGACTCAGAGTGGTGGAAAAAAGTGGAACCAGCTAAGGACTTGGGGACCCAACTTCGAATGTCAATTATAATATGCATGGTAATCACTAAGAAAATATACATAAAATATAAACAAAACTAAAAAAACAACAACAACAACAACAACAAAACAAATGAGAAGAAAACCAAAAGGATAAAGTAAAAATAAATGAAAGAATAGCTAGGTGTGGTGGTACACCCTTGCAATTCTAGGAATTGGGAGGATGAGACAGGGGGATCACAGGTTTGAAGCCAGCCTTAGGAGCTTAGCAAGGCCCTGTTTCTAAATAAAAATAATAAAATAAAATAGGACTGGGGGTGTAGCTAGAAGTATAATGCCCCTGGGATCAATCTCTAGCATCACAATGAATGAATAAATAAAATTTTAAAAAATAAATGGGTAATAAAACATAAAAGAAGTCATGAATGAAGGAAATGAGAAATAAAATAGAATAAAACAGAAATATTAGCAAGATGCTTTGAATTAAATTGAATTTGAATTAAATAAGTTTAATTCAAATTGCTTTAATTAAACTTTCCATCGAAAGGAGATATTGAACAGGAAGTGGTGGCAAACCCCTGTAATCCCAGTACTCGGGAGGCTGAGCTAGAAGAATTAAGGATAGCTTCAGCAAGTTACTGAGGTTCAAAATAAAAATAAAAAAGGCTGAGGTGTAGTTCAGCGATAGAATGACCCTGGGTTCAATCCTCAGTACTATAAATAGAGATAGGGAGATAAAGCTAGAGATAGAGATAGATAGATAGATGATAGATAGATAGATAGATAGATAGATGATAGAGTGAAAATATTCCATGCAAACAGTAATCAAAAGAGAGCTGAATTGGTACTTTGGTTTTAATATTTTTCCCTTCCAAAATTTATGTTGGAATTTAAACCCTAATTAAAGAATATTTAAGAAGTAATTGGGTCATGAGTGGTCTATCTTCATTAATAGAATATAAAGGTCTTGATAGAGGTAGTTTGATGGGGTGTGTCTATACAGCGCCTAAGAAGATTCGGCCTGAGCGGCCTACGGCCTAAGGCAAAACTTTAAGTAAAGTGATGCAGCAAAAAATGGTCAAGATGGCGCCTGGAGGAAGCTAGGAAGGCGTGGTTTCCCCATTCACTATGGGTGGGGAGACTGAGCGGTTTTTCCCTTTCTACCTTTAAAGGAGCTTTCCGCACACATGAATGGCTCATGTACTGGCCTGGGATTGGCTGTAAACTACGTGCTAGTGATCTTTATCCCGGATAGGCTAGGCTATTCCTCATGGAAATTTCCCTCGTGGCTTGGTGCTATATAAAGAACTGCTTGGAGAGAAATAAGGGAGATCCTGCTTGACTTGACTCCCGGCTCGTGGGTTTGTGTTCGAGTCGTCGGTACTCATCATCTCACCAAGCCCCGCCAGCTGTCGGGCCGGATTCCCGACAGTCTGGTGCCCCGTTTGAGGCACCCCTCTTCACCCCCTAATGAAAAAAATCGCTGGCGAGCAATCGGTCTTCGGGTGAGTATCCCCCCATATATTAATATGGGTATTAATATGGGGAAGTCCAGTTCTAAACCTGACCCTGCCCTAGAATCCCTTCGACTCGTTCTCAAGAGCAGAGGACTTAATCTTGCTGATAACCAAGCAACCCAGGCCTGGGGGTACCTTCTAAAAACTGCCCCATGGCTCCCTGAAAGTAATCTTTATGATTGGGATACCTGGAATCAAGTTGAGGGGCTGGTTAGAAGAGCCCAGACAGAGCAAGGGGAGATCCCCCCCCTTGCGGTTCTCCCCACTGTCTCCGCGCTTAAAAGTTGTTTTCCCCCGCGACTCCTGGAGAAACCCGCTGACTGTATCCCCAAGCCAGCAAAAAAGGGGGCTGCCGAGGATACACCCCCCTCTGGTCCCGAAGCCCCTAAAAAACCTCCCGATCCCTCCGATCACTTTGGGGACGCCAAGGACTCCTCACAGTCCCTTTCCCTGACAAATTCCTTCTCCATACCCTCTGCTCCGCTGCTCTATGCTGACGTAGGGAGAGCCGGAGGAACTGTGGGCCTCTTTCCCATCAACGTCAACCCGGGAACAAACCATCCAGCCACCTGGTACCCCTGGGAACCGCAGGATCTTAAAGAGCTCCGAAAGGCAGTGGTGGAGGATGGTCCCAATTCCCCCTGGGCAGATACCCTAGTGGAAGGGCTGGCCCATCAGGCTTTAGTCCCCCGGGACTGGAGAAACCTAACCAAGGCAGTTCTCCCTGGGCCACTCTTTATGAAATGGATGGCCTATTACCAGGAGGAATGCCGAATCTTGGGGGAAAGAAATCAGAACGCCAATCCCACCATCCCCTTAACCTATGGCATGCTTACGGGGACGGCCGAGCCACATACCACAGGCCTACAACAGGCGGCCTTGCCCCCCCCCCCATACCAGGATCAGGTTAGAGCAGCGGCACTGGCGGCATGGAGGAAATTAGACGATGGGCGCACTGAGGCCCCTATTGCGGCAATCACTCAAAAGCCCGGTGAGGATTTACCTACATTTATAGAGAGAGTATATAACAGCCTTAAGAGGAAGTTTCCGGCTGGTCCATTAAGAGACAAATTTGTTAAAATGCTTGTGTGGGACGGGATGACAGCCGACCATAGGCTGGCCTGCGCAGGTTTGAAGGGGCATACTTTAGAAAGATGGATCGTGGCCTCTTGGGATGTTGGCTCTATGAGCCATCAACTCCAAACTATCGCAGTTGCGGTAAAGGAAGGGCAATGGGAGGGCATACAGACTCTGATACAGGCAATGCAGCAATCAAGGGTTGCCCCCCCCCACGTGTTTCAAATGCGGAAGGGAGGGCCATTTCCGCCGAGAGTGCCCGTCCCAGGCTACGCATCCTATGGGAGGAGGGAAGAAAGGGGAAACTCCCCGGAAGCCCTGCCCCAAATGCCCTAATGGTTTTCATTGGGCCCGGGACTGCCAGTCCAAATTTAACTTAAAAGGAGGAGTTTTTAACCCCCCAAGTGGGCTTCCCCCAGTCCCGGTAAAAAATGGGTTAAGACCCAAGATGGTCGTCACAATTGGAGATAAAAATTCTAAATATTTAATTGATACTAGAGCCGATCGAAAGCGAATCGGGTTCAGATCCCCAAATCCGAAGTGGCAGAGATGGTCGCAGCGAGGCATCCAGTGCGGTAACGCGACCGATCCCGGAGAAGCCGGTGGGAGCCCCGGGGAGAGTTCTCTTTTCTTTGTAAAGAGCAGGGCGCCCTGGAATGGGCTCGTCCCAAGAGAGGGGCCTGTGCCTTGGAAAGCATCGCGGTTCCCGTGGCGTCCAGCGAGCTCTCTCAGGCCCTTGAAAATCAGGGGGAAAGAGTGTAAATTTTGCACTGGGCCGCAGCAGGTCTCCAAGATAAATAGCCTCTGGCATGCTGGAACAACAGCAGTCGCACATGGGACAGTAGGTCCTAAGGAGATGGGCGAGTGCCATTCAAAAGGGATGGGCGTTCAGAAGGGACGGGCAATGGCCTGCACAAAAGTTCAAGCCCTATCTATAAAAGAGGCCATGGATTTTCATAGATTAACCCATGTAAATTGGAGGGGATTAAAACACAAATATCCTCAAATCCCTAATAAGGATTTAAAAAGAATTGTTCGCACTTGTAAATCATGTCAACCCATCTTGCAACTACCCCCCCCCTTCAATCGTCCAGAGTTAATCTGAGAGGCCTACGCCCCAATGGATTATGGCAAGTGGATGTAACTCATTTTCAACCATTTGGAAAACTTCAGTATATTTTTGTTTTTATAGATACCTATTCCAGGGCTAATTGGGCCTCAGCTCATTCGGGAGAAAAGACAAAACATGCTATAAATTATTTTCTTCATTGTTTTGCTATTCTTGATATTCCTAAACAAATCAACTGATAATGGCCCTTGTTTTATTAGTCAACATTCCGTCTCCTTCCTACAATTATGGAAAATTATTCATACTACGGGCATTCCATATAACCCAAAAGGACAAGCTTTAATAGAAAAAATATAATCATCATACCCTAAAGGTTCAATTACAAAAACAAAAGGGGGAGTTACTACCCCCACATGATCAATTAAGAAAAGCATTATTAACCCTAAATATTTTAAATTTTTCAAAAGACTCCAACCTGTCCCCTTTTCATAGGCATTGGACCACAGAGATTCCCTTTTCCTCCATCAAAGTAAAATGGAGAGATCCCCTGACGGGAATGTGGAGGGGCCCAGATCCCCTCATAACTGCAGGAAGGGGCTTTGGGTGTGTCTTACCCTATGATGATAAAAGACCACTTTGGGTCCCAGCAAGAGATATCAAACACCTGCCTACAATAACTGGTAATTATGATTCCAAGGAAGAGGAAATCCCTGAAATTAGTCCTTTGTTTTTTATTTTAAAAGAAGATAGTCATGAAAACCCTAATGTTCGTCATCCTGTCCCTGCAAATACGGTATAGTATGCCAGGCTTTGGAGACGCAGGTAAGGCAAGGGAAATATTAAATGCAGGCCTTTGCACCCTTGCCTCCCTGCTCTTTGATATAAATATTATCCTTGAGGAGAAATCAATGCCCATCCCCCCTTTTTTTGATTGGGGAGGGCGGAAAAAGGAGAGCAGTACAAGCCATTCTGCTCTTAATCGGCCTGGAGATTACTGCCAGAACTGCCATGGGTGTGGTAGGCCTGGAGATTACTGCCAGAACTGCCATGGGTGTGGTAGGCCTAGAGATTACTGCCAGAACTGCCATGGGTGTGGCTGGCAGTCTATCTCAGAAATTGTCTGAGACTTACAAGCCCAATTAGATTCCCTAGCCTATGTAATATCACAAAAAGATGGATATTAGATTTATTAACAGCCGAAAAGGGAGGCATCTGCTTGTTTTTGCAGGAACAAGATAAGATTAAGCAGCTCCAACATGATCTGGAGAGGTGGCAAGGAGATCTTCAGGAGGATCCGTTCTCCTTGATTTTAAGGTCATTAAGGCATTAGCAGAATCAGTTCACATGTATGGGGTTACAGCTTCCTTTACATTAGCCCAAGTGGAAGCTCTGGCTAGAAACTGCATGACGCCAGGGGACTGGAATGGATTAACACGAGCGTGCCTCACCCCTGGACAATTTTTGGAATGGAAGGCCTTTAACATAGAATATGCCTCTGATCAGGCTGCTGCTAATGCTCTTGCTGGAAATCCTCAATGGGATCGAGATATGATTTTAGGACAAGGGCTACATGCCCAAAATCAAACCCGACTTCCTTTGGAAGTTTATAATCAAATAAATTTTTGTGCTATTAGAGCATGGAAATCCCTTAGGAGCTCAGGGGAATCTGCTGGTAATCTAACCAAAATTATACAAGATCCTGCCGAGCCGTTTGCAGATTTCGTAGCTCGTCTCCTTGAAGCTACAAGTAGAGTTTTAGGTCCTAATGTGGAGGTGGCAACACCTTTGATTAAACAGTTAGTATCATGATGCTATTAAGGAAGGGCAAACCGCCCTCGAATTACTCAAAGAACAGAAATCTGAGGAGCATAAGTCAGAACGGGCAGTTAGTGAAGCAAAGGAACCTGTCCATTCCTCACTCTATCCAAATTTATCTAAATTTAAAGGGCCAGACTCCTCTTCTGATTCTTCTGATGAAGAAAAAGGTTCGTTAAAGAAACAAATGGCATGTGTGTCGATTCATTCAGCCTCAAAAAAATCCCGTTTGCCTAAATTAGATCCGGACTTTCCTATGCCCTCAGGTTTACAAGAAATTCCTCCCTCGTGTTATCCTCCTCCTGGGCCACCGCCATCCTTACCATCTTCCACTCAGGGATCTCATAATTCCTTTTGCCCTCAAGTTTGGTCACGTGTTAGAACTGAGCTCCCGTTGGCCTTTCCTATTTTTCAAAATACACAGGGCACTTGTTTTTATGAACCAGGATTGGTGCTCTGAATATGACCACCCCTCTCCCGCCTTACAATTTCCCCAGATGGGAAAAATTAAAGCATGTTGAAGGGCTGGTAGCCAATGACGGGTAAGATTCCCAGGGGCCATGGAAACCTAAGACAGGAAGTACAGCATGATCTGTACTATCCAATGACGGGTAATCCATGGTACTCGATGGGGACAACCTAAGACAGGCACAGTCCCGATAAAATAAAAGAAAAAGGGGGATATGATGGGGTGTGTCTATACAGCGCCTAAGAAGATTTGGCCTGAGCGGCCTACGGCCTAAGGCAAAACTTTAAGTAAAGTGATGCAGCAAAAAACGGTCAAGATGGCGCCTGGAGGAAGCTAGGAAGGCGTGGTTTCCCCATTCACTATGGGTGGGGAGACTGAGCGGTTTTTCCCTTTCTACCTTTAAAGGAGCTTTCCGCACACATGAATGGCTCATGTACTGGCCTGGGATTGGCTGTAAACTATGTGCTAGTGATCTTTATCCCGGATAGGCTAGGCTATTCCTCATGGAAATTCCCCTCGTGGCTTGGTACTATATAAAGAACTGCTTGGAGAGAAATAAGGGAGATCCTGCTTGACTTGACTCCCGGCTCGTGGGTTTGTGTTCGAGTCGTCCGGTACTCATCATCTCACCAAGCCCTGCCAGCTGTCGGGCCGGATTCCTGACAGTAGTTTATCCCTCTTGCCCTCTGCCTTTATCCATATGAGAACACAGCATTTCTGCATCATCAAGACACCATCTTAGAAGAAGAAAGCAGCCCTCAACAGACAATCAAACTTGACTTCACCTTGATCTGGACTTTCCAGCCTCTAGAACTGTAAGAAAATTAATTTCAGTTCAGTTCATTATAAATTACCCAGTGTGTGGTATTTTGTTATAGCAACACAATCAGAATGACAGGTGGCTATAATAGCACACAAAATAGACTTTTAGTCAAAAATCTGTTACAAAAAAAAAAGAGGCTGGGTGTGGTGGCACACTTTTGTAATTTCAGTACTTATGAGGCTGAGACAGGAGGATCACAGTTTTGAGAACAGCCTCAGCAAGTAGTAAAATTCTCATCAACTTAGTGAGACCCTGTTTCAAAAAAATAAAATATAGGAGTGGAAGTGCAGGGAGTATACCCAGAGGTAGAATGCCTCTGGGCTAAATCCTCTATAGGAGAGAGAGAGGGAGAGAGAGAGAGAGAGAGAGAGAGAGAGAGAGAGAGAGAGAGAGAGAGAGAGAGAGAGGAAGGCATTATATATTGGTGAAGGATGAATTAATTCAGATGATATAACAATTGTAAGCATGCATATATATGTCAAATAGTTGAGCCCTAAAATATATCAAGCAAATATTTATGAAGTTTATAAAGTTGAACCTATTATTCTACGATAATAGTTAGATTTTTAATTCCCACTTTCAATAAAGTATAAAACTTTAATACAGAAGATCATTAATGAAATAAAACACTATAAATCAACTAGACCTAACAGACATATATAGAATACTTCATTCAATAACAGCAAAATATACAATCTTCTTATGTACACATGGAACATATTTCAAGAGGGAACATATACTAGGCTACAAAACAAGTTTCAAAAAATTTTAAAAGATTGATAATCATATAAAAGATACAATCATTAAAGAATGATACTAGCAGCTTATAACAGAAAACTATGAAAAAATTCAGCAATGTGTAAAAATAAAACAATACCAAAACAACAAATGGATTAAAAAGGTGATCATAAAGAAATTTGGAAAATACTTTGAGACCAATAAGAATATATCAAATGTTTTGATGAAGTGAAAGCAGTGTCCATAGGGAAATTTATAGCTGTAAAAATATACATCTAAAAAGGACATATATCTTGCCAGGCATAGTGGTGCATGCTTATAATCCCCGCGCTTGGGAGGCGGAGACAGGAGGATCGCACAGGTTTGAAGCCAGCCTTGCTGGTTTAAGAGACCCTGTTTCCAAATAAAAAATATAAACTAGTTCTGGGAGTGTAGTCAGAAGGTAGAAGGGTTCCATCCCCAGTACCACCAAAAAAAAAAAGGACATAGATCTCAAATTAATAATCTAACTTTACCTCAGAAAAAGAAGAGCATACTCAGTACATGACAGCAACAATGTGTTGGGAAAGGCATGTATTAATTCATTCTATCACTGAGAAACATATCTTCTCTAATCACTATAATTATCATATAAACACTTCTGACATCAAGAATCCAGCCTGATAGCCCTTCCACCTTTAGTTCTTTGTATAAAAATTCTACTTGGATATTGCTGTGGTTTGTATTTAGAATGTCCTCTAGACATCATGTCATGAAATAGATAGCCATGTTGGAGGTGGGGCTTAGTTGTTGAGGAGGAATGCCTGGGGGTGTGACCTTGGAAACTATATATATGTCCTCCCTACCCTCACTCTCTCTTTGTTTTTGACCTTCATGACATGAGAACAGAGTCCCTCCACACTCTCTGCTTCTTGCTGCTATGTGTGGTGCTCTGTAGACTTCACCCGGCCTAACATGAACTGAAACCTCTGAAGTCTCTGGAACTGTGAGCAAATAAATATTTCTTTCTCCTTGTTGATATCAGATATTTTGACTCACAGGAGTGAGAATGCTGACTGAAACAGAAATGTTACTAGTCTCAAGAGTTTACATTAGCAGTTGGCTAACTACATTAAGCTCCACAGTCTGTTTTTGTGTGAGACTCATGATTAAATTTAAAAATTTTAAGGGATTCTTAAAAGCAACCAACAGATAAGTAAAAAAAGAGATATGGATGTACTATAGAATATATTTGACCTGTGATACCTATTTACTATTTTCCCCTTTACACACACACACAAGAGCTTGCCAACCCTGGGGTTATGTTATGCTTTGATAACAAATTATTTGAATCTTAGTGGTTTTAAAAAAGAAAAGTTTGCTCTTCACTTAGGTCATAAGTCAGTAGTGAGTCCAGCCATGGCTCAGCTCTTCATTATATGCTTTGTCTTCATTCTAGGATAGGGCTGTAAGAGAAAACTATCCAGCACATGCAGTCAAGGGAAGATTGAGCCAAATGCTGTGTCTTTCTTCTTGTGCTTGGATGTAGTACATATCACTTCTATTCACATTCAGTTGGTCAAAGGACACGTACATTATTAATTATTATGTTCTTTTGGAAAGAAATATACTCATTCTCTCAAAGAAGTATCACCAGGAAGAGGCTGTTTTGAATGATCCCAATAGGGAGGGAGAATAAATGACTGTGCAATAGTTTATATTTTAAACATCCCCTAAAGACTTATGTGTTAAAGGCATGGTTACCAACAAACATATGACACTCTTAGGAGTGGTAGAACCTTTAAGAGGTGGGGTCTACTGTGAAGAAGTTAGGTCACAGGAGATGTGCCCTTAAAGGATATATTGGTACCCCAGTCCCTTCCTCTTTTTATTTTTTTCTGCCACCATGGGTTGAACAGGTTTTGCTTCACCATGCACTCCCACCATAATATAATGCCTTGCCATAGACTCAGAAGCAATGGGGTCAACGGACCTTGGACTGAAACCTCCAAAACAATGAGCTAAAATAAATCATTTCCTTTTTTAAAGTTGATTATGTCAGATATTTTGTTACAGGAATATAACAAAAATATAACAGAAGTCTGGCTAGCTTAAATGGAAAACAATTCTATGGCCTATCACAAGGAGTAAAAAGAGATCATGTTCTCAAATCCCCATATTTTATGGGCAAAGATAAGTGAAATGACTAACTTTAGACATCAGGAAGCTAAATATGTATGATGCAATTTCTAGGGTAGCCACTAAACAAATATAAACAGACAAAACTTTCAAACAAGTAGAGGGACAAATATTTAAATACAAAACATCAATAAAACAAAAGTGATTGAAAGAGAAAAAATAACAAGTAAGCAGAATGTGCCAAGTTAGATAGAAATTATTAACCACAAAATATTAAGTTATTTTAAATATGGTATATGTTTCAGTTAAAAGGCAGTCTCCATTTGCTGTCTCTCCTTTCAGATCCAAACAAAGCTATAATTCAATGGATACTGTGTGCTTGTGAGAAATTAATATTATTAGAAGGACTGTATTATTTTCTGGGTTTCTTTTTTTTTATTTAGGAATTAAACCCAGGGGAATTTTACCTCTGAATTATAACTTTCACCCTTTTTATTTTTTATTTTGAAACAGAGTCTCACTAAGTTGCTGAGGGTCTTACTAATTTAATGAATCTGTCCTTGAAGCTGTGATCATTCAATCTCAGCCTCCTAAGTATTAAGATTACAGGTATATAGCTCTATATTTGGCCTGTATGATTTCATTCATCAGTAAAAACAGAAGCAAACATTTATCAATCCCTGATCTCAGGCACTAAATTTAACATGCTGTATCTTCACAATAACCACCCTATGAGGATATAATCCCTATTTTACAATGCAAAAAGTGAGACCCTTGTGCAGATCCACTCACAGCACCCAAGACATCTTTTGAGACAGCCAAGGACTCTGCTCAAGGTCCTTGGAACTTAAAATATTCCATCAGGCTTTGCTGATAATGTATTATCGATGATCATGCTTCTCAAACTTGTGTGTGCATTAGCATCCCATGGAAGATGTACTAAAAGACAGATTAGCAGTTCTTTCTCCCATCACTTCTGATACAGTAAGTTTGGGTTGGGGTCTGAGATTCTGCATTTCCATCAGGTTCCCAGGGTGGGCTAATATTCCCTGTCCAAGCACCACACTTTGAGAACAGATACTGTGTGGGATACTTCTTTGGGAGACACTGAGCTCCGGGTGATGTCAGTGATTCACCCTTGAACTCCTTTTCAGGCATCTGTGAAGTCATCACCATCCTAGATGTCCAGCTAGATATAACCAAGACAGAACAACCACACTTCACCTTCAGTTTAGGACTGGCCACCACATGGCTTCTGTGATTCCTTTTAAAATATTGTTAATAACTGATGGTTAGATAATGACTAGATAATATTCCTTCAATGTATATGGTGGTAGATTACTTTTTATTTTTCACCAAAATAGTCCTCTAGTCCTCCTCTTTACGTTCTTGCAGCTCTACCCACCTATCCCTAGTTTCCTTACTAACTTCACCCCTAAAACACAAGCACACTGTGAGTGTGTGTTACAAAGGCGAGTGCCCCACTTCCTACCTCTCCTTTCCCAGGATGTGCACGGCTTCTCTTCTCAATAGCCATAAGGCCCCATCTCAACAGGAGCAAGAAATAAAAATCAACAATTCTTCTGTTGTGGCCAAATGAAGCTTTCACCTTCAGAAACTCTCAGGAGAATGAAAGTGACAGCATTTTAGACTGTTCAAGGAGAGCCACACTCTGTTGCATCATGCTCCCTAGCACATCTTTGTCTGTAGATTTAAAGGCCATTCCCTAAATGTGGGCATGGGATGGGATGGAAATAGAAAGAAAAGGAAAAGATGATTCTAAGGTACCTAGAAGAAACTTGGAGGCAAGTGCTATGCACTTACACGTATGCACTGACAGTGCTTGCTTTTAAGATTGACGATGCCAGGTATACTAGTGAGAACTTGTCATCTTAGCTACACAGGAGGCTGAGGCAGGCATTTGGCTTGAGCTCAGAGTTCAAGGCCAGCCTGGGCAACATAGTGAGATCCTGACTAAGACTAATGCTATCTGCTAAATATTGCATTATCCAGCAAACAGCTAATACAAACTCAGTATCTGTCACATGCAGGCATCCATGTTGAGCACTTTTCATGGTTTATATAATTGAATTCTCATAATGACTTTCTGAATTAGGTACTAATATCATGCCTAAGGTACAGATGCAGAGACTAAGTCTTAGAAAGTAACCAATGTCACACTGCTAAACAGCAGAGTGAGGATTAAAGCCCATTAAGACTCATGCAAATTCTGCTCCGGAACCTTCAACATCTTCCCGTTTACTCATCTGCTCAGTTCCCCTCAAGACCCACAAGTCACAGTACCTACACCCGGGTTCCAAATCCAGGGTACCTTAGAACCACCTTTTTCATTTCTTTCAATTTCAAATCTATCCCATGTCCACGTTTAGGGAACAGCCTTTAAATCTATAGGCGGACATGTGGCTGGGGAGCCCGATGCAACAGATTGCGGCTCTCCTTGGACAGTCTAAAATGCTGTCACTTTCATTCTCCTGGTTGTCTCTGAAGGCTTCATTTAACCAACATGGCTGGATTGCTTATTTTCATTTCTTGCCTCCAAGTTTATTCTAGGCTACATGGGCCCATACCTGTTGAGATCTACCCTTAGTAGGGTTTTTTCCCCTGCAAAGTCCATTTTCTGTTACATCTCTAAATAGAGAAAAGAGGAAGGGATCCATCTTGAATTCCAGAAGGGCCTTTAATTAATTTTAAATCCAAATTGAAGCTTGTAGTTTTGCTTTAGTACAACTATGTCTTACTGGTAGGCAGGTATTGGAAGCAGCACACTGGGCATCTTGCTGTTTGTCTTGTTTCCTAGAGAACCAGATTTATGTTATGAAAACTTTAAAATCAAAAAAGACAATCACCACTTTAAAAACACTTTACCAGAGTGAAGCAAATAGTTTTTCTTGCTATAGAATTTTACCTAATTATCTTAACTTTTTTTTTGTACTGGAGATTAAACCAAGGGCATTCTACCTCTGAGAAAAGCTTTTTATTTTCATTTTTTGAAACAGGGTCTTGCTAAGTTAGGCTCCCATTAAGCTGCTGAAGCTGGCCTCAAACCTGTAACCCACCTGTCTCAGGCTCCCAAGTACTAGGATTACAAGTATGTGCTGCCATGCTGGCATTTCTTAACTTTTTGATTTCACATTTTATTTTATTTTTTTAATTCTTTTTCTTTTTATTTTTTTAAAACAAAATTTTTTATTGAACATAAATGGTATACATTTAAACTATATTTGGTGCCCTCTCCCCCCACCGCTGTTTTTCCTCCCCCCCTCCCACCAATGGTTGTCCAGGTTAACCATGTCTTATTCATAATTTTACACATATTCAGATGTAGACCCTCATTAATCAAGATCAGCCTTCCTCCTCTCCTATCTTTCCATTCAAACTTTGCTGATCTTTCCCCTCCATTATCTGGAGTCCCACTGGTATCCTCTGTGTTTCCTAGTTTGGGCATATTAGAGGAAACATATGTACCTTCTCCTTCTGTGCTTGGCTGGTCTCACTTAACATAATGTTCTCCAGGGCTTTCCATCTTCTTGCAAATGATATAATTTTGTTCTTCTTTATGGCTGAATAGAATTCCATTGTGTGTATTTCCCACAGTTTTGCTATCCATTCATCTGTTGATGGTGATCTGGGTTGGTTCCATATTTTGGCTATTACAAATTGTGCTGCTATGAACATGTGTATGCATATGTTAATGTCATTCTCTGATTTTAACCCCTTTGGAAAGATACCCAGGAGTGGTATAGCTGGATCATATAGTGGATCTATTCCCACCTTTTTTAGGAATCTCCACACAGATCTCCATAGTGGCTGAACTAGTTTGCATTCCCACCAACAGTGTAAAAGAGTTCCTTTTTCCTCACATCTTCGCCAGCATTTGTTGTTATTTGATTTCTTTATGCTTACCACTCTGACTGGGGTTAGATGGAATCTCAGTGTAGTTTTGATTTGCATTTCCCTGATGGCCAGTGATGAAGAACATCTTTTCATGTATCTATTGGCCCTTTGTATCTCTTCTTTTGTGAAGTGTCTATTTAGTTCATTTGCCCATTTCTTGATTGGGTTGTTTGTTTTGCTAGTGTAGAGTCTTTTGAGCTCTTTGTATAATCTAGATATTAGCCCCCTATCAGAATGGTGGCTGGTAAAGATCCTTTCTCATTCTGTAGGCTTCCTCTTTAGGTTGTTGATAGTTTCCTTTGATGAGAAGAAACTTTTTAGTTTGATGCTATCCCACTTGTTTATTCTTGCTTTAGTTTCCTGAGCTTTGGAGGTTTTGTTGAGAAAGTTACTGCCTGTGCCAATATGTTGTAGTGTTGAACCTATGCTCTCCTCTACTAACTTCACAGTCTCAGGTCTAATTTCTAAGTCTTTGATCCATCTTGAGTTGATTCCTGTGCTTGGTGAGATATAGGGGTTTAGATTCATCTTTTTACAAATGGTTAGCCAGTTCTCTCAGCACCATTTGTTGAAAAGGCTGTCTTTTCTCCAACATATGTGTTTTGCCCCTTTGTCAAAGATTAATTGACTAAAGATGTGTAGATTTGTTTCTGTATCTTCTATTCTAATCCACTGGTCAGTATATCTGTTATTGTGCCAATACCATGCTGTTTTTACTACTATTGCTCTATAGCATAGTTGAAGTCTGGGATTGTAATGCCTTCTGCATGTTTCTTATTGCTGAGAATTGCTTTGGCTATTCTTGGTCTTTTCTTTCTCCATATAAAGTTCATGATTAATTTTTCTAGGTCTCTGAAGAATGTCGCTGGTATTTTAATGGGAAGTGCATTGAATCTATAGATCAGTTTTTAGCAGAATGGCCATTTTAATGATATTTATTCTGCCTATCCATGAGCACAGGAGATCTTTCCATCTTCCAAGGTCTTCTTCAATTTTTTTCTTTAATGTCTTATAGTTTTTGTTGTAGAGGTCTTTTACATCTTGGGTTAGGTTTATTCCTAGGTATTTTATTGGTTTTGAGGTTATAGTGAATGGAATTGTTTTCTTTGTTTCTTTCATTGTGGATTCATTGTTGGCATAAAGAAAAGTCACTGATTTCTTTAGGTTGATTTTGTAACCTGCGACTTTGCTGAATTTGTCAATCAGCTCCAGAAGTCTGTTGGTTGAGTTCTTTGGGTCTTCCAGATAAAGGATCATGTCATCTGTGAATAAGGATAATTTAAATTCCTCTCTCCTTTGTGAATTCCTTTGATTTCACATTTTAAAAGCCACCATAGATCTGCTGTGCTTATTTTCCAAAGTTCCCATGTCTGGCATTTGGCCCTCATTTGGGTGACAAAACAAGATTCATTATATGCTCCTTGAAGAAACTCCCTTTCTGCTACTATAAAAGAAAAATGGGAGAGGTGAATCAAATTCATGATTAAAATTAAAAATATACATAAAAGAATGGCATTTTATATGAGCTTATGAGCTTGCATAACCAAATTATTTGAATTCTCATGGCCTCTGCTGATATAATTTAGTTTTGCTTGTTTCTAAACTTTCTATAAATTGAATTTGCAAAATGTACTCTTCTGTATCTGATTTATTTTACTCTATGGTATACTTGTAAGATGTAGCCATGTTAGTGTGTGTTGCAGTAGTTCATTTTCTTTTCCACATTATTATTTTGTTGTTGATTATGCCATTATTTATTTAACAATCTCTTGTTGCATGATATTAGAGCTGTTCCTGTTTGAGGCATTTGCTAGCAATGCCACCATGAACACTCTTTTATATGTTCTTAATGCCCATATGTGGACACAATTGTAGGATATATACTAGGACTTGAGTTGGTATGTCATAGAGATTCCATGTGCCTCACTTTATTAAGTAATGCCAACTGTTCTACAAAATAAATAGGACAATTTATATCCTGACCAGGAGTATATGAGGGTTCTGGCTGTTCCAGTGACTGGTAGTGTTGTCACCAGAGGCTCAAAGGGAGGACCCTTCCTTTTAGTACCATTTGATTTATGGAGATTCCTTTCTGCAAGACTAGAGGAATATCAGCCTTTTATGGGGCCTTCCTCCTAGTAACTTTAGAACCTCGCCGGAGGAGGCTTCCATGTCCTCTAGATATCACATGGATATCAACTTGGCCAACATCTTGGAAAACATCAGAGGTGATCAGCGCTGGGCTAAGTATCTTCCAGCTCATGTACCTGTTACCTCAGTCTTCCACCTGGATGCTGAGGTTTGTGACTGACTTAGGCTCTTCTGGCTGGAAGGCATTCCTCTTGTTTGCAGCACTATTAGATTTGGGAAAGAGGGGACCCAGCCTTCTTGCTCTGGCATTCCTCATGCTGTACTTCACTTAAAATGGCAAGGAGAACTTCAGGTCAAGAAGACATGAACCCTTTCCATACCATGCTCCAGGACCCAGCACTTCAGAATCCCATGTCAAATTCCTTTGAACCTCTTTTAAAGTGTGTCTGGGCTTCTTCCTTGGTGCCTCTTAATTTTAATTTTTTAAAATTTTTATTAGTGCATTTTATTTATTTATTTATTTATTTATTTATTTATTTATTTATTTATTTTTGGATGGAACACAGGGGCCTTTTACCTCTGGGCTACACTCCCAGACCTATTTTATATTTTATTTGTAAACAGGGTCTCTTAAGCCAGCTGAGGCTGGCTTCGAACCTGCATGATCCTCCTGTCTCAGCCTCCCAAGAGTGGGGATTACAAGCATGTGCCACCACGCCCGGCTAGTGCATTGTATTTATACATCAAAACTTGTATAGACATACTGTACACATCACTAGCCAGCCCCTCACCCAGTCCCCACCTCACTCCTTCCCCATTCGTTCCTCCCATGCTTGGTTTAGGGGTTGACTTTGATATGAATAAGTACATCATGTGCTTTAAAGAGTTTCCCTCTCCTCACCTCCCATCCTCACAGTTAGGTTGCCTTATTTGCTCCTCTATAAGATCCTCTTTTTCATCTGGAGTTCCTCCTATGACCCCATTCACCCTAGCTTTTACATAATAGGGAAGGCATTCAATTCCTTACTTTTGGGGACTGACTAATCTCGCTTAGCATAATGTCCTCAAGATTCATCTATTTCCCTGAAAATACCACAATTGTATTTTTTATGGTTGAGTAAAATTCCATTGTGTACATACCCCACAGTTTTGTAATCCATTCATCAGTTGATGGGCATCTTGGCTGGTTTCATAGTTTGGCGATGGTGAATTGTGCAGCTATGAACATAGATACACATGCATTAGTTTGGTAATTTGGCTTCCTTTTTTGGGGGGTAGATATCCAGAAGTAGTATTGCTGGATTGAATGGTAGATTTGTTCCCATTCTTCTGAGGATTCTCCATACTGTTTTCCAAAGTGGTTGCACTAGTTTGCAATCCCACCAACAATGTTTTAGAGTTCCCACTTCTCCACATACTTGCCAGCATTTGTTATTGTTTGTGTTTTGAATGATTGCCATTCTAGTTGGAGTTAGGTGAAATCTCAGGGTAGTTTTCATTTGCATCTCTCTGATTGCCAATGATGTTGAGCATTTTTTCATGCATCTATTGGTCATTTGAATTTCTTCTTTCATGAAGTGTCTATTTAGTTCGCTTGCCCATTTTTTGATTGGATGCCTTGTTTTTTAGTGTTGAGTTTCTTGAGTTCTCTCTATATTCTAGATATTAGTCCTCTATTGGAGGGGTAGGTGGCAAAAATCTCCCATTCTGTTGGCTCTTGATTGAGGTTCCTGACAGTTTCCTTTGCTGAACAGAAGCTCTTCAATTTCATACAGTACCATGCATTTATTAGCCTTTTGGTTTGTTGTGCCTTTGGGGTCTTGTTGAGAAAGTTTTCACCTGTGCCTATGGGTTGCAGTGTTGGACCTATGCCCTCCTCGAGGAGCCTTAAGCTCTCTGGTCTAATTTCCAAGTCTTTGATCCATCTTGAATTGACTCTTGTGCAGGGTGAAAAAGTGGGATTAATTTCCAATTTTCTGCATATGGTTAACCAGCTTTGCCAACACCATTTGTTGAACAAGATATCTTTTTTCCAGTGTATGTTTTTGGCCCCTTTGTCAAAAATCAATTGGCTGAAAGTGTGTGGACTTGTTTCTGGGTCTTCTATTCTGCCCCATTGGTCTATGTATCTGTTTTTGTGCCAGTACCATACTGTTTTTATTACAGTGGCTTTGTAGTGTAGCTTAAAATCAGGTATTGTGATTTCTCCTGCATGTTTTTTGTTGCTGAGAACTATTTTGTCTATTCTGGGCCTTGTGTTAATCCAAATAAATTTAAGGACTGATTTTTCTTTCTGTGAGGAATGATCTTGGTAGTTTAATGGGCATTGTGTTCAATCTGTAGGTCACTTTTGGAAGGATGGCCGTTTTAATGATATTTATTCTGCCAATCCATGAACATGGAAGACCTTTCCATCTTCTAAGATCTTCAATTTCTTTTTTCAAGATTTTATAATTTTATTTGTAGATATATTTTACCTCCTTGGTTAAGTTTATTCCTAAGTATTTTATTATTTTGTGGGTGATTCTGAGTGGAAGTGTTTTCTGAATTTCTTTTTCAGTGAATTTATGGTTGGTGTACAGAAAAGCTTCTGATTTTTTAAGAATAATTTTGTATCCAGACACTTTGCTGAATTTGTTGATCAGTTCTATAAGCTTTTTGGTTGAGTTTGTTGGGTTTTCTAAATATAGTATCATATTGTCTGCAAATAGTGAAAATTTGAGTTCTTCTTTCCCTATTTGTACTCCTTTGATTTCCTTTTCTTGCCTTATTGCTCTGGCTAGAGTCTCAAGTACTATATTGAAGAGAAGTGGTGATAATGGACATCCTTGTCTTTTTCTTGTTTTTAGGGGTAATTCTTGAAAATTTTCCCCATTTAGTATGATGTTGGCAGTGGGCTTACTGTAGATTGCCTTTATGATGTTGAGATATGTTCCTTCTATTACGATTCTCTGCTGTGCTTTTATCATAAATAGATGTTGGATTTTATCAAATGCTTTTTCAGCATCTATTGAAATGATCATGTAATTTTTGTCTTTGGTTCTGTTTATATGATGAATTACATGGATTGATTTTTGTATGTTGAACCAGCCTTGCATCCCTGGGATGAACCCTACCTGGTCGTGATGTGTGATAGTCTTGATGTGTTTTTGAATGTGTGTTGCTAGTATTTTGTTTATCAGGTTTGCATCAAAATTCATCAAAGATATAGGTCTGTAGTTCTCCTTCCTTGAACTGTCTTTTTTGGTTTTGGTATTCATGTAATGTTGGCTTCATAGAATGTATTTGGGAGAGTTCCAGTTTTTTTTCTATTTCACGTAACAGATTGAGGAGTATTGGTATTAGCTCTTCTATAAAGATTTTATAGAATTCACTTGGGAAACCATCTGGTCATGAGATTTTCTTTGATGGCAGGCTCTTTGTTTCTGTTTCAATCTCTTTGCTATTGGTTGGTTTAAGTGTTCTATATCTTCTTGACTCAGTTTAGGAAGGTTGTATTTATCTAGAATGTTGTCAATTCCTCCAGATTATCCATTTTGTTGGAGTATAGTTTTTCAAAGTAGTTTCTGAAAATCCTCTGGATTTCTATACTGTCAGTAGTAATATCTCCTTTTTCGTCTTTTTTTCAAATTGGTGCATTATATTCATACATCATAGTGGGATAATTAAAAAAAAACTTGTGTAGACATACATGCACACATCACCTAGTCAGCCCCCATTCAATCCCCACTCCTTTCCCTCCCTAACCCTCCCTCTTATGCTTGGCTTAGTGATTGATATAGATACATTTGCCTAAATATATCACGTGTCTCAGAGAGCTTTTTTCCCACCTCTCCTCCCCTCAGTCATATTGCCTTATTTGCTTTTCTATAAGTTCTCCTTTTCACCTGGAGCTCCTCCTATAACCCATTTCATGTTAGCTTTCACATATTAGTGAAAGCACCTGATTTTTTACTTTTTGCAACTGACTAATCTTGCTTAGCATAATGTCCTCCAGTTCCATCCATTTCCCTGAAAATGCTGTAATTGTATTTTTTTTAATGGTTGAATAAAACTCCATTGTGTACATATCCCACAGTTTTGTAATCCATTCATCCATTGATGGACTTCTTGGTTGGTTCCATAGTTTGGCAATGGTGAATTGTGCAGCTATGAACATAGATACGCATGGATTAGTTTGATAGTTTGGTTTGCTATCTTTTGGATAGATACCGAGAAGTGGTATTGCTGGATTGAATGGTAGATTTGTTCCCATTCTTCTGAGAATCTTCCATACTGTTTTCCAAAGTGGTTGCACTAGTTGCAATCCCAACAAAAATGTTTTAGAGTTCCCACTTCTCCACATCCTTGCCATCATTTGTTATTGTTTGTGTTTTGAATTATTGCAATTCTAGTTGGAGTTAGGTGGAATCTCAGGGTAGTTTTGATTTGCATCTCTGATTTCCAATTATATTGAACATTTTTTTCATGTATTTATTGGCCATTTGAATTTCTTCCTTTGTGAAGTGTCTATTAAGTTCACTTGCCCATTTTTTAATTGGAGTATTTATTTTTTTGGTGTTGATTTTCTTGAGCTCTCTGTATATTCTAAATATTAGGCCTCTGTCTGAGGAATAGGTGGCAAAAATCTTTTCCCATTCTGTAGGCTCTTGTTTGAAGATCTTGGCAGTTTCTTTTGCTGAACAGAAGCTCTTCAGTTTCATGCAGTTCCACGTATTGATTAGCCTTTTAGTTTCTTGTGCCTTTGGGGTCTTGTTGAGAAAGTTATTATCTGTGCCAATGTGTTGCAGTATTGGACCTATGCCCTCTTCAAGGAGCCTCAAGGTCGCTGGTCTAAAATCTAAGTCTTTGATCCATCTTGAATTAACTCTTGTGCAGGGTGAGAAGGTAGGATTTAATTCCAATTGTCTGCATATAAATAATTAGTTTTGCCAACACCATTTGTTGAACAGACTGTCTTTCTTCCATTGTATATTTTTGGCCTCTTTGTCAAATATCAGTTGGCTGTGAGTGTGTAGTTTCTTTTCTGAATCTTCTATTCTGCTCCATTGGTCTATGTATCTATTTTTGTGCCGGTACCACATTGTTTTTATTACAGTGCCTTTGTAGTATAGTTTAAAGACTGGTATTGTGATTTCTCCTGCATGGTTTTTGTTGTTGAGAACCACTTTTGCTATTCTGGTTTTTTGTTGTTCCAAATAAATTTAAGGACTGATTTTTCTATGTTTGTAAGGAATCATCTTGGTAATTTAATTGGTATTGCTTGAATCTGTAAATAACTTTTAGAAGTATGGGCATTTTGATGATGTTTATTCTGCCTATCCATGAACATGGAAGATCTTTCCATCTTCTAACATCTTCTTCAATTTCTTTTTTCAGTGTTTTATAATTTTCTTTGTAAAGGTCTTTTACTTCCACGCTTAAATTTATTCCTAAGTATTTTATTTATTTATTTTTTTGTGGGAGATCCTGAGTAGAAGTGTTTTCTGAATTTCTTTTTCAGTGGATTTATGGTTGGTGTACAGAAAAGCTTCTGATTTTTGGATTGATTTTGTATCCAGATACTTTGCTGAATTTGTTGATCAGTTCCATAAGTCTTTTGGTTGAGTTTGTTGGGTCTTCTAGGTATAATATCATGTCATCTGCAAATAGTGAGAGTTTGAATTCTTATTTTCCTATTTTATCTCCTCTGATTTCCTTTTCTTGCCTTTTTGCTCTGGCTAGTGAAGTGGTGATAATGGGCATCTTTGTCCTGTTCCTGTTTTTAGGGGGAATTCTTCAAGTTTTTTCCCATTTAATATGATGTTGGCTGTAGGTTTATTGTAGATTGCCTTTATTATGTTGAGGTATGTTCCTTCTATTCCGATTCTCTGTAGTGGTTTTATCATGAATGGATGTTGGATATTATCAAAGGCTTTTTCAGCATCTATTGAAATGATCATGTGATTTTATCTTTGGTTCTGTTTATATGATGAATTACATGGATTGATTTTTGTATGTTAAACCAGCCTTGCATCCCTGGGATGAAGCCTACCTGGTCATGGTGTATGATTTTCTTGATGTGTTTTTGAATGCGTGTTGCTAGTATTTTGTTTAGCAGTTTTGCATCCAAGTTCATCAGAGATATAGGCCTATAGTTTTCTTTCCTTGAACTATCTTTATTTGGTTTTGGTATTAGTGTGATGTTGGCTTTGTAGAATGTATTGGGAGAGTTCTCTTTCTCTCTATTTCACAAAATAGATTGAGGAGTATAGGGATTAGCTCGTCTATAAAGGTTTTATAAAATTCACTTGGGAAACCATCTGGTCCTGGGCTTTTCTTTGATGGTTAGGTTATCTCTTTGATTGCTATTGGTTGGTTTAAGTTTTCTATGTCTTCTTGACTTAGTTTAGGAAGGTTGTATTTATCTAGGAAGTTGCCAATTTCCTCCAGATTATCCATTTTGTTGGAGTATAGTTTTTCAAAGTAGTTTCTGACAGTCCTCTGGATTTCTGCACTGTCCATTGTGATATCTCCTTTTTCATCTATGTTCAAAATTTTGTTTGATTCTCTCTTTTTTTTTTAGTTAGATTCACTAGTGAGAATTCGCTAGTGAGAATAAGATTCTATCTTATTAATTTTTTCAAGAAACCAGCTTTTGGTTTTTGTTGATTTTCTGTATCTTTTTTTTATTCTCCATTTCATTTATTTCTGCTCTGATTTTAACAGTTTTATGTCTTCTACTGGCTTTGGGGTTAGATTGTTCCTGTGTTTCAAGGGCTTTGAGGTGTGTAATTACGTTGTTTGGTGATTTTCTGTCTTTCTTCTGTGAGCACTCAGTGCTATATATTTCCCTCTTAATACTGCCTTCAATGTGTTCCAGAGGTTTTGATATATTGTATATCTCAATTTTTGTTTCTAAAAATTTCTTAATTTCACCCTTTACTTCTTCTATGACCCATTCTTCATTAAGAAGTGTGGTGTTCAGTCTCCACATGTTTATGTGGTTTCTCTGAGTCTTCTTATAGTTGATTTCTAGTTTCATTCCATTGTGGTTTGAAAAGACACAGAGAAGTGTGTCACATTTTTTTTAACTTGCTGGTGCTTACTTTGTTGCCCAGAATTTGATCTATTTTGGAGAATGTTCCATGAGCTGCTGAGAAAAATCTGAACTCTGCTGTGGTTGGGTAAAGTATTTTATATGTGTCCAATAGGTCCATTTGATTTAATGGTGTTCTTTAGGTCTGAGGTGTCTTTACTGACCTTTTGTCTAGAAGATCAATCTAATGGTGTGAGAGGTGTGTTGAAATATCCCAGTATTATTGTATTGGGATTTATATGTGGCTTGATGTCACAAAGAATTTGTTTTATGAAAGTAGCTGCACCTATGTTTGGGGCATAAATGTTGATTATCATTATTTTTTCATGCTGTAGTGATCCTTTTACCAGGAAAAAGTGACCATCTTTGTCTCTTCTGATGAGTTTGGGTTTGAAGTCTATCTTATCTGATATCATAGTTACAACTCCTGCTTGTCTTCGAGTTCCATTAGCATGAATTATTCTGATCCAGCCCTTTACCTTGAGTTTGTTGCTGTCTTTATTTGTAAGGTGTGTTTCTTGCAAGCAGCATATAGAATAATTCTGGGTTTTAATCCTTTTTGCAACTATATGTCTTTTTATTGGGAAGTTGAGGCCATTTATATTCAGTGTGAGTATTGAGAGATGATTTTTAATTCCTGACATGTTGAGGTTTTATTTCTGTTTGAAATACTGTTTGTTCTTCTCTTCTTACTTGTCTGTTGAATAGAAATTCGTGTTTCTCTGGTTCTGTCATGTATTTCTTTTTTCTTCTCCATAGTTAATCTCTTTGAGTATTTTCTCTAGTGCTGGTTTTGAAGACATAAATTCTTTCAGCTTTCGTTTGCCATGAAACAATTTTACTTCCCCATCTAGTTTGAGAGATGGTTTTGCTGGGTAAGAAAAATTTGGCTGCAAGTTGTTTTCTTGCAGAGTTTGAAATATGCTACTCCAGTCCCTTCTGGCTTTCATGACTTGGTTTGGGAAGTCTGGGGTGATTCTGATTGGCTTCCCTGTAAAAATATCATTCTGTCTTTTGTTTTTGTTGCCTTTAAGATTCTCTCTTTGGCTTCTACATTAGTCATTTTGACTACTATATGGCATGGAGAATCTTTTCTCTGATTTTGTCTAAAGGGGGTTCTATAAGTTTCCTGTACCTGTGTATCAATATCTTGCTCAATGTTCAGAAAATTTTCTGCTATTACTTCTTTGAAGAGATTATTGAGCCCCTTGGTTTTACCTTCCTTTTCCTCCTCTATGCTAATAATTCTTAAGTTGGAGCTTTTTAAATGGGCCCATATTTCTTCAATGTCTAATTACTTCTGTCAAATTGTTTTTTCTATGTTATGAACTATTTGTTCATTTTTGGAGTGATCATCTTCTAGTAGTGAGATTCTACTCTCCATGTGGTCTAAGCGATTGTTTATTGTTTGAATAGATCCCTTTACTTCAATGATTGCATCTTTTATTTCTTTTAGACTCTCTCTAAATTCTTTTAAAAATTCCTGTATGAATTCTACAGTTACATTCCTGATTTTACCTTCTGTAGATCTCTGCATTTCTGTGTTCTCAGATTCTGTAAATGTGGAGTTGTGGGAGCTCATTGCTCCTTTGTTATTCCTCCTTTTCATGATTTCAGATGTTTCCCTTTGTTGCTTTTGGTATACTTCTCTCAGTTTCTAGATGTCTGCTGGGATATCTGAGGGGAGCTTGTATTGTATTCAATAGTGAAGATTGAAGAAGGAGGGAAGTGCAGGAGTGAGTGTAAGAATAGGGTAAAATCTCAGATAGAGTCAAATAGAGTGAAAGTATGTGTTTTGTAGAGCAGAATCTATTAGGGATTAGAGGTAGTAAGGGTGAAGTATTTTGGTAATCAATGTAGAATTTGTTGTATAATGATACAAAGTGGTTTTTATACAAGACAGGGGAGGGATAGAAAGCAGAAGAAAAATAGGAAAGGGGAAGTGAGAGGAGGGTTGGTATATACAAAGGAAGAAGCTTGGGAGAGGTTTTGGGAATAGGTTAAAAATAGAAAACTGAACAAAATCAAAACAACAATGAAACCAACCAGGTATACACACTCAATTACAATAAAAAGAACAAACAATCAACAAAACAGAACCAAAATAACCCCAAGCTGGGCATGTAATCCCTGTGCTTGGGAGGCGGAGACAGGAGGATCGCACAGGTTCAAAGCCAGCCTTGCTGGTGTAAGAGACCCTGTTTCTAAATAAAAATATAAAATAGGTTTGAGAGTGTAGCCCAGAGGTAGAAGGGTTTCCAGGAACCCCAGTACCACCCCCCCAAGAAAACAACAACAACAACAACAAACCCAATACCCCAAAACAATACAAGAGCAAAACAATAAGAATAAAAATTAAAAATTAAAAACTCCACTAGAAAGTTATGCAGGTCTACAATTAAATATCTATTTAGCAGATAGATCTGCTTCAGTCTTTGTGCAGAAACCGAGTACCACCTGTCCCCTTCCTATTGTGGGCTTGGTTTTCTGTGATTTTCTCAGTTTATGTAGATGGCTGATACTATATGGGCTGTTTTATGTACTATGCACAGGTTGCTCTCACTCTTTCCACCAGTTTGGAGATTATATATCTCCCTTCCACCACTGGTGAAACTTGCCTCTGAGACTAAACTCACTGTTGGAGAATCTGATCCCTGCAGCTAGTGCTGGTATGGTCTTGCTTTCTGCTTGCCCCAAATGAGAGGTCTATGTTGGTCCCTGAGCTTCTGTTAAATTGGTCTGGCTATATTCCCCCCACCCCCACCCCCTTTCTGCTGATCAAAGTCTGAGTCTGTCAGGGCTTCTATTATGTCCAACAGCAGCCTCCTCTCTCACTTTCTCCAGGCTGTATCTGGAAGTCACAGACCTGAGCTGTGTGAGTCAATAGGGGCAAGGTGCTGAGCAATCCCTTTTGAGATGCAAATCACTTACACTGTAGGAGCTGCTGGGTTGGGACTCTGGAGGGGGGTGTGGAAAGCTGGGCTGTCATGCTTGGTTAATGGCATTGATGATGTCATGTTTGTGCCATGAGAGTGGGGGGGTGCTGAACTCTTCTCAGGTTCCCTTTGTAGCATGTTTAGCTCCTTGGAAGTCGTAGGAGGTCTAGGCACAAGCTAGCTAGCAGCCCCTGGGTCCACCATTTCTCTCTTTAAATCCTTGTCTCTGGCATGCAGTGCTGTGCCAGAAAGCTGAGTCATGGCAGTACCCGCTGCCTGTGTGGTGGGTGGGGCTGTTTTTCTCTGTTCTTTTTTTTTTTCCCCCAGTCTTTGTGTTTATTATTTCTTTTCCTCTGCTGAACGTATTATCTGGTTTTGTAGTGCTCTGTTTTGAGGACAATGGTGACCAAAAGTTAGCTGCATTCATGAATGCTGCTGCATTGATTCTCTTTTTTTAGTTAGGTTGGCTAGTGATTTGTCTATCTTGTTAATTTAAAAAAAAAAACAGGTTTTGGTTTTGTTGATATTCTGTATTTTTAAAAATTTATTCTCTACTTCATTAATTTCTGCTCTGATTTTCAAAATTTCCTTTTACTGGCTTTGGGGTTAGATTGTTACTGTTTTTCAAGGGTTTTGAGGTATATTATTAGGTTATTTATTTGATGATTTTGTTTTTCTTATTTGAACACTCAGTGCTATAAATTTTCCTCTCAATACTGCCTTCAGTGTGTCCCAGAGGTTTTGATATGTTGTATCTTTATTTTCATTTGTTTCTAGAAATTTCTTAATTTCACCTCTTAGGTCTTCTATGACCCATTATTCATTCAGAAATGTGTTGTTCAGCCTCCACATGTTCATATGCTTTATTTGGGTCTTTTTATAATTGATTTCTAACTTCATTCCATTATGGTCTGAAAAGACACAGGGAAGTATGTCACATTTTTTGAATTTGCTAGTGCTTACTTTGTGGCCCAGAATGTGATTGATTTTGGAGAAGGTTCCATGAGCTGCTGAGAAAAATGTGTACTCTGCTGTAGTTGGGTGACATATTCTATATGTGTCCAAAAGGTCCATTTGATTAATGGTGTTCTTTAGTTCAGAGGTATCTTTACCAACCTTTTGTTTAGATGATCTGTCTATTGGTGTGAGAGGGGTGTTGAAGTCTCCCAGTATTATTGTATTGGGATTTAAGTGTGGTTTAATGTCACAGAGTGTTTGTTTTATGAAAGTAGCTGCACCTATGTTGGGGGCATAAATGTGGATTATTGCTATTTCCCCTTGTTGGATTGTTCCTTTTACCAGTATAAAATGACCTTCTTTGTCTCTTCTAATAAGCTTGGGCTTTGAAGTCTAACTTGTCTGATATGATATTTGCTATTCCTGCTTGCCTTCCAGTTCTGTTGGCGTGATTTATCTTGCCCCAGCCCTTAACCTTAAGTTTGTTTCTATCTTTACTTGTAAGGTTTGTTTCTTGTAAGCAGCAGGTAGATGTATTCTGTTTTTTAGTCCATATTGCCACATTATGTCTTTTTATTGGGGAGTTGAGGCCATTTATATTCAGTGTGTTTATTGAGAGATGGTTTTTAATTCCTAACATATTAACATTTTATTTCTGTTTGAAATACTGTTTGTTATTTTTTGCTTAGTTGTCTGCTGGATGGAAGTTCTTGTTTCTCTGGTTTTGTCATGTATTTCTTGTTTCTTCTCTGTAGTTAATCTCTGAATATTTTCTCTAGTGCTGGTTTTGAAAACATAAATTCCTTCAGCTTCTCTTTGTCATGGAAACTTCTTATTTTCCCATCTAATTTGAAAGATAGTTTTGCTGGGTAGGAAATTTTTGGCTGGAAGTTGTTTTCTTTCAGAGTTTGAAATGTCTTACTTCAGGACTTTCTGGCATTCATGACTTGATTTGGGAAGTCTGGAGTGATTCTACTTGGTTTGTCTCTGAATGTCACTTGGCCTTTTACTTTTGTTGCCTTTAAGATTCTCTCTTTTCTTCTACATTGGTCATTTTGACTATTATGTGGCACGGGGAACCTTTTCTCAGATCTTGTCTAAAGGGAGTTCTCTACATTTCCTGAACCTGTATATTGACCTTGTGCTCTATGTTTGGAGAATTTTCTGCTATTACTTCTTTGAAGAGATTGTTGATCCCTTCGGTTTTACCTTCTTTTCCCTCCTCTATGCCGATAATTCTTAGGTTAGTTCTCTTAAGATAGGCCCATATTTTTTTCAATGTCCAATTCCTGTTGATGAATTGTTTTTTCTATGCTATAAACTATACATTCATTTTTGGAGTGATCATCTTCTAGGAGCAAGATTCTATTCTCCATGTGGTCTAATTGATTGTTTATAGTTTGAATTGATGCCTTTATTTCAATGATTGCATCCTTTATTTCTTTCAGACACTCTAAATTCTTTTCTAAAATCCTGAATTATTTCTACAGTTACATTCCTGATTTGGTCTCCTGGAAATCTCTGCATTTCTGTGTTATCAGGTTCTGTTATTGTGGAGTTGTGAGAGCTCATTGCTCTGTTTTTGTTCCTCTTTCCCATGATTTCAGAAATTTGTACCTGTTGCTTTTAGTAGATTTCTTTCAGTCTCTAGGTTTCAGCTGGTATATTCAAGGACAAGTTGTGATCAACAGTGAAGGTTGAGTAAGGAGGGAATAGAGGGAGTAAATGGAAGAATGGGGTAAGGTCAGATAGGGTCGAATAGTATGAGAATATAAGTTTGCTAAAGTAGTATATACTAGAGATTAGAGATAGTACCAATGTAGTAGAATTCTAGTCACCAATGTATAGTTTCTAGTACAGTGATATGAACTGGATTCAATACAGGACTAGGGAGTGATAAGTAGAGAAAAGACAGAAGAGAGACAGAGAGGAGAGAATAAATCTGTACAAGGGAAGAAGCTTGGGAGAGGATTTTGTATGAGGGCTAAAAAAACAACAAAAATTATAAAAACAAAACAAAAAAACCTAAAAACACCACAAACCTCTTCCAACAAAAGAAAAAATAAGCAGTTAGGTATACACACACACACACACACACACACACACAAAAAAAAAAAACCCCAAAAAAATCCCAACAATGAATTGATGAGACACTACAAACAGCAGATTCCACTCCCACCTTCTCTGGGTTCTTCTCCAGTTTACCACAACTTCACTTATTGTGTTCTGGATCTCTGGGGGGTGGGGTAATCTCCGCTGTCACTGCTCATTTCCTGAGTTGTATCGCAGAGTCTCAGATTCAGGGAGTTTGTTGCAGCTGCACCAGGCTCTGAGGCCTCCAAGCTGGTGGCTTTCCTTCAGGAAACTGCGATTAGGGTGTAGTAATTTCTGCCACCTCTATTCCTGCACTGCGTTGAACCACTAGAACTTAGGCCCAGAGAGTTTATCAAAGCTGGTTGAGTCCCTGAGGGTGCAATGGTAGGATTTATCCTGTAGGGGCCGCCTTTTCATTTACGATTGTAGTGGCATTGAGCTGAAGCTTTTGTGGGTGTGGCTAACTCACCTCCTTGCTGGTGTATCTCTCCTCTGGTTTGAATTCCACTCTGAAGCCCTGGAAACCATGATGGACTTGGCCACTGAAACTTTTAGCTCATCTTTACACTGAAAGAACTGCTGAGTTCCGGGAAGATGGCGACCGAAAAAAGCGGGGCTTAAGAGCCCCACTAACAACAAATTTCCATTACCACAAAATCAGTGCCTTTCAAAGCCAGAAAACAACATCACCAGAGAAACAAAAAAAATCACCAGGCTCCAGAGAGAGAGCGGACTGAAAACAGAGCCACAGAGGTGATCCTCACGCCCGAGGACGCGGCTTCATGCCCGAGGACGCGGCAGCAGCGCCATACTGCCGGCGGCACTGGCGAATTCACGGGACGGCCACAGCAAGCCGAGGGGAGCCACTGCGGAACAGCCAGGCGGGATTTCTCGGCGCAGAGGGCATCTAAAGCTTCCAGTGGCTGAGCTCAGCACACGCTGCAGGGATTCAGAGTGGAAATCAAAACCAAGAAAAAAAAATGCCAGCCCCACAGCTGAGAGTGTAGCAGCGGCGCCATATTGCCACCGGCAGCAACAGCACCGAATTCACTGAATTCAGTAGAGCTACATCTGTGTACTCAAGAACAGTGAGTCAAATTGTGGGCCACAGCGGAGAAATCCCAGTACTGTACTCACTGGGACTTGACCCAGCGGGAGAGGGGCGGTGGCAGTGATATCACACCATAGGAGAACGTGCAACCTGGCACCCCCCACAGTCTAAAGCAGCCTCTATCGACTCTCTGGGTTGGAGACTCTGTGATACAACCCAGTAAAGGAGTAGTGGGGTCTGAGATACTACTGACTCGAGATCCAGAGCACCTTAAGTGAAGTCATAGTGACCCAAGGGAAGAACCCAGAGAAGGCACAAACTTCTGAAAACATGGGAAAGAGGAATAATACTGGAGCAATGAATGCTCACAACCCCACAACATCAGAACCCGATAAAACAGAAATTCAGAGATTTCTAGAAGATCAAATCAGGAAAATAACTGTAGAAATAATAGAGGTGCTTCGAAAAGAACTCAGAGAGAGCCAAAAAGAGATAAAGGATGCAATTAATGAAGTAAAGGCCTCAATTCAAAGCACAAACAACCGATTAGAACACATGGAGAACAGAATCTCGCTCTTAGAAGATGAGCAATCCAAAAATGAACGCATAGTTTCTAATCTAGAAAAAAATATCCGACAGTAGGAATCTGATATTGAAGAAATATGGGCCCATTTTAAGAGAGCTAACCTAAGAATAATTGGAATAGAGGAGGGAAAAGAAAGTGAAACCAAAGGGATCAACAATCTCTTCAAGGAAGTAATAGCAGAAAAATTTCCAAACATAGAGCAAGAGGTTGGCACACAGATCCAGGAAACTTATAGAACTCTCTTTAGACAGGATCAGAGAAGAGGATCCCCACGCCACATAATTGTCAAAATGACCAATGTGGAAGCCAAGCAGAGAATCTTAAAGGCAACAAAAACAAAGGGCCAAGTGTCATTCAGAGGCAAACCAATTAGAATCACTCCAGACTTCCCAAACCAAGTCATGAGAGCCAGAAGGGCTTGGAGTAACATATCCCAAACTCTGAAAGAAAACAACTTCCAGCCAAAAATTTCCTACCCAGCAAAACTTTCTATCAAATTAGATGGAGAAATAAGAAGCTTCCATGACAAACAGAAACTGAAGGAATTTATGTCTTCAAAACCAGCACTAGAGAAAATACTCAAAGAGATTAACTACAAAGAAGAAATAGGTAACACACATCAGAACTAGAGAAACAAGATTTTCCATCCAACAGACAACTAAGATTGGTTATCTGTGGAGATTCATTATTTATGTTAGTCTTTTACCTATCTCTAAAGGGTATTGTTTGCCTTTATTGTTGTTAATTTTTAGGGTTTCTAGTTGGAATATTAATATACCTTCAGATATAGCATTTGGAAATATTTTATCCTATTTTATTAGTAACTGTTAACTCTGTTTACAATGTCTTTGGATATACAATATGTTTTTTATTTTTTAGGGAGTCTGTATACTCTTTTGTTACCTGTGCCATTGAAATCATAACCAAGAAATCATTGCCAATTTCAATGTTGTGAGGTTTTATGACCCAGATTTTCTCCTAAAAGTTTATAGTCTTAAGATTTATATTTAGGTCTTTTATCTATTTTGAGTTAATATTTGTATATGGGATTAGGTAAGGGTCCAATTTTATTCTTTTCCATGTAATTATTATTTTTCAACAATATTTAGTTAAAAGATTATTATTTCTACCACCAAATGTTCGTGGAAACCTTGTCAAAAATAGCTTGACAATATAGGGAAGAATTTAGCTCTAGGCATTTATTTAACTCCAATGGTTTATATATCTGCCTTTAGAATAGTACTACACTGTTTCAATTATTGTAGCTTTATATGGTTTGAAATCAGAAAATATACATCTTCTAGCTTTGTTCTTTTTCAAGATCGTTGTGGGTATCTAGAGTCCATATTCCATATTAGGATAGATTTATTTCCTGAAAAATAAATATATAAATATATGATAGTTTCACCTAAAAAATAGAAAAAATAGATTCTCTGGTAAGAAAGAAAGCAAAAAGAAATATTGAAATGTTATCTTTAAGTCATCAAAAGCTTGGTATCAGACAAATGAAACTGTTATGTGAGATTATCATTTTTAATTTTTGATAAATTGCTATAATACTAGATGTCAATCACTAAGCCAAGCATGGGAGGGAGGGATAGGGAGAGAATGGGGTGGGGATCGGGTGGGGGCTGACTGGGCAATGTGTGCATATATGTCTACAAAAGTATGTATCCTACTATGATGTATGAATACAGTGCACCAATTAAAAATTAAAAAAAAATTGAAAAAAAAAAAGAAAGAACTGCCGAATTACATCCACCTGGACTGCAACTGGTTGCTTCAGCTCCTTTCCTTATCCTTCCTGGAGTCTGGTTCTGTGAGGCAAGGTGGCATTGGTAAGGTGGCCACCACCATGGCGGGCTGATTTTTTTCTGCTTCTCTGGTTGTTCTAGTCTTTTTTTTTGTGTGTGTGTCTTGTATGTATAGCTTTTATTTCTTTATTGATAGTATTTTCTGACTCTGTAAGGCATTAATTTTGCCACAATGGAGATTGAGTATCAGTAGTGCTGATAGAAGCTGCTTTACTCAGTCGCCATCTTCCTCTTCAGGTGCCTCTTATTTTGAGAGAGATGTAACCTGGATGTGTACCTGCATGTCTAAAGATCCAAGGGGTTGCTATTGGCCATGGATATGGATACTGTTTGTGTATAATAGTTAGAGTGTCCTTGGGCATGTATGCAAGAGATTTTAACCTTCAGGAGTGAACTGGGATGAGAAGAGAGAGTTTAGCTTTGGAGAGGTATGTGCCTGGACCAGCTTTCTCTACACTGCTACTTGATACTGTAAAACTTAAGAAATTTGAGAATTTTAATTCTAACCTGGCCTTCTAAATCATTAGGAATGTATATGAGGTATATTTGGTAGGGTGGCAAATGAAGAAGGCCCACACTTGACATCAAGGCCTGGGCCCTGTAAACCTGAGTGGGGATTCAACCTCTGTACTTTAGTTGTCTGCCCCAGATCAATGCCGGCTTCCAGCTCTGAATCATCTGTATAAACCTGATCAACATTATATCCTGGCAACTTTCCCAAGTCTCTTTGTTGTTGATTTTGCTTCTAATCCTGTATAAAAGCATATAGCCATGAAGATTTAATCCTGAACTTAAAGCTTCAAATGTTCTGCCATGCCTCTGAATGCTAGAGAATGTATTTTCCTTTCTGTTACTTCACTAACCACCAAGGATATTATTGCAGGCTTTCTGGTTAATAAAATAAATTATAAGGTAAAGAATTATCTTTTTAACAACTTGGATGAATCAAGATGAATCAAACACTCATTGCCAGTAATCTTTCCCAGATAACACCTTACAACAAGTACTCTAAAGTTAAATTCTCATTAATCAGTGCTACTGACACGGAGAAAATTCCTGTGCTAATTTTCTGGAAGAAGCTTAAGGGAAAATATGGAACATTTATACAAATGAAAATTTGGCTCAGTAATCTAATCAAATTCTGCAAATAAGTAATTGCCTACTACCTCTAGGCACCTAAAAGAAAAGAAAAGAAAAGAAAACACAGAAGAACGCATCAATAGAGTGATATAACACATGCATTAATTTTCCCTTAAAATAACGAAGGATTGGCAAATTATTTATGTACAAAAAATGTTTTTGAGCTGATGGCAGAATGCATCTTAAAGATGACTCCCTCGAACACTCCCATGACTCTCTCACTGTGGAAAGGGAAGGTGGCCTGGATGGGGATGATGCCCATGTTTTTAAAGGTTACAGGAGAAGCCTGTGAAGGTGGAAATGGAGAACTAAGCTTCTGAGTGGTTAGGGAACAGAAGAAAAATGTCTGTCAGAGAAGTTCCTTAAGGTGGGACTAGTGGGAATTGTAAGAATAGCTTGGAAATATATGAAACTGAGACTGCATTTAAAATAATTTTCTATTCTTTGTGATGTAACTTTTCTGTGATATAACTTTTCCTCTGCATAAAACTTTCTCATATGAGTAGTATTTGTGGGAATTGAAGAAGGGAAAAGAAGTGTATTTATGTCAGTATAAAATAAAAAGCAAAAACACATTTGATGTAGAGATGCATCGTCATTTGCAGGATTCCTGGAAATGGCAGTGATGATTTCATTTTTATTTGTGGGACAGGGACAGGTGTGGGACAGGTGACTCTGTAAGGCTGCAGAGAATTTGATGGTATCTGAACCATCTTTATAAATTCAAGCCATTTTCATTTTATAGAAGATATTTTATAGTATACAATACAGAGCTGATTAGAAGTGATTTCATTCATTATAAAACACAGATGACATTTCAAAATTATTAGGTTCATAGACTCTCTAAGTCAACACTCTCACTGTTGTAATCCAAAATAACTGACCACACAACCTAGAGGGAGTGAGATTTATTTGATTTTTTTTTTTTTATGTTTTGGAGATCTTGGAATTTCAGTCCTTGTCAGGCCAGGTTATATCTGCAGATCTCAGGGAAGGGCAGCAGGAAATGGAGAGATGGAAAGAGCAAACGTTCTGCTCTCATACCACAGAGGATGGAAGCAAGAGAGTACAAAACAAGGGGATTCAAAGACAAAAGTGCAATCCCCAAAATCCACACCCCCAAGGACCCACCTTTTCTAGCCCCACCCTACTGAACTAAGTTTTCACTCAGAAAATTCATTACATTGGAGTTATGTACTGATGAGATTACAGCCCTCACAACTTAATTATATCAACTCTGAATCCTAATTCATGAACTTTACAGAGGACAGTCCCTATCTAACCAAAACAGACATGATATATTTGGTGTGGGCTTTAGTCAACTAGTGTTTTATATCTTCTCTGTTCTCAGCATCATACCTGTGCTGGGAGAGCCATAAAGGAACTCTGCCTGACAGAGTTCCTGCTCTACAGGAGGAAACATGAGTGAGTCACTTAGGCAACAGGAGGGTTGGGTTCTCAGGTGTGCTCTGTGAACATGGCAGGAGTTCAGAGAAAAGAAAAAACAGGTGAGATGCAAACATCCAGAAAGGTTGAGCTGTGTTGGGAGGGGGGCTGTGGCAGAAGGCTGGAAGGAGATGTGGCCCTGTGGGGTGAGGAAAGGGCATATGTACTGGCACAGATGCAAGAATTCAAAATGGCATGAGGAGTCCTAGGTGCACTATGAAATGAATGAGTTAACCTGATCAGGTGGAGGGTGAAAAGGCATCCTGAGATGTCATTGCCTATAGAGCAGGGAGGATAACGGGGACTTTGAAAGACCGGAAGGGGGTCTATGATAAGCATTGGAGAGCCACTATATATTATTGAGTGAAAGAAGTCTAATAAAGGACATTTTTAAAAGATTGGCCTAAGAGTAGATTATAGAATGATCAAATGAATGAGAAACTGAGAACAAGAAAGAAAAAATAACAGTGTAATTCCAGGAAAAATGTCAAGTAAGTGGACCAAGATTGAATTGTAGGTGCCCAAGAGATTTTAATTGGTAGCCCAGGTCTTTTTAAGCTTAAACCTTTAAAATGGAAAACCTTTAAAAGTCTTCCTGAGACAAAAATATAACAGAGATCTGACTATCACTACCACCCCACACACAACATTTTTGTTTATTTGTTTCGGCAGTACTGAGGATTGAACCCAGGACATCATAACACTGAGCTACATCCCCAGATATTTTTATTTTATTTTATTTTGAGATAGGTCTCATTAAATTTCTCAGGCTAGGCTGGGCATGGTGGTGCAGGCTTGTAATCCAAGCATTTGGGAGGCAGAGACCATAAGATTGCGGTTTGCAGACAGCCTTGGCTACTTGGCAAGTCCCTTCGCAATTCAGTGAGACTCTGTTTCAAAAATAAACAGACTAAAAACTAGGGCTGGGGGTGTAGTTCAGAGGTAGAATGTCCCTGGGTTCCATCCCCAGTACCATGAAAATGAACAAACAAACAAATCCATGACCACTTTATCTTCATGATTACTTTGTGACAGAGTGGACTGGATGATAATGGTGCACTGTAATAGCAGGGACTCTGCTAAAATACGGCTCTGCTGGGCAAGGGCCAGTCATAGTTTTTGTGGTTTTGCAGTGATATTTGAAGTTTGATGAATGGATGTGAAATGCATAACTGAAATTGTCTAAATGATTGTGACATAATTTATGCTCCAACTGTGAAACCCCAATAAACTAGTAAATCCAGGTCAATGTCAAGAAAACCCCAGGTGTCAGGCTATTCTCCAAACTGAGTAAAATGGCCCCAGTGAATTGATGGCCTCTGGATTTCTGAATCCCTTCTCACATTTTGGAGATTTGTTCTTCTCTTTAGCACTATCCCACAAAATGTGCAGACTCAAACTGCCTCACAAACCACCATTAATTCTAAGATTCATCTAGGATTTGAAAAATGCTAACATGCCAGAACTTTAAAAAATAAATATATGACTTTGCTGTCTGTTTCATTAATCACTTGTGTCTTTGCCCCCTGAGATAAGTGCAACATGAATCAGATATTCAGGGAAGCATTTTCCATGTTGATTTAATGGGGTTTCTGGGGTCACTTCTAAAAAAGGTATGAAATATTTGCTCATTATTTTAGACATACTAAGTTACTAAAAGGGTACTTCTCATTTTATGATCTTATAAATGAAGCTATAGTTTTAGTTCTTAATTAAGAGGGGTTAGGATACATAGCGGCTACTCATTTATGGAAAAATGGCTCTAATTTTACTTACATGGAATTGTTTTTTATAAATACAAATAGTACTAAGACAAAGGCAGAAAATAGAAAAATATTTGAAAATAAGTCCAGAGCACCAGAGTCTCATAGAACAAATATTTAACAAATAAAGAAATGAAATAAAACTTTGTGAAAACATTAGCTATAGACCTGTAAGTCTTAAGTTTAGCAAAGCTGAGCCTCAGGATGCTAGCTCTTTTTACTCTGCAGCTATCAAGTTCACAATGTGGTTATTAGTGTCTGATGAATGACACAGAGCAGCAGGTTTTCCATAGGTATATTTGTTGGAGTGAAGATAATTTAATAAATATAATCGCACTCAAATAGCTCAGTCAGTCTAAGCAATTATCCCTAATTACTGGTAGAGTTTCTCTTTAATTTCTAATGGAGAGTACAGAGGGAGGATAGCTTATCTCCAGGCACCAATTTAATTTAAAAGTTAATGGGGATAGTTTAGGCTCTGCCTGAAAGATCTTGATGAATTTTCATTTCATCCTAATTCAATTGGTAAGGAATTACTGATGTCTCTATTATCAGCTCTTAGTTCTTTCTTGGGAGAGTGTTCTATCCTGTCCTACTCTCACAAAAGCTCAGGGGCTCTTAGAAATCAATGGCATACGCCTCGTACTGTGTTCTAGAAGACAGGGAATACTTAGCTTCTGCAGCTTTTGAATGATTGCTTCAAATCAATCAGGATTTCAGAGTATGGCTGATCTGAGGTGTTTTCTGCATTTCTGGAAGCACCTAACACAAAGCCCAGTTAAATTCTGAATAAATGTTTGCTGAGAGACAAGGTCATTGCAGGTTTTTATGCATATTTGGCTTTGGGTCTTTGTTTTCTTTCTATACATGTGAGGTTGTAATATATATTAGAATAATTTGATACTTACACAAACAACAATGGTTGAAAACAATGAGACAGGATTATAGACACCTGAGGTGGTACACGCCTGTAATTCCACTACTTGGAAGGCTGAAACAGGAGGGCCACAGATTTGAGGCCACCCTCAACAACTTGGAAAGACCCTGTTTCAGAATAAAAAGAGCTTGAAGTGTAGATCAGAGGTAGGATGCCCCTGGGTTAAATCCCTGTGCCAAAAAAAAAAAAAATTATTATGTTAACCCTCACTACCAAAGCCACCTTTGGCCAGGATCCCAAGAAGTTGTGAGGGATTAGGTGATAATGGCTTTATAGAATAAGTTTGGAAGAATTTAATCTCTTTCTATTTCATGGAATAACTTAAGAAGCATTGGACTTAGTTCTGTAAAGATTTTGTAGAATTTTGCAGAGACTCCTTCTGGACCTGGACTTTACTCTGGTCGAAGGCTTTTTATTGCTGCTTTGATTCTTTGCTTGCTATTGGTTGATCTGCATAGGTTTTTTTTTAATGTCCTCTTGATTCAATTTAGGTAGGTCATATATATCTAAGAATTTGTCAATTTTTTCTAGGGTTTCCAGTTTATTAGAGTATAAGTTTTCCTAATAGTTTCTAATAATTTTCTGGATTTCCACATCAACTGTGGTGATATTTCCTTTTTCATCTCTTATTTTAGTAAGTTAGGCCATTTATTTCTTTGCATTTGGTTAGATTGACTAAGAGTTTATCAATTTTGTTTTATACAAAGATCAAAAAATTAAAATAAAAATTAAACAGGATGGCAGTAAATTAAAAATTTCCTGTACAGCCAAAGAAACCATCAAGAGCCTAGAGAGCCTACAGAATGAAAGATCTTTGCCAGTTATTCCTCTGATAGAGCACTAATATCAAGAATACAAAAAGAACTTAAAAATCAACAAGAATACAAAAATGCTGGTTAGGGATATGGGGAAGTTGGGACTCTTACAGCCACTATAATGATTAGTATAAATGTTCCTCAGAAGACTAGGAATGGAACCACCATATGATTCAGTTACATCACTTCTAGGTATTTTTTCAAAGGAATTAAAGTCAGAATATTATAATGATACATTTATGTCCATTTTTATGGCAGCACAATTGACAATAGATAAATTATAGAACCAGCATAGGTGTCCATCAACAGAAGAATAGATTACAAAACTGGGCTATATGCATACAATGAAATTTTACTCAGCCATAAAAAAGAACAAAATTATGTCGCTTGCAGGAAAGTTAATGGAACTAGAGCATATTATGCAAGATTAGCCAGTCTCAGAAAGTGAAGGATTGTATGTTTTCTATCATATATGGAAGCTAGAAAGAAATTAGGAAATGAAAGGGGCTTCAGATAAAAGAGGAGAAACTCCAGTGGAATGATGGAGGGGGTCTAGGTAGGGGAAGACATGATGAAGGAAACAGCTCAAGTAATGCTGTGTACATATACAGAATTATCAATGCCAATCTCAATGACATGTATGGGGAAGAGGGAAGTGGGGTGGGATCCAGGGAGAAACATACCAAGTGGCATGTGCATGTATGTCTTATCACTCTTAACCTGTGGGGAGCCATTAAGGTTTTCCCCTTTAAGAATACTTCTGACTGTCCTTTGCCCAGAGCCAATAAGGTTTGGGGTCATGGAAAGTTCAATGTCTGAGAGAAGCTCAGGTGGAATTGATTGGTTTGACCATTAAACGTACAGGTAGTGACGACACAGGGTTGATTGGTTTGACTGTTGTGCGCATAGGTGGTGACGTCACGAGGGTTGGTTGACCGGAGTGGTATAAATAGGACGAGAGTGATAAACCTGGAATCGGTCAGTAGAGATATCAATCCGGGAGTGTACTGGCGATCCTTCCATGACAGAATTACATATTCTTTTAATAAAATTCATTGAATTGAATTCTTTTCATCCTCACACCTCTCTTCAGAACCCGTACTTTTGCCGGCAGGCTCCAGCATTAACCTCATATAATTACAATGCATCAATAAAAGTATATTAAAAAAAGAAGTTGTGAGGGACTGTCCACCTCTGCCAAAAGCCCTACATGATTCACAAGTAGACCTGTCCTCTATCTGAGGGAATGTCCATCTCTGCACACTTGGCTACCTGTGGGCAAAAAGAAAACAAGCCATGCTGTAGTTTGTTCACAAGCCAAGTGGGAACCTTTTAATCCTATCTTCCTTAGTGAAGTAATTTTTTTTTTTGTATTTTGTACCTTGAAAATGTTTGAAGAAATATACCAAGTACACAGTAGGAAAGGCAGAATGATGCAGCATATCATAGCTAAAAAATCATGGGGTTCAAACATGTTTCTACTGAGTGACTCTGGGTGAATTAATTAACTTCTCTGTGGCCAGAACTCTTTATTGGAAAATGCAGATGATAATAATACTATTTAACTCCATGATATTGTGAGGATTGAATTAATGTACATAAAGTATTTAGATAGCACTTGTCACATAATAGTGTATAAGTCTCAGTCATTTGGGTAATGGACTTTATACATCATGTAGATGCTGAGGAGAATGATCCCTTTGCCAAGAATTACAAAAATTTTATGAATGAGAGCATATTGTTCCAGAAAATAATACAGGAGGGGCACATTCTAACAACATATATAACAGAAAAAGTAAACACAATAAAATATATAGTTTTTGAATTTATTATTTGAAACTCAGAGATACTGGTGGTTTATTGAATTGTAAGAAAAAATTCCAGAGGGAATTGGAATGAAATGTGATTTAGAATCATGTTAAGATCAGTGGAGAAAGCATACTCACTCGTATTGGGATTCCATATATTTGAAATAGTTCCCCAGTGATTCTGATTCAAGATGAAAACAGAAAGGAGATGTAGGGAATGGAGGGGAGTGAGGGTCCAGAGCTGGAGAGGAGCTGGGTTAGCAGCTGGGCAGATTGAGCCTGGGGGATTTTACTCAGCATTACAAAGCTGCAAACCACAATGATCCATCCAAGTCAGATAAATGCATTGACTGGCTAGGTTTCTCTTCCAAGCTCACAGGAGGAAAGGTGTTCATTCTCAAATTTGCTACTATCTTTTCCTCTGACATAGGATGGGAATAATTAGTTTTCATAAAGAAAGCTAGAGTCCTAGGCAGTATTTTTTTTTAATCACAGAGATTCTGCTTCCAACACTAATAACAAAAATTACTATTTTCTTATAGTTGGGGTAGCTAGCATCTATCTATCTAGCATCTATCTCTCTAGCATCTATATCTATCATCTACCTACCTACCAACCTACCTACTGTTCATCTCAAATATTTAAGAAGTACATATTCCAATACACTAAAAAACTAACAAAGAAGCCTGACATTTAGAGCCACCAGACCCTGACCTTTTGACCTTTTTATTTTGTTAAACCATATTGGTAGGATAAAGTAGAGATAAGCCAAAGAAAGGATTTAGTATGGTGAGAGTAAATTCAAGCATTGTGGAAGTTTGAAAATTTGAAAAGCTGAACTACATTTTTGTATCTTTATTATGTGATTAAAACAAATTATCCCATTTCCTGGGATCAGACTCCATTAAAATTGTCTGAAATCTTAATTAAAGTAAAATGGTGTGTGTGTGTGTGTGTGTATGTGTGTGTGTGTGTGTGTGTGTGTGTGTATGTATGTAAAATGGTGTGTGTGTGTGTATGTAAAATGGTGTGTGTGTGTGTGTGTGTGTGTGTGTGTGTGTGGTGCTGGGTATTGAACCCAGGGGCATTCTACCTCTGAGCTACACCCCAGACCTATTTTTTAATTTTTTATTTTGAAACAGGGTCTCACTAAGTTTCAAAGGGTCTCACTAAGTAACTGAGGTTGGCCACAAACCTGTATTTGTATCCACAAACCTGTCTCAGCCTCCCAAGTAAAAATTCTTTTTAAAAATACTTTATTGGCGCAATGTAATTATATTTTATAATGAAGTTCAAAGTAATACAAGCATACATGCACACAGCATTGAGGTATTCCCCTTCTTCTCCTTCCTCCCCATAAGGGTTAGTGAGATTCGTAGTGAAACACTGTATGGACGTAACCTTATTTGAACTCTTTTCTTCCTCAATCCTCGTTTTCCCTTCCCATGTCCCTCTCCTGATCCCCTTCCACTATTTTACTTATTTCCTCATTTGACTGAGATCCCTTTTGCTTTCTATGTTTGTTCTATCTTCCATATATGAGAGAACATCTAAGATGAGAACTTTTTTAAATGATGGAGAAAGCTGACATAAAGCATGTTCAGTCTCTGCGTGTTAGAAAGGTCAGATCAGAATTTGCTAAGATTTGAAAGTGGGCATTCTGTATCTTTTGAAATGTGATTTTATCAAGCTTCCAGATGGACTTATTCCATTCCTAGTACTCAGTGTTCCCTCTGTCATCTTGATTTTTTCCATATTTCTAACCAATTAATTAATTTTCATATTTTTAACAAGCTTTAGTTTCTTCTTCAATTTGTAATGTCCTTTGGAATTCTTACATATATGATAAGCTGAGTTTCTATTAATGGATGTTAGGTTATTGCTGGACTATTTACTTTGTGGCATTGATTTATTTATTTATTTTTCATCAGTATCAGGCTTGGTAGCTATCATTCTAAAATATATTTTAGAATCTGACAAGGTGTTTTCCTGAACTTCCTCTTCTTTTGTAAAAAAATACTTAGACATTGTGCTTATTTTTAAACTTATTACTTTTTAAAAATATACATTTATTGGTGCAAGGTAGTCTCATATTTTAATGTAGTTCAGAGTGATAGTGACTTACATGCACACAGAACGTGGTGAGCTTCCCTCCGCTCCCTCCCCTTCCACAAACATGGTATTGAGATTAGCATTGGCATCTTACATCTGTACATATGAAATGTTTCCTTCATTGATTCTCCCCACCCTCCTCCCCAGACCATCTCCTTCACTCCACTAGGGTTTCTCATCTATTATCAAATTAATCTCTAGATTTTGCATAAGAAGGAACACTATGGCCCTTCACTTCCTGTGACTGGATAATCTCTTTTATCAACAATTGTTAAAAGACTGTTGGGCTACCTATGAAAACCACAATAAACTTCTATACTATTTTGAATACAATTAATATTTTAATTTTCGCAGTTGACCATCAAAGAATATGGTATACTTCTGCAGTTACTAGTTTCTCATACCTCTAGTAAAGTGTAGTCTTCTGTTGCTTAGGATAGTTATTGCTACTTGATGATTTTTGTTGTTATAGCAAATGGCATTTTCTATCAAGTAGTGTATAAATGGTATAAACATATATTTTGCAAATAATCAAAACTTCCTCTTTCAATGAATTTATTTCTTATTTTGTTTTGTGTCTTGTATTAGCTAACACTTCTAGAACATTCTGAGTTGTATCACACCAAGCCTCCTATTTTACTTTCAATTTAATTGGAATTCCTCTAATCTTTCCATTTTAAGTATGATGTTGTCTATGGCTTAATATAGACACTATTTATGTTATCAGGTGAGAAACTATATGGGATATGGGCTCTCAGAGACCTCTAATGATTCTTGCCCCTGGTGTTCAGTCCCCTGTATGATCTCCTCCATAGTGAATAAAGCAGGTATGCATAACCACAGAGATATTATGGACATGAGATTTGGGGACTTGTGAATCTAGTTTGTATAAGACATTGTGTTTTCTGCTTGGTAATTTCCCCCTGACTACTCACTCTGAAGGAAGTCAGCTGCCATGTTGGAAAGACACTCAAGCAACCTTCTAAGAGTACTGAAAAAGGTTTTCTGTCAACAGCACATTTTAACCTAATAGATATGTGGGCATCCTGGGAAGCAGATGCTTGGGCTGCATGCTAGTCTTCAGATGGCTGAAGACCTAGCCAATAACTTGACTGCAACCTCATGAAAGACAGCCAGAATCATCTGGCAGGACCACTTCTGAATTTCTCACTCAACAAGAATTCTATAAGATAGTTAAATGCCTATTGTTTTTTTAACTATTAATTTTGGGGTGACTTGTTATGCAACAATTAATAGCTAACACACTTCCAAAATTAGATTTTAAAAGTTTTATTGAAATCATGGGATGAGGATGTAGCTTACTAATAGAGTACTTGCCTACCCTTCATGAAGCCCTGGGTTGATCCCCAGCAAAACACACACACACACACACACACACACACACACACACACACACACACTCATTGAAATCAGTAATGGTAACAATTACACTGAACATCTATAAGATGGTTCATTTTTCTTTTTATTTGATCCATCAAGTTAATGCTATATTTTATTAACTTTCCTTATGTGAATTCACCATTGTCCTCCTGTATAAAATCATGGTAGACTATTATTTTAATACTATATGGCTTACTTTTTCTTTTTATTAAAGTAAAATTGCCTGGTAATTTTTCTATACTTAAAATTTGAAAAGAATCAGCCATCCTGTGAAAGTTTAAAGGAACTAGACCATGAAATCCTTTGAATCCAGGCTTTCAGATTTTACTTCAATATTTTTTTTAAAAACCTTCATTCATATTTATTGGTTTATCCAGGTTTTCTACTTGAATCAATTTTAAGGTTTATTAAACCTTGAACATAATTAACTAAATAATCACTCAAATTATTAGCTTATATAATTCCTTTTAATATTTTTTCTTATGGTTTAAAGAATTCTGACTGAAATAAGAAATGAATATAAAGAAGCTAAATCTATTAGCAGAATTAAACATGCAAAGCCGGGTGTGGTGGCACATGCTTGTCATCCCAGCATTTGGGAGGCTGAGACAGGAGCATTGCTGTTCGTAGACAGCCTTAGCTACTGAGTGAGGCCCTTTGCAACTCAGTGAGAGCCTGTTTTAAAATAAAGAATAAAAAATAGAGCTGGGGGTGTAGCTCGAAGGTCCCTGGGCTCAACCCCCAGTACTAAAAAATAAAAGAAAGAAAGAGAAAGGAAGAAAGAAAGAAAGAAAAGAAAGAAAAAGAAAAAGAAAAAGAAAGAAAGAAACATGTGACAACCACCTTTCCACTACTCTAGGTATCCAGGACATTTTTTTTCAGTGATATAAATATGAATGCACACAGAACTTGGTGTGTTTTGCTCCAGAGCCTACCCGATTCCTTCCCCCATTATGTGTTAATGAGATTGGTAGTGATACCCACATACATGGACATGAGCATTATTTGAACTATTTCCTTCATCTAGCCTCCTTTATTCCTCCCCATATCCCTTCCCAAATCTTTTTCTACTATTTTGCTGGTCACTTTCTTCATTTATCTGAAGTCCCTTTTGTTGCATATTTTCTCTATAGCCTCCACATGAGAGAGAAGACATATGATCCTTGACTTTCTCTAGTTCCATCCATTTTCCTGTAAATAACATAATTTTGTTCTTCAAGGCTAGGTAAAATTTTAATGTGTGTATGTACTATATTTTCTTTATCCATTCATCTGTGGCAGACACCTAGGTTGATAGGAATGGAAGTTTCTTGGCATATACTTTGTAGCAGAAACCAGATTTAGGGAAAGACTTAGCTATTTTATCCAAATGAAGACATATCTTACATGCAGCATCATAAAGATTTAGAAGATATTGGATCAATGGAATCCAAAGAAAGCTGGGAAGTTAAAATAGAAACATATTCATAAATCTTGCTTGACATTCCCCCAAAGAAATCAAGTTTTATTTTTGATAGTTGAAATAACTTACATGGAAGCGTTAGTCCCCTGACAAGGACTAAGTTGTAGAATAGCTACCATAGTTACTAGCATGAGGTACCAAAGTAAGTAGAAAATTGAATGCATCAAGAAGAAAACAGAAAGTATTTTGATTGTACAGTAGTTGCACCACCCCATCCAAAAATAATACATCTCAGGATCCCCAGTGGATGCCTGAAACCTCACATACTTCTGAACCATATGTATACTATGTTTTTTTTTCCCAATACCTACATATCTATGATAAAATTTTATTTATAAATTAGGTATAGTAACAATGGTAACCATTAATAAAATAGAATGATTATAATTTATTATTATAAAAGTTATATGAATATACTCTCTCAAAATACCTTATCATTCTGTATTCACCCTTTCTGCGGTGGTGTGAGATGACACAGGCCTAGGTGAGGAGATGAAGGGAAGCAAAAGACAGGCGTCGTAAAGTAGTGCTAGGCTACCCCATAAGGTTAACTGTGATACAGCTACAGCTAATGTGATTACCAAGATGGCTGCTGAGTGACTAATGAATAGGTAGCATATACAGTGTGGATACACTGGGTAAAGGAATGATTTAAAACCTGGGCCAGATGAAATGGGACAAGCAAGGTTTCATCACACTATCCAGAACAATGTACGATTTAAGACATATCAATTTAAGCCGGGCATGGTGGCACATGCTTGTAATCCCAGTACTTACTTGGGAGGCTGAGATAGGAGGATCACAGGTTCAGGGCCAGCTTCAGCTACTTAGTGAGGCCCTCTGCAAATTAGTGAGACTCTGTTTTAAAATAAAGAATAAAAAGTAAGGCTGGGGGTGTAGCTTGGAGGTAGACTGCCTCTGAGTTCATTTTCCAGTACTGCAAAATAAATAAATAAATAAATATATGACTTTTTTGGAATTTTTATTTTCATACATGAGGCCTGCAGTTGACCATGGGTAATCAAAACCACAGAAAGTGTCAGGATGCCTGTCCTCACTCCTGTCCTATCAGCATTCTACTTGCAGCTCCATCTTGGCTACAACTTCTATTGTGTTCATTATTTTCGCTAACATCTCAGTTGACATGAAATAAAGGCTTCCCCTTGGCCTGTGGCACTTAGAGCTATTTGCTTTCTGAACGGCTTGAACTGAATGAACTCCGCTGCTTGCTCAGCACTTGGAGTTCTATCCAGAGAGCTTTTTTGACAGAGTCAGTACAATTTTTCTCTCCCTTATAACATCCTAAAAATTATATCAAAGCAAAAGTTTGATTCCCCTTCCCACCCTACCGAATTAATTAACATCTGGGGAAGCTTGTGTCCATCTGCTTTGGTTCCATGTCATTGTGTTAAATTACACATGAGCTTACACACGAACTGTACACCCCAGAAATCCTTCAGTCCTGTGGGGCCTTCTCAATCATTTTCAGCAACAATTTCTTCCTGTACCAAAATAGAAAGGTTAGGAGAGGCTGTGACCTTCCCATTTGGCTCTGACTGACTAGCTGGCTGTGGACATTGATTGATGCCTCTGTCTCCCTCACTCTGCCGACAGTCTTAAATCTGATTTTTTTCTTTTTTGGGTGGGGAGTCATTGAAAGCTCTTTCATGTCTCTAAATTTCAGTGACACACATTTTTGCTCACAGATGCAGTGGAAATTTAACGCTATTCTTCCCCTTTGCTAAATGTTTCCCTAAGGCCATGTAATGAGGCACCCCTCTGCTCATGAGATTCAGCACCACAGTAAGCTGTAGTTTACCATTCCAGATCAATGGATTTAAAAGTCAGCAATGCAGGGGTCCTGTAAGTACCATATCAAATGCTAATTACATTCTTTAGCCCAGCACCCCATAAGAATTTTAAATGCTGATATTTGATGTTAAACATTTCCCATGGATTTTTAAAGAATTTCCTACAAGATTTAGGGCCTGATTAGAGTTTCTTCTTTGCCCCTTATTTCTCAGCTTCATGAGTGTGTATTTGAAGAACTATCTTTTTCTTTTAAAGAAGTTGCCATTGCAAACTATGTTAGTTTCTCTCTGGAAATAATCTTCTTTCTTCTTCATCTACCTAATTCATAGCTTATCAATATACTTTTCTTATAAATACAAACAAGTGCTTGCACCTGAGATTTTGAAGTGTTTTCCAAGTAAGAATGAAACATATTGAGAAGAGATGTGGTACATCTCCTGAAAGCAGATGGCCAAGACTTTGACTCCAGTTTGTTTTCACTATTTACAGACAAGTGTCCTTGGGTATTGAGCTCCTCTCCTCAATCCTGAGTGTCATGATGATGAAATAGGATTGGTGGTTGTAATGTTTACCTCCAGGGATTTTGTTTTTTAAATATCAAATGCCACATTATGCTTATAAGTATTTTGTGAAGTGTGAAACACTAGAGAATATTAGAAAGTTTCTTCAGCATCTGCTCTTACAGGAGTATAGAAATATAAAGTCTTTGTCTATTCAATGTATTCCGAACTTCTGCTCTCTGGAGAAGGTTGCAGACATATTTACATTATAGCTACTGGCACCAATGGTGTAACACATCCATTTGTGTTTTAAGATAGTCCTTTAATATGGACTTGCACTCTGGTCAATAGCTTGGAAAATTTAGGCACAGAATGTCCACTTATTAATTCATTATTGTCTTAGGTTTGTTTTTTTTTCAACTCTGATTTTGTTTGCTTTAGTGTTTGTTAATGTTTGTTAGACATTTTATCATTGCAATGTGATTTTTAGAAATATAAGATTTGGGTTCTACATGCTTCATTATTTTCAATTTTCTAATTTTCTAGCTTAATTTTTCATAAAATTTAATACTATTTCTTTTTACCCATTATTTAAGTGGAATCTAATTATTTCCTGGCCCCATATATCAAAAGGCATATGGTTGCTGACCTATAATCCCAGTACTTGAGAAGCTGAGACAAGAGGAGCACAGGTTCAAAGCCAGCAGTATGATAAATTAGTGAGATCTTGTTTCAAAATTAAAAAATAAAATAAGGCTAGCAAAGCAGCTCAGCTGTAGAGTGCTACTGGGTTTGATGACCAGTACCACAAAAGGAAGAAAGAAAGAAAGAGAAAAAAAGAAAGAAAGAAAGAAGGAAAGAAAGAAAGAAAGAAAGAAAGAAAGAAAGAAAGAAAGAGTATATGGTCTTTCCTATGCTAACCAATAAATAATCATATTTTGGACCCTTACATTTGCTCTCAAGAGATTTATAGGGATTTTGAAAATGAATTCCATAATGATTTCTAGCTAGGTCACTGCTCAATTTGTTCCTTGTGAAGTCTGTTTTTAGTTTTGAAAAAATAAAAGATAGGAAAATAAAAGAATATTTTGGTAAACTGTATCTCTCAACTCTTTCCTTCTGTGTCAAGTTCATTCTTTCCTGCCAAATATCCAGTTCCTAGTACATGCATGCCACTTGGGATGGCAAATATAGTTCAAACATATATTACCATAAGGAGGGGGTGCTAATTCTCACTGCTGACTAGTAGGAAAATATGTTAGCCTGTTGTTGTCAATGAATGTGGGTTAACTTACATTGATCTCTGACATCATTACCACCAGATAAACCTAATAAAAATGTTAATTTAATGGAGTGAATTTGTGCCAATCTCACTTAAAGAGGTGTAAGATATGCCTGCCATATCATCAACAAAAAATTCTGCTTCTCAGCTTTTAAGGGGGCAGAGAGTTTAATTTCTGTGCATGATGTTTTGTCCTAGTGTGTAATTTATTGATATCACCATGACATGCTTTTAGCTGCAGCACAAACAGAATTTGCCATGTCTTATGATCTTGATTCTTTTTCCTAAGACAGTTTCCAGATGTCTAGTTACACACATGCACACATAAGGAATGGAACAGCCTTCTGCCATAGTTTACCCAACATTATAGACACACTGAACTATTTTTGTCTACACAAATCTCATCATGTAGACATAGTAGGATTATTTGTGTCTCTGGTGTATTTTCTAAAATTTTTACAACATTGAGTGAATTGCTTCCCTCTGAGTTGTTACTTTCAAGCCTGAATCCAAAAACCATTGAGATTCAGAGTGAAAGGGTACATGTCTTATAGAGAAAGGGAAAGGAAAGAGAAAAGTAAGAATGGGAAGGTGACAGAGGTGAGAGGAAAGGAGGAAACCCGCCTATGGCTCCCCAGGCAGCACTGCTGATCCTGGTTCCAAGCAATTTCCTCAGAGGAGGCTCTCTGCTTTGTGTACATATCCAGATGGTCTCTGTATGCTCACACATCTGTTAACTTTAGGACCTAGGACTACTGTGAACATTTTCCTGTTTCTAGGCAGCATCCTGGTGTGTGTGTGTGTGGGGGGGTGTTGCTGGGGATTGAACTCAGAGGCATGCTACCTCTGAGTTATACCATCAACCCTATTTTATTTTTTTTATTTTGAAACAGGGTCTCACTAAGTTGCTGAGAGTCTTGCTAAGTTTTTGAGGATAGCCTCAAATCTTTCTTGACTCAGTCTCCTAGGAAGTGGGATAATAGTGTGCACTACCATACCCAGCTAGCATCCTACATTTGCTGATATCAGAATTCTTTGTGCCAGAGAACTTTCTGCAGCTGTTATTCCCCAGGAGAGGAGCTTTAGCATTCTCTTCTGAGCAGTATAAACAGGGCCTGCAGATCCAAACATCCCTCACACTAACCTGTGCCTGGGAAGTGTGCCTGGGAAGTTTGAACTGAGTCAAGACACTGGGGAATCTAAAAGAAGTTAATGGCTTAGCTACCTAGAATTAATTAATTTATCTCTACTTATCCTCTGGCAGAGGAAGTGAGAATCAAAGTAGAAACATTTTCAGCATAAGACATCCTGAGCTAGCTCCAGAAGGTCTGACCTGTGAGTGCTTTAACCATTCTTCGTTTACTAATTATAAGTCCCATCTCTCATGTGCCAGGCATGGTGGCGGATGATGAAATTATACAGTTGAGAAAGTTGCATCAAGGACCACCACGGTAGCTCTGGGTGATGCAGGCAGATAACAGAGTTGGCAGGCATGGGTTGAGGGAAAGGGGCCGTCCTGAATTTCTGTGCCTAAGGGACAGAGATTGTGGGTCCTTGGTTAGCCAGAGCATGGTGGCTCAGTGTAACCCACTCTTTCAACCAGCAAAGGTTTTCTGGCTATTAAGACCCTGCAGAATTTGCTAGCAGCACTTCTCTATACTCTGCGAGCTCACTTACTCACAAGTTGGAACTTCTCTTTAGACATGCCAGGAGTACAGCTTTCTTCCCTGGCTCTGAGCTTTTCTCAAGAATGATAGAGTTGAAGCAAATCCATCAGATATATTTTCTAGACAGCTCAACAGAAGGGGTACTAATTCTCCTCTAACCTTGGGAAAGCAAAAGTACTTTGATTTCACCTAAATTAAAAATAAATTCTAATGAAATACTTCACGCAAAGGTAGAAGTACCTGTTGGCAAAATTTACCACATTCTTTGAAATTAATTCCTAAGCACACTGGCATTTATCTTTGATTTAGAAAGGGAAAAATTGCTTCCCTTTTTGTTCTTTAGAATATATGTAACTATTATAGTGGAAATTAGAGTACATGAAGTATAGAAATTGAATTATAATATGGTGCAATATATTTCCTTCTTTAGAAAGTCAAATGTCATTTGCATTTGAGCTGATGAGCCTCCTTTGAGATCCTTATAAAGACTTTTTCCCTTTCTTCTTATATTCTACAAATTAAATTTTTGTCATTTAGGGAACTCTAGTCATTTTCCTTTCATGCAAACTGCGCTATTATAGTAATCAGGTTCTCTGAGACAAAAGTAGGTCATACAAGTGTATTGCAAAATAGAATTTGATGCTCACAAAAAAGTATATGTGAATTACTAAAATAAAATTCAGGCATTGGATGATGGTGCTGAAAACCTGATTGTGCCTAGAGTGAAGCACAGGACATTGGGTTTAAAAATGAGGGAGCATTGATGACTTTTCTAAGGCCAGAGAAAGTGTATATTTCTTTATAAAATCTTCTAAATAGTAAAGGAGCTTTGCATTATTTTTCTTTTTTTCTGATTGCAATTAGCATTCTTTACAAAAAAAAAAAAAGCACACGTGCAGTGCGTGGTGGCACACACTTGTAATCCCTGCGCTTGGGAGGTGGAGACAGGAGGATCACACAGGTTCGAAGCCTGCCGCGCTAAGAGACCCTGTTTCCAAATAAAAAGTATAAAATCGGTCTGAGAGTGTAGCCCAGAGGTAGAAGGACTTCCAGGAACCCCAGTACCACCAAAAAAAAAAAAAAAAAAAAGCACACGTAGAGGATGCTTGGCTTATTATACAGTAGAGCTATGAAGAAAACTTGGTGAAGTTCTGTTTTTGTCCTCATAGGGTCATAGGGTTTAGAGTTCACTTCCTGACCTGATTTGTGATACCACACAAGGGATATTTCCTAGGATAATGTTTTTATTTACCAGTGACTAAGTTGTGTCTAAGAGGAACAGAGCTGCACATCATTTAAGGCAATAAAGACATTTTACTTAGCACGGTTGTTGTGTGGGAAAGAGGCTTGGGGAAAACCAAGTTCAACTCCAAATGTGGTGAAGACAGCTGGGATTTACAGCCAAAAGGTGGGGGCAGGGCAGTGGGTGGAAAATTCCTAAAAGGAGACATCAAGAGTTAGGAGGATTCTTGCTAACCTGCACTAATAGGGTTCTTGCCAAAGGCAGACCAGGGATTTAGATGCCAAGAGTGGAGAATGAGGAATTTGATGAGATGTGAGAAGTGATGTTGAGTATTCTTTAGCAATATTCTTCCTAAAACTGGGCTCAGCAGGGCCAGGACATAGCTCAAGAATGAGACCTCATTGATAAGAAAGCTCAGAGGGACCTGCCTAAAGTTTGGTCAAGGAGAGAGACTGTCAAGTGGCAGGTGAGTATCACCCCAACCCCAAACCACCCTAACCCACTGGTCACAGTTGCCTGGGAACTTTCTGGAAGAATGCTGGCTTTTTATCTGGGTTTGGAATCAATTGCAAGAGACAGCCATGGTGCAGAAGGGTGGGTGCAGCTTATACACCCCACATGTGCAGAACTAGGTTAGCAGGTGAACTTTTGCTTCAAGTGAATGTGAAGTCCCTTTATTCTGAGAGGAGCTGCTGCTCCAAGTTCTGTTCTCCTGGTCCAGTGGTTCTCAAACTTGAATGAGAATGAGAATCACCTGGAAGCTTACCATAACCCAGATGGCAGTCCCACCCCCACAGTGTCTGCTTGAGAAGGTCTGATTGGGACCCAGGATTCTGATTCCTAACAGAATCCACATGAGCATGCTGCTGCAGACTCCCAGAGAAACACAATTGAGATCCACTACCCTAAGGTATCTTTCTCCACCTCACCCTCTTTTTGAAGATCTGTCTGAAGTCAACTCAAGGACATGCAATATACAACTTGGATCTAACATACAAGTAACTTCCAGGTAAGAGAGAACAGGTGCTGGGTAGTGATTGGCAAGTGCTGACTTCTGCCAACAAATCACCCAGTCCCTTTACCAGCCTGTAATCAAAAGGAAAAAACAAAAATGAGAGGGAAATCTCTATGGAGTATTAGAGAGGGGGCCATTCACCGATTTTTCTTCAAGTGTTTTTGAGAAGATAGATATTGAAAAGTTAGGAACTAAAATGTGCACCAGTTTGAAACAAATATTTTTGTCTGTTCCTCACATGGAGCCAGTTGGCCCCATTGCCTTTGGGACTGAACAACATTAATTCTTTTGAGAAGAAGATGGGTTTACAGCCAAGCGCATGACTTATCAAATGGGAATTTTCCTGACCTTTCCCCTCGTATGTGCCTCCTGGGCCTTTTATATTGATTTGTCACTTATTAGTCACACACATAACAAGGTCAAGCCAGCTCAGTCAATCCTTCTGCCACGTTTGTGGCTATTTTAAGTTTACATTGTTAAAACTTACTGTTCCTTCTATCTTGCATAGATATTGAAATTAATGGTTTAAAGTAAATATGTTTTGGATTATTCTCATTATGTTTCATTATTAAATATTAAACTCTTGTCCTGTAGCAATTTTTACTGTATTTATTTAATAACCAGATTGAATAGTGGTGGATCGGTATTATGAGTCTCCCATGTTCCAGGTGCAGAGATTTGGTAGAGAGAGTGGGTGGAAGCCCCATGCTCCCAGAGAACAGAGTGGCAGGCAGTGGTAAGTGTGTGAAGAAGACCAACCAGAGAAGAGAGGTGACATTTGAGCAGAGACCTGAACGGTGTGAGCAAAAGTCACGTTAAATGTCCGGAAAGAAGGAAGTCACTTTATCTGGTTTCCCTCCTTGCTCTAAGATGGATTTTATCCAGTCTACCATTTAGCTCAGACATAACCTTTTAAGCATATCAGCCTTCAGCTTCCAGTCCCTTCTGTCCTCTACACATCTGCCTGGTATCCTGCCGGCCTCTTGGTTGCTGCGACAGTGCCTGTGAGCAATGCCGGTCTCAGCTTAGCACTCTTGCTTCCCTTTTAGTTTCTGCCTCTGGCCTTTTCCTCATTTTCCATTTCATTGCATGTTTTCCATTTTATCCTTCATTTCCAGGCACTTTGTATTCGAGGCTTTAAACCATTCAAAATAAAAATCTAAAATGAATTCTATTTTTTAATCCAATCAACAGCCCCATGGAGTGCATATTTTATCCCCATTTTACAGATGGAATACACATCTAGGTTTACATTGAGATCCTTGCTATTATTTGAAGAAAGGACCATGGTTTTTAATACAGTTAATAAAAGTTCATTTAAAAGCACTGCCTTTTAAAACATATATATATAGTTTACTATCCATGCTTGCATGAAATAGACCATCAAGGATGTTGTACATTTGCTTGAGTAGCCAGTTTCTAGTCTGCAAATGCTATCAAACCGAGTTCATTTTGCCTGCCACTAAAATGTGAGTTTTACAAAAGAGAATTTATTCATGGGGGGTGCCATTTATGTGGAGATGAGAGAACAAACCTCAATCTTCCTCCTCAAGAAGAGGGCTTAGGGGTTTTTATGGGATAAAGAAGCAGGGTGGTCTAAGGCTGGGAGAAAAGCAGTTGAAAGTAAGAAAGAGTGAAATAATTTCTTATTTGTTCATGCATAATTATACTTCACAGCTCTTCATAGGATTTTTGTTCAGAAAATGATGGCTTGAGCATGATCTTGGATGGAGTTTTGGCCCCTGATGTCAAGAAGTCACCCATCAGACACTTGCACAGGCCCAAATGGAGAGGTCATCAGTGGCTGCAACCAGTTGAATTAGACAAGGTTTTTGTTTGTTTGTTTGTTTGTTTTGTTTTTCTTCTTCTTGTTCTCCTCCTCCTTCTTTTCTCTTCCTCCTTTTAAAATATACTTTTGTTGATATATTGTAATTATACATCATAATGTAATTCAGAGTGACTGAAACATATGAGCATACAGCACTTGGTGTGTTTCCTTCTGGATCTTACCACACTCTCTTTCCTTCACTGTATTTGTTACTAAGATTGGTATTGATAATTTCATATACATACATAGCATTATTTGAACTGTTTCTTTCATTAAGTCTCTTTCTTCCTCCTCTGTTATGGTTAGATGTAGAATGTCCCCTGAATAATTCATTTATTAGTGTTCAGAATTGATACAATTAACTCTGGTTATGATCTCATTCGTGGGTAAGTCCATTGTGATGGATTTACTGGGTGGTCACCTAGGCAGTGGGGTGTGGCTGGAGGAGGCGGGTCCTAGGTGCGTGGCCTTGGTGACTGTGCTTATGTCCTTGAATCCCCTTGTTTGCTTGCTCCCTTGATTCTGGCTTTGTGATACGAGAGCAGAGCTCCTGCTGTCCCTTTCTCTCCTTCTCATTGCCATAACCTGAGCTCTGCAGATCCTTGCCTCACATAGACTGAACCCTAAATCTCCAAAAATGGTGAGCAAACAAATCTCCCTTCCTCTAAGTCATGTGATCAGTTTATCTGATTATAGTAGTGAGAATATTGGCCAATCCCCTTTCATGATTTTACTGAAACTTCTCCCCATTTATTCTGAAGCTTCTTTTGTTCCCCAATCTCAATCTAGCTTTCAAATATGAGAGAAAACATACAACACTTCACTTTCTGAAACTGCCAAGTCCTGCCTTGCCTAATATTCTCTAGTTCCATCCACTTTCCTGCAAATGACATACTTTTGTTCTTTATGGCTGAGTATACGGTATAGCGAGACATGCATATTTGTGTTTATAGCAGGACAATTCACAAGTCTACTTCTAAATCCCTGACAAACAACTTAAACAGTCCTCATCCTAATGACCATACATCAGAGGTGTTATCTATAGTAAATATAGTAGACATCTATTATTAGATTATTATTTAAGCAACTTCTAAAATGGGTGGTAAAAGCAAGTAAGTAGGAGCAAGTGAAGCTAGGACATTTATTGAGTTTTTCCTGGGTTTCTTAAGAGGAAATGATCCTTTGTAATCCATGCACTAGGGCGATATGCTGGTGTCTGTCCATTCTCACCTGTGGGCCCTGTGTTGCAATGACCCTTCACGGGGCCTAGAGTGTGGGCATCTGGCTGCTGTCCTTCCACCATCCCCATCAGAGTTTCCCAGGTTTTTCTGGGTTGATTAATATATTAGTCAAAGACTACACTGTTATTTCATGGAGTATATTTAAGCACTTGCGGTGTAGTTATTTTTAAGTCTCCATGAGGTGGTTCTCTCAGCACTCTCAGTTGGAGGGAAGGCACATCTGCCAGAAAGGTTCCTTCCCTGGCTTTTTGCTGTTTTTTCTCATGCCACTTGTGTGGTTTTCATTATTCTTCACTGCCATCTCCTTGTTGTAGGGTTGTTTTCTGTGAGAATCTCTGTGTGCTGTTTACAGTGAGGGTTTGTGCTTTCCAAGTTGAAAGCGCAGTGGCTTTACTTATACAAAACCATTTTTCTGTCAGATTCTTACCCTGGTGTTCCTTCACCATGCTGGTGTCATGAATTCAGGCTTCGCAGGTCTGCACAGCTGTGAAAAGAGCAAGAGTGGGGTTCAGACTTCTCCTATGAGGCTCCCGTCTCCCATCTTCTTCAGGGGAAGGCTAAACACCTGTGGCTTTCCCATTGGAGCTCCCCTTTTTGATTCCTATCTGTGAGTACATATGATGAGGACAAAAGTTCCTTCTGCTTAGCCTTCTGTCCTTACATGGCAGGTCCCATCTTTGGGAAGCCCCTAGGATTCCACAGCCACTCATTATTCTGACTCTTGGAGCCACCTCCTTGTTTTGTGGTTTTGAGCTGAGCTAAGCTAAATTCTTCTTTGCTATTTTCAGCATTTCTATGTTATAGAGGTCAAAAAGGTAGTTTGAGCCTTTTTTTTTGGTACCTTTCTTCCCTGCATCAGTTCAATTTTATTGGCCTCAAAGACATGAGGTACTAGTTATCAATTATCATGAGGTAATGGTTATCAATTATCATGAGCTAATGGTTATCAATGTCATCCCTAATGAAGTTTTCATCATTTAATACTGAGCACAAAAGTCTGCCAGTGGCTATAGGTTGGCTAAATATAACTGCTGCTTCTATTGGGTTGGATCTGCTGCTTCTTTTCTTCTGTTCACATCACTCCATTTGGAGGGGTTTTCCCTTTATGTTTCTTTTAATGGAGAGAATGATTTTCATTTTAAATCTCTGTTAGAATGGATCTGCTACTGGGCCAAAACACAAATATATTTCTTCTTTACCAGAATATACATATCTTTCCTGGTATTAGAAATTCAGAATTCTTTACCTTTAATTTTTTGACATCCACTGTTAAGTGAATCATACATTGACCTACATTATCTCATTCAACCTTCTTAAAATCCAAAGTAGCTAATATCATCTTAATTTTATAGATGGGAAAACTGAGGTGCAGGGGATAATTAACTTGTCCAAGGTTAGTAACTCATGAAGATTGTGCCAATACCCTTTCCTGTGTGGAGGAGAAGCTCACCATGAATCATGGCCCAGATGGAGCTTATTGGCTCATTTTCTCTCCTGCCACTATAAAAGGCAGAATCTACAAGGTTCTCCTCCACCCAAGAACCTATATTTGTGAACTCATCCAGAGAATTAGTTGCATTACCTTGTCTTTTATCTTGCATATCTGAATCACCATCAGAATTCTTTGAAGTTGGTTATAATAATAGATATAAGAATGATCCTGAGACATGCATTAATTTGCTCTCTGATAATTTTGTGTGTTCCAGGAGTAAACATCTTGGATTTAGTATCTGGAACTTCTAGGGTATATTTTTTTTTTGGCATCAGCTTCTACCGAAGTATAGCAAATGGTTTTGTAGACTCAATATTTACATGATGATGTATTTGTTGATAATTTCCTATCAAGGAATAGTGCATATTTTCATCTTCAAAAATGCAGTTGGTGTACTGATGTAAAATTCATAAAATTCAGGAGATTGCTTTGGCTCAGATCTTTGTAATGGAAATGTGTGATGCCTGAGAGAAAGAATTAATGTCCTGCCTTGAGATGGTCTGCTTTCTTTATCATTCCTGTCTCTCATATTCTTGAAGTAGGTGATTCCCTGAATTCACTGCATCTTTCAATCTCTGTCTTGTTTTCCTGTGGAGTTAATACTAAAGGAGAAGCTTTTGTGTGATTTTTTTTTTTTTTTTTTTTGGATTGGGGATTGAACCCAGGAGATTTCTAATTCCAAGCTTCACCCCTAGCCCTTCTTATTTTTAGATAGGGTCTTGCTAAGTTTCTAAGAGTCTCATTAAGTTGCTGAGGCTCACCTCAAAGCTGCAATACTCCTGTCTGGGCCTCCCAAGCATGGGGCTCACAGGTTTATGCCACCACACCTGGCTCCCTCTGCCTCCTTCTCCTTCCTTACTTTCTTCACAAAAAAGGGAATTGAAAGACATTTCATTTAACCTGTGTTTGTCATGTAGCTTCAGGAACAGGAGAATTGATCAAAAGTGGAAATTGCAGCTTTTTATAACATCTAGCAACAAGAGTCTTTAAAGAGACAGAAAGAAAATGAAACAGAAACATACAAATTGACAGTTAAACCCATGAGTTATAGAAATCTTCAAAGACTCATCTCTAGAGTCTTTAAAAAGAGGAATCCCATGCTCTGGAGGTTTTTACTTCTGGAATTTAATGTTCAAAGATGCTTTTGACACTTCTGAAGAGTTTGATGTTTCACAGTTATGGGCAGATTTCCTCAAAGCTGCATTTTGCCTGGTGCGGTTTTCAATAGTGTTCTTCACACCAGCGATTTCAGCCCGAGCCACACTTTAACATCTATGAGATTGCAAAATCTCTCTTCCTGCAGTCCCAGGGAATTCTAATCTTAAGATGGCTGAAACTTCACCCACACACCACCAGCTGGATGCAGAGAAGATGCAGACAATGCTCTTTAATTCCTGCTTGGAATCAAATGTCCAGTAATACCCGTCCACTTTCCACCCTGCAGAGAGTTCTTGGGGGTAGATGGGTTGAGACTTATGCTTATTTTGGTTAGTAAGGGTAAGTTTGTCCATATGCAGGGGTGTGTGTTGCTATACACTCTGATACCACTGAAAACTTTGCCTCATTCTTATGAGTTCTGAGATATCTGATCACAAGAAAGAAAATTTGAGACATCTGAATTTTGGTTTGCATTTATTGTCTTACTGTTAATTTTTGTATCTCTCCATCCAAGTACTTTTGTCCTTCAGTATCCAAAAGGGATTACTTCCAGGATAAAAGCCCATACTCGGTGGGTATCAAAATATATACATGCTGAAATCCATTATGCACAATGATATAGTGTTTACATATAATTTATGCACATTCTCTTTAAATGATCTCAAGGTGACTTAGATGCCTAATATAATACAAATGCTATGTAAATTCTTTTTACAGTGTATTTTTAAGGGAACAATGAAAATAGCACTGGTCATGTTCAGTACAGATACAATTTTTCTTTTGGATATTTTTTATCTGCCTTTGGGTGAACCCACAGATGTGGAATTCATGGATTTGGAAGGCTGACTGCAAACATCATGTAACTTATTTGGAAGAAGAATGTCAAAACCTGTTTAATATTGCTAAGAGAATTTTCTCTTTATTTTTATTTATTTATTTATTTTTTTATTGGTGCACTGTATTCATACATCATAGTAGGATACATACTTTTGTAGACATACATGCACACTTTTCCCAGTCAGCCCCCACCCAATCCCCACCCCATTCTCTCCCTATCCCTCCCTCCCATGCTTGGCTTAGTAGTTGACATCTAGTATTATGGCAATTTATCTAAAATTAAAAATGATAATCTTACATAACAGTTTCATTTGTCTGATACCAAGCTTTTGATGACTTAAAGATAACATTTCTTTTTTTTTTATTTTATTTTATTGGTGCACTATGATGTATTCATACATCATAGTGGGATACAAACTTTTGTAGACATATATGCACACATCGCCCAGTCAGCCCCCACCCGATCCCCACCCCATTCTCTCCCCATCCCTCCTTCCCATGCTTGGCTTAGTGGTTGACATCTAGTATTATAGCAATTTATCCAAAATTAAAAATGATAATCTCACATAACAGTTTCATTTGTCTGATACCAAGTGTTTGATGATTTAAAGATAGCATTTCAATATTTCTTTTTGCTTTTTTTCTTACTAGAGCATATTTTTTTCTGTTTTTTTAGGTGAAACTATCATATATTTATATATTTATTTTTCAGAAAAAAATCTATCCTAATATGGAATATGAATTCTAGATACCCAAAATGATCTTGAAAAAGAACAAAGCTAGCAGATATATATTTTCTGATTTCAAACCATATAAAGCTACAATAATTGAAACAGTGTAGTACTGTTCTAAAGGCAGATATATAGACCATTGGAGTTAAATACAAGCCTAGAGCTAAATTCTTCCCTATATTGTCAAGTTATTTTTGACAAGGTTTCCACGAACATTTGGTGGTGGAAATAATAATCTTTTAACTAAATATTGTTGAAAAATAATAATTACATGGAAAAGAATAAAATTGGACCTTTACCTAATCCCATATACAAGTATTAACTCAAAATAGATAAAAGACCTAAATATAAATCTTAAGACTATAAACTTTTAGGAGAAAATCTGAGTCATAAAACCTCACAACATTGAAATTGGCAGTGATTTCTTGGATATGATTTCAATGGCATAGGCAACAGAAGAATATACAAACTCCCTAAAAAATAAAAGAAAATATTGTATATCCAAAGACAATGTAAACAGAGTTAAAAGTTACTAATAGAATTGGATAAAATATTTCCAAATGCTATATCTGAAGGTATATTAATATTCCAACTAGAAATCCTAAAAATTAACAACAATAAAGGCAAACAATACAACTTAGAGATAGGTAAAAGACTAACATAAATAATGAATCTCCACAGATAACCAATCTTAGTTGTCTGTTGGATGGAAACTCTTGTTTCTCTGGTTCTGGTGAGTGTTACCTATTTCTTCTTTGTAGTTAATCTCTTTGAGTATTTTCTCTAGCGCTGGTTTTGAAGACATAAATTCCTTCAGTTTCTGTTTGTCATGGAAGCTTCTTATTTCTCCATCTAATTTGATAGAAAGTTTTGCTGGATAGGAAATTTTTGGCTGGAAGTTGTTTTCTTTCAGAGTTTGAAATATGTTACTCCAAGCCCTTCTGTCTCTCATGACTTGGTTTGGGAAGTCTGGAGTGATTCTAATTGGTTTGCCTCTGAATGTCACTTGGCCCTTTGTTTTTGTTGCCTTTAAGATTCTCTGCTTGGCTTCCACATTGGTCATTTTGACAATTATATGGCGTGGGGATCCTCTTCTCCGATCCTGTCTAAAGGGAGTTCTATACGTTTCCTGGATCTGTGTATCAACCTCTTGCTCTATATTTGGAAAATTTTCTGCTATTACTTCCTTGAAGAGATTGTTGATCCCTTTGGTATCACTTTCTTTTCCCTCCTCTATTCCAATTATTCTTAGGTTAGCTCTCTTAAGATGGGCCCATATTTCTTCAATGTCAGATTCCTGCTGTTGGATATTTTTTTCTAGATTAGAAACTATGCATTCATTTTTGGATTGCTCATCTTCTAAGAGCGAGATTCTGTTCTCCATGTGGTCTAATCGGTTGTTTGTACTTTGAATTGAGGCCTTTACTTCATTAATTGCATCCTTTATCTCTGTTTGGCTCTCTCTGAGTTCTTTTCGAAGCACCTCTATTATTTCTACAGTTATTTTCCTGATTTGATCTTCTAGAAATCTCTGATTTTCTGTTTTATCAGGTTCTGATGTTGTGGGGTTGTGCACATTCATTACTCCAGTGTTATTCTTCTTTCCCATGATTTCGGAGGTTTGTGCCTTCTCTGGGTTCTTCCCTTGGGTCACTATGTCTTCACTTAAGGTGCTCTGGATCTCAAGTCTGTATTATCTCAGACCCCACTACTCCTTTACTGGGTTGTATCACAGAGTCTCCAACCCAGGGAGTCGATAGAGGCTGCTTTAAACTATGGGGGGTGCCAGGTTGCACGTTCTCCTATGGTGTGATATCTCTGCCACCACCACTCCCTCACTGGGTCAAGTCCCAGGAGGCCCAATACTGCGATTTCTCCTCTGTGGCCCGCAATTTGACTCACTGTTCTTGAGTACGCAGATGTAGCTGTACTGGACTCGGTGAATTCACTGCTGCTGCCGCCGCCGGTGGCAATATGGCGCCTCTGCCACGCCCCCGGCCATGAGGCTGGCGTATGTTTTCTTCTCTGGTTTTGATTTCCACTCTGAATCCCTGCAGCGTGTGCTGAGCTCAGCCACTGGGAGCTTTAAATGCTGTCTGCGCCGAAAGATCCCGCCTGGCTGTTCCGCAGCGGCTCACCAGGCTTGCTGTAGCCGTCCATTGAGTTCGCCGCTGCGGCCGGCAGTATGGCGCTGCTGCCACGTCCTCGGGCTCGTGTGTCTCCTCTGTGGCCCTGAGCTCTGTTCTCAGTCCGCTTTCTCTCTGGAGCCTGGTGGTTTTTTTTGTTTTTCTGGTGATGGTGTTTTCTGGCTATGAAAGGCGCTCTTTTTGTGGTAATGGAGATTGGTTGTTAGCGGGACTCTTAAGCCCCGCTTTTCTCGGTCGCCATCTTCCTGAAAGTCTAAAGATAACATTTCAATATTTCTTTTTGCTTTCTTTCTTACCAGAGAATTTTTTTTCTATTTTTTAGGTGAAACTATCATATATTTATATATTTATTTTTCAGAAAAAAATCTATCCTAATATGGAATATGGACTCTAGGTACCCAAAACGACCTTGAAAAAGAACAAAGCTAGAAGATATATATTTTCTGATTTCAAACCATATAAAGCTACAATAATTGAAACAGTGTAGTACTATTCTAAAGGCAGATATATAAACCATTGGAGTTAAATAAAAGCCTAGAGCTAAATTCTTCTCTATATTGTCAAGTTATTTTTGACAAGGTTTCCACGAACATTTGGTGGTAGAAATAATAATCTTTTAACTAAATATTGTTAAAAAATAATAATTACATGGAAAAGAATAAAGTTGGACCCTTACCTAATCCCATATACAAATATTAACTCAAAATAGATAAAAGACCTAAATATAAATCTTAAGACTATAAACTTTTAGGAGAAAATCTGGGTCATTAAACCTCACAACTTTGAAATTGGCAGCAATTTCTTGGTTATGATTTGAATGGCACAGGCAACAGAGGAGTATACAGACTTCCTAAAAAATAAAAAAAAATATTGTATATCCAAAGACAATGTAAACAGAGTTAACAGTTACTAATAGAATGGGATAAAATATTTCCAATTGCTATATCTGAAGGTATATTAATATTCCAACTAGAAATCCTAAAAATTAACAACAATAAAGGCAAACAATACAATTTAGAGATAGGTAAAAGACTAACATAAATAATGAATCTCCACAGATAACCAATCTTAGTTGTCTGTTGGATGGAAAATCTTGTTTCTCTAGTTCTGGAGTGTGTTACCTATTTCTTCTTTGTAGTTAATCTCTTTGAGTATTTTCTCTAGTGCTGGTTTTGAAGACATAAATTCCTTCAGTTTCTGTTTGTCATGGAAGCTTCTTATTTCTCCATCTAATTTGATAGAAAGTTTTGCTGGGTAGGACATTTTTGGCTGGAAGTTGTTTTCTTTCAGAATTGGGAATATGTTACTCCAAGCCCTTCTGGCTCTCATGACTTGGTTTGGGAAGTCTGGAGTGATTCTAATTGGTTTGCCTCTGAATGTCACTTGGCCCTTTGCTTTTGTTGCCTTTAAGATTCTCTGCTTGGCTTCCACATTGGTCATTTTGACAATTATGTGGCGTGGGGATCCTTTTCTCCGATCCTGTCTAAAGGGAGTTCTATACGTTTCCTGGACCTTTGTATCAACCTCTTGCTCTATGTTTGGAAAATTTTCTGCTATTACTTCCTTGAAGAGATTGTTGATCCCTTTGGTTTCACTTTCTTTTCCCTCCTCTATTCCAATTATTCTTAGGTTAGCTCTCTTAAAATGGGCCCATATTTCTTCAATATCAGATTCCTGCTGTTGGATATTTTTTTCTAGATTAAAAACTATGAGTTCATTTTTGGATTGCTCATCTTCTAAGAGCGAGATTCTGTTCTCCATGTGGTCTAATCGGTTGTTTGTACTTTGAATTGAGGCCTTTACTTCATTAATTGCATCCTTTATCTCTTTTTGTCTCTCTCTGAGTTCTTTTCGAAGCACCTCTATTATTTCTACAGTTATTTTCCTGATTTGATCTTCTAGAAATCTATGATTTTCTGTTTTATTGGGTTCTGATGTTGTGGGGTTGTGAGCATTCATTGCTCCAGTATTATTCCTCTTTCCCATGATTTCAGAAGTTTGTGCCTTCTCTGGGTTCTTCCCTTGGGTCACTATGACTTCCCTTAAGGTGTTCTGGGTCTCGAGTCAGTAGTATCTCTGACCCCACTACTCCTTTATTGGGTTGTATCACAGAGTCTCCGACCCAGAGAGTCGATAGAGGCTGCTTTAGACTGTGGGGGGTGCCAGGTTGCACGTTCTCCTATGGTGTGATATCTCTGCCACCGCCCCTCCCCCACTGGGTCAAGTCCCAGGGAGTACAGTACTGGGATTTCTCCTCTGTGGCCCGCAATTTGACTCACTGTTCTTGAGTACGCAGATGTAGCTGTACTGGCCTCGCTGAATTCGCTGCTGCTGCCGCCGGTGGCAATATGGCGCCGCTGCTACGCCCTCGGCTGTGGGGCTGGTGTTTTTCTTCTTGATTTTGATTTCTACTCTGAATCCCTGCAGCGTGTGCTGAGCTTGGCCACTGGGAGCTTTAGATGCTCTCTGCGTGGAGAAATCCCGCCTAGCTGTTCCGCAGAGGCTCACCTCGGCTTGCTGTAGCCTTCCCGTGAATTCGCCGGTGCCACCGGCAGTATGGCGCTGCTGCCGCGTCTGCCGTGTCCTCTGGCGTGAGGCCGGTGTATCTCCTGTGTGGCTCTGTTCTCAGTCCGCTTTCTCTCTGGAGCCTGGTGATTTTTTGTTTCACTGGTGATGGTGTTTTCTTGCTATGAAAGGCGCTGATTTTGTGGTAATGGAGATTTGTTGTTAGCGGGGCTCTTAAGCCCCGCTTTTCTCGGTCGCCATCTTCCGAGAATTTTCTCTTTAAATCCTCAACAGAAAATATTGGACACACACACACACACACACACACACACACACACACACACACATCTTAACTTCATTTACAACAGAAAAAATAGCCCATTGAAGAAAAGTGAAGATATCACTAAAAAAGAAATCAGATTTTGGGCTTTGGCTAAGTCAAGCCAAGTCAGAGAAATTACTTTAAAAAACATTTTATGGCTTTCATCGGGTGTAGTGAAGCATGCCTATAATCCCAGTACTTGGGAGGTTAAGGCAGGAAGATCTCAGGTTTGCATGTTCGAGACCTTGTTTCAAAATAAAAAATGAAAAGGGCTGGGGATATAGCTCAAAGGTAGAACGTCCCTGGGTTCAATTTCCAGTACCAAAACAAAACAAAACAAAACAAAAACAAAAAGCATCTTATGGAAGAAATGACCATGTCAGAAACTATTCTTGTTCTTAGTTAACTGGGCAGTATGGTCAGGCCTTCTGTGATTTTCTGTTTTCTTTTGAAATATTTATTTATGAATTCTTTTCACCCTGCTCACAACATAGGGCAGAGTTCAAGCACAGTGTGGCAATGTCCAGCTGCAGGTCAGGAAAGTAGTGACTGGTCCAGATCTAGAATTTATGACCTTTAAATCATGGTCTGACTGATCTACAGCCTGGGAGCTCAGTCTTGCCATTTCCAGGTACAGGCTATGGATTTGTGAGTCAGTACCTCAACAATTAATCAAGACATAATTATTCATGGTGTACATTTAATTTATTTCTCACTCTATGAGACTGGGTAGAGTATCTTTTATCTGTCTTCCAAAAACTGATACTAATCTGTTGGGATCTGGACTGTTAAATATGTATTAGATGCTAAGTACTGAACACACTGAACAAGTCAATATTATCAATATAATTGATGTTGCAAAGAAGAAACTTTCTTTTAGGTTTATAGAAAAGGAAGAGCTGTGAGGGTAGAAATTATTTAGAAAGGTTTCAATCCTAAAGGAAGTTAAATGAGCCAAAGGGAAAAGAAAGTGCATGATTGCTCAAAGATCAAGTACAGATAGAGTGAGGCAAGATTTGTGGAATTTGGTGTTGAAACACAGAATAGAAGAGCTTGCCTAGGAGAAATAAGATTTCACTTGTCATTTTTTTTTGGTATTGGGGATTGAACCCAGGGGCATTCTACTTCTAAGCTACACCCCCAGCCCTTTGTATTTTTATTCTGAAATAGAGTCTTTCTAAGTAGATGAGGCTGGCCTTGAACCTGCGATTCTCCTGCCGCAGCCTCCTAAATACTGGGGTTACAGGTGTGTGCCACTATACCCTGGCCCATTATTTTTTATTAATATATTCACTCACATTTTAATTCAGTCACTCAAAATATACTTATGGAGTGCCTACCTTGTGCTAATACTGTAGAGGTCACTGAGGGTACAGTTACATGCATACATTTTATAGTCAACTAGACTTGACTTAAGGCCTATCTCTGCCAAACCAATAGAAATAATTATAGTCAGCCCTCCTTTTTGTATCCATGGGATCTACCTTCATAAATGTATTCAGTCATGAATGAAAAATATTATTTAAAAATTTTTTATCTGAGCTGGGCATGATGGAGCACATTAGTTATTCCAATACTTGAGAGATTGTGACAGGAGAATCACAGGTTCATAGCCAGCCTCAGCTACTTAGTGAGGCCCTCCATAATTTAATGAGACTTTGTTTCAAAAATAAAGAATTAAATATAGGGCTGGGAATGTATCTTGGAACTAGAATGTCCCTGGGTTCCACCTTCAGTACCACAAAAAGGAATTATCTGTATTGAACACATATAGTCTTTTTCTTGATATTACTCTTTAATATATTGTTATAACTATAGCATTTGTATTATATTAGGTGTTGTAGGTAATATAGATTTGATTTAAAGTACTCAGGAGGATATGTGTAGGTTCTATACCCTTTTATATGAAGGACTTGAGCATTCACAGATTTTAGTATCCATGGGGGTATGGATTCTAGAACCAGTTCCCTGTGGATACTAAGGGACAACTCTGTTTAATTCCTCAAAGCATTAATTTGGTGATAACAAAATTACTTATGTTGTTATAGTTAGTGTTTTTCTGGCTTCCTTCCTTCCTTCTTCTCAATTTTTCTTTATGGAATTTCTCTCTCTTCCATGAAGTTTTGTGATATGTTCAAATGGGTACTGGTTGACATTTTGAGGCTTCCTTGATTCTTACCCATTTTACAGCCTGCTTGTTAATTTTTTCCTTTAAGTCTGTGAATTATTACACATCTGCACACACACACACACACACACACACACACACACACACCTCCATACATAATTTTTATTTGGGTATTTAAGTTAACCAATAGATTCTATTACATTTTATTGCCAATGAATGTAGACATGATGAAAATTTAATGAAATATACCCACACAAGGCATTTAGCACAATGAGTAGCATGTAAACACTTAGTAATTTTAACTATTATTATCATTTCATTTATTAAGGTAGCCATGGATTCTGCCCTTAATGTTGTTATAGTCAAACTAGTGATGTAGGAAGGTAAATAGCACTATATGATCGGTTCTTACTGGAGATGTAAAAGATGATCTAGATGAACAAAAGAAAATGAACTTACTCAGGGTAGGGGGCCCTGGAATTATTCCAGAAAGGGTACATCTATGCAGAAAAGTGAAGGATGACTCAAAGCTAGCCAGACACAGAACTTGGGAGAGAAGAAAAATCGGGTAGAGAAGGGGTGAGAAAAGTTATTTAAAGCAAGAGATCAATGTACAGGAAGATCTGGAGGGAAAGAAAAAGGGGCATCCTAATGGAACTAAAAAAGGGTGGTTAACACTGGAGAAGTAACTAGTCAAAATACGCAGAACTTCCTCAATCAGGCTAAGAAGTTTCGACTCTACACTAAAAGCAAGGAAGCATTATTAAAGGATTTACAGAACGACAGTGATCTGATCATGTTCACAGCTTTAGAAATATCTCTTTGATGTAGAGAAATGGAACTTTTTATTTTGCCTGGATTAGAGCTGCCCAAACCAGCCATAATCTCTCTAATACTAATATCCATACATAGAGTCAGACTGAGTAGGCCAAGATATACTAGCTAAATAAAGCATTCACTCAGAAATTATAGATTGAAAATTAATTACAGGAGAAATTAGTTCCTATCTTTTCATACTTTAAATGGAAAAGTATAATCTTCTATAAGGAAGGTTATTGCATATGTGGTTAGACAATTTAACCCTATAACTCAAATAGTTATGTACCTTAGAAAGCTTGTTTTTTTTAAATCTTCTTAAATACTAGAAAACATAGATTGACATTCCATAAAAGTGATAATCAGAAGAGGCCATATAATTATATTATTTAGAACTCATCCCCTATTGGCTAGCTTCCAGTAGTACTTCTAACTTACTGTGCTTTTATGACCATAGAAAACATCCCATAACCTTGTTCTTATCACTCCTAGTAGGGCAATTTCAGCACAACATTAACAATCCTTTATGTACATATAATCACAAGATGACTTTTCTCTTTCTCCTTTCTTTCTTTCTTTCTTTCTTTCTTTCTTTCTTCCTTCCTTTCTTTCTTTCTTCCTTTCTTTCTTCTTTTCCTTCTCATACTAGTGATGAAACCTAGGGAAATTCTGCCTCTAAGCTGCACCCCCAGCCCTTTTTTAATTTTTGTCTTGAAACAGTGTTTTGCTAGGTTGCTCAGTCACACTATATTGCTGAGGCTATCCTTGAACCTGTGATACTCCTGTCTATCCTCTCAAGTACTGGATTACAATCATGCCACACTACACCCAGCTGACTTCTCCTTTCTTTATAATGCCCCATGCCAAATGTTTAAAGGGGGTCCTTCTTGACTCTACATTGGATACTTCATAGAGAATTGACTGAAAAAGACAAGATGGGAGGCAGTTTGGAGATGATGATCATCTAAATTTGAATAGTGGAAATAGAAATGTTGTAACGGTTTGGATCTAGAATATGTCCCTAGTCCACACAAAAACCAGGTAGCAATGTTGGAAGTGTCTTGGCCCTAAGGTAGGGTCCCTGGGGAGTGTCGCCTTGGGATTATATCAGGTTTTTTTTTCTCCTTGGGCTCTCTCTGCTTTTGGCTGCCATGATATGTGGATCAGAGCTGAGTGTACCTTCTCTCTGCTTACCGCTGCCATGGCTTGAGTTCTGAACTCTGGCCTCACATGGTTTGAACCCTGAGATCTCCAAAAACCTATGAGCAAATAGATCTTTTTCCCTCTAAGTAGTGTGGTCAGGTCTTTTAGATTATAGCAGTGAAAATGCCGACTTAGACATATGTGCTTAAGAAATAATCAGAAGATGGACTCAAGGAAATTTGGTGATTTATTGGGAAAAGGTACAGAGAAAAGAGAAGAAAGATAAGGGATCTCATTAAGTTTCTATCTCAGATAACTGAATGATTGTGACATTCTATAACATAGAGGAGAAGCATATTAGAAGGTTACAATGATGGACTTCCATCCATACATGCTGTCTGAGTGCTTGTTATCTATGTGCCAACCATTTCAGTGTCCTCTGCCTTGAGACCTTTTTTGCCTGATGAATGCAGGAATGGCCATGTGGATCTTCTAGGTATAAGGCTTCATTAAGTAAGGGCCAGATGTTGCCATCCAGTCTGAGCCCCAGGAAGAAAACAACATAGAGCTATTACTGATATAAGATGAATATTTAGTGTGAAATAAACCTGTTTTTAAAAAATAATCTCCCCAGTTTTTCCTAAACCCCTTGTAGGACTTGGCCTCCTCATCATACAGAGAATCATCTAAATTTCAGGCTTGGTCTTCCTTGTTATAAGTCTTGTGATGAGAAGTGAACACCACTTGGATTGACACATGAATTCTGACAAACCCAGGAAAATGATTAATTATGAGACAGAAATAATGACTTCAAGTGTGATTCAATGAGTGAATGAAGTGCTACCAATTAGAGGAAGTGGAGCAAGTACAGGCACAGCATGGACCTCAGAGCAGAAACTTTACCTGGTTCAGTTCTTCATCTGGGATGGTCCAAACTTCTTCCACCTCCACATAAGAAATCCTGGTCATCTTTCAAAAATCAGCTCAAAAGCCACCGTCTCCCTGAAACTCCAGTCAGTGAGAGTCTCCGTCAACATGAACTCAAACTATGTACTGGAGACTTGCTAGGGGAATGCTGTGCTAAAAATATATTGAGATTGACCAATGAAACCACAAATAGACACAGAGGAACCTTAAGTACATATCACTAAGCAAAAGAATTCAAACTGAAAAGGTTGTGTACTGTGTAAGTCCAACCCTCTGACATTCTGCAAAAGATGATAATAACACCAGTGGTTTGCAAGGATAGAGAGGAAAAAAGAAGAGATGGACAGGTGGAGCTCAAAGAACTATGAAAGCAGTGAAAATACTATGTATTATACTGTTAATGGTGGATACACAATGTTATACATTCATCAAAACCCATAGAATGTACAACATACAGAGTAGACTTTAAGCTATTAGCCATAGTTATTAATCATTAGGGAGTTAATAATATTTTATCAATACTGGTTCATTGTTTGTAAAAAATGTACTATGCTAATGCAAGGAATTAGTAATAGGGTTTCCCCTATTACTAATATTGGATTAGAGAAAAAGGGTAAATGGCAGTTCTCTGTACTTTCTCCCATTTTTTCTTTCAACCTGAAATTTTAAAAATCACATCCATTAGTTAAAAACTATATAATGAGGTATGCAATCCATTTACTCTAAAATTGAAAAACTCTGGCAAAGAAAATATTTTTCATGAGAGTATGTTGGTATGAGTGCAGAGATAATAATGATAAAAAGTTTCAGACAAAAAATGATTCTCTAAAAACTGAAGAAACGTGTCAGTGGGAGAGCGGAGCTTGAGAGGACTGAAGGGGCATTCTGAACCAAGTAGGTCATGTGATTAAAGGTAGCCAAAACAGTACTATGGGTAGAACTCTTGGTAGTTGTAGAGGAACTTTATACACACTTGTGTACATGCACACACACACACACACACACACACACACACACAATTGTAGGTCTGAATTATCTTGAGAAGAAGAAAATTAACGTCAAATTTGTTTATGAACTGCTGGTAATAAACTTTTCCTTAGTATTGCTGACTTATTTTTAAGGATGATTTACTTTTTAGGGGTACCAAGCTTTGTCTCCCCGAGAAGCTAACATAGTCAGGAAAGCCCCCTTACTCTGTGGTAACATCCTGAGCAGACACTCAGGGAGAGAGAGCCCTGCATTTCCTGTCAGGATGGTAGGTGTATGGAGGGCTGGACCAGAACACTGTGAAAACATAGAACTCGCCCTGGACAGGGTGACGGTGCACATCCTTAGTTGTTCAGATAATAGTTAAGACTCCACCGGACACTAATTTTTCCTGGAATGAACTATTTGTCCAGGGCTTAGGGTCAGCCAGAGCAAATTCTCAGAAGGTTCATTTGAATTTCATTCAACCCTGTGTTAGTTTTCTAGGGCCACACAACAAAGCAACAGTGACTCAGTGGCTAAAACTGGAAGTCTAAGATCAAGGTACAGGCAGGATTGGTTTCTCCTGAGGGCTCACTCCTGTGTGCAGATGGCCGCCTTCCTGGTGAGCCTCACATGAGCTTCCCTATGTGCATCTGTACCATCTTCTCTTCTTATCAGAGCAACAGCCATTGCATAATCTTAATGACCTAATTTTAACTTACATCTTTGAAGACTCCCCAACTCCACATACAATCACTACCTTGGTACTGGGGATTAAGAATCCATATATGAGTTTTGGGGATGCAGAATCCAACCCATGCCAATCACAATCCACATGTGTCTGTCTCTTCTGAGGCAAATGCTGACCTCCTCTCCTGGACCAAAAGTAGAAGCTTAGGGATTCATCAGTTATCATGGTTACTTAAAAATAGCAAATACAAGCTTGGCATGGTGGTGCATACTTACAATCCCAGCATTTGGGAGTGAGGCCCTCCATTACTTAGTGAGACTCTGTTTCAAAATAAAATATTAAAAAATAGGGCAGAGTATAGCTTGGAGGTTCCATCCCCAGACCAGAAAAAAAAAAAAAAGCAAAAGCAAAACAGTCAATACTTAGCTTAAATTCAACATTTACTCCAGACAGTAGGTAAAGAAGAAAATCCTACATGGCCAATATGGTAGACTGAGGCAAGGCAAGGTTAAGGTGGAGCAGCTCACAGGCATGCTGTGGAGTGACATCACTGAAGCAACATGGTGGGTCTTATCCTCAGAGAATATGTAACTTTTAAAATTCCACCTTCTATATAGTTTAGTCCATATTTTTATTATGGGCAGCTCAGGTCCTCCAGGCAATTCTGTTCATAGAGAGCTTGTCTTTGGCTTAGTGATGGGTCCTGATCCCTAGGATAGACTCTATACATACATTCATTGCCCTTTGTATTCTAGGTCAGATTAAAGCTCAAGTCCCTTTAGGCTCAATAGACACTAGTTGCAGAGTTTTGGGGAATGTTGTTATTGTCATCTCCAGAGAATTAGCCAGGAGAGGAACCTGAAAGATGGATAGACAACATATTGTACATATCTGACCAAACCAAGTATGTTAGTAATAGAAATAATGACTGGAAGAGAGACCAATTTGGGGAGAAGGAGATTGGTAGGATTTAGAACCTCGGATCTTCCTCTCTATACCTTTTCCCTGTATCTCCCTATATTTTCATCACTATCAAAATCTCCTTTTCTCTTTCTTGGCTTATTATGTGAAGTAGTGTTGAAGAAAGAACAATTTTCTGAGTTTTAGGTTTTCAAACTGTCAGGAGCACTTTCATTCAGTTGTATTATAATCAGAGGCAATAGGAAGAAAACAGACAAGCTGCTGCTGCAAGTCTCAGAAATTGTGTTGATTTTTCTTTTGTAATGCATGCAGAACAAAAGATTCTGGTTACAGAGAGAATATAGTTTTAAGACATACAAGGTTTATTCTAAAATGAGCTCTATCTGGAGTGTATTAGCAATAAATATAATTAATGAACCATCTCCAACGCCCACATTTTTCTCTCTTTGCAAGTATTTAAAACTTTCTTCCCAACAACAAAGTCCACACAAGTTTAAAGGCTTCCACTTTTAGACAAGGTCTTGTCAAAAAGCCATTTGATTTTATGAGCTTTTATTTTGATTGAATGGAAAGAAAGCTGGCACTTCTGATAAAGAGAGCAGTGCAAATTCCTTAGAGACCATTTCTTCAACTGAAATTAGCTCACCAGAGCTCTTTGTTGAGTTTACTAGGCTTTAAATTCAGGTTTCTAATCTTCACTTAGAAGGATTTATAACACAGTACCCCCTAAACACAGTACTTTCAAATATATAAAATTTCTCTTATTTTTTTGCACTATGATTCTCTTCTTAAAAGGATATTCATATTTCTGATTTTATAGTTTCTGTCTTCAAAGAGGAGGCTTAAATTATTGTGTTTTTATATCACAGTACTGCCTAGAGACTACATTTAATAGATTCAAGGCTTTAAGTCAATGGTGTTCCTATGTATTTTATTCAAGATTTCATTTGCAGAAATATTAACTTAATGATACTTGTAACCACTTCCTTAATTATTTCAGGAATAGTACATGGTATTTCAAGTATAACTAATATAATAATTTTAAACTATAAAAGATACTTAAGGAGAAGCTGAGTTTTATAGCTAAATACTAAGGAGACCAGGGTCAAGAAAGAGACCAGGAAGAAAAAATTTAGAACTTCTTATTTCTGCTGAAGAATTGAAGAAAATATTGAGGGTAACATTCTGGTTTTAAAAAAAATTATTGATAGATATTTTTTAACAGGATTAGGTTTATAGAAAAATTGAGTAGGAAATACAAAGAGTGCATATATATATATATATATATATATATATATATATATATATATATATATATATATATATATATATCCCATTATGTCCTGCCTCCCCAGTCCTGCCTAACTAACATCTTATATTTATGTGGTGCATTTTTTACAGTTGCTGAGCCAATATTGACTTATCATTATAGAACAAGACCCATACTTTACATTGAAGCTCACTCTTTTATACATTCTTTGGGTTTTTTGACAAATGCATAGTGTCATGTATCCATCAGTATAGTATGATCCAGAATAATTTCACTGCCCTAAAAATCCCTCCTGCTTCCCCTCTTCATTTCTCCCTCCTTGGTGTACTGCTACCCCTAGCAACCACTGCTTTTTTTTTTTTACTGTCTTTATAGTTGTGACTTTTCTATAACATCACATAGCTTAGACTGACTTCTTTCACTTAACAATACACATGTCTTGATAATTTCTTTATTTTTATTGTTGAATAATACTCTGTTATCACAGTTTACCCATTTGCCATCAAGGAACATCTTGCTTTCCTCTTCTGAGTGTCTTTTGTGGAACAGGCAAGTTTAATTTGAATGAAGTCCAAATTATCAGGTTTTATTTTCTTTCATAGATTATGCTTTTGGTATTGTCACCAATACAAGTTCACCTGGACTTTTTCCTTAGTGTTTTTTTAAGAGTTTTAAAGTTTTGCATTTTATATTTAGGTATATGATTCATTTAGAGTTAGTTTTAGTGAATAATGTAAGTCTGAGTCTAAATTCATTTTTGTTGGTTTGCATGTGGATGTTCATGATCATTGTTGAAAGACTTATTCTTTCTCCACTGAATTACCTTTGTTCCTTTATCAAAAATCAGTTGTCTATATTTGTACAGAGATACTTCTGGGATTGCCACCCTGTTATACTCATTTATTTTTATATTATTTCACCAATACCATACAATATTTTAATTACCAGAGTTTTATGATAAGTCTTGAAGTCATGTAGTTTTAGTTCTTTAACTTTTTGATTAGTTTTGTTTTGTGGCACTAAGAACTAAACTCAGGTGGATTCTACCTCCAAGCAATACCCACAGCCCTTTTAAATTTTTTTTTAAAAGGGTCTTGGGAGGTTGTTGCTGAGAATGTCCTCAAACCTGCACTTCTCTTGTTTTAGCTTTCCAAGTACTGGTTATAGGTGTGTACCACCATTCCCTGTTCTAACTTTGTTCTTCACTGTCAATATTTTGTCACTTATTCTGAATCTTTTGTCTTTCCGTATTAACTAGAATTGGCTTGTCAGTTTCTATAAAATAACTTCATAGGATTTCAGTTGAAATTATATTGAATCTATAGATTAAGCTGGATAACATTGATATCTTGACCATGTAGAGTTTTCCTATCCATGTAAATAATATATTTTTCCATTTATTTGTATTTTACTCAATTTCCTTCATCAGAGTTTTATTTTCCTCAAAGATGTGGAACATATTTTATTAGATTTATACCTAAATATATCTACACAAGTTTTTTATCCCATCAAGATGTATAAATTCAATGCACCAATAATATATATGTATATATATAATTTTATTATTTGATGTAAATATAAATGCTATATAGAGTTCTTACTTTCAAATGATGATGGTTCATTGCTGATATATAAAAAAGCAAATAACTTTTGTATGTTAACCTTATATCCTGTTACCTTTCAACAATTTCTTATTAGTTTCAGAAGTTTACGATTTTCTACATAGGTGAACATGACATACCTATAATATGATGTTGAATATGAATGGTGAAAGGGGACATCCTTGCTTTGCCCCTGATCTGAGCTGGAAACATCTAGTGTCTCACCACTGGGTATGATGTCAACAGTAGGTTTTTTGTGAGTGTCTTTATTAAGATAGTTTCCTTCTGTTTCTAGTCTTCTGAGGGTTTTTAAATCATAAATGTTTGTTGGATAATGGAATTTTACTGGGCCATAAAGAAGAACAAAATGACATAATTTGTGGGGAAATGGATTGAGCTGGAGAACATTATGCTAAGTAAACTTAATCAGGCACAAAAGGTAAAAAATTGGATGTTCTTCCTAATATGCAGAAGCTAGGGAGAAAAGGGGTCATAGAAGAAATTCTAGACAAAGAAGGAGAAACTATAGATGAGCAAACATGGTGAACTAACTGAAGGGGAAGGGAGGCAGGAAAAGGGAAATTCTTTAATGTACATGATGTACCTTCATAAACATACCAAAGTCAATCAGTAAGTCAAACATATAAAGGAGGGAGGGGGGAGGAAATGGGGTGGGAATTGGGGAAGGTTATCTGTGCATGTATGCCTCTACCATCTTGTATTCCATTAAAATATAACAATGCACCAATAAAAAATAAAAAAGTTTGTTAGATTTTGTCAAATGCCTTTTTTGCATTAGTATGACCATCTGATTTTTCCTCTTTAGCCTTTTTATGTCATAGCACTGATTGCTTTTTCAAAGTTGGACCAATTCTGCAGGCCTGGAATAAACCCCAACTGATTTATTATATTGTGACTGTGTTGTATAATTTTGATCATAGAATTTTTAAAAAACGATTGTAGATCTGATTTGATAACATCTTTTCAAGGATTTTTATATCCATATTCATGATAGCTATTGGTCCATAGTTCTCATTCTCATAATGTTTTGGGGAGGATAATGTTAACTTTATAGAATGAGATTATAAATATTTAATTTTATTTTCTGAAATAGACTGTAGAGAAGTTGGTATAATTTTTTCTTAAATGTTTGGTAGAATTAATTAATGATACAAATGGGCCTGGTGCTTTCTGTTTAGGAAACCTATTAATTATTCTTTCAACTTTTTAAATAGACACAGGCTTATTCAGATTTCCTCTTTCTTCTGAGTGACTTTTGGTAGATTATGCCTATCACTAAATTAGTTCTTCAAATTATAAGCATAGAGTTGATCATAGTATTCTTGTATCATCCTCATAAAGTCCATTGTATTAGTTACAATCATCCCCCCTTCATTTCTGGTAGTAATCTGTGTGTACTTTTGTTTGTTCTTGGGTAATCTGATAGTTTATTTTAAAATAAATTTTGTTGATCTTTTCAAAGAACAAGCTTTTGCTTTTGCTGATTTTTCTCTATTGATTTCTTGTTTTCCATTTTGTGATTTCTGCTGTAATCTTTACTATTTCTTTTTTTTTTGCTTAATTTTAGTTTAACTTACTCTTTTCTAGTTTCTAATGGTAGAAAAGTAGGTTATTGATTTCAGAGCTTTCTTATTTTATAATGTATGCATTTACTGCTATAAATTTCTGAGTGCTACTTTTGGTAAATTCTATAAATTTTGGTAAGTTGCATTTTCATTTTAAGCCAGTTCAAAATATTTTAAAACTTTTCTTAAGGTTTCATTTTTGACTCATGTATTATTTTAAAGTACATTATTTAATCTCCAAGTATTCTAGAATTTTCCATATTTCTGTATTGATTCATAGATAAGTTCCATAATTATCTAGAGCATTCTTTGTATATTTATATTCATTTAAATTTATTAAGATGGGTTTTATGACCACAGATGTACCCTTTAATGGTGAATGTTCTATGTGAACTTGAGAAAAATATGTATTTTGCTGTTACTGAATGAAGTGTTCTATAATTGTCATTTAGTCCATTGTTTTATAGTGCTTTGTGTTCAACTATGTCCTTACTGATTTCCAGCCTTCTGTATCACTAAATTCTTGATACATGAGTGTTTAAGATTCTAACAGTCACAGTGGATCTATCTATTTCTCCCTGTGGTTCTATTAGTGTTTGCCTCGCATATTTTAGTACTCTATTATCAGGTGCATGCACATTAAGGATTATTTTTTGTTTTTGGAGATTGACTCCTTTATATTTTGTACTGTCTGCATATATCCCTGATAATTTTCTTTGTTGAAGTTAATATGTATACCCCAGCTTTCTTTTTATTATTGTTAGTATGGTATATTTTTCTCCATCCATTTATTTTTAATCTTAATTTGTGTTTTGCTTAAAGTGGATTTCTTATGTATATAAAATTTAATTGATTTGCCTTATCTATTTAGAGACTCTGTCATTTAATTATAGTGCTTAAACTACTCACATTTATAGTAACTGTTGATACAGTTGGATTCAAAACTACCATATTTGTTACTACTTACTATTCATTGCTCCTGAGTGTGTGTGTGTGTGTGTGTGTGTGTGTGTGTGTGTGTTTAAGTCTACTCTCTATCTGCCTGCCTAGTTTAATTTGGCCTTTCATATTATTTCATTTCTCACCTCTTTTAAGTCAGTTGAGAAAAATAAAGGTGAAAGGTATTATTTTACCCTCATTGATAGTTTTTCTAATGTTCTTCTATATATAGTTAAGTTCTGGCACATATAATTTACTTCACTTTGAATAATTTTTTTTACCATTTATTGCAAGACAACTCTACTAACATCTTTCTTCAATTTTTGTCTGAGGAGTTTTCTTTGCTTCTTTACTTTTGAAGGATAATTTTGTTGGATATAGAATTTGAGATTAATTTTTTCATTAAAAAAATTAAACATCTCACTTTACTTTTTTCTTGCTTGCATATTTTCTGAAAAGAACTTTTATGTAATTTTTATTCTTGTTCCTCTAAAGGTATGGTATTTTTCCCCTCTCAATTCTTTCAAGATTTTCTCTTTATGTTCAGTTATCTGCAGAATATGATGTGTCTATCTGTAGATTATCTGGTGTTTATCCTGCTTGGCATTCTCTAAGATTCCTGGAATTGTGGTTTTATGTTTGTTATTAATTTTGAATAGTTTCAATTTTTGTTATTTTAAAATTCTTATCTGATCTTTCCTCTCTTCCTTTTGATAATATTATTACACATACACATTATATCTCTTATAATTGTACCACAGTTCTTAAATTTCTATTCTACTTTTTTTAACTTCTTTTTTCTTTGTGCATCAGTTCTGGAAGTTTCTACTGACATTCTATCAAGCTTATTGATTATTTCCTTGGCCATTTCCACTCTACTGATGACACTATCAAAAAAAGGGAAAGACTTGTTAAGAACAGAATGTTCTGGATGTGCTTCAAAGCGGCTATTTTCCCCCTTCTCCTGCCAGAAGAACAGGGAATGTTTTTTAATCTTCACTAAGAAAGCCCGGTAGATCTCCTGGAATTTAAAACTCACAAAACCATATATACCCTTCTGAGACTGGTCCCCCTGGAGATTTTAACTTTCAATCTTGTCAACAATAAACATCCATAGATTCACTAACTATGAGTTAATTTTTCTGCACAAGCACTGGCTTAAGTGGTGGCTTCTACTCCCAGGCTTCTGCTCAAGTAAGTTTTATTCTGTCACACTCTGTCTCACAAATTTGGGGGAGCAGTGATTTTCCTTGTGACCAAAATTTCTAGTGGTTTTAGGAAGACTGTTTTTGTTTCCAATTTTTACTTTTTTCTTATTAAAAGGACTATAGTTATGACTTCTATGCTCTTTCTATGAGAAGCCAGAACATGAAAATCTCTACTTGCATTTGTTTTTGAAAAATCACTTTGTAAGTGGTCAGTTGGAGCAAGTCATTGTGTGAAAAAATTTTCATGTTCCAAACTAATAACTTATTGATACTTTTAAATACTTTTCAAATATTTAAAAAAATTGGTCAACATTTTCCTTTTGGGAGTTGGCAGCAAATAATGTTTTTATTTCTAAGAGGATTTTCTTCTTGAGTAATGGTGGAACAATTTATATTTGGTTTACTATGTAAGGAGACCTGCGTTAATGGGCATCATATTTCTTATTTATTTCAAGAGCATTTTAGTATTTCTTATAATATATATATATATATATATATATATATATATATATATATATATATATTTTATTTTTTATTATTATTTTTTTTTGTGGTACTGGCATTCCTGGAAACCCTTCTACTTCCAGGCTACACTCCCAGACATATTTTTTTAATATATATTTTTTATTTGGAAACAGGGTCTCTTAAACCAGCACGGCTGGCTTCAAACCTGAGTGATCCTCCTGTCTCTGCCTCCCAAGCACCGAGATTACAAGCGTGCACCACCACGCCTGGCATCTCTTATATTTTATGAAACAAACATGAGTCTATGTTTATTTTTATTCATCTGTCTTGTTTTCACTGCACTTAAACTTCAGATTTCTTCCAATCCTATGAAGCTTGATAATATCTTAATCTTCTCTATTTATTTTTATTTCATTTTCATTTCTTATAGCTTTCTCTTCTCTTCTCACTCAGCTCCAAGAACTTTCTCAGTGTAAGGCCTTTGCATTTATTACCTCTGACTCCAGAGTTTGTACTCTAGATCTCCCATGACTGGTGCTTTCCTGAACTCATGTCTCAAGTAAACATTACCTTCCCAGGGAAGGCTTTGCTTTCTATCCTACATGAAATTCTTAAAATTTTTTTTTATTGGCACACTGTATTTATACATCATAATGGGATTAAAAACTTGTGTACACATACATGCACCCATTACCCAGTTAGGCCCTACCCAATCCCCACCCCATTCCCTCCCCATCCCGCCTTCCCATGCTTGGTTTAGTGATTGACATCTAATATTATAGCAATTTATCCAAAATTAACAATGATAATCTCACATAACAGATTCATTTGTCTGATATCAAACTTTTGATAATTTAGAGATAATATTTTAGTATTTCTTTTTGCTTTTTTTCTTACCAGAGGATATTTGTTTTAAGGTAAAACTATCATACATTTATTTTTTTCACAAAAAAATCTATCCTAACATGAAATATGAACTCTAAATACCCAAAACAATCTCAAAAAAGAACAAAGCTAAAAGATGTACATTTTCTGATTTCAAACCTTTTAGAGCTACAATAAATGAAACAGTGTAGTACTGCTATAAAAGCAGATATATAAACCAGTGGAGTAAAATAAAAAGCCTAGAAATGATTTTTTCCATATATGGTCAAGTTATTTTTGACAAAGTTTCCAAGAACATTTGGTGCAGGAAATAATAATCTTTACTAAATATTGTTGAAAAATAATAATTACATGAAAAAGAATAAAATTGGACCCTTACCTAGCACCATATACAAATATTAACTCAAAATAGATAAAAGACCTAAATGTAAATCTTAAGACTAAAAACTTTTAGAAGAAAACCTGGGTCATAACACTTCACAACATTGAAATTGGCAGTGATTTCTTGGATATGATTTCAAAGGCACAAGCAAAAAAAAGAATAAACATACTTCCAAAAAAATAAAAAATTATTGTACATCCAAAGACAATGTAAACAGAGTTAAAAGTTACTGATAGAATGGATAAATATTTGCAAATGCTATATCTAAAGGTATATTAATATTCCAACTAGAAATCCTAAAAATTAACAATAAAAGCAAGCAATAAAATTTAGAGATAGGTATAAGACTAACATAAATAATGAATCTCCAAAGATTTTAACCTATAAACACATGCATATATTCTTCTTTGCTTAGTTGTCTGCTGGATAGAAAATCTTGTTTCTCTGGTTCTGGTGTGTATAACCTATTTCTTCTTTGTAGTTAATCTCTTTGAGTATTTTCTCTAGTGCTGGTTTTGAAGATATAAATTCCTTCAGTTTTGTTTATCATGGAAGCTTCTTATTTCCCCATGTAATTTGCTAGATAGTTTTGCTGGGTAGGAAATTTTTGGCTGGAAGTTGTTTACTTTCCGAGTTTGGAATGTGTTACTCCAAGCCTTTCTGGTTTTCATGACTTAGTTTGGGAAGTCTGGAGTGATTCTAATTGGTTTGCCTCTGAATGTCACTTGTCCTTTTGTTTTTGTTGCCTTTAAGATTCTCTGCTTGGCTTCCACATTGGTCATTTTGACAATTATGTGGTGTGATGAACCTTTTCTCTGATCCTGTCTAAAGGGAGTTCTATAAGTTTCCTGGATCTGTGTATCGACCTCTTGCTCTATGTTTGGAAAATGTTCTGCTATTATTTCTTTGAAGAGATTATTGATCCCTTTGGTTTCACCTTCTTTTCCCTCCTCTATTCTGATTATTCTTAGGTTAGCTCTCTTAAAATGGGCCCATATTTCTTTTTTTTTCAGTTGATGAAATTTACATATTTATTTATTTTATATTATTGGTGCATTATATTCATACAACTTATTGGGGTAAAAAAAATTTGTGTGTACAAACATGTACTCATTGCTGATTTAACCCCTACCCAAATCCCACCCCATTCCCTCCCCGTCCCTCCCTCCCTTGCTTGGCTTAGTGATTGACTTCGATATGTTTAAGTACATTGTGAGCTTTAGAGATTTTCCTCTTCCCCCCTCCTTTCTCCTCCTTTAGGTCGTCTTGTTTGCTCCTCTTTTCTCCCTAACTCTCACATATTAGGAAAAGCATCTGATTTCTTAATTTTTGTGCCTGACTAATCTCACTTAGCATAATATCCTCCAGTTCCATCCATTTCTCTGAAAATGATGTAATTGAGTTTTTTTTAATGGCTGAGTAAAATTCCATTGTGTACATATCCCACAGTTTTGTAATCCATTCATCTATTGATGGACATCTTGGCTGGTTCCATAGTTTGGCTATGGTGAATTGTGCAGCTATGAACATAGGTACACATGCATTAGTTTGGTAGTTTGGTTTCTTTTCTTTTGGGTAGATACCCAACAGTGGTATTGCTGGATCAAATGGTAGATTTGTTCCCATTCTTCTGAGGATTCTCCATATTGTTTTCCAAAGTGGTTGCACTAATTTGCAATCCCACCAACAATGTCTTAGAGTTCCCACTTCTCCACATCCTTGCCAGTATCTGTTGTTGTTTGTGTTTTGAATGATGGCCATTCTAGTTGGAGTTAGGTGAAATCTCAGGGTAGTTTTGATTTGCATCTCTCTGATTGCCAGTGATGTTGAGCATTTTTTCATGCATTTATTGGCCATTTGAATTTCTTCTTTTGTGAAGTGTCTATTTAGTTCATTTGCCCATTTTGTTATTGGATGCTTTGTTTTCTTAGTGTTGAGTTTCTTGAGTTCTCTGTATATTCTAGATATTAGTCCTCTATCAGTGGTGTTGGTGGCAAAAATATTCTCCCATTCAGTTGGCTCTCGATTGAGATTCTTGATAGTTTCCTTTGCTGAACAGAAGCTCTTCAGTTTCATGCAATCCCATGCATTGATTCTCCTTTTAATTTGTTGTGCCTTTGGGGTCTTGTTGAGGAAATGTTTGTCTGTGCCTTTGTGTTGTAGTGTTGGACCTATGCCCTCTTCAAGGAGCTTCAAAGTCTCTGGTTTAATTTCCGAGTCTTTGATCCATCGTGAGTTGACTTTTGTACAGGGTGAAAAAATGGGATTAACATCCAATTTTCTGCATATGGTTAACCAGTTTTGCCAACACCATTTGTGAAGAGGCTATCTTTTTTCCAGTGTATGTTTTTGGCCCCTTTGTCAAAAATCAATTGGCTGAAAGTGTGTGGACTTGTTTCTGGGTCTTCTAGTCTGCTCCATTGGTCTATATATCTGTTCTTTTGCCAGTACCATGCTGTTTTTATTACAATGGCTTTGTAGTATAGTTTAAAGTCAGGTATTGTGATTTCTCCTGCGTGGTTTTTGTTGCTGAGAACTACCTTGGCTATTCTGGGCTTTTTGTTATTCCAGATAAATTTAAGGACTGCTTTTTCTATGTCTGTGAGGAATGATCTTGGTAGTTTAATGGGCATTGCATTAAATCTGTAGATCACTTTTGGGAGGATGGCCATTTTAATGATATTTATTCTGCCAATCCATGAACATGGAAGATCTTTCCATCTTCTAAGATCTTCTTCGATTTCTTTTTTCAGTGTTTTATAATTTTCTTTGTAGAGATCTTTTACCTCCTTGGTCAAGTTTATTCCTAGGTATTTTATTTTTTTGTGGGAGATCCTGAGTGGAAGTGCTTTCTGAATTTCCTTTTCAGTGGATTTATGGTTGGTGTACAGGAAAGCTTCTGATTTTTTAAGATTGATTTTGTATCCAGATACCTTGCTGAATTTGTTGATCAGTTCTATAAGCCTTTTGGTTGAGTTTGTTGGGTTTTCTAAATATAGTATCATGTCATCTGCAAATAGTGAAAGCTTAAGTTCTTCTTTTCCTATTTGTACTCCTTTGATTTCCTTTTCTTGCCTTATTGCTCTGGCTAGAGTCTCTAGTACTATATTGAAGAGAAGTGGTGATAGTGGACATCCTTGTCTCGTTCCAGTTTTTAGGGGGAATTCTTGAAGTTTTTCCCCATTTAATATGATGTTGGCAGTGGGCTTATTGTAGATTGCCTTAATAATGCTGAGATATGTTCCTTCTATTCCAATTCTCTGCAGTGTTTTTATCATAAATGGATGTTGAATTTTATCAAATGCTTTTTCAGCATCTATTGAGATGATCATGTGGTTTTTGTCTTTGATTCTGTTTATATGATGAATTACATGGATTGATTTTCGTATATTGAACCAGTCTTGCATCCCTGGGATGAACCCTACCTGGTCATGGTGAATGATTTTCTTGATGTGGTTTTGAATGCGTGTTGCTAGTATTTTGTTTAATAGTTTTGCATCCAAGTTCATCAGAGATATAGGCCTGTAGTTTTCCTTCCTTGAACTTTCTTTATTTGGCTTGGGTATTAATGTGATGTTGGCTTCATAGAATGTAGTTGGGAGAGTCCTGTTTTTTTCTATTTTGTGAAATAGTTTTAGTATTGGGATTAGCTCTTCTATAAAGGTTTTATAGAATTCACTTGGGAAACCATCTGGTCCTGAGCTTTTCTTTGATGGTAAGCTCTTTGTTGCTGTTTCAATCTCTTTGATTGTTATTGGTTGGTTTAAGTGTTCTATATCTTCTTGACTCAGTTTAGGAAGGTTGTATTTATCTAGGAAGTTGTCGATTTCCTTCAGATTTTCCATTTTGTTGGAGTATAGTTTTTCAAAGTAGTTTCTGATAATCCTCTAGATTTCTACACTGTTAGTAGTAATGTCTCCTTTTTCATCCCTTATCTTCATAATTTGGGTTGATTCTCTCTTTTTTTTAGTTAGGTTGGCTAGTGGTTTATCAATCTTGTTAATTTTTTCAAGAAACCAGCTTTTGGTTTTGTTGATTTTCTGTATTGTTTTTTTTATTCTCTATTTTGTTCATTTCTGCTCTAATTTTTAATAATTTCCCATCTTCTGCTGGCTTTGGGGTTCAATTGTTCCTGCTTTTCAAGGGCTTTGAGGTGTGTCATTAGGCTATTTATTTGAAAATTTTCTGTTTTTCTTATGTGAACACTCAGTGCTATAAAATTTCCTCTTAATACTGCCTTCAAAGTGTCCCAGAGGTTTTGATATGTTGTTTCTTTATTTTTATTTGTTTCTAGAAATTTCTTTATTTCACCTCTTACATCTTCTATAACCCATTCTTCATTCAGAAGTGTGGTGTTCAGTCTCCACATGTTTATGTTGTTTCTCTGGGTCTTCTTATAGTTGATTTTTAGTTTCATTCCATTATGGTCTGAAATGACACAGGGAAGTATGTAACATTTTTAAAATTTGCTAGTGCTCATTTTGTGTCTCAGGATGTGATCTATTTTGGAGAAGGTTCTATGAGCAGCTGAGAAAAATGTAAACTCCGCTGTAGTTGGGTGAAATATTCTATATGTGTCCAACGGGTCCATTTGGTTAATGGTTTTCTTTAGTTCTGAGACATCTTTACTGACCCTTTGTCTGGAACATCTGTCTAGTATTGTGAGAGGTGTGTTGAAGTCTCCCAGTATTATTGTGTTGGGATTTATGTGTGACTTCATGTCACAAAGAGTTTGATTTATGAAAGTAGCTGCCCCTATGTTTGGGGCATAGATGTTGATTATTGTTATTTCCTCTTGCTGGACTATTCTTTTTACCAGTAAAATGTGACCTTCTTTGTCTCTTCTAATAAGTTTGGATTTGAAGTCTAACTTGTCTGATATCATAGTTGCTACTCCTGCTTGTCTTCGAGTACCATTAGCATGGATTACCTTGCTCCAGCCCTTTACCTTGAGTTTGTTCCTATCTTTACTTGTCAGGTGTGTTTCTTGTAAGCAGCAGATGGATGGATTCTGGCTTTTAATCCATTTTGCCACTTTATGTCTTTTTATTGGGGAGTTGAGGCCATTTACATTCAGTGTGATTATAGAGAGATAATTTTTAATTCCCAACATGTTAAGATCTTATTTTTGTTTGAGATACTGTTTATTCTTCTTTGTTTAGTTGTCTGCTGGATGAGAATTCTTGTTTCTTTGGTTCTGGCGTGTATTACCCATTTCCTCTTTGCAGTTAATCTCCTTGAGTATTTTCTCTAGCACTGGTTTTGAAGACATAAATTCCTTCAGTTGCTGTTTGTCATGGAAGCTTCTTATTTCCCCATCTAATTTGATGGATAGTTTTGCTGGGTAGGAAATTTTTGGCTGGAAGTTGTTTTCATTCAGAGTTTGGAATATGTTACTCCATGCCCTTCTGGCTTTCATAACTTGGTTTGGGAAGTCTGGAGTGATTCTAATTGGTTTGCCTCTGAATGTCACGTGGCCTTTTGTTTTTGTTGCCTTTAAGATTCTCTCCTTGGCTTCCACATTGGTCATTTTGACAATTATGTGGCGTGGGGATCCTCTTCTCTGATCCTGTCTAAAGGGAGTTCTATAAGTCTCCTGGATCTGTGTATCGACCTCTTGCTCTATGTTTGGAAAATGTTCTGCTATTACTTCCTTGAAGAGATTGTTGATCCCTTTGGTTTCACCTTCTTTTCTCTCCTCTATTCCAATTATTCCTAGGTTAGCTCTCTTGAAATGGGCCCATATTTCTTCAATGTCAGATTCCTGCCGTCGGGTTTTTTTTTTTTTAAATTAGAAACTATGTGTTCATTTTTGGAATGATCATCTTCAAGAAGCGAGATTCTATTCTCCATGTGGTCTAATCTGTTGTTTATACTTTGAATTGAGGACTTTACTTCATTAATTGCATCCTTTATCTCTTTTTGACTCTCTCTAAGTTCTTTTCGAAAGTCCTCTATTATTTCTAAAGTTATTTTCCTAATTAGATCTTCTAGAGATCTTTGGATTTCTGTGTTATCAGATTCTGATGTTGTGGGGTTGTGGGCCTTCACTGCTCCATCGTTATTTCTCTTTCCCATGATTTTGGAAGTTTGTGCCTTCTCTGGGTTCTTCCCTGAGTCACTACAAGTTCACTTAAGATGCTCTGGATCTCGAGTCTGTGGTATCTCAGTCACCAGTACTCCTTTACTGGGTTGTATCACAAAGTCTCAGACCCAGGGAGTCAATCAAGGCTGCTTAGACCTCCTCTCTGGATTTGAGCTCTGTTTTGAGTCTCCCTCCTCTCTGGAGCCTGGTGCTGCTAGGGGAGATGTAGGCCGTGCTGCTCCGGCCGCTCTGTGCCGCGGCTCTGGCTCCTCCGCACCACGGCTCTGGCCGCTCTGGCTGCTCCGGCCACTCTGTACCGTGGCTGTGGCTGCTCTGCACCGCGGGTCTGGCCACTCCAGCCGCTCCGGCCATTCCGCGACACGGCTCTGGCTGCTCCGGCTGTTCTGGCCGCTCCACTCTGCTCCACTCGGCTGCTCTGGCCGCTCTGCTCGGCTGCTCTCCCCATATTTCTTCAATGTCAGATTCCTTCTGTCTTTTTTTTTTTAAGTTAGAAATTAGCATTCATTTTTGGAGCGATCATCTTCTAGGAGCAATATTCTATTCTCCATGTGGTCTAATTGATGGTTTATACTTTGAATTGAGGCCTTTACCTCAATAATTGCTTCCTTTATTTCTTTTAGACTCTCTCTAAATTCTTTTTGAAAGTCCTGTATTATTTCTACAGTTACATTCCTGGTTTGATCTTGAGATCCCTGAATTTTTGTGCTATCAGTTCTGATTTCCCATGATTTCAGAATTTTGTGCCTTCCCTGGGTCACTATGACTTCACTTAGGGTGCTCTGTATCTCGAGTCTGTTGTAATCTCAGCTGCCACTACTCCTTTACTGGGTTGTATTGCAAAGTCTCATACCCAGGAAGTTAATCGAGGCTGAGTGAGAGCATGGGGGTGCCGGGCTGGGCATTTTCCCATGGGGAGCTGTGACTAGGGTGTGGTATCTCTGCCACTGCTACTCCTTCACTGAGTTGGACTGCAAAATATCCGATCCAAGGAGATTATCAAAGCTATGCAAGTCCCTGGGAGTGCAGTACAGGGATTTCTCCTTTAGGGGTCGCAATTACACTCACAGTTATTGTGCGTGCAGATCTGGAGCTGTGGCGGGGCGCAGTGAACTCGCTGTCGCTGCTGGCAATATGGCGCACTGCCATGCCCTTGGCCATGAGGCTGGCATATTTCTTTTCTGGTTTTGAGCTCTGTTCTGAGTTCCTGGAAGGCGTGATGAGCTCGGCAACTGGGAATTTTAGACAATCTTTGCGATGAAAGAACTGCTGAATTACACATGAATGATCCTCAGCTGCTCACTTCAGCTCCTTGTTACCTTTCCTCTCTGGAGCCTGGTGCTGTGAGTGAAGATGGTGCCAGTGCAGCTCCGCTGCGACATTATGGGCTTGATTTCTGGTCTCTGGTTGTTCTTCTAGCCTTCTTTTTCTCTGTCCCTTGTGTTTACATTTTTATTTCTCTGCTGATGGTGTTTTCTGGCTATGAAAAGCACTGATTTTGTGGCAACACAGACTGAGTTTTAGCAGGACTCATAAATGCTGCTTTTCTTGGTCGCCATCTTCCCAGAAGTTCTCAAAATTCTTAATACTAACTTATTCAATTATTCATAAATCAAATATCAACTCCAGGTAAGCACTATCCTGCTGATTTACATTATTTCTTCTCACTTATTTACTAATATTCTTGTTAATTTTCTGCCTTTCCCAAAACTGCAATGTGATCAGTCTCCATATTCTTTCTTTTCCTTCGTCTCTGTAACCACCTTTGGTGGGCTTCATGTTTAGATAAGCACCCAAGAAGAAGATAAAGAATACCAAGTATATCTAAGTCCAACTATTTTCTACATAAATATCTCTTTCTATTGCCTAGTGAAGCTAAGAGCTTCTAGAATGAATATTGAATTAACACATATGGGCCGGGCATGGTGGTGCATGCTTGTAATTCCCAGGCTTGGGAGGTGGAGACAGGAGGATCACACAGGTTCAAAGCCAGCCTTGCTGGCTTAAGAGACCCTGTTTCCAAATAAAAAGTATAAAATAGGTCTGGGAGTGTAGCCCGGAGGTAGAAGGGTTTCCAGAAACCGTAGTACCACCAAAATTTAAAAAAAAAAAATTAAAAAATATTCTCCCCTCTTCTCCCAAGGAAGAAAAGAGTCTGAACATTGTGAAGTCACTTAATTCCCTTTTCTGCATTTGTTCTTTCTTCTTCAAGGCCTAGGTAACTCTTCTTTGTTCAAGAAGATAACATGTCCATGTCCATCACAAGATGATGAGTCATTACTTTTTTTGTGTGTGTGGTACTGGGGATGGAACCATTCTGTCTGTAGGCTACACTCCCAGACCTATTTTATATGTTTTATTCGGAAACAGGGTCTCTTAAACCAGTGAGGCTGCTTCAAACCTGCGCAATTCTCCTGTCTCTGCCTCCCAAGCACGGGGATTACAAGCGTGCACCACCACACCTGACTGGGTCATGACTGTTTTAAGACCAGTGGGGGAATCCTTTTCTCTGATTTTCCAGCTGCTTTGCAGCTAAGGATGACCATGTGATATCTTATTTTTTCTATTTTTCATTGGTGCATTTTAGTCATATATCTTAATGGGGTGCAAGATGGTAGAGGAATACATACACACATCACTCATTTAGCCCTTCTCCAGTTCCCACCCCATTCCTTCCCCCTCCCTCTTTCTCATGTTTGACTTAGTGATTGACTTTGATATGTTTGTGAATGTATGTCATATACATTAGGAAATTTTCCTCTTTGTCTCTCCCACCCCCCTCAGTTAGGTCACCTTATTTGCTTATCTATGGTTTCTCCTTTCTCCTCTCTAGATGATAAAGGTGACATCATTATAACCAAAGAAATATGTGCAAAAGTCTATTCCAGTTTCTGAGACACCACTTACTTTCTATTCAGAGGAAAAATGCTCAGCTACCATTATTTTTCTGCTTTCCTGTTGTTCTGGCAACTCTTTAATATCAGTGAAATAACAAGCCTGAGGTCCAATGCTTGAACAGACAGTAATGATGACATAGGTGGAAAGAAGCTAGGTCTCTGATGGCATCATTTGACAGCTGAGCAAGTATCGGCACACCTACACCCATATTTGTTATGTTGCATAGCTGAAGAATTCTTATATTTGCAGCTCTCTATATTCATAGCTGATAGTGTATGATTCCTAGAAGCAAAAGTGCTACAAGTTGGGGATAGCACATTAAATGTGGAAAATGGCTAAACAGAGGGCCGGGTGTAGTGGCACACACTTGTAATCCCCGCTTTTGGGAGGCGGAGACAGGAGTATCATGCAGGTTTGAAGCCAACCGGGATGGATTAAGAGGCCCTGTTTCCAAATAAAAAAGTATAAAAAATAGGTCTGGGAGTGTAGCCCGGAGGTAGAAGGGTTTCCGGGAACCCCAGTACCACCAAAAAAGAAAATGACTAAACAGGTCAGATAGAGTTATGGTAGTAGAGGACCCCATCTGGAAAGTGGGTAAACTTTGCTACACACAAGGGGAAGCATTTGACCAACCAAAACTGCTGAGGGAAATATTAGAAAGGTGTAGGCAAGAGAGGCCTCTGAAGAATGGTATATATGGCATATAGAAATTCTTCTGATTCTTTAAATAACCCACTCAATATACCTGATTGAATGAAGGCATATACAAAATCATACAAACTACAAGTTAATTGACTTATTATTAGGCCAAAACATATTTTTCTATGTAAATCTTAAAATTTAACTTGGAAATCAGCTTATAAAATTAGAAATTGCTTTAAGACATAGGTTCCCAAACTTACTGACTTACTGCCTCCTTTAAAAAAAAAAAGGCAGCATCTCTCTAAGAACCTCCACTGCCCCCTTGTTTTATTAAATATTCCCCAATTGAATCCAAGGCTACTATCCCAATACACACCTGGATCATTCCAGTACCCCCATGGGAAGTATTACTGACTTTGGGAATCTCTGCTTAAGGGATAGCTTGTGTTAGTACATTAGTGTGTTTAGTTTTCCATTAAGCAGATAATTGCTTCTCTTATGATTGGTATCAATAAACATATTGATGCTGTCACTACCAAAGGCTGAATGGACAAAGATAATTGTATTAATTAACTTTAGTGGTTTATCAGCATTTTAGAAAAGTGAGTCTTAGGAGAGAGCAATATATCATTTTGCTATGATGAATTCTTTGAATTTGACAAAAGATCCAGTGTTGGCACAGGTGGGGGAGACACTAGAATCATGAGTTGGTTTTAAAGGTTTTTAACAACCATCATAATGTTATTACATAATTTTTCTTAGGATTTACCTAAATATTTCCATCTTCTTGTCTACCAGTCTTTTCAATATTTTTATCAGTTTTTATTGGTACATTACAACAATACAGAACAGTACTATGCACCCTAATGTACATGATGTACATTCACAAACATATCAAAGTCAATCACTAAGCCAAACATGAGGAAGAAAGGGGGAGGGAATGGGGTAGGAATTGGGGAAGGGCTAAATGAATAATGTGTGCATGTATGCCTCTACCATCCTGTACCCCATTAAGATATATGACTATAATGCAGCAATAAAAATTAAAAAAACAATAGTACCATTTACAGTGACATATTCATATATACACACAGCATCATTTGGTCTGTTTCTTTTCTTATACTTTCCCTTCTTTCACGTCCTCCCTCCCTAACCCATCCCTTCCCAATACTCTACTGGTTTCCTATAATCATAAGATCTCTTTCCTTTTGTTCCTCTCTAGGTTCCACGTATGAGAGAGAATATGATCTTTGACTTTCTGGATCTGGCTTATCTCACTTAGCATGGTGTTATTCAGTGTTCCACCTATTTTCCTGAAAATGACATAATTTTGTTCTACTTTATGGCTGATTAAAACTCCATTGTAAATATATCCCACATTTTCTTTATTCCCTCTGTCAATGGACATTTAGATTGGTTCCATAACATGGCTACTGTGAATTGTGCTGCTATAAAAATGGGTGTACATGCATCACCATAGATTCTGATTTTAATTATTTTGACAAGATATCAAGGAATGGTATAGCTGGGTTATATAGTGGTTTCATCTTAGTCTTTTGAGGAACTTCTAGACTGATTCCCATATAGGTTGTACGAATTTACATTCCCACCAACAGTGTAGAAATGATCCTTTTCCCTACATTCTCACCAGCATTTATTATTGTTTGTATTCTTGGTAATTGCCATTCTAACTGATATAAGATAAAATCTTATAGTTTTTATATTCATTTTATATTCATTTGAACATTGTTACATAAATTTATTAGCCTTATGCTTTTCTTCTTTTGAAAATATCTGTTGAGTTCACTTGCCACTTATTGATTGGGTTATTTGGCTTTTTGGTGTTTGTAATTTTGGTTTTTCAATTTTATTTTTTATTTTTATGTGAAACATTAAAAGTGGCATACATTCAGACTGTGCTTGGTGCCCTCTTCCACCCTGCTTTCTTCCCCTTCCCACCCTCCCAAGTTAAGTGTCCAGGTTAACCATGCTACATTCATACTTTTAAACATATTTGGATGTAGCTCCTCCATTAATCAACCTCAGCCTTCCTCCTCTCCTCTCCTTCCATTCTAGCTTTGATGAGGTTTTATCTCCATTATCTGGAGTCTCTCTTGTATCCTTAATACTCCCTAGTTTGGGCATGTTAGAACATAAGTCCCTTCTCTTTTGTGCTTGGATGATCTCACTTAACATAATGTTCTCCAGGTCTTTCCATCTTCTCACAAATGACATGATTTTGTTCTTTTTTTTAATAGCTAGTAGAATTCCATTGTGTGTATTTCCCATAATTTTGCAATCCATCCATCTGTTGATGGAGACCTAGTTGGTTCCATATTTTGGCTATTACGAATTGTGCTGCTAAGAACATGGGTATCCATATGTTGTTGTAGTTCTCTGATTTCAACCCTTTTTGGAAAGATACCAAGGAGTGCTAAAACCAGATCATATGGTGGGTCCATTCCCAGTTTTCTAAGCAATCTACACACTGATCTTCATAGTGGCTGAACTAGTTTGCACTCCCACCAACAGTGTAGAAGAGTTCTTCTTTCCCCATATCCTTGCCAGTATTGGTTGTTATTTATTTCTTTATGCTTGCCACTCTGATTGGGGTTAGATAGAATCTCACCGTAGTTTTGATTTGCATCTCCCTGATGGCTAATGATGTTGAACATCTTTTCATGTATCTATTGGCCATTTGTGTCTTTTGTGAAGTGTCTATTCAGTTCAGTGACCCATTTCTTGATTGGCTTATTTGTTTTGCTAGTGTAGAGTCTTTTGAGCTCTGTATATTCTGGATATTAGCCCTCTGTCTGAGTGGTGGCTAATAAAGATCTTCTCCCATTCTGTAGGCTTTCTCTTTAGGTTCTTGATGGTTTCCTTTGATAAGAAGAAACTTTTTAGTTTGATGCCATCCCACTTGTTAATTATTCCTTTAATTCCCTGTGCTTTGGAGATCTTGTTGAGAAAGTTATTGCCTGTGTCTATATGTTGGAGTGTTGAGCCTATGCCCCCCTCTAATAACTTCACAGTCTCTGGTCTAATTTCTAAGTCTTTGATCTATCTCGAGTTGATTCCTGTGCATGGTGAGAGGTAAAAATTTAGTTCCATCTTTCTACAAATGGATAGCCAGTTCTCCCAGCACCATTTCTTGAAAAGGCTGTCTTTCCTCCAGTGTATGAGTTTGCCCCCTTTGTCAAAGATCAACTGACTATAGGTGTGTGGATTTTTCTGTATCTTCTATTCTGTTCCACTGGTCAATATGTCTGTTATGGTGCCAAGACCATGCTGTTTTTACTACTATTGCTCTATAGTATAATTTGAAGTCTGGAATTGTGATGCCTCCTGCCTGATTTTTATTGCTGAGGATTTCTTTGGCTATTCTGGGTCTTTTCTTTCTCCATATAAAATTCATAACTGATTTTTCTAGGTCTATGAAGAATATTGTTGGTATTTTAATAGGAATTGCATTGAATCTATAGATCACTTTTGGCACATTAGCCATTTTAATGATAAATATTCTTCCTATCCATGAGCACAGGAGATCTTTCCATCATCTGAGATCTTCTTCAATTTCTTTCTTTAATGTTTTATAGTTTTCATTGTAGAGGTCTTTTACATCTTTGCTTAGGTTTATTCCTAGGTATTTTATTGGTTTTGAGGTTATAGTGAATGGGACTCTTTTCTTTATTTCTTTCATTGTGGATTCATTGTGGGCATAAAGAAAAGCCACTGATTTCTTTAGATTGATTTTGTATCCTGCAACTTTGCTAAATTGGTTAATTAGCTCCAGTAGTCTTTTGGTTGTGTTCTTCAGGTCTTCTAGATAAAGGACCATATCGTCTGCAAATAAGGATATTTTTAATACCTTTCTTCCTATTTGAATTCCTTTTATTTTATTCGCTTGTCTTATTGCTGTGGCAAGAGTCTCGAGGACTATATTGAAAAGGAATTGTGATGTGGGCATTCTTGTCTTGTTCCTGATTTTAGGGAAAATTCTTGCAATTTTTCCCCATTCAGTATGATGTTGGCTTTGGGTTTATTTTATATTGCCTTAATGATGTTGAAATATGTTCCTTCTATTCCAATTTTCTGCAGTGTTTTTTTTTTAACATAAATGAATGCTGGATTTTGTCAAATGTCTTTTAAGCATCTATTGATATGATCATGTGGTTTTTGTTCTCAGTTCTAGTTATGTGGTGAAGAACATGTATTAATTTGCATGTGTTGAACCAGCATTGCTTTTCTGGATAAAACCAACTTGGTTGTGGTATACAATTCTCTTGATATGGTTTTGAATATGTATAGCTAGTATTTTATTTATAATTTTTGCATCTATGTTCATCAAGGATATTGTTCTGTAATTTTTTGAGGTATCATTATTTGGTTTGGGGATTAATGTGATACTGGCCTCATCAAAGAAATTTGGGAGAATTCTATTTCTTTCAATTTCCCGGAACAAGTTGTGAAGTATTTGTAATAGTTCTTCACGGAAGGTTTTGTAGAATCCAGCTGGAAACCTGTCAGTGCCTGGGCTTTCCTTTGATGGCAGAATTTTTATTACTGTTTCTATTTATTTGCTTGCTATTGATTGGTTTAGGCTTGCTATATACTCTTGATTCAATTAAGGTAGGTTATATGTGCTTAGAAATCTATCAATTTCTTCCACATTTTCCAGTCTATTGTAGTATAAATTTTCAAAATAGTTTCTGGTAATCCTTTGGATTTCCCCACTGTCTGTGGTGATGTCTCCTTTTTCATTTTTTATTTTTATAACTTGAGTTGATTCTCTATTTATTTTGGTTTGGTTGGCCAGTTGTTTGTCAATCTTATTAATCTTTTCAAAGAATAAGCTTTTTGTTTTGTTGATTCTGTGATTTTTTTTGTTCTCTATTTCATTTATTTCTGCTCTGGTTTTAATAATTTCCTGTCTTCCACTACCTTTGAGTTTATACTGTTGCAGTTTTGATAGGTCCTTAAGATGTGTCATTAGGTTGTTTCCTTTGTGACTCCCTATTCTTCTTATGTGGGCACTCAATGCTATAAACTTTCTCTTAACACCACTTTCACAGTGTTCCATAGATTTTGGTTAGTTGTGTCTCTATTTTCATTTAATTCCAGAAATTTCTTTATTTCACCCCTTATTTCTGATCTTACCCACTTGTCATTCAGTCATTCAATAGTGTATCATTCAATCTCCATGTATTTAAATAGTTTCGTTTGTCTTCCTGTTGATTTCTACACTCATTCCACTATGATCTGAAAAGATTCAGGAAATTATATTACATCTTTTGAATTTACTGGTGCTTGCTTTGTGGCCAAGGATGTGATCTATTTTAAAGAATGTTACATGGGCTGCTGAGAAAAATGTATATTTTGCTTTTTCTGGTTGAAATATTCTGTATATGTCTATTAGGTCCATTTGGTTTATAGTTTTCTTTAGTTCTGAAGTCTTTACTTATCTTTTGCCTTGAAGATTGATCTAGTGATGTGAAAGGTGTGTTAAAGTCTCCAATATTATTGTATTTGGATCTATTTGAGATCTGATGTCCACATAGGTTTTTTTTTTTTTAATGTGGCTGCACCCACATTTGGGGTATAAACACTATCATTATATCTTCTTGGTTGTTTGTTCCTTTTAATAAAAGGAAGTGCCCTGCTTTGTCTCTTCTGATGTGATTTAGCTTAAAGTCTGTTTTGCTGGATATCAGCATTGCTATCCCTGCCCATTTTGGGTCTCCATATATTTGAATTATGTTTTTTAATCCACATTGCCAGTCTATGTCTTATGATTGGTGAATTATGTCCTTTGATGTTTAGTTATTATTGAAATATGATTTCTGTTTCCTGTCATTTTGTGTTCTATATTTTGTTTGGTAAAATGTTATTTCTTCTTTACTTAGATGCCCTGCTGATCAACTTCATCTCTTCTCTGGTTCTGAAAAGTGCTTCTTTTTTTTCTTTATGATTTATTTCTTTAAGTATTTTCTCTAGTGTTTGTTTTGAATTCATAAATTTTTTTGAGATTCTGCTTATCTTGAAACACTTTTGTTTCTCCATCAATTTTGATTACTAGTTTTGTGAATATAGCAGTTTTGTTTGGAAGTTGTTTTCTTCCAGGGTCTGGATCACATCATACCAGTCTCTCCTGGCATTCATGACTTGGGTTGCATAGTCTGGGGTGATTTTTATTGTTTTGCACCTAAATGTCACCCGTTCTTTTTTTCTCCCTGCTTTTAAGAATTTTTCCATTGGTCTCTGTTGGTAATTTTGTTTATTACATGGTGTAGGAAGGTCTTCTTTAATCTGTTTTATGATGTTCTCTATGTTTCTTGAACATGTAGATCCATCGGAAATTATTTCTCTGAAGAGATTATGAATGCCCTTTGTCTGTACCTCCATCCCTTCTTCAATGCCTTTTATCCATAAGTTAGGGCATTTAATATTGTCCACTAGTTGTTGGATGTTTAAGTTTTATTGCTGTAATGACTTTGTGTGCTGTTGACTGTGCTCTCTGTTTTGAATGAACTGTCTTCTAACAGTGATATTCTATTTTTCATTTTATCTAATCTTCCAGAATTTCCTTCTATTGCTGTCTTCATTTCATTTATTGACTCTCATTTCATTCCAGACCTCTGTCTAATTCTTTTTTAGTGTTTCCATTTCTTCTTTCATTTTCGGTACACTTGCTTTGAGGCTTTTCATCATATTGTAGATCATGATTCAAAATTCTCCTTCTTGCATTTCTGGTAGGTCAGTATTCATGATTTCCATTATTTCTTCACCGTTCCTAGTTCTCATATATTCATGTTTCTCAGGCTTGTTTTCCTGATAGCTTGGCATCTTTTGTGTGTGTATGTCTAATCCAATCTTGGTAGTAGGAATGTAGAGGTGTTAGCAGGTAAGCAGTGCTTTTTCCAGTGGTGAAGTTTGGTTAATAGGGGAGGAGCTGGGATGATGGATACAGGAATCAGGTGAGGTAGAAGATATGATTAGGTTGAATAAAAATTTAAGTATAATAAGGTTAGTATCTGGTTGAGAATGAGAGAAGATTAGATAGTAGGACTCTTGTGATTAGTATTTAAGTATGGAGATATGAAATACCTTGCATATTACTCAAGGAAATACAGTAAGGGAAAAATAAAGTTTTGAGAGAAGAGAGTAGATAGGTTAGAGTGAGGAAGTTTGTAAAAGAAATGGGGGAAAGGTGCAAATAAGCATGAATAAAGTAACAAAACAAGATACAAATGGTGACAATTATACATCAAATACAAAAAAACAACCAAAAAATAAGAATGAGAGAAAAAAATGAAGAACAAAAATAAAATAAAAAGATCTAGTGACAATATGAGACAACAAAGCAAAACAAGCAAACAAACAAAAAACTCAAATAAAAGAAAGAAAAAAAGAAGAAAAAGCAATAGTCCTACTAATTTATGAGTTTAGGGCTAGGCCCATATAATATCTGTATGTCTGATCACTGTGGTAGATTCTGGAGTACATTCCAATATCTCTTATTTGCTCTGTACCCTATTGTCAATTATTGAACCCACTCTCTGGGTTTTTGCACCCCTCTCACCTCTGACAGCTTTGTGTTTAGGTGTCAGGGTGTCAGCTGTCACTGTTAATGAGTCCTGTGTAAGTCCAGGATTCTGTAATTTTCCAGCCTGTGGTACAGGCTCTGGGTCTCTGCACTTTCCACCCCAGGCTCAGGCCTGAGCTTCCCTACCTGCATAGGGGTGGAGGGCATCCAGTGCAGTCTTGGAACAACTCCTGTGACCCTGTGCAGGTACTGCACCTTGAGCACATCTCCTGTGTCTCTGGAGGTTCTAACTTGACTAGCCTTCTGGTCCCACGGCTTCTCTGAGTGGTCTTCTGCCAGTACTGAGTAATACCAGTACCAAGTAACTCAAAGCAGTTACCTGGCTGCCCTGCTCTGGATCTCTGGAGGGCTAGCTGTGCCACTGTAGATGCCACCTCTTGTGAGCACACAGGCTTTTGGATCTTCTGTGTCCTTAAAGCATGATGCCAGGTGCCGCTCACTGCTTAAGATGTTAGAGCTCTGTGGCCACTTTCAAGCTCTTGTATAATTTTTCTGAATTTCTTGGGGCTGCTGCACCAGTGTTGGCCAGAGCTAGGATTTGTGATTTGGGCCTGTGATCCATGATGGTGCTGGTGGCCAGGCAGCATCTGCAGCGGGTCCATCACATGCTTAGGCTTTTTGTAGTGTATCTCACTGTTCAGAGTACTAAATTCCTTCCATTGTAGTTCCTGGTTCTGTTTTGGTTCGTGAGCTGTATTTATTTTGTTTGTCAAGACGCTGCCGTCTCGGTAGTTGACCTTTATTTGTTTCAACTTCTGAGATGTGCTGTGCCCCACAGTCGCCATTTTGAATCCCCCCTTTTTTGGTGTTTTTTGAGTTCCTTACATATTCTGAATATTAATCCTCTGTCAGAAGCAGATTTTTTTTCCATTCAGTACACTCTCTTTTCATTATCTTGATTGTTCCCTTGGCTGTTCAGCAACTTTCTAATTTGATGTCATTCGCATATTAATTCTTAGTTTCATTTCTTGAGGTTTAGGGGTCTTACTGAGAAAGTTGCTACTTGAATCTGCCTGTATGTTGGAGAGTTATCTGTTTTCTTGAAGCAGTTGTAAGTTTCAACCAGTTTTTCTTGCATATCAGTCTGCCATTCTAAAATCACTTTCTTTGTTTGCGAAGTAAGTAATTTTAAAGTTTTTCTGAAATAAGTCTTTTGGTAGTAAACTTTTCTATTTTCTAAGTTTTAAATGTAAACATTTTTTACATTTATTCTTGATTAACAGCTATATAGAAGATGGGATTGCAAGTTGAATTATTTTGTCCCCAGATTTTACAATTTTTCCATTGAATTTTTAACTTAACTTCCTGTTTTTCTTTTTTCTTTTTCTTTTTTTTGCTTTTGTGAAGTCTGCTTTTATTTAGCAGAATCTCATCTTTTCTTATAACTATTTTCAAGATCTCTTTACATTTGACATTTTTTAATTTTTTCTACCATGTGTCTAAATATGGATGCCTTTTAGTATTCTATGATACAATATGTTTCTTGGATTTGTGTAGTTTATTAAGGCTTCAAAATTCTCAGTCATATCATTGAAAATATTTCCTCTCTCTAATTTTCTCCATTTTACCTTCCTAGACATAAGTTATACCATGTTAGCCTCTCTCATTCATCTCTCCTTGTTTCTTTTCTTTCATATTTTCTCTTATCTTTCTTAAGTAAATGCTGATTAAATTTTTTGATATTTCTTCTCTTTGGTTATGTCTAATCTGCTATTGAGTACATTCCTTAACATCATTGATTATATTTTTAAGTCTTTCTATTCCCAATATTTTCTCATTATAATCCTTATGCTTGGTGTGGTAGTACACATTTGTAGTCCTAGTATTTGGGAGGCTGAGATAGGAGGATAGCATGTTGATGGCCAGTCTCAGCAACTTAGTGAGACCCTGTTTCTAAATAGAAAATAAAGTAGGGATTGGTTAAGAGTTAGAATGCCCCTGGTTCAATCCCCAGTACCACACACATAAAATTTTTACATTTTAAAAATATTTGGGACAGAAGATTCAAAATGGCGACTGAGGGACACAGCACTTCTCAGTAGTTGAAATAAATAAAGTTCAACTAACGAGAAAGCAGTGTCTCAACCAACAAAATAAATATAGCTCAGAAACCAAAACTGACCCAGGAACCTCGCTGACAGAAAACCAGGAACCTTGAACTGTGGGAGGGGAAGAAAAAAAAAAAGCTCATGTTTCGGATCAGCTGCAGCTACAGCTGGGCCGCCAGCAGGCTGCCGCTATGCGGGCTACCAGCCCAAACCATAGCCCCGGGACCAGACTTACACCAATGTGGCAACAAAATCCAAAAGCTCCTTCAGAGACCCAGGAATCACAGAGACCCAGGAGTCACCTCTGCGCCCGACCTACATCCGCCAGTAAGCCACCCCGGGGCCCCGAGGCTTGGGCTCTGCTCCTTCCAGAGCTCCCTGGGCTGCTACCATCACTGGCCCCAGCCCAGCCCAAGCCCAGCACCAGCACCAGCCAGCAGCTTCTCAGAGGCTACAGCACCAGGCTCTAGCACAACCCCTGCCCAGCACCAGCGGAGCTCCAGCCCAAACCTGAGCCCCGGGACCTGACTTACACCAACGTGGCAACAAAATCCGAAAGCTCCTTCCAGCTACTCCACCATCACCCAATTACCTCAATGGGAAGACAATAGAAGAACAGGCCTGAGAACGGTGAAAATATGAGAACCAGGAATAGTGGAGAAACAACAGAAATCACGAATACTGACCTTCAAGAAATGCAAGAAGGGGAGTTCCGAATCTTGATCTACAATATGATGAAAGGATTTAAAACAAGTCTAGCGGAGATGAAAGATGAGATAGAAACACTAAGAGAGAATCAGAAAGAGGTCTGGAATGAAATGAAAGAGTCAATAAGTGAAATGAAGACAGCAATAGAAAGAAATTCTGGAAGATTAGATGAAATGGAAAACAGAATATCACTGTTAGAAGACAGTCTATCCAAAACTGAAAACATGGTCAGCGATATATAGAAATCTTTACAGCAACAAAACCTAAACATCCAGCAAATATGGGATAATATGAAGCGCCCTAACTTACGGATAATAGGCATTGAAGAAGGGATAGAGGTACAGGCCAAGGGCATCCATAATCTCTTCAAAGAAATAATCTCAAAGAATTTTCCAAACATGGAAAGAGACTTGGATCTTCATGTCCAGGAGGCATACAGAACTCCACTGAGACAGGACCAAAGAAGGACCACGCCATGCCACATAATAACCAAAATGACCAACATAGAGGCCAAGGAAGGAATCTTAAAAGCAGTGAGAACAAAAGGGTGGGTGACATATAGAGGCAAAACAATAAGAATCACCCCAGACTATACAACCCAGGTCAGGAATGCTAGGAGAGACTGGTACGACGTTATTCAGACCCTGGAAGAAAATAACTTCCAACTGAAGCTTATTTATCCAGCAAAACTACTATTCAAAATTAATGGGGAAACAAAAGTGTTTTAGGATAAACAGAATCTTAAAAAATTCATGAATTCAAAGCCTACTCTAGAGAAAATTCTTAAAGAAATAAACCATAAAGAAGAAAAAAGAAGCAGACCCCAAAACCAGATAAGAGAGGAAGTCAATAAGTAGGCCATTTAAGTAAAGAAGAAAGACCAATCCATCCAATAGTAGACAGAACATAAAATGGCAGAAAACAAAAATCATATTTCAATAATATCTCTTAACGTCAAAGGACTTAACTCACCAATCAAAAGACATAGACTGGCAATGTGGATCAAGAAACATAATCCAAATATATGTTGTCTGCAAGAAACTCACCTTACAGCCAAAGACATTGATATACTGAAAGTGAAAGGATGGAAAAAGATATATCATGCTACTGGAGACCAAAAAAGAGCAGGGATGGCAACCCTGATATCCAACACAACAGACTTTAAACTAAAACACATCAGAAGAGACAAATCAGGGCACCTCCTTTTACTAAAAGGAACAATACACCAAGAAGATATAATGATAGTAAATATTTATGCCCCAAACGTGGGTGCAACCACATTTGTAAAACAAACCCTTCTGGACATTAGATCCCAAATAGACCCAAATACAATAGTTCTGGAAGACTTTAATACGCCTCTCACACCACTAGATCGATCTTCAAGGCAAAAGATGAGTAAAGACTCTTTAGAACTAAAGGAAACCATAAACCAAATGGACCTAATAGACATTTACAGAATATTTCAGCCAGGAATTACAGAATACACATTTTTCTCAGCAGCCCATGGAATCTTCTCCAAAATAGACCACATACTGGGACAAAAGAAAGTGCCAGCAAAATCAAAAGATGTAATATAATTCCTTGCATCTTTTCAGACCATAATGGAATAAAATTAGAAATCAATAACAGGAAACTCAAAAGAAATTATTCAAATACATGGAGATTGAATGATACACTATTGAATGATGAATAGGTAAGAGCAGAAATTAGGGAAGAAATAAAATATTTATGCAAACAAATGAAAACAGAGATACAACCTACCAAAATCTATGGGACAGTATGAAGGCAGTATTAAGAGGAAAGTTTATTGCATTGAGTGCCCACATAAGAAGGACAGAGAACTGCCAAGAAAAGAACCTAATGACACAACTCAAGGACCTAAAAAGTCTGCAACAGTCTACTCCCAAAGCCAGCAGAAGGGAAGAAATTATTAAAATTAGAGCAGAAATAAATGAAATAGAGAATAAAAAAACAATTCAAAGAATCAATAAAACAAAAAGTTGGTTCTTTGATAAGATCAATAGAATTGATAAACCCCTGGCCAACCTAACCAAAAGAAAAAGAGAATCAACTCAAATTATCAAAATTAGAAATGAAAAAGGAGCTACCACCACAGATAGTGAAGAAATTCAAAAGATTATCAGAAACTACTTTAAAAATTTATACTCCAATAGACTTGAAAACATGGAAGAAATTGATAGATTTCTAAACACAGTTAACCTTCCTACACTCAGCCAAGAGGATATAGCAAGCCTAAACCAACCAATAGCAACCAAAGAAATAGAAACAGCAATAAAAATTCTTCCACCAAAGAAAAGTCCAGGCCCAGATGGGTTTACAGCTGAATTCTACAAAACCTTCAGTGAACAACTAATACCAATACTTCATAACTTGTTCTGGGAAATTGAAAGAGATGGAACTCTCCCAAATTCCTTCTATGAGGCCAGTATCACATTAATCCCCAAACCAAATAAAGATACTTCAAGAAAGGAAAATTACAGACCAATATCCTTAATGAACATAGATGCAAAAATTCTAAACAAAATACTAGCTATACGCATTCAAAACTACATCAAGAGAATAATACATCATGACCAAGTTGGGTTCCTCCCAGAAAAACAAGGCTGGTTCAACATATGCAAATCAATACATGTTATTCACCACATAAATAGAACCAAGAACAAAAACCACATCATCATAGCAATAGATGCTGAAAAAGCATTCGACAAAATCCAACACCCATTTATGTTAAAAACACTGCAGAAAATTGGGATAGAAGGAAAGTACTTCAACATCATTAAGGCAATATACTGTAAACCCAAAGCCAACATTATATTGAATGGGGAAAAACTGCAAGAATTTCCGCTAAAGTTGGGAACAAGACAAGGATGCCCACTATCACCACTCCTTTTCAATATAGTCCTTGAGACTCTTGCTGCAGCAATAAGACAAGAGAAGGAAATAAAAGGAATTCACATAGGAAGAGAGGAATTAAAATTATCCTTATTTGCAGATGACATGATCCTTTATCTGGAAGACCCAAAGAACTAAACCAACAGACTTCTGGAGCTGATTGACAAATTCAGCAAAGTCGCAGGATACAAAATCAACCTAAAGAAATTAGTGGCTTTTCTTTATGCCAACAATGAATCCACAATGAAAGAAACAAAGAAAACAATTCCATTCACTATAACCTCAAAACCAATAAAATATCTAGGAATAAACCTAACCCAAGATGTAAAAGACATCTACAACAAAAACTACAAAACATTAAAGAAAAAAATTGAAGAAGACCTTGGAAGATGAAAAGATCCCCCATGCTCATGGATAGGCAGAATAAATATCATCACAATGGCCATTCTACCAAAACTGATCTATAGATTCAATGGAATTCCCATTAAAATACCAGCGACATTCTTCAGAGACCTAGAAAAATCAATCATAAACTTTATATGGAGAAAGAAAAGACCAAGAATAGCCAAAGCAATTCTCAGCAATAAGAAACATGCAGGAGGCATCACAATCTCAGAATTCAAATTATACTATAGAGCAAGTAGTAAAAACAGCATGGTACTGGCACAATAACAGATATACTGACCAGTGGATTCGAATAGAAGATACAGAAAGAATCCCACACATCTTTAGTCAATTAATCTTTGACAAATGGGCCAAACACATACGCTGGAGAAAAGACAGCCTTTTCAACAAATGGTGCTGGGAGAACTGGCTAACCATTTGTAAAAAGATGAATCTAAACCCCTATATCTCACCATGCACAGGAATCAACTCAAGATGGATCAAAGACTTAGAAATTATACCTGAGACTGTGAAGTTAGTAGAGGAGAGCATAGGTTCAACACTACAACATATTGGCACAGGCAGTAACTTTCTCAACAAAACCTCCAAAGCTCAGGAAATTAAAGCAAGAATTAACATGTGGGATAACATCAAACTTAAAAGCTTCTTCTCATCAAAGGAAACCATCAACAACTTAAAGAGGAAGCCTACAGAATGGGAAAAGATCTTTACCAGCCACCACTCTGATAGGGGACTAATATCCAGAATAAACAAAGAGCTCAAAAGACTCTACACTAGCGAAACAAACAACCCAATCAAGAAATGGGCAAATGAACTAAATAGACACTTCACAAAAGAAGAGATACAAAGGGCCAATAGATACATGAAAAGATGCTCTACATCATTGGCCATCAGGGAGATGCAAATCAAAACTACACTGAGATTCCATCTAACCCCAGTCAGAGTGGCAAGCATAAAGAAATCAAATAACAACAAATGCTGGCAAGGATGTGTGGAAAGAGGAACTCTTTTACACTGTTGGTAGGAGTGCAAACTAGTTCAGCCACTATGGAGATCTGTGTGGAGATTCCTAAGAAAGCTAGGAATAGATCCACCATACAATCCAGCTCTACCACTCCTGGGTATTTTTCCAAAGGGGTTAAAACAGAGAACTATAGCAACATATGCATACCTATGTTCATAGCAGCACAATTTGTAATAGCCAAAAGATGGAACCAATCCAAGTCCCCATCAACAGATGAATGGATTGCAATACTGTGGGAAATACACACAATGGAATTCTACTCAGCCATAAAGAAGAACAAAATCATACCTTTTGCAAGAAGATGGAAAGTCCTGGAGAGCATTATGTTAAGCAAGACCAGCCAAGCACAGAAGGAGAAGGTACATATGTTTCTGCTAATATGCCCAAACTAGGGAATCCAGAGGATACCAGTGGTAATCCAGATAATGGAGGGGAAATACAAGCAAAGCTTGAATGGACAGATAGAGGAGGAAGGCTGAACTTGATTAATGAGGGTCCACATCCAAATATATGTAAAATTATGAATATGGCATGGTTACTCGGGACAATCATTGTTTTATTGCTGGGAGGGGGGAAGGGAAAACAGGGACAGGAGGGGAGAGAGGGCATCAAGTATAGTTTAAATGTATACCATTTATGTTCAATAAAAATTTTTTAAAAATATTTGGTAGTAAGGATTAAACCTAGGGCATTCTATCTCCCAGCTATATCATCAGCCCTTTTTATTATTTCAAAACAGAGTCTTGCTAAGTTGCTGAGACTGGTCTTGAACTTGTGATCCTCATGTCTCAGCTTCCTAAGTACTGAGATTATAAGCTTGTGCCATCACACCCAGCTGAATCTTTATATCTTTAAATAAGTCACAGTAACTAATTTTGATTACTATTCACAGATGTGGATACTCTTAACTGACTATTTATTGGTTCTGTAATTCCCACTCATTGTTTGCCTTCCCATTACATATGATATTTTCAGTTTCTAAAATCATGCTTGATGTTAGCCCTTTAGGCCTAACTAGAGAAACTTTATCACAGGGAAGACTGTTTCTTCTTCTAAAAGTAGATCCTGCTCTATGGTGCCCCATGGTTTCAATGTTTCCATTTGGATCAGATACAATAATTCTTTTTTTTTTAATGGGTCTGGGGATGAAACTCAGGGGTATTCAGTCTCCGAGCTACACCCCCTGCCCTATTTCATATTCTTTATTTTGAAACAGGGCCTCACTAAGTTGCAGAGGGCCTCACTAAGTAACTGAGACTGTCCACAAACAGATCCTCCAGTCTCAGCCTCCTAAATTCTGGATTACAAGCATGCACCACCATGCCTGGCTGAGAAGATACAATAATTCTTCTATCAGGGATGTATTGCTATTCACTCAATTCATATTTATTAGGCACTTGTTACATGGCATAGTTCACTTTGCCCAGTGTGTATGTGTGTGTGTGTGTGTGTGTGTGTGTGTGTGTGTCTATACATATTATATAGAAATATTTTGTTTTTTTGTGTATCTATTATATCACATGCATATGAGATTTTTAAAGTGCTATGGGAAAAATCAAAGCACAATATGAGGACAGGAAATGTGTAGGCTATATAGGGAGATGTTCCACAAATTTGAATAAGGTGGTCAAGAAAGCCCTCCCTAAGAAGATGGCAGTTGAGCAAACCCTGTAAAAGATGAGGAAGTCAGGCATGTGGGTAGTGGAGGGGAGAGCTTTCTAGATGGGAGCAGGAACAGTTGCTAAGGCCCTGAGGTAGAAATACACCTAGTATGTTAGAAGTATTTAGAGACCAACATGACTTAAAGGTAAGGACAATGAGGGAAGGTAGTAGGAGATAAAGTCAGAGAAGAAAGGGTATCAAATCCTTAAGACTTGGTAGGCCATTGTTAGAATATCAACTTTTACTTTGCATAAGAGGGAAAGACACTGGAAATTTTGTGCTAGGTGGTGACATATCTGACTTTGTATATAATAGGATCGCTCTGGGTTCTATGTTACTTATAAATTTCAGGAGGCAGGCATGATGACATACATATGTAATCTCAGTATTTGGGGGGCTGGGAGAGGAAGATTGCAGGTTAGAGGCCAGTCTCTGCAACTTAGTGAGACTAAGCACTTTAGTGGAACTTTGTTTTAAAAATAAAATATAAAAAGGGCTTAGGGTGTAGATAGTGGTAGAATGTCCCCTTTGGTTCCATCTCCAGTATCCCCCAACACACACACACACACACACACACACACACACACACACACACAATAACTTGTAGAAAGAACATAGGGGCAAAGTAGGAAGATCAGTCAGAGGTAGGTGAAATAATACAGGTGAAAGTGGATGGTGGCTTGAGCTGTGTGATGCAATGCAGCTCATCACAAGCAACCAGATTCTAGATAGTCCAAAGGCTGAGCCAACGGGATATTGTGATGCATTGAATATGGGATGAAAGGGAAAAAGAAGATCCAAGGATGGATCTGAGGGTTGGAGCAGTCAGGAAAACAGAGTTAACACTTTTTTTTTTTTTTTTTTTTGAGATAGCACAGTCTGCTGGAGGAGCAGATATTGTTGTTGGGGAGGAAGAGTAACAGTAAATTTTAAATATAAGTTTGAGATGTTTATTAGAAATCCAACTGGAGATGTCAAATAACTAGTAGGATATATGAATATAAAGTTCAGGGAGAGGTCTGAGCTGGAGATATGAATTGGGAGTCTCAGTATATTTTAATATCTAAACTCATGGAATTAATGGACTTATCTTGTGAGTGAATATAGCTGGGTGACAGGAGACACATAAGATTAACTCTTGTACATTCCAACGTAAGAGGTTGGGAAGATGATCAAATCAGAGAGAATGGAACTGAGCGGTCATAATGATGGGAGGAAAATACAGGAAGCCCAGTGAGCAAGAGACTCAAGCAGGAGACATAAGCAACTGTGTCAACTGTGGCGGGGAAGTCAAGAACAGTGAGCACTGAGATCCACCTGAGTGAGGAGGGCTCAAGAGGACCTGGAAGAAGAGGAGCAAGACAATAAATTAAGATGACTTTAAAAATTGGCTAGGCTATGATAGGGAACAGAAAAGAGGAGCAGTCTACTTGGAAATGTGGGGTCCAAAAAGAGTTGTATTTTTTAAGTAAGTAAAGTAATTGTATAAATTACAAATTAATTATTATCAGATTAGAAACACTATACTATAATATAGTAACAGGAAGGAGAGCAGGTATTGGGATATAAGATGATGAAAATTTGTGGGAGTTTTCATTTGATTGTTTAGAATAGAATCAGCCTCAGGAAGAGAAATACTCTTCCTTGATTTTAAGGATGACTCTATAAAAATGCATGATCTTGAGTCAGATCAAGAAAAAAAAATCTCCCAGACATACTCTATTAATACCAGGAACTCAAATATGATGTGGCTACCTCTATGATTGGGATAAGGTACCTTTGTGAGAAAACACAGGGACAATGGACAGCAGCTCAGTTATCTGGTGCCAGTGGTGATAGATGATTTTGAATGAGTTCTCTGCTTTCATAAGGAAAGGTGAGAGGAAATGAAAGGAGCTACTTATTGTGGCTCTTAGGACACTGGAGAAGCAAGGTTAATGAGCCGGTTATGAATAGTATATTGCTTATCTTCTTTTCAATGAAACTTTAATCTCCTACTTTGTTATTAGCATATTTGCAAAGATGTGTTACATGACCAGGATGTATAAAAGTGTACTTTTTTTTTTTTTACTTTTTTTAGATTTAATCCAAAAGAAGAATTAAAAAGGTAATTTAAGATATTCAGAGTGTTGTGCCATCTACAATGCAGATGAGACATAGGATTGTAATCTAATGTGAAAATAAGCACAGATAAACTTCATGGGCATTAATTTTCTAAAATTATAATTCATAATTTAAATAAAATATATTTTTCTCCTTTGGAGAGATAATTTAAAAATAATTTAATTATTTCTGCCCTCTTTTTCCCTGTTGTCTCATTTATTTTATTATTCCTTGTACCTACTACAGGGTCTGTACATTGTAAATATTCAATACATTTTTAAATGAATGAGTCTAAGCTGGGCGCGACGGCACACATTTGTAATCCCAGCATTTGGGAGGCTAGACAGGAGGATTGTGGTTTACGGACAGTCTTAGCTACTACTCGGTGAGGTCCTTTGTAACTCAGTGAGACCCTGTTTCAAATTAAAAGGGTAAAAAATAGGACTGGGGGTGTAGCTCGGAGGTAGAATGCCATTAAACCTTTACAATTTCTTCTCTGGATTGTGTGTGCATGGTGGGGGGGTGACGTACTGGCTTTGAACCCAGGGGCATTCTACCTCTGAGCTATACCCATGACTTTTTTTTTTTTTGAAATAGGGTTTTGTTATGTTGCTGAGGCTATCTCAAACCTGTAATCCTCCTGTTTTAGCCTCCCAAGTACGGAGATTGCAGGCATGCATCACCACACCTGAATCACTCTTGATTTATTTTTGCCTTATTATCATTTCTTAGGCTCTGTTAAATATAAGAATTTTAAGATTAGCAACATAAAACCATAAGCTGATTTATTAGTATAATGAATCACATATTTGAAAGTCTAAATCAACTTGCATAATCCAGTTGATGCACAGATTGATATTCAGTTCATTTTTATAGTGAATCTAAATAATTTAGGCCAGAAACTCCAAAGAATTTTGCCTAAATTATTTGTATTTTTTGTGTGTTTTCAAAACACAGCTGTTTTTTAAATGGTTGCTTTCTTAACTCAAACAAACCTCTAAACTTTCTAATGTTTTAGCACTCGAAGGTGAATATCTAGGTTGCTAAATGACATGGTAGTGATCAACCCATATTACACCTTCTCTCTGGAGTTCACTAATTTTAGTTCCCAATACTTCCATGTCTCTGGGGCTCAGGCATATTCCTAGTTCTGGTTCTAGTTCTAGTTCTAGTTCTAGTTTGAGTTCTAGTTCTCTACTCCCTCTTTTCTAGCCTTAAGAAAAAAAAACACTTTTTCTTGATTTGCTATAGTACAGTGAAGATTATTGCCATTTTCAAAAGATACTTAATAGCAAAAAATAATTTAAAAAATAATCACATATAAATCAGCCATAAATTTCATATGAAGAAACAAAAGACTCAGAATAGCCAAAGCAATTCCCAAAAATAAGAAATTTAGGAGACATCACAATTTCTGACTTCACATTACACTACAGAGCTATAGTAAAACAAACAAACAAAAACACAGCATGGTATCAGCACAAAAGCAGACATACAGGTAACACAGTAGAAGATAGAGAAAAAAAAGTCCACACACAGCTAGTTGATTTTCAACAAACTTACCAAACACATATGTTGGAGAAAAGACAGCCTTTTCAAAAAGTAGTGTTGGGAAAACTGGTTATCCATTGTAGAAAAATGGAAATGAATATTTATTTCTCCCTCTCCACAAGAGTAAACTCGAGATGGATCAAAGATCTGGAAATTTGATCATAGACTTTGAAGCCAATAGAGGAGGGTGTAGGTCTAGCACTCCAACAAACAGGCACAGGTAGAAACTTCCTCAACAAGATCCCCAAGATTAGGAAATTAATACAAGAACTAATAAATGGGATGGAATTAAATTAAAAAGTTTTGTTCATCAAAGGAAACCATCAAGAATCTAAATAGAAAGCCTACAAAGTGGGAGAAGCACTTTGACAGCTATTTCTCTAATAGAGGACTAATATCTGGAATGTACAAAGAATTTTAAAATCTTCACACTAAAAAACATAATCAAGAAATGGGAAATTGAACTAAATAGACATTTCACAAAAGAAGAGATTGAGATGACCAATAAATACATGAAAAAATTTTTCACCATCATTAGTAATCAGGAAGATGCAAATCAAAACTACACTGAGAGTCAATCTAACCCCAATCAGAATGGCAAGCATAAAGAAGTTAAAAAACAATAAATGCTGGTGAGGATGGAGGGAAATTGGAACACTTCTACACATTGGTGGGAATGCAAATTAGTTTGGCCACTATGAAGATCAGTGTGGAGATTCCTCAGAAAACTGAGAATGGACCTACTATATGATCTGGTTATACCACTTCTGGATATCTTTCCCAAAGGGCTGAAATCAGAGAACTTAGTAATATAGGCATATCCAAAGCAGCACAATTCACAAAAGCCAAATATAAAACCAAGCTAGAGGTCTATCAACAGATGAATGGATTACAAAATTATGAGATATCCACACAATGGAATTCTACTCAGCAATAAAGAAGAATAAATCTATGTCATTTGCAAGAAAATGGAAGGACCTGGGGAACATTTATGTTAAGTGAGATTAGCCAATTACAGGAAATAGTCAAATGTTTTCTCTAATATGCAGAAGCTAGGAAGTAATAGGAATACCAGAAGGGCTCCAGATAATAGAAGAGAAACCACAGTGGAGCCAGGGAGGTGGTTTAGGGAAAGGGGAGAGGGAAGAGTGAGGATCAATGAAAAAATTACTACAGTCTGCTTTGTTTACATATATAAAAATATGAATGTCAACCTCAGTACTCTGTATGGGGAGAGGGAGAGGGGGAAGGAGACTGGGGTCACTAAATACTGTGTGCATATATGTCACTGTCAAAATGACAGATTATGATGTGAGACTATAATGTACCAGTAAAAGCATAAAAATAATCACATATAACTTGAAACATAAATCAAGTTTAGCTTTTCAGTATATGTTTCTGATTCAGCAATCCATGATTAGTGGAGCTAACTTCACAAATGGTGGTATAAGAACTCAGGAAAACTTGATTTTCTATAAAAGCAGTCAAACACTGATCAAAATAAAAAATCATCAATATATTTTTCCAGAAATATAAAAATTAACCCCAAACTTGAAAAAAAACTCAAAATATTGTATTTAAGTTGAGCAGTTTAACCTTAGTTAGGGGTAGTGAGTTTTATGGTATTTTAACTTGCCCTATTCTCATCAAACTCATCCCTGCTTTGCAGTATCCTGGAAAGCCAACCAAATAGCCTTGAGATCATGGTATCTGTGTAAACGATAAACCTGGCAGCCACAGGAAGGCCCAGAATGAATTTGAGCTCTCCCAAATTCCAGAAAATTGTCACTATTTGACCTGTGTAGTAGCTCCTTTGAAAACTCTCTCTCAGTGGCTATCTCTACTTCATGTCACTTAGAATTGGTTCTGTGCAAACAGCTTTATGCCCATGGCATTTTAAAGAACAATCACAGCTGTCTAAAGAGGAAGTACCACTTGGGAGCAACAGAAGGCTGACCAAAAGCTTAAAAGGAAAAACTGCAGAATGATATATGTCCATATTTCCGGGGATCTAGAAAACAATATTTATGGCCACAGCACTGACATTTTCTATATATAATATGAAAAGGCCCTAATCTCTCACCTTTGACTGACTTTGATGTTGTATACAAGCAAAAAGTAATGGCTAAAGTGGAGTAGTAAACTGCCTGCTGAAATATTGTCAACATTCCCCAAAACACACAAAGAGCCCCTCAACAAAGGCTGAGAGAGGGATGGATCAATACACCTGAGAAAATCTCCTTCCAATTATTAGCTGATCACCAATATAATGGGGAGAAACTTCCAGTGGTGACACACAACAGAATGAAGATTCTAAAGAATTGGCTCACCAAACATAAGCAGCAACAAAAACATAAAATCTTAGGAAAGAGAAAATCTAGTTTCCCAAATTGTCACTGTATTACTTAAAATGTTTATTTCAACACAAAGTTATAAAGCATACAAAGGAATGTAGGAAAATCACATATGTATACAAGAGAAAAAGCTGTCAATGGGAAGTATCCCTGAAGAAAGACAAATGTTACACTTACTAGAAAAAGAATTTAAATCAGCTATTATCAGTATGTTCAGAAACTAAAGGAAAGTAGAATGATGTTTGCCAAATAAAAAATACTTATAAAGAAATAGAAATTTTTTTGTTTTATTTTTTATTTTTATTTTTTTAATTTTTTATTGGTGCACTGTATTCATACATCATAGTGGGATACAAAAAAAAAAAAACTTTTGTAGACATACATGCACACATTGCCAGTCAACCCCCACCCGATCCCCACCCCATCCCCTCCCCATCCCTCCTTCCCATGCTTGGTTTAGTGGTTGACATCTAGTATTATAGCAATTTATCCAAAATTAAAAATGATAATCTCACATAACAGTTTCATTTGTCTGATACCAAGCTTTTGATAACTTAAAGATGACATTTCAATATTTCTTTTTGTTTTCTTTCTTACCAGATAATATTTTTTCTTTTTTTCTTTTAGGTGAAACTATCATATATTTATATATTTATTTTTCAGAAAAAAATCTATCCTAATATGGAATATGGACTCTAGATACCCAAAACAATCTCGAAAAAGAACAAATTTAGATGTATATTTTCTGATTTCAAACCATATAAAGCTACAATAATTGATACAGTGTAGTACTGTTCTAAAGGCAGATATATAAACTAGAAAAATTTAAAAAAGAAACAAGAAAAGTTTTGGAGTTGATAATACAAAAACTGAAATGAAAATTTCCTATAGAGCAGCAAACAAGACAAACTAAATGAGGGGATGGGAGGGGGGAAGAAGGAAATTCTCTAAAACACACAATCTACTTAAACATATCAAAGTCAACCACTAAGCCAAGCAAGGGAAGGAGGAACGGGGAGGGAATGTGGTGGGAATTGGGTAGGGGTTAAATCAGTGATGTGTACATGTATGTACACACAAGTTTTTACCCCAATATGATGTATGACTATAATGCACCAATAAAAATTTTAAAAAAGATACATTAAAAAGAAAATTTTACTAGATGGGCTCACTAGAGGATTGGAATGACAGAAGACAGAAATTAGATAACTCAAAGTTAAATAAATTAAGACCATCCATATGAGGAACATAAAGAAAAATAATAAAATGAACAGAGCCTCAGAGACATATCAGGGATATGTCTAATTATCATATGCTAGTATACTAACATTTACATAATGTAAATTCAAAAAAAGAGAAAGAAAGCATATTTGAATAAATGGGGCTCAATCTTATATCTCCTATTTCCTTGAATTTATTTTTGAGGTACTGAGGATGGAACCCAGGGGCATTATACCTTCAAGCTACACCACAAGCCCTATTTTTATTCTTTATCTTGAAACAGGATCTCACTGAGTTGCAAAGGGCCTCACTAAGTAGCTGAGGCTATCCGTGAACTGTGATCCTCCTGTCTCAGCCTCTAGAATGCTGGGATTACAAGCATGTGCCACTATGCCTGGCATTCCTTGGAATGTTTGCCTTGAAGGACAGGAGCTTACTTGATTCTGACATTTTGGCTTCCAACCTATCTTACCAGTCAAAATTAAAAACAAAACAAAATTTTTAGATATCTTGAACCTGTTAGTGTCATGCAAAGTAAGCTGGTTTTGGGATTAGATTGCTAATCTGAATTCCAGCTATATCATTTATTAACTTGGAAACCTGGGGAAGTACTTGTCTTCTCTCAGCTTCAGTTTCTTAGATTATTGGAAGGAAAATAATGATATTCTTCATAGATTTGTTGAGGTTGAAAATGCCATGTGTAAATCTGGTCCTTAATGGCCAATACAATAGTACTTTCCTTCCCTGCTCCATTCATTCATTCATCCATTTATTTATTTATTTATTTATATCCTAAATATTGAACACCTAGGTGCATTTTACCTCCCAGCTACACCCCAGCCCTACTTTTTTCTTTATTTTATGAAACAGGGTTTCACTGTGTTGCAAAGGGCCTCACTAAGCATCTGAGGCTGTCCTTAAATTGCGATCTTCCTGTCTCAGCCTCCAAAATCATGGGGTTACAAGCATGCACCACCATTCCTAGCTCATCCCTGCTTCTTTGTTTTGATTACTTTATCAACCCAAGAGAGTAGCTTCCAAAAAAAATGGCAGATTTCTTTATGGTGTACATAAACTGTCCAAGGGAATCCAGTATCTAAAAGCCTATCTCTTAGGTTGGAAGAAAGGGGAGAAAAATCTAGGCAGTGCCTCTGAAGAGTCTAATAGGTCTGGAAGAGAGAGATAATCCTACACCAGAAGTTTCAAAGAATGCCAGAGCCAGGAGAAGCTGAGGAGCTAAGAGTTGAGTGGAGGATTGACACAAACTGAAACGAGCAGCTTGAACAATTCAACAAAATTGAAGATGCCTGAAGTAGAAAAGCCACCATGATGATCAAAGAAAAAGCAGTGACTTGAAGCATAAAAGAAAAGTGGTCCAAGGCAATGACAGTGGAAAGGCAAGGCTGTGTCTTCTTTCTTAAGTGCTAGGTATAGGTATTAAATATTTACTGACCTGACAAAAGTGAGCTATGCATTTTTTTCAATTATAACCTAACTCTCATAGGATTAAAATAGAACAAAAAATAGAAAAAGGGTAAATTTTCTATCTAGATCTAAACCTTTAGACTCACCACTGGATTTCTTTGCTGCCTAGCTTGTAGACAGAAGCTTGTGGTATTTTTCAGCCTTCATAAACATGTAAGCCAATTCCTATAATAAAACCTTCTTATATACCTCTCTATACCCTGTTCCACATTGGTGAGGATTTTTGGAATATTTTTGAGACCTTGTCTCAAAATAAAATAAAAAAGGGTTAGGAGTGTAGCTCAGTGATAAAGCACTTGCCTGGCATGCCTGCAGCCCTGAGTTTGATCTTCCATGCTCAAAAGAAGAAGAAAATAAAAGTTCCTTAGGTGGTTCTGCTGTAGCTTATGTTGAAAACTCCTACATTAAAGACATTTTAAGATCCTAATTAACAGCACTGATTTTATAAATTGTATCCTGCTGTCTGGCAAAACTTAATGCAGTTGCTGACATTTCATATGTAATTCCAAAGTCAGCACAAGGTGAATCCTTGGTGAGAGGGCTCTCTGATAAGCCTGTCCTCACTCCCAACTAGTTGAGAAAGCCAAGTGAAAGCCTCTGGAAATAACCCTTCTTAGGCCCAATTGTTAATTCCTCAGTTCTCCTACTTAATAAATGATAACGCTGGAATTCAGATTTATAATACAGTTCAGAGCCTGCTACTTTTCATGACACTAAAGTATATGGCAGAAATTAGCAGCATCCTTAGGTAGCTAAAGGATTAGAGGTAGTGGTTTCTTCTAGATTTCTAATTAGTTCACCAGACTAGTTTCCATGAAAACCTGATATATCTTGTAGACCAACCATGAACTATTGCAAACTCAATAGCTCTTGACGGGATCTTGTAGCATGTCTGACTCCATCAACACTTGAGGCTTAACTGCAACTGCTATGCCAGATATGTGTAGGAATACTGCTCCAAATTATTTACTAAATAATATGGGTGGCTACCAGCTCTGAGTGTACCCAGAGGGAGAAAGAATCTTGTGGTAGCTTCAGTCCATAGTACAAGCAGCTTGTCACAAAGGCCATGTAACCAGCAGAGATTATAGTACATAGGAATCTATGGAGGAAAAGATCCATATAGGACTTATTTTTATTTTTTAATTTTTTTATTGGTGCATTGTAGTCATACATCTTAATAGAGTACAAGATGGTAGAGGCATACATGCACACATCACTCAATTAGCCCTTCCCCAATTCCCACCCATTCCCTTCCCCTTCCCTCCTTCTCATGTTTGGCTTACTAATTGACTTTGATATGTTTGTGAATGTACATCATGTACATTAGGGAATTTTTCCTTCTTCCCCCTCTTCTCCCCCACAGTTAGGTTGCCTTATTTGCTCATCTATGGTTTCTCCTTCTTCATCTAGATTTCCATTTATGACCCATTTTCTAGCTTCTACATATTAGGGAAAGCATCCAATTTCTTATTTTTTGTGACAACTAATCTCTCTTAGTATAATGTTCTCCAGTTTCATCCATTTTCCTATAACTGATGTAATTTTGTTCTTCTTTATGGCTGAGTAAAATTCCATTGTGTACAGATCCCATAGTTTTGTAATCCATTCATCTGTTGGTGGAAACCTTGGCTGGTTCTATAGTTTGACAATTGTAAATTGTGTGGCTATGAACATAGATATGCATACATTATGTGGTAGTTTGGTTTCCATTCTTTTGGGTAGATACCCAGAAGTGATATTGCTTGATCATATAGTAGATTTGCTCCCATTCTTCTGAGGATCCTCCATACTGTTTTACAAAGTGGTTGCACTAATTTGCAGTTCCATGAGCAATGTATTAGAGTTCCCATTTCTCCACATCCTTGCCAGCATTTGTGTTTTTGATGATTGCCATTTTAGTTGGAGTTAGTTGAAATACCAGGGTAGTTTTTATTTGCATCTCTCTGATTACCAGTGATGTTGAGCATATTTTTCATTTATTGGCCATTTGAATTTCTTCTTTTGTCAAGTGTCTATTTAGTTCACTTGTCCAGTTTTTGATTGGGTTATTTGTTTTTTTTAGTGCTGGGTTTCTTGAGTTCTCTGTATATTTTAGATATTAGTCATCTCTCTGAGGAGTAGTTGGCAAAAATTTTCTCCCATTCTGTTGCCTCTCTATTGAGGTTCTTGATAGTTTCCTTTGCTTTACAGAAGCTCTTCAGTTTAATTCAATCCCATGTAGTAATCTACCTTTTAGTTTCTTATGCTTTTGAGGTATTGTTGAGAAAGTTTTTACCTGTGTGTTGCACTGTTGTACCTATACCCTTTTCAAGGAGCCTCAAGGTCTCTGGTCTAATTCCCGAGTCTTTGTTCCATCTTAAATTGACTCTTAAATTACTAAAATCATTCCTCACAGACATAGAAAAATCAGTCCTTAAACTAATTTGGAACAACAAAACACCCATAATAGCCAAAGTAGTTCTCAGCAACAAAAACCATGCAGGAGGAATCACAATACCTAACTTTAAAGTATACTACAAAGCCATAGTAATAAAAACAACATGGTACTGGCACAAAAACAGATACATGGACCAATGGGGCAGAATAGAAGATTCAGAAACAAATCTGCACACTTAAAGCCTACTGATTTTTAATAAAGGGGCCAAAAACATACACTGGAAAAAAAACTAGCTATGTAGAACTTAATATAAGACACAATGGGAGAATCATTACATAGACCTCTAAGATTTTAGAGATATCTGCAACAGAGTTTTATATGCTAATTAATCTCCACATTCCCTTAAGACTTGATAGAGTCAAAGTACCTGGCATATGTCACTGAGTTACTATGCAACCCCAACTGCCCATCATGAGCTAGGTTTTACCTGCCCCATCAAATCAGGAGATCCAATGGGTCCAAGAAAAATCTGTTGTAAAATAGAAGTGAGATGCAGTTGAATGAATTGTAACAATGGTCATGTTACAATAGAATTCATTGTTGTTGTTGTTGTTTTTTTATGTACCATACCATCTGAAGGCTGGCAAACTAACAGGGCAATATAAACTTTTTGAATGTGCACCTGAAGAACCTTGGAGAGAATAAGTATGATGTGCCATCCTCCAGTATTCAGTACATGCCCTAAATCAATTGCAATATATACCAGTGTGTGCATAGTAGATTAATACATGGATCTGAGAAACAAAACATGGAAGTCCATATGGTCCTGATCCCATCAACCAGTGTCCTACTTAGGGAATTTTCTCTCTTAATCTGAGTACCTTCAGACTCTATAGATCTAAAGGTTCTGGTTTCCAGGAGGAATGTCTAAAAATGTACAGAAATTTTCCTATATAACCATTTAGTATGGCTGCTGCACAGTCATTTAGGCTTCTTGTGCCAAGAGACCAGATGTCAAAGAAGGAGCAGTATTCTGGCCAGAGTAGACAATCTGATCATTAGGAGGAGAGAGAAGTCTTGTTACACAGTGGCACAGTGGTTGCTAAATATATATATATATATCTTTGGTACTTAGGTGATCCACTGGATAGCTCTTTATTCCCCTTCCTAGCTTACATGTTAAATGAACAAGGTCAAAGAGCCATGGCCTTACCTCAAGGTGACTGGGGCTGAGACACCTCTAGTGAGAAATAAGGTTTTGAGTTAACCCAGAACTTAAGTTCTCTATAACAAAAGAGGTGTTATCAAAGGGAAAAAAAGCAATCTGAGATGGATAAATGAGGGGAGTGATCATGAGTATCAAGTGGGGACTTGAGACTAGTTGCACTAATGGAGTCCAGAATTTATTCTAATAATTTCTCTTAAAATTTTACTCAGGAATGCAGATTACCAGGGTCTTGGAGGAGTTATTCCTAAATTCATTAAACATATATAAAACAAGTAGATTCAAATAGTGCAAGGGCTAGATTGTAGTCAGTGCTCTGGTTTCCCAGATCCAGTTCCATCACTCTCGAAATGCCACTTGGCTGAGGGTAACTCACCCATTCATGGTTATTCCCTCTTTCTTAAGATAGCCACCCACCAATGATAAAGGGTTAGTTGGTAGTCAGAACCTCTTGCCTTGATTTTGGGTTGGCTGAAGCTTTCTATTATAACTGTATATAGTTTTAATTCTTCTAATGTTCAATTCTCCTTCCTGTGTTTATTCACCAGTGGTTTTTTTCTAAAACTATTTTTTAATAATTCCTTATCAAGATTTTTTGTTTATAATAGTCATTTTATTTATTTTTAAAGAAGCATCTTGCTTTATTACAAAATTTGTAACTGTTTATTAAGTATCATCTTAGGGAAAGGGGGAGTGAGTTTCCTGGGGAAAATAGTCTCTGTGATTATGGTTTTGGGTGATCACATTGCCCACCCATTCATGGTTTCTTGGTGATTCTAAAAATAACCATGAGGTTCAGTTGAAATTTAGTGGAAGGCCAAAAGATTTATTGCAAAGTGAAAGTAACAGAAAGAGGGAGAAATGTGGAGAGCTCAGAATCAAAAGACTCTCTTCCCCTTTAAAAAAATATGGAGCTTATATGGGTTTTCTTACTTCTAACTTTTTTGCAGCCCAGTTTCTATCTTTGCTTACATCAGCAATAAAATATAGGTGCTCTTAGCCGACTTTGTCAGCCTCTATGTGAAAGGATGATATTTCTTCTCAAGTCTGGTTCTCAAGCCTGTGCCTTTGGCATTTCTATCTTTGTTAACAAATTCATCCATAGGCCAGTCTTATTGTTAAGTCGGTTCTTCTGATATCATTCGTGACTATGTGAGAGGATGTATGGTGTTTTTAATTCTTTAACTTCTCTGTGGGGGGTCTGTTACTTTTGATTTTAAATTTATCTTATCTTGTGCTGACAGACAGATTCTGCCTGTCTGTGAAGCAGGCAATGTATGAAGCAGGCAGCTTCTGAAGCAAACTTTTGCCTGCCTGTTTTAACCCTTCAAATGCCTGTTCGGCTTTTGGACAGGACATGGAATGCAATCATCTATCTATTCCAGGATTATCTGGTTCTCCCAGGTGGGGGTCTCTTGACTGGAATCTGGGAGAATCCTGCAGTGTTTGGCAGCTTTGGCAGCCGAGTCTTCTTTGGCCAAAGTCAGGATTCAGGGAGTTGGTTTCATCCATCTCATTTGCCTGGAATCTCTGGAGCATTTCTGTTGCTCAGTAGTCCAGGGTGACTCTGCTCCCTCTCTCTGGAGTGATCTATCTTTCTTTCTTTCTTTCTTTCTTTCTTTCTTTCTTTCTTTCTTTCTTTCTTTCTTCTCCAGGGACTAGCACACAGCAGCAACAGATGTGGGTTATGTGGGTAACAATCCTTCTGGTGATCCACCTCTAGTCCTTCCTGTTACCTGGGTGCTGGAGGTGGGCTCATGATGGGGTTGCCAGGTGCTGGCCTGAAGGGCCTCAGGGCCACACTGAGGGGCTTTGCTGGGAGTAGAGGTCATTTCAGTAGGCAGCTCAGGGGAATGAGAGATAGGCTGTTTCTTCTGCCTTTCTGCCTCAATTGTGTATCCTCCTTAGAGGACAGGAACCTGAAGGCACCAAGATTGGGTTCACTGGCTCTTCTCTAGGATAACAGGGGGAAGGTGGAAAGATCTTCTGGAAATGGAGGTGACATAACACACTGAATCTTGAGCCCAGCCTGGAAGGTATACCTTGTCCCATGCCTCAAGTGGTGTTGGATCAGCAGGTATGTAGCCATTGAATTGTCAAGTGACCTGTTTGACACTTACAGCCAGATCTGGTGTAGGTCATAACCCAGAGGGTGCATGACTCTCAGGATTGCAGGGTTCAGGCATTGGGTAGTATCTCCCTAGGAGGAAGTGCTCCTTACCATGTCTCAGCCACAAGTGCTCCAAGATTTCATTGTTAGTGGCCCTCACTTCTGGGTTATTAGTAAGTGGCTGAGGACTAACCATGCCTGGACAGTAATATGAGAGGGCACTTCCCTTCCCCTGCAACTGCTCACAGATGGTGCTGGAGAATGGGACACAGCCTATGAGCATAAAGTAGGGGGCAACCCCCCAAGACTCTAGAGGTATACCTAAGGGCCATATCTAGGGCACAGTAGCAAGGAGTGCCACAGATGGTGGTCAGTTTGTGTCCAGCCTTGAAGGGGCAGCTCAGCCCACAGTAAATGACTTTGATGTTCCCTTCCAAGTCCAGTAGGATGTTCAGGTCCCTGTGTAGAATGCCTCTCTTGTAGAAGTAGCACATTGTACTCACGTGTTGGAATACTCTCCAGGCCTCCACCTCCTGCCAAGCCACTGGACTCCCTGATATGGTGCAGCAACAGTGCCCCCAGGCTCATGTGTTCCATTATCATGTAGACAAAGTTAGCCATGTCTATGGTCTCAAACAGCTGAATGATGTTCAGGTGCTCCACTGCTCATGATAGCAATTTCAGATAGAACCAAAGAGTTGTCCCTAAAAGAAGGAAGGCAAAACCTTTACAGTTACCTTAGTCCCAGTGAGAATATGGTGGGCCAGTTTGACCAGGGCAAAACTGCCCTTGCCAATATCCCTCAGGATTATATAACTGTCCATGAGGACATCCTCACAGGGAGAGCTGGCTGTGAGGCCTGGCCTGGTCTCTCTACTCTCTCTCCTCGCACTTTCCATCAAAAGCCACAATAGCAACTAATGATGCTAGCTAAAAAAAAAAAAAAAAACCAACAAACAAAAGTACAGCAAAATAACACACACACACACACACACACACACACACACACACACACACACACCAGAAAACAAAGCCAAAAGCCAAACAACAAATTGGATCCAAAGCCACCAAACCATCAAACTCCTGACTATCTTGGAGTCCAACAGGTCACCACCAAGAGCTCCCTGTACTAATGGAGAAAAAAAACTAGCCTTATATAGCTAGTGCTGGAGACTTCACCACAATGGTTCCTTGTGAGGTCACAGGCCTGGTCATGACTGGGTGTGGCCCACTGGGGCCATCGCACTTTTGGGCCTCCAGGACTCTTCTACTTTAAAAAGAAGAATAAGAAGGACTCTAGAAACATTTTTGCTTCAGTGAGTTATGGATACTGATATTTACTTGCTTAGAAATAAAAATTTATAGGATGCTTCAATAGTTCTTTCATTTTGAGTCAAAAAATCTGATAGCTTTTGGCTTTCAACTACTTCATAGTATCTACACTTAAAGTATTAAATTTTCTTTCAACTTGAAATGATTCATGTCAAAAAGAATGGTAGCAGCCACTCACAACATGATAACAAAATGTTCTTTTCCCTAAGACACCAAAGGTCGTGATTAACATCTATGGGACTGAGAAAAAGGGAGTTTTCATCCTAATTTCCCCATAAGTTCCTCATCACATTTATTTAATTTAATTATTTTAAAATTTTCATTGGTGCATTTTAATTATTAAAGTTCTGAATCTGTGTCTAAGAGAAACAACCCTTCCTTGACAACTGAAGTATTGATACTTCATAGATACTCTATTAATAAAGTCATACTCTATTAATGAAGTCATAGATACTCTATTAATAAACATGGCCAAGTTCTAATTTAAGACTCTAAATTGTGTACGTTGATAGACATCCAGACATAGTATAGCAAGACTGATAGAAGATTTAGAATAGACTTAAAAGTTAGTACTTAAATTTGAGACTTCATACCTAAACTTTGCTTTTGACCCTTTAAAATATTCCCCTTTAATAATAAATGGAGTCAGGCTCAAAATTATATCCAGTTAGAAGTTTCCAAAGACAGCATGGAATATACAAAGAGAATCTGTAGCAACATCTAAGGAGCTGCTTTCTGTAAATTAATCCACACAGACCACTTCAGGCTTGGGCACAGATCTGTAGGCAGAGAGAGAGACTGTTTGACCCTACCATATTTTGATATTTCTTTTTAGGCAGAGAAGATAGTGATAAACTTGTACTATGTGCATCTCAGGTAAAGATCGATTTCTTCAAATGCATATGTTTAATGGTTGTTAAAAAGGGCTGATAATTCCTGGGGCAGAGGGAGACAAATTAAAATTGGCAAAAACAATGAGCTCAGGAACATAGGCTAAAATGATTTTCTCTAATCACATGTTGGGGGTGGGGAAGATACAAAAAGAACAAGGATCTAGATTCAGTCTCTGAATCCATCAAGCCCTGTGAGAAAAATGGAAATTATTCTATATCACACAAAGGGGATTCAAGAGAGGGAAATGTTTATAGAAGTAAGGGGTAGTCGAAAAGAGCAAGAAAGCATGCTGAGATCACCAAGAGATTAATAACCACAGAAGCCAGTGCAAATCTCATAGCTGAGAGAACTCAAAGGGAGAGCTGGTAATACTGAACCTAGGAGTTTGAGATAGGACTCTGACTTACAAAATGAAACCCTGGACTCCAAGCCACAGCTGTAATGTAATGAGACATTTTAGAATTTTGTGGGAAGAATCTAAATTACTTTTGACCAAAGATAACTGTGCTCATTAAATAATTCTGACACTCTTTGCATTGGAAAGTGGAATCTGCATCCCTACCCTTTCAGTTGGACTCCTACCTAGGACTACTTTGACCAAAAGAATGTGATAGAAGCAACAACTAGCTTGGAATTAGCCTTTAAGAGGGCCAGCAACTTCTGCCTTGGCCTCTTGGATCTCCAGTCTACCATGCAAGAACTTCTAATCTCCATATGAGAGGTCCTGAGACTATATGAGGAGGGACAGATTCCAACCGAGTTCAGCCTTCTAGCACTTTCACCAGGGCATCAGGTATATGAAGATGTCAGCTAACGCCTTCAGATGAAAGCAGCCACCAGCTTAGTACTAAAAAGTGACCCCATGGATGTCATACAGAGCCAAAGAATCTCTCAGCCAAGCTTTGCCTAAAGATCCACATGGTTATTATTTTGAAAACAGTTTTCATCCAACAATAGATAGCCAACTGATTTACATTTGTTCTATTTTTAGCCACCTTACACTGTCTAGCCCTCTCAGACAAAAAAGAAAAGATATTCCACCTACTCTGGGTTTCTTAAATATCTCCCCAGGCATAAAATGTTTTAGTACCTTCAACAATAACTTCTCTATATGCTCAGAAAGTATTAGGAAGACCTTACATGAAATTCAGTATTCTCTCTGACTCTTCTAGGTTCTTGGATTCTGGACATACCAGTTGTTTCCCAGAGACTAAAATACTTAACCGAGTCATGTGATTAAAGGCACATTATGGTAAAATAGCACTTTTTAAGAAAAGAATGCACATTGTAAAAAAATTTAAAAAAAAGAATTTTACTCTAAAGAATGTTCTTTTAACTTGGCCATGTGGTCAAATGTGCTTTCACCATGGAATCCTTGCAGTTTAGTGTGGCATGGAATTATTATATTTAGAAAGCATTTAGTTTGGGCAAGAGTGCCAAATATGTGCTCTTTCACACCATATGCTTTTCATTTTGCAATAAGCCAATCTGAGAAATCTGGTTTCCCTTTTATTCCTAAAGAGCAAGAGATGTCTTCTGGGATCTCTTCTAGGATGTCAGCATGCTAAAAATTGTGGTAGCCATCTTTAGTGTCTTGTAAACTTCAGTCTTAAATATTGGCTTCCTGGTATTTACTAAAACTTTAGCTGTGAATATTACTATCAGGCTATATCTAGTGGATTTTCCTTTGTTTTTGTTTTCAGTGCTGGGAATTGAACCCAAAGCCTCATGCAGGCTAGACAAGTGCCCTACCACTGAGCTACATATCCAGTTGCTTTGATTTTATTTTGAGACAGGGTCTTGCTAAGTTTCCCAGGCTAGCCCTGAACTTGTGATTTTTCTGCCTCAGTCTGCTGAGCACCTGGGATTATAGACATGTGTCACCACACCTGAGTTTTTTTTTTTTTTTGAGTTTTTATTATATATTTAGGTTTCATCTATAATTAGAAGTGTTAGATGCAAATTTTTTAATGAATTCCTGGGCTTATACCACATGAAGTTGCTGTGTTTTGAGTGCATTTTCCAAAGGTTTGTGTATTAGAAATTTGGTCCCCAAGGTCATGGGGATAGATGGAGGATGGAGTTGGATCTTTAAGGGGTGGAGTCTCATGAAAGGTAATTAAGTCATGGGGCACCACTCTCAGAAGGGCTTCATGTAGTTCTCACAAGTTAGTTCTTGAAAGAGGGGGTTATTATAAGAGTGTGCGTGGCCCCTCCTTGTTTTCTTGCATGCGTTTTCCAGCGTAAATATTCCTGCCTGTCTTTCCTCATGATGCCATCTGCTAGGAGATCCTCACCAGAGGCAGAACAGATGGGGCCACCTGATCTTGGACTTCAGCTCCCAAAACTCTGAGCTACAGAAACTTTCTTTCTACTAAAGTATCCAGCCTCAGGTATTATATTGGAGTAGCACAAAACAGACTAAGACAATGGTGAATAATCAGCACTTGTAATAACATTTGCTGGGGATTCAGAAGAAGATATTTGAGGACCAGCTTCGAAAAGAAGAATCAACTTCATTCTCATCCTATATTCCCATGGCAGTTAGACATATGAGTCTGTTTTTTAGAGGGGAGTGTTAGGAATGAGGGCAGGTTAAACAGAGAGCTCTCTTTCCAACCACAAAAGATTCACCTCGTGCTGACTCCAAAATTATACAGGCCAAGTAGGCAATTGCATTTAGTTTTGCCAGACAGAAAAATGTGATTATAAGATCAGTCCTGTTAAAAAGGCTTTAATGCAGTAGTTCTCAGCACAGGCTACCCATTAGAATCACTTAAATACTATTGTAAAAGTACCTAAGGTACTCCATACCCACAATATACCTAAGACCAATTAAATCAATTTCTGGAGATGGAATATTTGGGGTTTGTTTGGTTAGTATATTTGTTTGGGTTTATTTGTTTGTGTGTATGTGTGTTATTGGGGATTCTACCTCTGAGCTATACCCCCAGCCCTTTATACTTTTTATTTTGAAACAAGGTCCCACTATATTGCTGGGATCCTCTATGAGTTGCTGAGGGTGGCTTTGAACCAATCCTCCTGCCTCAGCCTCCCAAGTGGTGGGATTACAGGCATGTGCCACCATGCCAGCTGAACATTTGTACCTTTAAAGTTCCCTGGATATCCCAATGAGCAGTTAATGTCAAGAATCATCTTAATATCAGTCTTAGCTACTATAACATCTTTGCACTCAATTTGGGGAATTGCTAACATAAATGATCTGGCAGGCAACAGTTGCTGGTGTGAGCTGGTGGTGGGAAGAGTGGGTATTCCTGCTGAATGATGACCGAGAGGACAAAGCTGCAAATGTATGGGGGAGGTGACATCTCAGGTATCCAGGTGTTTTCAGGATGTATCACAGAAATGAAGAGCTGGGAGGGATCATAGCATAAATTTTGTACCTGGCTAATTTCATATGCAAGGAAACAAGAAGGGGTCACGGCAAGTCAGTGGCAGGGCAGGATGAGAACCTTGGTCTCTCAGTTCCCAGGCTGCTGCCTCCTTCATAGGTTCCATTCAAGAAGGCTCAGCCTCACTTAGGGAACTCTTGTAGTTCACATGTTCCATGAACCCAGAATGGCCGGACTCAATTTGTTTAAGTCATTCCTGAAGAAATTTGATACATAGAGACCATAGGCCAATATTTCATTCAAATCTCTAGATTGTTTGCCATTTGGAAAGTTTACATCCTTATTATTACTTTTTATTTATTCTAAACATGGTATCAGGGCTACACTACATCCCATTAAGTTCTTGCAATCATCCATCGTAACTCAGAAGTGATTTCCCTTTTGTTTCTGGTCACATATAGAATATCTCACTCTCACATATTTTATCCTAATAATTTACTTCTGCATATTAGTAACAATTTGTCCATAGGTACATATTTTTACTCTAATAAATTCTAGGGCCTCAAAATCTTGCACAAAATTGATACTCAATATCGGCTCCGGATTCATTGAATTGTATCTTAATATTCATTTCATATTCCCCTTTCCATATTTTGCTACAATGCCAGAGAAAGAAAAATTTTGCATTTATACAACAAAGAAAATGTGAACTCTAAGTCTAAATTGAACTCTAATGTTGTGCTTATCTGTGGCTTTCTAAACCAACCACAATGTTTAAGATTTTTCCAAAAAACTAGAGGTGCCCAGGGGGCCTCTTGTATTTAGCAATTGTCAGTGATGAGAGTTCTTTGTCATCCTAACAGTTCATTTACTATCCAAAGTCTTTCTACCTGCCATCTCTCATTCCTGAAAAAATATGACCCTCATATCAGTATGATGTCAATTATAGTGAAGTACTGTCTCAGCAACTGATCCCTTCTGTGGCACGGTACATTTCCAAGAGAAAAGTTTGCATGTGTTAAGAAAAGAATAGAATGCTAGAATTTGTGGCTGCTACAGTTAAGACCTCTCTTTGTGGCACATAGTCCCTGGAGAGAATGGAAAAACTCACAACATCTCATTAAACAACTGGCATCCTCACCTCTGAGATCCATCTGCTGGTTTAAGAAACAAATCCTGCCTCAAACTATCTTTCTGAAGTTTTTGTTTCTTGTCAAAATTTAGCTTGAAAAGGAACCCTTGTTTACTATTAGTTTCTTAAATTACATTTTTTGCCTTCTTGGAATTCTATTTAAATCTTCAGTTCTTAACTCTAAATTATCTGCATGAATATGAACTATTTTGAAATAAATATTAAGAATCACATATTGATATCATCATACATTACATATGTAGTTTTAAATATATATAAATTCCTGAAAAACAAAAATGACCTATCACATTCATTTCCTGCAGGCAGTGCTGTGCTATTAAAGCTTGAACAACTAGCTTTCAAAATAAAAGCCATAATCACAGCATCTTCCAATTTTCCTGGTTTTGTAAATAGAACTATGTCTGATTTCCAACTATCAATGTGAAATCACTGAATGCAGAGTTGGAAAGACAAACATGGAATTAGCTCTTGTGAGCTTGTTTGGTGTATACCAATTCTAGTTTACCACATATCTCCAATTAATTTTTTTCTTTACACTGACTCATTAGAGATTTTTCCTTATATTATTATCACATCAGTAACAGAAAGAACCAAAAACAGGTTTTAGAGTCACATATATTACCCTGGTTCTAATCTTGCAAATGTGAAAACCTAGGATGGTTTATCAGCCTCTTAAACTCTCTCTTTACCTTTCTGTACAAGAGAATGTAAAAATTAAATAAAATTAGGTTACTCTTTAATAGGACTGATATCAATGGATCAAGAATATTAAGGAGCATATGAATGAAGTAACAAAAGAAGAATCCAAACATGATTAAGAACAAAATTATTTTTAAAAAAATATAGGTCTTGCTGGTCATGGTGGTACACACCTTTAATCCTAGTACTTGGGAAGCTGAGAGAGGAAGTTTGAAGGTTGGAGGCCAGCCTTAGCAACTTAGTGAAACTCTCAGCAACCTAGCAAGATCTTGCTTCAAGACAAATACTACTACTACTACTACTACTACTACTACTACTACTACTAACAACAACAACAACAACCTGGGGCTTTAGATCAGTGGTAGAATCCCCTGTGTTCAAACTAAAGTACCTACCCCTTTTGCTCTTAAGTGAGTTTCTTCTTCCTTCATAATTTTTAATATTTACTCATTTAGTATAGTTTAGATGAACATTTGTACAGGGTATTCAACTAATTGTTTTTCTGATTATAAAGGTGAGAAATGCATGGTGATAGAGTCCTTTAGAGAAACCAATAATTAGAAGGCCTATTTATGTTGGAGTACACGAGTTACCCAATCTTTTATTTTAATCTATATAGTCTTTTTTAATTTCCAATATCTATTCATATATATTTAAAAAACAGTTTTCAGATTTCCCATTTGGAAAATGAAGTATCTACAAAGAGCATGAGTCTGGATTTACTTTAGTGCCCAAGAAAAAGAGAAAATATTCTGAAAATCTCAGTATCTCAGGATTTAAAAAGACCAGTGTTTTATCTCTCAGGCAGAACTTTCCATGTTGCAAGGGGCAGAACCTCAATACAAAAAGCTTAAATCAGAAATGGAATTTGTTAGCTCACATAACTGAAGAACAACCCATTTGGTAATGTTAGATTCAGCTTGATCAAATCATCTCTATGATATACAGTTATAATACACCAATAAAACTATAATTTTTGTGGTACTGAGAATTAAATGCAGGGGCATTCTATCACTAAGCTATGCCCCCAGCCCTATTTTTTAAATTTTTATTTTGAAACACTGTCTCACTAGGTTTATGAATGTCTCACTACTTGCTAAGGCTGTCCTCGAACCTGCAATCCTCCTGTCTCAGCCTCCCAAACACTGGCATAACAAGTGTGCACCACCATGCCTGGCACAATTTTTTTCTCTCAAAAAAGAGATATTAACAAGATTCCATCAAATATTTTTTTCTTTTTCTTCTCCCTCTCTTTGTTTCCTTTTTTAACTTCTGCTTGTCTTCATGTAGGTCAGGCTAGGCTCTCTGACTCTATAAAAAGATGCTCATAAGCCGGGCATAGTGACACACACTTATAATCCCAGCATTTGGGATGCTGAGACAGTAGGATGACAGTTTGTGGACAGCCTCAGCTACTTAGTGAGGCCCTTTGCAACTGAGACCCTGTTTCTAAATAAAGAATAAAAAATTGGTCTGGTGGGTATAGCTCAGAGGTAGAATGCCCCTGGGTTCAATTCCTAGCACCACAAAAATAAAAATAAAAAAAAGAGATGTTCATAGAAACCAGGTGCTACTGATTAAAACAAAGGGAGAATAACCCCAAAGGCATTTTGGAGATCTTGAGGTGTCCCTTCCATTACAGGTCCAGAGTGCTGGGTCCTGAAGGGCAGTCCTGTTTAAGAGGGAGGCCAGGACACCTTGGGGTGCCACCCAAAGTCTCAGTTCCTTGTGTCCCAGCATGGCAGTCCTTGATTATCCCAGTCTTAGACTATTTCACCAGCTGTCTTCCATCATGCACCTGCACTGATCTGGTGATGGGGAGGGAGAGCTGCCTTGGTTTGGATGGATGGCTCCAACATTCTGGTGCTGCCAATGTGCTGGTGCTAACAGGTGGAGCCTTTAAGTCAGGGTCAGGTCATAAGGGCTTCTCCTTGTGGGTGGGATTAAGGCCTCATAAAAGAGGCTTCCCACAGCATTTGCTCACTCTTCCTCCAAGTGAGGACATGCCGTTTCTTTCCTCCGGAGGATGTGGCCTTTGCCTTGGACTTTCAACCTCCAGAACAGTAAGATATACGTTTCTTATTCTTTTAGGTTCTAAAGGTTCTTTATTACCTTTTCTGTGGTATTCTGTTATAGAGGTGCAAACAGGCTAAGACAGAAATTTGTACTAGAGAAATGAAGGGTCAGGACAAGATGTGGAAATGGCTTTGCACTTGATAGAGGTTGGAATGGTTTTGAACTGAATGCTGAAAATTAGCCTGTGTTGCCAGGAATGTGGCATGAAGGGCAATTCTGGTGAGGACTCAGGACTAAGAGCTATGGAGAGCCTCAGTCTTAGAAAGGATCTAAATGGGCTAATTGGGTGATGTGAGTAGTATGCCTACACCATCTTGTACTCCTTTATGATGCATGACTACAATGCACCAATAAAAAGTTAGAAAAGAAAACATAATGTTGGTGGAAGTTCAGACAGTGAAGACTCTGCTATTGTATCTTAGATGGAAATGAGTGAGATGCCTTGAAAAAGAGAGGAAAGATTGCTTCTTATTACCCTGGGGCAGAGAACTTGGCTGAACTGCCGATATCTTAGGACTTTGAGAAGTGCAGCACTTAAGAGCAGTGAATTAGGATATTTGGCAAAAGAAAGCTCTAAGCAGCAAAGACTTGAGGGTGCTCTTTGGTTTTTGATTGCTCACAGTAAAATGCAGGAAGAAAAATGATTTAGAGACACAATGTATAATGTGAAAGAGAGCAGAACATAAAAGTTTGGGAAAATTCTTGCCCTGGCCATATAATGAATGTATTTAAGTGAGTAAGGCAAAGGTGTGGTCAATAGACTGTTGATAAGGAGACTTGTACGGCAAGAAGGAAGCCAGGTGCTACTCATCAACACAAGAAGAGAATAACCCCAAAAGCATTTTGGGGATCTTTAGATGCCCCTCTTTCTTTATCATTCATTCTGTTGGTTTTGGGACCGCTGTGGGACCTGCGACTTTATTCATTCAAAAGGTGCTCCCTTCTGGAAAGCAAATGTTAATTCTAGGCCAGCACTAAATTTTGGGAGCATATCATTTGTTTCATTATGGGCCTACAGTTGAGGATGGGGGATTTGCTTCAATATGAATCATGCCTCAAGTCTCACCTATATCCTATTTTATTAGGATTTTGGATTTGGGGCTTTAGGTGATGCTAGAATGAGTTAAACTTTGGGAGGTTATTGAGATAAAATGAGCATATTTTATAAGCAAGAAGTATGTGAATTTGAGATTAAGTGAAAGAATGTTATGATTTGAATGTATCCCTTCTAAAATTTAACTGTTGCCAATATGATGGGATTAAGAGGTGGGGATCTTTAAGAGGTGATTATTAGGTCATGAGGGCTTCTTCCTCCTGAAGGAAACAAAAGCCTTTATTGTTGCCAGAGGCCTGATTCTAGGGATTTAGACAAATCAGGCCTGGCCACTTACCCCAATGTGGTTATATTGGGAAGGCCAACTGAATCCAGCATCTCAGCCCTGTCTTTGGGGGTATTGAAATAAGCTGTAGAAAATAGAGGAATAACTTGGGCAAGGGGCAAGTATAATCAAGCAGCCTTGGTCATACCGTGTTCTGGTTGGTATTCCCTCCATCCTGGTTCTGCGAGGTGGCTCTGGAGAGTTTGTAACACTTGAGGGAGTGATTTCCACTTGCTGCTAGAACTTTTATCAGACCTCTGATTTGGAAGGGATGTTTGATTCCCATGAGATTATTTCTCCTGTTCAAGGCAGTGGTCTCATCGTGGGGTGATCTACCTGCAATGTCCTACTATCTCAGGAAGGGATAGGGCAATGACTAGAAACTTCTGGTGCAGGGGTCTGAGATGGGATGCTCCAAATCCTGCCTCAGACTTGGAGGGGAATAAGATAGGTAAATTTAAGGCTAATCAGCTCTGGATCAGCAGTTTTTATATGAGCACTCCTTAAGTGATTAACATGCCTATATGCAGAGCTGAGCAGGCCAGAGTTTAAGGTAATGAAGAATACAGACAGAAAATGAAGGCAGGAATGCCAAGCTTTATTCTGTTTTCAGTTACCATTGGGCATTTATGGGCCCAAGTGAAAGTCATTGCTTCTAGCAAAGACAGCCTTTCTCTGTCCATTGTGTGATCAAAGAAGCTTCACATAGGAATGACCACATCATTTGTTTTCTTCTACCAGATGAAGACACAGCATCCTCCCACCTGCTGCAGGCTGCAGTCCCTACCAGACAACTGAACCTGCTGCAGCATGAGTTTAATCAAATTAAGCCACGACATGTTAAATGCTTGTGAGCATATTTAACACATTAAGTGAAATCTCTGGAATTACTTATTGCTGGTGGCTTTTTTCTGAAGGGTCCCTCTGGTTATCCAGGAGGAAGAAATTGGAACAAGAGGTAGGAAGTTAGGGAGCACACCACCAGAGGTAGAAAGATTTGTCGAGGTTTTCTATTTCCATTTTATATCACATTTTACCAACCTTATATTTAATTGGAAATATGGTGATACTTTTTTCATGTGATTCTTTTTATTGTTGTAGGCAATTCTGTCAGTGCCTGTAATTTATTCAGCTCTTGTTTTGATGCCATTCTTATGTAGGTGTGGTGGGAGAAGAGGAAAATATGCCTTCATTTTCTTGTCTCTCTGTATAACACATTGCCACAAAATTATGGGCTGTAAAAATAAAAATCATTAAAGCACACACACAAAAATAAATCACCCATTCTCTGGTACTGTTACAAACATACTTAGAGACTTTTATAGTTGACCCTTTAGAATCACATGGGTAGGGAAGAGGCAGCTTCCCTGTGAAAGAAGTGGGAAAGCAACATCAACAACAAAGGCCTGTGCAGTAGAGTTGCCAGCTCCAAGTACTTCACAACACTCCAGGGGGCATTTAGTCTGTACTTAAATACCTACACTTAGGGCATTCCATTATATATTGAGGAAGCCAGGACCTGGTGGACTTAACTGAACCTCAGGTACTACACCTGGCACCTTCAAGTCGTCCTCTTGCCCACAGTCAGCTGCTCTCACTGTCACCTGCTTCATCAAAATGGAAGTCCTGCAGAGCTGGCAAGTGAGCTCTCTCCTGGCTCCTTCCATGGGAACAAATGAGTAAGAGACACAATTATCAGGACCTAGCTCTTGTCTACATCTCACTGGCAAGGCACACTGGGAATGAATTTGGACTTCTGCATTGAGCAGAGAGGATAAGATGATGGTGGGTGCCAGGAATAAGTTTCATTCATCTTTCTAGTACCTACATATGTCTTCATATGTATTTATATTTTTAAAAAATGAATCCCTTTTATAGCCGAGTATGGTGATGCATGCCTATGATCCTCGTACTTAGGAGGCTGAAAGAGGATCATAGGTTCAAGGCCAGCCTCAGTAGTTAATGCCCTCAGCAACTTAGTGAGATCCTGTTTCAAAACAAAAGTAGGGCTGGAGGTACAGCCCAGATGTAGAATGCCTGTGAGTTCAATCCCAGTAGCAAATATTAATACCTTTTAATGCAGCTGAATAAACCCAAACTCATCATATCTTCAAAAGGAAACAATACTATATAGTCTTCTTGTATCCATCTCCAAATTTAGGAGTTCTGGGCCAAGTCCATTTTATTTTATTTTTTTAAAAAACACGTCTGCTCATAGCCCTATATTGCTATTCTAAATCCTGTGGACTAAATCTGTAAATGTTATCACCATGACACATTCTATACATACTAGAGGAATGGAAAAGACAAAAATAGTCACAAGGTTTTACATGATGCAACAGGAAGAAAACCGAGTGCACACCATTATCACTTGGGTGACTGGTTGGAAACAAATGTGTTTTATTTAATATTTTTCATTTTTAAAAATTTAGACATGAGCGGGGCGTGGTGGCGCACGCTTGTAATCCCCGCGTTTGGGAGGCAGAGACAGGAGGATCACGCAGGTTTGAAGCTAGCCACGTGCTCTGGCTTAGGAGACCCTGTTCCCAAATAAAAATGTAAAAATAGGTCTGGGAGTGTAGCCCAGAGGTAGAAGGGCTTCCAGGAACCCCAGTGCCACCAAAAAAGAAAAAAAAATTTAGACATGAGATTTTCCTTTTTGTACAACTTATCTAATTAAAATATTCATCTTTGTAGTTACCACAGAAAAAAGTAACATATAAAAATTTACATTTCGGGACCAAAATACAAATGAATCACTTCTTCACCAACTCTCGAGTTCCCTTTTTTCCTGAGCAGGACCTCAGCTTGTCTGAGTTGAACGCCCAGTGGATGGCTGCAAATTCTATTTCTGAGGTATATGGTTTCTTCATAGTCTTTTCTATATGAGATAATATAGGGTTTTTTTTTTTGCAGAAATTGGATGTTTCTCTTTGTTACCTATCCAGATAAATGCATAACCTAAGCTCCCGACAAGAACAGAGTAATGGAGTAGAACAGAATTGTAGTTTCTCTACTCCCAGCCTATATCAGTTGAAATCGGAAGATCTGATTGAGTCCTTAGTTTTTGTTCATCTGGTTTTGGGAAGTTCTCCAGTTATATCTATATCATAAGTTATCTACAAATAGGCAATAGGCATTAAGGTATTTTTTTTTAAATCTGAAAGCATTAAAATTGATTAAATGATGCAATAGCCGATTTATTTACAATAGCATTATTTAACATCAAATAAGCAAATAGCATCAGCAAACCAATATTACCTTGCATAAATGTATTTAAAAGTTCTCTGGCTGTACCTACTTGGCATAAAGTGATGATCACACTAGAAATACAAACATCAATGCAGGTGAACAAAGTCATGTTCAGAGTCAACTCTGTTTCAGAAATAAATCACAACCTGAAACACTAAGCTTTCTCTGGAAGAATTATAGTTAATATATTGCTTAATTTTATCCTTGTATAATCTTTTAATATACACATACCTCAGATGCAACTTTATAAGAATCTGTACAAATAAACACTACAATACCATGCATGGTGGCACATGCTTGTAATTCCAGAATTTGAGAGGCTGAGACAGGATCACAGTTCACAGCCTCAGTTACTTAGTGAGGCTTTTTGCAACTCGACGAAACCCTGTTTCAAAATAAAGAATTAAAAAAAAAATAAAATAGGGCTGGCGGTGTAGCTTGGAGGTAGAATGCCCCTGAGTTCCATCCCCAGTACCACACACACACACACACACCACAATGACAAAGGGAAAAATGACAGTTAAATGTTTGAAGAAATGTCTCATCACTATGCAACAACATAAATATCAAGTAATGATGCACTTGTTCAAAAATTGTACACAATTCACTATAAAATATAATATATTGAATAGCTATGTAGAAATATACAAGACTTAAAAACAGATCTAAGGCATTATGCTAGGTTTTAAGCATTTTGAGGTTCTTGTACATAGCATTTACCTGTAGTAAGAAACTTAAAAGATTTTGTTTTATTCCATAAAGAAACACCAGGGAGAAAATTTTCTAAAATTGAAGCCTCTACAGTAATCTTTTGTGCAGAGAATGCTTTGTTCTTAGGCAGCATTCTACCATACAAACTAGAAAACCAACAATTAATGGCTCCTGCAAAGTAAATGTTAACTGGCAAATATCATACTCATGTCAGATTGAATGTATTTAGATGTATGTGTTTAAGTAGAACTAGGCTCTTGTTCTGTTCCTATTCTGTTCTAGACACTGGTTTCTTGCTTTGTTTTCCCTAGCCAATTAGTACAAAATATTAAGAATTCATTTTGGGGAAAGAAAGAATGTTTAAAACAAATCAAGCTAAAGATACCATAAACTAAAGCCTGTGCTTGGGATGAAAGCAGATACCGTGGCCAGCACAGTGTGTCCAGACACGCCCAGTAAGTGCAGACCAGTAGCATGCAGCTGTCCCTGCAGAAGGCTCTAAAGACCTTGTTAGAGTTTCCAGTTACTGAACAAATGAAAAGGAGCTTGTGAGAGGCTTGTTGGTATTAACAAGTATTTGTTCCCCCTTTTCTCTCTTAGACCTAATTACTTTACCTAAATCATGACTCATGAACTATTTTTCTAGATTAATTTCCCTTTAGAATGATCAGCTTGAGTTATTGTTACCCATCTCCTGACTTTCCTTCCCCTCGCTGCCCTCCCGTTTCCTCTACTTTAGTATTTAATGTACATAGCAGTTTTATTCATAATAGCCAAAGTTAGAAACAGACCAAATGGGTATTAGCAGAATGAATTGTAGAATATTTACACAATGCAATACTATATACAGCAAATGAAGAAAATACAACATGTAACAACACAGATGAATTGTATGCCCCATTGGTGAATCAAAGACAGCAGGCACGAAAGACTACATAGTGTAATATCTCATTTAGTTGAAGCTCAGAAACAGGCAGAACAAGCACACAGAATCCTAATAGACCTCTATGAGATAGCGGTGCAGTCACTGCAAAAGCACATGCCTGGATCCCAGCCTCACTTCCAGGGAGTTTTGCACACGTGTATGTGTCCAGTGTGTAAGAACACCTTACACATAATTTGTGCACTTTATGGAAAGTATATGTCAATAAAAGTACAAAACTGAGGTAACATTACACACTCATTAAAAAAATATATTAATAAAAGGATCTACAATGCCAAGTGCTAGCCAGGATGTGGAGCTACTGCAAAGGTCACTTATAAGCTGGTGAAACTATGTTAGTACAGTTGCTTTAGAAAAGTGCTGGGTATGCCAGGCGTGGTGATGCACATTTGTAATCCCCACGCTTGGGAGGTGGAGACAGGAGGATCATGTTTGTTCGATGCCAGCCTCGCTGGCTTAAGAGACCCTGTTTACAAATAAAAATACAAAATAAGTCTGGGAGTGTAGCCTGGAGAAGGGTTTCCAGGAACCCCAGTACCACACACAAAAAAAGTGCTGGGTAAACTGAGCATGTGGTGTACCCTTGTAATCCCAGTACTTTGGAAGCTTAGACAGGAGGATCACAAGTTCAAAGCCAGTCTCAGTTTTGTCTTTTTGTTTTACTTTGTTTTTTTCTTAGTATAAGCTGCAAAAATCAGGTAAGCTCTTTATTTCCTGAAATGTTTTTTCAGCCAGTTACCAATTGCTAACTACTGAATTTCAGAAAAATGCATTTACTGACATGTAGAGGCACAGAGTTAAGATGTGATACCAGTCAAGCTAAGGATGCCTGCTGTTTATTCGGTTTATTCTGTTTCCAGCAGCTCTGGCCTCCAAAACCAAGGAATTACTATAGCTAGTGTGTTGAGATTGACAGCAGATATCATGACATATTCATTTTTATTGTTTTATTTAGCAATGTTGACTAAGCTGAAGGTTTTTTTTTTTTTTTTTTTTTTTTTTTTGTGGTACTAGGGATGGAACCCAGGGGCCTTCTACCTCCAGGGTACACTCCCAGACCTATTCTATATTTTTTATTTGGAATTAGGGTCTCTTAAAAGCCAGTGGAGTCTGGCTTCGAACCTGCACAATCCTCCTGTCTCTGCCTCCCAAGTGCAGGGATTACAAGTGTGCGCCACCACACCCGGCTAAGCTGAAAATTTTTAAGGTACATAAAATCCAATTTATATGTAAACAAGCAATAATTTAAGTTGAAAACTTAAGTGTTTTAATTGTATAAATTTTGTGGGATATACATATTGTGGAATTGACTCAAAAACGAGGTACTTCAGTATTAAATTAGATATCTTTGTAGCAATGTCTCCTTAAGGTGTTATGTAAAAGATATCAATGCCTTAATTAGATCTAATTTGTAGACTTAAGACTAATTTTCTAAACCTTGTAATTCTACTCATAAATCATTTATTTAATCTATATGATATGCAGCCACTGAAGTTATCTCTTTAACATTTATTAACACATCCTGTGCATATTAATGGGGCTCAGAGTGATATGCATGCATGCATGCATGCATGCAATGTGCATTCATCAAATCCAACCATCCTTTTCCCTCTCCTTTCCCAATCTCCGGCAATTACTACTCTTCTTCCAGTTTGACTTTTTGCTTTTTAGTACTAGGGATTGAATCAGTACTAGAAACTGTTCTACCTTTGAGCTATACCCTCACCTCCTTAATTTTTAAAATTTTGACACAGAGTCTTGCTAGGCTGCTGAGGCTGGCCTTGAACCTATGATCTTCCTGTCTCAGCCTCCCAAGTACTGGGATTTCTTGCATGCACCACCATGCTTAGCTGATTTTTTTTTAAGCTCTTACATATGAGTTAGGACATGCTATACTTGTTTTTCTGTATCTGGATTATTTCACTTGACATAGTATCCTCCAATTCCATCCATTTTGCTGCAAACAGAATTTTGTGATTTTTATGGCTGAATAAAACTCCATTCTGTACATATACTATATTTTATGAATTTATCTGTTGATAGACACCTAGATTGAGTCCATATCTTAGCCATTGTGAATCGAGACATGATGCACATGGGCGTGCAGATCTTTTACAGCATATTAATTTCCTTTTCTTTGGATAATACCTAGTAATGGGATTGCTGAATTAGCTTTTAGTTTTTTGAGGAAACTCCATATGGAGTTCTCCATAAACACTGTATTAATTTATGTTACTACCTACTATATGTGATTTTCTTTTTCTCCACATCTTTGCTAACATTTGTTATTTTTATTTTTATGATAGACCTTTGAATTGAGATGATATGGTATCTCATCATACCTTTGATTCCTAGATGGCTAAAATTTTGAACATTTTTCATATTTGTTGACCATTTATCTTACAATATATCTCTTTGTATAATTTGCCACTTTTAAAATTGGGTTTCTTGGTTTTTAAATTTAAGTCCCTTATTCTGTATATTAATCCTTTGTCAATATGAATTTTCAGCAGTGTCTTCCATTCTGTAGGTTGTCTTTTTTCCCCATAGTTTTTTTTGTTTGATATAATCTGACTTGTCAGTTTTTGCTTTTGTTTTTTGTATTTTGGGAGCCCTAGCCAGAAAAATCATTGCCTTCCAGTAGCTTCAGAGTTTGGGGTCCTACATTTAGACTTTTGATTTATTGATGACAACTCAATTTTTTTCATGCATTGTATTTTTGAAGTAAACTAGTAAATACCCATTAAATACCCAACCCCCCAAATAGTCTTTTGGTAATTTTTAAAACCTTTTTTCTGATCAAACTAAGTTTCCAAAATATCTACTAAGAAAGAAATTTGGAATTTTTGGAGGCTGTTTATATGCCACCTTTATCTCTGCCCACAGGAACAATGACCACAGAAATACGTTTTGTTTGTTTTTTGGTAACAGCGCAGCTGGCTTTGAACCTGCAAAATCCTCCTGTCTCCACCTCTCAAGCGTGGGTATTACAAGCATGCACCACCATGCCCAGTGAAATACTTTGTTTTATAAGCAAGTTAATAATTGTAAAATATATATCATCAAATACTTATAAATAATATGAATATATTTATGCATTGAGAGAAAACTGAGAATAAAATAATACCTTAACAAGAACTATTTATTATTGACCCCCTTTTTATGCTTTAACTGGATTCAATAAATTTCAATAGAATGAAAATAGAAATATATTTGTTTTCTTAGTGCTGAGTTTCTTGAGTTCTCTGTATAGTCTAGACATTAGTCCTCTATCAGACGAGTAGTTGGAAAAATCTCCCATTCTGTTGGCTCTCAGTTGAATTTCTTGACAGTCTCCTTTTTTGTACAAAAGCTCTTCAGTTTCATGCAATCCCAAGAATTGATTCACCTTGTAGTTTCTTGTGCCTTTGGGGTCTTGTTGAGAAAGTTTTTACCTGTGCCTATGTGTTGCAGTGTTGGACCTATGCCTCCTTCAAGGAGCCTCAAGGTCTCTGGTCTAAATTCCAAGTCTTTGATTTATCTTGAATTGACATTTGTGCAGGGTGAGAAAGTAGGATTAATTACCATTTTTTTTTTGGCATATGGTTAACCAGTTTTGACAGCACTGTTTGCTGGAGAGGCTGTCTTTTTGCCAGTGTATGTTTTTGGCCAGTTTGTCAAAAATTAATTGGCTATAAGTGTGTGGATTTTTTTCTGAGTCTTCTATTCTGCTCCATTGGTCCATGCATCTGTTTTTGTGCCAGTACCATGCTGTTTTTATTACTATGGCTTTGTAGTATAGTTTAAAGTCAGGTATTGTGATTTCTCCTGCATGATTTTTGTTGCTGAGAACTACTTTGGCTATTCTGGGTTTTTTGTTGTTCCAAATAAATTTAAGGACTGATTTTTCTATGTCTGTGAGAAATGACCTTGGTAATTTAATGGATATTGCATTGAATCTGTAGATCACTTTTGGAAGTATGACCATTTTGATGATATTTATTTTGCCTATCCATGAACATCAAAGATCTTTTCATCCTCTAAGATCTTTGATTTCTTTTTTCAGTGTTATATAATTTACTTTGTAGAGGTCTTTTACTTCCTTGATTAAATTTATTTCTAAGTATTTTATTTTTTGTGGGAAATCCTGAGTGAAAATGTTTTCTGTATTTTTTTCAGTGGATTTATGGCTGGTGTACAGAAAAGCTTCTGGTTTCTTTAAGACTGATTTTGTATCTAGACATCATGCTGAATTTGTTGATAAGTTCTATAAGCTTGTTTTGTGTGTGTGTGTGTGTGTGTGTGTGTGTGTGTGTGTGTGTGTGTTATTGGGGAACCCAGGGGCTTTCTACCTCCAGGCTATACTCCCAGACCTATTTTATTTTTTATTTGGAAACAGGGTCTCATTAAGTTGCTGAGAACCTCACTAAGTAGTTGAGGCTGGCTTAGAACCTGTGCGATCCTCTTGTCTCAGCCTCCCAAGTGCAGGGATTACAAGCATGCACCACACGCCCAGCTCTATAAGCCTTTTGATTAAGTTTGTTGGATCTTCTAAGTATAGTATATCATCTGCAAATAGTGAAATCTGAGTTCTTTTTTTCCTATTTGTACTCCTTTGATTTCCTTTTCTTGTTTTATTTTCTAGCTAGAGTCTCAAGTACTATAGTGAAAAGAAATGGTAATAATGGACATCCTTGTGTTCTGTTTTTAGGAGAAATTCTCAGTTTTTCTCCTTTTAATTTGATGTTGGCTGTGGGCCTATTGTAGACTGCCTTTATGATGTTGAGGTGTGTTCCTTCTATTCCAATTCTCTGTAGAACTTTTAGCCTAAATGAATGTTGAATTTCATCAAATGATTTTTCAGTGTCTATTGAAGTTGTCATGTTAATTTTGTCTTTGGTTCTGTTTATGTGATGAATTACATGGATTAATTTTTATATGTTGAACCAGCCTTGCGTCCCTAGGATGAACCCTACTTCGTCATAGTGTATATTTTCTTGATGTAGTTTTGAGTGATGCTAGTATTTTTTTTTTTTAGCAGTTTTGCATCTAAGTTCATCAATGATATAGGTTTGTAGTTTTCCTTCCTTGAGCTGTCTTTGTTTTTGTATTAATGCCACGTTGGCTTCAGAATGTATTTGGGAGGGTTCCATTTCTTTCTATTTCATGAAATAGATTCAGGAGTATCAGGATTACCTGAAGAGGATTAGCTATAAAGGCTTTATAAAATTCACTTGGGAAACTAAATGGTCCTGGGCTTTTCTTTTATGGTAGGCTCTTATTGCTGTTTCAATCTCTTTGATTGCTATTGGATGGTTTAAAATTCAGCACTAAGAAAACAAATAACTCGATCAAAAAATGAGCAAGGGAACTAAAGAGACACTTCAGGAAAGAAGAAATTCAAATGGCCAATAAATGCATGAAAAAATGCTCAACATCATTAGCAATCAGAGAGATGTAAACCAAAACTACCCTGAGATTTCACCTAACTCCAACTAAAATGGCAATCATTCAAAACACAAACAACAAAAATGCTGGCAAGGATGTGGACAAGTGGGAATTCTAATACATTGTTGATTGGATTGCAAATTAATGCAACCACTTTGCAAAACTGTATGGAGGATCCTCAGAAGAATGGGAATGAACTTACCATATGATCCAGCAACACTACTTCTGGGTATCTACCTAAAAGAATGGAAACCAAACTACCAAACTAATGTGCATGCATCTATGTTCATAGCTGTACAATTCACAATTGTCAAACTATAGAACCAGCCAAGATGTCCAACAAACTGTGGGATATGTACACAATGCAATTTTACTCAGCCATTAAAAAAACACAATTACATCATTTACAGGAAAATTGATGGAACTGGAAAACATTATACTAAGTGTGAGATTAGTCAGTCACAAAAAAAAATAAGAAATTGAATGCTCTCCCTAATATGTGAAAGCTAGGGAGAAAATGGGTCTTAGGAGTAAGTCTAGAGGAAGAAGGGAATACTATAGATGAGCAAATAAGGCAACCTGAGGGTATGGGAGGGAGGAAGAGGGAAATTCTCTAATATTCATGATGTATATTAACAAACATATCAAAGTAAAACACTAAGTCAAAAATTAGAAGGAGAGAGGGGGAGGGAATGGGGAGAGAATTGGGTAAGGGCTAAGTGGGTGATGTGTGCATGTATGCCTCCACTATCTTGTACTTCATTAAGATATATGACTACAATGCACCAATAAAACATTAAAAAATATAGTGAAAGTTATTCTCATTTAAAGTTTAACTCTAAAACTGGGCGTGGTGGTGCACACTTGTAATCCCTGTGCTTGGGAGACTGAGACAGGAGGATCGCACAGGTTTGAAGCCAGCCTCAGGTACTTAGTGAGACCCTGTTTCCAAGTAAAATATAAAATAGGTCTGGGAGTATAGCCTGGAAGTAGAAAGTCTCTGGGTTCCACCCTAGTACCACAATAAATAAATAAATAAACAAATAAATAAATAAATAATTAATAAATGAAAATAAAGTTTAACTCTAACAACTCTTGTCAAGGAGTTCTGAAGACTTCACCAATTGTATTCAGAGAAGGAAATGTCAAAGAATGTTAGAGCTCCTCATCCCTCTTATGAAACCCTTGGAGTCGGGTGCTTCAGCATTGAGAATTTTTGAATGGTGTACCAAGCAGCATTAATTCATTGCGTTAATATCTCTGCATAGAAATGTATGAATATTTACATAAAGTGGGATGAATAAAGACTGATTATAACATCTTGTCAGTTTAAGGTCAAATTTCATGGCCAAATGGGTTCAGATGCAGTCAGGTTTTATAGCTGTGTAAGTTAAAAAACTTTTTTAATTTTCAGACACTTTAGATTATTTCTTGACTTTTTTTAGTGTATTATATTTATACATCATAGTAAGATTCAAAGTGATACAAATATAAGTATACACAACACTTGGTATATTACCTTTCCCATGCTACACCATTCCTCTCTCCCTTGTACATTGGTGAGATTGGTAGTGATACCTTCATACGTGCTATGGCATTCCCTTCTATTTTCCCCTCCCATTTCCTTTTCCCAATTCTGTTTTACTATTCTACTAATCTCGTTTTCTTTATCTATTTTCAAAGCTTTATTCATTCTAGATGTACAGATAAGGAGTCGGGACCTACACTAAAAAAATCACTTTTTTAACGTAATTTTTTATACTTTTATTGGTGCTATGGTCTCATATAATGTAATTCATATTAATAGCACACAGTTTGCTTTGAAATAGGTTTCCATTGTTAAATGATTTTCTTTGAGACTTTCATAAAGAATCTTAAATGAATGTAAAATGCTATAATTAACTCTCATTACCAAAATCAAAACTCTTGATCTTTTAGACAACCTATATTCTACTGTGTAAATGATAATATATGAAAAACTAGAGAAAACTACAAATTATGCCCATTTTCATCATATTAAAAATCAGTAAGACACCAATGTGGTTTTTTCAATATTTTGACTACTTACAATTCCAAAAGCATTTATAACTGCACAAATAAAAAAAATTCATTTTTGAGTCTATGTGTTGTGCAGGTAGACTGGAGTGGGAGGACAACGATAAGGTGAATCTCTTACTCTGACTCAATAAAAACATTTAATAATTTTTTTCTAGTTACAGAAAATTAAAGATTCTGTCAAATGCTGCCAATATTTATAATTTATTTTACTTATTTCCTTTGTTCCCTTCCCACTCCAGAAAACTACATATATATTAAACAAAGCTAATGAGGAAGGCAATTGTTTTGGACTTACCCCTTGCACTAAGACCATCATATCAGGCCAACCAAGATGGTGCCAGTTCTGCCAAGTGCCTTGTGCCTCATGTAGTCATACTGTGACATGAACAAGTTAAACAATCCCAGAAGATTACAGTTGACTTGAGTCAATATGATAGGAAATATCATCTGTTTTAATCCCAGAAGGAAATTAACTTCATTCCTTGTTTCTACTTTCCTCTTTCCTTTTCTGTCTATAAAGCTAACCTTTTCTGCTCTGCTCCTCAGAAGAGTAATTTCATTTTTTAATCTATTTATAGAATAAGATTTCACCTGTTTCTAGCAAAGCCACTGGATCTCTAAATGTGATAATTTTGGTTTTGATATACTTACTGCTTCTTCACACCCCTCTGATTTTTAAAAAACTAGGAAAAAGTTTCCTCCAATTCTGCCCCCCCCACACACACACTTTTGGGCAGTAAGCAAGAAAATTTCTATGTAAGAAGCTAGAAAACATCAATCAGTTTCATAGATAGCAACAGCAATATTATTTAAGGGAATATATGTTTTTCAACATAACTCAGGTCTTCCATTATGGGACACTATAAAATATATATACATGGTATATCAAAGAACAAGTACATGATTGGGCAGTGGTACTTTGACAACTGCTTCTAAACCTATGGAAGTTGTGAACTCTCACAGTCTGCCTACACGTACACGTCGGTGTGACATTGAGCTAGAAGTGGGATCTAAAATAAGTTGTCAGGACTTCCGGGAAGATGGCAACCGAGAAAAGCAGGGCTTAAGAGCCCCGCTAACAACCAATCTCCATTAACACAAAAACAGCGCCTTTCATAGCCAGAAAACACCATCACCAGAGAAACAAAAAAATTGCCAGGCTCCAGAGAGAAAGCGGACTGAGAACAGAGCTCAGAGCCACAGAGGAGATATACAGGTCTCACGCCTGAGGACGCGGCAGCAGCGCCATACTGCCGGCGGCAGCGGCGAATTCACCGGACGGCTAAAGCAAGCCGAGGTGAGCCGCTGCGGAACAGCCAGGCGGGATCTTTCGGCGCAGGGAGCATCTAAAGCTCCCAGTGGCTGAGCTCAGCACACGCTGCAGGGATGCAGAGTGGAACTCAAAACCAGAGAAGAAAAAATACGCCAGTCTCACGGCTGAGGGTGTGGCAGCGGCGCCATATTGCCACCGGCGGCAGCAGCAGTGACTTTACTGAATCCAGTAGAGCTACATCTGCGTACTAAAGAACAGTGAGTCAAATTGCGGGCCACAGAGGAGAAATCCCAGTACTGTACTCCCTGGGACTTGACCCAGTGGGGGAGTGGTGGTGGCAGAGATATCACACCATAGGAGAACGTGCAACCTGGCACCCCCCACAGTCTAAAGCAGCCTCTATCGACTCTCTGGGTCGGAGACTCTGTGATAAAACCCAGTAAAGGAGTAGTGGGATCTGAGATACTACTGACTCGAGATCCAGAACACCTTAAGGGAAGTCATAGTGACCCAAGGGAAGAACCCAGAGAAGGCACAAACTTCTGAAATCATGGGAAAGAGGAATAACACTGGAGCAATGAATGCCCACAACCCCACCACATCAGAAACCGATAAAACAGAAAATCAGAGATTTCTAGAAGACCAAATCAGGAAAATAACTGTAGAAATAATAGAGGTGTTTTGAAAAGAATTCAGAGAGCCAAAAAGAGATAAAGGATGCAATTAATGAAGTAAAGGCCTCAATTCAAAGCATGAACAACCGATTAGACCACATGGAGAACAGAATCTTGCTCTTAGAAGATGATCATTCCAAAAATGAACACATAGTTTCTAATCTAGAAAAAAATATCCGACAGCAGGAATCTGACATTGAAGAAATATGGGCCCATTTTAAGAGAGCTAACCTAAGAATAATTGGAATAGAGGAGGGAAAAGAAGGTGAAACCAAAGGGATCAACAATCTTTTCAAGGAAGTAATAGCAGAAAATTTTCCAAACATAGAGCAAGACGTCGATACACAGGTCCAAGAAACTTATAAAACTCCATTTAGAGAGGATCAGAAGAGAGGATCCCCACGCCACATAATTGTCAAAATGACCAATGTGGAAGCCAAGCAGAGAATCTTAAAGGCAACAAAAACAAAGGACCAAGTGACATTCAGAGGCAAACCAATTAGAATCACTCCAGACTTCCCAAACCAAGTCATGAGAGCCAGAAGGGCTTTGAGTAACATATTCCAAACTCTGAAAGAAAACAACTTCCAGCCAAAAATTTCCTACCCAGCAAAACTTTTTATCAAATTAGATGGAAAAATAAGAAGCTTCCATGACAAACAGAAACTGAAGGAATTTGTCTTCAAAACCAGTGCTAGAGAAAATACTCAAAGAGATTAACTACAAAGAAGAAATAGGTAACACACACCAGAACCAGAGAAAGAGTTTCCATCCAACAGACAACTAAGATTGGTTATCTGTGGAGATTCATTATTTATGTTAGTCTTTTACCTATCTCTAAAGGGTATTGTTTGCCTTTATTGTTGTTAATTTTTAGGATTTCTAGTTGGAATATTAATATACCTTCAGATATAGCATTTGGAAATATTTTATCTCATTCTATTAGTAACTTTTAACTCTGTTTACATTGTCTTTGGATATATAATATTTTTTTTATTTTTTAGGGAGTTTGTATACTCTTCTGTTGCCAGTGCCATTGAAATCATATCCAAGAAATCACTGCCAATTTCAATGTTGTGAGGTTTTATGACCCAGATTTTCTTCTAAAAGTTTATAGTCTTAAGATTTATATTTAGGTCTTTTATCTATTTTGAGTTAATATTTGTATATGGGATTACGTAAGGGTCCAATTTTATTCTTTTCCATGTAAGTATTATTTTTCAACAATATTTAGTTAAAAGATTATTATTTCCACCACCAAATGTTCGTGGAAACCTTGTCAAAAATAACTTGACAATATAGGGAAGAATTTAGCTCTAGGCTTTTATTTAACTCCAATGGTTTATATATCTGCGTTTAGAACAGTACTACCCTGTTTCAATTATTGTAGCTTTATATGGTTTGAAATCAGAAAATATATATCTTCTAGCTTTGTTCTCTTTCAAGATTGTTTTGGGTATCTATAGTCCATATTCCATATTAGGATAGATTTTTTTTTCTGAAAAATAAATATATAAATATATGATAGTTTCACCTAAAAATATAGAAAAAATATTCTCTGGTAAGAAAGAAAGCAAAAAGAAATATTGAAATGTTATCTTTAAGTCATCAAAAACTTGGTATCAGACAAATGAAACTGTTATGTGAAATTATCATTTTTAATTTTGAATAAATTGCTATACTAGATGTCAACCACTAAGCCAAGCATGGGAAGGAGGGATGGGGAGAGAATGGGGTGGGGATCGGGTGGGGGCTGACTGAGCGATGTGTGCATGTATGTCTACAAAAGTTTGTATCCCACTATGATGTATGAATACAGTGCACCAATAAAAAAAATAGGTCTGGGAGTATAGCGCGGAGGTAGAAAGCCTCTGGGTTCCACCCCCACTACCACCAAAAAATAATAATAATAACAATTTTAAAAAAAAAGAAGTTATCAAAGATTTTCTTTGAAATAAAAACATTTACATTCTAAATCAAAACTTAGAATGTGGTTTGGGGAAAGCAAATGTGTCAATGTATGGGGCTTTAAAATATTTAAATCTCTTGGCTGACAAGAAATGAATAATACAGTCAAAGATGGAGAAATGCTATAGACAAATACAGAATAATGGTCCTCCTAGCATTATTTATTATAGCAAATAGCAGTGAACAGCCCAAGTACATGAGGATTCTAAAATCATGTATTTGTATCACAGATTATTGTATAGCCATTTAAGCCATATGTAAAACTAAAGCACAAAAATTGCCCATGGTAAGCAGAAAATATACATATATATATATTGAACCCAGGGACATCTACCTCTGAGCAACACACCCAGACCTTTTTATTTTATTTTTTATTTTGAAAGAGTGTCTCACTAAGTTGCTGAGAACCTCACTAAGGGTCCTTACTAACTTAGTGAGACACTTTCTCAAAATAAAAAAAAAAATAAGAAAGGGCTGGAGGTGTTTCTCAGAGGCAAAAGTGAAGGCAAGAAGAGTGGGGACATTTGGAGTGGTCTGAAGGCAAAGTACAAGCAGCTCTTGATGAGATGGATCTCAGCTGGAAGAGTAAGAGCAAGAGTGAAGAGTTTTGACTGAGTAACGCAAACCATTGAGATGGGGCAGACAGCATAAGAATCAGATCTAGTCAAGGAAAAAGCAAATGAGAGGAGATGAGATGTAGCTTGGGGAGAGGATGGATTAATGTCAAACACAGATGGTTTTTAAAGTCTTAACAACAGATGACACTAAATTGCATAGAGCATTAGGAAAAAAAAAAGGTTTGAATACACCAGAAATGGTGGTGCATGCCTGTACTCCCAGTACTTGGGAGGCTGAGACAGGAGATGTACAGGTTTGAAGGGAGGCTTAACAGCTTATCAAGGCATTCAACATCTTATCAAGACCATGTTTAGAAAAAAAATAATATGGGGCTGGATGTGTAGCTTGAAGGTAGACTTCCTCTGGGTCCAATCCCTAGTACTTCTCATACCTACCTACCCATACACCCACACATAAAATTTGAGGGCTGAGCCCCAGGGCACTCCGTTGTTTATATGGCAGACAGTTTCCAGAAAGGAGAATAAGATAGGTTGTCCAGTAAAATAGGAGAACAGAAAGGAGTACCTTCAAAGTCCAGAGGAAGAAATGAGTCAAAAAGGAGAAAGCAGTCACTTGCTGGCACACTGCCAGGCCCAAGCCACATCATCTTATATCTGGCCTTCATCTTCAGCATCCCACTGGACGCCCAGGATCCTTTCTTGCCCTCTCTTGTGGTCCTTTCTCCTTGTAGTCACAGATTCTTGTAAACAGAGAGTCGGGCCATATTACTTTGTGCTCCCACTTTGCAATCTTCCCATCTGTACTCAATGTGGTGGATTGACACCAAGCGTTTATTCTTACCCTCTTCAGTGAAGATGGCTTCTGAATTACAATGGCTTCACTTAGGATTTTCAGACTTTATGATAGTGTCAAAGTGAAACTAATTCAGTAGAAACCATACTTCACGTTTTGAGCTTTGATCTTTTCCAGGAAAAGCCATCTATAGTGATGTTTCTCTCTCTCTCTCTCTCTATCTCTATCTCTGCTCTCTCCTTTCTCTCCAGGACAATAAGTAGTAAGCTCCCAGACTACCACACAATTACAAGAGTAAACAGATGCTCTGTAGTATATTGCATTGCTGTGAGATGGCATTCTGTAGGTTAGGTGTAGCAAATGCGTTTTCACCTTACGATAATTTCAATTTACAGTGGGTTTATTGGAATGGTAAATCTAAATAAATATTCTCCAAAGATCATGAAGTTATTCAAGAATGTGTATTACAAGGAGAATACCCATGCCACAGTAAACTATGTAAATACTGAAGGAGGAGAAGGCTAGGGAAAGTTCTTAAAGACAAAATGAAGAGTTGTGTTTGTGGTGTGTGTGTGTGTGTGTGTGTGTGTGTGTGTGTGTGTGTTTGTGTGTGTTGCTAAGGATGAAATCTAGGGTTGATTCTACCTTTGAGCTATACCCTTTCTGTATTTTATTTTTCATTTGGAAACAGGGTCTCACAAAGTTGCTAAAAACCTCACTAAGTTGCCAAGACTGGCTTTGAACCTGTGATCCACCTTTTCTCAGCCTCCCAAGGACTTGGATTACATGTGTGTGCCATCATTCCTGGCTATAAGCTACTTTTTAAAATATACCTTTATTGGTGCATTGTAATCACATATCATAATGAGGTTCAGAGTGATAGGAACATACATGCACACGGCACTTGAGATGCTTACCCTTGGATCCCATCCCACTGTCTCCCCTTCTCTGTACTTAATATTGAGGTTGGCATTGATAATTTTGAGGAATTTCCAATTTGTTTTTGAAACAATAGTCCTTGGCTACATGAATCAATAACAAAGGTTTTTGATCAGTAGTATCATCTGGTCTCATGACTTTAACTGTCATCTATGACTTTTAAACAGGAAGCTGTTGATAGACACTCCTGTAGAAGTCTTTTCTGTATTGTATATCTGGAAAAGTCTGTGATAGTTTTTCTATCAGGCAAGAGTGAATGAGATCACCCCTTCTCACATACCCTCCCAGCTTTATTATCATTATTATTATTATTATTATTTTATTTTGTTAGGAGGTGACACAAGTGACTCTGTTTAGATTTTGACAATTTGTGCAGGATGTAACCCTATTGTATCCCAGGGAGCATCTATAACCACAGTTTAAAGTTGCTTGTAGTTAAGTTCTGGACACATATGCAACAACACACATGATTGTACTGATTGAGGCAGAGGCAGGAATGACACGGAGGCCCTTGCTGCTGCCTTACGTGCTGCTGCTAGCAAGCACTGCTGTGAACACAGTGAAAGGTTTCTTGGTTTCGGTTTCTGCCGTGGCATCCCAATATCCAGGAGCCAGCATGGTGGATGCAGACAGGAAATTGCTGAAGCAACAGCCTCCTGATCCCTGAGCCCATAGCTCAAACTGAAAAGAACAGATGCTATGTGGCCTCTCCGCTCCCTATCTTCTTGATCATGGCTGCATAGTAACCTCTGTGGTGCACCCTTGAGGGGAGTCATTTTCCTCAAGACCTGGAAGTCACTCCCAAGGTCTTTCTAACAGCCTGCTTCTCCAGCCCTTCCAAGGACTTTTCAAGCATCAAATTCACTACACTGAATCCCTTTTTCCCTCAATTAGACAGAGAATCTTTCATTCTGACACACAACTGAGCTGCCATCACATTAGAATCAATTCCAAAGTTCTTACTCTCACCCAGGGGGGGCTGAGTGAGACCCGTGTCACCTCTGTGGTTTATGACCTTCCACTCATCTTGTTCATTCAGAAATTTGAGCAGAAAAATAAACAGTGTTAAAAATATAAAAATGAAGCTTGAACTGCTACATCTCATTCTTAGTGTTTTAATTTCAAGCATATTTGCATAACCTAAAACAACAAAGTAAAATGCTAAATGTAATCCCATCCAAGGGTGTTGCTGATCCTAGAGAGATTCCAAAAGCCTGCCTCTTCTTGGGGTTCACTGGATTTACTCACGCTTTGTAGAGCCCCTGTTTATCCGTATTCCACCCTGATTAGACTAGAACAAATAATCTCCCTGACAGAAATTCTGCTCATATGGCCTCATATTTGTTTTTGTTTTTTTCTTTGAGATCTTCAGGTTATTTTCAATAACAGGTTAAAAAGGTTTGTGGGTCTTTCTTACCACATGAATTGCTATTAAGGCTTGCATTTGGGATTTATATGGTTGATAGAAATATTTAGAGAAAATTTAATTTTTTTGGTGGTACTGGGGTTCCTGGAACCCCTTCTAACTTCGGGCTACACTCCCAGACCTATTTTATAATTTTATTTGGAAACAGGGTCTCCTAAGCCAGTGAGGCTGGCTTCAAACCTGCGCGATCCTCCTGTCTCCACCTTCCAAGCGCGGGGTTTACAAGCGTGCACCACCATGCACAGAAAAATTTACATTTTTTTAACAAACATATCAAAGTCAATCACTAAGCCAAGGGGAGGAAATTTTACATTTGAGCGTGTACAGTTTCCACTTACTGCATTATGCCCTCTAATGGATTATTATATGGAATTCACTAATTCCAAATCTGTTTTTCTTAGTACTTACTGGTAATTATACCATAGTTCAATCAATCTGATTATCTAACTTTTTAGGCTAAATCTCATATCCACACAGCTGTAAGTATCCACAACTCACAATAAATATGCTAAAATCTGGTGTAACAAGGACCTTAAAAACCATATTAATCTATTCCCTTTTAGTTGCCTAGCTAATAAACTATAATATCATGAATCACACACTGTGTTTGCTCAATTTTGTTTTTGAACTCCAAGAAGGAAAACGCATGCTTCAGAGTATTTTGCATGCACATGCATATGTGTGAATTGGTTAATGTTGTTCGCAGTTCTGGGTATTGAATTTCGGGTCTTGTGCACACTAAGCAAGCACTTCACCACTGAACAACATCCTGGGCCCTGGTAATGACCTTTTTGATGATATCTTATTATTAAGCCTAAGAAAAACACTCAATTGCTTTGATTCATATGTTGTGTAAATTCATCTTTTCCCCATCCTTAAACAGATAGCTCTGTTCTTGAAGAAGCTCAGATGTAAGAATTGGATTTGAAGTAAGGCTACCAATGTTTCCATTGCTTGGTATTTGTTTTTTTATGGCAGAGGATTACATTTTTGGTATAAGGCTTGAATCAAGTTTTCTGATAAACTGCAGGGACCTCTCACTACTACGTACATCAACTCTCTAGAAGGTGGACACTGCCTCCCAGCTCTGGTGTGTCTAGTTATTTGGGTAGGAATGTCCCAGGGTGGAGGCAACTTTTGTTTCTGAGGATTCGGCCATGGTGCTGATAGAAGGAAAAGAAGGCAGAACCTTTTTTGCAGAATGCTGCAAAATAAATTCAACAAATAACATTTTCAAATGACCTAGGAATAACTTCATAGGCAAAAAATAGTCATAGTTCTACTTTTCAAAGAAACTATTGAAATAATTATGATAGGTTATTTTATAATTTTTCCATTAGTATTGATTTACCAACATCCCTCATCCCTCATCAACACTGAAGCCTCCAGAGGATTTTCTGTTGGGTTTTTATATAAGGGAGATATAGAGTCCTATATGACTGAAGTTACTATTACTTTGGAGTTTATGGCCTACATCTAAACCTGAACCTAATGCACACAGTGAATGTCAAGCTTAAACATTTCTGAAGTGAACCATTGTCTAATATATAGGCTGTGGCTATGAGAAGCACAGGAAATCGAAGTTTCTATCTGACTATTGAAAAGTTTTATTTTTAAAAATTTGTATTAAGACTTATTCTCCTGTAGCTTTTATCAGCTGTCTTCATCCTACCCTAATGTCATGAGCAGGCTATTAGCTCTTCCCACTAGATGACGTGCTTCTATTAATTATCTTTTCCAGCAGGAATATAATTTCATCCCTATAGAACTTTGTTTTGACTAGAATACATGTATTTTATACCCAAGTTTCTGTTAAAGTCATGTTTTTTCCAATATCTACTTATGACATTTTGATCTTTTTTATTACATGTGCACAGCTTCACATAACTGGCCCTATTAAATTTTGTCTTATAAGATTTGGCCCCTTGCTTCAGCCTATAGAGATTTATAAAAGTCTAATTCCATTACTGCTATAGTTTGGACGTTGAATGCATACCAAAGTTCATGTACTAAAGGCTTGGTCCCCAGAAGAAAGACTTATGAGAGGTCCTTAGGTCATGGGGGAAATGTCTATGAAGGGAATTGTGGGAGCCTGATCTCTTTCTGTCTTGCTTCTTGGCCATGATATTAACAGTTTGCTCTGCCACACCCTCCCTGTCCATAAGAGGCCCAAAGCAGCAGGTCCACATACCCCTAGACTAGGATCCCCCAAACCACAAGCTAAAGTAAACCTCTTTGTAAGTTAACTATCTCAGGTATTTCATTATAGTAATGTGAAGCAAACACAGTAACCCATTGTATGATCCCTCTTTAAACCTTAAATGGCTTACATTTTTAATAAGCCTAGTCTGTTTCTTCATCTAAACTTCTGATTAAAATGTTGGACAAGGTTATGTGATTCCTGGACAAGGACCTTCCTCCATTCTGCCACTCATCAATCTATTCATTGGAATTTGGGGAAGTAAAATTTACAGCAGATTATTATTATTCTAACTGCAGTCAGGATTTCTTAGGCCAAGAAAAGGAAAGCTTAAATGCTTTTAAAGTCAATCATTTGATCACTCACTTATATTTGGAGGTGGATTTCCATGCTATGCTATGGAAGCTTTTGTAATTCCTCACTGTCAAAATTAGGATGTGTCAACTTCAAGATGAATCACTGTTACTTACAGAAGTGAAGTGTGTGTTAAGTCAGAGTACTTATTTGTATGCCCAAGTTCTGCAATACAACACTAAAACATGTGGGGAGGAGGTAGCCACATATGCTTATTGTTTCCTACAGCATTAACTTGGAACTGAACCAGTGATCACAATGAAATATATCTGGAATTTTTACCTTTTCACTTATAAGCCACATGATTTGGATTCTCATTTCAACTTTGTGCTTACACCAAATCAGCGAACTCAATGCAACCATACTTTGAGAAGTATGGAATTTCAGTTTAGTACAAATCCCCATAAGCTTCTAAGAGACCTTTTTCCTCTTTATGCTTGGTGGGACCAGATGTCAATTTTTGTTTCCTAAATAATATGTTCTTAGGGTAAAATAGTTGCCATTTCAAGTACTCTTATCTTTTTAAAAGTTAAAACTATTTGACTTATTTCCCAAAGGGGTGGGAAATTGACTTTTATGCTGTTGGAGCTCAAACACAAAGATTTCAAATTGGTGTGCAAATACCAATGCGGACTAGTTACATAGCCTTCTTGATTGGTTTTTAGTCGTACTCAACTCAAAGGAGGGAAAAATGGAAATTTTGTTTGCAACCTAGAAGTCCAATGAGAGCACTTACTGGTTTTGTGCTCTTGTAGAACAGCTGAGATCTTCAGGCATCCAGAGACCCATCATCTGATCATACCTGGTTCTTGGGTTATTAGCACAATAGAAAAGTGACTCTAGGACATAAGAGGTATACAGGAATTTCTCAAATCTAAGACATTATATCTAGAGCTATTCTGTGCCAGCTATGATCCTAGATCAAGGCAATGCCAAAAGTCAAACTACTACATCAAGGCTTTCTTTCGTATAAATTTCTGTCAAGACCTTGGTTTTCTTCCCACAAAGACCTCTATCACATACCATGTTTCCCAAATAGAAACAGTTTTACATTCTTAATTCTTTTTGAACTCTTTGGGTCAGGCACACTAATAGATTTACAACCATGATCTCATTTAACAAACTCTGATGTGGATGTGATGCATGACCCACATATTACAGATGCAGGGTGTAAAGATCATATTGGCTAATCGATCTTTTCAAGGTCACACGGTTGGGGGCAGATGAGCCAGAGTTTGGACCCAGGTCTTCTTGACCTTGAATTATAGTTAATTTTCATTCTACTGCTGCTTTTACTTGCTTTTAACAGCAGGATACTTCCATTTCAGTTTTGCTCATGGAATCTAGGGGGTCAAAGCAACCTTGAGAAAGAGACAGCCAAAAATATTTGTCTGGTCATCATCAGTATTTCTTTCTGACGTATGCTTACATGTTTACTTAGAGTTTGCTCACGTAATTTAAGTACTTTGATCTGCAACCTCTGAGGTTTGACCTTGACCTGACCTGGGGAATGTTTCCACAAATGGAAAGGGAATTTGCTCTGTATTAAGAGAAATATTATTACATTCTTTCTAGCTGATCAACTATTTGTAGTTATGTGTGGCCACTGACTTGGTCACCAATGTTTTGGCAATGTCATAAGCAAGTGCCCCCGTTTCCTTAGAGTGCCAAGAACAAAGGAAGTAGGGATCAATGTGTTACTTGGTTTGAATGTTCAAATAGCAGCATGCATTAATCCACATATTACTCACAGCAAATCTGTATCTTGCCCTTGAGAACAAAGAGTCCTTTCTTGCAGAATCACAACAGGCATGGATTAATTATGGCACTTGGACCCTAGAAAGAAAAATGGCAAAACCAGTGATGAAAGGTAGTTGCTGTAAGAGGATGGCGGAAGCCAAAAGTTCCACCCACCAAAGACAGGTTAATGTTCAGTCTAGAAGCAGTTTCCTGCCTCACAGTGAGTCTGCTCATTCTGTCAATTTTACATTGACTACAATAGTATTTCTTTCCTTGTCAAAATCCATTTAGAATACTAAAGTAGTTGAGAATTCTCAAGAGCCTCCCTAATTGGCAAATACAAGAAATTTCATGCAAGGTAAGTTGTTATTTGGTATATGCAAATGGTTTCAAGGGAATGGAGATATAACTCCATGGTATAGTACTTGGCTGGCATGGGCAAGATCCTGAGTTCCATGCCCTGCACTTCAAACAAACAACAACAACATCAACAACAACAACAACAACCAGATGGTTTCAAGATACAAAGTAGGAAACAAAAATCAAAGGTGAGTTTTGACTGTGAGTTCTGCAGGCAAATATTAGATTATCATTTTCATATTCAGACTGAAATTATAAATCAATTCAAGTGTAGGAATCATATTAGTTTTTTAGAACTATCATAAACTAAGAATCATGAGTTGAATGCCTTAAAAAATGGAAACTTACTGTCTCACAGTTTTAGAGTTTGAAAATCCTAAATCAAATTGTTGGCGGTTTGGTTCCTCTGGAGGATTGTGAGGGAAGGACTTGTTCCAGGCTTCTCTCCCTGGTTTGTACATGGCCACCTTCTCCCTGTGCCTTCACATAGTCTTCCTTTTATGGTATATCTGAGTCTTAATTGTTCTCCCCTTTTTTTTCACAAGGACACCAATCATATTGGATCATAGTCCAGTCTAATGGCCTCACATTAACCTGACTACTTTGGTAAAGACCTTGTCTCCAAATAAGGCCACATTCTGAGATATGGGTTATCTGGATTTCAACATATGAATTTGCAGGGGCACATTTCAACCCATAATGCAGTATAAGATCTCCTTATGATTCTGCTTTCTTTATACTTAATTCATAACTCTATTGTTTTATTCATTTTTTATGGTACTGGGGGTTGAACCCAAGGGTGTTCTGCCCCTGAGCTATACCCTAACCCTATTTTTTATTTTGAAATAGGGTCTCAATGAGTTGCTGAGCCTGAACTTGAACCTACAATCCTCCTTTCTTGGCCTCCCAAGTACTGGGATTGCAGGCATGTGCCACCATGCCCAACTTATTTTATTCATATTTTAACTTTCTATTTACTTAATTATATTTGAGAAATCCATGTTTTTATCTCTCTTCAAATAACTTTCTAGTTTTTAATCAATTCCATTTTAAATTTATCTACATATTCATTTATTTTTTAACCCTTTGTTTTAATAATAAAACATTCAATGTTATGAATTTACTTCAAATTATGATTTAGGCAATAAGGACATTGTTAAAATATGAGTTCAGGAATTAGATTACCTGAGTTCAGATGTTACCTCTGCTCTCAATCTTTTAAGTTTATTGTGTTGCATGCTTATATAGATTTATAACTTTCGGAAGGAGGATACTAAAGATTAAACCCGGGGACATTCTACCTCAGAGCTACACCCCTATCCCCTTTTGCCTTTTATTTTAAAACATGATCAGTCTTGCTAACTTGCTAAGGCTGGCTTTGAACCTGAGATCTCTCTGTCTCAGCAGCCTCCCAAGTACTGGGATGTGTTATTTTGAATCTCACTATGAAAATAAAATATTACACCAATGAAATTCTAAATAATAAGATTATTTCAACAGTTTCTGTCTTATAATCAGTATTTAGTAATTAGTTTAACAAGGGTGATATAGTGATACTAGTATTAGCTATTTAAATTTGGTCATATTATTTAGCCTTCCTATATTTCAGTTTTCTCATATATAAAATTTAGACCTCTAGATTTTTTTTTTTTCAAAATGGCGACTGAGGGACACAGTACTCCTCAGTAGCTGAAGCAAATAAAACTTCAGATACTTAGAAAGCTGTGTCTTAATCAACAACAAAAAAATACATACCAGGAACCAAAACAAATCCTGGTACCTCGGGGGAACTCTGAACTTGAAGAAGAAGAAGAACATAGACCCGGACACCGGACCAGCTGCAAACGCTGATCGGCGGCCGTGGGCTGCTTTTGCGGGCCCGCGGAGCTGCCTGCCCGATAGCCCCGATAGTCCCGCAGCAAGATAATCCGGGACTGAAAACAGCGAGCAGCTCCCACGTCAGAATTTTGTGTGCCCACCAGCGACTGGATCACAACAGCATAGAGACTCCCACGAATCCTGGACCAAGAAAGACAGGTACCTGCGGGCAACGGGAAGTGCGGACCCTAGCGTGCGCTGCACTCCAACCCCCCAGCACGCCCAAGCCTCAGACCCGAGCACTCCCCTCTGCGCACCTTGTCGGCGCCCCGGTTCCCTGCTAGCAGTCATTGCCTGTCCAACTCTCTCCACTAAATTGGAGCCTACCTGGGTGTCTAGCTCCCCCCCCCCCACCACCTTGCCAGAGACTGCCTTCAAGGCTGCGAAAGCCCTGTGTAAACTGGAAATCTCCTTGGGGCACCCCCAGTTTCTACGTCCCGCGGGAGGCAGAGGCCTTTACTGGGCAACACGCACTGGATCCTTGAGCACCTATCCTGCACTCCTGGCCCACCGCTGGGTGTTCCCACCCTCCTGCTAGCCAGAGGCTTAATTCTAAGCGAGAACGAGAACTCAGCTCAATACACCTTGGAAGAGCATACCAGCAGCAACAGACAGCTGCATCCACTCACTCCTGGTTCCAGTAAAAGCAGCACACCCAGCCTGCACCCTTGGAATAGGCAGAGCTCTAGCAGCAAGCGTGGGCACCCAGGAACCAGCACCCATTTGCCCAGGGTACATCTTGGGACCACACCGGCTAACCCAGCTGGAATTTCCAGAGACACAGGAAAATCCATCGGGCCACAATATCTGCACAGGACCTCAGGGGGAGGTTCTAATTATACCTTGGTCATGCTCCACCCGTGTCGTAGGGAAGCACAGGCTGGAGTCTAGGGTGGTGAGTGCAGAGGTACTGACCACAGGTTAGAATTTCGCAGAACCTGTGAATTGTATAGAATCAAATAACAGTGAAACCAGACATCCGGACACATAAACCTAAAGCAGCTAAAGGAGAGAAGGTGTCCAAACACCCAGAGTGACCTAAGAAGATAAAAAAATAGAGTACAAAGAAAACTAAGAGACATTGGATGGTATTCTGAAAGTTACTAAAGCAATCACATACGCACATATTATATAGACCTGACCCCATATGCGTAAATAAGGAGGACTGTTTATTTTACTTTTAATGTGGATGTTTTGTTTTATATTGCTTTTACAGTGCTTTTGTTTTGGTATGGTTATTGCTGTGTTATTTTTTTTTCTTTCACCCCATACTTCTCTTACTTTCACATGTTGTTTTTTTTTATATATATATATATATTGGATAGTTTGCCTTATTTTTTTATTTCACACAGCTGCTAGCTCCTTTTATTTTATTCTTGTTCTTTTGTCCTCTTTCTTCCTCTTTCCTTCCTTTATTTTCATTCTCCTCCTTTGATTGGTCTTCCTCCCTTTTTCTAGGATTACATAATAGTCTTGGTATCTTGTGTGGATTTTTTTTCTATTCTTTTTTTGTGTCTGTCTGCTCCTTCCATCACCCCTATTTACAAACCTTCCCACACTAACCCTACATACTTTTCCCCCCCAAAACTTTTCCACATAATATACCTCCTGGTCTAATACTCTAAGTATCTCTTACATTCATAATTACTCCACGAACGACAAGAGTCCTAGTAGTTAACTCTCTCTCATTCCTAGCAAGATTTCACCTTACGATACTCAAAGTCTTTCTCAACCTAAACATATCCTCTACCTAATCTGACTCCTTTACTAATCACCCCAGCTCCTCCCACATCACCCACCCTCAACACTGGAAAGGCTCTGCTGACTAGCCGATACCCCAACTCCTAATATTAAGATTTGACTAAGCATAATACTCACGAACGATGGGTAGAAACCAGAAAAACAGGACAGAGAACGCTACAAATATGAGAACCAGGAATTACGAAGAGACAGCAGAAATCATGAATACTGACCTACTAGAAATGCAAGAAGGGGAGTTCAGAATCTTGTTGTTCAATATGATGAAAGGATTCAAAACAAGTATAGAGGAGGTTAAAGGTGAATTAGAAACACTAAAAAAGAATCAGAAAGAGGTCTGGAATGAAATGAAAGAGGCAATAAGTGAAATGAAGACAGCAATTGAAAGAAACTCTGGAAGATTAGATGAAATGGAAAACAGAATATCAATATTAGACGACAGTACATCCCAAACCGAAAACACAGTCAGCGATATACAGAAATCTTTACAGCAACAAAACCTAAACATCCAGCAATTATGGGATAATATGAAGCGCCCTAATCTACGGATAATAGGCATTGAGGAAGGGATAGAGGTACAGACCAAGGGCATCTGTAATATCTTCAAGGAAATAATCTCAGAGAATTTTCCAAATTTGGAAAGAGACTTCGATCTTCAAGTCCAGGAGGCATACAGAACTCCACTGAGACAGGACCAAAGAAAGACCACTCCACGCCACATAATAACCAAAATGACCAATATAGAGGCCAAGGAAGGAATCTTAAAAGCAGCGAGAACAAAAGGACGGGTGACATATAGAGGCAAAACAATAAGAATCACCCCAGACTATACAACCCAGGTCATGAATGCTAGGAGAGACTGGTATGATGTGATTCAGACCCTGGAAGAAAATAACTTCCAACCAAGGCTCATCTACCCAGCAAAACTACTATTCAAGATCAATGGTGAATCCAAAGTCTTTCACGATAAACAGAATCTCAAAAAATTCATGAATTCAAAGCCAACACTAGAGAAAATTCTTAAAGAAATAAACCATAAGGAAGAAAAAAGAAGCAGACTTCAGAATCAGAGAAGAGAGGAAGTTAATAAGTGGGCCACTTAAGTAAAGAAGAATGATCACACCACCCAAGAGTAGACAGAACACAAAATGGCAGAAAACAAAAATCATATATCAATAATATCTCTTAATGTCAAAGGACTTAACTCACCAATCAAAAGACATAGATTGGCAATGTGGATTAGGAAACATAATCCAAATATATGCTGTCTGCAAGAAACACACCTCACAGCCAAAGACATTCACAGGCTGAAGGTGAAAGGATGGAAAAAGATATACCATGCCACCAGTGACCAAAAAAGAGCAGGGGTAGCAACCCTAATATCCGACAAAACAGACTTTAAACTAAAACACATCAAAAGAGACAAATCAGGGCACCTCCTTTTACTAAAAGGAACACTATACCAAGAAGATATAATGATAGTAAATATTTATGCCCCAAATATGGGTGCAACCACATTTGTAAAACAAACCCTTCTGGACATAAGATCCCAAGTAGACCCAAATACAATAATTCTGGGAGACTTTAATACGCCTCTCACACCACTGGATCGATCTTCAAGGCAAAATATGAGTAAAGACGTTTTAGAACTAAGGGAAACCATAAACCAAATGGACCTAATAGACATTTTCAGAGTATTTCAACCAGGAACTACAGAATACACTTTCTTCTCAGCAGCCCATGAAACCTTCTCCAAAATTGATCACATCCTGGGACACAAAGAAAATACCAGCAAATTCAAAAAATGTAATATAATTCCTTGCATCTTTTCAGACCACAACGGAATAAAAGTAGAAATCAACAACAGGAAACTCGAAAGAAAGTATTCAAATTCATGGAGAATGAATGATACACTATTGAATGACGAATGGGTAAGAGCAGAAATTAGGGAAGAAATAAAGAAATTTATGGAAACTAACGAAAACAGAGACACAACCTACCAAAACCTATGGGACACCATGAAGGCAGTACTAAGAGGAAAGTTTATTGCATTGAGTGCCCACATCAAAAGGACGGAGAACCACCAAGTAAAGATCCTAATGACACAGCTCAAGGATCTAGAAATTCTGCAACAGTCTATTCCCAAAGCCAGCAGAAGGCAAGAAATCATCAAAATTAGAGCAGAAATAAATGAAATAGAGAACAAAAAAACAATTCAGAGAATCAATAAAACAAAAAGTTGGTTCTTTGAAAAGATTAATAGAATTGATAAACCCCTGGCCAACCTAACCAAAAGAAAAAGAGAATCAACTCAAATTATCAAAATTAGAAATGAAAAAGGAGATATCACCACAGATAGTGAAGAAATTCAAAATATTATTAGAAACTACTTTAAAAATTTATACTCCTATAGACTTGAAAACCTGGAAGAAATTGATAGATTTCTAAGCACAGTTAACCTTCCTACACTTAGCCAAGAGGACATAGCAAGCCTAAACCAACCAATAACAACCAAAGAAATAGAAATGGCAATAAAAATTCTTCCACCAAAGAAAAGCCCAGGCCCAGATGGGTTCCCAGCTGAATTCTACAAAACCTTCAGTGAACAACTAATACCAATACTGCATAACATGTTCCGGGAAATTGAAAGAGATGGAACTCTTCCAAATTCCTTCTATGAGGCCAGTATCACATTAATCCCCAAACCAAATAAAGATACCTCAAGAAAGGAAAACTACAGACCAATATCCTTAATGAACATAGATGCAAAAATTCTAAACAAAATACTAGCTATACGCATTCAAAACTATATCAAGAAAATAATACATCATGACCAAGTCGGTTTCATCCCAGAAAAACAAGGCTGGTTCAACATACGCAAATCAATACATGTTATTCACCACATAAATAGAACCAAGAACAAAAACCACATCATCATAGCAATAGATGCTGAAAAAGCATTCGACAAAATCCAACACCCATTTATGTTAAAAACACTGCAAAAAATTGGGATAGAAGGAAAGTACTTCAACATCATTAAGGCAATATACTGCAAACCCAAAGCCAACATTATATTGAATGGGGAAAAACTGCAAGAATTTCCGCTACAGTCAGGAACAAGACAAGGATGCCCACTATCACCACTCCTTTTCAATATAGTCCTTGAGACTCTTGCTGCAGCAATCAGACAAGAGAAGGAAATCAAAGGAATTCACATAGGAAGAGAGGAATTAAAATTATCCTTATTCGCAGATGACATGATCCTTTATCTGGAAGACCCAAAGAACTCAACCAAAAGACTTCTGGACCTGATTGACAAATTCAGCAAAGTCGCAGGTTACAAAATCAACCTAAAGAAATCAGTGGCTTTTCTTTATGCCAACAACGAATCCACAATGAAAGAAATAAAAACAACAATTCCATTCACTATAACCTCAAAACCAATAAAATACCTAGGAATAAACCTAACCCAAGATGTAAAAGACCTCTACAACAAAAACTATAAAACATTAAAGAAAGAAATTGAAGAAGACCTTGGAAGATGGAAAGATCTCCCGTGCTCATGGATAGGCAGAATAAATATCATCAAAATGGCCATTCTGCCAAAACTGATCTATAGGTTCAATGCAATTCCCATTAAAATACCAGTGACATTCTTCAGAGACCTAGAAAAATCAATCATGAATTTCATATGGAGAAAGAAAAGACCTAGAATAGCCAAAGCAATTCTCAATAACAAGAAACACGCAGGAGGCATTACAATCCCAGACTTCAAACTATACTATAGAGCAATAGTAGTAAAAACAGCATGGTACTGGCACAAAAACAGATACACTGACCAGTGGATTAGAATAGAAGATACAGAAACAAACCCACACATCTTTAGTCAATTAATCTTTGACAAAGGGGCCAAACACATACGCTGGAGAAAAGACAGCCTTTTCAACAAGTGGTGCTGGGAGAACTGGCTAACCATTTGTAAAAAGATGAATCTAAACCCCTATATCTCACCAAACACAGGAATCAACTCAAGATGGATCAAAGACTTAGAAATTAGACCTGAGACTGTGAAGCTAGTAGAGGAAAGCATAGGTTCAACACTACAACATATTGGCACAGGCAGTAACTTTCTCAACAAAACCTCCAAAGCTCAGGAAATTAAAGCAAGAATAAACAAGTGGGATAACATCAAACTAAAAAGTTTCTTCTCATCAAAGGAAACTATCAATAACCTAAAGAGGAAGCCTACAGAATGGGAAAGGATCTTTACCAGCCACCATTCTGATAGGGGGCTAATATCCAGAGTATACAAAGAGCTCAAAAGACTCTACACTAGCAAAACAAACAACCCAATCAAGAAATGGGCAAATGAACTAAATAGACACTTCACAAAAGAAGAGACACAAAGGGCTAATAGATACATGAAAAGATGTTCTTCATCACTGGCCATCAGGGAGATGCAAATCAAAACTACACTGAGATTCCATCTAACCCCAGTCAGAGTAGCAAGCATAAAGAAATCAAATAACAACAAATGCTGGCGAGGATGTGGGGAAAGAGGAACTCTTTTACACTGTTGGTGGGAATGCAAACTAGTTCAACCACTATGGAGATCTGTGTGGAGATTCCTAAGAAAGGTGGGAATAGATCCACCATATGACCCAGCTATACCACTCCTGGGTATCTTTCCAAAGGAGTTGAATTCAGAGAACTACAGCAACATATGCATACCTATGTTCATAGCAGCACAATTTGTAATAGCCAAAATATGGAACCAACCCAGATCACCATCAACAGATGAATGGATAGCAAAACTATGGGAAATACACACAATGGAATTCTATTCAGCCATAAAGAAGAACAAAATTATATCATTTGAAAGAAGATGGAAAGCCCTGGAGAACATTATGTTAAGTGAGATCAGCCAAGCACAGAAGAAGAAGATACATATGTTTCCTCTAATATGCCCAAACTAGGAAACACAAAGAATACCAGAGGGACTCCAGATATTGAAGGGGAAATACTAGCTAAGTTTGGATGGTAAGATAGGAGAGGAGGAAGGCCGGTCTCGATTAATAAGTGTCTACACTTGAACATGTGTAAAATTATGAATAAGACATGGTTAACCTGGACAACCATTGGTGTGTGTGGGGGGGGGAATGTGGGCGGGGGGGGGAGGGCACCAAATATAGTGTAAATGTATACTATTTATGTTCAATAAAAAAATTGTTATATAAAAAAAAATTTAGACCTCTATTGTAGGTACTCAGTAATATATTAGTGAATAAAATTGATGAAGGTTGCTGCTCTTGTCATGCTTACATTCTAGCAAAAAACATTTGAATAATAAACATGATAAAGAAATCATAGATAAATAGATATATAGAGAGATATAGTAATGCAGGCTCTATAGGATATGAGGAATCAGGAATGACAGGCAGAGAGTATTTTCTTATAGAAATATTTAAATATAAGTCAAGGAAAGACATAAGACAAAAACATCTTCCACCTCATTGGGGATAGGGATCCCCAAAAGAATAACCACTGAAGCTCTTGGGAGGTTGACTTTTAAATCTTATTGAGGCTTCCCATCTTCTATTTTATAATTGGTTAGAATTAGCTTTGGGGAACCGATGTCTTTTGTCCAATTTTAATTCTTAATTTGAATTGTTATCTTGTGGGCTGTTGGGCCCTGGTCTTCTGGTGCCCACCGCCCTCTAACCTCCCTGTTCACGTCTCTCTATCTCAAAGATGGTGATACAGATGACTTTCTTTAATCCTTCTTGTTCCCGGATCTTCTTCCCTGCCTCATGTTTCCCCTTTGATGAAGTGACCCTCACTGCTGCTAGAGAAATGGGGCAATAACCACTCTAACTACTTTGAGCAGTTAGGGAGCATTGTCTGAGTATTGCTTGCCATAATGATTTTTCCATAATTCTGTTAACATTTTAAATTGGAAACCTAGTAGCCAACCCATTTGTAATAGACCATGGATCACTATCGCAAAAAGTCCTTGTGGCACAAAGCCTAAAAAAGACCACACATGTTGTCTTTAACTTAGCTTAAACAGCTTTTTTTTGTTTGTAGGATTTTTAATAGAACTCAGATCCTTCAGGAGTTTACAGGAATAGGAATCTCCACTTTTTGTAGTATCTGGTGGTCCTGGACCTGTAAAACCCCAAGAGTGACAGGTTTAACTTTATAGCATCTTATAAGGACTTAACTGGAGGGAGAAAGGTTTGGGGCACTGGTATCATACTTATTTTTTCTGTGAGGTTAAAGGTAGAAGTGCTATATAAATAACTTCAGCATAGCGGTTTGTTACCTCTGAAATAGTACATTTACCTCTGGTTATACTGTTCTACTGGGTCTTCAAGATCAAACAGGTAGCCCTATGTTGGGCAAACCTAAGTGTTTTTTTTTAACATGCTTTTGCTGTTAAGGTCAGTCACGGCTCCACAGGGTTACTCTTAGAGACTTGGTGATGCTTTACCTCTACCAGTTGTGCCATCTGCCATGATGGGTCATGGTCTTGCTGACAATCTGGCTTTTCTTGAAGCATAGGGGGCATTTCCTCTTTGACTTTCCTTTTTGCAGAATATGTACTGGTGGCTCCCAATGTTTGGGGCCTTAATGGAGTAATATGACTTTATTAGAGTTTCAGGGCCCCTTAGCAAGGCCCAATTATCCTGTGAGTCCTATTTGATCTTGAAGGGTGAGGGCTAATATTGGCTGTTCTTTCTTAGAACTTTTATTTTCTTGATCATTCTCTAAGTCTCAGTTGTTGAACATCCATACAGACATACCTGTATTTAAATGTTTGGTGTTTTATTTTCAAAGAAAACTGAAGTAGTGATAAAGTCTTGGGAGCATGTAAGAATAAAACATTTTACCTGGCCTTACCCACCATTTATATTAGGCTAAATAATGCTTTCTTGGTAGCTTTTAAAAACAAGGAAAGTATTTGATTAAACCACAAAGACTGGCAAACTATAACCCGTGAGCCAATTCACACTCATACCTGCATTTTCACAACCCACAGGCTCAGAATGAGTTTTTCAGATGAACATTTCCAATTGATTTGTTGATTGAGAACATTAACTTTGTACCCCAACTAGGCCAATATTCCAAAAGAGTATTTTATTCTTATTAGTAGGCTTATATTTTAAAACTTCTACTCATTTGCTATTATGAATTTTAAATTTTACCAATAAAGTCCACAGAAATTTATTTTACCAATAAAGTCCACAGAAATTTATTTTTTCTTCTGTTTTTAAGTACCTATATAATAGACTTGGTTTTTGCCTGTTGGCCCACAACCTTTTTTTTTTCTTTTTTTTTTTTTTTGTGGTTCTGGGGATTGAACCTAGGGCTTCACACATGCTAGGCAAGGACTCTACCACTGAACCATATCCCCAGCCCCCAATATTAATGTTTATTATGTGAAAATTTATGAAAAATGCTTGTTAGCCCCAAGACTAAAACAGTAGAGTACCCCAGTTAGTAAAAGTCCAACTTAACTCAAGTACTTCCAACCAGTGCAAGAGCTAGTCCTTACATGATAGAGGAAGTGAGGTGAAAAGATTCTTGTACACCGGTGTTCATAGCAGCATTATTCACAATACTCAAGAGGTGGAAAAAGCCCAAATGTTGATCAACAGATGAGTCAGTGTATGTACAGTTGATTCTCATCCATGGTTGTAATGTTCTATAGTTACTGCAAACAATGAAGTAGTGAATATTGAATCACTTTTACTAGGAAAATACAGGTAGGTTTCCATAAGCATCTACTCACAACATGTTCATCAATTAAATATTGCATAACCTTGTTTTATGTGTCTTTGTTTAAAGACAGCTTATTTAACATTGATTCATCAATATTTCATCTACTAACCATAACACTTTAACTCGTGCCTGAATGAAGCTTCTCTATCATATATATTTTCTCCATAAGCCATTTCATCAACTCCTTGTGCTTAAGAACTATACTTAGAAGCCATGTTAAACAGTAATATCACCAAAAAAATGCAGTCCACAATGTGAAAAGCAGTGGGGCGTGGTGGTTCACACTTGTAATCCCAGTACTCGGGAGGCTGAGACAGGAAGGATCACAGGTTCACAGGCAGCCACAGCTACTTAGTGAAGCCCTCTGTAACTTTGTGAGATTCCATTTCAAAGTAAAGAATAAAAAATAGAACTGGGGGTATAGCTCAAAGGTATAATGTTCCTGGGTTCCATCTCCAGTACCACACAATAAAAGTTGAAATCATGTCACCAAATAGACCAAGAAAGGTATTTTTTTTTAGCATGAGAACAAAAATAAGAAAACAGGACACTGCTTTGTTCAAGCTCAGCTGAGCAGATATCAGGTAATTAAAATATTTTGCTACTCTGTGCATGTGTGAATGGCCATGAAATCCCCCATAAGTATTGATTTTGCAGTTATAAATTTTAGCAAAAAAGCAGATTCACAAATATGGAACCTATGTATAAATAGTATCAGCTCTACATATAACAAAATATTATCCAGACTATATTTCTATAAAAGGAATAATATACACTGTTACATGGATAGACTTTATAAACATTATACAAAGTTAAATAAGCCAGACATGAAAGAATGAATATTTTATAATTCCCTTGCATATCATTTCTATAAGTTTATGGGAACAGAAATTAGATTAGATGTTATCAGGAACTAGGGTATATCATGTTAATGGGAGTTACTGCTTAATGAATATTTTAATCACCTATTTGGGGGTGATAAAAGAGTTTAGAAGGAGGTAGTTATGATTGTATAACACTGTGAATGTAACTAGTGCCACTCAATTGTAAGTTTCTAAATGGTTAAAATGGCCAAATTCACTTATAGGTCTCTTACAAAATTCAAAGGTATTTTAAAAAACATATTAAAAAGAATCTTGCCATTTGTTGCCTCCTAAAGAACCACAGTGGAAGGGTTCAAGCATGATATAGCTTAAACTTTCAGTAGAAGTAAATAATAGTACTCAGATAATATCATTGTATCAGCACTCTTATCATCGTTGCCCTCTTATCTGACTCTGCTGCTCATTATTCTTTGTGTTAAGATGCTATACACATAGACACTTCTGTATGCCATTGGGAGAGGCCCTAATAGTGTCTGAATTATAGAAAAGCAAATGAAAAATGACAGTTTAATTCTCTACCCAAGGTAGCAGTGACATATATTTAAATGAAAAATCTGAGGTTTTATGGCCTACCTAGTGAGTTGTTAATAAAGCTGAGTAAGCAACTTGCCTCTATTAACTAGTCCTGGTAAGTTCCCTCTGCTTTACACATGATTACCTACACAAAATGCTCCTCAATTTTCTATCGATTCAGTCGCCTGCATGGATTCTAGCACCTCTCCATTACTTTCTCAAGGGGGAAAAGAAAATCAATTCATGGAGGCTGGAAGATTTTCAGCTTTATCTAAAAGTGATCGATGGCAATAATTCTCATCTTTGTTATTCACTTGTTCCAAGAGGCTGGGTTTCAAAAAGCTTTGCAGAAAAGAAACATATGATGAAGAAAAACATAAGGTAATCATACCTCAGAGGCAGGGAGCTCAGAAGAGTTTCATGGATCATTCAAGGTTATGGTCAAAAATGCAACTGGGAGAATAAACTAATAGGAGCAAGGAGAAAGATTTACAAAGAAGCTGAAGTAGGCTTTTGACTATATTTCTTATAATGCCTATATTTAAAAACTGAGAGTTGGTCATGAGTCTTCGATGAAAGCAACAATATATTTGCTATGTATTCGTTAGCCAACCAGTCACTATCTTGGAATTGTAAGATAAAGTAGTTCTAATTGTATTCGTGTGCGTGTGTGTGTGTGTGTGTGTGTGTGTGTGTGTGTGTGTGTTTGGTACTGAGGATGGAAACTAGGGGCATTCTACCTCCAAGCTACACCCCTAGCCCTATTTTTTTGTTGTTGTACTTTATTTTGAAACAGGGTCTCACTGAGTTGCAAAGGGCCTCACTAAGTAGTAGCTGAGGCTGTCCACAAACCATGATCCTCCTGTCTCAGCCTCCCAAATGCTGGGATTGCAAGCGTGCACCACCTTGCGCAGCTTCTAATTGTTTCCTTCACTTTACCAAAAGTAGATAGTAAGACTCTGGGAAGAAAAGATTAGAAATATGTTGTATTTTTTCTTCCTCGTGTTTTTTTCTTCTTTTATACATGGCATGAAATGGATAATTTGTCATTTGCTAATCCATTTATTTTAGTTCTATATTATATGACAAAAAAGACAATGAGATATTTACAATGAACTAAATATTTGTACACCCCATGCCCCCAATTTGTATGTTAAAATCCTAATCCCAATGTGATGATATTAGGAGATAGATTCTTTGGGAGAAAATTATTATGAAGGCAGAGGCTTCAAAGTCCCTTATAAAAGAGAATTCAGAGAGCTACCTTGCCATTTTTCTGAGATGTGAGGATATTCCTAGAGCACTGAAGAATCACAGTTTGTATTTGTTGACAACTTGCATGTTCTAGGTACTGTTATAAGGACTTTTACACATATTATTTCATTTTATCTTGCAGTAAACCTAAGGAGGTTATTTCTATTATCCTTCTTTTACAAATGTGAAAACTAGGCCATAGGCAAGGACTAGAAAGTAGGGATATAAAGAATTGATTTGGAACATTGCCTTGAGCATCAGGGGAGATTATTTTTAAAGTATTCTTGCAACAAACAGAAATTTATGTGTCCTCAAAGCATTTAATCACTGCAAAAGAATCATATTTTGAGCGATCATAGGGACCAATTACCATGAGGATAAGTCATTTTCAACATGGTAAAGAAACAAACCACTTTTAAACACATTTGCAAGCAGCATAGCTCATTCTGTAGCTGCATTATTTTCTGCTTTCCTTTTTCTCAGCCTGACTTTGCTTTCATATTTCAGCTTACTACTAATTATGCCCTGGCGATTTCAAACCATAAAGTGGAATAATATCTGTGAATTTTCAACCAAGGGCATTCTTTAAAAATGTTACTAATTGCTAAATAGTCATATTTATTTCTCATAAATTACATAGAAATAAATTTAATTCAAATGCTTTGGAAAGAAAAAAGAGGCTTTCCATTTTAATTATATTTTTGTAGTGGTGTCTTTTAGGCCAAATACTCCCAAGGTCACATTCCCACCTATTTCCTCCCATCTGAGGACAGGCTCAGCATAAAACCAGACTAAAGAACAGGTTGACCACTACAAGTGACAATTTTTGATCTCTAGTAATCAGAGTTTTGTGGATAAATAACGGGATGGATAGTAGATCTGTGTGTGTATGTGCATATATATATACATAATACAGAATTTCTATATGATAGAGATTTATTATAAGAAATTGGCTCCTACAGTTATGGAAGTAAAAACGTCCCCAAATCTGCAGTTAGCAATCCAGTGGTACAGTCCAAGTCTGAAGGTCTGAGAAGCAGAAGAGTCATCAGTATGAGTTCCACTTAGAGTCCAAACCTAAAGGCAAGAGAAAACTGATGTCCCAGTTTAAAGGCAAAGTCTCCTTTACTTACCCTTTTGTTCTATTCAGGCTTTCAGTGTAATAAAGGAGGCCCACCCACATCAAGAAAGGCAGTTTGCTTTCTCAGTCACTTAATTCAAGTGTTAACTCATCCAGAAATGCCTTCATAAACCTCCCTAGAATAAGTTTTAACTAAAGGTCTGCTTGCCCCATGGCCCAGTCATGTTGACACATAATATAAACCATCACACAATCCATCTCTCTCTCCCTGTGGTAGAATTTAGTGACTCCAGTGAACCATGCCTCCTTTCATTCACACCTTACAGAGGATCCTCTAGGATTGATTATGTATTTTAGGTTTGTTCATGGAAATTTAATAAGTGCTTGCACTTTGGGGCTGAAACTCTCAGAACATTTCTTCTGAAGGTCAGCCACCATGCTGTCAGTAAGTCCAAGTAGCCACATAAAGACAGGTGTGTGGAGAATCAAGGCCTCTCATTGGAAGCCCCAGCCAAGCTCCTGGCTTGCAGCCTGTACCAATTACCAATCATATGAGTGAGGTCATTTGGGACTTTCCAGTTATTCTCAAGTCTTAGCTGATACAATGTTAGCCAGAAGAACCTACCTGTCTACCCAGAAAATCATGTGAGATAATACATCTATCTTTCTTTCTTTCTTTCTTTCTTTTTTTTTTTTTTTTTTTTTTTTGGTGGTACTGGGGGTCGAACCCAGAGACGTTCTACCTCCAGGCTATACTCCCAGACCTATTTTATATTTTATTTGGAAACAGCATCTCACTAAGTTGCTGAAAGCCTCACTAAGTAGCTGAGGGTGGCTTTGAAGCTGTGCGATCCCCCTGTCTCAGCCTCCTAAGCATGGGGATTACAAATGTGCACTACCATACCTGGCAATCTTTCTTTTGTAAGCCAATAAGTTTGGGGGTATTTGTTATCTGTTAAAAACAATTAAAAACAAGCCCTCTATATTAGTTCAGACCCTTGTCAGTTTCCTTCTTGATAACACCCTATGCCCAAAATTTCCAGTGGTCAAACTCTGACCAGAGAGATCTTTGTCAAAACCATCAGTGGTTCCCCAGGGCCTCTAAGATGAAGTCTAGTCTATATACTATGGAATATGATGATGATTATAACTTAAATCTCATGAATATGTCCAATTAAGCCTATTACTTTAGCCCAGCCATTGTCCTCTGTGCTCCAGTTATGATCAACTGTGCCCTGCTTCACCAAGGGCCAGGTTTCTTGAATCACCTTCCCCTTTTCCACCCTACCATGGTGACTTCTTTTTGTCCTTCAGGACCCATCCCATGAGAACCTCCACAGGACCATTTACCACTCTGCTCAAATCCATCATAGCACTGACCTACCACACTACAATGGTCTCCTTACCTCCTTCCTACTTATACTATGAACACAGAATAAATATTTTACCTTTATATCCAGCACTGGCCAGAATTCTTGGCACATTTTATGTGCTCAGAATGCATACACTTCATGGATACTGGTTACTCCAATCTGCCATCATTCCAAGATGATGCTGTTTATATTTTTTTTAATTTTATTGTTGCATTGTATTCATACATCATAATGGGATAAAAAAAAACCTTCTCTAGACATACATGCACAGATCACCCAGTTAGCCCCTATCTAATCCCTACCCCATTCCCTTCCCATCCCTCCTTTCCATGCCTAGCTTGGTGGTTGACTTCAATATGTTTAAGTACATCATGTGCTTTAAAGAGTTTCCATATTTACCCAGGATAGACAGGGAAACTTTTTCTCAAAGAATAATTTGACCAAGCTATATCTTATCATCTAGAATAATATCAAATGGGTCCTAGGTCAAGTTAAGTCAAATTTCAAAGAGGAATGCTGAGACCCCAAAGTGGGGATTTTATTGTAGAAGTTCACCAAGTTCTTTGTGCAGGTATGTCCCTATCACTCTGAATTTTTTATGGTGTGAGGCCACAGTGCACCAATAAAAGTATATTTAAAAAAAATCAGTGAACACCTGTACTCCTGTACTCAATTCTCCAGGACTCATTGCATGTTTTATTTCCTCTGGGACTATATTATTTCTCTTTTGTGTGTGTGTAAGGATTGAACTCATGGGCATTTTACATATGTGCTATATCCCTAGCCCTATTTCTTTAAAATTGAAACAGTCTGCCAGGCGTGGTAGGGCACGCTTGTAATCCCCGCACTTGGGAGGAAGAGACAGGAGGATTGTGCAGGTTCGAAGCCAGCCTCGTTGGCTTAAGAGTTCCTGTTTCCAAATAAAAATATAAAAAGTAGGTCTGGGAATGTAGCCCGGATGTAGAAGGGTTTCCAGGAACCCCAGTACCATAAAAAATTGAGCCAGGTGTAGTGGCGCACACTTGTAATCCCCGCACTTGGGAGGCAGAGACAGGAGGATTGCAAAGGTTCAAAGCCAGCCTCGCTGGCTTAAGAGACCCTGTTTCCAAATAAAAATATAAAAAATAGATGTCTGGGAGTGTAACCTGGAGGTAGAAGGGTTTCCAGGAACCCCAGTACCACCAAAAAAAAAAAAATTGAAACAGTCTCAACAAGTTGCTGAGGCTCGCATTGAATCGCCGATCCTCTTGTCTTATCCCCCCATGTACTGGGGTTCCTGGTATGTGCCACTATGCCTGGCTTGAGAACCTATCTCTTAATCACACATGCTAAATTAGATGGTTTTTCTTGTGTTCTTATAGTGTTATATTTGTTGTTTATCAAATAATAATTGTTTATCTGTTTTTCTGTCTTTATCTGCTAGTAGACTCAGCTTCCTTAAATAAAAGATTTATATCTTAGACATATCTTGGCTATATATAAATATATAAATATATAAAGTATTTATTTTATGGTACTAGTGATTTAACCTAAGGGTATTCTACTTCCAAGCTACACCCCCAATCTTTTTTAAATTTTGAGACAGTGCCTTGCCAGGTCGCTGAAAATCTCACTAAATTGCTGAATCTAGCATCAAACCGGTAATCCTCTTGTCTTATCCTCCAAAGTACTGGGATTAGAGGTACATGCCACTATTTCTGGCTAAAAAGACTTCTATGAATGAGTGAGCTGAAAGAATGGGACTCTGCTTCAGATTAAGGTCAAATGGAATTAGGGAGCAGAGTGAGTTTCAAAATGTTGCATTGGACACAGGCTGATATTCATGGCTTTCTTTCATAGTATATTAGCTATTAGCCTAGCTTAATAGGAAAAAGTAAAAGGCTGCTTATGCCAGGTATGGGATCACCCTAGTTCCTTCAGTAGAATTCCTCAAAGTGATTTTGTGGCTTCCAAATTCATTTAAACTCAAGAATTTTTACCTCAGAAAAAGAGCAGAATTCTTCTGGTTGAGTGGGTGATAAAATTTACACTTCCACAACTGGTTCTTTTCTCTTCCAAACCCCTTCCTCACTATTTCAGCAGCCCAATAAGGTGCTTTACAGTAGGTTAGTTTGCAAATTCTTCTTTTAAAGCTTTCCTCAAGTGTGAGTCAAGTTATCATGGCAGCTCTTCTGATTGTTTTGTCTAATGGCAGCACGCACTAGAGTTGATGGTGCACATGTAGTGCATAGAAGGTAGTCTAATGACTTCCGTGGCCAATTCAGATAAATTCCCCATCTCATTCCCATTCCTGTTTCATTCTATATCCTCCTAGCTCATTCTTCTCTCCAGCTATTGCTATACCCACTAGCTCCATGCAAGGGTAGATAGGCTATACCTCTCCAGCTATATTTTATGTATCTTGCTTTGTGCCTCTGGGTTTCTCCCCTGCCTTGACTGTGAGATCTCATTCAGCATTAGTGGTATATGCCTAAACCTAGAACCAGACTGGAGAAAACCTTGATCTATGGGGAATAGCTATGGATAAAGGCTCCATCTTCTTTGACTTGAGCAAACAGTTCTGAGGTACATTCAATAAGTCACCTAGAATATCCCATAGGGACTGAATCCCAAGTGACCATAGCAGTAATGTCCTCTAAAATGGATTTTTCCTCCTTTACCATTTTGCTTTTTTCCAATTGCCCAATCTTATTCTTTAGTATCTACCCAAGACAAACTACTTGCACTTAAGACATTGTCATGGGTTGATCTGGAAATTGACTATGCTAATATTCCCCCTGAACTACTTTGTCTTCTTAGACTTAATCATTCCTGATGTATTTTACATTTGTTTTCTCTTTTCTTCTCTATAATATAAATAGCATGAGAGCTTGGCTCTATGCCGTTCTATGATATATTACTAGTATGTTATAATGCTTGCTATTTAGGAGACACTCAAAACATTTTTAATTGATCTCTTGAGTCATTGGCTCTATTAATGATTCCTTGGTTGTCAAGTTGGATATGAGTTGGACAACTTCATCAAGATACCTGGTGGAGACTCATTCAATGTGAATATTATCCATGACTAGGTTGGGTTTCTGTTCTTCATTGAATATGTGATCTTCAGTGGACTGTGAGTTTCTCCTTCTAGTAGGCAGTAGTACACATATTTCAAGCATACCTGCCCTGCCTTTGTTATAACTTTCAACTGGTTATAACATTCACAAAAGACAGGATCCTTGGCATCAGATTCCTTGGACCAAGCTTGAGCCATTGAGAAGAGACCCTTTATGATAGTAAAGAGGCATGTTAGTCCATGCTGGATCTCTGGCCTCTCTTGTTGAAAGTGGAGCCTATAAGAATCCTGGTAAGGGCTGGCTATGTTGGGAATGATTTTAATAGCACAAAGTAGGAAAAGGATTGCTCTCCTGACTATGGGAGGTGTCAGAAGACCTGACTGCCCAGAAAACTAGGAATGAACTATAAATCTGGAGGTCCAAAGAATTAAGAATTACAATAATGAGAACCCACAGAATTAAACAAATACTAGTAAAGATGTTGCATCTGAGCATTTTTACCCTGTTCTGATTAACTGAGTATTTGTCTGTATATACTGTCAGAAGGACAAGAAGTAGGTGGGGTAGTCTGACTTCAATGACAGGCATGGAGTACATGCTAATAGGTAGTTTAAATAAACAGTACAGAAAATTATGGGGGCTCATGGCCTAGGAAGTAATAGCAAATGTGAAGACTAACAGGGCAAGTTATTTGGAACTGTAGAATGTGCAGTTACTGTAATTATGTTAGGTCACTCTTCACAAAATCAGTAAATGTGATGAAGTCATTTTTACTGCTCTGTTTTAAGAGACTTTTGGTCTGGTAACAATGTGTACTTTATGGTGATTAAAGGCATTTAAAAATGTCTCTGGCTGGGGATATGGTCTAGTGCTAAAGTGCTTGCCTAGCATGTGATAGGTTTTGGGTTTGATCTTTAGTACGGGGGGAGGGGATCAAGATTGCCTGGAAAACTTACTAAAATTGCAAATTCTAATACATTATCTCAGTGAGCTCCCAAATAATTAGGAAACCTATACTTTAATGTGAATCTCCAGGCAATTATGATACAGGCTGCTTAATACTGAAGTTGATAAACACTCATTTAATATGTGGCATAATTTTCTGGCACAGCAACTTTTTAATTCATTAATATTTGAAAGCAACACACTGGTAAACACCTCTACAATCCCTCTATTCCCCAAGCTCACTCACCTTTATCAGGAAGCTGGTATAGCTTTACATTATATTCTCTGTGCTGAACATCTTACTAAAATTCTAGAACAAATCATGAAAGAGGAATTTATTTTGTTTTCAGTTGAATAAACTGAAAATGAAATATGTAACACTCCAGATGTCTCAATCCTTCCTACCTAGAGAATATGTACACAAGTATACACATATACAGATGAAGATTACATTAAAATATATTTCCAGAAGGTTTTTATACTTTTTTTAAAACACAAATATATATTAGTGTTTTCAGATACTGGTAATTATCTCTAAATAGTGGGTATATTCATTTCCTATGGCCACTGTAACCAGTTTCCACAAACACAGTGGCTTAAACCCACACAAATTCATTATCTTACGGTTCTATAATTAAGTCCAAAATAAGTCTCAGGAAGCTAAAAATCAAGATGTCAGCAGGCTGAATTCTTTCATGGAGTTTTGGAGGAAGGAGATCTGTTTCTTGGCCCTTTCCAGCATCTGGAGGCTGCCTGTGTTCCTTGGCACAAGACCCTCTTCCTCTATCTGCAAGGTTAGCACTATTGCACCATGTACATTTGATACCACCAGCTCTCATATCTGTTTCTGCTTCTATTTCCTCCTTTACTTCCAGGAACTCTGGTGATTAAATCAGGTATGTCCAGATAAAAGAGAATAATTTCTCTACCTCGAGGCAGCTTATTGGCAATCTTAATTCCATCTGCAGCTTTGAATTCTACTTTGCCATGTAACCTACCACATTCACAGGTTCTGGGAGTAGGGCAGAGATATCTGTGTTGGCTTTCATTCTGTTCATCACAGTATGATTATGATGTTATTATCTATTTTACCTTACATGTATTTCTAAATTTCTACAATAAATATAAATTATACATATAAATATTTAAAAATCAACTCACAAAATAATACAACTCTTTTTTTGTGTGGTAGTAGGGATGGAATCCAGGGGACTTCTACTTCTGGGCTACACTCCCAGACCTATTTTATGCTTTATTTGGAAACAAGGTCTACTAAGTTGCTGAGAGCCTCACTAAGTATCTTAAGCTGGATTTGAACCTGTATAATCCTCCTGTCTCAACCTCCCAAATACTGGGATTACAAGTGTGAGCCACCATGCCTGGCTATACAGCTCTTATTTGTTAATTGCATTTCAACATCTCTTCCCTCCCACCATTAACACCATTTATAATTTTTTTCTTTTTTTATACTTGTATTGGTGCATTGTACTTATATATCATAGTGAGATTAAAAGTGATACAAAAAGCTGGGTGTCGTGGTGCACGCTTGTAATCCCCATGCTTGGGAGGCTGAGACAGGAGGATCATGCAGGTTCAAAGCCAGCCTTAGCTTCTTAGTGAGGCTCTCAGCAACTTAGTGAGACCATGTTTCCAAATAAAATAGAAAATAGGTCTGGGAGTGTAGCCCAGAGGTATAAAGCCCCTGGGTTCCATCCCAGTACCACACACACACACAAAAAAGTGATACAAACAGGGACTTCCAGAAAGATGGTGACTGAAGGAAGCAGCACATACCAGTCCTGCTGACCTCTGACCTCCAATGACTAAAATATTAGGATTCTACAAAGCCAGACAATACTATCAGTAGGGAAATAAAAATAATAGATACAAAAGAAAGAGAAAAGGAAGATTAGAAGACTGATAAGAGAGCAGAAAAGAAACCCATCCACCTTGTGGTGGAGGGTGCCGCAGTGGCACCACCTTGCCTCATAGTATCCAACTTTAGAGATGAAAAGAAAAACCAAAAACAATGACCTGAAGCAGCTTTGGACCATTGGTATTGTAAGCTATCAGTTCTACCTGTGCAGCACTGGGCTACAACCTCCAGCAGTGGCAGCGGAGCTCACCACAGCCTCCAGGGATCCAGAGTGGAGCTCAACACCAGAAAAAATAAACCACCCACTTCATGGCTGAGGGTGCTATGCTAGTGTCATCTTGCCTCACTGCACCCTACTCCAGGGATGATCAGGAAACCATCCAAATACCTGAAATAACAGCTGCAGATCATTGAAATTGTGAATCATTAGTTCCTCCTGTACAAACACTGGCTACAACTTGCAGCAGTGGTGACCGAGCCACGACACACTCCAGAGATCTAGACCGGCCTGCACCAAAACCATAAGTGAAGCTACAGTCTCCACAGGAGAATGCCCAGCACGGTTCCCCCAGGGTCTTTCACAGCTGCAATAAACTCCTTGGGTCTCAGACTTTGCAGTTCAACTTGGAGAAGGTGGGAGTAGGGCCTGCTGTTGGACATAACAGAGGCTCAGACAGACTCAGGTTCTGATCAGTGGAAAGTGTTGGGGAAGACCTATGCATAAGACTAGACCCAACTAGTAGGATCTCCAGGATTAACACAGACCACCCAATTATGGTGAATGGGGAGAAGTCAGACCAGACCAACCATATCTGTAGAGAACAGTCTCTTACAGTGAGTTTGGTCTCAGAGGCATATGCCACCTATGGAGACAGGAAGAGACCAAGACACCAAATCTGTAGAAAGCATAGAGGGTGACCTGTGCTTAACACAAGCTCCATCAATACTACCACCTACGTAGATTGAGAAAGACTTAGAGAACCAGGCTTACAGCAGGAAAGGTTCTGGTGGAGCTTGTTATCTGCACAGAGAGAAGCTACAGAGGTCTTGTCTGCTGAATAGTCATTTATTTGTAGAGTTTCATTAATTTGTTATTGGGGTTGTTTTGGTTTTTTGTTCTTTTTGTGTGTGTGAGTATGTATGCCTGTATGCCTGGTATTTTTACCCTCTTCCCAAACCTTCCCCCAAGCTTTTTTCCATGTACATACTTACTATCTTCTATCCCTTTTCTATATTTTTCTTTTTTTCTATCTTCTCTCTTCTTTGTATTAAATCCAATTCACATTACTATACCAGAAACTCTACATTGGTTACTAAAATACTATTACATTTTCACTATCTCTAATCTCTAGTATATACTGCCTTACCAAACTCATACTCTCATTCTATTCAATCCTTTCTTAGATGTTAGCCTATTCTTCAATTAATAACTTCACTTCTCTCCTCACTCAATCTTCACTGTTGAATACAATACAACTTGCCCTTGGATATACCAGCTGATAACTAAAGACTGAGAGAAATATATCAAAAGCAACAGATACAAACTTCTGAAATCATGAGAAGGAAGAATAACAAGGAAGCAATGAGCTCCCACAATCCCACAGTAACAGAACTTGACAACACAGAATTAGAATTGCAAAGATCTCCAGAAGGTCAAATCAAGAATGTACTGTAGAAATTATGCAGGACTTCCGAAAAGAATTTAGAGTATCTGAAGAAATAAAGGATGCAGTCATTGAAGTAAAGGCATCAATTCAAGCTATAAATAATCAATTATACTACATGGAGAATAGAATCTCCCTCCTAGAAGATGATCACTCCACAATGGGCGTGGTGGCACACACTTTTAATCCCCATGCTTGGGAGGCGGAGACAGGAGGATTGTATAGGTTCGAAGCCAACCATACTGGCTTAAGAGACCCTGTTTCCAAATAAAAATATAAAAAAAATAGGTCTGGTAGTGTAGCCCGGAGGTAGAAGGACTTCCAGAAACCCCAGTACCACCAAAAAAAAAAAAAAAGATGATCGTTCCAAAAATCAATGCAGATTATATAACCTAGAGAAAACAATTCGACAGCATGAATTGACATTGAAGAAATGTGGGCCCATTTCAAAAGGGCTAACTTAACAATAATTGTCATAGAGAAGAAAAAATAAGGTGAAACTAAAGAGATCAAGAATCTTTTCAATGAAGTAATAGCAGAGCATTTTCCAAGCATAGAGCAAGATGTTGACACACAGGTACAGGAAGCCTATAGAAACCCCTTTAGAAAAGATCAGATAAAATATTCACCACACCACACAATAGTCAAAATGACCAATATAGAAGCCAAAGAGAAAATAATAAAGGCAACAAAATCAAAAGTCCAAGTGACATTCAGAGGCAAACCAATTAGAATCACTCCAGACTTCCCAAACCAAGTCATAAAATCCAGAAGGGCCTGAAGTAGCTTATTCCAAGCTCTGGAAAAAAAAAAAACTTGCAGCCAACAATTTTCTACCCAGGAAAACTATCACTCAAATTAGACAGGAAAATAAAAATATTCCATGACAAACAGAAGCTGAGGGAATTTGTCTTCAAAATAAGCAATAGAGAAAATACTCAGAGATCAACTGCTAAGAAATAAGCAATACACACCAGAACCAGAAAAACAAGAATTTTCATACACCAAACAACTGAACAAAGAACAAAAAACACTATTTCAAACGGAAGTTAAATCTCAACATGTTAGAAATTAAAAATCATCTCTCAAATACTGAATGTAAATGGCCTAAACTCCCCCCCCTCAAAAAAATATAGAGTGGCAAAATAAAAACCAGAATCTTTCTATCTGCTGCCTGCAAGAAACACACTTTACAAGTAAAGATGGTAACAAACTTAAGGTAAAGGGATGTAGCAAGGTAATCCATGCCAATGAAATTCAAAGACAAGCAGGAGTAGCAACTATAATATTAGACAAGTTAGGCTTCAAGCCCAAGCTTATTAGAAGAGACAAAGGTCATTTTTTGCTGGTAAAAGGAACAATCCAGCAAAAGGAAGTAACAACAGTCAACATTTATGCCCCAAACATAGGTGCAGCTGCTTTCATAAAACAAATTCTTTGTGACATTAAGTCACACATAAATCCCAATACAATAATACTGGGAGACTTCAACAACCCTCTCAAACCATTAGACTGATCTTCTAGACAAAAGGTCTGTAAAGATGCCTCAGACCTAAAGAGCACCATTAACCAAATGGACCTGTTAGACACATACAGAATATTTCACTTAACAGCAGAGCTGACATTTTTCTCAGCTTCTCATGGAACCTTCTCCAAAATAGATCACATGCTGGGCCACAAAGTGAGCACTAGCAAATTTTAAAAAATGTGACATACTTCCCAGTGTCATTTAAGACCATAATGAAATGAAACTAGAAATTAACTAATTATAAGAAGACCCAGAGAAACCACATAAACATGTGGAGACTGAAGAATGCAGAGCTAAATGAAGAATGGGTCGTAGAAGAAGTAAGGGGTGAAATAAGAAATTTCTAGAAACAAACAAAAATAGAGATACAACATATCAAAACCTCTCAGACACTTTGAAGGCAGTATTAAGAGGAAAATTCATAGCACTGAGTACTCACATAAGAAAAACAGAAAATTATTAAATAGCCTAAGGACATACCTCAAAGCCCTTGAAAAACAGGAATGATCTAACCCTAAAGCCAGTAGAAGACAGGGAATTATTAAAATCAGCAGAAATCAACAAAATAGAGAATAAAAAATACAGAAAATCAACAAACCAACAGCTGGTTTCTCAAAAAATAAATTAACAAGAAACATAAACCACTAGCCAACTTAACACCCCCCAAAAGAGAAAATCAACCCAATTCATGAAGATAAGAGATGAAAAGGGAGATATCACTACTAACAGTGTAGAAATCCAGAGGATTATTGGAAACTCTTTGCAAAAATATACTCCAACAAAATGGAAAATCTGGAGGAAATTGACAACTTTCTAGATAAATACAACATGCTGAAACTGAGTCAAGAAGATACAGAAAATTTAAACCAACCAATAGCAATCAAAGAGATTGAAACAGCACAAAAGAGCTTACCATCAAAGAAAAGCCCAGTAAAGATGGCTTCCCAAGTGATTTTTAAGAAACCTCTATAGAAGAACTAATCCCAATATTCCTCAATCTATTTCACAAAATAGAAATAAATGGTATTCTCCCAAAAACATTCTATGAAGCCAACATCTCACTAATACTAAAACCAAATAAAGACAGTTGAAGGAAGGAAAACTACAGGTCTATACCTTTGATGAACTTGGATGGAAACTGTTAAACAAAATACTAGCAACACACATTCAAAACTATATCAAGAAAATCATACACCATGATCAGAGTTCATCCCAGGGATGCAAGGCTGGTTCAACATACAAAAATAAATCCATGTAATTCATCATATAAAGAGAACCAAAGATAAAAATCACATAATCATTTCAATAGACACTGAAAAAGCATTTGATAAAATCAACATCCATTTATGCTAAAAGTACTGTAGAGAATTGGAATAGAAGGAACATACCTCAACATCATAAAGGCAATATATAATAAGCCCACAGCCATTATCATATTAAATGGGGAGAAACTTTGAGAATTCCCCCTAAAAACAGGAACAAGGCAAGGATGTCCATTATTACCATTTCTCTACTTTAGAGAAAATATACAACTCGATTTTTCTGTGACTGGCTGATATCACTTACCACAATATTCTCTATTTTCATCAATTTCTTGCAAATGAGATAGTTTTCATTTTTATGGCTGAGTAAAATTCTATTGGATCACATTTTCTTTATTAATTCATTTATTGATAGACACAGGTTGGCTATTGTGAACTGTGCTGCTATAAATGTAGGTATGCATGTATCATTATACTATTCTGACGTTAATTCTTTTGGAAAGAGTGGTATAACTGGGTTATATGATGGTTCCATTCCTAGTCTTTTGAGGAATCTCCATACTGATCTCTACAGTGATTGTAATAATTTGCAATTTCACCAGTATTTTATAAGAGTTCCTGTTTCTCTTTAACCTAACCAGTATTTATTACTCATATTCTTAATGATTACCATTATAACTGGAGCTAGATGAAATCTTATTGTAGTTTTGATTTACATTTCCCTGAATCTAATACAGTTAATGTTTTTTATGTATTTATTGGCCATTTTTATTCTTCTTTTGAGAAGTGTCTATTTGGTTTAATAGCCCGTTTTTAGTTGGGTTATTTTTTTTAAGTGTTTTTTTCTTGGTGCTAAGATTTTCTGAGTTCTTCATATGTCCTATATATTAGTCTTCTATCAGAGGAGTGGCTTAGTGATTGGTAGTCATACATCTTAATGAGGTACAATGCACCAAAAAAAAAATAAAAATACAAATATTAGAGAAAAAGTTCTTTTTAAAAAGAGATAATCAAGATTGATAAGCCCTTAACCAATTTAACCCAGAATGGAAATGACTCAAATTAATAAGAGATGAAAAGGAAGATATCATCAGAAAGAACATGGAAATTTAGAGAGGATCATTAGGAACTATTTTGGAAACTTATATTTCAATAAATCCGAAGCCCAGAAGAAACTGACAAACTTCTCAACATATACAATCTACTTCAATTGAACCAAGAGTATACAGAAAACCTAAACAGACCAATAACAAGAGAAAATGAGGGAGGGATAAAGGAAGAGAGGGAGGGAGGGAGGGAAGAAGGGAGAAAGAGAGAGAGGGAGAAAGTAATAAATAACTACTATTTTGTACCCCATTAAGATGTATGACTATGGTGCACCAATAAAAAAAATTAAAAAGATGTCTGACTACAATGCACTAATAAACTTAAAAAAGAAGACCATGAATGGAGTTTTGTAGTCATGCATTTAAATTATCTTCATAGTGTCCCAGAGGTTTTTGTAAATTGTATATTCATTTTCACTTGATTCTAAAAATCTTCTCATCTCTCCCTTTATTTATTCTGTGATTCAGTCGTCATTCAAAATTGTGTTAATTATTGTTATTTCCTCTTGCTGGATTGTTCCTTTTACCAGTAAAACTGACCTTGTTTGTTTCTTCTAATAAGCTGGGGGTTGAAGTCTAACTTGTTTGATATCATTGTTGCTATTCCTGCTTCCCTTTGAGTTTCATTGGCATGGATTATTTTGCTACATCCCTTTACCTTAAGTTTGTTACCATCTTTACTTGTAATGTGTGTTTCTTGCAAGCAGCAAATAGATGGGTTCTGATTTTTAATTGATTTTGCCACTTCATGTCTTTTTACTGGGGCTTTGAGGCCATTTTACATTCAGTGTGATTATTGACAGACGATTTTTAATTCCTAACATGTTAAGATTTTATATCAGTTTGAAATAATTTTATTCTTCTTTGCTTAGTTGTCTGCTAGATGGAAATTCTTTTCTCTGGTTCTGGTGTGTATTACCTATTTCTTCTTTATAGTTAATCTCTTTGAGTATTTTCTCTAGCACTGGTTTTGAAGACATAAATTCCTTCAGCTTCTGTTTGTCGTGGAAGTTTTTTATTTCCCCATCTAATTTGACAGATAGTTTTGCTGGGTAGAAAATTTTTGGCTGGAAGTTGTTTTCTTTCAGATTTTGGAATATGTTACTCCAGGCCCTTCTGGCTTTCATGACTTAGTTTGGGAAGTCAAGTGATTCTAATTGGTTTGCCTCTGAATGTCACTTAGCCTTTTGTTTTTGTTGCCTTTAATATTCTCTCCTTGGCTTCTACATTGGTCATTTTGACTATTATGTCAGGTGGGGAACCTTTTCTCGGATCTTGTCTAAAGGGAGTTCTATACGTTTCCTGAACCTGTGTATCAATGTCTTGCTTTATGTTTTGAAAATTTTCTGCTATTACTTTTTGAAGAGATTGTTGATCCCTTTGGTTTCACCTTCTTTTCTCTCCTCTATGCCAATTATTCTTAAGTTAGCTCTCTTAAGATGGGCCCATATTTCTTCAGTGTCCAATTTCTGTTGTTGAATTGTTTTTTCTAGGTTATAAACTATGTTTTCATTTTTAGAGTGATCATTTTTTAAGACTGAGATTTTATTCTCCTGTGGTCTAATTGATTGTTTATAGTTTGAATTGATGCCTTTACTTCAATGATTGTATCCTTTATTTCTTTCAGACTCTCTCTAAATTCTTTTCTAAAGCCTGCATTATTTCTACAGTTACATTCCTGATTTAATCTTCAGAGATCTCTGCATTTCTGTGTTATCAGGTTCTATTATTGTGGGGTTGTGAGAGCTCAATGCTCCATTGTTGTTCCTCCTTCCCATGATTTCAGATGTTTGCACCTGTTGCTTTTGGTGGATTTCTCTCGGTTTCCAGGTGTCAGCTGGTATATTCAAGGGCAAGTTGTATTTTATTCAACAGTGAAGTTTGAGTAAGGAGGGAAGTGAAGGAATAAATGAAAGGATAGGGTAAGGTCTTAGGGTCAAATAGTATGAGTATATGAGTTTGGTAATGTGGTATATACTAGAAATTAGAGTACAAATGTAGTAGTATTCTAGTAACCAATATAGAGTTTCTGGTATAGTGATATAAAGTGGATTTAATATAAGACAAGAGAACAATAAAAAGAAAAGATAGAAAAAGGACAGAGAAGAAAGAGTACAAGGGAAGAAGATTGGGAGAGGATTTGGGAAGAGGGTTAAACAAAACAAAACAAAACAGAAAAATCCACAACCCCTCTCAAAAAAGAAAAAAAGAACAGGTATACACTGTAACACACACACACACACACACACACACACACACACACACACACACACAAGAAAAAAACCCAAACAATCCTGATAACGAATTAATGCATTTCTATAAATAAATGACTATTCAGCAATCTCTCTCTTGAAGATACTGAGTGCCACTGGCACCTTTTCCTCTGTGAGTCTGGTTCTCTGAGTCTTCTCAGTCTATGCAGATGGTTGATATCAATAGGGCTAGATTTAATATTGAGCAAAGGGCAACCTACACACTTTTCACCAATTTGGAGTCTAGGTCTCTCCCTGCCTCTATTGATAGCATATGCCTCTGAGACCAAACTCAATGTAGGCATCTCTGTTCTCCACAGCTAGGGCTGGGCTAGTCTGACTTCTCCCTGTTCACCACAATTGGGATGTCTGTGGTATTCCCTGAGATTCTACTCATTGGGTTAAGTGTTAAGCGTAAGACTCCCCCCACCCACTTTCCACTGATCAGAGCCTGAGTCTGTCTGAGCTTTTGATATGATCAATAGTAGATCCCACTCCCATCTTCTCTGGGTTCTTCTCCATATCACCATGACTTCACTTATTGTGCTTTGGATCTCTGGAGGGTGTGATAATCTCAGCTGCTGCTATTCCTTCCCTGGGTTGTATAGCAAAGTCTCAGACCCAGGAAGTTAGTCATGACTGCACAAGACCCTGAGGGCACCAGGTAAGGCATTTTTCCTTGAGGAACTGCAACTAGGGTGTGGTAATCTCTGCCACCAGTACTCATTCAGTGGGTAGATCTCAGACCCAGGGAGTTTATCAAAGCTGCATGGGTCCCTGGGGGTGCAGCACAGGGATTTCTCCTGTAGGAGCTGCTATTTTACTTATTATTGTGGTGAGTGCTGGGCTGGAGCTCTTGCAGGTTCACCACCGCTGCTGGCAATATGGCATTGATGCCACACCCTTGGCTGTGTGGCTGGCATATTTCTTTTCTGGTTTAAGCTCTGCTCTGAATCCCTGGAGGACATGATGGCCTAGCCACTGGAAATTCTAGCCAGTCTTTGTGCTGAAAGAACTGATAAATTACAACCAACTGGACTACAACTAATCACTTCAGCTCTTATTTTTGTCCCTGGAATCTGGTTCTGTGAAGCAAGATGACATCAGCATGGCAGCCCCCACCACAAGCACGGTTTTTATTTTCTGCTCTCTGGTTGTTCTTCTAGTCTTCTTTTTTTCTTTCCCTTGTATTTATGGCTTTTATTTCTCTATTGATAGTATTTTCTGACTCTGTAAGGCATTATATTTGAAGCTATGGAGATCAAGCATCAGCAGTATTCGTAGACGCTGCTTTACTTGGTTGCCATCCTCCCTATCTCTCCTGAATTTTTATTTTTAATTCAGTTTTACAGTTTATGTCTTTTAATTGGGAAGTTGAGACCATTTACATTCATTACTAATATAGAGTGGTGTTTATTGCTGCCTGTCATCTGGAATTATATCTTTTGTTTAAGTCAGTTTTATTTATTTATTTATTTATTTATTTTGGTAGTACTGGGGTTCCTGGAAGCCCTTCCACCTCCGGGCTACACTCCCAGACCTATTTTTACATTTTTATTTGGAAACAGGGTCTCCTAAGCCAGCATGCGTGGCTGGCTTCGAACCTGCGTGATCCTCCTGTCTCTGCCTCCCAAGCGCGGGGATTACAAGTGTCCGCCACCATGCCCGGCTTAAGTCAGTTTTAATTCTCCTTTCTTTAGTTACTATTTTAATATAATTCATCTCTTCTATGGATCTGGAGTTTTTTTTTCTTTGTGTATTCTTTCTTTAAGTATTTTATGCTGACCCAGCTTAATAGTCATGAATTCTTTCAGTTTTTGCTTGTCTTGTAAGATTTGTATTTCTCTACTAATTTTTAAAGGTAGCTTTGCTGGATATAGTAATCTTGGTTGTAAATTATTTTCTTTTAGGGCTCAAAGTACATCATTCTAAGTACTTCTGGCTTTTAGAGTTTGGTTGAAAAATATGGAATAATTTTTATTGATTTATCTCTGAGTGTGAACTTGTGTTTTTCTCGTGAAGCTCTAAAAATTCTAATAACCAAGTCATAAAATAGTATCCAAGAATTTTCCAAATGTATAAAATAAGATGAACATTCAGGTATAGGATATATTCAGAACCCCTAAAAGTGAAGATTAAAAAAATAACTTCTCCATGACACATTATAATCAAAATGACTAACATGGAGGGCAAGTATACTTTTAACCAAAGAAATTCATAAAGACAAGAACTATATTTTGTAAGTCAAATTTATGTCAACATAAACAACTAAATTCAAAAGCATAGATATATAGATGATAGATAATGGAAGAATCAGAGGACTCCATCACTGCCACACAAAAAAGTCTTGGGGCCCATATGCCATTTGCAGTCAATGTATCCATATGAGAAATACAGGCTAGTTACCTAGCAACTGCATGTTCTTCGCACACTTCTCAAGTGTCAGGTAATCTTTGGTGAGCTTCTTTTCCATCCTTATTTCTGTCTATGAGACTAACCATCTAGAAATCTACTTTGCAAAAACTAATAACAGTGGGAAAGAAATAATGTTATAATAATCCTTTAGTTTGAAGAATGCAGATAGTTTCTATTCCCTTATATAGGGACACCTATGATAGAATTCATTTTGGAAATTTGTATTGTGTTTAATTCTGATCAAAAAAGTTTATTTAAAAGGAGTAGTGTTAACATGAACTAGAAAAATTAGAACTTTTTACAAAGTTTTTAAAATAAAATCCTGACAAAGCAGAACCCATACATACATCTAATTATACAAATGTATTATAAAATAAATATTATAAAATAAATATTTCAAGAATTCTAAGATACATACCTTTTACATTTTAATTGTGAAGCTATCCAAACAGCAACTGCTCAAATTAAAAAGTAGAATATTACCAATATAACTAAATATTCTTTTGAACTGTGCTTCTGAGCTCTATCCCATTCTTTTAAATTTCTGGGATAACTACTACCTTTATTTTTATATTATTTGATTTTTTATTATAATTAAATTGTGTGTGTGTGTGTGTGTGTGTGTGTATCTTTATCAATGCATTATGCTATAGTTTGGATCTGAAATGACCCCCAAAGACCTATATATTAAATGCTTGATCCTCAGCCCATAACACTATTAGGAGGTGGTGGAAATGCTAGGATATGAGTTTAATGGAAAGTTTTATGTCTTTGAACCATTGCCTTCAAGAGGAATTGTGAGATATATTGGTTTCTTCCTCTCTCTCTCTCTCTCTCTCTCTCTCTCTCTCTCTCTCTCTCTCTCTCCTCCCTCCTTCCTCCTTCCTCCTTCCTCCTTCCTCTCCCTTCTGTCCCAGCCATGTGATGAATAGTTTGCTGCTCTTTGCACTCCCTTCCATAATATGCTTCCTTACTACAGGCCCCCAAACAATGAGACTTCCTGACTATGGGTGAGACCTCTCTGAAACTATGAGCCAAAGGAAACTTTTTCTTTTAGAAGTTGATTTTTCCCAGTATTTGTTATGGTGAGAGAAACCTAACATATTTATGGTTTTATGCTTTAAGCATGGACTATGAACAACAACAAAGTAAGCCTTATTGTATGTGTTGACTTATTAATTTATAAGAGAACTTTTATAGATTCTGAATATAATTCCTTATAATATATAAGCTACAACAATCTTCTAGTTTATGGGTTGTATTTCTAAAGTTTCTTTAATGTTGTTGTTGTTGTTGTTGTTCTTCTTCTTCTTCTTCTTCGTCTTCTTCGTCTTCTTCTTCTTCTTCTTCTTCTTCTTCTTCTTCTTCTTCTTCTTCTTCTTCTTCTTCTTCTTCTTCTTCTTCTTCGCAGTACTAGGGGTTAAACCTAGGATTGTTCTATCTCTGAGCTACCCTCCAGACCTATTTTTTATTCTGTATTTTGAAACATGGTCTCATTGAGTTGCAAAGGGCCTCACTAAGTAGCTGAGGCAGTCTGCAAACTGCAATCCTCCTGTCTCAGCCTCCCAAATGCTGGAATTACAAGCATGAGCCACCATGCCTGGCTTTAATAGAAGTTCTTAATTGTTATGGAGTCAAATATAACAAACCCAAACTTTAGGTATGTGTGTGTTTTCTGTCTTAACAAAATTTTCCTCAGTTAAAATATTCCCAAAACTTTCTTTTAAATATCTATATTTGTTGGAGTGTTGTCAATTGCCACATGGACAACAGAAGTTAATACTGTGCACTTACTTGGACAGTACTCTCAATGGAATAACTTCTTCCCCCATTTTATGTCTCTCCTTATGTTTTTTTCTTATGCTTCCTTTTTGTTTTTGACAGAGAACCATCTTTTATATCTCCAGTATCCTTTTCCTCTTCTGTAGAAAATTCTATATCTTGGGTAACAGAAATATGGTTAATATGCAGATAACAGAAATTCAGTTTTGGCTGAGTTGATTGGAATGCTTATCTAACCCTAGCCTTAACGTTATACCTCTGTTTTCTTTGCAACTTTCTGAAGTGTCTTTTTTAATGTCTTTCTGAGCCATCTTCTTTACTTTTGACTTGGGAGGTAGGCACAATTCTGCATCTTCACAACTGCTCCTCTTCCTCTTCCCCGTTCTGACTTCAGTAAGCTGGACACTTCTATTTCCCTTTTTTTTTTTTCTTAGCAGGTTGCTTTTGGGATTCAGTAATTTCTGCTTCAGAACCTTCAGATGTGGTTCTCGATCCCTTCGTATTACAGACTCACGTTGCTTGTGTCTGTATTTAACTCTTTGGCCTGGATATTGTCTTCCTTCTATGTTCGGCTTTTCTTCTTCTTTTTTTTTCTTCTCTTCTGTAAGAATATTATACCATTAATTTTAAAAATTATGTATTATGTATCAACTACATGTATTTATACTTAATTATAACACTCACCAGATACTCTTAAGGCTGGAATGGGCTTGTTCTTAATATGCCAGGTTTTCTTGGTGCTTCTTCTGGTAGGTTATTAAGAAACTGAAATGATTGCAAGAATTTACTATTTGTAATGCTTGTGTAATTGTTTTTTAATTTTTTTTAGGTCTGGACCTACCTCAATAGCTTTTGCTGCTTGTTCTTTTGTCTCAAATTCCACAAAAGCAAATCCCTTTGGATCTCTAGTAGATTTGTAATATGGTATACTTATATAAACCACATTGCCACATTTACCAAACACTCTTTCAATCCAGCTGTGGCTTAACATTTTTGGGAAGTAACTACTGTGATAGAGCAGAAATAGCATTTTAAGATTTAAAGCTTAAAGCTTTAACAGCTATAGCCTAATACATTTCACAATTTCTATGCCCTAACTGGAATGGCAATAAATAAACTTTAATATTAAAAATCTTAAAAAATCTATATTTGCCTTTCAAACTTAAATTTTAACCTAAATAAATTTTTGAGTTATGATATCCCACTCCAGTGTCATCTCTTTTTATAAAAATAATCAAATATCCTATTGCAATTGTGACTTGACCATCTTTCTCCATTGACCCACCCTTGTCTCGCCCCTGTCTGTTCCTCACCCCTCTGAATTGCTTCATTTCTCTCTTCATTGTTTCTGCAATGTTCTTATTACTACTGCATCATAGAAAATCTTGATTCTGCTTGATTCTGATAGAGTAAGTTCTCCTGACTTACTATTTAGAATATTTCAGCTATTCTTGTCCATTTGCTTTTTTTGTACACATTTTAGAATCAGACTGACTGTACAATTCTTTAAAAAAGTGTTGATGAAATTTTTATTGGAGCTGTTTTGTATTTATGATCTATTATCTATTCACATGAAACTGACATTTTATGGTATTGAATCCTTCTTCCATGAACACTACATATTTCTTAATTTATTTAGGCCTTTTTACTATCCCTCAATAAAGTTTTATATGTGTTTTCACAGTGGTCCTACACTGTTTTCATGGGATTTGTTTTATAATTATGAAAGCATTTTGGATGGTGATAAATTATATCCATTTAAAAACTCATATTTTATAGATGTGTTTGTTTTATTAAAAATGTAATTTTTATATATTGACATATCTAGAAACTTTGCTCAGACCCCTCATTAAATCTGATAATTTATTTGCAGTCATTATTAATTGCATATATCAATAATTTCTATGAATAATGACAATTTAATTTTTCCTTTCTGATCCTTATAACTTCAACTTCTTTTTCTCATCTTAATGCATTGGTTGGGATCAGCAATTCAATATCAAAAAGAAAACATCCAATATCCTTGACTTGCTCCTAGTTACAAATGAAAAATCTTATAAATTTTCAGCAGTAGCAATAATATTAGTGCTAGTATTTGTAAATATACCTTCAGATTTAAAAATTTCTATTATAAGTTTGCAAGACTATCATGAAAGGTATTGAATTTTACTGAATATGTTTTATGCCTCTGTTGAGATGACTTATTTTTTCTATTAATGTATTAATATGCTGAATTATATATTTTCTACCTTCAAACCAATATTGCAATTCCTATAATGAACCTTGAATGATGTATTATATGTGTATATACACACAAACACACATGTACATATATATAGATATACATATACATGCATGTATATACTATACAATACATATACATTTATACACATATATGTAAATCTGTTTTGCTAGGTTAGGTTTTATTTACCAATTAATTTTAGGATTTTCTTTTATTGCTGTTCATGAGTGAGATTTTTCTTGCACAAGATCTATAAAACTTTTTTATTGGCATCATAAAATACATTGTGAAGAAGAATTTGTGCATAATTTAAATGTTTTATTCTTTGGCTGTGTGGTACGATTGCTTGTAAAGCCACATGATTTTGTGCCAGGCAGTGTATCTGGTGTTTTACCTGACTTATTTGAGCCCTCACTTTCAGGAAAGGAAGTCCCAAAGAGGTGAAGTCACTGGCCTAAGATCCCTATCTAATAAGTGATGTAGGAAAAGGTACCCTCAGGTGATCTTACTCAAAAACAATGCTCCTAACCCTTAGGTTCAAATATCTTCTAATGTGACAACTGTGGTGGCAATGTGCAGAATGACTTAGAGACAAATACCTGTGGACTCTAATTGAAAGATTCTCTTATGAGTGACTTACATGGATTGGGATGAGAGACTTTTTAATTACTTAAATTTGAACTCTAGTTTCTAAAATGAAAAACTTGTCAATGCAAAAGTCATCAAAATGCTTTTGATTTATAGTAACATTTGCTGATCAGGGATTTGGGTTCCATAGTTGATAGCTTCAAGAAACTTCAAAAGCTTAGAGGTCACAACTCTCTTGTGGTTTAGGTTGATTTGTGAAGCTGAAGGATATATTTATGCTGCATAGACTCGAGAAACATGAGACCTCTCTTTTAAAAAGTCTTCCCCTTTAGAGCTAACTCTTTAGATTACAAAGTTGAGCTGGAGGTATTTTACTGAAGACCCCTTTCAACATAAATAGCAAATACAACTTCATAAGCTTCATGGATAGTTTAGCTATGGTTGCTATTGTTTTCACTAGGTATGCAAATATTCTACCAAAATGAAACCAGATTTAAAACAAAATGCTGAGTGGGGCACGCCAGCCGGGGCCTGGGTCGCACCGCACATAGCACGCCAGACCCCTGGATAAACCGGGTGCAGTACCCTGGGTCCTGGGCGGGGGTCGCGCGGGGCACGCCAACAGGGGCCCAGGTCGCAGGACTCTGGGCCTCACGCAGAGTAGTACGGAGCACACTGGACCCATGGGGAAACCGGGCTGGTTCACAGTGCTGCTGCGTACCTGATCCCACTACCTCCTCAAACCACACATACTGTCTTCTCTTATTGAGAAAAAGAAAAGAAAAGAAAAAGAAAAAAGAAAAATATCGGAGAGGGGTTAAGAAGGCCATTGCGGATGCCAGGATACTGGAGATGCAGAAAAAACTTATCCAAATGCACTGGAACTTATGGAAAAATTCCCCGTGAAGGAGGACTGCTGTTTCTCTATGTTAAGAATCTTGGACATCACCTGTAAGGAGAGAGTTTAGTGGAGACCAAGGAGAAAGGCGGTATTGAAAGTGGTCTCCACAATGGCGGTGGAGACTTGTATTTAGGAGAAGCAGAAATCAGATCCTACCAACCTTATTTTTTTTTTGAGAAATTACACCAAATGTCGAATGCTACCATCACGCATGCTTAGGAACACTGGACAACATTGAGAGTGAAAAAAGAGTTTGGGAAAGATTTAAAATGGTGGAGGCAGTGGCAATGGCAGTGGCCAGTACTCAGGGGAGGCAGAGATCTGATGCATTACACCTGGAACATTTGAAATAATAACCCCAGAGGCAGAATGCTACCACCACACACTCTGGAGAACATGGGACAATTGGTTGGGCGAAGAGGGTGCTCGGATTGGAGCCTACTGAGGAGTGAGGCCGGCAATGGACACAGCAAAGCTGGAATTGGAGCCTGCCATGAGGCAAGGCCGGTGCTGGAGCCTCCAAGGCTGGGATCGGAGCCTGCTGAGGGGTTAGGCTGGTGCTGGGGCCAGTGAGGCTGGGATTGGAGCCTGCCATGAGGCAAGGCAGGTGCTGGGGCCTTCGAGGCCAGGATCAGAGCCTGCTGAGGGGTTAGGCGGGTGCTGGGGCCAGCGAGGCTGGCATTGGAGTCTGCCATGAGGCAAGGCCGGTGCTGGGGCCTCCGAGGCCAGGATAAGAGCCTGCTGAGGGTTTAGGCCAGTGCCGGGGCCAATGGCCGACATTGGAGCCTGCTGTGAGGCAAGGCCGCTACTGGGGCCTCCGAGGCTGGGATCAGAGCCTGCCAAGGGGTTAGGCCGATGCAGGGGCCAGTGGCCATCATTGGAGCCTGCCGTGAGGCAATGCCAGAGCTGGAGGCAACGAGGCCAAGATAAGAGCCTGCTGAGGGGTTAGGCTAGTGCCGGGGCCAATGGCCGGCATTGGAGCCTTCCATGAGGCAAGGCCGCTACTGAGGCCTCCGAGGCCAGGATCAGAACCTGCTGAGGGGTTAGACCGGTGCTGGGGCTAGCGAGGCTGGCATCGGAGCCTGCCGTGAGGCAAGGCTGGTGCTGAGGCCTCCGAGGCCAGGATTGGAGCCTGCCAAGGGGTTAGGCCAGTGCCAGGGCCAGCGTGGCTGGGATCGGAGCTCACTGTGAGGCAAGGCCGGTGCTAGGGCCTCTGAGGCTGGGATCAGAACCTGCCGAGGGGTTAGGCCAGTGCTGGGGCCAGCTGCTGGCATCGGAGCCTGCTCTGAGGCAAGGCTGGTGCTGGGGCCTCCGAGGCCAGGATAAGAGCCTGCTGAGGGTTTAGGCCAGTGCCGGGACCAATGGCTGGCATCGGAGCCTGCCATGAGGCAAGGCCGCCACTGGGGCCTCCGAGGCTGGATTGGAGCCTGCCAAGGGGTTAGGCTGATGCCGGGGCCAGGGGCCAGCATTGGAGCCTGCCGTGAGGTAAGGCCAGTGCTGGGGCCTCCGAGGCAGGGATCGGAGCCTGCTGAGGGGTTAGGCTGGTCTTGGGGCCAGCAAGGCCAGGATTGAAGCTCACTGTGAGGCAAGGGGGGTTCTGGGGCCTCTGAGGCTGGGATCGGAGCCTGCCAAAGGGTTAGGCTGATGCTGGGACCAGCTGCCAGCATTGGAGTCTGCCTTGAGGTAAGGCCAGTGCTGGGGCCTCCGAGGCAGGGATCGGAGCCTGCTGAGAGGTTAGGCCAGTGCCAGGTCCAGCAAGGCTGGGATTGGAGCTCACTGTGAGGCAAGGCGGGTGCTGGGGCCTCCGAGGCCAGGATCAGAGCCTGCCAAGGGGTTAGGTCGATGCCGGGGCCAACGGCCAGCATCGGAGCCTGACAGGAGGCAAGGCCGCTACTGGGGCCTCCGAGGCTGGGATCAGAGCCTGCCAAGGTGTTAGGCCAATGCAGGGGCCAGCGAGGCCGGGATTGGACCCTCTGTGAGGCTAGGCCGGTGCTGGGGCCTCTGAGGCTGGGATCGGAGCCTGCTGAGGGGTTTGGCCAGTGCTGGGACCAATGGCTGGCATCGGAGCCTGCCTTGAGGCTAGGCCGCTACTGGGTTCTCTGAGGCCGGGATTGGAGCCAGCTGAGGGGTTAGGCTGGTGTCAGGGCCAGCGAGACCAGAATCAGGGCCTCCCATGAGACAAGGCCGCTGCTTGAGCCAGCAAGGTCTGAATCAGTCCACCGGGTAGCCAGGCCACTACTGGGGCCGTCAAGAGTAGGATCGGTACTTGCAACGCGGCATGCACAGAGAAATATTGCAGAAAATAAAAATCAGATGCTTCCCCTAATCAGCAAAAACTAGGAGGAAAGGGGCAACAGGAAGAGGTTAAGCTATAGAAAGGGCCCTATACTGAAGCAACTAAGGTGACCAATCAGAGGGTATGGAATAGGGGAGGATGGAGTCTCTTTAAAATGCAGGAGGTACATAAACATATGTATCAAAGTTAATCATCAAACAAACATGGGATCAAGGGAGGGGGAGGGAATGGGATGGGGGCTGGATGAGGGCTAATTGGATGATGTGTGCTTGTATATCCTCTCAAGTCTTGTATTCCAATGTGATATATGATTACAATGCACCAATTAAAAAAATAAAAATAAAAATAAATAAAAATAAATGCTGTAGGACACATGACAGATTTTAACAGAGATTGTATCTCTGGTCAAAGTAGGGGTGGACTCTCTTACAATGCACCAATTAAAAAAATAAAAATAAAAATAAATAAAAATAAATGCTGTAGGTCACATGACAGATTTTAACAGAGGTTGTATCTCTGGTCAAAGTAGGGGTGGACTCTGAGAACAATAAGATGGTTATGACCAGAGGTTGTTCATGTGGAGTCTTTGGAGCACAGTATTGTCTTCTGGATTAGATTATATGCATGGGTCAATTCCCTCACATTGGGTTTTGAAGCATTGCAGAACATAGCATCTTACAGGAAGGAGACCTCAGGATCATCTCTGCAGTTGTGTCAGAGCAAAAAACAAACAATAAAGTCATTTCCATAGTCATAGATGCTCTTTTGTGCCTTTTCATATGTTAAGTCTACCCAGCTCAATAATCTTTAATTTCATATAAGTAAGCTATAATCTATGATTTAAATTAAGATGAAGTATCCATTTACTAAAGCAAAATAGCAATTTCTCTCTTCTTGATCCATCTGCATTGATCATTATCTCCCATCCTTGCTAAAAGAGAAGAAAAAATCTTTTCCAAACACTTGAATAAATAAATATGATAAATTGCTGAGAAGTGAAAAGGAACAAACTTTGTTTTCAGTAAAACTAGTACATATTTATTATCTACACACTTCAATGTGTATGAAAAATACGACCTGAAAATCATGTATTTAGATGAGTTATAAGAAAAAGTCACTGGCAAGCTGAGTGTGATAGATCCCATTTGTAATTCTAGTATTTGGGAGGTTGAGAGAGGAGGATCACAGGTTTGAGGCCAGTCTCAGCAATATAGTGAGACCCTCAGCAACTTAGCAAGACCTATTTTTAAAAAAATTGGCTATGAGGTAGAATGTACCTGAGTTCAATCCTCAGTTCCAATCAAACCAAAAATGGAGTAAAAGGTATTATAAAATTAGAACTATGAGGCAGGATGAAGAAAAGCGGGGCTTACGAGCCCTACTAACAACCAATCTCTATTACCACAAAATCAGTGCCTTCCATAGCCAGAAAACACCATCAGCAGAGAAACAACAAAAAAAAAAATGTAATTTCAAGGGACAGAGAAAAAGAGGGCTGGAAAATGAGACACCAGAAACCAGACCGCAGTGCTACAGCCGGAGCTGCAGCATGAAGTGGTGGGCACCATTTTCCCTTGCAGCACCAGGCTCCAGAGAGGAGGGGAACTCATAACGGAGCTCAGAATCAGAGAGAAGATATGCCAGTCTCATGCCCAAGGACGCAGCAGCAGTGTCTTACTGCCGGCGGCAGTGGCGAACTCACCAGATGGCACCAGACCAACGCGCTCAACAACCCACCAGGCTCCAGAGAGGAATGACGGACAGTGAGCCGAGGTGAGCCTCTGCAGATCAGCCAGGAGGAATTCAGCAGATTTCTTGGCACAGGGAGCATCTAAAGCTCCCAGAGGCTGGGCTCAGCACATGCTGCAGGGACTAAGAGCAGAGCTCAAAATCAGAAAAGAAATATGCCAGCCTCATGGCTGAGGGCATGGCAGCGGCGCCATATTGCCACCGGTGGCAGCAGCAGTGAATTCACCGAGTCCACGACAGCTCCATCTGCATACTCAACAACAGTGAGTCAAATTGTGGCCCCTATAGTAGAAATCCCAGTACTGTACTCCCAGGGACTTGACCCAGTGGGGGAGTGGCGGTGGCAGAGATATCACACCATAGGAGAACGCCCAACCTGGCACCCCCCGTGGTCTAAAGCAGCCTCGATTGACTCCCTGGGTCTGAGACTTTGTGATAAAACCCAGAAAAGGAGTAGTGGGGACTGAGATACCACAGACTTGAGACCCAGAGCACCTTAAGTGAAGTCGTAGTGACCCAGGGAAGAACCCAGAGAAGGCACAAACTTCCGAAATCATAGGAAAGAGGAATAACAATGGAGCAATGGATGACCACAACCCCACAACATCAGAACCTGATAACACAGAAATTCAGAGATTTCTAGAAGATCAAATCAGGAAAATAACTGTAGAAATAATAGAGGTGTTTTGAAAAGAATTCAGAGAGAGCCAAAGAGAGATAAAGGATGCAATTAATGAAGTAAAGGCCTCAATTCAAAGTACAAACAACCGATTAGACCACATGGAGAATAGAATCTCGCTCCTAGAAGATGATCATTCAAAAAATGAACGCATAGTTTCTAATTTAGAAAAAAAAAATCCAACGGCAGGAATCTGACATTGAAGAAATATGGGCCCATTTTAAGAGATCTAACCTAAGAATAATTGGAATAGAGGAGGAAAAGAAGGTGAAACCAAAGGGATCAACAATCTCTTCAAGGAAGTAATAGCAGAAAAATTTCCAAATGTAGAGCAAGAGGTCAATACACAGGTCCAGGAAACTTATAGAACTCCCTTTAGACAGGATCGGAGAAGAGGATCCCCACGCCACATAATTGTCAAAATGACCAATGTGGAAGCCAAACAGAGAATCTTAAAGGCAACAAAAACAAAGGAGCAAGTGACATTCAGAGGCAAACCAATTAGAATCACTCCAGACTTCCCAAACCAAGTCATGAGAGCCAGAAGGGCTTGGAGTAATATATTCCAAACTTTGAAAGAAAACAACTTCTAGCCAAAAATTTTCTACCCAGCAAAACTTTCTATCAAATTAGATGAGGAAATAAGAAGCTTGCACGACAAACAGAAACTGAAGGAATTTATGTCTTCAAAACCAGCGCTAGAGAAAATACTCAAAGAGATTAACTACAAAGAAGAAATAGGTAACACACACCAGAACCAGAGAAACAAGATTTTCCATCCAACAGACAACTAAGATTGGTTATCTGTGGAGATTCATTATTTATGTTAGTCTTTTACCTATCTCTAAATTGTATTGTTTGCTTTTATTGTTGCTATTTTTAGGATTTCTAGTTGGAATATTAATATACCTTCAGATATAGCATTTGGAAATATTTTCTCCCATTCTATCAGTAACTTTTAACTCTGTTTACATTGTCTTTGGATATACAATATTTTTTTATTTTTTAAGGAGCTTATTTACCCTTTTGTTTCCTTTGCCATTGAAATCATATCCAAGAAATCACTGCCAATTTCAGTGTTGTGAGGTTTTATGACACAGATTTTCTTCTAAAAGTTTATAGTCTTAAGATTTATATTTAGGTCTTTTATGTATTTTGAGTTAATATTTGTATATGGTGTTAAGTAAGGGTCCAATTTTATTATTTTTCATGTAATTATTATTTTTCAACAATATTTAGTTAAAAGATTAGTATTTCCTCCACCAAATGTTCATGGAAACCTTGTCAAAAATAACTTGACAATATATGGAAGAATTTATCTCTAGGCTTTTTTTAAACTCCAATGGTTTATATATCTGCCTTTAGAACAGTACTACACTTTTTCAATTATTGTAGCTTTATATGGTTTGAAATCAGAAAATATACATCTTCTATGTTTGTTCTTCGAGATTGTTTTGGGTATCTAGGGTCCATATTCCATATCAGGATAGATTTTTTCTGAAAAATAAATAAATGTATGATAGTTTCACCTAAAAAAATAAAAAAGAAATAATCTCCGGTAAGAAAGAAAGCAAAAAGAAATATTGAAATGTTATCTTTAAGTCATCAAAAACTTGGTATCAGACAAATGAAACTATTATGTGATATTATCATCGTTAATATTGGATAAATTGCTATAAAACTAGATGTCAACCACTAAGCCAAGCATGGGAAGGAAGGATGGGGAGGGAACAAGGTGGGGATTGGGTAGGGGCTAATTGGGCGATGTGTGCATGTATGTCTACCAAAGTATTTTCTTTATACCTTTATGATGTATGAATACATTGCACCAATAAAAAATAAATTAAAAATAAATAAATAAAAAGAAAGAAAGAACTATGAGGCAAAACAAAAACACTAGGAAAAAGATTGTCCCCACACACAAAATTTATCAAAAAGCAAATAAAATTATAACCAAATATTTTACTCTGAATTTAAAAGAAATCTTAGTAGTCTCTTCAATGAAGAAAGACCACAAAATAGAAATATATAATTTCAAAAGGGAGAGAGATAACAGATCAAATTAAAATGGCAGAACTCAGGAAAGAAATAGAAAGAAATAAAAATTATCATCAAAATAAAAATGGTATAAGAATGATTCCAAGGAAAGGGTGGTACTGATAAAAGTATAAGTAACACAGAGAGAATATGAGAAATAAATATCATGGCACAGACACAGGTGAGAAAATTCCAATATGAAGAGTAGGGCTACAGACAGGTTTATTTAGAGAAATCAGAAACACACCTTAAAGGGAGAATGCCATCTATAGAGAGACAGACAGACACAGAGATGAACAGGTCTGTGGGAGCACAGGTTGTCTTTTATAGGAAACTTTGCAAATGGGCTGGGCAAAGAGTGAGCGTGTGATGGTGGTAGCAGTGAGCTTGATAAACATTTAACATGAGCTCAATTTCCATTAATTTTCCCCTCATTTCTATCACATGAATGTACCCCTTAGCAAAGGAATAAGGATGTTGAGTCAGTCATAAACTGCTTTGAGCTGAACAGGGATGAAGTTGGGGGCCCCCACTTTAGGGTAACATACATGCATGTAGTTGGCATGGGGGAATCAGATGGGTCTGTGCCATGTGCATCTATGACCATCCAAAGGGCTTTAATAGATGCTCCTCTTGTGTGCTCATACCACCATCTGATGTCTGAAAGCTTCTTGAAACTAACAAAATATAAATATGTACTAGTTGACTAGACATCCAGTGCTTTAATATTTACTACACCTTTTAGGAATTCAGGTTTGAAGGAAAACAGGGTTTCAGGATAAAGTTGTGAGTAATCATAGAATTTTTAGATTTAAAGCTACAGTCCCTCTTTCCTTCCCTGTTTGTCTCCTTTATTTTATTTCTTATATTCCACCTCATTTTCCTCCTGCTTGGATATGTGGAACACGTTTTCCTTTTTCTCATGCCTAGACAATGCTCCATATTATACAACAAAAAATGTAAATAAAGAGATTTTAAAATACTTACAGGCAATGATAGCTAGAGATGATAGATGAATGTGATCTGGGTTTAACTTAATTGGGAACCCTAAAGAATAACTAAATAATTCACAATATGTATCCAGGAAAATTCTTCAAATAAAAGGAGGTTTAAAAAATATATATGCATATCCATCTATGTTTCAAATGACAAAGCAAAATATTCACAAACCAGAACATTATGAACCATGAGACTGAAAGCCCAATAGAAAAATGGGAAAATAATGAGTTAACAGAAAAGGAAATACAAATGACTCTTTAATATATGAAAATATCCATATCCTCATTATAATATAAATGCAATTTAAAACTAAAAAATATTTTCACTAATTAAGTTAGTGATAATCTAAAAATGATAATGCAGTGTTTATGGAGCTAAGGTAGTGTAGGTTCTTCCATAACTTCTGGTGGACGTAATTTCTTGTAGTAAATTTTTGCAGTTTTATGTTGCATCAGTATCTATTCTAAATGTAGGCTTAGGTTTCTCATACCAGAAGAAGAACCCACTTGCCCTTGACATAGTTTTCAGTTTTGCACCTCTTTTCAGTTTCTCACTGTGGTTAACCCAGATGTCTGTCTTGTACAAGTGCTGTGAGATAGATGAGGCACAAGAAATAGAGGCTATGTGTACAAGGTCATGTAGCTAATTAGTATGTGATCCAGAAATCCTACTTTTGGGTATTTACTGAAAAAATCTGAAATTGGTGGTTACAGGAATGTCTGCACTTTCATGTTGATTGCAGCACCACTCACAATAGCCAAGTTACAGAATCATTCCAAGTGTTCACCAACAGATCCATGGTTAAAACAATATGGTGTATATATATACAATGGAATACTCTTTATCCTTAAAAAGAAAATTCTGACATTTGTCCAGGAATAGAATTGGAGTATATCATGCTATGTGAAATAATCCAGGTACATAAAGACAAATACTGCATGTTCTCACATCCAGAATATAAAAATATTATACTTATAGTGCTAACAGGGACTTAGGCCAGAGGCCTAACTTGTGGCATGTCAACAAACCAGATCCAGCCACTCATCCCAATAAACAAAACAAACAAGGTAACCATGAGAAGCAGGAAAGGAACTTTAATGAATGTGGCCATTTGGAGAATACACAGTGAGATCCAGCACCTCAGCTTTGTTTTTGAGATGCTATAATGAGCTATAGTTTTAAATATAGGGAAACTGAGGCAGAAGTCAAGAGCTATGCGCAAGTAAGCAATCTTGGTCAAGCCATGGTATGGTTGGCCATTTTCTCAGTCTGGTTCTGCAATGTGACTCTGAAGAAGCCCTTGTCACTAGAGGGACAACTTCCACTTTCTGCTCATGATGTTTACACATCAGATCTGTGATCCCAGGAGGGGACAATTTAGTCCCCATGAGATGATTGCCCCCGTTATGGAGGCAGTCTTCTTGTGGTATGATGTGCCCTAAGACTTCCCTGTGTGGGGCAATAAGTACAGACTTCTAGGCACCACCTCAGGAGTCCAAAACTGTAGGGGCAAATCTTAACTCACTCTTAAATAGGGATAAGACAGGTTAGTAAATGTAGGTCTAATCAATCTTGTATTTATAGTTTTTAATTGATTACTCCTAACATGATTAACATGCCTACATATAGGGCTGAGGAAGGACCTGACCCACATTTTAAGGTGAAAAAGGAGAAAGATACAAAATGGAGACAGAGGTTCCGAGCTTTATTCTGCTTTGAGTTACTCATCAGGCATCTGTGGGCCTAAATGAATAGTTGCTTCTTTTAGCAAAAGCAGTCTAAGTTCCTGTTATAGTAGAAGCAGAGAATAGAATGGCAGTAGGCAGAGGCTAGGTAATAGTGTGGGTTAGGGAGATTACAGTGAACCAATAAAATTATTTAGAAAAGCAAATCTGCTCTGGAAATTGAGGGAGACAGTATTTACAATACTGCAATTAGAGTTTTAGGGCAGAGTAGAAGTTTGAGACCTGAGAAGAGTAGAAGAAGTAAGGAATGTGAAAAGGGCACTAGAGATAACCATAGAATTATCTAGAAAATTTTCCACTTTGTCTACCTGACATGTTTTTTTGTACCTTTTGCAATAATAAATGTTTCAAATACAATACCTCAAATATACATTTGTAAAGTTTTTAAAAAGTTGGAGAGCATATACACTACTTTATCTCAGTACCAAAACTATCCAATGAACTAAACATAAAAAACAGCTCTTTTTATTGTTATTATCATTATTATGATTCTCATTTTACATATTGGGCAATAAAGCCACAATTGAGTTGGAATATATTTAAAAATACATGCAAGTAACTAACCAAATAAATGAAATTATTATGAAATAATGATTTCCTAAATGGCTTTAGCTATAATTATTTAATTCACAAAGTTATTGAATTTAAGTTTAAATTTATCAAATAAGAGAGAAAACTGGGAGATTTCTTGAATTAGAGAATATTTTATAACAATTCTATTTGCTCATCTCTGTGCAGATTGTTTTGCAAAATCACTTGCTTTGCATCCAGTGCTTATCCTGTGAAATTGCCTAATATACCCTCAGGAGCTATTCAGTTCTCCTCTTTTGTTACATATATGGTGTTTTATTTTACTTTAGACTCAAATAAAACCAAAATCTCCCCTGGGTCTGTATTTTCTCTTCCTTGTGCCCCACAGGAAGCCTAGCTGGAAGGAAGGAAGTGTTGATTAAGAAGCATATGAAATAGAGCCAATTATTTCTATGCAATCTACTTAAAATAAAGTGATTTTGGTTTGTGCAAGGAGGATCAGGAAAAGCTGAGCCATCTGTAATCCAGAGAACTAAAAAGCTGCACTGGGCATAACTAATAGAAAAATTGGGAGGAAGAAGTTGTTGACTTTAAAAAGCTGTGGCTTTAAATTATTTGTTTGTGGATTTAATAACACTCTCCACACTCCAAAGAAGGTGATTTATGAAGTGGCCACTTGATAAGCTCTGCTAAACTACTAACCAGCAAAACAATTACAACTGAGAAAAAGAGAAGAAAAAACTGTGTAAGCAACAATGATTTAAAGTCTTGGTCCTAGAGTTATAAAGGAAATTAAGAAACATCTATTCAAGAAAATCCATCATGCCATGGTAAGAGCAGTGGGAATCTGTGGCACTTGAGCCACAAACTGTTTCTTTTTTCCTCCCATGAAGAGATGAACAGCCCACTGTAGGTGAATTTGATAAAAAAGATAAGCATCCCTCTTCCCTAATACCCAGTAGAGGAGCAAATCACCAGCACGTTTCATCATTCAGTTTCACACTGCTGAGACTAAATTCTAAGTGAGTGCCCCTGAAAGACTGGGGTTTCCCTTCTTCCACCCAGCTTCCACTTAGAGGATGGGAATTCTACCACAAGCATATTAGTCTGAGAATATGGGGGCTGATTGTTTTCATGACAACTTGCTCATAGATTAGTGACCCTATGCTAGGACAATTCCGTCAAAAACAATGGAGTTTATTGCCTTTGTATGGCATGATAAAGCAGAGGTGTCCCTCCAAGGGAAGCTGGCTACTCCCTGAAAATAGCTCAGAAGCAGTGAGTGGCTCACAAATTTTGCCAAGCAGCAGAGGTGATCCATGAAGAACTCTAAAAGTTCTTCATAAATGAATTGTCTTTATTTGGAAAAAAAAGGTGGAGAAGCATAAGCCTAATTATTCCCTTAAAAACAATGGAGATAGTTATAAAATTGAAATACATAAATTGACATGTATAATAGTTGAAATAAAAATTATACTAAAGGAGTTTAACAATAAGATTTCAAATGGCAGAATCAGCAAACTTGAAGGTAGATCTGTAAATCTTATGCAACCCAATGAAGAGAGAGAAAAATGAATAAATAAAAATTTTTAGAACTTTAGAGAAAGTATAATGCTGCTAAAGAAAACCATATATGTGTAATTGGAGTACCAAAAGGAGGGAGAAAGGACTAGAAAAACATATTAAAGGAAAGGAATGTTATTAATATTAATCTACATACCCAAGAAGCTTAATAAAGATAGATGTATAGCCAACAAAGGCAAAGATAGACTTATGAAATTACAGCAAATTAAAAAGCTTCTGTACAGTGAATAATTGATGGAATGACACAGAAAAACACAATTCCAAACCTTATATCTGATAAGATATAATATCTAAAATATATATTGAACTCAAACAGCTCAATAGAGGTCAAATATTTCTAATCTGAAATGCTTGTGACTAGAATGTTTGGCATTTTCCATTTTTTTAATTTTGGAAGATTTCTATCCATATAAAGAAATGTGGAAATTAGTATCCAAACTAAACACAATTTTTATGTCATATAAACTTTCTATATATACCCTAAAGATAATTTTATATAATATTATTAATAATTTTTGAATGAAATAGTTTCATGAATTAGAATTTTTCCACTTGTAGCATTCTATTGACACTCAAAGTTTGGGATTTTGGACTATCTTTTATTTCTGAATTTCAAATTAGATATGGTCTACCTGAGTTAAACAATAACTCAGTTTTAAAATAAGCAAGGGATCTGAATAGACATTCTCAAAAGAAAACATACAAAGAGCCAACAGATATTTGGGATACAAAAGGGACTCCAGATAATGGAGGAGATCCTCAGTGGAGACAGGGGGGAAGAGTAGGGGAGGAGGCTGAGGTTCATTAATGAAACTGTTATCTGAAACTATGTGTATACATATAGATATAACATGGTTAAGTTGGACACTCCTATTGAGAAGGAGGGAAATGGGAAGGAAGGCATCAAATACTGTGTGAATGTATGCTATTGTCAACATGATCTACATTATGATGTGAGACTATACTTCACCAATAAAAATAAAAATAAATAAAAACTAAATAGCCAAAAGATACATGAAAAAATTCTCAACATCACTAAATGTTATAGACATGAAATTAAAGCCACAATGATAAATCAGTTCACACGTGTTACAATGGCAATTAGCAAAAAGATGAAAGGTAGCAAGTGTTAGCAAGAGAAAGAGGAACCCTGGCACACTATTAGTGAGAATATAAATTTGTATAAGCATTATGAAAAACATTCTGGAGGCTCTTTAAAAAACTAAAAATGGAACTACCATATGATTGGCAATTATACTTCTGGTTAAATATACAAAGAAAATAAAATAAGAAACTCAAAGAGCTATCTACCCTTCTATGTTAATCACAGCAGTACGCATAACAGCCAAGATATGGAATCAAATAAGTGTGCATTAACAGATGAGTGGATAAAGAAAACACTCATACAAACAAATGAGAGTAAAATTATCCAGTCTTAAAAAGGAAAAATTTTGACACTTGTGACAATGGTTGAATTTGGAGATTATGCTAAGTGAAATAATCACAGAATGGCATATACCACATGATCCCACTTATATGTGGAATCTAAAAGTGGTAGAACTCATAAAAACAGAGGGTAAAATGGCAGTTACAAGGTGCTGAGAATGAGGTGAGGAAAAGGGATATGTGGTCAAAGAGTGCCAATTTTCACTTTTGCAGGATGAGTATCCCCTGGAGATCCAACAACACAGTGACTATAGTTAATGATCATGTATACTTGAAATTTTCTAAGAGACTAGATCTGTTTCCACCACACAAAAAGTAACTATGGGAGGTGGAAAGGTGATAATTATCTTGATTGTGATAATTATTTCATAACATATCCATATACCAAAACACCAGGGACTGTGAAGGGAGTATAGCCCAGTGGTAAAACATTTGCTTAGTATGAACAAGGCCCTGAATTCCACCACAGAATGTTCAAAAACACATCGTATTCCATAAATATATACCTTTTTTATTTGTCAAGTACATCCTAATAAAGTTGGAAAAATGTTTATATGATGGAGAAAAATGCAAAGATAAAGTCTAAGAAGCAATTCATCATGCATGAGTGAACTTCAATAAATTAACAGCTGACTTCTCATCAGAAACAGTAGAGGCCACAGGCCATACAATTTGAATATATACAGAGGATGGAAAGAACAAAAACTGTCTGCCAGGATGATGGCACAACCCTGTAATCCCAGTGCATAGAAGGCTGAGACAGGAAGATTGCAGTTTCTAGGCCAGCTTCAGCAGCTAAGTGAAACCCTGTTTCAAAATGAAAAACAAAATAAACCTGGGGGTGTATATCAGATGTAGAATGTCCCTAGGTTCCATCCTCAACTTATGCATGCATACACATATACAGAGAGAGAGAGAGAGAGAGAGAGAGAGAGAGAGAGAGAGAGAGAGAGAGAGAGAAGAACTGTCGGCCAAAAATCTCATATTCAGAAAAATTTTCTTTCAAAAACAAAGGTGAAATAAAGGCATTCCTAGAAAAAGAAACAGAATTTGCTATTCAAAAAATCTTTGCAAGATATATTTAAAAATGGGTTTTGGGCTAAATAAAAATTACCCCAGAAAGTAGTTGAAATCCAAACACAAAATGAAGAACACCAAGAAATGTAGCTATGTAATTATAAAAGTTTAAATATATATTTGTCTCATTACTCTTGATTTTAAAAGAAACAGGATGAATAACATGTGTTGATTTATGTATGTTGAACTAGCTTTGCTTTTCTGGGATGAAACCAACTCAGTTTTGGAGTACAATTCTCTTGATATGGTTTTGAATGAGTGTAGCTAGCATTCTGTTTAGAATTTTTGCATTTATGTTCATCAAGAATATTGGTCTGTGATTTTCTTAAGGTATCTTTATTTGGTTTGGAGATTAATGTGATAGTGGCCTCATTAAAGAAATTTGGGGAAATTCCATCTCTTTTAATTTCCCAGAACAAGTTGTGAAGTATTGAGATTAGTTCTTCACTGAAGGTTTTGTAGAATTCAGCTAGAAACTCATCTGGTCCTGGGATTTTCTTTGATGGCAGGTTTTTTATTGCTGTTTCTGTTTCTTTGCTTGCTGTTGGTTGTTTTAGGCTTGCTATGTCCTCTTGGTTCAATTTAGGTAGGTTATATGTGCTTATAAATCTTGATTTCTTCCATGTTTTCTGGTCTATTGGAGTATAAATATTCAAAAGTTTCTGATAATCCTTTGAATTTCCCCAATTTCTGTGGTGATGTCTCCTTTTTCATTTCTGGTTTCAATAATTTGAGTTGATTTTCTTTCTTTCGGTTAGGTTGTCCAGAGGTTTGTCAATTTATTAATCTTTTCAAAGAACCAGCTTTTTGTAAATCAATACACATTATTCACCACATAAATAGAACTGAGAACAAAAGCCACATGATCAGCCAGGCACTGTGGTGCATGCTTGTAATCCCAGCATTTGGGAGGCTGAGACTGGAGGATCACAATTTTCAGGCAGCCTCAGCTATTTAGTGAGGTCCTCTGCAACTCAGTGAGACCCTGTTTCAAAATAAAGAATTAAAAAATTGGGCAGGAGGTATAGCTCAGAGGTCAAATGCCTCTGGGTTCCATCCCCAGACCTGCAAAAAACAAAACAAAACAAAACAAAAACCACATGATCATATCAATAGATGCTGAAAAAGCATTTGACAGAATCCAATACCCATTCATGTTAAAAAAAAACACTGCAGAAAATTGGAATAGAAGGAACTTATTTCAACATCATTAAAGCAATATGCAATAAACTTAAAGCCAACATCATATTGAATTGGAAAAACTGCAAGAATTTCCTCCAAAATCAGGAACAAGACAAGGAGATCCACTATCACTACTACTTTTCAATATGTCCTCAAGACTCTTGCCACAGCAATAAGACAAGAGAAATAAAAAAATATTCAAATAAGAAGAGAGGAATTAAAACTATCTTTATTTGCAGATGACATGATCCTTTATCTAAAAGACTAAAGACTTTATCTAAAAGACTTTATCAACCAAAAGACTATTGGAGCTGATTAACCAATTCAGCAAAGTTGCAGGATACAAAAACAATTTAAAGAAATCAGTTGATTTTCTATATGACAACAACACTGAATCCATAATGAAAGAAATAAAGAAAACAATTACATTAATTATAACCTCAAAATCAATAAATACCTAGGAATAAGCCTAACCAAAGATGTAAAAGACCTCTACAATGAAAACTATAAAAAATTAAAGAAATAAATTGAAGAAGACCTTGGAAGATGGAAAGACCTCCCATGCTCATGAATGGGCAGAATAAATATAATCAAAATGGCCATTCTGCCAAAAGTGATCTACAGATTCAATGCAATTCCCATTAAAATACCAATGACATTCTTCGTAGACCTAGAAAAATCAATTATGAATTTCATATGGAGAAAGAAAAGACCCAGAATAGCCAAAGCAATCCTCAGCAATAAGAACCATGCAGGAAGGATCACAATCCCTGACTTCAAATTATACTATAGAGCAATAGTAGTAAAAACAGCATTGTATTGGCACAACAACAGGCATACTGACCAGTGGAACAGAATGGAAGATACAGAAACAAACCTACATGCCTATAGTCAACTGATCTTTGACAAAGGGATCAAATTCATAAGCTGGAGAAAAGACAGCCTTTTCAACAAATGGTGCCGGGGGAAGTGGCTATCCATTTGTAGAAAGATGAAACTATATCTTTACCTCTCACCATGCACAGGAATCAACTCGAGATGGATCAAAGACTAAGAAATTAGACCAGAGACTGTGAAGTTATTAGAGGAGGGCATAGGCTCAGCACTCCAACATATAGGCACAGGCAGTAACTTTCTCTACAATACTTCCAAAGCACAGAAAATTAAAGGAATAATTAACAAGTGGGATGACATCAAACTAAAAAGTGTCTGCTCATCAGAGGAAATCATCAAGAACCTAAAGAGAAAGCCTACAGAATGGGAGAAGGTCTTTACCAGCCACCACTCAGATAGAGGGCTAATATCCAGAATATACAAAGAGCTCAAAAGACTCTACACTAGCGAAACAACCCTATCAAAAAATGGGCAACTGAACTGAACATACACTTCACAAAAGAAGAGATATAAATGGCCAATATATACATGATTATATGTTCAACATCATTAGCCATTAGATGCAAATCAAAACTATGCTGAGATTCCATCTGACCCCAATAAGATTGGCATGCATAAAAAAAATCAAACAACAAATGCTGGTGAAATGTAGAAAAAGAGGAACTCCTTATACTGTTGGTGGGAGTTCAGCTGTGGTGGAGATTTCTGAGAAAACTGGGAATGGATCCACCATATGATCTGGCTATACCACTCCTGGGTATCTTTCCAAAGTGGTTGAAATCAGAGAACTACAGTAATATATGCATACCCATGTTCATAGCAGCACAATTTGCAATAGCCAAAATATGGAACCAAGCTAGATCTCCATCAACAGATGAATGGATTGAAAATTATGGGAAATACACACAATCAAATTCTACTCAGCTATAAAGAACAACAAAATCATGTCATTCTCAAGAAGATGAAAAGACCTGGAGAACATTATGTTAAGTGAGATCATCCAAGCACAGAAAGAGAAGGGACATATGTTTTCTCCAATATGCCCAAACTAGGGAGTATTAGGAATACTAGAAGGACTCCAGATAATGGAGGGAAAACCTCAGCAAAGCTAGAATGGACAGATAGGATAGGAAGAAGGCTGAGGTTGATTAATGGAGGAGCTACATCTTAATATGTGTAAAAATATGAATGTAGCATGGTCAACGTGGACACTCATTTTTGGGAGGGGGGATGGGGAAGCGGGGATGGGGAGCAGGAGAGGGCACCAAGCATAGTCTGAATGTATGCCATTTTCAATACGATCCACATTAATAATAATAATAATAATAATAATAATAATAATAATAAAACAGAAATTACAAATAAAAGAAACAGGATAAGACAATGTGTATATGATTGTGCTGTTAGTCCTGTACATACAGAAATATACTTGGCAATATGGCAATTATACATCTCAGTGAGCTTCAAATTCATACAAATAGATATGCCTGCATGTCATAGTATGATTCCTTCAGGTCCCACCTCACCACCCACCCCATACATAACAGCTAAATTGGTAGGGATATCTTCATACATGGGTACAGCATAACTTGAACTGTTTTATCGGTTTTTCCCTTTACCCTCCCCTGACCCCTTTTAGTATTCTACTGGTCACTTTCCATAATTATTCAAAGTTCTTTTTCCCACATATGAGAGTAAACTTGACCTTTGACTTTCTGCAACTGACTGATATCACGTAGCATGATATTCTCTAATGCCATCCATTTTCCAGAAAATGGCAGCTTTGTTGTTCCTTATGGCTGAGTAAAATTTTATTGGCCATATATACCACATTTTTGTTACCTCTTCACCTGTTGATGGTCAAATAGGTTGGTTCCATAATTTGGCCATTGTGAATTTTGTTACCATAAATGTAGATATGTAACTATCACTGTAATATTCTTTCTTTATATATATTTTTTATTTATTATTTTTTGTAATCATACATCACCTTGGAATACAAGACTTGAGAGGATATACAAGCACATATCATCCAATAAGCCCTCATCCAATCCCAATCCCATTCCCTCCCCCTCCATTGATCCCATGCCTAATTGGTAATTATCTTTGATACATTTGTTTACGCACCTCATGAGTTTTAAAGAGATTTCATCCTCCCCAAACCCCTCCCCTCTGATTGGTCACCTTAATTGCTTATCAAAAGGGCTTTTTCTACTACTCGACCTCCTCCTGTTACCCATTTCCTCCTAGTTCTTGCTAATTAGGGGAAGCATCTGGATTTTATTTTTTGTGCTATTTCTATGTGCATGCTGCATTGCAAGTTCTGATCCCTCTCTTGATGGCCCCAGTAGTGGCCTGGTCACCCAGGGGCCTCTTATCCCAACCTTGCTGGCTTCAGCACCGGCTTTGCCTCATGGGAGGCCCTGATCCTGACCTCGCTGGCCCCTGCACAGAACTAACACCTCAGCTGGCTCTGCTTCTGGCCTCAGAGGCTGTAGCACTGGCCTATGCTCAGGACAGGCTCCGATCCTGGCCTCGCTGATCCTGGCACTGGCCTAACCACTCATCAGGCTCCTAACCTGGTCTTGAATGTCCCGGCTCCATCCTTGCCTCATGGCAGTTTCCGATCCCGGCCTCGCTGGCCCTGGCACCAGCCTTACCCCTCAGCAGACTCCGATCCCAGCCTTGGAGATCCCAGCACCGGTTTTGCCTCACAGAAGGCTCCAATCCCGACTTTGCTGGCCCCGGCACTGGACTAACCCCTCAGCTGGTGCCAATCCCTGCCTCAGAAGCCTCAGTAGCAGCCTTACCTCATGGCAGGCTCCACACCCATCCTTGTTGGCCCCGGCACTGACCTCACCCCTTGGCAGGCTCCAATCCCAGCCTTGGAGGCCCCAGCACCAGCCATACCTCAAGGCAGGCTCTGATCCTGGCCTCTCTGGTGCCAGCACCAGTCTAACCCCTTGGCAGGCTCCTATCCAGGCCTTGGAGGCCCCAGCACTGGCCTTGCCTCACAGCAGACTCCGATCCTGGCCTCGATGGCCCCGGCATTGGCCTAACCCCTCGGCAGGCTCTGATCGCAGCCTTGGAGGCCTCAGCATCGGCCTTGCCTTGCAGCAGGCCTCGATCTTGGCCTCTCTGGCTCCGGCACTGGCCTAATGCATCAGCTGGCTCCAATCCTGACCTCGGAGACCCCAGCACCAGCCTTGTCTCATGGCAGGCTCTGATCCTGGCCTTCCTGTCCCCAGCACCAGCCTAAACCCTTGGCAAGCTCCGAACCTGGCCTCGGAGGCCCCAGCACCGGCCTTACCTCACAGCATGCTCCGATCCCAGCCTCGCTGGCCCCGGCACTGACCTAACCCCTCAACAGGCTCCAGTTCCAGCCTCGGAGGCCCCATCACCTGCCTTGCCTCACAGCAGGCTCCAATCTGAGTCCCCTCTTCACCCAGCAGGTTGTCCCATATTCCCAAGTTGCGTGGTGGTAGTATTCCACCTCTGAGGTAATTTCTTCAAAAGTTCCAGGTGTATTACGTCAGATCTCTGCCTACCCTGAGTACTTGCCACTGCCAATGCGACTGCTTCCACCATTTCAAATCTTTCCCAAGCTCTTTTCCCATACCGTACAATGTCCAATGTTCCTAAGCATGTGCGACGGTAGCATTCAACCTTTGGGGTAATTTCTTCAGAGGATCTGGGTGGGTTGGATCAGATGTCTGCCTCTCCCAAATCCAAGTCTCCACTGCCATCTTGGCCACTGCTTCCGCCACCGCCTTCCTCCTAGGTCTCCGTTAGACTCTCTCCTTACAGGTGATGTCCAGAATTCTTAAAGATGTAGAGAAGCCTCAGTCCTCCTTCGCGGGGAATTTTTCCAAAAGTTCCAGCTCAGATGTATATGTTTTGTCTGCATCTCCAATATTCTAGCTGCCACCTCAGCCATCTTAACCCCTCTTGAATATTTTTCCTTTTTTCATTTCCCTTTTTTTTTTTAAATAGGAGAAGAGAGTATGTGTGGTTTGGGGAGGATGTAGGATCAGGCACTCGGTAACGATGAAATTTTTTTTTCATTCTGGGTGTGTGGGGTGGGGGTCGCCTAAGGGTGCCCCACCCATGCCTGCCCATGTGCCCAGGTTCGGGGTCTGGTGGCCCATACCTCAGGGTCCTTCTGAATGAGGTGGGGGTCACCTAAGGGTGCCCTGCCAGCACCTGCCACCCGCCCAGGGTCGGGGCTTGGAGGCCCGGACCTCAGGGTCCTTCCAGGTGGGGAAGGGGTCGCCTAAGGGTGCCCCACCAGCACCTGCCCATTCGCCCAAGGTCGGGGCCTGGCAGCGGGGGCCTCAGGGTCCTTCTGGGTGGGGAGGGGGTCACCTAAGGGTGCCCCACCAGCACCTGCCACTGGCCCAGGGTTGGGGCCTGGAGACCTGGACCTCAGGGTCCTTCTTGGTGGGGAGGGGGTTGCCTATGGGTTGCCCACCAGTGCCTGCCTATCCTCCCAGGGTCGGGGCCTGGCGGCCCAGACCTATCACTGTAATATTCTAATAAATTCTTTTAAAAAGAGACTGACTAATGGTATATCTGGGTCATATGGTGGTTCTATTTCTAGTCTTCTGAGGAACCTCAGTACTGATCTCCATAGTGGTTACACTAACTTGCAGTCCCATCAACAGTGTATGAGTTTCTATTTCCCCACATTCTTACCATATTTGTTATTCTTGATGATTGCCATTCTACCTGGAGTTAGAGGGAGTCTCAGTGTGGTTTTGACTTGTAATGTCCTAGTTGTTAATGATGTTGAATGTTTTTATTTCTTCTATATACATGGTGTAATGGTGTATAATCCTTATATGTTGCTAGATTCAGTCTACTGGTATTTTGTTGAGAGAATCAATCAACAGCATTGATTTTTTCATGTATATTCCTAGGAGATAGGAGATAGTGGTCTGTAGTTTTCTTAAAATATCTTGGTCTGGTTGTGGTTTTGGAATAATACTGGTTTTGTATAATAAAATAGAAAGTGCCCCCTCCTCTTCTATATTATGAGTTTGTGAAGGAGTTTTGTTAATTCATCTTCAAGAATTTGGTGGAATTCGCCAGTGAAAACAACCAGTCCTGAGTTTTTCTTTGTGGGTATATTTTGATTATTTATTTTGAACAATCATTTTATCATTTCAGATATTCTATTTTTTCTTTTTTAAATTTTTTATTGGTGCATTATATTCATACATCATATTGGGGTAAAAATCTTGTGTGTACACATATATGTACACATCACTGATTTAACCCCTACCCAATTCACACCCCATTCCCTCCCCATCCCTCCTTCCCTTGCTTGGCTTAGTGGTTGACTTCGATATGTTTAAGTACATTGTGTGTTTTAGAGATTTTCCTCTTCCCCCCTCCTTTCTCCTCTTTTAGGTTGTCTTGTTTGCTCCTCTATAGGATTTCCTTTTTCATCTAGAGTTCCTCCTATGACCCATTTCTCTATTTCTTCTTGATTCAGTTTCAACATTGTCCTTCTTTAGGAAAAGAGACAACATATAAAAAAGAATAAAAACTAATACTCTTTGTGTTAGTGGAAAACACTTAAAAAGTCTTGGCTCAAGAGTAACAGCATAGTTCTTAGGAACAAACAGCTGAGTGTGGTGACATGGACAGGATTGCCAGTACTTGGGAGGCTGAGATAGGCAAATCACAGGTTTGAGGATAGCCTCAGCAACCTAATGATACCCTGTTTCAAAATAAAAACATAAAATAGTAATGGGGGGTGTAGTTCTAAGGTGGAATGCCTCTGGGTTCAATCCACAGTAACATGCATGCACACACACATACACACACACACACACACACACACACACACACACACAGAGAATAAATATAATCAGTGTACTATGAGTATGGGATTATGTGTTTTAACCAATTTTACAGAGTAGTGCTCAGAGCTGTTAATGTTATGCCAGAACATATTAAGGATACAAACTAGTAATGCAAATATTTAGAACCTTTTTCAAGAAAGAGCATTTGATAGACAAAAGAAATAACTTTTATATGAATACTGTAAGAATTATGATATAAATGGGACAGAGACTGTAACTGGAAAAATTTATGAGCAAATTCTAAAAAATAAGATACTAACAGGAAAGTATAATTAAAGAGAAAAGTATATAATTTTAATATTTGAAATTTATTTTATCTTTAAAAAATATTTTAGTATTAGTGTATCATAAGCAATATTTATCTTTTATCTCTGTGTACATATACATGAGCAACTATAAACAATTCAAGTTTCATCGGGCTTTCTATATTTTCAGTTACTAAATTGGGCACCCCTATCTGGTATCAAGCACTACATTCTTTTTTCTTTTTTTTTTTTTTTTTGTGGGTCTGGAAACCTAGGGGCATTCGACCTCCCAGCTATACCTCCTGCCCTGTTTTTTAGTCTTTATTTTGAAACAGGGTCTCACTAAGTTGCAGAGGGCCTCACTAAGTAGCTGAGGCTGTCCGTGAACCACGATCCTCCGGTCTCAGCCGACTGAATGCTGGGATTACAAGTGTGAGCCACCACACCCGGCTTTCAAGCACTACATTCTAAAACTACTATAATTTATCTTTACCACTCTCAAGATTTACCAGTGATTTTCAATAAATTGCAGAGATCTAGTATGATCTAAGTGAGAGAAAACTTCCTGGGTTCAAATCTTAGCTTTCTAGATGTCTAAACTTTCTCCAGTTACTTCCTTTGTCTCACCTTCTTCATGTCTAATGTAGAGGTGATAGTAGTATCTATTTCAGAGAATTGACAGCTACATTAACAGAACTGGTGCACACAGTACATTTGGGAAAGGTAGTTCTAGTACAGTTTTCGCAGCATGTAGCTAGCACCCCACATTTTCCAGTCTGGAATCGGAAGACTGTGAGTCCTGTACATAGACAGGTTTTGCCTTGTTTGCTTGCTGCATCCTTCCTAGGTCTATGCATCTATTAGATGCCCCAGCATACAGTGAACAAGATGCCACAGTTGACCTTTGCCCTGACTTCTCTTCTGATGCAATAGCCTGGATGGACACCATAAAAGAGCATCACTTTCTTTATTACCAGCCTTGGGAAAATGAAAAAGGAGATATTAGACATGGACTCCTAGAAAGGTAAATGTGTAAGTGAAGGGACCTGATGTTAATGTGCCTCTTGGAGAAACTTAGTGCTGTTTTAGATTAATAAAAGGGAAAGTTAAGGACAAGGGACACATTGGAAAGACATTTCGGAATAGTCACCTTTCTGTTCCTCTTCTTGAAAGGGCTCAGCCAAATGCAAAAAGGGTTAAGTGGGAGCAATTAAATAAAGGTGAACTTCCCTGGCTGGTGACTTTGGTTAGAATGAAGTTCTTGTTTATGGTCTCAGAAGCCAAAAGAGCTGAAAGAAATAAAAGTGTTCAGGTGAGCTGGAAGGTAGCAGGGGTAGCGATTCCAGACACTGCATGCCTTGGGAGTCATCTGGAAGCTGGGTGAAGCAGACTCCTTAGGCTTGCCCCCAGATTCTGATTCAGTGAGTTTTGGGTGGGCCTGGGAATGTGAGTTTCCAGCATGTAGTAAGGCAGTGCTCCTGCTGCAGTTCAGGGGACCACACCAGGAGAGTCACTGGCCAGGGGAGGAAAACAGGGAACCACAAAGACACGATAGAAACAAAACTCAATTTCCCATTCTTTCCAACTTTCCTTTGCTAATTTGTTTACAGTCCTACTCACAAGGCCAATAGGACCATTTGTAGCTATTTGACTCTTTGAGAAATAATTTTTCTTCTTTAGTGGGTTCCTCCAACATGGGCTTTTTTTTTCTCTTTTGCTTCTAAGTCTAACCCATTTTTAAGTCTTCCAATCTAGTACTATTATTTCCAATTTTATTGAAGGCTAAGAGTGATACAAATCCCAACAAAGTAAATTAGCATCTTAAAAAATACTTTTTTTGAGCCAGGCCTGGTGGAGCACTTTGACACTATTCTTAGTTACAATATACTACATAACTACTATGTAGAATATGTAACAACAGCATGTGATTACTGACAGATGGCATATATCAGGGTGGTTCTATAAGGTTATGTCATGTACTGACCTGCTGGTTGTCTCACTTTGTGTAAGAATACTTTACAAAGTTCAAAAATTAAACATACACTTCTCAGGGTGTATCCTTGCCTTTCAGTAATGCATGACTGTATATATTTTTCAGTCTACATTATACTGAATACAGTATTCTTTTAACAAGTAATATCTCCACTTCTTATATAAACACACTTCTATTTTTCTTACAAACATCTAGGCACCTAAGCTTGATTTACATGTATGTAGATGTTCTGCCAAGAAACAGATTCTTGTATCTCTATAACTTAACCAACAGATCTGACAGCTAGTATCACCTGTATCCACAGATTTAATTCTTTTGCCCCATAAATGATCAATAAAATAATAAACACAACTCTTTATCTTCCCAAATTTCTGTAATTGTCTTGGACAAATAATTCACTTAGCAAGCAATAGTCAACTTTTTAATATTCACTTCGAATTCCAAACATTGTTGTGTATAGCAATCCCAAAGGATTGTGTCTTGAATTTTGCATAATCCCAATCAGTTTTCAATGGTAAGTGACCCACCCAAACCATCTCAGTGGACTCTATAATCCTATACTCCTCAGACTTGCCTCTTGTGAGACATGTCAGGATGTCAAATCAGCCTTTTTTCTTATTGCAATGTGTCTAAGTAACCCATCTTAGCACAAACAATGTTTTCTGGTGGTCTTTGGTGGAGACAAAGATGGACACACTCCACATGTAGATATACTACCCAACAGACTTATATTAAAACATCAAGAGATCATTATTGCCTTCAACACACACAATGTTTTTTTTTTTTTCTGGTTATGTGTAAATGTCATTTAGATGACCAACTAAATAGCCAGACAATTTTATCACCCAGTAGTATTAAAAAATGTCAAGATAATGCTCTAAAACTATGTATACCCTTATATATTTTTCCTCAAAAAGTGACATTTATTTGAAGAAAAACTGTCTATCCCTTTACTCCTTTCCCTCCTTCCACCAGCTTTGTACCCCACAGTTGAACTCAGGTGGGGGCTACTTAGCAAAACTGCCCCTCTCAGTTGAGGTTGGCAACACTGAGGGGCATCTCTTCAATAGAGCTGTTGTAGAAGGTCTTGATGCCTCAAAGAGTCCTCTTGTCTTAAAATATTCTAGAAATTAATTTTGGATTTTATGATGTTCTGTTGTCATGTGCTTTGTTTCTTCAGTTTCTAGCCCAGTATTCATTTTTTCAATATTTTAGTTCAAATCTAACATAACTGTACATTTATTATTTAACTGAAAAGAATTTGTTTAAAATTTTTGACCACATATATTAGGCTAATTTTTAAGTTATTTACCTGTAATTTTCTTAGTTTCACCTTGAAGTTTATGACATTTTTATTCTTCAGGTAAATGATGAATTAGATCTTTATTTTTTCACATTACAGTTGGTCATAGGGCTTATTCCTGAAAGGTGAGTCTTCAGGGATTTTATATTCTGTGTTTCTAAAGTAGAATATATAAAATATTCTTTCTCCTGAATAGATCTATTCACATAATTGGCTAACTCTGTGACTACTAGGATCTGGAGGGCCAATAGCTTCTGGGATTTAACAGTTCTTCAGATATCTGGGCTCATGATTTTCATCCTTCAGGTAAAAATAATACTGAGTGTACAAAAGTTGGATTTTTCCAGGGGTCCACAGTAGATATTAAATAAATAGTTTTCTGTGACACACTTTCTCAATGAACTAACTGGAGTATCTCAAAAATATAGACTTGAAATCCTCCATTCATAATGTGTCTTTTTCACTCTCTAGATTATCTCAGTAAGTTTGGGGCCTCTTTCCTTAACTGAAAACTCAATTTCCAAAACCAAAATAGAAGGCTCATGCTCATGTTTTATTTGTTTAGATAGAATAAGTGATGTATCATATATGGATTGCCCTTGCTGGCAGCCCTATGGAGCTTGCCCATAGGTGTATAACTGGTGTCTTTACTCTTGAAGTTTTCAATGTTCTTAATGGATGAGGTCACTGAACCTCAGAGACACCTTCACTCTGCCTCTGATTTTCACTACCAGGTCACAAAATACTCATACTTATAGAAAAGAAAATACTTGGACTTACGGAAAAGCCAACTCTTGCCACAGTGTCCCAGCTGCTCCATAGCTTGGTACCTGTTGAAGACAGAATAATCATTGCCAAAAAACACTGATGAACACTCTGAACTTTTCTGGTCTACCACCTGATTCCAGCCTTTCTTAAAGGTTCCACCCATGTAGGGACAGCTCTACAATACTGGCCTGCAGGAAGCAGATAGAGAAAATAGAAAGTTAATACCCCTGTTCTTATCCCTAAAATTATGGAATGCTTCATGAATTTGTGTGTCATCCTAACACAGGCAGGAGTCATGCTAATCTTCTCTATCATTTCAGTTTTAGTGTATGTGCTGCTTAAGTGAGCACTACTACCCTGACACATTCTTAAATCGGTATTAGAAATTTTTATTAGTCAAGTTATATAATTTATGACAATTTTTAAATTAGTGTGTTAAAATAAGGCTTGTCATTGTTAGAATTCTGTTACATGTAGCACATGTAATAACATGCCATAAACATTCAATATGTTCTTTTAAAAATGATTTGATCAATAAATTATCCTGGGCCAACTATATATTTACATGCAAAAGAAAGAATTTGTACCCATACCTCACACTATATATAATAACTACATTTACTAAACATCTAAATAAAAGAGCTAAAACTATTAAAAGGTTAGTGGGGTATGGTGGCACATGCCTATAATATTAGTACTTGGGAGGATGAAATAGGAGAATCTCGAAACTTTGCCAAGCCCTCAGCAACTTGGTGAGACCCTGGCTGTTGTTTTCTCCCTCTCTTTCTCTCTTTTGTCCATGGGGTATACCATAAATTTACATCATATTGGAATGTATTGGATCATAGAGTGTCAGAAAAAAATCATGAATACAACTCTTTGCTCTCCTTCCAGAGTCCACTACCCTCCCTTGCCTTCACTCCACAAGTATTTGAGGTTGGAATTGGTAATTTTGTATATATTCATAGAATTATTTCTACTATGGAATACTATATGACTTTTCCCCTCTCCCTTTCCTAATGCCCTTAATCATTTCCCTGGAGGCTGCTTTTATTATTTTTTTTGGGGGGGGTGGTTTACTGGAGTTCCGGGAAGCCATTCAACATCCGGGCTACACTCCCAGACCTATTTTTTATATTTTTATTTGGAAACAGGGTCACTAAAGCCAGCAAAGCTGGCTTCGAACCTGCGTGATCCTCCTGTCTCTACATCCCTATTGCAGGGATTACAAGGTTGCACCACCATACCTGGCTCTGCTCATCTATTTGATGTTGCCCTTATTTCTGAATATCTCTCATCTTAGGAATAAAATAACATACATATACTGGTTCTTTGGGACTGGTTGTACTTATTTAGTATAATATTTTTTAATTCCACCCATTTTTACACAAAAAGGAATGATTTTGTTCTTTATGGCTGAGTAAAATTCCACTGTGTGTATAGACCAAAGTTTTGTAATCTTATTCATCTATTGATGGACATCTAGGCTTGTTCCATAATTTGCTATAAATGAGGCTGAGGGTATAGATAGAATGCCCCTGGGTTTAATCCCCAGTGACAGACACACACACACACACACACACACACACACACACACACACATTATTAAAAGGTTAAAAAATCTTTGAAGAATACATAGGGGTAAATCACCATAACCTTGGTTTTGACAATGAAATCTTAGATATGAAACCAAAAGTATAAACAGTGAAAGAAATTTTAAAAATTTTTTATTGGTGCATTGTATTCATACATCATAATGGGATATGAAAAAACTTTTGTATACATACATGCACACATCGCCCATTTAGCCCCTACCCAATCCCCACCCAATTCCCTCCCCATCCCTTCTTCCCATGCTTTGTTTAGTGGTTGACATCGAGTATTATAGCAACTTATCCAAAATTAACAATGATAATCTCACATAACAGTTTCATCTGTCTGATACCAAGCTTTTGATGACTTAACAATAACATTTCAATATTTCTTTTTGCTTTCTTTCTTACCAGAGGATTTTTTAGGTGAAACTATCATACATTTATTTATTTATTTTTCAGAAAAAAAATCTATCCTGATATGGAATATGGACCCTAGATACCCAAAACAATCTCGAAGAACAAAAATAGAAGATGTATATTTTCTGATTTCAAACCATATAAAGCTACAGTAATTGAAAAAGTGTATTACTGTTCTAAAGGCAGATATATAAACCATTGGAGTTAAAAAAAAGCCTAGAGATAAATTCTTCCATATATATTGTCAAGTTATTTTTGACAAGGTTTCCATGAACATTTGGTGGAGGAAATACTAATCTTTTAACTAAATATTGTTGAAAAATAATAATTACATGAAAAATAATAAAATTGGACCCTTACCTAACACCATATACAAATATTAACTCAAAATATATAAAAGACCTAAATATAAATCTTAAGACTATAAACTTTTAGAAGAAAATCTGTGTCATAAAACCTCACAACACTGAAATTGGCAGTGATTTCTTGGATATGATTTCAATGGCACAGGCAACAGAAGGGTAAAGAAACTCCCTAAAAAATAAAAAAAATATATTGTATATTCAAAGACAATGTAAACAGAGTTAAAAGTTACTGACAGAATGGGAGAAAATATTTCCAAATGCTATATCTGAAGATATATTAATATTCCAACTAGAAATCCTAAAAATTAGCAACAATAGAAACAAATAATACAATTTAGAAATAAGTAAAAGACTAACATAAATAATGAATCTCAAAAGATAACCAATCTTAGTTGTCTGTTGGATGGAAAATCTTGTTTCTCTGGTTCTGTTGTGTGTTACCTATTTCTTCTTTGTAGATAATCTCTTTGAGTATTTTCTCTAGCGCTGGTTTTGAAGACATAAATTCCTTCAGTTTCTGTTTGTCATGGAAGCTTCTTATTTCCCCATCTAATTTGATAGAAAGTTTTGTTGGGTAGGAAATTTTTGGCTGGAAGTTGCTTTCTTTTAGAGTTTGGAATATTTTACTCCAAGCCCTTCTGGCTCTCATGACTTGGTTTGGGAAATCTGAAATGATTCTAATTGGTTTGCCTCTGAATGTCACTTGGCCCTTTGTTTTTGTTGCCTTTAAGATTCTCTGCTTGGCTTCCACATTGGTCATTTTGACAATTATGTGGCATGGGGATCCTCTTCTCTGATCCTTTCTAAATGGAGTTCTATAAGTTTCTTGGACCTGTGTATCGACGTCTTGCTCTATGTTTGGAAAATTTTCTGCTATTACTTCCTTGAAAAGATTGTTGATCCCTTTGGTTTCACCTTCTTTTCTCTCCTCTATTCCAATTATTCTTAGGTTAGCTCTCTTAAAATGGGCCCATATTTCTTCAATGTCAGATTCCTGCTGTCGAATTTTTTTTTCTAAATTAGAAACTATGCATTCATTTTTGGAATGATCATCTTCTAGGAATGAGTTTCGATTCTCCATGTGGTCTAATCGGTTGTTTATACTTTGAATTGATGTCTTTACTTCCTTGATTGCATCCTTTATCTCTTTTTGGCTCTCTTTGAATTCTTTTTGAAATACCTCTATTATTTCTTCAGTTATTTTCCTGATTTGATCTTCTAGAAATCTCTGAATTTCTGTTTTATCAGGTTCTGATGTTGTGGGGTTGTGGTCATCCATTGCTCCATTGTTATTCCTCTTTCCCATGATTTTGGAAGTTTGTGCCTTCTCTGGGTTCTTCCCTGGGTCACTACATCTTCACTTAAGGTGCTCTGAATCTCGAGTCTGTGGTATCTCAGTCACCACTACTCCTTTACTGGGCTGTATTGCAAAGTCTCAGACCCAGGGAGTCAATCGAGCCTGCTTTAGACCATGGGGGGTGCCAGGTTGGGCGTTCTCCTGCTGGGAGTTGTGACTATGGTGTGATATCTCTGCCACCACCACTCCCCCACTGGATCAAGTCCCTGGGAGTACAGTACTGGGATTTCTCCTCTAGGGGCTGCAATTTGACTCACTGTTGTTGAGTGTGCTGATGGAGCTGTAGTAGACTCGGTGAAATCGCTGCTGCTGCCGCCGCTGGCAATATAGCACCACTGCCACACCCTCAGCCATGAGACTGGCATATTTTTTCTCTGGTTTTGTGCTCCACTCTGAGTCTCTGCAGGGTGTGCTGAGCCCAGCCCCTAGGAGCTTTAGACGCTCCCTGCGCCAAAAAAAATCTGCCGAATTCTGCCCTGCTGATCCACAGACACTCTCCTCGGCTCACTGTCTCTGGAGCCTGGTGGGCTGTTGAGTACGTTGGTCTGGAGCCATCCAGTGAGATGGCTGCCGCCGGCGGCAATATGTCACTGCTGCCGCATCCTGCATCCTCCGCCGTGAGGCCGGCGTATCTCCTCTCTGGTTCTGAGCTCCATTCTGAGTTCCTCTCCTCTCTGGGCCCTGATGCTGCAAGGGAAGATGGCGCCTGCGCCACTCCATGCCGGGGCTCTGGCCGCAGCACTGCGGTCTGGTTTCTTTCTGCTGTCTCGTTTTTCCAGCCCTATTTTTCTCTGTCCCTTGTATTTACATTTTTTTGTTTCTCTGCTGATGGAGTTTTCTGGCTATGAAAGGTGCTGATTTTGTGGTAATAGAGATTGGTTGTTAGCAGTGCTCGTAAGCGCCGCTTTTCTCTGTCGCCATCTTCCCAGAAGTCCCGTGAAAGAAAATTTGATTTTAAAAAATTTTTTCAACAAAGGACATTGTCAGAAAAGTTTAAAAAAAACTAAAAATGGGATAAAATAGAAGTAATATATCTGATCAGGTTATAGTATTTAGAACATAGAATGAACTTTTACAGCTCAACCACAAAAGCATTAATTACCTTATTAAAAGTTGGCAAATAACTTGAAATAAACATTCTGCCAAAGAAGATAAACAAGTGATAAATACACAAAAAGATGTTTAACATCATTATTATGCAAATACAAACCACAATTAAGCATCATTTTATATTTATTAGCATGGCCATAGTTATCCACATTTTGTTATGATAAATACAACATAAAATTTATCATCTAACATTACAAATAGATAATTCAGTGGTATTAAGGACCACTAATGTTGTTGGGAACCATCACCATCATCCAGCTATGGAGTCTTTTCATCTTTCCAAACTAAAAGTCTCTACCCACTAAATGATTATACCTCATTTTTTCCTCCATTCAGCCCCTGGCAACAACTACTCTACCTTACATCTTTATAAATTTGATTACTCTAGGTACCTAAAATATGTAGAATTATATGGTGTTTTTCTTTTTATGACTTGCTTATTTCATATAACATAATACCTTTGTGATTCTTCTATGCTGTAGCATTCTTAAAACTGAATTATATCCCATTGTATGTTGCTAACACATTTTTCTTATCTGTTTATTCCTTTGACACTTGGGTTGTTTCCCTGTTTTAGCTATTGTAAATAATGCTGCTATAAAAATAGATGTACAAATATCTCTCCGAGACCCTGCTTATAATTCCATTGGGTATACACCCAGAATAAATTTTTTGGATTATGTAGCAATTTAACTTTTTAAAGACTAGCCACACTATTTTTCAAAGCTACTGGACCATCTAATATGCCCATCCTTCTGGTCACTCTTCTTACAGCTATAATATAAAATACTGACAAAATAACTTAGAGGAAAAACTTTATTTTCTTATGGTTTGGGGTCCAGTCCATGTAAGGCTGGGGTATATGGTTCTCAAGACACAGTGGCAGGAAGCAGAAAGAGAGACAGCACATGGGATACGCTCACATCATAGAGGCCAGAAGTAAAAGCGAGAGAGAGCAGGGAAAGGAAGAACTATATATTAAATCCCTAAGACTGTACCCCAGGGACCACCTGTTTTATCCATACTCTACTGGCATACTGAGCACTACCCAGACCTATTACAATGGATTTATTCACTCCTGGGATTACAGACCTCATAACTCTACTATATCAGCCCTGAATATTAGTAAATGAGCTTTTTAGGGGCCATTTTATATTTACTATCACATTCTGATTCTGGCCCCAAAAGAGCTCATGCCCAGCTCAGAATGCAAAAGGCTTTTAGTCCATTTCTAAGAGTTTCCACAGTCTTAACAGTTATAGCATTGCTAAAATGTCTAAAAATCCAAAGATTCCTCTGAGATTCAAGATGAATGCTTATGAGCTCCTACAAGACAATAAAGATAAAATTAAAAAGTAAGTTACTGCATCCAATGTATACAGGCAAATAATAACATTTGCATCCCAATGGAGAGAAATACAGCCATGGAAAGAAGGGATAGGACAAAAATAATAAAATATGGCAGGGCAGGCATTTGATCTTGTAACTTTACTTCTGCAGCCCTGTCTCCATGGCCTGGATTAAAATGGGCAGTTTACTGCCTCTACCATCCTGGCCCCATGGCTCCAAGCTAGCAGCCTTTTCTCATAGCAGTTCCACATTTCTGGCATTTATAAATCTCTGGGGATTTTCTTGAAACCTTAGCTTTCCTTCACAGCTTCACAAAGTGCCTTACTTGGGCCTGCCTACAGGGATTCCAACCTTGCCACACACTGCATGGCTTCCCAGGCCTTCCTTTAAAATCTAGGGGAAAGCTTCAATGGCCCCCTTTTCATACAAAGCCAATATCTTGTGGGCTCTGAGATGGGCCACCAACAACACAAGCCCTCCTTAACCATTGCTGCTGGGAACTTTTAAATCACAGCCCCTGAGCCCACTCCATCCACTGGCCCCAAGTCCTTCTGGGATGCTATGGGCCCCAATTTTATCTACTGCTCCCACTGTGGCCATTGCTGGACCCGCCTCCATCATAAGCACTGCTCTGTCCTTCCTTTCAACCATCTTACATCTTTCCATGACATCATCTCTCGGCAAAATGACAAATCTATAATGCCTTTCTACTTTACTTTCTACTCCTAAAATTTAGTGTATAGTTTGCTGAACATGGAAATCAATATAACGCAGTTTGGATATTTTGCTGTTTTGATATTTCCTCTACCAGCATAATCAGCCTTTAAACTTAATCATCTTTAAATTTAGTCTTACACAAAGTTTCAGAACAAGGGTAAAATGCAGATAAGTTCTTTGCCAAAGTGTAATATGTGTAGCCTCTACTTCATTTACCTTGTGAGTCCTTTTTGTGCTCCAAAATCTCATGAGTATCATCTCTACCATCTGCTTTTCTAGCCACATTCTGGCCCTTCCAATACTCTCTCACAAACCAGGTAAAAATAATCACAATTTACATGGTCAGACTTAGATATAACACCAATTCCACTTCCCTGGCAACGTTCTCTGTTCTCATCACAATGATTGCACCTACAATCTAAAAGACTGACCACATAACTTAGAGGAAAGAAAATTAATTTTCTTATGGTTTCAGGTTTAGTCCATGTGAGGCTGGGGACCTCAGACCTCAGGGCATGGAATCATAGGAGCCAGAAACGAGAGAGATATCAGGTGGAGGAGGAAAAAAAAATTATATATATACATATATATATATATATATATATATATATATATATATATATATTCCCCAAGACTTTATCCCAGGGGCCATCTCTTTCAGCCTCACCTTACTGGCCTACCAGGTACCACCCAGGTAAACCCACTACAATGAATTTATCCACTGCTGAAATTACAATCCTCATGACTCCACTATATCAACTCTGAATATTAATAAATGAGATCTTTATGGGACACAGATGATCTTTAACAAGGATGAGTAATCTGCTTTAAAATAAGGTCTCAAGCTGGGTGTGGTGGCGCATGCTTGTAATCCTCACTCTTGGGAGGAAGAGATAGGAGGACTGCACAGGTTCAAAGCCAGCTGCGCTGGCTTAAGAGACCCTGTTTCCTAATAAAAATGTAAAATAGGTCTGGGAGTGTAGCCCAGAGGTAGAAGGGCTTCCAGGAACCCCAGTACCACCAATAAATAAATAAATAAATAAATAAATAAATAAATAATAAAATAAGGTCTCAATAAGTTGCTTCAGGCCTTGATAATTTTCTGGCCTGGAACCAAGAATCCCAAGTACAAGGCTTATATGTATGTTACACCAAGCCCAGCCTCAACACTGTTTTCTCTTGACAATCAAAATCAGTCACCACAACCAATACCACAGCCCCATCTCTTTTTTTTTTTTTAGTTCATTTAAAAAAATTTTTTATTGGTGCATTGTATTTTTACATCATAATGAAGCAAAAAACTTGTGTAGAATAAATGCACACATCACCCAGCCAGCCCCCAGCCAGTCTCCACTGCACGCCCTCCCCATCCCTCCCTCTAATGCTTGGCTTAGTGGTTGACTATGATATTAATTAGTACATTGTGCACTTTAAAGAGTTTCTTTCTTCCCTCCTCCTATCCCTGCAGTTAGGTTGCCTTATTTGCTCCTCTATAGGATCTCTTTTTTCATCTGGAGTTTCTCCTATGACCCCTTTCACCTTAGCTTTCACATATTAGGAAAAACATCTGATTCCTTACTTTTCATGACTGACTAATCTCACTTAGCATAATGTACTTAAGATCCATCCATTTCATTGTAAATGCTGCAATTGTGATTTTAATGGCTGTGTAAAATCCCACATAGCCCACATATGTGTACATATCCCACAGTTTTGTAATCCATTCATCTGTTGTTGGACGTCTTGGCTGGTTCCATAGTTTGGCTATGGAGAATTGTGCAGCTGTGAACATAGACACACATGCATTAGTTTGGTAGTTTGGTTTCTTCCCTTTTGGGTAGATACCCAGAAGTGGTATTGCAGGATCAAATGGTATATTTGTTCCCATTTTTTTGAGGATTCTCCATACTGTTTTCCAAAGTGGTTGCACTAATTTGCAATCCCACCAACAATGTTTTAGTGTTCCCACTTCTCCACATCCTCACCAGCATTTGTTGTTGTTTGTGTTTTGAATGGTTGCCATTCTAGTTGGGGTAAGGTAAAATATCAGGATAGTTTTAATTTGCATCTCTCTGAGAGCCAATGATGTTGAGCATTTTTTCATGCATTTATTGGCCATTTGAATTTCTTCTTTTGTGAAGTGTCTAGCTCACTTTACCATTTTTTGATTGGATTATTTGTTTTTTTAGTGTTGAGTTTCTTAAGTTCTCTGCATATTCTAGATATTAGTCTTCTATCTGAGGGGTAGGTGGTAAAAATCTTCTCCCATTCTATTGGCTCTCGATTGAGGTCCTTGACAGTTTCCCTTGATGTACAAAAGCTCTTCCATTTCATGCAATCCCACGTATTGATTCGTTGTTTTGTTTGTTGTACCTTTGGGGTTTTGTTGAGAAAGTTTTTTTTTATCTGTACCTATGTGTTGCAGTGTTGGACCTTCAAAGAGCCTCAAGGTCTCTGGTCTAATTTCCAAGTCTTTGATCCATCTTGAACTGACTCTTGTGCAGGGTGAGAAAGTGGGATTAAGTTCCAGTTTTCTGCATATGATTAACCAGCTTTGCCAACACCATTTGTTGAACAGGCTATCTTTTTTTCTGGTGTATGTTTTTGGTCCCTTTGTCAAAAATCAATTGGCTAAAAGTGTATGGACTTCTTTCTGGGTTTTCTATTCTGCTCTATTGGTCTATGTATATATTTTTGTGCCAGTACCATGCTATGTTTATTACAATGATTTTGTAATATAGTTTAAAGTCAGGTATTGTAATTCCTCCTGCTGGTTTTTTTTTTTTTTTTTTTTTTTTTTCTGAGAACTACTTTGGCTATTCAGGGCTTTTTGTTATTCCAAATGAATTTAAGGACTGATTTTTCTATGTCTGTGAGGAATGATCTTGGTAATTTAATGGGCATTGTGTTGAATCTGTAGATCACTTTTGGAAGGATGGCTATTTTAATGATATATATTCTGTCTATCCATGAACATGGCAGATCTTTCTATCTTCTAAGATCTTCTTCAATTTCTTTTTTCAATGTCTTATAATTTTCTTTGTAGGGGTCTTTTACCTCCTTGGTTTAGTTTATTCCTAAGTATTTTATTTTTTTGTGGGCACATCTCTTTTTTTTAATGTCCTTTTGTTTATTGGACAGGGGAGCTTGAAATCACCAGCTGGTGGCTTCAACTTCCAATATAATACAGTTACTATTGTGTCCCATGATGGAAATATTCTTAAATGGGAATAATGCTATTAGTCCCATGTATAATCCTCATCCCTGTCATCATGACCTTTTTGTTCAGGAATCTATTAGCAAAATATAGAAAGATTAGATAATAGATTTGAGTGATATTCACAGAGGCAGTTATTTTGCCTCCCCTACTGAGCACATCCTCCAGACTTAAAGGTTTTTAGGAAAGTATTTATGTGAGATGTAAACTCTTACACTTTGTCCCTTTTCAAAAATTCTGTCTGTACAACTTTCTAAGCATCCTTGTCACCAAGCTCACAATCTTGTTCTGTTTCTCTTTCTCAAAATAACCATTATAAATAGTGATTCATTGTAGATCCTTAATTTAAGTAATCACTCCTTCTGGGAAAAATACTTTAACATATCACATACTAGGTAGATTCTCACTTTTTATTGCCCTTCAGTGCCACCCCAATTGAGTCCGACTACGAAAGAGTCAGTTCCTAGAGTTCTAGAATGCATGGTATTTATGAAGGTTATATAGCTAAGAATAAGTTTTCCTTCCCTCATCTGGTTGTAGAGAATTCCCCACAATGCCATAAGAGTGAGTTGATGAAGGAGTGATGATTGCTTTGGGGATTCCAGCATGAACATTATTGTATCTAATGGAATGTTATTACAGGAATATTTCTCAGTAGTCCTTGGTTTTCCTTTTGCTTGAGATATTCTGACTCTTTTAAATGACAGGTCTGGGGAGGGCTATGATTGACATGATGGTTCAGGTCAGGCCTCTCTGCCCCAGTTCTGGTGAGTCTTAAAGTGTTTTAATTTCGCTCTCGCTCTCGCTCTCGCTCTCGCTCTCGCTCTCGCTCTCGCTCTCGCTCTCGCTCTCGCTCTCGCTCTCGCTCTCGCTCTCGCGCTCTCTCTCTCTCGCGCTCTCTCTCTCTCTCATACACATATGCACTGCACTTGTGTGCTGCCCATCTCATTGATTTGAGACCTCCCAATCATTAAGGTACAACTAGAACTAATGAACATGCTTGTGCTAGCACATCAAATCAAAACTAAAATCACAGTCTTTTCTTCTAAGTCCAACATCTCCAAATACATCCAGAACATGTTTCTCATGCTTTATTCTGGTGTATATTTACAAAGGTTTTCTCCACCTAGGTTAAATATTGTAATAGACTCTCCATTTCTCTAATTGCTGGAACAGAGCTTAAGAGAGCATGGCAAACTTTGGATTTGCCTTTCAACATATTATTACTCTTCAAAATGGGTAGCCACAGCTTCAAGTGTTGAAGATCTGGATTTTTAGCTGATATGGAAAGATCAGCAGAACTTGAGGTTAACCTCATGACTCCTCCATTAATTTTTGTTCTAGTGTCTAGGTCCCCATTCCTTCTTGTTGTTTTTTTTTTTTAAAGAAATTTATTTTATTTTATGTTCTACTTTTTGTACTACTGGGGGTGGAACCCAGAGGCTTTCCTCTAGGCTATACTCCCGGCCCTATTTTATATTTTATTTGGAAACAGGATCTCACTGAGTTGCTGATAGCCTCACTAGGTAGCTGAGGCTGGCTTCGAACCTATGTGATCCTCCTGTCTCTGCCTCCCAAGTGTGGGGATTACAAGGGTGGGCCACCACGCCTGGCTGCCCATTCCTTCTTAATCAGTCCTTTAGGTTCTACATAAGTTACCTGATTATGATTTTACAATTTTCTCATCTGAATCAAACTGTTTAGGTTTTATTTATTTCAGCTCAATGGCTGCAAGAGTTAAAAGTATTTTTTTTCTTGTTGTTTGGTGGGGGATATTGCCTGTTTATTTTTTAGCATAGTCATAGAAAGTCCCTGGTTTTAACCCACAGATAGATGAACACTTCGAACTAATTCTATCATGTTGTTGTTGTTGTTGTTGTTGTTGTTGTTGTTGCTATTAGTAGTAGTAGTAGTAGTAGTAGTAGTAGTGGGGATGGAAGCCATCTACCTCTGGGCTACAATCCCAGACCTATTTTATATTTTATTTGGAAACAGGGTCTCTTAAGCCAGGGAGGCTGGCTTTGAACCTGAGTGATCCTCCTGTTTCCACCTCCCAAGCACAGGGATTACAAGCATGTACCACAATGCCTGACTATCATGCTTTTTCTTAAAAAAAATTATTGAGATAATAGATATATATACAGTGGCTAGACCAAATATAAAACATTGACCCACAAATCACAGCAACTAATCTGTAAAATTAGACCACAGCTTCTGCAACTACTGGCACAGAGAAGATAGAACTTGATCAATAAATAATAACTTCTCTAATTTCACTCCCTTTCCATTTGGGATAAACTATAAAAATATAAATATGCCCTTCACTTATATTGCTTTGATTCAAGAGATATGAAAGTATACTTTCCATACTCATCCATGACAAATCTCTACCTATCAAAGCCCTGCCTTCAATTGGTACTTTATTTTATATGAATACCAATGATATCTCAATTTAATTTTTAGCCACCAAGTACCATGATATTTAGATTTTCATCTCTGAGGATGAATTGGATTTTTACTGCATTTACCCCAATCAGGTCAGATAATCTCAGATAAATTAGTTGTTTCTCTTTAAATTCTAATGCCTACAGCCATCTCTGTGTCTGTTAAGTTTGTCTCTGTTTTTGTTCTATTAAAAAAAAGAGAGAGGGAGCTGGGCATGGTGGCACACGCTTGTAATCCCCACGCTTGGGAGGTGGAGACAGGAGGATCACGCAGGTTCGAAACCAGCCACGCTGGCTTAGGAGACACTGTTTCCAAATTTTAAAAAAGTATAAAAACAGGTCTGGGAGTGTAGCCCGGAGGTAAAAGGGTTTTCCAGTACCACCAAAAGAGAAAGAGAAAGAGAAAGTAGGTAAGAGGGAGGAGAGGAGGAGAATAAAGTAAGGGGCAGAAAAAGAAATGAAAAGAGAAACTTCAAAAGATATGGAATATTCTTCCACCAACTGGAGAAATAACAGGTTTGAAAAAAAAATGGACGTAACTAAAGGAATTTGGAATCAAACAGCACCACACTTTTTCTTTCTCATTCCTCCCAAGAAAAGAAGCAAAGACACATTCTTACTCATGATGTCTACCAGCAGTGGATAAGAGATGCCATAGCTGTACAATTCCAGTGAATAGAAGCCCAATCTCACTGTGACTGCTGCTGCTTCCTGCACCCAGAAAGGATGTTTGTTGTGAGGCTCCTGCCTCTTCATCTCTCTAGGGGTTGATTCAAGATCTAAGACTTCTCTTGTTTTTATTCTGATCAGTGAGTGAGTATTAATTCATGAATCCATGTGAAAGTTACAAGAGTAATTTCATTACTTTTTTTACAGAGATTTAATGCCAATAAAAACTCATATTGTAGAAAGTTTTCAAACAAAAAGGAGTTCAAATGCCAAATACATGAAAACAATAACAAAATTACAAGTGTTTGTCACAAATTACATATGGGAATCACTTGATTTCTTAAGTAAGCAAAGGAACATATGCAGCAGATCTGGAAATGAATCTCACCAATATTCAATAGATTTTTAGTCTCTCCACACCACCTGATATTTACCCTCAGGAAAAGAAAAAAAAAGATGTATAATACATTGTATTTTTAAACTGTCAGTATTTTTACATATTGTACTGTTGTGTTGGTTTAAATTATATCTTCAGGGATTTCCCATATTGTTCATCACTAGACAACAAAAGCAGAATATTCAGCCTTTTTACTTAGCTATTTCTCAACCTGGAAGATAAATTAAAATGTGATTTCAAGTGATGGATCTCTTCTTTCCCTTCTTATGTCTTTTTGCTCTTGTTTTCTCTACTATATTATGTCTGCGAGAAAAACATTTTAAAAAATTTATTGATTTTATATTTTAAAATGCTTATGCTATTTTTAGTTGTGAGAGAAGTTGATTGACTCCCAATAAATGTGTAATTATCATTGAAGAAGTTCAGAGGATCTATCTTTCATTTGTCTTACTGACAGGCAATGTTCTTTATGGAGAAATCTTCCCATATCTCCTCTACTTCAGAACAAAGGGCACTGGGAAGCAGTTTTCTCAATGCATAGTCTTCATTCAGAAAAATATATATATATCCTGACTTCCTAGTTTCACATCTCCATTCTTGTTTTTATATTACTATTGTTACACTTGTAACTATCTGTACACACATCTAATTTTCTCATTACAATTCCTTGAATTTTCTCATTACAATTCCTTGAATTTGGACTTGTTTCTTGGTTTTCTATTCTGCTTCATTGGTCTATGTATCTGTTTTGTGTGCCAGTACCATGCTGTTTTTTATTACAATAGCTTTGTAGTATAGTTTAAAGTCAGGTATTGTGATTCCTCCCTGCATGATTTTTTTTTCTTTCTGAGAACTACCTTGGCTATTCTGGGCTTTTTGTTATTCCAGATAAATTTAAGGACTGATTTTCTTATGTCTGTGAGGAATGATCTTGGTAGTTTAATGGGCATTGCATTAAATCTGTAGATCACTTTTGGGAGGATGGCCATTTTAATGATATTTATTCTGCCAATCCATGAACATGGAAGATCCTTCAATCTTCTAAGATCTTTGATTTCTTTTTTCAGTGACATAATTTTCTTCGTAGAGATCTTTTACCTCGTTGGTCAAGTTTATGCCTAAGTATTTTTTTTTTTTGTGGGAGATCCTGAGTGGAAGTGTTTTCTGAATTTTTTCAGTGGATTTATGGTTGGTGTACAGGAAAACTTATGATTTTTTAAGATTGATTTTGTATACAGATACTTTGCTGAATTTGTTGATCAGTTCTATAAGCCTTTTGGTTGAGTTTGTTGGGTTTTCTAAATATAGTATCATGTCATCTTCAAATAGTGAAAGTTTGAGTTCTTCTTTTCCTATTTGTACTCCTCTGATTTCCTTTTCTTGGCTTATTGCTCTGGTTAGAGTTTGGGTATTAGTGTGATGTTCGCTTCATAGAATGTATTTGGGAGAGTCCCTTTTTTTATATATATTGAAATAGTTTGAGGGGTATTGGGGTTAGCTCTCCTATAAAGGTTTTGTTGAATTCATTTGGGAAACCATCTGCTCCTGGGCTTTTCTTTGATAGTAAGCTCTTTATTGCTATTTCAATCTCTTTGATTGTTATTGTTTTGTTTAAGTGTTCTATATCTTCTTGACTCAGTTTAGGAAGGTTGTATTTATTTAGGAAGTTGTCAATTTCCTCCAGATTTTCCATTTTGTTGGAGTATAGTTTTTCAAAGTAGTTTCTGATATTCCTCTGGATTTCTACACTGTCAGTAGTAATTTCTCCTTTTTCATCTCTTATCTTCATAATTTGCATTCATTCTCTCTCTTTTTTTTGTTAGGTTGGCTAGTGGTTTATCAATCTTGTTAAGTTTTCCAAGAAAAGAGCTTTTGGTTTTGTTGATTTTCTGTATTGTTTTTTTAGTCGCTATTTCGTTCATTTCTGCTCTAATTTTAATATTTTCCTGTCTTCTGTTGGCTTTGGGATTCAATTGTTCCTGCTTTTAAGGGCGTTGAGGTATGTCCTTAGGTTATTTATTTGAAGATTTTCTGTTGGTTTTTTTTTATTTGAGCATTCGGTGCTATAATTTTTCCTCTTAATACTGCCTTCAAAGTTTCCCAGAGATTTTGATATGTTGTATCTTTATTTTCATTTGTTTCTAGAAATTTATTGATTTCACCTCTTACATCTTCTATGACCCATTCTTCATTCAGAAGTGTGGTGTTCAGTCTCCACATGTTTATATGTTTATGTTGTTTCTCTTGGTCTTCGTAGAGTTGATTTCTAGTTTTATTCCATTATGGTCTGAAATGACACAGGGAAGTATGTAAGATTTTTTAAACTTGCTAGTGCTCATTTTGTGTCCCAGGATGTGATCTATTTTGGAGAAGGTTCTGTGAGCAGCTGAGAAAAATGTAAACTCCACTGTAGTTGGGTGAAATTTCTGTATGTGTCCAACAGGTCCATTTGGTTAATGGTGTTCTTTAGTTCTGAGACATCTTTACTAACTCTTTGTCTGGAAGATCAGTCTAGTGTTGTGAGAGGGTTGTTGAAGTCTCCCAGTATTATTGTCTTGGGATTTATGTGTGACTTCATGTCACAAAGAGTTTGATTTATGAAAGTAGCTGCACCTATGTTTGGGGCATAGATGTTGATTATTGTTCTTTTCTCTTGCTGAATTATTCCTTTTACCAGTAAAATATGACCTTATATGTCTTTTCTAATAAGTTTGGGTTTGAAGTCTAACTTGTCTGATATCATAGTTCCTACTCCTGCTTGTCTTCGAGTTCTATAAGCATGGATTACCTGGCTCCAGCTCTTTACCTTGAGTTTGTTTCTATCTTTACTTGTAAGGTGTGTTTCATGTAAGCATCAGATGGATGGATTCTGGTTTTTAATCCATTTTTCCACTTTATGTCTTTTTATTGGGGAGTTGAGACCATTTGCATTCAGTGTGATTATTGAGAGATAATTTTTAATTCCTAACATGTTAAGATTTTATTTCTGTTTGAGATACTGTTTATTCTTCTTGCTTAGTTGTCTGCTGGATGGGAAATCTTGTTTCTTTGGTTCTGGCTTGTATTATCTATTTCTTCTTTGTAGTTAATCTCTTGAGTATTTTCTCTAGTGCTGGTTTTGAAGACATAAATTCCTTCAGTTTCTGTTTGTCATGGAAGCTTCTTATTTCCCCATCTAATTTGATAGATAGTTTTGCTGGGCAGGAAATTTTTGGCTGGAAGTTGTTTTCTTTCAGAGTTTGGAATATGTCACTCCAAGCCTTTCTGGCTCTTATGACTTGGTTTGGGAAGTCTGGAGTGATTCTAATTGGTTTGCCTCTGAATGTCACTTGGCCCTTTGTTTTGGTTGCCTTTAAGATTCTCTGTTTGGCTTCCACATTGGTCATTTTGACAATTATGTGGCATGGGGATCCTCTTCTCCGATCCTGTCTAAATGGAGTTCTATAAGTTTCCTGGACCTGTGTATCAACCTCTTGCTCTATGTTTGGAAAATGTTCTGCTATTACTTCCTTGAAGAGATTGTTGATCCCTTTGGTTTCACCTTCTTTTCCCTCCTCTATTCCAATTATTCTTAGGTTAGATCTCTTAAAATGGGCCCATATTTCTTCAATGTCAGATTCCTGCTGTCAGATTTTTTTTCCCTAGATTAGAAACTATGAGTTCATTTTTGGAGTGATCATCTTCTAGGAATGAGATTCTATTCTCCATGTGGTCTAATTGGTTTTTAATAACTTAAATTTGAGGCCTTTACCTCAATGATTACATCCTTTATCTCTTTTAGATTCTTTCTGAATCCTTTTCTAAGGTCCTTTATTATTTCTACAGTTATTTTCCTGATTTGATCTTCTAGAAATCTCTGAATTTCTGTGTTATCAGGTTCTGATGTTGTGGGGTTGTGGGCATTCATTGCTCTATTATTATTCCTCTTTTCCATAATTTCAGAAGTTTGTGGCCTCTCTGGGTCCTTCCCTGGGTCACTACATCTTCACTTAAGGTGCTCTGGATCTCGAGTCTGTGGTATCTCAGTCACCACTACTCCTTTACTGGGTTGTATTGCAATGTCTCAGATCCACGGAGTCAATTGAGGCTGCTTGAGACCATGAGAGGTGTCAGGCTGGGCATTCTCCCACGGGGAACTGCGACTATGGTGTGATATCTCTGCCACCAGCACTCCCCCACTGGGTTGGACTGCAAAAATCTTCAACCCAAGGAGACTATCAAAGCTTCTCAAGTCCCTGGGGGTGCAGTACTGGGATTTCTCCTCTAGGGGCCGCAATTTGACTCATGGTTGTTGAGTGCGCTGATGTGTAGCTGTTGCGGACTCAGTGAACTTGCTGCTGCTGCCACTGACAATATGGTGCTCCTGACATGCATTCAGCCATGAGGCTGGCATATTTCTTCTTTGGTTTTGAGCTCCACTCTGAGTTCCGGCAGGGCATGCTGAGCCCAGACCCTAAGAGCTTTAGACACTCCTTGTGCTAAAAAAACTGCTGAATTACACCCAGCTGTTCTGCAGCTGCTCACCTCAGCCTGCTGTCCACCCCTCCTCTCTGGAGCCTGGCGGGTTGTTGATTACACTGATCTGGAGCCGTCCAGTGAACTCGCTGCTGCTGCCGGCAGTATGGCGCTGCTGCTGCATCCTCAGCCATGAGGCCAGCGTATCTCCTCTCTGGTTTTGAGCTCCGTTCTGAGTCCCCCTCTCTGGAGCCTGGTGCTGCGAGGGAAGATGGTGCCTGCGAGGCTCCGCGCTGTGGCTCTAGCTGCAGCACTGCGGGCTGGTTTCTTTCTGATTCTGGTTGTTCTCCCAGCCCTCTTTTTCTCTGTCCCTTGTATTTACAGTTTTTATTTCTCTGCTGATGGTGTTTTCTGGCTATGAAAAGTACTGACTTTTTGGTAATAGAGATCAATTGTTAGCGGGACTCGTAAACACTGCTTTTTTCTATTGCCATCTTCCTGGAAGTTTCTTCTTTATAAGTTTTGAAGGCCAACAATATTAAATCCACATGCCAAGCTTTCCCTGGAGGCTCTAAAGATGAATGCTTCCTTCTTTTTTTCTAGCTCCTGGTGGTCACTGTCAATCTCTGACATTCCTTGATTTGTAGACACAGCACTCCATTCTTTGTATTCATTGTCACATGGCCCTCTTCAAAAAATTTTGTCCAAATTTCTTCTGATAACTACACAAGTCATTTTGGGCCTAGATTTTTTTATTAGGTCACACCCAAAGTTCATTATGACCTCATCTTAACAACCTTACATCTGCAAAGATGCTATTTCCAAATTAAGGTCACATTCACAAAATAAAGGTGGATTTTAATTTTGGAGTGACACTATTCAACTGAGCTACAAGGGTTAAAAAAAAGAATACATGTCAAGATGCAGTACTTTGGTTTGTGGCAAGAAAGAAATGTAGGGAATTCTTTGCAGAATGATCTCTCCTCAATCTTTATAAGTTGATAATACATCTTTACTTTGTACAAATAATTTAAGCATGTCTTTCCACTTCCCACTTATCTTATGTTTTTCCTTCAATATATTACTGCATTTTCTGTTTACATATTGCTATGGATAGTTAATTAGATGTATACTTACAATTTTAATAAAATCTGTATATTTTACTCTTTATATTTCTTTATCCTCTTGGAAATGAAATAATGCTTTCTTATATAAATAGTCTCTCTATCCAGAAATCCAGTAAAATTTCTCAACTTCCAAGAATTGGTAGTAAATCTAGTTCTTTTTTATTTTATTCGGGTATAGGGATGGAACCCAGGGGCATTTGACCTCCAAGCTACACCCCCTGCTCTATTTTTTATTCTTTATTTTGAAACAGGGTCTCACTAAGTTATGGAGGGCCTCATTAAATAGCTGAGGCTGTTGGCGAACTGCAATCCTCCAGTCTCAGCCTCCAGAATGCTGGAATTACAAGTGTGCTCCACCATGCCTGGCTACAAATATAGTTCTTGAGGCATCCCTAAGCAGGACGTTTGTAAGAAGATTGCAGCATATTGTATGAGCCCCTCTCCCTGACCCCCTTTCCAGAAACTAACATTTTTTAAAAAAACATAGTGGGAATATCACAAAGGACACAGAAGTCAGCAAGAAGGAACTTCCAAAGGCCAAAGCAAGAAAAAAAATTGAGTAACAAAGTATAGTAGTATGAAATAAACATGAATCTGAAATAATACAATGAATAAGTAAGTATGAGTGATACTTTGCCTCTTTTACCTTATTCTTTAAAACACATTCTAATCTTAAGAAAAATATGTGGAGAATTCCAATTAAGGATATTCTACAAAAATTCTGATTAGTAATTCTCAAAAATGTCAAGCTAAACAAGGAAAAGGCAAGAGATTGTCAAAACCAAAGGATCCTAAGGAGACTTGACAAATAAATGTATTGTGATATCTTGGAAAGGATCCTGTCATTAAATTTCAAGACTTACTACAAGGCTACAGAAGAATGAGATTAAAGGGAAACTAAGCAAATGAGAATAAATGATAGACTTTAGTTAATAATAATGTATCAGTATTGGCTTATTAAATAAGAAATATACCTCACTAATGTAAGATGCTAAAAATAAGGGAAACTGGACATATGACATCTGGAAACTCTTTGCATTTATCTTGACAATAAGTTCATAAATCTAAAATTTCTATGAAACCAAAAGTTAATATAAAAATTTATTTCTAATATCTGAATAAATTGCAATAGAAATGAATAACTAAAGATCACCTTAGTAATTCTAAGTATGTAGATGCTACAACTTCTTTAAAATTTTTGATGATTAATTTTTAGTACAGTTTTCATATATACTTTAAAATTTTTATTTTAATTTTATAGAGACAGAGAGATTGACTAAATGAGAAAATAGGAATTCCCCAACTTTGGTTCCCTTAACTGAAAGCCCAACTGTCAACTATCCACAGTTGTTGAGAACACCTTTGTAAAAACTTCAAAACCCAGAGTTTAAGTTGAGATGCCCTAACTGGACCACAAAAATTGATAAAAGATGCATTAGGAGGGTAAGAGGAGCAGTATCTCTTTGTCCATGTGGCCTCTTTCTCAAGCTGGCATATAGCCACACTGAGAGGATTCCCCTGAGTCTGTGGTCTCTCAAATGGAGAAAAGGGATCCGTGGCAAACATCCATGATTATTTCAAAGCATTTTCAGAGAGGCCCAGTTCTGTCTCACCTTCTGGAGAACATTGAGGAGATTGGAAGAGCTAGACAACCTGAGGTCATCTAGAAACAAAGAAGGCAGAACTCAAAACTAGTGCACAAATAATGGTGATGGCAGTACTCAAACAGAGAAACTAGCCAATCATTTCACCTACCTGCAGAGGTGAGCCAGTGATTCTGTCTGGCAAAAAAAAAAAAAAAAAAAAAAAAAACAGTAACCACCAGATATAGTGGTACACATCTAAAATCCAAGTATTTGGGAGACTGAGATAGGAGGATCACAGATTTGAGATCAACCTCAACAACTTAGTGAGACCCTATTTAAATAAAAATAAAAAAGGGTTGGGGATGTATTTTGTAGGTAGAATGCCTCTGTGATCAGTACAGAGTACAAAACATTTTGTAAAGCACAGTATGCCATTTTTTCCTGGCTTAACTCCCTAGCCAGAGGTCTGACCTAACTGTGGAGCCTAGACTAAAGCTGTACCTAGCACATGGAGTCAATCTGGAGAGCCCATGTAACTGTAGATTGTAGCTTTTTGCCCCTCTTGACCAGACAGCTCAGTGGCTCCACTTAGGCCCAGGAAGAGAGGTAAGCTGGCAACTCTACCTAGTAACAGAGCATTAACTGCTGAATTCTCTGATCATGAAGTACAACCAGCAATCTTACTCGACTGTGGTGTCCAGCTAATGGCCACAACCCAACCTGGGCAACTGGAAAATGACTCAGCCAGATCACAGATAATAGCCAATGACATTGCTCAGTATCAGTTTATCCTAAAGTTCTATTCAACTGAAGGGTACATCAATTTATCTCTCCAAAAGGAAGAATAGCCAGCCACCCAAATGTGGAGCATACCTAGTGGCCCTACACAATCACAGAGTAGAATATACATCCTTGCTTAACCTGGGATGCCAGTACTCATCTCTGCTGACCACAGGGCAAAGCCAACAACCTCACCAGGATGTTGAAAACAGTAAGTTACCCCAACTAACCATAGATTACAACCTGAGGCTCTATGATTGCAGAACCTAATCTGCATACCTGCGGGCAGGTATACCCCCAGTTGTAAGCAAATATTTTAGCCCCACCTGATTTGGTGAAATTTGAGATTCCAATATGCCATGCTATCCAACTGCACTAAGCAGTGGCACTGCAAACCTGATAGAATTATGAAGAATATGGGCCGCAATCAAGAGCCCTTTCAAACTGTAGAGGCCAACCAGAGGCTCAGACTGACATTAGAGCACAAGTAATGGCTCTACCTTACTAGAGAATCCAAACTCCAGATTGGACTGAAGGCCTATCCCTACAAAAGAAAACATATAGTGGCTGGAATAAATCACTTCATCAAATGTACAGACACCAATGCAAATATATAAGAATCATAAAGAATTAGGGAAACAGGATATCACCAAAAAAAAAAACCCAATAAAGTTCAAATAACTTATCCTTAAAGAAAAGATCTATGTACTGACTAATGAAGAATTGAGAATGATTTTCTTAAAGAAGTTCAGCAAGTAGCAGGAAAACACTCATAAACAACTAAATTAAATTAGAGAAACAATAGAAAGTGAGCAAAAAATAAAACTTCAACAAAGGAATGAAAATAATTTTTTAAATCCTAGGGAGTATAAAATGACTGAACTAAAACATTCAATAAAGAGTTTCAACAGAGAGCTGGGTGTGGTGGCCCATGCTTGTAATCCCAGCGTTTGGGAGGCTGAGACAGGAGGATCGCACAGGTTCGAAGCCAGCCTCAGCTACTTAGTGAAGCTCTCAGCAACTTAGTGAGACCCTGTTTCCAAATAAAGTATAAAATAGGTCTGGGAGTATAGCCTGGAGGTAGAAAGCCTCTAGGTTCTACCCCCAGTACCATACACACAAAGTTTCAACAGCAGAGTAGATCAAGCAGAAGAAAGAACAAGTAAATCCAGAGACTTAATTTAAAATTGTCTGGTCAGAAGAACAAAAAGAGAAGAAGGAATGAAAAGGAAAAAAATCCTGTAGACTTTATGAAACACAATTGTGTAGAACAGCATATGCATCGTTGGAATTCTAGAAAGAGAAAAAGGGAAAGTATATTAATTTGGATAGGATAAGGTTTTTAAACATACTTTTATTGGTACATTGTAGTCTCACAACATAATGTAGGTCAGAGCAATAGGAACATACGTGAACTCATACCAAATAGGAAAATAGATAGACATGGACATTCAGATCCATGTGACCCAAAGTTCTGTAATAGTTTGAACCCTAAAGATCTCCATTAAGACACATGGTAATTAGATTGTCAAAAGTTATAGACAAGGAGAATGTTGAAGTCAGCAAGAGAATAGTGGCTCATTACATACAAGAGATCATATATAAGACTATCAAAGGATTTATCAGTAGAAATATTGCAGGCAAAAAATAGAAATGATATACTATACCTGAAAAAGCCATCCTTCAGCCAGGTGTGGTGGTGCACGCTTGTAATTCCCATGCTTGGGAGGCTGAGACAGGAGGATCACACAGGTTCAAAGCCAGCCTCAGCTACTTAGTGAGGCTCTCAGCAACTTAGTGAGACCTTGTTTCCAAATAAAATATTTAAAAAATAGGTCTGGGAGTATAGCCCAGAGGTAGAAAGCCTCTGGGTTCCTCCCCCAATACCACACACACACACACACACACACACACACACACACACACACACACAAAAGCCATCCTTCAGAAATGGAGAGAGCAATTTTTCTCACATATACAAAAGCTTGATGAGTTCATTACCACTGTGCCTGCCTATAAGAAATGCTAAAGATAGTTCAAGCTGAAATGAAAGGCACTAATTAATAACATAAAAGGATGTGAACATATAAAATGTACCTTTAAGGTTAAAAATATAATCAAAGTAAAAAATGTCTAATACTATAGTGGTGGTTTAAAAATCACTTTTAACTCTAGTATAATAGTTAAAAAACAAATATGTTAAAGATAACTAGTAACTTGTTATCAAAGAATATTTAAATATGTATAAATGTAACATCAATAACCTAAAATATGAAGAAAAGTAAAAGGTAACTTCTCATATGCAATCAAAGTTATATGGTTAAAATAGTATTTTATAATTCTAAGATATTTTATGTAAGCTTTAAGGTAATCAAAAAGAAAAATCCTATAGTGGATACACAAAATATAAGAGAGAGTACTCAAAGCCTAGCACCATAAAATATTATCAAACCACAAATAAAGACAGCAAGAGAGGGGAAAAGGCACAAAGGTACTACAAACAGAAAGAGATAACCAACTATTAATAGTAATTTCTTATCTATCAATCATTACTTTAAACTTAAATGGATTAAATTACCTAATAAAAAGACAGAATATCTTCATCCTCTAAAAGGTTGAAGTTAAGAAATTCTTCTATGTGAGTTACTATAACATGTAGATAAGGTAAAGAATGAAAGTATTTTATTTTTAATACTACCCCAGAAAAAGAGATAAGACAAAACCCACAATAAATAATTTCCAAACCAAAATCTGATGCAATGTCTGAGAAATAATTACCTTGTTTTGTAAGACATTCAATTTTTTTTTTTTTTTTTTGCAGTACTGGGGATTGAACCCAGAGGCATTCTACCTCTGAGCTACACTCCCAGCCCCATTTTTAATTCTTTATTTTGAAACATGGTCTGATTAAGTTGGGGAGGGCATCACTAAGTAGGTGAGGCTGGTCATGAACCTGGAATCCCTCTGTCTCAGCCTTGTCAGTATTGAAATAACAAGCATGTGCCACCATGCCCAGCACTAAATCACATTGAATTATATGTCCATTGACTCAGATTCAGGAAAATAACTAATTGTATAAAACCAGTATTGTTCAAGAAAATTTAAAGCAACATAGACTTCCACAAAGCATCACATGTTTGTTTGGAATCTTCACAGACACCTAGTTCAGTCCTTCATTGATGGGGATTCTTCAGGTCTGCCCATGTCCATAACTGGTCTACTCTTATCTCAAGGAGAAGCTAGTCTTTGGGTACCATCATTAGAATATTCTGCAGCACAGTGGTCTTCCCCTTGCAGAATATGTCTGGAGGGTTGAAAATTGGCTTGATTTTATAATGTAACCATTTATAAAACATCTAGATTTATTTTAATGATAAGTAGTTCAGGTATTAATTGTTAGATGTCTTTTTCTTCTTCTTCCTTTGAAAAAAAGATTAAGCAACATTTAGGTTATTATCCTTTTTGGAAATTCACCAGGCTTTCAAGTACAAAGATGATGCTATATAATCCTGCATTTATTTCCTCTACCTCCCAGTTTCAGTTTCTTAAACCAATGTTTCGCAGTGAATGGCAATAAAGTATATCCACCTGAAGAACATACATATTAAATAATGTATTAGTTCATTCAAAACCTTCCTAATAAAAAGTAAAGTATTTTGAACAACTTTAAAATATCCATTTTCAGCTGGGTGTGGTGGCGCACGCCTGTAATCCCCGCGCTTGGGAGGCGGAGACAGGAGGATTGCGCAGGTTCGAAGCCAGCCGCGCTGGCTTAAGAGACCCTGTTTCAAAAATATAAAATAGGTCTGGGAGTGTAGCCTGGAGGTAGAAGGGCTTCCAGGAACCCCAGTACGACCAAAAATAAATAAAAATAAAAATATCCATTTTCAGCCAAGCATGGTGGCGCATACCTGTAATCCCAGTACTTGGGAGGCTGAGACAAAAGGATCTAAAGTTTAAGATCAGCCTCAGCAACTTAGAGAGACTCTTAGCAACCCAATAAGACACTGTTTGTTTTCATTAAAAAAAAAAATACTGTGGTGTAGGTCAGAGGTAGAATGCTCCTGGGTCCAATCCCCCACTCTCACAAAAAAAGTAAAACTTTTATTATTTTTTTTTTTACCATTTCAAGAATCTTAAGTGGTTGATAACATCCCATTCAGCATTCTATTTACCCAGCATCAAGAGAAATGAGTTTCTGGACTGTATAAATAAACTCAAAATAATATTTACTAATTCTCATCATAGAACTAACCATAAAGATGGTTCTATGTCATGCCTAAATTTTCCTCTAAAATTAAACCAACATGTAGTCTCTACTTTGTTTGATTATTGAAATTTTCATTCTTCACTTCTTTAAATTTACTTTTCAGTCCTGGGGATTGTGATCTGTTTTATTCCCTCCCAGATCAGAACCATGTGTTCAATGCCCTTTCAGGGATCATTTGAAAAAACTGATCTTTGCTCTTTTGACATAATGACTCATAGCAAAAACATTTTTATTTTAAAGGTAGCCCTTAAATACACTGTTCCAGAGAAATGAGTCTAATAATAGGGAATGCATGCATTGTCAGGGGAGATGTTTTGCAGTAGGTTGACCTTTTAGCAGCTTTCAAGTCTTCTATCCTGTCTACATTTAAGGTTGACACATTTGTGATATATGTATATTACATTACCTTTCTTGGGGAATATTCATTGTGTTTAACTGAAGAAGGATAAAAATGTGATTTCCTGTGAATACAGAGTCAGGTATAAATGGTCTTGATTACCACTACCAAATAGCATTATGTTATGTATGAAATTTAAAATTGTTCTATTATATACATTTAAAAAAGTAAAACAAAAGATGTAAAATTAATTTTGATACATTTTAGCTACCATCTTAGACAGTTCAGGTCTAGATACAGTGGTGATTAAGAGAAGGAACCTGGGCTTCAGGTTAAGAGTTAGAGCCAGTGTCATATAATGAGAAAAATATAAGGTTTGAATACCTATATTTAAGTATAAGTTTCCTAATCAACTAAGAGCCTTTAGAAAATTGCCTTAAATTTCTGTTTGCATGTTTGTCAAATCCAGATCTATTTCATCTGATTATAGTTAAGAGTGAATGAGATGATGTGCATGAATCTTTGAGTACAGAGTATATGGCTATTAAATCTTATATAAACTTTTAAAGGAGGTTGATATTCTTTTTTTAAACAATTTTTTTATTGAACATAAATAGTATACATTTACACTATATTTGGTGCCCTCTCCCCCCGGCCCCCATTTTCTCTTCCCCCCTCCCACCAATGGTTGTCCAGGTTAACCATGTCTTATTCATAATTTTACACATGTTCAGGTGTAGACCCTCATTAATCAAGATCGGCCTTTCTCCTCTCCTATCTTTTCATTAAAACTTAGCTAGTATTTCCCCTCTAATATCTGGAGTCCCACTGGTATCCTTTGTGTTTTCTAGTTTGGGCATATTAGAGGAAACATGTGTATCTTCTCCTTCTGTGCTTGGCTGATCTCACTTAACATGTGTTCTTCTTTATGGCTGAATAGAATTCCATTGTGTGTATTTCCCACAGTTTTGCTATCCATTCATCTGTTGATGGTGATCTGGGTTGGTTCCATATTTTGGCTATTACAAATTGTGCTGCTATGAACATAGGTATGCATATGTTGCTGTATTTCTCTGAATTCAACCCCTTTGGAAAGATACCCAGGAGTGGTATAGCTGGATCATATGGTGGATCTATTCCCACCTTTCTTAGGAATCTCCACACAGATTTCCATAGTGGCTGAACTAGTTTGCACTCCCACCAACAGTGTAAAAGAGTTCAAAGGAGGTTGATATTCTACTAGTCAATTTAGAAGCATATATTTGTTGTGGAGTGACTACTTTTGTACATCAGTGAACAAAAAAGACAACTGGAAAGGACAGAAAGATTGACAATGAAAAACTAAAGTATGTAATAGCACATCAGAAAGTTATTAGTGTTATAGAAAAATCAAACAGAACAAGGTTATAGTACTCAGGTATGAAGAGGTTATGACATGCTTTTAATTAAAATGGTCAGGCTAGCTAGAGAGACATTTGAGCAAAAACGTGAAGGAGATGAGGGACTTGAATATATATATATAGTCTAGAAGGGAAAGTATGCCAGACAGGAGTTCCAGCTGGGGCAAAGATTCTGAAATAGGATATGCCTCGCATGTTTGTGGAACAGCAGGGAAATCAGTATTTCTGTAGTACAGGATATGAAGGAGAAAGTAGTAGGAGATAATTTAAGAACAGTTCTGATATCATATCTCTTTGTATATTTATATAATAATGTAGACTTTTATTCTCAGTGAGATAGGAGCTACTACAAGGTATACATGTTATAATTTATGCTTTAAAACTATTATTTCATAATTTGGGTATGAATAGCCTGTGAGTGGTGAAGGCAGGGGACAGATGGATTTAGGAATTAGACAAGAAGCATAGAGACCACTTAGAAGCTATTACAACAATTGAAGGGAAATGAGGGTGGCTTGAACCAGAGTGGTATCTGTGGAGATGTTGAGAAACAATGAGTTCTTTTATCTCTTTCAAAATTAGAACCAACAGCACTTTTTAATCAATTGGTTCTAAGTCTGAGAAAGAGATAAATACTGAGTATGAAATCAGCATTTTCAGAATAAAATGTTTATCATCAACTAAAATGGAAAGACCAAAGGTAATGCAATTTGGGAAGGAAGAGCTAGAGTTTAATTTTGGATATACAAAGTTTGGGATGCATCTCTATTCCTGACTCCAAGAACAGCAATCCTAAATGAGAGTTTGATAGATTATGTCTCTAAAGAAATCATTAATCCATTAAGAAGAAGACACCTGGAATCCAAGAGTAAGAAATCTTTCATCAAATGTCTTACCAGTTCTGAAGCTCATTTTCCCTTAATTTTAACAACCTCGAAACTGACATGCATCTTACAATAGTGAGCTTTGTACAATCATCATTTGGCCACCGGCCAATCATGAGGTGGATGTCACTGCCAATGCGTTCTTGATAACAGGACTCAACATACACAGCCCTTCACTTGAGTGACTAAAAAATCAGGACTCAACTATATGTGCAAGACCTAAATACTCATATTTTATTGATGTTGGAAGTCACTAGACAGTATGTAATACCAAAAAGTAGTTGCTTCCATCAGAAGATGCAGCAATTATTCCATTAACTGGAAGTTAAGATTATTATCTTTCCTGCCTCCAAATGAATATACATTAGGTGAGGTGATTGATCCTGACCTCCAGGGGGAAATTGGATTACTACTCTACAATGTAGATAACAGCCAGTATGTTTGGAATATAGAAGATCTCTATGACAGCTCCTAATATTGTTATGCCTTGTGTTTAAGGTAAATAGCTCCAACACAATCCAGACAATACTAAAAGTGGCTCAGGAATTATTCAAGAATGACTTAGAGCTGGGCATGGTGACACATGCTTGTAATCCCAGCATTCGGGAGGCTGAGACCCGAGGATCATGGTTCACAGACAGCCTCAGCTACTGAGTGAGGCCCTTCACAACTCAGTGAAACCCTGTTTCAAAATAAAGAATAAAAAATTGGGCAGGGGTTATAGCTTGGAGGTCAAATGCCTCTGGGTTCCATCCCAGATCCACACACACACACACAAAAAAAAGAATGTCTCAAGTCCCCACACCATGTAAAGAACCATGACCAGTTGGTTGAAATGTTTGCTGAAGGCAAAGAGAATAGAGTAGGTAGTAGAGAAAAGTAACTAGAAATACCTGCTGAAACATAACCAGTTACAGTAGAGAAGACTGTCATTGTTATAGTATTTCTTCTTTATTTTGTTATGAACATGTTGGTGTGTGTATGTGTGTATACTAAGCAAATATCTTTGTTTTCTTTTTTTCTTTATCATATAACGTATAATGCATTGACTTTATGTCATAGTATTTAAATATTGTTAATTTTACATCTTGGTTTTTAAGTTAAGGACATTAAAGAGAAAAGTAAAAGTACTTCTAGGGGAGGGGTTGGCCATTTTTTATTATACACAGAATAGTCTAATCTATTATGCAGAATTATGACTTGTCATTGCCTTTATTTGGAGATTAAGTATGGTTTCCAGAAATAACATGGGCACCGAGCAAGGAGTGAACTTGTGATGAGTAATTTTATCTATCCACTTAACTAGGCCACAGCAACTCTAGATTATTTCTAGGTGTGTTTGGAGTGTGTCCAGAAGGGATTACTGTTTGAATTGGTGGACTGTGTGAATTTCTATATAATAAAATATATGTATCTCCACTGTTGAAAGTCATCACTAAACTCATTGAGGGCCTAAATAAAGCAAAAAGAATATAGTAGGTTTGAATTCTCTTTATCTCTGCCTTACTAGTTGGGCTGGAAAACCATTCGTGTTCTTAGTTCTTAGGCCTTTGGGCTCAGACTGAATTTTTAAATTTTTTTTATTGGTGCATTGTAGCCATACATCTTAATGGGATAAGACTTGTGGAGACATACATGCACACATCACCCAGTTAGCCTTTATCTTATTGCCACCCCATTCCCTCCCATCCCTTCTTCCCATGCTTGGCTTAGTGATTGACTTTTATATGTTTGTTTAAGTACATTATGTGCTTTAGAGAGTTACACTCTTACCCTCTCCCATCCCCTCAGTTAGGTTGCCTTATTTGTTCCTCTATAGGATCTCCTTCTTCATTTAGAGTTCTTCCTGGTACCCATTTATACCCTCATTGACTTTCCTGGGTCTTCAGCTTGTGGGCAGCAGATCAGGGAACTTCTGAGCTTCCATGATCACACAAGCCAATTCCTTACCATAAATCACATTTTTATATGCATATATATTAGGCTTCTCTAGAGAACTTTGATTAAAACAGCAGTAAAAATAAGAGCATTTTCCTTTGTAAACCTTGTATATTTTATGTTTCAGTGCTTTGCTATATGTAAAAAACAAATTATAAAACACAGAGAAGATAAAGTGCTACAACATATTTTCAATTTTTTCAAAGACCATCTTACATAAACTCATCTTTCACACTGCTGGTAGGGGAATTTTTCTAAAACTTGTTTACCCTTTGAATGTTTCCAAAGATCTATTTTGAAAATTTGGTCACAAAGCTTTTACATCCTTTAAGTAATGAAGAAGAAAAAACCCCACAATGTACAGAGCATAGGCCTTTCATAGGGGCTGGAAACTTGAGAGAAAAGAGAAACCAGGAATCTTGTAGACTCAGCTGGAAGCAAATGAATTTGCAGCTAGATTCTCTTGGGCAAATAGGTCAGAGAGGGATTGCTGTATCGAGCAGTTCTTGACATAAAAAAAAGATGCTCTTGGGTCTAGCAGCTGATGGTCTCTTGCCAACTCCAAAGACCACTGACAACTGCTGATGGATGTAGGTGCTGCTCCTATGGAATCCTCTGGGTCTCACAGAGTAGAAATCAATCTGCAAGTGACTAAAACTTAGCGTTGATTGTACAGAACTCAGACAAAGCTGAGTTCTGGGCAAAGATTCACACTTTCCTTTTTATTAGCCACAATAAGTTTAAGTGGGGAAAGACAGTTTCCTAGTTTTAGTGTTTTATAATGTTGTTCAAAATGAGGAGTCGAGGAATACAATCTTTTCCATCTTTCCTAAAGGGAAAATTGGTCGGGGGTAAGGAAAGAGGATAGTGTAAGGATGCCTAGTTGACTTGATGCTAAATCAAGGGAAAGAAGTACATTTTGTAATCAAAGTTGTGACAAGGAGGTAGCCTTACCCTGATAAAGATACGGTGCTCAAGCTGCTAGAGTCATTAAATAGAAAATGTATGTACATAAAGAGGCAAATTAAAAATAAGAGAAATGTATGTTTGTTTCATTAAATATCCAGAAATATAACCTGAAAATTAAACCTTAGCAAGATGTAATAAATTGCATGTCCCTCAAGAGAGAAAGCACAGAAACATCTGTTTCCTGCTACACAAACATCTTTTCCATTGGAATAACAATGCAACTATAGACCTTTAGAATAGCACATGTATACATGAAGCATGGATGGATAATGAAAGAAATGGGCAAATGTGTGATTGTTCGATAAACAGAAAAGGAAGCAAGTGAAATGAGGAAAAGGGGAAAAGGTAAGCACACGGGCACTGATATAGACATCAGAGAAAAACAAATCCTCTGCCACTCAAAGATGTCATCTCACGTCTCCAGCAATCCCAGACTGAAAGACGGCAAACACAAAGTGCAAAGCCAGAAGAGAATGGTAACAGCAATAGTTTGATATTTTTATTTCTTGTTGTTTGTTCTTCTTTTGATAGTAATGGAATGAGTATTATTAGTGCTGGTGTACCTCTGCTTAAGGAAATTTCTTAAACATCAAATTTTATAGAGCCTATTAAGATGGAAGTAACCATAATCTAAGTGATTTAACTTCCAAAGATATCCTTTTCCGTCCTTTTCTTAAAAATCCAGCTATTTCACCACATGAAAAATAACTAAATTGGGGAAACCAGTTAAGAAGTAATTGGCTTTTCTTATTTTTAGAAACTGGGGAAGAGAAGAGTATAAAGCCCAATTGGTTTTCCAGCCTGTGACTGCAGCTGAGCACAGCGGTGTGTTCCACAGTGCCCCCTAGTGGTCCTCAGGGAGGAACTGCAGAACTTTTGACTTTTTAGAAGCAGGCTGGGTACCTGGGGAGGGGGCTGCTGAGAGCTGGCCTCAGAGAGGTAAGGCTGCACCCCTCGGCTCACCTTTGCTGATACGTGTCACTGACTCTAGTTCCTTTTTTAAGCCTGAAGTCAGAACTTTGTATTCGAGTTTCCACATACCTGATAGAAAACTGCTCGTTCTGCTCTTTTCTGAGATTTCTGAGAATAAGAGAATATGTCAGACAAATAAAGGTGTAGTTGTATACAAGCATCATTCCCAGGTTGCATGGAAATAGCTTGTACCCAAACAGCAACATTCCCAAAGCATGCTCACGCTGTCTGTTCTGTGGCGACAAACGCCATTTGATTCTGAGGTCTGTGCCTCGCTGTCTTTAGTTCAGGACACTGTTCTTTGTTTCCAGGATCCCTGCAGCTGCCCTTTCACTGACTGACCCGCTCATACCCCGGGCCCCTCACAATTTATCACCCACACTGCTGCCAATGTATACTCTAAAATAGAAATGTAGTTGTGTTGTTTCCTGCCTGAAATCCTTTATGGATGGATTTGCCTTAAGCATAAAGTCTAAAATCTATATGGGCCATACAAGGTTCCTCAGGACCCACCTCCACACACCTTCATATCCCTGTTTAGTTATTACTTGTATTTCTACCCCATTATAATAATATATTCCATACCCACAGTGCCTTGAAAAGTACCACATTCTTATTTTTTTCACATACTTACTTGTGATAAGTATTTGAATGAAAGAATATTTGAGTGATCCAATTAATGGGCTGCTTCTCTGGCCCCTAACATAACCAGCCAATCAACTTAGTTCCAAATGTAAATGTGATATGATGCTTAGTGGAACTTACTTGTGCCTCTTAGATGCTAGAAATAAGAAAGGGATATAACATTCAAAAGAGAACCCACAACAATAAACACCAAGCTTCCTTCACCTAGGACCTACTATAGCTATGTAATTGGTGATTCTACAGACTTACAGAAAAAATTAAAGCAATTTTCTATAATATCTTAGAGGAACTAATTTAATTCTTAAAATTTTGAAAAAAAAACCCCAGTTTTCTAATAATTATGTCAAATTAGCATGCAAGCCCCCCCAACCCAGAAGGCCCCGGAGGTCAGGGGCTGCATGGTCCCGACCCGGGAGGGTGGACAGGCGCAGGTGTAGGCAGGGCACCCTTAGGCGATCCCCCACTCCCCACCTGGAAGGCCCCAGAGGTCCAGGCCGCCTGCCCCTGACCCCAGGAGGGTGGGCGGGCGTGGGCGGGGCTCCCTTAGGCAACCCCCCCTACCCAGGCCAGTGGTCTGGGCTGCATGGCCCCAACCCCGGCGGGTGGACGGGTGTGGGTGGGCCACCCTTAGGCTACCCCCTCCCACCAGGAAGGGCCCGGAGGTCCGGCTGCAAGGCTCAGACTCTGGGCAGGTGGGCGGGTGCCGGCGGGGCATCCTTAGGAGACCCTCCTCCCACCCAGAAAAAAATTTTTTTTCATTGTTACCGAGTGCCTGATCCCACATCCTCCCCAAACCACACATACTCTCTTATCTTATTTTTTTTTAAAAAAAAGGGAAACAAAAAAAGAAAAATATTCGAGAGGGGTTAAGATGGCCCCAGCGGCAGCTAGAATATTGGAGATGCAGACAAAACATGTCCATCTGAACTGGAACTTTTGGAAAAATTCCCCACGAAGGAGGACTTAGGCTTCTCTACATCTTTAAGAATCCTGGATGTCACCTGTAAGGAGAGAGCCTAGAGAAAACCTTGGAGGAAGGCGGTGGCGGCAGCAGTGTCCGAGATGGTGGTGGAGACTTGGATTTGGGAGAGGTAGACATCTGATCCAACCCACCCTGATCCTCTGAAGAAATTACCCCAAAGGTTGAATGCTACCATCGCACATGCTTAGGAACACTGAACATTGTACGGTATGGGAAAAGAGCTTGGGAAAGATTTGAAATGGTGGAGGCAGTTGCATTGGCAGCGGCAAGTACTCAGGGGAGGCAGAGATCTGATGTAATACACCTGGAACTTTTGAAGAAATTACCTCAGAGGCAGAATACTACCACCACACTCTCTTGGGAATGTGGAACAACCTGCTGGGTGAGGAGGGTGCTCGAATCAGAGCCTGCCAAGGGAAGAGGCCGGTGCTGGGGCCAGTGAGGCCATAATCAGAGTCTGCTGTGAGGCAAGGCAGGTTATAGGGCCTCTGAGGCTGGGCTTGGAGCCTGCTGAGGGGTTAGGCCGGTGCCAGGGCCAGCAAGACAGGGATCGGAGCCCGCCGTGAGGCAAGGCCAGTGCTGGAGCCTCCAAGGTCAGGATCGGAGCTAGCTGATGCATTAGGCCGTGCTGGAGCCAGCGAGGCCAGGATTGGAGCATGCCACAAGGCAAGGCTGGAGCTGAGGCCTCTGAGGCCAGGATCGGAGCCTGACGAGGGGTTAGGCCAGTGCTGGGGCCATCGAGACCAGGATTGGAGCCTGCTGTGAGGCAAGACCAGTGCTGGGGCCTCCGGGACCTGGATAGGAGCCTGCCGAGGGGTTAGGCTGGTGTCAGGGCCAGCGAGGCCGGGATCGAAGCCTGCCTTGAGGTATGGCCAGTGCTGGGGCCTCTGAGACCACAATCGGAGCCTGCCAAGGGGTGAGGTTAGTGCCGGGGCCAACGAGGCCGGGACCGCAGCCTACCGTGAGGCAAGGCCACTACTCAGGCCTCCGAGGCAGGGATCGGTGCCAGCCAAGGGGTTAGGCTGGTGCCAGGGCCAGCAAGGTCGGGATCAGAGCCTGCTGTGAGGCAAGACCAGTGCTGGGAACTACAAGGCCGGGATCTGAGTCTGCTGAGGGGTAAGGCCGGTGCTGGGGCCAGCAAGACCGGGATCAGAAACAGCTGTGAGGCAAGGATGGAGCTGGGACTTGCGAGACCAGGATAGGAGCATGCTGAGGGGTTAAGCCAGTGCCAGGGTCAGCGAGGCCAGGATCGGAGCCTGTCGTGAGGCTAGGCCGGTGCTGGGGCCTCTGAGAGGCTGGGAGAGGAGCCAGCTGAGGGGTTATTTTGGTGCCAGTAAGGCCAGGATAGGGGCCTCCCATGAGGCAAAGCTGGTGCTGGAGCCAGTGAGGTCAGGATCAGAGTCCTCCGGGTGGCCAGGCCACTACTGGGGCCATCAAGAGTAGGATCAGAACTTGCAATGTGGCATGCACAGAGAAATAGCACAGAAAATAAAATCCAGATGCTTCCCCTAATTAGCAAGAACTAGGAGGAAAGGGGTAACAGGAAGAGGTCGAGTAGTAGAAAGGGCCCTATTGAAAAGCAATTAAGGTGACCAAAAAGAGGGGAGGGGGGAGGGGAGGATGGAATCTCTTTAAAACTCATGAGGTACATAAACAATTATATCAAAGATAATCACCAATTAAGCATGGGATCGACGGAGGGGGAGGGAATGGAATGGGGATTGGATGAGGGCCAATTGGATGATATGTGCTTGTATATCCTCTCAAGTCTTGTATTCCAAAGTGATGTATCATTAAAAAATAATAATAAATATATTAAAACATTTTAAAAAATTAAAAAAATAATAAAAAAATTACTTAAAATATTAGCCCTGAAGGTTTAGATCAGGGCACAAAAATTCTCAAGTACCTAAGAAAATTATTTTAACTCCAATAATTCCTATTTGGAATTGTTTTCACATTATTATTATTATTATTATTATTATTATTATTATTATTATTCCAGGAGTATTTTATCTGTGAGTTACATCCCCAGCTCTACTTCAATTCTTACTTTAAAGCAAGGTCTCGCTAAGTTGTTGAGGGCCTCACTAAGGTGCTGAGGTTGGTCTCAAAACTGCAATTCTCCTGTCTCAGCCTCTCATGTACTGGAATTATAGATGTGTACCATGCCTTCAGTAAACTGTAAACATACATTTTATTCTGTTTTTAAGTCTACCTGAATCAAAAACAGCCCTTATTTTGAAAAAAGCTAATTTGAATATGAATCCCTTCCAAATCTTTTCTATGAGAGGCTTATGGCTTAGGCTATTGTTTCAGATTTTGCAGAGAAAACCCCACTTGATACCTGGAAAGACTCCCATTACCACCCTTGATAGCCATTGATGGTATCCACTTATTACAACCGAATTCTTTTGCTTGTTTCCCATCAAATACTGATACAGAAAATAATTTATTGCCATAAGTAATCTGAGGAAGCAATAACTTAACATATTTCTGTTGAATAAATGAGACAAGTTTTTATGTTCCTTTCACTTGTATCTAGATAAAGGAAGGAAGCAATGGAGTTGTGTAATAAAATGTGATATAAAGTTTTATTTCGGATCATATAGAACACGTTTGGGTACAATAAATTTTTATATTGTGTCAGTATTTTTGTGGAACTACTAACAACTCTGTAAGCATATAGAAGTTTTCATGTGTTCAATGTGTCAAACCTGTGAATCTCTTCATTAGATAAATTTTATAGGGAATATTTTATAGGGAATAGTGGGCTTTTAAATATCTAAAGTGGTCTTTGTAAATATCTTCATGGAAGATAATCTGGTTCACACAGGAATGTACTTTTGCCATTAACGTCTGGAGTTCCTGGTTTGCAGCCATTCCAAAGACATTTTATGATATCTGCAAACATACTCACGTATTGTGGGCAACTCCCAAGATAACTAACTTTGGAAAGATCTAGAAGGTGGAGTAAAATGTGCTTTCCATTGTAGCTGCTGAAATACTGAGCATAAATCGCATCTATATCTATTTGATTTATAAAAATGTGTCCCTTGTACTCAAATTTCAATTGGAATCAAACTATTCATTTAATGAGAATAAAAATGAGGAATTGGGAGTTCTTTATTGTGGCTTTTTCTTTCTAACAAGCCATGTGATCAGGAACAGATTCTCTTATGGTTCTAAGCCTCAGGTCTCTCCTTTGTGGTATGAGTTGAACTAGATGACTTCTAAGATCATTTTCACAGAGATGAATAATGAATAAATATATTATCATGTAAAATTATAAATCATGGCAATAGACTATTTTCTCTTTTTTGAACCACCAATTTATTTTATGTTTTAATAATTTTAAGAATTCAGAATTTGCACAGGGTGCTCTCTGAAGTGATTTTGACTCTGTGTGATGGAAGGAAGGAAGGAATTAGAAAGAAGTATTGATGTTATTTTTCTATGAGACTAGAACCAAAAGAGAATTTGCCAAAATTTCCTCAAAATGTATTCCATTGAACACTGACTCTATAGTAAGTTAGCAGAACACTGCTCTCACAAAGAGTCCTGATACCAAAGAATTGGGGAAAGTTGCAGGTCAACATAATGAAATCAGTCTCACTACCATATTCACAATATTAACTTTGCTAATGTGAATTCTATTTTCCAATATAGGAAAGTAATGTGTTATAAAAGTGGATTTGTCTGTTGCAATATAAATGGGTAACTGTCACACCACATGTGTCCCAGAGGAATAATAAAGATAAATTTTTTGATCAGAGAAAGTAGATGCATAGACATTTAACTAAACCCAGCCTTATGAGAGGTAGGGCTGATGTGATACATGCCGAAAGAGTTCAATCACAGTTCAATTTAAGAAGTTTGCAGTTCAATTTAAAAGAAGATTCTCCACAAATTAGAGATAAAAAAAACTGGAAAGGATTTTTCCTGGAGTCAATGAGTTGCCCCCTCAGGAGACATTCACACTGAGGTGATCAGGAATGACAAGAGCTAGGGGCTCTGAGCATTTACCACGGGAAAGATGGGGTGTGCTTTTTGATCAGGGATCCTTCTTATCACTGTGAATACCTTGTGAATGTTAGAAGCTTTCTCAGCGCGGGAGCCTCCTAGTGGATGTGTGCCATGTAGTCATTTTGCTAGAAGGAGCTGGAGTGGAATCCACACATGGGATGGAGCTTACCAGGATGGCCTCAGCCCCAAGGATAAAGGTGAGGAAAGAGAAAGCAGCTGTGCTCTCCCAAAGCTCATCCTGACCTCAGCACTGTCCATGTCTACCATGGCGTATGCCCAGTATGGTCTGTGTGTGTCCACAGAACCAAGTGTAGAAAGAAGGCAATAGAATATAGAGATTAGAGCATGGCCTTTGGGGTCAGACTTACTGAATTAGAATCCTTAACAGGGTTTAATGTCCTGCATGTCACTTTCTCCATCATAAATCAAAGATGACCTTAAGAGCTATCATGGAATGTCACCTTGATAATTAAAGTTGGTCCACATTGAATGAAAATGCTGTATGATTTCGGAAGAGAAAGAGATCAGGGGACTTGGGGAAATCCTAAAATGTTTTATGAAGGTACCGGGGCTTGTGAAGGCTTTATAGATGGCTCAGATTTAAATATATGATGAAAACACATTAGCAATTTTATAGGTGAAAGAAGAAATATTATCTCTTATACTTGTAGATTATGCATTTATTCCTGGATTTAATAAATTCTACAATTTTTAGTTTTCCCCATTTCAAATTAACTAATAAAAAATGTTCAAAATACATTATAAAATGTAGCTTTATTTTACACTTACATCTTTATGTGTTTGCTATAAATTTTACTTTATATAATAAGATATCAAATTAAATTAATCATCATTATAAGACATTATGTAAAAAAGCCAAACCAAACAACCTAAGGGGCATTGCTCAGCTGCATTGTAAGAAATTCATAATTTCATGGAAATTTTTTTTATTAGTAGCTTGGGTTTTTATTTTGTTGGTGGTGGTGGTGATTTTTGTTGTTGTTGTTTTTATGGTCTTCAGGCCAAACTGCTCTGTCTAATCTGCCTGGAGTGAAGCTCCTCCTTCTGCTGTCAAAGAAGCAGTTGAACTATTAGTATGTTCTTCAGTTACTATTTTTACCATTCCTGGAGTATATTGATTTCTTTGTTTGCCAAATGTTTGTCATTGCTGGTGGGGAGACATGAATCATATTGTAACATAATTAACAGAGTGCTCTTCAGAGAGTAAAGAGAAGAACATTTTTAATTTTATTTTTAAGTGCATACTGGTGGCCCTTACATTATGTCACAGCTGAGCGGTTGGTTTCCCTATGGCGGCCCGGACCAGCCAGGGTCTCTTAATGCTCAGAGTGCTCATCTGAGACCCATGCCATCAGCCTTCACCTCTTGTCACTCCTCTTTGTTATTGTCACCTCCCTCCACATTCCCTCTTGTTCTTGGAGGGCTTACCAACTGAGCTCTTCCTTCAGTTCCCCCATGCCTGCCATCATTCTCAATGACTTTAGTAGCCACATAGGCAACTGATCCAGAATCTTGGTTCCTCAAATCCTCAGGCTCTTTGCTTCTGATGACTTGACACTGCCTCTCACCTGAGCAGCACATCCAGAAGCCTTAAAAATTCTTCTCCTCCATAACCACATTCTTTTCCTCTAGTTTACCCACTGGGTAGTGTCACTTGAGAAATCCTTGGCCTATCCCTGCATCTACCCACTTCTATTCCCATTCTTCCCCTGCTACCTTCTGGTCCTTCCAACTTAGCATAGATTCCATGGACCATGGTTATAAAGTTAGCCCCTCTACTCTTCCTTCCACTGGCCTTCCAAAGCTGAAATCCTACTGAAGCCCAGAGTCATCTGCTTCCTGACTGAGCCCAAGAAAATCTATGATGCTAAAATGAATATACAGTTAAGCAAAGTCATTCCTCTTTAGGCTCAGAGAGAGACTCTCAAAGGAGCACACAACATCCAGTGGAAATCCTAGCACATTTCTAATATATTTATCTTCTCCCCCAAACAGAAAATTTCCTGCCTTCTCTCTGATCACCTCTTCTTATCACAACCATCCATACCACTCTGCACCTTCTGCATTCACTTTCACCAGTGACTTAGTGTCATACATTACTATAGTGGGTAAAAACAGACCTCAGTTTATCTGGACCTTATCTGGATTCACCCCAATGAAGAACATTTGGTGCAATGATTAATCAAGATAGAAAATAGCATCTAATTAAGTTATAACTATATTTTTACATCTGAGTTTAGTTGAGAATATTATACCTGCAATAAAAGCAAGCTACCTGACAAAGTCTTTTAACTTTTCCATAGAAAATCTTGAAAATATTGCTACTACATGATACTACTGTTAAGTGTAAGCCTATCTGGTTGAATTTTTAAATTTCAGAATTATTTGAAGGGTCAGTGACAACTAGAAAAAGACTTGTAGGGCCACAAAGGTCTGTTTTTGGACCTCTGAATTTTTTACCAATAAGTTAAAAAAAAAATCCCAAAACCCATCTTATCAGACTCACAGATGGCAGGAAATTAGAGGCAAATATGAATGTTTTGGCTAAGAAATATTTAACATGCTAGAGCAATGGACTGAAACAAATAAGACAACATTTAATGAAGATAAATATAAATTTGCTTAAGTTTTAAAGTAAGCCTATCTGAGTGCATGTGTGTGGGTGCATGCACAAGTGCATGTGTGTGTGCGTGTGTACACACACACACAACACACACACACACACACACACACACACACACACACACACACACACAAGAGCCTTGCATTACTATAAAACACTCATCACAAAGAAAGCAGTAGGACTTCCCACTCCCACCCCTGTCCTAGGTGTAGGTCAGACCTCATCTGGGTTTATTTCTGGGTAATTTTATTTTGAGAGAGATGAAAAGTATATAGTTCTTCAAATGGTGAGAAGAGATAATGGTAAAGAATGGGGGAATAGCTTGTGTTGAGTGTACTTGAGAGATTGTGAACAGATGTTTTAGAACTAAAACTCTCAGGCTTGAAGAGTTGAGTCTGGAGTCCACCTGAATATCAGTTCTGCCAGTGACTCCTCTTGTAAACTCAGAGTGGTTACTTAACTTTACCAGACCTTGGGGGCTTCATTCTATATCTTAGCTATTGTAAATAGTGCTGCAGAAGCCATATGTGGCAGCCCACACCTGTAATTCTAAAACTTAAAAGGCTGAGACAGGAGGATTGCAAGTTCAAGGCCAACTTAGGCAACTTAGCTGAGACTCCGTTTCAAATTTAAAAAAGCAAGCCTGCCATGGTGGCACGCGCTTGTAATCCCAGCATTTGGGAGGCTGAGACAGGAGGGTACAGGTTTGTGAACAGCCTCAGCTACTTAGCGAGGCCCTTTGCAACTCAGTGAGACCCCATTTCAAAATAAAGAATAGGGCTGGGGGTATAGCTCAGAGGTAGAATGCCCCTGGGTTCCATCCCCAGTACTGCAAACAAACAAACAAAAGAACAAAAAACAAAAAGGCCTGGAGATGTCACTAAGAGGTAGAACACTCTGGGCTCAATCCCAAGTAATACAAAATAAAATAAACAGTGCTACAAGAAACACGGGGATTCAGATAGCTCCTCAGTATGCTGACATTCTTTCCTTTGACTATATATCCAGAAGTGGGATAGCTGGATCAGATAGTAGTTGTATTTTTAATTATTTGAGGGACTTTATAACATCCTACATAATAGTTATACTAATTTATTTTATATTCCCTGAAATAGTATATAAGTTTCTTTCCCTCCACATCCTCACCAGCATTTGTTATTTGCTGTTTGTGTTTTTGTTTGTTGATAGCCATTTCAACAAGCATCTTGTAGTTTTGATTTGCATTTCTCTGATGACTAATAATATTGAGAATTGTTTTATGTATTTGTTGGCCATTTGTATTTATTTTTGAGAAGTATTCAGAATATTTGTTCATTTTTAAATTGTATTATTTGATTTTTATTGGTATCTGTAGTCTATATTTATTCTAGATAATAATCCTCAGTTACATGAATAGTTGGCAAATATCTTCTCTCATTCTATAGGTTAGCTTATCACCCTTTGCTTTACAGAAGTTTTTTTTTTATTTTGATGTAATAATATATGTGAAATTTTGCTTTTGTTTCTAGTGTTTTGGGGGCCCTAACTAGAAGATCATTGCCTATACCAATATTTTGACAGTTTATTATATGTTGTCTTATCACTTTACAGTTTCAATCTTATGTTTAGATCTTTTTTTCATTTTGAGCCAGTTTTTGTACAAAGTAAGAGATAGAATCAAGTTTCAATCTTTTGCTTGTTAATATTCAGTTTTCTAATTCAGTCATCCATTGATGGACCTCTTAGCAGGTTTCATAGTTTATTGTGAATTGTATAGCTATAAATATAGATGTGCATGAATGACTCTAGTAGTTTGGTTTCCATTCCTTTGAGTGGTATAGCTGGGCCATATGATAGGTCCATTCCCTTTTTTTTTTTTTTTTTTTTTTTTTCAGGTCTGGGGATGGAACCCAGGGGTATTCAACCTCCGAGCTACACCCCCTGCCCTATTTTTTTTATTCTTTATTTTGAAACCAGGTCTCACTGAGTTGCAGAGGGCCTCACCAAGTAGCTGAGGCTGTCCACAAACCGTGATCCTCCTATCTCAGCCTCCAAATGCTGGGATTATAAGCATGCGCCACCACACCCAGCTCATTCCCATTTTTATGAGGATCCTCCACACTGTTTTCCCAAGTGGTTACACTAATTTGCAATCCCACCGACAATGTATTAGAGTTCCTACTTCTTCACATACTTCCCAGCATCTGTTGTTTGTGTTTTAAATGATTGCCATTCTAATTGAAGTTAGGTGAAATCTTAGGGTAGTTTTGATTTGCATCTCTCTGATTGTTAATGATACTGAGCATTTTTTCATACATTTATTGGCCATTTGCATTTCTTCCTTTGTGAAGTGTCTATTTAGTTCACTTACCAAGTGTTTGATTGGGTCATTTGTTTTGTTGGTGATAAGTTTCATGAGTTCTCTATATATTCTAGATATGAATCCTCTATCAGAAGAGTAGCTGGCAAAAATCTCCCTTTCTGTTGGCTCTCTATTGAAGTTCTCAATAGTATCCTTTGCAGTATGTAAGCTCCTTAGTTTTTTGGTTTTGGTTTTTTTTTTTTTGTTTTTTTTTGTTGTTTGTTTGTTTTTGTTTTGTTTTGGTGGTTATGGGGGTGGAACACAGAGCCTTTTTACTGGTGTCTTTTTTTGTGCCAATTCCGTGCTATTTTTGTTACTATAGCTCTGTAGTAAAATTTTAAATTAGTTATACCTCCTTCATGGCTCTTATTGTTCAAAATTGTTTAAGCTATTCTGATTTTTTGTTTTTCCATATGAATTTTAGGACTGTTTTGTCTAGTTCTATGAAGAATGGCATTGATATTTTGAGAGATTGCACTGAAATTGTAGATCACTTTTGATAGTGTGGCCATTTTGACAATATTTATTCTGTCCTATCCAAAAACTTGGAAGGTCTTTCCATCTTCTAAGCTCTTCTTCAATATCTTTAGCATGCTATAATTTTCATTGTAGAGGTCTCTTACCTCCTTGGTAGACTTATTTCTAAGCTTTGGTGGGGTTTTTGTTTATTTAGGGTGTGTGTATGTGTGTGTCTATGTTTGTTTAAGGGTAGTATGAATAAATTTTTTTCTGAGTTTCTTTTTCAGTAGATTTGTGGTTAATGTATAGGAAAGCTATTGATTTTTTTTTTTTTTTTTTTGCGGGTCTGGGGATGAAACCCAGGGGCATTCAACCTCTGAGCTACACCCCCTGCCCTACTTTTATTCTTTATTTTGAAACAGGTTCTCACTAAGTTGCAGAGTGCCTCACCAAACAGCTGAGGCTGTCTGTGAACCATGATCCTCAGGTCTCAGCCTCCCAAATGCTGGGATTATATTCGTACGCCACCATGCCCGGCTAGCTATTGATTTTTATAAATTGTTTTTATATATAAATACTTTGTAGAATTTATCCATTTTAGAAGGCTTCTGATTGACATTTATGGGTCTCCTAAGTATACGATCATGTTATTTGCAAAGAGATAATTCCAGGTTTTTTGTTCTATTTTCATCCCTTTAAATTTCTTCTCTAACTGTATTGCTCTGACAAGAATTTCAAATACTATATTGAACAGAAGTGGTGATACTAGACATTTTTTCTGATGTAAAAAAATACTTTCCAGTTGGTTTTGAGTTGATCATATATTGCCTTTATAATGTTGAAGCAAGTTTTTTTATTTTTAATTTTTAGTGGGTTTTTTTTTAGTATGAATGGATGTTGGATTTTGTCTAATGCTTTTTCTGTGCCTATAGAGATTATTATGCAGGTTTTTTTTATCATTTGTTTTCTTTATGTAATGGATTATAAAAATTTGTAAGAAAAAAAGGCCCAGTGCCAGAAAGATATGCATATGTTGGACCAACCTTGCATATCTGGAATGAAACCTACTTGGTCGTGATGTGCAATCTTCTTGATGTGATTTTTAATGCAAATTGTTGGTATTTTATTAAGAATTTTTACATCTATGTTCAGAAAGAATATCAGTTTATCCTTTTCTTTCCATGAGTAATAATTATTTGGTTTGGGTTTCAAGGTGATGCTAGCTTTGTAGAATGCTTTTGGGAGTATTCTATCTCTTTCTATTTCATGGAATTTTAGAAGCATTTTGATCTAATTTTTTCAAGTTCTTGTAGAATTCAGCTGTGGATTATTCTGGTCTGAGGCCTTTCTTTGATAGAGGGCTCTTCATTGCTGTTTCATTTTCTTTGCTTATTATTGGTCTGTTTATGTTTTCTATATCCTTTTGGTTAAACTTAGTTTGTTGTTTTTAATATTCGTTGCTTTTTTCCTTTCTCTTATTCACCTTTGTGGTTTGATGGTTTACTATATTAATAATATTTAACTCTTTTAGTTTTCTTTTATGTATTTATACTTCTAGTGAGATTTATACTGATAGTTATCATCCTTTCACTTTTCAGTGTAGGGCTCCCTTAAGCATCTTTTATAAGACTGGTCTGGTTGTCATAAATTTCATCTATTTCTGTTTATCTTGAAAGGTTTTTATTTTTCTTTTATTTATAAAGGATAACCTTGCTGAGTATAGTAATTTTAGCAGAGTTTGTTTTTTGTTTTACAACTTGAAATAAGTCATTCCATTCCCTCATGGTCATAGGGTTTCTGCTAAGAAATCTGCTATCAGTGTAATGGATACTCTTAAATGTAACTTGGCATTTTTTCATACAGAATTTTAAAAATGTTTTATACTTTTGACAATTTTATTGTAACATGCCATAGTGAAAATTATTTCTAGTCTTGTCTACTTGGGATTCTATAGAAGTAAGTAGTAAGCCTTCTGTACATAGATGTCCAAATTTTTTCCTAAGATTAGAGAAGTTATTTTGATATTATTTCATTGAATATATTTCTTATGCCCCTAATTTTTTCCTTATCTTTGGATATTGCAAAATTCAGGTGGTTATTTTCTTGAGACTGCCCTAGAAAGCTTGAATACTCTTTATTCTCTCTCTCTCTCTCTCTCTCTCTCTCTCTCTCTCTCTCTCTCTCTCTGTCTGTCTGTCTGTCTGTCTGTCTGTCTTGGGATATTTCAAAGTACTTATCTAAACTCTCAATTGTATTTTTATTTGACTTATCAGACTCTTCCAATATTTGTTTGGATTTTTTCCCCCAAAGTTTCTCTTTGCCAAATTTCTCATTCATATCCTACATTCTCTTTGCCAAATTTCTTATTCATATCCTACATTTTCTTCCTGGTTTTCTTTAACTGTATAACATCTGTACTCTCTTGAATTTCATTGAGCTTTTTCATATCATTCGTTTAAAATTTTTTATCATGCATTTTACCTATTTCAGTGTCCTTAGAATCTGTTCCTATAATGTTATGTTCTTTGGGAGGCATTGTTACTTTGTGACACAACAATGAGATTTGCATATGGGGTGGATGAACTATCTCTACCACTTTTATTGAGTGGCCTTCTTAGTAAGCAGCTCTCTCATAAATAAGTGTCTTGGGATGTGGGTTTGTTATACAATGTTGATTTTGCTTCTAGTTTGACATTTTAATATAGTCTCCCCATAACTACTTTGTAATGAGTGAGTTTGGAAACAGTATGTACTATGTCAAAGATGAAATGACCAACTATCTCTGCAGACCATGAAAAAGTGGCAGTTCAGGCAGGTATGGTGTAGAAATCAGTGGGTGTGGAGTGTTCACTGTGTGGCTCCTTCTACAATAAAAGTGGTGGGCTCTATTAGGCAGTAGGGGTTTCTTTAAGCTCTTTTAAATACTAGTCCTGCTACTACCAATCCCCAGCCCTAGTGAAGAGTCTAAAACACCTGTCCCTGACAAGTCAGTGGCACCAACCCAGATGCCTCATGAGGAGAGGTGGTAGCAGGAACCACAGCACTCCCTCTGTGGTGCTCACACCCAATCCTGACAGCACTGCATGATCAGACAAGATATGGGGTGACCAGCTGCATGAATCATGTAAGAGGTGGAAGCAGAGACTCTAGTGTTTTTCTGCTCTGCTTCAATGGCAGTGCCCACCCAGGAGCAGGACCTCAGCTGGAACTAGGCAATTTCACTTAAAATCCCCCTGCCAGCCACAAGCTGATGGCTGGTGCCTTGGAGTCCCTCAAGGTGCTCTCAGGATGCCTCAGTGGTAGGGCAGCAGAGGAATCCAGTATACCCTCCCTGCACAATCAGTAACAGGCACCTGAGTGAGGTTCAGAGGAGAAAAGTGACAATGACAGCACTTACCATGATGTTTCTTTGCGCTGCCTCAATGGTAGTACCTACTTGAAGTGGGGCTGGAAAACCAGAAAGGCCTGGAGCAACATATTACAAACAAAATGCTAGCAACATGCATTCAAACCACATCAAAAAATCATACACCATGACCAAGTAGGGTTCATCCCAGGGATGAACATATATTAAAAAATTCATGTAATGCATAACATAAACAGAACCAAAGACAAAAATTACATGATCATTTCAATAGACTCTGAAAAACCATTTGACAAAATTCAACACCCATTTATGCTAAAAAAACACTGCAGAAATTTGGAATAGAACATATCTCAACATCATAAAGGGCCAATATACAACATGCCCACACCCAACATCATATTAAATGGGGAAAACTTGCAAAAATTTCTCCTAAAAACAGGAATAAGACAGGGGTGTCCATTATCACCACTTCTTTTCAATATAGTACTTGAGACTATAGCCAGATCAATGAGGCAAGAGAAAGAAATCAATGAAGTACAAATAGGAAAAGAAAAACTCAAACTATCTCTATTTGCAGATGACATGATACTATACTTAGAATACCCACCAAACTCAACCAAAAAGCTTATAGAACTCATCAACAAATTCAGCAAAGTGTATGGATACAAAATCAATCTTAAAAAAAAAGAAGCTTTCCTGTATTCCAACCATAAATGCACTAAAAAAGAAATCCAGAAAACACTCCCACCCAGGATATCCCACACACACACACAAAAAAAATAAATTGCCTAGGAATAAACCTAACCAAGGAGGTAAAAGACCTCTACAAAAAATATATAAAACACTGACAAAAGAAATCAAAGAAGACCTTAGGAGATGGAAAGATCTTCCATGCTCTTGGACAGGTAGAATAAATATCATCAAAATGACCATTCTTCCAAAAATGATCTACAGATTTAATGCAATACCCATTTAGTTACCAAGTTCATTTCTCACAATCATAGAAAAATCAGTCTTTAAATTCATTTGGAACAACATCAAAACCAGAATAGCCAAAGTAATTCTCAGCAAGAAAAACCATGCAGGAGACAACATAAAACCAGACTTCAAACTATACTAGAAAGCCATACTAATAAAAACAGCATGGTATTGGCACAAAAACAGAGACAATGACCAATGAAGCATAATAGAAGACTCAAACAAATTCTCATGCTTACAGACAATTGATTTTTTTACCAAGGGGCCAGAAATATACACTGGAAAAAAAGAAAGCCTTGTCAAAAAATGGTATTGGCAAAACTGGTTAAACATGAAAAAAATCCAAATAAACCCCATATTCTCACCTTGCACAAAAAGTAATTCAAGATGGATCAAAGACTTAGACCAGAGACCTTGCAACTCCTTGAAAAAGGCATAGGTTCAACACTTAGGCCCAAGTAAAACTTTCTCTGCAAGACCCCAAAGGTACAAGAAATTAAAAGGAAAAACTTTCTCAGCAAGACCCCAAAGGTACAAGAAATTAAAAGGAGGATCAATATGTGGGATTACATTAAGCTGAAGAGCTTCTGTACAGTAAAGGAAACTATCAAGAACATCAACAGAGAGCCAACAGAATGGGGAAAAAAATTTGTCAACAATTCCTCTGATAGAGGAGTAATAATATACACAGATCTCAAGAAACTCACCACTAAGAAAACAAATAACCAAATCAGAAAATGGGGACATGAACTAAGTAGGTCCTTCACAAATAATAAAATTCAAATGGCCAACAAATGTGTGAAAAAATGTTCAACATCATTAGCAGAGAGATGTGAATCAAAACTACCCTGAGATTTCACCTAAGTCCAATTAGAATGACAATCATTCAAAACACAAACAACAACAAATGCTGGCAAAGATGTGAAGAAGTAGGAACTCTAATACATTTTTGGTGAGATTGCAAATTAGTGCAACCACTTTGGAAAACAGTATGGAAGATCCTTGGAAGAATGGTAATAGACCTCCCATATGATCCAGCAAATACTACTTCTGAGTATTTACCCAAAAGAATGGAAACCAAACTGTTCATAGCTGTACAATTCACAGTTGTCAAACTATGGAACCAGCCAAGATATACATCAACAGATGAATGGATTACAAAACTATGGGACATGTACACAATGGAATTTTACTCAGGAATTTATAAAGAAGAACAATATTACATCAGTTACAGGGAAATGGAAGGAACTGGAGAACATTATGCTAAGTGAGATTAGTCAGTCACAAAAAATAAAAAATTGGATGCTTTCCCTAATTTGCAGAAGCTAGGGAGAAAAAGGGTCATAGGAGGAATTCTAGATGAAGTAAAACCATAGAAGAGTAAATAAGGAGACCTAATTGAGGGAGATGGAAGGGGAGAAGAGGGAAATTCCCTAATGTACATGATATATATTCACAAATATATCAAAGTCAATCAGTAAGCCAAACATAAGGAGGGAGTTGGGAGGGAAGGGTGTGGGAACTGGGGAAGGGCTAAACAAGAAATGTATTCAAGTATACCTCTACCATATATTACCCCCATTAAGATGTATGACTACAATGTACCAATAAAAATAAATAAAAATAAAAAACATATCTCTCCTACACAAAGATATGAAAGGTTTGATAAGTAAGAAGTGTGCTACATTTTAAAAGCTCTCTGCCAGATAATAGCTCTTACTGCAAAAAAGTAGCATGCATTGAGTGAGATGCATTGGGATGGAAGGAAAGAGGAATCTTCAAATTGATGCTGGAATTCATGAGCCACCATTTTGAAATGTTAATATTACTTGTCGAATTTAATGCACACGAACCCTTCTAAGTTTTCTGCAGTCTACTTATTCCTTAGCTGTGGTTTGGATCCAGATCCAGATCCAGATCCAGAAAGTCAGGTGTTAGGAAATTCAATAGTGTTCAGAATTGGGACTTTCAAGAAACAATTGGATTGTGAGGCTCAAACCTCATTAATAGGTTAATCCATTTGATGGATTAATACATTGAATGGACTACCAGGTGATAATTACAGGCATGTAGGGCATTGTTGTAGGTCAGTGGAGGTGTGGGCCTAGGCACTATCTGTGTCCTTGGTCCCTTCCTCTCTTTCTGCTCCCTGGCTGCCATGAGCTGAGTGGCTTTCTCCACCATATCATTCCACCATATTTCTGTCTTGGAGCTTGCTGACCACGAACTAAACTTCTAAACCATGAGCCAAAATAAACCTTTTCTCCTCCAATTTGTTGTATTTTAGTTACAGCAACAAAAAGCTAACTAATCCACCTTTTCACAAAACCCAATGCCAGTTGTAGAGATTTAGTGGAATGAAATTTCTGTGTTTTCATCTTTTAATTCTGGACATTATGATGACTTTGTTTTTATTTGATTCATTTTACATTTATATAACATACTAACATTGATTTTATTACCTACCAATTCTTTAGAGACTGCCTTATTGCCTCATTCTTGAATAATTTTTTCTATTAAGAGCATTTCTCTGTGTGAATATTGGGAAGCCTTAAGAAATTATGATAAAAGTTCTAGACATTTATTATTAATTTAATCTAGCCATATCATTGTTGATATTTCATATTCTACAACTCTATCATTTCTTCTGAAACATAATAACCAGCAAGATAAAAGAAAATTTCTTAGAGCTATAGCTAAAAACTTAAGTTTGGTACAATCAGTTTATAGGAAAAAATGATATTTAGTGGATTCAAAGGGAAGAAATCTAATTTTTCTGAAGGGGATTCAAAATTACATGAAGAAAAACATGTCAAATATTTAAAGAAAAGATATTAGTTTTTTTGTATAGTTCGTGTGTTGACTATCTATAGAATTGTATAGGAGTGAAAATAAGAATGTGTATTACCAAGATAAAAATTATAGAAATAGGAATTTATGTCTTCAAAACCAGCGCTAGAGAAAATACTCAAAGAGATTAACTACAAAGAAGAAATAGGTAACACACACCAGAACCACAGAAACAAGACTTTCCATCCAACAGACAACTAAGATTGGTTATCTGTGGAGATTCATTATTTATGTTAGTCTTTTACCTATCTCTAAATGGTATTGTTTGCCTTTATTGATGTTAATTTTTAGGATTTCTAGTTGGAATATTAATATACCTTCAGATATAGCATTTGAATCTCCAAAGATTTTTATATGACCAATAAACACATGAATATCACTCATCATTATAACTAATCATTAAGGAAATACAAATAAAAACTATAGTGAAATACTACTTCACATTTCTTAGGATGGCTACTTAACATGAATTACCTTGCTCTAGCCCTTTACCTTGAGTTTGTTACTATCGTTACTTGTAAAGTATATTTCTTGTAAGCAGCAGATGGATTGATTCTGGTTTTTAATCCATTTTGCCATTTTATGTCTTTTTATTGGGGAATTGAGGCCATTTACATTCAGTGTGATTTTTGAGAGATAACTTTTAATTCCTAACATATTAAGATTTTATTTCTGTTTTAAATACTGTTTATTCTTCTTTGCTTAGTTGTCTGCTGGATGGAAAATCTTGTTTCTCTGGTTGCGGTGTTTATTGCCTATTTCTTCTTTGTAGTTAATCTTTTTGAGTATTTTCTCTAGTGCTGGTTTTGAAGACATAAATTCCTTCAGTTTCTGTTTGTCGTGGAAGCTTCTTATTTCCCCATCTAATTTGATGGATAGTTTTGCTGGATAGAAAATTTTTGGCTAGAAGTTGTTTTCTTTCAGAGTTTGGAATATGTTACTCCATGTCCTTCTGGCTTTCATGACTTGGTTTGGGAAGTCTGGAATGATTCTAATTGGTTTGCCTCTGAATGTCACTTGGCCTTTTGTTTTTGTTGCCTTTAAGATTCTCTGCTTGGCTTCTACATTAGTCATTTTGACAATTATGTGGCATGGGGAACCTTTTCTCTGATCCTGTCTAAAGGGAGTTCTATAAGTTTCCTGGACCTGTGTATCGACCTCTTGCTCTAAGTTTGGAAAATTTTCTGCTATTATTTCTTTGAAGAGATTATCGATACCTTTGGTTTCACCTTCTTTTCCCTCCTCTATTCCGATTATTCTTTGGTTAGCTCTCTTAAAATGGGCCCATATTTCTTCAATGTCATATTCCTGCTGTCAGATTTTTTTTCTAAGTTATAAATTATGCATTTGTTTTTGGAATGATCATCTTCTAGGAGCGAGATTCTATTCTTCATGTGGTCTAAAATTGACTGTTTATAGTTAGAATTGAGGCCTTTACCTCAATGATTGCTTCCTTTATTTCTTTTAGACTCTCTCTAAATTATTTTCAAAAGTCCTGTATTATTTCTACAGTTATGTTCCTGATTTTATCTCCTTAAGATCTCTGAATTTCTGTGCTATCAGGTCCTGGTAATATGGGGTTGTGGGCATTCATTGCCCTATTGTTGTTCCTCTTTCCCATGATTTCAGAATTTTGTGTCTTCCCTGGGGCACCGAAACTTCACTTAGGGTGCTCTGTATCTAGAGTCTGTTCTAATCTCAGCCACCACTACTCCTTTACTGGGTTGTATCACAAAGTCTCATATCCAGGAAGTTAATCAAGTCTGTGTGAGACTGTGGGGGTGCCAGGCTGTGCATTTTCCCACGGGGAACTGCGACTAGGGTGTGGTATCTCTGCCACTGCTCCTCCTTCACTGGGTTGGACTGCAAAATATTTGACCAAAGGAGATTATTAAAGCTGCACAAGTCCCTGGGAGTGTAGTACAGAGATTTTTCCTTTAGGGGCCACAATTTCACTCATGGTTATTGTGTGTGCAGATCTGGAACTGTGGCGGGGCACGGTGAATTCACTGTTGCTGCTGGCAATATGGCACCACTGCCATGCCCTTGGCCATAAGGCTAGCGTATTTCTTTTCTGATTTTGAGCTCCATTCTGATTCCCTGGAAGGCGCGATGAGCTTGGCCACTGGGAGTTTTAGATTTTCTTTGCACTGAAAGAACTGCTGAATTACACCCAAAAGATCTGCAGCTGCTCACTTCAGCTCCTTGTTTACCTTTCCTCTCTGGAGCCTGGTGCTGTGAGGGAAGATGGCACTGGCTCAGCTCCGCTGCTGCATTGCAGGCTTGATTTCTGGTCTCTGGTTGTTCTTCTAGTCTTATTTTTCTCTGTCCCTTGTGTTTACATTTTTTATTTCTCTGCTGATGGTGTTTTCTGGCTATGAAAAGCACTGATTTTGTGGCAACAGAGATTTATTTTTAGCAGGACTTGTGAACGCTGCTTTTCTTGTTTGCCATCTTCTCAGAAGTCCACTGGTCCACTCTTGACCTGTGACCAATGCAGCCAGGCAGAGCCCACATCTGGGGGATTTAATGCAGTCTCAAAATTCTTCAAAATTTGATCTTGAAATTCATGTTCCTAAGTGAAGTCTAATGGGACAATGGAGCACGCACTGAGAGGACACTATCTGCAATGATGCTCCTGCTGCCCCTGCCTCCCCAGGAAGAGATCTCTGCCATTGCTCCTTGCCTGAGATCCCAGATCCTCCCTGCCCCAGAACCACTGAAGCCTCCTGTGGGTCAGGTGGGGGGCAGGCCTGCTTTCCATCCCCCTGGGCCAGAGTGTGGAGGAGGTCAGAGTAGAGAATGTGCTCTGAGGTTTGTAATGGGGTAGGGGGGTTGGCATAACTGTGCCACAGCCTCTTCAGGCAGCATGTTAGGGGCCCTTTCACTCACCCCTAACCCAGGTAATAAATGTGTCTCAGTATAAAGGTAGCAATCCCTTAAGGGATGTCCATCTGCCCCAGACTGGGTTCACAAAAGGGGAGATAATTTGGTGGGTAAAAAATAGTGGCTTGCTGTTAGTATCAAGTACTTCTGCTCATTCCTTGCTTTACTCCTGATCCTTTCAGCTAAATAAGTCAAAATGGCAACAGATAGCAACATAGCAGGACACTCTAGCACTCTCTCACACTTCCTTCCCAGTCTCCACTCTATTGCTTGAATTGGCTTTCCCTTCCTGGTTGCGGGCTGTAATTCTGGCCCTCACCCCCTTCCAAATCCTTTTCATATTTGCTAGATTTTTATAGTTTTTAGGCATAATTGTGTGTGTGTTGTGTGTGTGTATATGCACTCATATGTAATAACAGACATAAAAGTTCTTAAGTGTATCCTTATAGATGTTTTTTCTTTGTGTCTTATTTCATCACTTTTACCAAGAAACTACCCTGATTATTCTGTTCTGTTTCATTGCCCCACCTGCCTCTTATTTTCATCAGTAGCACATGACAGGAGACCCTGGGTTGGGTGTGGGCATCAGGGATGAGCCTAGATGTCTGATAGACACCTGCTCAATAGCCAAATAGATGTTTGATCCTCAAGTTATTTAACCACTTTAATTTTGTCCCTTCTTCTGTAAGGAATGCATAATGACAGTGCTGATTTCCTAGCATTATCATAAAAATGTCATACAATAGTGCATAAAAAGAGATCAGCACAACATCCAACACATTGAAAGCAATCTGCAAATTGCATCATCACCATCATTGTTTTTTGCTTTCTCTTGAAAATGTACTTTACACCCTGGTAGTTTGCTTTATAATTCTTTTTCAGGTAATTTTTGCCCATATTTCTCAGTCATTTACAATGAGTTTGTAAATTACCCCAAAAATCTACTGGGAAATTTTACTATAATTATGTTAGCCCTCTAAGATAATAGGGTCGTTATCTTTAAAGCATTCGGTATTCCCGCCTGAGAACACAGCAAATCTCTCCATGTATTCAGTTCTCACACCTATCAGGAAAGCTTTGTTATTTTCATTGTGTTGGCAGTTGAACACTATGTGGGAACATATGTCAGTATATACCCTTACCCAGAATGGGGGCAAGATTCTGCATCAGGCCAGGATCAGAGGAAAGACCAATACAGACCTGCTCAGGGGGTCTTGAGGATGGAGATGCTAAGGAAAGATTCATCTTCTTTCCATTTTCAGCTGCATTATTCTCCAATGGCCAGTGAATTTCTTGATGTGTGAGCTGGATCTTGAGCATGCTTGATTTTGAACTTGGAAAGGACAGCGCAGGTAGCCTGGGATACCAGCAGGGAGTGGGAGAAGGCAAGTAGGTACAAGCATGGAAAACAGCAGCCCCTGGAGGTGGCCCGTTGTTTGAGTGACTGTCAGGCTGGACTTCTGGAAACATGAACATCTCCTAGAATCCTTATTTTCCTACCTTGCTCCCATTTGAAATTCAACCTTTTGAAGATAAAAATGATGGTGCCCCTGAAGGGAAAGTGACATTTGAAGTCCCAGGAGTGCTTTTCCCCATGAGCTCTGCCTTCCTCTCCTCTATACCCCTCTCTGAGTAACCTGAAATGGAAGGTTTCTCACTGAGATACTTCTGGAGATGCAGGGAGCTTGGGTAACTGCCCAAAGAAGAGAAAAAATGGAAAACTGGTTGTTTGTTTTCTTTGAGATCAAGGTGAAGGAAAGGAGAATAGAGAATCTTTCATTCTGTATCATTTTAGTCCTCTGGAGATAAAAGTGAAGCTCCTCATTATAGATTCTGGGTTGGTCTTTTTAAAATATACTTTTATTGGTGTATTATAATTACATATCAGGTTTAGTGTGATATAAACACACATGAACATAGCACTTGGTGCATTTCTTTCTGGATCCCACACTGTTCCCTCCCTTTCTCTATTCATAATATTTAAATTGGTGTTGATAACTTCATGAATATATATATAGGATAGGTTGAACTGATTGTGTCATTAAGTCCCCTCCCTCCCCAATCTCCTTCCAGTATTCTATTGGTATCTCTTCTTTATCTAACCTAATAATTTTATTCTTTATTTTGTTTTTTTAAATTTTTTATTGGTGCATTATATTTATACATCCTATTGGGATAAAAAACTTGTGTGTACCTACATGTATACATCACCAATTTAACCCCTACCCAACTCTCAAACCATTCCCTCCCTATCCCTCCTTCCCTTGCTTGGCTTAGTGGTTGACTTCGATATGTTTAAGTATATTGTGTGTTTTAGAGATTTTCCTTCTTCTCCCCTCCCATTCCCTCATTTAGGTTGTCTTGTTTGCTCCTCTATAGGATTTCCTTTTTCATCTAGAGTTCCTCCTATGACCCATTTCTCCATAACTCTCACATATTAGGGAAAGCATCTGATTTCTTATTTTTTGTGACTGACTATCTCACTTAGCATAATGTCCTCCAATTCCATCCATTTCCCTGAAAATGATGTAATTGAGTTTTTTTAATGGCTGAGTAAAATTCCATGTGTATATATCCCACAGTTTTGTAATCCATTCATCTGTTGATGGACATCTTGGCTGGTTCCATAGTTTGGCTATAGTGAACTGTGCAGCTATGAACATAGATACACATGCATTAGTTTGGTATTCTTTCTTTTTGGTAGATACCCAGAAGTGTTATTGCTGGATCAAATGGTAGATTTGTTCCCATTCTTCTGAGGATTCTCCATACTGTTTTCCAAAGTGGTTGCACTAATTTGCAATCCCACCAACAATGTTTTAGAGTTCCCACTTCTCCACATCCTTGCCAGCATTTGTTGTTGTTTGTGTTTTGAATGATTGCCATTCAAGTTGGAGTTAGGTAAAACCTCAGGGTAGTTTTGATTTGCATCTCTCTGATTGCCAGTGATGTTGAGCATTTTTTCATGCATTTATTGGACATTTCAATTTCTTCTTTCATGAAGTGTCTATTTAGTTCACTTGCCCATTTTGTTATTGAATGCTTTGTTTTCTTAGTGTTGAGTTTCTTGAGTTCTCTGTATGTTCTAGATATTAGTCCTCTATCGTAGGGGTAGGTAGCAAAAATCTTCTCCCATTCTGTTGGGTCTCAGTTGAGGTTTTTGACAGTTTCCTTTGCTGAACAGAAGCTCTTTAGTTTCATGAAATTCCACGTATTGATTCTCCTTTTAATTTGTTGTGCCTTTGGGGTATTGTTGAGAAAGTGTTTATCTGTGCCAATGTGTTGCAGTGTTGGACCTATGCCCTCTTCAAGGAGCTTCAAGGTCTCTGGTTTGATTTCCAAGTCTTTGTTCCATCTTGAATTGACTCTTGTGCATTATTCTTTACATTGAAACAGAGTCTTCCTAAGTTGCTGAGGGCCTCACTACGTAGCTGAGGCTGGCCATGAATCTGTAATCCTCCCGTCTCAGCCTCCCAAATGCTAGAATTACAAGCGTGTGCCACTATGCCCAGCTACTGGTGTCTCTTTCCTCATTATTTGAAGTCTCTTTTGTTTCCCAGGTTATTTCTAGCTTCCTCATATGACAGAAAACACACAATCCTTCTCTTTCTGAGACTGACCAATCTTAGTCTAATATTCTCTAGTTTCATCTATTTTCCTGCAAATGACACATTTTGTTCTTCTTTATGGCTGAATATCAGTTTGGAGGTTACTCAGAAGACTGGTAATGGAACCTTTATATCACTCAGCTGTACCATTTCTGACTGTCTTTCCAAAGGAATTGTAGTCAGAATGCTATCAGGTTACATGTCTATCCATGTTTATAGCAGCACAATTCACAATAGTCAAACTGTTAAACCAGCTTAGGTATCTGTAAATGGATAATTAATTACAAAACTGGGTTGGATTTTTGATAAATGAAGGCAAAATAGTCTCACCCTGGTGTGGAAATGTTGACTCCAGGCATGCTACTGAGGTGAGAAAAGATTCTAGTATGGCTGAGAGCGCATATTGTATTTGTGAAATGTTTTCCCCTCATCTCACTTCACTTTTTGGGATTTGAATGCTTCAGATTTTCTTTAATTCCCTAAAATCCTCACAAACAAAACTTGTAAGAGGCCTACATCAGGTCTTCACATCTGATCTGTCACCCGATGGAAGTTGTAGTTCATATTTTGAGTGAATCATTCTGTGGGGACCGGTACCACACACATCCCTTTGTAAATTTGCTGTTCACCACTGCCTGCTTCTGCCTTCTGCCCTCCCAGTGGAATGATGACCTCCACAGGGAAACCACCCAGCCAACTCCATCCAGTCACTTTTCTGCGCCCATCCTGCCTCATGTGCCCCTTCAGGGACAAGCAATATTTATACTCTTCTGTTCACCTCTACAGGGGATCCAAGTAATATGATGACCAAGCCTGACAGGCACCCTTCCTCAGCCCTCCAACAATGCAGTCAGAGAGGTTTCCAATCCATTCCTACTATCACTTTCCCCCAATCCTCCCACACATAAGCCTGTATATAAACTCAGGGTCCATAGCAGGTCCAAGATAATGAGGTAATACCAAGCAACACCCAGGAGATGTTTTCTCATTCAGGAATAAATAGAACTTCTGACTTTCCTACTCATGAACTAACTGTCCAAAGATACCCCCATAAACTCAATACCCACATCAGTACTGAATCTTGAGGGATGGCTTTCACTCTAACCCATTCTGATTGGCTGCCTTGCCCTGAAATTGTTAATTAGGGAAGTCATGAACCACCTGCTGTGGTTCTTGGGGAATGGAAATTGCATGCTTTAACATGATCTGCAGCTAACCACAGCAATGGCCAGCAATTGGCTGGTGTCTGGAGATGTAGGAGAAGCATGTACATCCTAACCACTATCCTATCCAAGGAAAGTCCCTTCCTGTTGCTTCTTAAGAATATGGAGCTCCCCTTAGTAAATGTGAAATCTCACATGTGAGGAGAACAAAACAGAGTACAGAAACCAGAATAACCCCCTATGCACGCACTCATGTGCACACACACACACACACACACACACACAGCAACTGTGATGAAGGTGATGCTGTAGGGTGGTGAGGGGAAGAGTGGACCTTTTAAAAAATGGTATATAATTAATACTGATATGAAAATAAATACAGCCTAATTTCTGCCTCATACCATGTTCAAACAACAATGGATTGTCTAAGATGATAGATAGATAGATAGATAGATAGATAGATGATAGATAGATAGATAGATAAAAATATTTTAAGAAAGCATGGGAAGATGTCTTCATGACCTTGTTGTAGGTAGATTTCCTAGGCAGTGTGCAAATATTGCTAACCACAAAAGCACATCAAGACCAATTAAACTGCATTGAAATTAAGAATTCCTGATCATCTAATGACACCTTTGTGGGGGTCAGAGGAGACTACAAAATTTTTGAGAATGTTTGTAATCCTTGCATCTAGAAAGGCAATGTTCTGAAAATATTAGAAATTCCTGTGGGTAATGAGGAGAGGTGTGTTTCTTTCCTATTGCTGTCACCACAGTGCTAGTGGCTTAAAGTGAACAAATATATTATCTTACAGTTCTGAAAGTCAGAGTTCTTAAGTTCACACAGCTAAAAAGATAATGTGAGCAGTCCTGTGTTCCTTGTGGTATCTCCAGGGAATATATCTCTTTGCCTTTTCCAACTTTTAAAGGCCATCCACAGACCTTGGTTTCTGGGCCCTTCCCCAATCTTCAAGGCTAAAGGGTAGCATCTTCTCTCCTTTCTGACCTCTGCTTCTGTCCTTACATCTTCTCTTTCTACCCTTGATCTTCCCTATTTCCTCTTATCAAGACATTTGTGTTTACCTTAGGGCTATGTAGATAATCTAGGATACTTTTCCCCATCTCAAACCTTAGTCATATCTTCAAATTCCCTTTACCATGTAAGGAAGTCTATGCACAGGTTCTTGGAACCTGGACATCTTTGGAAATCTTATTCAGTCTTCCATGGGAGGGTATGGACACTAGAGGAGCAGCCAGCAGGAGACTTAGTCTCAGGGAAGGGTTTTCAGATGACTGATAAACATGAAAATGTTAGCAAAAAGATATATATTGAAGAAGCCAACAGTTGATAAGATTGCCTTGCAACCCAATTGGCTAAATTCATACAGATAGATGGAAGTGGTGATGAGAATGTAGAAGAGCTCTAGAGTGTTGGCAGTGTGGGACAACAGGGAGAGCTCTTAGTGACTTCTGGAGTTGGACATGCACATGGAGGTGGACATGCTCAGTGGCACAGCAATTCCACTTCTAGTGATAAACCCAACCAAAATGCCCACATCTGCTGACCCAGACACTTTTGCAAATACTCTTGGCACTATTACTCACAGCAGACACAGACTGGAACAGCCCAGATATATTTATCAATGATGAGTGGTGGATGTATTTTGATGTAGTCTTAGGGTGGAAACAGAGGATCAAGTTTAGCTGCACACCTCATGAGTGAATTTTGTTGCTGTGGTGTTGAGTCAGAGGCTATTCACGGAGGTATATAGATTTTTTTTATTTCATTCATACAGAGTACAAGGACAGACAAAATCAATGTTTGGTTTTGGAAGTCAGTATGATGGCCCTTGAGTCAGTGGCCATGATAGGGTTCTCCAATAGAATGTCATGTTTCATCATCTGTGTGCACATCACAGAAATGATTATATTCAATATGCAAAAATGAATTCATCTGTACAGTTAATATTGAGATATGTTTCCATATGTTACACTTCAATAATACTTACAAAAATAAACAAGATAAGCCCAACTCTGGGGAGAGTATTCTTTCTCCCTTGGCTGATACAGTCACAAGCTCTTGCTCCATGGCTCTAGAGTGGCTTTTATCAATATACAGGAGTTGGACAATTGTCTTCCATCTTGCTAACTTGCAACAAATCAAAGATCCTCTAGTACTCAGGGCTCTATTTCTTTACCTATATTTCATTTAATCAATAAATCCATGAACACAAAAGCTAAAGTTCTACATGGTGATTAGGCCCGAGATAATGAGATAATGACTAATCTTCTGCAGAAAAACCTAGAGCTTTTTGTTTTTCAGACTCCTGATTTTGTAAACAGATTCAACCCAGTCCCTAATGAATGATAATGTAACCAATCATATACCTCAGTCAATCCAAATTCCAGTGCCTGGGTCTTATATCATTAGGCCAACTTCTAGATTGCCAAATACCTCAGATATTTTTTCATGTTAGGAATTTTAAATGATAATATTTTATCCATATATAAGGCATAAGCATAATGGATTCCATTTTAAACAATAACAACAAATTATGAACCAGGCCATGTGCAAGATGATTGGAACATTTATTCCTTGATTTCTAAAAAGAAAATGAAAATAATAAAATTTTTCTTGGGCAACAAAGTTATCTTTATTTTCTGAACTTAATTCCACTTTCCAGGAAACTTTCTTCAAATTATACCAAGATCACCTAAGCAGCCTCTGATGATTCTTCCACTGCATAAGTTTTCAACCTAGAGGAGTCATGTGACTGATGAGAACATTATGTTCTTCTTTGTTATTGCTGAACTTATTGGTCCCTCTGAATTAGACATCAAAACCTCTGGCAAGTGCCAAAGCTTTTAAGGTAGAGAAAGCACTCCTGAATACCTGTATGCCAACTCTTACTGTAGAGGGTTCTCCATTCACTTATAAAATTATTCACTCAATCCCTCTCTAAATAACATGTTGAGTGTCTATTATGGTACAGTGTGCTGTAAGCACTGGCAATAAGTAATGAAGAAAACAGGGATAGACCCTGGCCTTGTGGAGTTTACATTCTAGGGATGCTGAGTAAAGATAGATGGCAATAAAAGAAATATATAATATTACTGCAGGTGGAGATGGGGCTAAAAGAGAAACATAGCTGAGAGAATGGAGTTTGATATTTTTGATGACCTAGTCAGAAAAACCCTTCCGAGCATGGCTCTGGGTGAAGTGAGTTTGAATTCCACTAGGATCTGTAGGAATAGTATTCTAGGTAAAGGAACAACCTGTGGAAAAGTCCAAAGAAGAGCAAGGGTTGCACACCCAGATTGTCATTAAGTGTTCAGCCAATGACCATCTAAGTTGGTTCCAACTTCTACCCCCTGAAATAATATCCAGTCATATTCCCTGTGTCCTCTTCTTGACAATTTTCTCCCAAAGGTGGATTTTTCTTCTAACATAAAGATGCCATTTTGAAAGTAGGTCATCTGAGGTTCATATTTGGGAAAGTCAGCAAAGCCCCTTTTCTGGGTAACTACTGAGCATTTCTTTATGGGCAAATAATCGACACTCTGCACTTGGTACTATACAAATACATCCTTTTAAGATCCACTAATAATAGCAAGATCCTTATGAATTATTGCTTTAGACAACTAATAATAGCTGTGCCCTAAGAAAGCCAAGAACTTATAACAGGGATCCAAGACAAACATGGAGAGATCTGAGATTAAATGATAGCTCTGCCTACATCAATCAACTTCAGTCTTCTGTGCCTAGGTTTCCTCCTCTCTAAAATGGGGAAAATAGCAATTATTTTATATAGTTGTTATGGAGATCACTTTAATTAATGTAAATACTTAAAACTGTGCCTAACCCATAATAAGATGTTTGTAAGTGCTGTGTTTTGTTATCATTGCCCTATCTGATTTATCTTTCTCATTACTTCCAGATGCATTTCTTTAATAATACTTTGTGATAAAAAATACATGTTCATTATAAAAAGATAAAATATAGAAACACTAAGAAACAATTTCATCACTTTCTTTCCAGTTTTTCCTCTATGATGTCTATATACATGCTCTTACTACCCAAAATAATCAATATTGTACTTTGTAAACATATTTAACTTTTTTACTTAGCATGCAAAATGAGTATTTTCATATCATTTCTTTATTAAATATATTTTATTGGTGAATTATAATTATAGAACATAATAAAGTATAGAGTGATAGAAACATACACAACACAGAGCACTTTGTGCATTTCCTTCTGGATCCCACTACTTCTCTTCTTCCTATAGCCTTTTAAAATATTATTTAATAGTTATATAATACCTCTTTCTACATATCCATAATAGCATTTCAAAAGATTTTTGTGAACATTAATATCATATGTAAAAGTTGTTAGAATGGTATCATGCTTACATAGAAAGAGATAAAATAGGGAATAATAATAATAAAGCCACACTGGGAATGATTTAATACACTGGCAACATTTTCTGACTGAACAAAAAGATATACAATACCTCTAGTCAGTTAATTTGAACACATAGCTTTGGTTGTGTAACAGGACAGGAGAGAGAAGCATCTTTTGGGGAAGGACTAGGGAGAAGGGAGATACAGTGGAATAAGGAATATCCAGGTGTCTGTGCTGTGCAGCCCCATGAACTGAGTTTGAACATTTGTAATTCGATAAAAAGAGCCATCCAGGCACAGTGGTGCATACCTATCATCTCAATACTTGGAAAGCTGAGACAGAGATCACAAGTTTGAGGCCAAACTGAGCCTCAAAATTAAAAAAAAAAAATTTTAAAGGGCTGGGGGTATAACTCAGTGGCAGAGTTTTTCAATTCAGTTCCCAGTAACACATTCACACACACACACACACACACACACACACACACACACACACACGAGTGAAGGGCTCTTAATTCCATGAGGGACTGCATAAATTCCATCAGAGACTACAGAGTGAGGTTCTTGGTGGTAAAAAGCCTGAAGCTTACTATACTGTTTCCACTCTAAGAGGCTGTGAACTCAAGCACAGACACAGAAAATAGGTTTCTACACATGGCACATATTCCAGGGGAGGGGTCTTCCTCTGGTCTCTGAATTGTTTTATACAATCTCTGGATCCTGGCTTTATTTGGGCTTCCTGACCCTCCCTTGCCATTCAAAACTTCAGAAGGCAACCTTGTATATACATATGGTGCCCAATTTATAATTTTTCAGCTTTACATTGATACAGAAGGGATATTCATCCAAAAGAAACTGTACTTGGAATTTTGATTTTGGATATATTCCTGGGCTTGTGTTAAAAGGTCCAACCTTCTCTTGTGATACTGTCCAATGGCAATTCCCAGAAAGCCACATCAACAGGAGATACAATCAATATCCAGCATGTACTGTGTTGCTTTTGCTAAACTATGGTGTTCAGTAGATTAGGTATAATACATGCCATTTTCAACTTTCAATGGATTGATCCAGATGCAATCAATGGAAAGTCAAGGCTCACCTAGAAAATGTCACTGTTCTTACCATGTGTCTTCAGCTATAACTATGGGAGATGCTCAAATCACTTGTTTCATGATTGAAGTTAGGGAAAAAAGAGATTAAGAATGTGTATGTCTTCTGGAACCAAAATGGGCTACTCAGGACAGAAAATCAATCTGAAATATTTTCAATATTTCCCAAGATCACACCTAAGAATAATGGTCCATCCAATTCACATTGGCCAGGGAAGAACCTTCAGTGGCTGAGCAGAGGAGACTAAATAGCAAGTGTGGCTAAGTATTGGCAGTGTGGACTTCTGGCAGCCATAGAGATGCACCAAGAGGAGTCAACTCTGTTCACTCACCATCAAATCCAGGGAAATCATCATTAAATATCTTCCAGAGAGAGGGCCAACACCTAAACAAATTGAAGAAAATCAAACAAGACATTTCCTGCTTCTCATCTTTCTTTCATGGTTTCCACTTAGATCTTGGAAAGATTGTGATAGTACTAGAGGGACCAGTTAGCTCTAGAAGGAGGAGAAGACAGTCTGGATAATGGAATAAAGAGAAGGGTGATAAAGCCATGATGTCAAATATAAAACCATCATTAGGCATGGTGGTGTGTGCCTTCTGCCTTTGCTACTGTTATGAACTGAATATGTCCCCCTCAAAATTTATGTTAAAGTAGTAAATCCAAAGTACTTCAGAATATAAGTAGGTTAGGAGTTGAGATTTTTAAACAGGCAATTAATATAAAATCATATCATTAAGGTGAATGGTCTTTAATCATGTCCTTATAAGGAGACAAGCATAGAAAGAAAACCACATAAATCCACACAAAGATGGCTGTCTATCAGTCAAGGAGAGAGAACTCAGATGAAACAAACCCTGCTGACACCTTGATCTCATATCTGCCTCCAGAACTGTGAAAATGTATATTTCTGTCATTTAAGACCTCTGGTTTGTAGTATTTTGTTACAGCAGCTCTGGCAAACAGGTCCAACAGGCTTTAATTATTTGGATTTGGGGAAATTAACAAACTTTAAAAGAATCAACTTGAAAACCAATCTTATCTGCAATGTTCTAGAACTTTATTTGTGAGCAAATTTTCTAAATTTTAGCTCTATCAGTGTGCATGTGTGCATATCACTTTGAATCTTGTTATGATGTATAATTACATTTCATCAATAAAGTATTTTAAAATTTAAAAACCTTTAATCAATGAGGAAAATAAATGAAGTGCCAAAAGTTTCAGCTTTTGATTTTAGTGAACTGCATTTATTAAAAACAATAAATTTTCTTACTTTTTTCTTATTAAAGCCAATGAGTTAATAAACAAATTTTTCAAAGTGATATCAATTATGTACAAGATTTAATTTAGAAAAATTTTAACATAGCTTTGGAATGTCTTGACTTGTCAAAAGAATCTTTTGATGGTTCCCCCTTTATATTTAATTAGATACAGAATGAAATAAAATTGAGAAGCCCTGAAGTTCTTAAATCACTATATCTGGTGAAATAATAATCATTATAAAGATAACTTAGTGAGTTTTGTCTTGTAAAATTATACAATAAGGATATTCTCAGTGAATATCTTTACCAAAAGATAGTACTATGTGAGTATTTGGGCTATGGTATTTACATGTTATAATATTAAAAATAAGTTTGAATAAACCATATCCTTCAGTTATCAAGGTTTTCTCTGGGTTGGCCACTGTATGTATTCCTCTAGTTCTTCTCTCCCTGATCCATATTTCTCAATGGTAACAAGTAAGTCTACCATTTCTGAAGCCTCAGACTGAGTTTGGGGTCTTTTTTTTTCTTTTTTTTTTGCAGGTCTGGGGGTGGAACCCAAGGGCATTCAACTTCCAAGCTACACCCTCTGCCCTATTTTTTATTCTTTATTTTGAAACTGGGTCTCACTGAGTTGCAGAGGGCCTCACTAAGTAGCTGAGGCTGTCCTCGAGCCACGATCCTATGGTCTCAGCCTCCCAAATGCTGGGATTACAAGTGTGTGCCACCATGCCCAGCTGAGTTTGGGGGCTTCTACTAAATGATCTTCTTCATATCACAGAAAAGTATGCAGAGTTTGTCCCTATCCATTCTCAGCAGAATCTGCCTATTGTGAGTTGAACTGGAGTCCCCCCAAAATTAAATGCTGTGGTCTTAACCTCCAATATCCAAACTATTATTTAGTGACAGTATCTTTAAGAGAGTAAGTCAAAATGAATTATTAGGATAGGCCTTGACCCAATATGACTGATGTCCTTCTATAGGAAGGAGATTAGGACAAGAATATGTACATGTACAGAGATAAGACCACATGAAGACACAGGGATAAGGTGACTCCTTCAAGCCAAGGAGAAAGGCCTCAGAAGAAACTAACCCTGCATACATCTTAATCTTCTCCATCTAGCCTCTAGAACTGTAAGAAACTCAAGTTCTGTTGTTTAAGGCATAATATTTTTTATATTTGTTAGGAACATCCTGGAAAATGAATACCCCACCCTTGTGTCTCACACAGCCCCATTATCTGCTGCTGGTTTTAAACCTAAAGTCTGCAGTCCCACAGATATAAGTTGATAATATGTTTTCTACTATTGTGAAGTGGGCCATGTTGAAGAGGTACAAAATAATTTTCTTAAAGCTGACCATGGTGCCTTTTTTCCCCCTGATTTGAGATCTCTGCCATGTGAATCTTCTTATACCCAGAATAGTCAATTTCATAGAGAGCTGGCTAGTTCTGAGATCACTGCACTGAGTTGGCAAGTGTGGGTGGCGGTGTTTTGTATGACTTACTTTTTATTTAGTAAAAGAAACAAAATACCCACTCCTCATCTGCACAGGATACTTTTTCCCTTGAAGAAAATCCATAGTTTGCCTCTTTCAGTTTTTCTTGTTCATTGTATAAGTTGCCTCAAGGGAAGGAATTCTGACTTTTATGGTTAACTGTGACTTAAAGTAGGACCCACTCTATCTTTGCTCCCCTCTCTGGTCAAAATCTTCAGGATGGGTTTTTTTTCTCCAGGATGCTCTTCAGACTGCTGTGTCTGTAGATGAAAGACTGGTCAGCGCTGGGCTGCTTTTTCTCCTGTTTCCAGGACTACCAGCTTCCCCTGATCTTCTCACTGTTTTGAGCTCTGGATCATGCCCATATCCCATATCACTTGCTTTCTTCACCATGCTAGAGTGCCCACTTCTGCAAAATGATCAAGAAGCCTTGGACTCTGTACTCTTCTACCAATGAAGCTGAGACATGGGAATGGAGTTTCTCAGTGGGGGAGAGGGACCACTTGACTTCACTTCTCTAGTTGCCTTGAGATCTGCAGCCTTACCTGGCTCACTTCCCAGATCTCTGTGTGCTCCGAGAATGTCCACCAAGGATTGAGAGTAAGAGAAATCCACTGGGCATGATGGTGCATGCCTGTAGTACCAGTACTTGGGAGGCCAAAACAGGAATATCACAGGTTCAAGGCCAGTCTCAACAACTTATTGAGATCCTTGACAACTTAACAAGACCCTGTTTCAAAATAAAAAGGAATGAGGGCTTAGCCAGGAAGTAGTGTCCCAGGTTTCAATAGAAAGGAAAGTTCCTTGTCTTCCACACCCTACCTTCTCTCCATCCAGTCTAGAGGCTACCTTTTCTTTTTATAAACTTCTGGAATTTTTTGTGATTGCTTCCCTCTCTCCAGCCATGCTAATCTTCTGTTGGTCTCTCTTAAGGTCCAACCTACCAAGTGGGATTCAGCTCCTAATTCCTCCTTTCCCCTTTGATACACTCCTTTTCTATTCTCCCCTTTTGAAATTTCTTTTACAACTAATCACATTAGGACAATTAAGACCTTGAGGTAGAACAATAATTGAATACAGGAAATTCCACAGGACATCTTCTCTCTCACGCTGACTTGTCCCTCACCCACACTCCAGTTCTCCCTTCTCAGAACCCCATGTTGGGTGGTCTTAGAGAACTTGTCTGTGATGTCTCCCCTGAATATGAAAATGAGGACAGTCACATGTGTTCTGCTTGACTCTAAAGGATGCTAAGTGGATCAAATGTGAATATACATTTCCTCAGATGTGAAAAGTTCTGTTAAATATCTGTCTAGGGTGCCAGTGCTTGATTTCCAAACAGACTTTACTATGGTGACATTCCTCATGAATGACTGGCAGTCATTTTTCTCATTACCAATGATTAAGTTGACTTTCTGCTTCAATTTAAACTGCTGTGAGTTTGACTGTGTTGCCCTATTTTTTCAAGGTATCATTGCCCTAGGCAAATTTACCCACAATCAAAGCTTTATGTTTTATTTCTACAAAGCTGATAGACCAAAGAGAAGTTATGAATCCTCTCTCATAACAACTGGAAAATAATCATAAATGTATGGTTCTAAATGGACAAGTGCATTCGGCAAGGAGTTGAGATACCTGGGTTTTAGGCCATTAATCAATTGAGATGTCATTGAGAAAGCCATTTGAATTCTGCCAACGTTAAATTATCATCTGTAAAAAACAGAGTGGATGATACTGACCTCATTTTAGAAATGAGGTCTGAAAATACTTGGCAACTCTAAAGTGACCTATAGAAGAGAAATATTAGTTATTAAATTTATTTTGATATAGACAAATTGCTAATTAGAAAAGGAGTCAAGTTATATGTTTATTGAAGAGTCATGAGATTCTCCTACCCTAAAAAACAATATTTTGGGAGGCCATAAAATAATAACATGAATATACTTGGTTTAAATGTATTATCTCATTTATTGTTTCTAAGAAATAAGTTCCCAAGGTTAAGAGAAAGACTCTAACTTTTATTATCCAAACTTGAGAGCAGCCAACAATTACTAGTCAGTTCACTTTAAAACACTTGAATATTGATGTCTTAGCCACTGCACAGCTTAGAATTTAGAAGAGGAAGGGGAAGAAATACCTAAAGGAACATATAGCATCACAATGCTATATAGGCAGCAATGAATCATGTATTGTGGATAAAAATGGCCTCAGAAATTAAGAGAAGAGAGACATGTTTCCTAAGGTGAAGGTAGTAGGAATTTTGTCAGGTCTTGAAGGATATTTAACATGTCTTTATATGCACATAAATTCCTGAGCTAACTTGCAAGCAGGAAGAACATTATGTGAGAAAATCATGGAAATATGAAATCATGGATATATTTAGAAAATAAGGAATTATGAGGTGGCCAATGAGAAACCAAGTTAAAGAGGAAGACCTTGTAAACCAAAATAAGGCAACCATGTTTAATTATGGAGACATTAACCATGTTTAATTATGTTTAATTAATTAGTGGGAATTCATGGAAAACTTTTGACAAGAAGTGTCAAATATTTTTTCAGGAAGGGTAATCTGGAAGCCAGGCATAAAATGGATTTGAGAAATATGGCACACTCTAGTTAAGATGCTTTTCTAATAGTTTGGATATGAGCATCTAGGGACCTGAATGGAGCAATGGTACTATGAAAGGAAACAAGTAAATTATTGTGAAACATCAAGTGGGAAGGCCCACCACCAGCTGAAGTGTTTAGCAATCCTAATTTGAAAGCAGGTGATAGATGAAGACATGAAAACAACAAAGATTTATTAAGCAAATGTGTAGAGGTAAGAAAACTGAGAGTAAAAGACTAAAACCTATATCTTTATGCCTGAGGAATAAATGATGGCCTAGAAACCAAGGGAAGAGCAAAAGATGTTTAAGAAATAGTCTTATTCCCATCTTACTGTGATTCTTGTGGACTCATCAATTAAGAGCTATTTACTGATTACCTACTATTCAGTGTTCAACAGTGGACAAAGCCATGTGGATTGGATAAGTATTCCCCAAAGTCCTGTGTAATAAAGGCTTCATCCCAGCCTATTGAGAGGTGGTGGAGTCTTTAAGAGGTGGAGCCTAGTGGGAGGCAATTAGACCATTTGGATCATGCACTTGAAGAGGATTGTTAGACACTGGTATCTTCTTCTTCCCCTTCTCTCTTCATTTTATGGTTGCCATGAGGTGAATAGTTAGATTCACTTTGTCTTCCCCTCCATGATTACTGCTTTATCACAGTCCCAGAAGTAATGGAACAACCACTTGTGGACTGAAAGCTCCAAAACTGTGATCCACAATAAAACCTTTCTCTTTAAAATTTGATTTTCTTAGGTATTTTGTTATAATAATGGAAAACTGACTAACACAGTGAGCATATAAGATGCTGAGAGATGAACAGTCCTTAAATAGTTTACTGTTTAGGTGCTTGTATTTGTCATATTTGCATTATTACATTAAAATACCAGAGGCAACTAACTTTACAAAAAGAAAATATTTAGCTCACAGTTTTGGAGGTTCAGTGTCCAAGATCAGGGTCCCCAGTGGTTTTATCTCTTGTTAAGGTGATAGATGAGGACACATCATGGTTAGAAGTTCACACACACACACACACACACACACACACACACACACGTGTGTGTGTGTGTGTGTGTGTGTGTGTGTGTGTGTGTGACATAGCTTAGATAATCAAGTAGAAAAACAGAGAGAATGGGGTCCCCAAAGTCCCTCCTATAGGAATTCTATAGAGATGACCTAAGGACCTCCTACTAAACCACAACTCCTAAAGTTCCTGTCACCTCCCAATATTGCCCATTGGGCACCAAGCCTTCAAGGGAAATTCAACATCCAAACTCTATCAATGTTAAAGCAAACTAACTCCCCAGGGGAAAAAAACATAATCACACAAAACAATTTCTGAGTGCAAGGCTGCTTGTGAGATATTTATTTTTTTATTTTTCTTATATTTTTATTGGTGCATTGTAGTCATACATCTTAACGGGATAAAAGACTTGTGTAGACATACATGTAAATATCACCCAATTAGTCTTTACCCAATCCCCACCCCATTCCCTCCCCATCCCTCTTTCTCATGCTTGTCTTAGTAACTGACTTTGATATTTGTTTAATTACATCATGTGCTTTAGAGAGTTTCCCTCTTACCACCTCCCATCCCCTCAGTTAGGTCACCTTATTTGCTCCTCTATAGAATCTCCTTCATCTAGAGTTCCTCCTGGTACCCATTTCTCCCTAGCTTTCATGTATTAGAGAAAGCATCTGATTTCTTCTTTTTTGTGACTGACTAACCTGACTCAGCATAATGTCCTCCAGTTCCATTCATTTCCCTGTAAATTATGTAATTGTGTTTTTCTCTTTGTTTTTTAATGTGTTTTCCTTTATGTTTTTTTATAGAATTAGTAAAATCCCATTGTGTACATCCCACAGTTTTGTAATCCATTCATCTGTTGATGGACATCTTGGCTGGTTCCATAATTTGGCAATGGTGAATTGTGCAGCTATGAACATAGATACACATGCATTAGTTTGGTAGTTTGGTTTCCATTCTTTTGGGTAGATACCCAGAAGCAGTATTGCTGAAATAAATGGTAAGTTAATTCCCATTCTTCTGAGGACCCTCCATACTGTTTTCCAAAGTGGTTGCACTAATTTGCAATCCCACCAACAATGTCTTAGAGTTCCCAATTCTCCACATCCTTGCCAGCATGTATTCTTGTTTGTGTTTTGAATGATTGCCATTCTAGTTGAAGTTAGGTGAAATCTTAGAGTAGTTTTGATTTGCATCTCTCTGATTGTCAATGATGTTGAGCATTTTTTCATGCATTTATTGGACATTTGAATTTCTTCTTTCATGAAGATTCTATTTAATTCACTTGCCCATTTTTTGATTGGGTTATTTGTTTTCTTAGTGCTGAGTTTCTTGAGTTCTCTGTATATTCTAGATATTAGTCCTCTATCAGAGGAGTAGGTGACAAAAATCTTCTCCCATTCTGTAGGCTCTCAATTGAGGTTCTTGACAGTTTCCTTTGCTGTATGGAAGCTCTTCAGTTTCATGCAATCCCACATATTGATTTGCCTTTTAGTTTGTTGTGCCTTTGGAGTCTTGTTGAGAAAGTGTTTATCTGTGCCTATGTGTTGCAGTGTTGGACCTATGCCCTCATCAAGGAGCCTCAAGGTCTCTGGTCTAATTTCCAAGTCTTTGATCCATCTTGAATTGACTCTTGTGCAGGGTGAGAAGGTGTGATTTATTTGCAGTTTTCTGCATATGATTAAAGAGTTTTGCCAACACAATTTGTTGAACAGGCTATCTTTTTTCCAGTGTATGTTTTTGGCCCCTTTGTCAAATATCAGTTGGCTATAAGTGTGTGGATTTGTTTCTGAGTCTTCTATTCTGCTCCACTGGTCTATGTATATATTTTTTTGTGCCAGTACCATGCTGTTTTATTACAATGGTTTTGTACTATCATTTAAAGTCAGGTATTGTGATTCCTCCTGCATGGTTCTTGTTGCTGCAAACTACTTTGGCTATTCTGGGTTTTTGTTGTTTAAGGACTGATTTTTCTATGTCTATGAGGAATGATCTTGGTAATTTAATGACCATTGATTGCATTGACTCTGTAGATCACTTTTGGAAGTATGGCCATTTTGATGATATTTATTCTGCCTAGATAATTTTATTTTTTTGGTGGTACTGTGGGTGGAACCCAGGGGCTTTCTACCTCTGGGCTATACTCCCAAACCTTTTTTATATTTTATTTGGAAACAGGGTCTCACTAAGTTCCTGAGAGCCTCACTAAGTAGCTGAGGCTGGCTTTGAACCTGTGCGATCCTCCTGTCAGCCTCCCAAGTGCAGGGCTTACAAGTGTGAACCACCACACCCGGCCTCTAGAGAATTTTAAATGCTTTCAATATTCATGACAAATGTATCTTAGTTTCAGATATCATGTGCCATCTCTTTATTCTCCAGTTCCTATCTTCCTCTTCTCTGCTTAATGAGACACATCCTCTTAGAACAAAGCCAAATTCAGACTCCACTGGTGAGGGATGACTTTGCTGGGTCTTCCTATTCTCCTCTCACAACCTTCACTGAATGTATCAATTGGTTTTCCCAATCATGATCTTTAATGCCACCTTTCATCAAACAGAATCAGAACTCAAAGATGGCTGGTTTGGGGACAAGAGCAGAGCAGGAATGTGTGACTGTGCCATAAAGTAAATAATCAAAACACTCTGATAGCATGTCTGAAGAAACAAAAGCCTACTTAAAGAGTATTCACTGACCAAATATTAATAATTATACCATGTAACAATGAACTATATAATCAAGAAAAGTATAGCATTTTTTACTGTACAATGCCTATAGCAGACTGATGTGTCTGAGGAATGCTAAATTAGAAAATCAGCATTTTCAAACATATTAAGTACTGAATCAGATAACGATCATACTATAGAATGACTTTTTTTATGAAGATAAAGAATGTTCTTAAGGTAGTTTTCTACAGGTTGCATACTAGGTGAAAACTGTATATGTTTTGGTCTATAACAAAATATCCACATCTACTTATAAGGAAACATCAAATCCAAACTAAGGACCATTGTACTTTTCTTTCTTTTTTTTTTTTTAGAAAGCTAAAACTGGCTTTTATTCCATCAATATTTGGCATGGTCTGAAATCTACAATCAAATATTCTATCAAATTTTTAAATTTATTTTTATTGGTGCTTTGTAATCCTATATCACATTGGAAAACAAGACTTGAGAGGATATACAAGCACACATCATCCAATTAGCCCTCATCCAGTCTGCATCCCATTCCCTCCCCCTCCCTTGATCCCATGCTTGTTTGGTGATTAACTTTGATACATTTGTTTATGTACCTCCTGTGTTTTAAAGAGACTCCATCCTTCCCTATTCCATACCTTCTGATTAGTCACCTTAATTGCTTCACTATAGGGCCCTTTCTATAGCTCAACCTCTTCCTGTTGCCCCTTTGCTCCTAGTTATTGCTGATTAGGGGAAGCATCTGGTTTTTATTTTCTGTGATATTTCTCTGTGCATGCTGCATTGCAAGTACCGATCCTGCTCTTGACAGCCCCAGTAGTGGCCTGGCTACCCAGTGGATTGATCCACACCTCGCTGACTCAAGCAGTGGCCTTGCCTCATGGGAGGCCCCGATTCTGGTCTCGCTGGCCCTGACACCGGCCTAACCCCTCAGCTGGCTCCGATCCCGGCCTCACAGACCCCAGCACCGGCTTTGCCTCATGGCCGTCTCCAATCCCGGCCTCGCTGCTCCCGGCACCGGCGTAACCCCTTGGCAGGCTCCGATCCTGGCCTTGGAGGCCCCAGCACTGACCATGCCTCACAGCTGGCTCTGATCCCTGCCTAGCTGGCCCCGGCACCAGCCTTGCCTCATGGCAGGCTCCAATGCTGGACGCTGGCCCCGGCATCAGCCTAAACCCTAGGCAGGCTCTGATCTCGGCCTCAGAGGCCCCAGTAGCGGCCTTGCCTCATGGAAGGCTCCAATCCCGGCCTCGCTGGCCCTGGCACCAGCCTAACCCCTCAGCAGGCTCCAATCCCGGCCTCAGAGGCCCCAGCACTGGCCTTGCCTCACAGTAAGCTCCGATCCTGGCCTTGCTGGCCCCAGCACCGGCCTAACCCCTCTGTAGGCTCCAATCCCGGCCTAGGAGGCCCCAGTAGAGGCCTTGCCTCACAGCAGGCTCTGATGTTGGCCATTGGTCCCAGCACTAGCTTAACCCCTCGGCAGGCTCAGATCCCAGCCTTGGAGGCCCCAGCATTGGCCTTGCCTCACGGCAGGCTCCAATCCCAGCCCCACTGGTCCCAGCACCGGCCTAACCCCTCGGCAGGCTCCGTCACGGCCTTGGAGGCTCCAGCACCGGCCTTGCCTCACAGCAGGCTCCAATCCCAGCTTTGCTGTGTCCGTTGCCGGCCTTACCCCTTGGCAGGCTCCAATCTGAGCACCCTCTTCGCCCAACCATTTGTCTCACATTCTCGAGGGTGCGTGCTGGTAGCATTCTACCTCTGGGGTTATTACTTCAAAGGTTCCAGGTGTAATGCATCAGATCTCTGCATCCCCTGAGTACTGGACACTGCCATTGCCACTGCCTCCACCATTTCAAATCTCTCCCAAGCTTTTTTTCCACTCTGAATGTTGTCCAGTGTTCCTAAGCATGTACAACGATAGCATTCAACATTTGGTGTAATTTCTCCAAAAAAATAAGGTTGGTAGGATCCGATTTCTGCTTCTCCTGAATACAAGTCTCCACCGCCATCGCGGAGACCACTTTCAACACTGCCTTTCTCCTAAGTCTCTGCTAAACTCTCTCCTTATAGGTGATGTCCAAGATTCTTAGCAATGTAGAGAAGAAGAGCAGTCCTCCTTTGTGGGGAATTTTTCCAAAAGTTCCAGTGCATTTGGATAAGTTTTGTCTGCATCTCCAGTATCCTGGCATCCGCCATGGCTTTCTTGACCCCTCTCCAATTTTTTTCCTTTTTCTTTTTCTTTCCTTTTTTTTTTTTTTTTTTTTAAATAAGAGAAGACAGTATGTGTGGTTTGAGGAGGTTGTGGGATCAGGCACTCAGTAGCACTGTGACCTGGGCCTGGTTTCCCCATTAGTCCAACGTGCTCCACACGACTCTGCCTGGGTCTGAGTCCTGCTACCTGGGGTCCGGCGTGCCCTGCCTGACCCCCTCCTGGGACCCAGGGTCTTACGACTGGGCCTGGTTTCTCCAGGGGTCTGGTGTGCTCTGTGTGGTCCAGCCCAGGGCCCAGAGTCCTGCGACCCGGCCCCGGCTGTTCCGGGGTCCAACGTGGCCTGCCTGATTCCCGCCCAGGACCCAGGGTCTTAGGACCGGGCCCCCACATTGTACTTTTTTAAAAGTGAAAGACATAGGATGTGTTCTTCAAAAAATATATATGTATCATAAAGGACAACAAAGCTACAAAATGTCCCAGATTGAAGGAGAATAATTAAAAAAGATATGGCAACTAGATATAATCCAAAACCCTAAGCTGTATCTTGTACTAGAGAGCAAAATTGCTGAAAAAAATGCATGATCAATTATCATGCTTCAATATGGATAGTAAATTAAGGTATTGTGTCAATTCAAATTTACTGAAGTTGAAAGTATACTTTGATTATGTAAGAGAATATTGTTATTCCTAGAAAATACACATTAAAGCATTTAAAGGGACATCATGCATGTAATTAACTTTCTAATGCTTCTAGATAAAATGCATGGAGATAAAAGGATGAATGGATAAATAGAACAAGTGACAATGTGAATCAGGTAGAACAGTAACAAAAATTGAATCTGATTAAAAAAGTATATTGTGGGTTGGGTGTGATGGCACATAATCATAATCTCAGTAGTTGGGAGGCTGAGACAAGAATATTGCAGGTTAGAGGCCAGCACATGGTGACTTAGAAAGACCCTGTTTCTAAATAAAAAATAAAAAGGGCTGGTGGTAAAGCTCAGTGATAGAATACCCCCTGGGTTCAATTCCCAATATAAAAATAGAAGGAAGAAAGAAAAGGGAAGGGAAGGGAAAAGAGAAAGAAAAAGGAAGGAAGGAAGGAAGGAAGGAAGGAAAGAAATTATAGGTATTTGTGATAGTGATATACTTACAGCTTCTACATAGGCTTAAAATTGATTCCAAGTAAGTTTCATTTTTTTAACCTGCAAGGATTCCTGAGACATTAGTAAAAGAGCAGGAGGGCTAGTAGACATTGCCTCAGCTATACTCAGTTACCTCTGATGCCATTGTCTGAATTAAGGACGAGCACTTGCACTAATGCATTGCATGTGCTGGTGTCAATGTCCAATCCTTCCTCACTTGGGCACTGCCTTGGGAATATGTCCCTATCCTGTTCCGGATCATACTTCTTTCTTCTTCTTTTACACCCACCACTCATAGCATCATTCCACACTGCGCTGACCTGGGCTAGCACAGTGACTTCTGTTTATGTCTATGACACCTCCGTAATCTACTCCAAGCACATCTATATTACTCAATGCCAATCTTTCTCTGGCTCTAGTTATCTAGATTGCAAATGTGCTGCTCTGTGGACAGGGCTTTTCTTTTTTTCTTTCTTTTTTATTTTTTTTTGAGGGTCTGGTTTTGGAACCCAGGGGCATTTGACCTCTGAGCTACACCCCCTGCCCTATTTTTTATTCTTTATTTTGAAACCGGGTCTCACTAAGTAGCTGAGGCTGTCCGCGAACCGTGAGACCTCCAGGTCTCAGCCTCCCAAATGCTGGGATTACAAGCGTGCACCACCATGCTTCAATGTGTGCTCTGCCCAGTTAAGGTTCCCATTTCTTCAGAAAAGCAGTCCCCATAAACAATCTCTTCTCTCTGAGGAGTGAAGTTCAGGACTGTTTCAGCTATCTGGTATCTGAAGACAGCAGCAACAAAGAGCCTGCAAAGCCCTCCCAGGCCTTCAGGAGTCACATCTTCTCTGCTTGCAGTATGTAAATCTAACACATACTTTCCCCACCCCAGCAATAGTATTTTGTCCTTATGTTTTGATATTGAACATTTTGTGTCCACTTATTTGTGGGCTATAGCCACAGGGACACAGTAATTCAAAAACTGGCTATTAAAGCCGTCCTACTTTTGCTTTCTCTCCACCAATAATTAGCTTTAGGAATCCATCCATTCCCAACTTTTGATCCAGCCCTTTCATCAGTGTTACTCAATCTGTAATGATATCTCAAGGGAATCCCAGTTAGCAAATGACTCCAGTGAAGATCCCTCAGTGACTGTTCTAAGATAATAGGTGTATGAAGGCTCTTTTCCTAATCACAATTAAGTATCCTTCAGTTAGGAAAAATCTGTTCTTTATTTATGCAATATAGTTATGGAATCAGGGTGTTATTTTCCTAAAATTGTCCCTCTCTCTTTGAATGTTAAAAAATATTTTTAAATGCTTCAATACTCTAAATATTTAAAATAAACTTTTCAAAGGTAAGTAATATTGGAGGAATAAGCAAAAGCAAGGTTTTGCTTACTTCAATGCTGCTATAAAATCTTTTTAATACTTTTATATTAATAATATTTATTTTATCAAGTAATTATAAGAAATAAAAGGAATTTTTTCTACCTCAGACTTACAATATTAAAGAGAGAAATCAAGTGTGCTAGTCATATTTTTGTCACTGTGGTGCAAATACCTGACAAGAATGAGTTAATCTGCTTTTTGTCACTGTGATGAAAATACCTGACAAGAACAGAATTCATTTTGGCTCACGGCTCTGTAGGTTCAGTCCATGGTTGGCTGGCTCCATTTTTCTGGGCCTGAGGTGAGGCAGAAACATCATGGTGGAAGGGCATGGCAAGGGAAGGCTGCTCCACTCATGGCAGCCAGAAAGCAGAGAAGGAAGATGAGAACAGGGACTCACATAGTCCCCAAGGCCATGAACCTATGACCTACTTTCTACAGCCACACTCCACCTGCCCACAGTTAGCACCCAGTAGGCCATGCAAATCATTAATCCACTAAACAGATCAGTCCATGTATGATGTCAGAGCTGTAATACCAGTATGTGAGAGGCTGAGACAGGAGGATTACAGGCTTGCAGCTAGCCTCAGAAATTTAGCAAGGCCATTCACAACTTAGTTAGATTCTGTTTCAAACTAAAAAAATAAAATAGGGTTGGGGTATAGCTCAGAGGTAGAATGTCCCTGGATTCCAACCACAGGATCAAAAAATAAAATAAAATAGAATAAAATCTACAGTTCATATTTCTCCACATTGTATCATTAAACCTTCAGAGATTCTTCCTAAAGTGAAATAATCCTAGCAATAAAATCACATTGATGGCTGCAAAAGCTCTTGCCAGATCCCACTCATTTAGGGGATATTTGCCAAGGACCAGATGAACTAGAGTTGAGGGTCAAATTTGGCCCAAGGGCTGGAGGTTTGCCAAAAACAAAGCAATCCAATATGTTGTTCTGACAAATATTCAGCAATACATGGTCAAGTCCTGAGTTCACAGTTTCATGTATTGTGGGGGGGAGGGAGAATGCAATCAAAATATTTTTATAAGATCCCAACCTATTTATTTTTCTTAAAATATATATTAAGTGATAAGTGTTCAATTAGAGGTGAAATATATAATTGGTGCTGGTTACAAATTTCAGAGAAGATTCAATTTATTAAAATTTGTGACTGAAGAGTTTTGCATTATAGAAAAAGTTCAGTATATGATAGCTGAAGACATATTCTTCAGACAAATCTCATTCTATCAGTGCTTGCTTCAATAAATAAGTTTTTCTGACTTTTCTATGGCCAAGACTTTTGGATTGAATTGGTGACATTTTTTTTTTTTTGGCTTTGTTACTCAATCTAGAACTACATCAGTCTCAACCTCTCTCTCTCTCTCTCTCTCTCTCTCTCTCTCTCTCTCTCTCTCTCTCTCTCTCACACACACACACACACACACACACACATTCACACACTTTCTGACAGCAGTAGCTTTTCAGAAAAGGCCAGAAAACAGAAAACATATCTGAGGAAGTAAAGCAAGAAAGATGTGATGTATCCTGCTTTAAAATATTGAAGAAAAAGTTTTATAAAGCTGGAGTTTTCATTTTATATAGCAACTGTGTTCAGTAAACCAATTATTTACCAATTATTTACCAATTAGACCTTTAAGTTAAAGTGGAAAAATTAGTGTAGACTTCTTCATATTTCCTTAAATCCTATTTGAGTGGAGGGAGGAGCTGTGCATGTGGCAAAGGTGATGGGATGATACTCATATGAGACTGTCTTCCAAACGAAAGTATTCTAGGGATTTTACTTGCTGGCTTAATGAAGAAAACATGACAGAAAACTTCAAGGGCCTCTAAGAACTGGAGACAACCCCTATCCAGGGCCAGTAAGGAGCCAGAGGTTTCAGTTCTATAACTGCAAGGAAATAAATTCTACCAACAACCTTGTGGAGAATAGAAGTAAATTCTTCCCCAGTCTGGCTTTCAGATAAGAACATAACCCACTTCATACATAAATAGCAGCTCTGTAAGACCTGGGGTAAGGACCTGCCACCTATGCCTGACTCCCAACTTACAGAATCTAAAATAATAAAAGTGAGCTGTTCTGAGCCACCAAGTGTAGTAATTTGGGACATAGGAATAGATAACTAATAAACCTATTCAGAGTAACTCAATAAATTCCAGATATAATTGATAACTTATCAATTTTCCTTTTATTACCTCTGGATCAAATCATAGTTTGAAAGTCTATCTCTATGCAAAAGTTTCTGAGAAATTCATTCATGTTTTTTCTTAATACTTGGATTTTATTTATTTATTTATTTATTTATTTATTTATTTATTTATAATGTATCCCAGAGGTAGAAGAGTTTCCAGGAACCCCAGTACCACCAAAAAAAAAAAAAAAGATCTCTTAAGGACAATTTTAACCAAATATTTGCAATATATGCATACTGCAATATATAAAATATTACTGAAACTAAAAAAGGCCTAAATAAGTGGACCTTGGTACCATGTTTATAAATCATAAGACCCTATATTGTTAAGAAGTAAATTATCCCACATTTATCTGTAGGTTGCATAGAACCCCAGTAACAATACTAGCAGGTGTCAAAATTGACACACCTGGGCGTGGTGGCGCACGCTTGTAATCCCAGCATTTGGGAGGCTGAGACGAGAGAATCGCAGTTTATGGACATCCTTAGCTACTTAGTGAGGCCCTCTGCAACTCAGTGAGACCCGGTTTCAAAATAAAGAATAAAAAATAGGGCAGGGGATATAGCTTGGAAGTTGAATGCCCCTGGGTTCCATCCCCAGACCCGCAAAAACAAAAAGAAAGAAAGAAAGAAAGAAAGAAAGAAAGAAAGAAAGAAAGAAAGAAAGAAAGAGAGAGAGAAATTAACATGCCCATTCTGTGTAGATGCAAACAACCTAAAACAGTCCAGTCAACTTTGAAAAAGAAAAAATTTAGAGGACTTACACTACCTAATTTAAAACTTTTGATGCTAGCTGGATGTGTTGTTATATACCTATAATTCTAATACTCTGAGACAGAAGGAGGATCACAGGTTTGAGGCCAGCCTCAGCAACTTAGCAAGACTCTGTTTTAAAATTAAAAAAATTTATGAAATGCACCTGCCTGTAAGGCATTAATTTCTTGTAGGCAGTACCAAAAAAAGATATGATAGTTATGATAAAGCTACTGTAATAAAGACAGTGTAGTACTGGCAAAAGAAAAGACTAGAAATCAATAGAACAAAATAGAAATTTCAGAAAAAAAGTGTGTGTGTGTGTGTGTGTGTGTGTGTGTGTGTGTGTGTGTGTGTTTGGAGAGAGAGAATTTTTAACAGATTTTAAGGTAATTCAATAAGAAAATTACGGTATTTTCAACAACTTTTACTGCAACAACTAAAAAACCATATGGAAGAAGTTAAGACTTAATTCTAATCTCTTACCACAAATAAAAAATAACTCAAAATTGATCACAGATTTGAATGTAAGAGCCAAAATTTATACAAATATGCACATAAAATTGGTGATTTTATTCTATATAATCTATAACTCAATAAAATTATTTAAGTATATAGTCTACATTGTTGTTAACAAGATATTTTTATTTTTTATTGGTGCATTGTAGTCATACATCTTAATGGAATACAAGATGGTAGAGGCATACATGCACACATCACTCATTTGGCCCTTCCCCCATTCCCACCCCATTTCCTCCCTCCTCTCTCCCTCTCTTGTTTGGCTTATTGATTGACTTTGATATGTTTGTGAATGTACGTCATGTACATTAGGGAATTTACCTCTTCTCCCCTCCCATCCCTCTCAGTCAGGTCACCTTATTTGCCCCTTTATGGTTTATCATTCTTTGTCTAGAGTTCCTCCCATGACCCTTTTTCTCCCTAGCTTCACCATAATTGCCGAACTATGGACCCAGCCAAGTTTTCCACCAACAGATGAATGGATTACAAAACTATAGGTTATGTACACAATGGAATTTTACTCATCCCATAAAGAAAAAACAAAATTACATCATTTACAGAGAAATGGATAGAACTGAAGAACATTATGCTAAGTGAGATACTTTTTGTGAGTCACAAAAAGTAAGAAGATATTTTTATATTGAGTATGTGAAAAAAAATGAGTTGAAGTCCTATTCTCCTAGAAGAATAATACTTTACAAAATAGTTCAAATCATGATCTCATCTAAGTTCCTGAGGGTTTATCCTTGGCAAGTCTTCTCGGTCAAAAATCTGCATTTTATGAGAAAAACAAAATTGCATATGATGTTTCTTTTTTACAAAAATATTCTTATATACATTACTATATTCACTAGAGGCTTCATCTATTACTATATTTAGTCAGAGTTATAAAAATGATGATTATAAGCAATCCTTAACATAGTTACATCAAGAGGTTTATGAAAACCTTCAATAGACAGGGCATGAATACAATCTAAATTGTACATCATTTTCAATATGTTAAAAAATAAAATAAAATGTAAAAAAATACTTAAGGCTAAAAGTGAATATATATATATACATATATGTATAAATGTATGTATGTATGTATGTATGTATGTATGTATATGAAATTTCCTTATTTCTTTAATACTTAATGTATAGCCTGGATATTCAAAAACAAAAACAGTCTATTGTTTGGGGCCTATTTTTTAAATCTCCCTCGCTTCATAGTTTTTTGTCACTGACTATTCAATACTTAGTTTCTCTTGTCTTTTTCACTTTTTCAAATACTGTGTTGTTAGGCTCAAATGTGAGATGATATTTCCTTTCCATTTCCTTTTGCTGAAGTCCTATCACATTATATGATATGTATTTGTACATATGAGTAGTTTGCATATATATATATATATATGAACATGTGTTTATATATGTTTATATGTGTCATATATATTAACTATGGCTAAAGAACATCATGAATAGATTTGGAGATGCAAAGGATAGGAGATGTCTCAGCTACAAAGGCATATGGAAAGGAAAGAAGAAATTATAAATTCTAAGTATTCAGCTCTGCTGAATATGTGCATTACATATCTAAGAATTTTATTTCACTGGTGCCACAATTGGTAGCAGCCAGTGAAGTCATTTTTCTCTCTAGGCCCGCATCTCCTGTCCCAGTGAACTTCCTCAATATGTTTGAGTTCCCCTGGTCCTCACTGGATTTAGAGGATTCCTAAAACAAAGGCATAGAGAAGTCACCCTTACATGTGGTTATCTGGAGACAACTGTGTGATTTAATAGAGAATTTCAGCCTTAAGTATCTAGCCTTTTTCTAATATTTTATAGCCCATAAAATTTCAACATTTCACATAGTGTTTTCTCCATTCATTTGCTAGCTTTGTGTGCCTCAAATAACCATTCTGAAATCCACAGTCTTCCACTGCAGGATCTAGCTAATCTTCAGCAAGGAAATGTTTACATAACCTCACCTACAATCCATATATCCCAGAGAACTCTGAGTAGCTTTTTCTTAGCTCCTTTACCTGGATATTCCCAAATAGATCTCATGTACAGTTCTGCTAGTCACAGAATACATGTTCACTAGACAGTAAACCTCTTTATTTTTTTGGTACTGCAGATGGAACCCAGAGGCATTCTACCTTAGCATTACACCCCTAGCCCGATTTTATTTCTTTTTTGGACACAAGTTCTCAATAGGTTGATGAGTGTATCACTACTTGCTGAGGCTGTCCTCAAACCTGAACCCCTCCTGTCAGCCTCCCAAGTACTAGGATTGTAGGTATGCACCACCACACCCAGCTGACAGTAATCTATTATTATTTAAATGTAGCCCTAATATTTTGAGTGTCTTAGAATTAAATTTTTTGTGTGTATGTGTACTGGGGATTGAACCTACAGCCTCATACATGCTAGGTAAATGCTCTACCGTTGAGCTACATTCCCATCTTATTAGTGTCTTTGAATTTTAATAACTTTTTTTGTACTAGGGATTGAACCCAGGGATATTCTACCTCGAGCTACACCTCCAGCCCTATTTTATTATTTTTATTTTGAAACAGAGTCTTATTAAGTTGTCAAGGTTCTCACTAAGTTGTTTAGACTGGCCTCAAACCTCTAATCCTCCTGTCTTAGCCTCCCTAGTGCTAGGATTACAGGCATGTACTATCACACCTGGCTTCTTAATGACTTTTAAATAAGGTTTCTAGAAGGGGGCCACTAAGAGCATTTACATGTATGTCAATGTCAACATGATTTATATTATGATGTAAGACTATAATGCACCAATAAAAGCAGAAAAAATAAGGCTTCAATGAATATCTCCTACCATGTAATCACTCAGTGATTTGTGTGTGTGTGTGGTGCTAGGGATGGAATTCAGAGGCATTCTACTTCTGAGCTACACCCCCAGTCCTATTTTTTTATTCTTTATTTTATTTTATTTTATTTTTTTATTGGTGCACTGTATTCATACATCATAGTGGAATACTAACTTTTGTAGACATACATGCACACATCGCCCAGTCAGCCCCCACCCAATCCCTACACCATTCCCTCCCCATCCCTCCTTCCCATGCTTGGCTTAGTGGTTGGCATCTAGTATTATAGCAAATTATCCAAAATTAAAAATGATAATCTCACATAACAGTTTCATTTGTCTGATACCAAGCTTTTGATGACTTAAAGATAACATTTCAATATTTCTTTTTGCTTTCTTTCTTACCAGAGAATATTTTTTCTTTTTTTTATGTGAAACTATCATATATTTATATATTTATTTTTCAGAAAAAAAATCTATCCTAATATGGAATATGGATTCTAGATACCCAAAACGATCTTGAAAAAGAACAAAGCTAGAAGATATATATTTTCTGACTTCAAACCATATAAAGCTACAATAATTGAAACAGTGTAGTACTGTTCTAAAGGCAGATATAAAAACCATTGGAGTTAAGTACAAGCCTAGAGCTAAATTCTTCCCTATATTATCAAGTTATTTTTGACAAGGTTTCCACAAACATTTGGTGGTAGAAATAATAATCTTTTAACTAAATATTGTTGAAAAATAATAATTACATGGAAAGAATAAAATAGGACCCTAACCTAATCCCATATACAAGTATTAACTCAAAATAGATAAAAGACCTAAATATAAATCTTAAGACTATAAACTTTTAGAAGAAAATCTGGGTCATAAAACCTCACAACATTGAAATTGGCAGTGATTTCTTGGATATGATTTCAATGGCACAGGCAACAGAAGAGTATACAAACTCCCTAAAAAATAAAAAAAAATATTGTATATCCAAAGACAATGTAAACAGAGTTAACAGTTACTAATAGAATTGGATAAAATATTTCCAAATGCTATATCTGAAGGTATATTAATATTCCAACTAGAAATCCTAAAAATTAACAACAATAAAGGCAAACAATACCCTTTAGAGATAGGTAAAAGACTAACATAAATAATGAATCTCCACAGATAACCAATCTTAGTTGTCTGTTGGATGGAAACTCTTGTTTCTCTGGTTCTGGTGTGTGTTACCTATTTCTTCTTTGTAGTTAATCTCTTTGAGTATTTTCTCTAGCGATGGTTTTGAAGACATAAATTCCTTCAGTTTCTGTTTGTCATGGAAGCTTCTTATTTTTCCATCTAATTTGATAGAAAGTTTTGCTGGATAGGAAATTTTTGGCTGGAAGTTGTTTTCTTTCAGAGTTTGGAATATGTTACTCGAAGCCCTTCTGGCTCTCATGACTTGGTTTGGGAAGTCTGGCGTGATTCTAATTGGTTTGCCTCTGAATATCACTTGGCCCTTTGTTTTTGTTGCCTTTAAGATTCTCTGCTTGGCTTCCACAGTGGTCATTTTGACAATTATGCAGCGTGGGGATCCTCTTCTCCGATCCTGTCTAAAGGGAGTTCTATAAGTTTCCTGGACCTGTGTATCAACCTCTTGCTCTATGTTTGGAAAATTTTCTGCTATTACTTCCTTGAAGAGATTGTTGATCCCTTTGGTTTCACTTTCTTTTCCCTCCTCTATTCCAATTATTCTTAGGTTAGCTCTCTTAAAATGGGCCCATATTTCTTCAATGTCAGATTCCTGCTGTCGGATATTTTTTCCTGGATTAGAAACTATGCGTTCATTTTTGGAATGATCATATTCTAAGAGCGAGATTCTGTTCTCCATGTGGTCTAATCGGTTGTTTGTGCTTTGAATTGAGGCCTTTACTTCATTAATTGCATCCTTTATCTCTTTTTGGCTCTCTCTGAATTCTTTTTGAAGCACCTCTATTATTTCTACAGTTATTTTCCTGATTTGATCTTCTAGAAATCTCTGATTTTCTGTTTTATCAGGTTCTGATGTTGTGGGGTTGTGGGCATTCATTGCTCCAGTGTTATTCCTCTTTCCCATGATTTCAGAAGTTTGTGCCTTCTCTGGGTTCTTCCCTTGGGTCACTATGACTTCACTTAAGGTGTTCTGGATCTTGAGTCTGTAGTATCTCAGACCCCACTACTCCTTTACTGGGTTGTATCACAGAGTCTCCGACCCAGGGAGTCGATAGAGGCTGCTTTAAACTATGGGGGGTGCCAGGTTGCACGTTCTCCTATGGTGTGATAACTCTGCCACCGCCACTCCCCCACTGGGTCATGTCCCAGGAAGTACAGTACTGGGATTTCTCCTCTGTGGCCCGCAATTTGACTCACTGTTCTTGAGTTCGCAGATGTAGCTGTACTGGACTCATTGAATTCGCTGCTACTGCCGCCGGTGGCAATATGGCGCCCTTGTTACACCCTCCGCCGTGAGGCTGGCTTATTTCTTCTTGGTTTTGAATTCCACTCTGAATTCTTGCAGTGTGTGCTGAGCTCAGCCACTGGGAGCTTTAGATGCTCCCTGCACTGAAAGCTGTAGCCGTCAGGTGAATTCGCCGCTGCCGCGTATGGCGCTGCTGCCGCGTACTCGGGCGTGAGGCGTGAGGCCGGTATATCTCCTCTGTGGCTCTGAGCTCTGTTCTCAAACCACTTTCTCTCTGGAGCCTGGTGATTTTTTTGTTTCTCTGGTGATGGTGTTTTCTGGCTATGAAAGGCGCTGATTTTGTGGTAATGGAGAATGGTTGTTAGCGAGGCTCTTAAGCCCCGCTTTTCTCGGTTGCCATCTTCCCTGAAGTCTCTATTCTTTATTTTAAAACAGGGTCTCACTGAGTTGCAAAGGGCCACACTAAATAGCTGAGGCTGGCCGTGAACCTGGATCCTCCTGTCTCAGCCTCCCAAATACTGGGATTACAAGCATGTGCCACCATACCCAGCAGTGATTTAAAATATTTGATTGTATTCCTGGTGGCTTCTCAAATCCTCATTTTAGAGTACATTAAGAAGCTAGTTCACAAGTGAACTCTTTGTTTCCCATGAGTCCTCTTTCCTATAGCCTGATAATTTCCACCGGCCGATGGGACATTGCTTTCAGAATGTCCTTGGGTCTCTCAAACTCAGCACATGTAAATACTCCTTCATCACCCTCCCTGCTAAAACACTCCCCTTCCTAAGTCTATGATCCATTAGATACCTGCAACCACCCAGGGTTTCTCTATCATCATGTCATCATCATCGTCATCATCATCATCATCTCCCATCAATTCTTCCTCTAAAACATATCTCACATTTGTTTCCTCTTCTTTGCTTCCACAGCCAAGGTACTGTCCTCTGCCTGCCTGGACTGCTGCAGGACATCTACTGGGTCCTGTTACCTTCAGGCTCTGTTTTTTCCAACATACCTCCATGCAAGAGTCTGTCAATTTCCTCTCCTCTCCTTTTTGATTCAAGATTTTAACAACTCTCCCTTTCCTTCCATGTGAAGTCTACATTTCTTATCATGACTTAAAAACCACCTTGCATGCTTGTCCTAATTCCACTTACACCCTTATCTTTCCCAAAGTCTCCTTCACTGCGGCCCTCTGCATATACAACACTACCTTATCTTTCAGCTGAAGTGTAATCAAAGTGTAATGAATGAGCATGTCAATACACGTAATAAAAATATCCATCCTGATTGTCATGGGGTGGCCCAAAGAGCCCAAAGATGAGCAGTTAACTCTGCTCTCCAGAAATAGAGCCATTAATTGAATATTGGGGGCCTTCTGTCTATTATTTCTTCTCCAATGAAGAGTTGGGGGGGGGGGTTTCTGCATGTTTCAGCCAACTGTCAGTAGGTAGGAAGTAATATATTCAAGAAATGGTATAAAGGCAAGGCCTGAGAACAGAGGGATAGTAATCACCATCACAGGTGCTGGGGCTGGGTCAAGGGCCTCTGCGGTGCTGCCAGGCTTCCTTCTTTATGATCCTATAAAATGAAAGGCTGGCACAAGGAATTTGAAAAGAATTTAGATAAAAATGATTTGTGACTTTAAATCAAATATCATTACCCTGCAATATACATGGTTAGAACTCTATAAAGATACACTCATTTAGGGTAAACTCAATACACAGACCTGAAAATTTAGACAGCCACCTAATAAGATTCTAGTTTATTTTATGTTATTGGAAGCTTTAAAATGAAGGAAACTTTGATATATACACACTAGAAAATAGCAACTATTGATTAAGTGTGCATTGAAGTTCAGTTAGAATACGCACAATTTTAGGGGAAAAAAGGGAGAGGGAATTTAGTTAATGTTCAGGAATAATTTTTTTAATAACAAAAGGAATACCAGCTTTAGAAATAATTTCTTAATAGTTTAGGTAGAAGATATTCCAAAAGAAGAAACACTCTACAAGGGAAAATTGAATGTATATATTAACTATTTCACACACTTTATGCCAGAGGTTAATTGCCTCAGTCTTCATCCTCCAAAACCAAGGGTTGGGCTGAAGATTTCCAGATCTAACAGGCTGAGTCAGGTTTTTCTGTGACAATCACAATAGAATGGAGGTCTTAAAAGTGTACAGGAATGTGTGTGTCTGCCTTGCTCATGGTTCTGTGGGTCATCTGTGGCTCTTCTGGGCTTGGCTGGACTCAGGTTCAAACATGTTCCATGTGGCTTTCATTCTGGCTAAGGAATGGGGAGTAAAGAAAGCCAAGCCATATTAAAAACACATCCAAAGCCTCTGTGGAAAGGTGGCAAACGTCACATCTGATCACATTCAATTGGTGAAAATACATCTCACTACCAGGGTCCATGTCAATAGAGCAGAGAAATACACATGACCTACTGAGAAATGCTGTCAAGTCACTGCAAATGGTGGGGGTGCGTGATCCTTTACAGGGTGTGTGGACTCACAAAGAACAACAATCTAAAGTACTACAATATCTCTGGCATACTTTTTGAGTGTCTACCCTTTGAGATCTGGCCCAGAATGTATGGTGAGGATTCTCTCTGTTCTACACAAGTACACGAATCTGCTTCTCTTCTTCCTTCCTTCCTTCCTTCCTTCCTTCCTTCCTTCCTTCCTTTCCTCCTTCCTTCCTTCTTTCAGCCTTACTTGCATGTGTCTTGATACAACCAGAAGAGCTGATACTGCTTTTTGTTGTTGTTGTTGTTGTTGTTCTTACTGAAGGTTGAATTTAGGGTCATTTTATCTCCAAATTATACCCCTAGCCCTATTTTACTTTTCATTTTGAAACAGGGTCTTGCTAAGTTGCTGGGGCTGGCTACAAACCTGCCACTCTCCTGTCTCGGCTCTCAAGCACTGAGATTACAGGCATGCACAACCATAATTTGCTTGAAAGTACTTCTTAATCTCTAAAATCATCAGTCAAGAAGGACAGAGATCAGGTGTCACCTAACAGCCTTCACTCTGATAGATTGTCCCCTTCCCTGAAGTGCCAGAGAGCCTCCTGTCTGCATCCTCACCTTGGCTCTTCCTAGTACATCTTGTATTAACGACTATTCGTTTACACTCCCCTTAAGAGCTAGTACGAGGGGCATGACCTCCAGTCGCTAGAACCCTGAGCCTTTCTATCCTCACCCTGGCCACTACTGCTGCTGTGCTGTGCACAAGTCACTACCGTTCTTTTTCTTCATAGATCTGTCTTTTCTCTCTAGTTTCTTTTTTAAAGCCACCTTGGTTTCTTTGATGTTGGGCAATTTCAAAACCAAATATCTAGATTTTAATCTCTAAAATCATTTTTCTTTGTCTGCCTTAGTAGAACCTGTTCTTCTTCCCATGTTCACAAGTCCTTGTACTTGATCAGGTCTAGACAACTTGGCCCTGATCCCCTCAGGCACTGCCTCTTCTCACTATTTTCTCCTTTAGGGACTTGAATTAGCTTTGTATGGAAACTTCCCATGCTTTCCCCCAAATCTCTCAGCTTCCTCCATGCTTTTCATTTCCTTTTATCGGTACCACCCACCGAGTGCCTCCTTTACTTTCTAATCCCAATTTTTTTTTTTTTTTTTTTTTTTTTTGCAGTACTGGGGATGAAATCCAGGGTCATTGTACCTCAGAGCTACACCCCCACCCCCCAGCCCTATTTTTTAGTCCTTTTCTATTTTTTTTTTTTTTTTGTGTGTGTGGGGGGGGTTGGGTGTTAGGGGATGAAACCCAGGGGCATTCTACGACAGCCACACCTCCAGCCCTACTTTTTTATTTTTTTGTTCTTTATTTTGAAACAGGGTCTCATTGAGTTCCAAAGAGCCTCACTAAGTAGTAGCTGAGACTGTCCATGAGCCATGATCCTCCTGTTTCAGCCTCCCAAATGCTGGGATTACAAGCTTGCACCACCACACCCTGTTCTAGTCCTTTTCTTTTTGAAACAGGGTCTCACTGATTTGCAAAATGCCTCCCTAAGTAGCTGAGGCTGTCCGCAAACCAGTCTCCACCTCCTGAATGCTGGGATTACAAGCGTGCACCACCACGCCCAGTTCTAATCCAATTTGCAGCCATTTTTTTCAACTTTGCCTTAATGACTATCAAAACTATTCATTGAATTTTTAAATTCCAGAAGTACATTGCTCATTTCTAATAATCCTTTTTGTTCTTTTTGATGATTTCTTATTTCTTACTATTTTTTATTCCAATTGTTTTTCTCCTGACCATTTCAATATTGCAAGTAATCAGGTCCCTAAATATATTATTTTGTTTCATTAACTCTTGCCTCTGGGTGTTTGATCCTTGATAATGAGCTAGTATCTAACTGATGTTAATCTGGATGAAGTTTGGGTGAGTCTAAATCCAGAATGTTTTCCTATGTAGTTTATGTTTCTTCAAGATGGTGCTGAGGGCACCCAAGCTTGGTCCTCTGTGAAGCTCTGACTTGGGTCTCAGACCTTCCCACTGAAGTTGCAGCTCTGATACCCACCTTTGTTGTCAAGACAACCTGGCCTTCTACATTGACTTACTGTGCTCCATCACTGTTTCAGTGTCTGAGTTTTGTTTGTTCCTGTGTTTTCCCATTAGCTTTGATTGTCCTGTTTGAAGATTCTAGAAATGTGATAACATTTTTTTTATGCAGAAGTTATTACCTTCAACTAAGGCAGCCTTTCAGAGTCTCTAATCTTCCAAATTTTCAGCAGTGGATGTCTTTTGTGATATTTTTTTACTCCGGGTTTATGGCTGTGTTCCTCATAGCGAAGCTTGCCAAGAGTGAAAATTCCCAGATAAATTAAGCATAACTTAAATTATTTTAAGTTTAGAACATCAGAGTTAGAACACTTAGGCCTTCTTGCCTCTAATGGGACTGGTTGGCTCAACTAATGGACGCAGAATGCTCATAAGATTGTGTGATTCACTTAGGTTCACTCTGGCTGAGGGGTGCCAATAAATCTGTTTCCACTGCTGAAAAGATTATATAAAGTATCAGTCTTATTGAATGATGAGTTAATGTTATAAACCTCTGTAGAAAGTCTAACATATAATTACAAATACTTAGCTCCTATTGCTAAATTATTAAGGCTTTATGACAACTTGACATGTAAGACGGAGGTGACTCAAGTGAGCTCTGTCATTGTTGGCCTGTTATCAGTTCAATTCTTATATTTATTATTATATAATTCAACTTTTCGAGGGAAAATCTTATCTATTAATATAATTTATTCACCAAAAGTCACTACGTCCTTCTCCCCCCAAAACAGAACATGTTACAAATTGCTAACAAACTGGGTTTTGTGAATTAAACACTGGAAGAGTCTGTATAAATGAGAGGTATGTCCAAGGCTATACTACCATTAAGTACAGTGGGCATTTAGTAAATGTCTTGACTGAAAGCAGTAACTTGGCAAAATAGTGAATTATAGCTTATTTGAAAAACAATCCAATCATATGATTCTAAAAATGTGTTAAAATTGATTTTTTTCTGGCCATATTTAAGTTATATTCTTGATTTAAGAACTGTATATTTAACAATGATTTCTAAGACATGCATAAGATCTATAGCAAAATCAAAGATAATGTAGGCTTCAACTTTTCCCACACATAGAACCAGGTAATTAGTACTATAATAAATAAACTCCCTGGAATTAGCCAGAATCATATTGAATTGTACTATATACTGTATAGTATAGAGTGTAAGTGTGGATGTTATTGACAGGAGACAGGCATGAAGAAATGAGTTGATTGAGGCAAGGACGGATCAAACACACTTATACAGATGTGAAGTGAATATCCAGTAATGAGCCAGTTTGCACGAGTCTTCCATCTCAGCTCCACATGAAGCACTCTCTGGAGTCTCCTTACCAATTATGTCTTTAAGAAGAGAGTAAATTTCATTTACCCTTACTTAATCACAGACATTATAGCCCTGTGTAGATTTCAACCATTCCAGTTACAGTTCAGAAGGCTGGATATGCACAGGAGATAAATCAAAGTTAAAACATATTAAATGAATATGACATCTCAGTGCTTGCATTTTCTGCCTTTAAAACCCCATAATGAGCCAAAGATATTCTTACTACTATTTATAATTATTGAGTTTTGAATCTTTTTGTGATATTTCAAAGATTAGCTTAGAAAAGCTTAAAAAAGAGATAATGATTTAACCTTTTGCCAGTTTAAATCTACTGCTAAAGTTTACCATTCACGAAGAAATTTAGACTGTTCTTTGAAATCTTGACTTTTTTAAAAAAAATTATGTTTTCAGAGAAAATATATTTAAACTTTAAATAAACTTATAATAGACAATTCGTTGCATTTAACTGCATTTAAATTTTCATGTTCAAAGTTTCAGTACCAGAAACTAGCAAACTAGCATCCATCATCTTGGCAGAACAAAAAATATTTTTAAAAAACCTAATCAGTTCTGACATTTTTAAAGTGAAATACAAAGATGTTTATCTAAAAAGTCCTCAAAGTTTGTTAAGGGGAAAAAAAGGTTTTTGAAATATAAGAAACTATCTTCAAGTATTTCTTTTCATCTTTAACTTTATTCTCTCTGTTGCTGTTTCTTTGGGTTTGAAAAATCAAATGAAAATACATCTAAACGTATCTGGAAGGTATCACGGGGAATTTAGCTCTCTTCTGAAAACAGAGAAGTAACTTCATTATGTGTTAAATAAAATATTTTTATTTTAAATTCTGTTTGAAAGCTTATTTCATCAAAGCCTGGACTGAAAGAAAGAACATGGAAAACCCCACCTTGTGATTTGGGATAGCAACAACCATCACAATATAGCTTTCCTAACAATGTTGTTAGGATACAGATAATCACAGCATATAAGAAAATCTACATCATTAATTATAAAACCCACTGTCCAAATCAAGTACAAACTGTCTTCTACCTATACATTCCCAAGTTAGGAAAATACACACTCTGACAAGGAAATTCTACAGTGTCGCTCTGGGGCTCAGCTGAATCCTACAGCCACAAGCCCTTGTCCACTGTAACTTGCACAACCAATGCTGTTTAGGAAGCTGCTCCCCGGAGGTGAGGACTAAGTCATAATTAAAGTTTTCTGGTAGATGCCCAACACAGAACTGAAAGCAAGAATAAATTACACACTTTAAAATAGGAATATGATTATAAAGGAAGTAAGTGAGATTTAAAATTCCATAGAAATGTTTTTACAGTAAGTAACCTTTGAGCACAAGGCTATATATTTTAATTATTACTATCTTTCTATACGTCATTCAAAAATTTTAAGTGCATTTGAGTAGTAGATATTCTTTGTGTGCTAGTAAGTAGCATTTTGTCACTTGCTAATGGCATGAAAAATGTTCGCAGAGACTTTCATAGCCTATTCAGCATAAATCTATATCCCTTCCTATTTAAGAATTTCTATATATCTGGATGTAAAATAAGTAAAATATGATCTGCTTTAAGGGAGGAAAAGTAAGGAATTAAAATTGTTTCTTGAAATCCTAAAGTCATGTCTATATCTCCTTTGACACATCAGAACACACGAGAGACCAGGAGTATAACGGTAGATTTAAAATGAAATGAAACAAAAAAGAAAAAAAAAAACACAAAAAAGGGAGGCTACATCGTGACAAGAGTTTGTTTCCCTCGTGCCAGTGAAGTTTCAGCTGTGAGCATGCTCAGACACACAGGAGGAACCCAAGTTACCAGCTCAGAACTCCTTCGGAGGTGTGCGGAGTACAGTCTAGTAACTCAACCGCTGTAAACGTATTGTGATTGTTCTGATATTAAGCATCTCCTCAGCCTCACATTGACTGCAATGCTCCTTTTACTTCATGTCATCGTGCTGATAGACGTCAAAGGTAAGGCTGCTCGTTTCTCACTTTAAATAAGTGCAATTCCCAAAGAATATACAATTTCTGTTTAGTTCTGTGCCATGGGCAATAGACTCATTGCAGTGTTTGAAAAATAGATATTAAATTTGTGCTTCATTATTATTAACACTAATTCCTTGTAGTTCCACACAGTCCAGTAATTTCTAATGTAACAAATTTTTAGGGAAATTCGCCTTTATGGGTTATTAAAGCTATACATAAAATATCTTTTTAAATATCTTGACTCTATCAATTAGAACAGGGAAAATATCTTAGTACTTACTTTTAAAACAAGATAAACTAATACTGTGTCTTGTAAACAATTCTACCTGTTGCAATGTGTCCATAAAGATATATAATTATTAGTAACTATGTTTCATTGTTAACATAAACTGAGAACTTCAAGCCATAGAAAAATCTGGAATGTAGTCTCTTTCCCTAAAAGTACATCTATATTATAAAGTTATTACAGATCAACCAAAATGCATCTATTTAGAACATTTTCTGTTTTTAGTTTTGAGATTTTTATTTTAGTCAAACTGATAATTTTAAAATCAGTGATATTTTACTTTAAAGCTGGCAAAAATTTAAATCTTCACTTGGTTTTAAAGTATGAGACTTTCGTTGTGAACTTTACACTTAGTATACTTATCTACTCATCAAACCCATGCCTGATATGCTAGTCTTATCATGATTACTATTATTCAAAATACTTATTTTAGTTCATAAACTTCAAGATTTTGATAAATGTCAGAGAATAAATTTTAAGATTTTAAATTATTTTTATTTTCTGAGAACATCCTTTTAAGTTTTTAAAATATTTAACATTATCAGATGAATTCCAACTGGAATTTAAGTCTTGAAAGATTCAATATTTATGAGTATAAATGCAGTATGTATAAGCATTAAATGTAATATTTAAGAATATCAGATAATCAAGAGATGTTTAAGATATTTAAAATTATAGAAGCTTTACATTAATTTAAAACGATGCTAAAAGTTTATTCAAATTGTTTAAAGATATTATTCCAATACACCTAGAACAAATTTTATTTTGCACTTAAATTTCTCTTATGTGAAAATCTGTTATCTAAAAAGAAGCAATATATGAACTTATCTTTAATGAAATACCACTGCAGAAAATAGTTTGTTTCTTTTATTTAAGCTCTTACCTCAGAAGTTAATGTCCTGCCATTTTTGTAGTATTCAATTTTATATTTATTTTTAAGGAAAAGCAGTGAGAAATAGGTTCTTACGTTTAAGATACATCATAAAGATGTACCCTTTAAAAAGTCTCTAATACAGAGAACCAAATACTATATACTATACTGTTTTTACTCATGATAATGTCTAATTGATTTATTTAAACCCTATATGAGATTTAAAAATCTATTTCTAAAGTAACAGTGAATGATTCTTTTTTGTAAAAAAAAAAAGAAAAAAGAAAAACTTTAAGCTAATAATTTTGCCTTTTTATTTATAAGTAAATGCCAAACTTCAGATTCATAGTCCCAGCCTAGTAAATTTTTTTATTAATTATAGTTCTCTGGAAAATTTTGCTTTCTATCTTTGTTATTTTTGAGTCCTAATTTAAATCTTCATATTTAAAATGATTCATTTTTAAAGTAAGACATATTAATGGTGCATTGGTTTCTAGTTGCTGATTATGGAAATAAGCACTTGCTACATAATTAGTACAACTTTTTCTTTTTCACAGCAAAATTATAGTTAAAATGGTGAGGCTCTTTATAATAATCAAAAGAGGTTATTAAGAATTATGTCAGAGTAAAGATTGCCTTTTAAAATTAAATATTTGTGATAGATTCTTAGGGCAGCCTAAGTGAAATGAAAAGTTAGAAACATGATTGTCTTCTCTTTTTGAGCCACAATCACCCTGGAGTGTCTAGAAATGAATGATATTGACTGTCTTAATCTATAAACACGAAATGGTAATTACAGATAATGTACATTATTATCATCACGTGTATTTTTATCATTATTCACTGTGTATCTTCAAACCACTACTGGACTAATTAGAGACAATATTACAAACCAAAATCACGGGCTTATATAGGAAATTAAAGTATTACGTATTAAGGATGCTACTTGATAACTGCCAATTGCTACTTGTTCAAATAATGTGCTAACCTTCCCAAACCGCAGTCCTGCAGACAGAGCCTGAGCAGCAGTATTTGACTGCCCCCTACTGGCCAAGTCGAAGGCCCGAGCTGAACAATCCTCAAATGTCAGTTCAACTTGGTTGCTAAGACTTTCCGACTACATTTCCATTTCACACAATGTGTCCCTGCTGCGAAGAGCTGTAAAAATCAATTATATTTCAGGTCAGCTGTCCTGAGGGGCTGAAGCTATATAAATAATGAAAAAAAACTTGGCGGCTTGAGTGTAAACAGAACCTGCTGTGAAGGAGAAGGGAAAGATGGACGCCCCAACCAAGACTCTGTGCCTGTGTGATCTGATCTGTCGAGGCACTGGCTAAACACACCGCTCCATAAATGACTACTCACTGGCTCACCTTGCCGTGAATCAATAGAGCAAGTGTAATAAAAGAGTCTGTTGGCCTCTCACCTGGGGTGACAAGCTGGCCTGCATTTTAATTTTAGACAAAATTGGGGTGTTGCTTTCTGCTAAATTGATATTTAAAGTCACACGATTTTTATCTGGAAAGCAGTGTTGCAAATAAAATTTAATGAACAAGAAGTGGAAATTGTTATGCAATAATAAATGTTCAGTTTTTTTAGAACCATAGATCTATTTAAGAACCTAAAAATGTCCTGGTTTACTTATTTGGTAAAAATATAACATTTTTTGCGATACTGGAGATAAAACCCAGGGACATTCTACCTCCAAGTTACATCCCCAGCCCTATTTTTTATTCTTTATTTTGAAACAGGGTCTCACTGAGTTGCAAAGGGCATAAGAGGCTGGTCACGAACCACCATCCTCCTGTCTCAGCCTCCCAAATGCTGGGATTACAAGCATGCACCACCACACCTGGCTAAAATATAATTTATTTATCAAGTGGAATGGCTGCTTGTTTGAAATGGGAAATAATAGTGAATTAGGGGTATTATTATCTGGAAACAAAAAGTAAATCTCTCTTGCATGTTTTATTTAGTGTATCAATTTCTCACCTTATCTTTGAGGGCTGAGAAAAGACCCTTCCAAATGTTAGTACATATGTAAAAATGAAAATTTTCTGTGAAAGTTCCACTATTAAATGCCTCTAAAAAAGGACCCAAAACCCAAATAAAATGAGTGACTTTGTGCTCCATGTGATAAAAGGCTTTTGAAAGTTTAAAGATTAGAAAGGAATTCCACCTGAGCAATTAACTTTATTGTGGAGTAAAAGGCTTTTAAAATATATTTAATGTTATTGATAAAATTCTAGCTCCTTTTTTCTAGAGTGGAGACACTGGGGATTGAACTCAGGTGTGTTCTATCTTCAAACTACACCTCCATTCCTATTTTATTTTTTGTTTTGAAATGGGGTTTTGCTAGGTTCTGAAAGTTGCTGAGGCTGGTCTCGAACCTGCAATTCTCCTGTCTCAGCCTCCCAAATACTGAGATTAAAAGAATGCACCACCACAATTGGCCAGCCCTCCTTTCCTGTCCTGCTTCTTTCCACCGTTCTTCTCAGAGGTTTTTACTTCTGTCCTTCTTATGCCCCTCTCTATCCCTACTGTTGTTTTCAATTTCTTTGTTTTGCTCTAATTTTGACTTTATTTTTGTAATTGACACATAAAACCATACCTATTTATGGGGCATTATGTGATACTTTGACACAAAGATTCATTGTATAATATTTGAATCAGGGTAAAACTATTGATCTCAAATATTTATCATCTGTTTTTAATGAAAACATTCAGAATCCTTTCTTCTAGTTTGCTTTTCCTTACATTTGTATTAGCAAATATTACTTGTACCTATTAATGAAGCACTGTGTGGTATCTCTACACATGCATACAGCCCACACTGATCAAATCAGGAAAATTAGCATTTCCCTCTCCTTAACATTTATGTTTGGAGACTTTGAGCTCCTCTCTTCCGCACAGAAAGACGAATACCACATATTCTCATATGTAGGAGCTAAAATAAAGTCTAGCCAAAGGTAGAATAGTGATTACTAGAGACAGGGAGGGTGGGAAGAGGGAGAAGTCAAGGCGGTTGAATAGCGGGTACCAGACATAGGCAGAAGGAATGAGCACCGGTGTTCCTCAGCACAGCGGGATGACTATAGAACACAGTAACCTATTACATATTTTATGAAGTTACTGCTCACTTCTTGGTCATTTATTCCCTTTTCACCTGTGCGTGCATCTGTCAAGTGCACACATGCGTGTGCGTGCGTGTGTGTGTGTGTGTGTGTGTGTGTGTGTGTGTGTGTGTTAGTTACTGGGGATTGAACCCTGGGGAATTCCGTTATGCCCCCAGCCCTATTTTATTTTTTTATTTTGAAACAGTCTCACTAAGTTGTGGAGGGCCTCGGTAAGTTGCTGAGGCCGGCTGTGAACCTGGCATGCATCTGCCTTAAGACACCTCCTGGCCTCTCTCCCCAACATTTCTCCATCTCCTCTGCTCCCTCTCCTCTCTCTTCCTGATTTCCTTGCCTCTGCAATCTTCCCCTTTTCTTCTTATCCCTATTTTCCAACCCTCTTGTTCTATGAGCTCTTCTCTTAACTCTGCCTTTGAGCTAACTCACATTTATCCATCCTGGTTATCCACATCTGCCTTTGCATATCCACTTTGGGTCATCTAAGCTCTCACCTTGACCTGTTCAAGGACCATCACCTCTAACCACTTCCTGCCCTGTGGCTCCCTGCGGCTCTGGGCTCCTCCTGGCGGCTCCCGGTTCCTCTCTGGTATTTGTCTCTCTTGTTACCTTCACCTTCTGGCCTGGTCAGTGGTCACCATTTCTGTGACTAAGAGTGCTAGCACACATGCCCAAGCAGAGCTAAATGAGAATAATTCCCTCTTAGTACTTTAGAACTGCCATGCTCTCTTTCTTAGGCCCACTGTGATTTGTCTATATTGATGAAATTCAGAAAGCTCTGAAAACTGAAATTTTTAACACTTTTGGATAGAAAATTTGGTCAGAATTGACCAAAGGCTATTTATATAGTTTTTACTTTTATGCATATTAAAAATTCTACACTTGTGCTATGGAAAATTGTTTATGTGTTTGATTATGGGAAGTGTGTCCCAGAACTAGTAGGAAATGTTATATAATTTATAGCATATGCATCAAATTTACAGGGTCTCACTGAGTTACAAAGGGCCTCACTAAGTAGTATCTGAGGCTGATCCTCCTGTCTCAGATCCCAAGTGCTGGGATTACAAGCATGTGCCACCATTCCCGCCTCTCAAATTTACTTCAAAAATTTAAAAAGTTAGAGCCGGGCGTGTTGGCACACGCTTGTAATCCCAGCACTTGGGAGGCTGAGACAGGAGGATCGCACAGGGTCGAAGCCAGCCTCAGCTACTTAGTGAGGCTCTCAGCAACTTAGTGAGACCCTATTTCCAAATAAAATATAAAAAGGTCTGGGAGTATAGCCCGGACATAGAAAGCCTCTGGGTTCCATCCCCAGTACCACCAAAAAAAAAAAAATAATAATAATAATAATAAAAAAATAAAAAAATAAAAAAGTTACAAATTTTACATCATATCTCTCCAGAGGTTTTCTGCTTAAGTGATGTAGATCTGTAGAGTCCCAACACTCCTGAGATCCCAACTGACCTGGGCCACATTATTCTAACTAGGAGTAGAATCACTATTTTCTTTGCCCAAATAAGTTTGTTGTTAATATAATGTGTTTGATGAGGGAAAAATAGTTTCAGCTAATTTCTTCTTTGTCTGACGTGTTATTTTTTGTTCTTTCTCTGATTCCAGCTTATTTTTATTCAAACTTATAGGTGGGTTTTTTTTAATTTCAGCAACTATATTTTTTATTCCTATAATTCCAGCTGTGTTTAGAGCTATCTGGTTTGGTTTTACAAGCTGCTTCTTTTTTATTTTTTTATTTTTTATTTTCTTTTTGTGGTACTGGGGACAAACTTCCATTCTTATTTCATGATGTTCTTCCATTCATGCTTTGAGAATTTTAAGCATGCAGATTCTAAACTACTATTTAAAGCTCTATTATTCCCTAATTCTCCAAGTATGAATTCTCCCCCTTTTTGGAGCCAGGGACATGTCCATGAAGTTGGAGAAACTTCTGCCCTTGGTTCCCTTCAAGTGACCTCACAAGTACTTTCCAATCTCAATCGTAGCTTGTGTCAATGTCACAGGCATTTTGCCTTGTGGGGACCTAGCTCCAGTCTCGTGCCCCATTTGCAGGGCATCACACTGCTTTCCTGCTGACCATGGGCAAGGGGCTCTGTTCAAGCCCTGGGGAGTCAGGCAGAGCTGTCAGAGTCTCCGCCCCAGCACTGAGCTTCCTCTGGGTCCCAGCCTCTTCTGGGTGAGCTGCACTCAACCACCTTCTCAAACCAGTATTAAATCAAGCTCTGGTTGCTTCTCCAGTCCCAGCCCCCTGCATATCAAATGATGTTGCCTCCCCTTAAAACAGTGGCTTTATTGCTATTCATATTCTATAGAGACCTTTTCCTGCTATGACTTACAGCTTTGAATGAAAAAGTCTAAGAGCAGTCTCTTCTGTGTCCTTGGAAAAGAGTATAGTACAAAAGTCTATTCAGGATTTACTCACAATAGAGGATTTTGGGGGGAAGAGCTGTCTGGGGATAGAACCCAGGGGCATTTGACCTCTGAGCTACACCCTCTGCCCTGTCTTTTATTCTTTATTTTGAAACAGGGTCTCACTAAGTTGTAGAGGATCTCACTAAATAGCTGAGGCTGTCTGCGAACCACAATCCTCCGGTCTGAGCCTCTCGAATGCTGGGATTACACGTGTGCACCACCACGCCGGGCACAATGGGGGATCTTGATCCAGAACCCAGAAAAGAAGGTAGTATATCAATTCTTCTGATTATGCGTTATCAGAGAGGAGGCATGGAGAAAGCTCACAGAGGGAGATTCAGAATTGTGAAACAAAATGCTCTACAATGTCAAGAGAATAAAAAATAAAATAGGGCTGAGAGTATAGCTCAGAAGTAGAATGGCCCTAGGTTCCATCCCCAGTACCATAATAATAATAATAATAATAATAATAATAATAATAATATAAAATAGGATGAAGCCAGCAGAGTGGTGAAGATGCTAGATTTGGGATCAGCAGACCCATGTCAAGCCACAGCCCTGGCCTACTTTAGCATTTGGACTCGAGCATACCCAGTAGTAACCTCTCAGCTTTGTCTACAAAATTGACATTACCATCAATTTTCTAGAAACCACTTGCAATGATCATAGAGTCTAGGGTTCTATTTCCTGAAGATTCAGTAGGTCAGAGAAGGAGCTTGGGACTCTACACACGAAGAAGCACTCCAGGTGGTTCCAGTGACCTTATCCCTTGGATCACGCCTCTGCAGATACTGGTATTGTGGCTTCTGTTGCACTGCTTGTGTATATCAGGATTGCTAATTGGATTGATATGGATTATTTAACACATTAATCCTACTTGAAAAGGTTTTATAAATTTGGAAGTTATTAGGACAAATTAAATATTTTGCAAGAGAATAGCTGGCCCTACATTGTCTAATAATCAATACAGAGCTTCTTAATGGATGGTACAATTCAAAAACTGAAATATAGAAGCTTATTTATAGATCAGTCTTGATGTTAATTACCACCCCATCCTTAAGAAGAAATTCATAGTCATAAAAATAGCTAGAGAAGAGGGCATCTTCTTTCTCATTTGTCATCTGGGTTTCATTACCTTTTGGCTTGATTATAGCCCAACCAGAGGACATCAGATTGGTCAATGGCTGTATCTCTGCCTCTGCCTATTTCTCTTTCTCTCTCTCTCTCTCTCTCTCTCTCTCTCTCTCTCTCTCTCTCTCTCTCTCTCCTCTTCCTCTTTAATTACACCTTTCTTGACACATTCTGCTTCAACCACATATGTTTTCAATAGTATTTCCATTGCTATAGATATTTCTACCTCTAATTCCCTTTGCATAAACCAATATGATTCTCCCTCATCCTGTCTTGAAGGGTCACTGCAAAAAAAATTAAAAATAAAATAAAAATTCCTTAAAAGCTTCCGCTTTTGCCTGAGGGTGATATGAGTCTTTATGTAACTGCTATTATAGACAGAAAAGGATAATAAGCTATGCTGAATGTTACTGAAAACCTCTGTTCCCTTATTTGAAGCCATTTACTTTATGGCTGTTTCCTGTTTCCCACTTTAAAATTCAGCTTTTACTGTAATAACTAAAGCTGAAATCATCTACTGAGTAAGTAAATCACTCTCCCTAAGCACACCGGGTTTTTTAAATTCTAGGTTATTTTTGTCCATTTGCACATGTGAATTTTAAGTTTTGCAAAGACCAAAGTGTGAAGAAATTACCTGCTCTGTGACTTAATTCCCAGACCAGTGTGGACCATCTTAGCCCAAACTACATTGAATCCACTGAAAAAGTAGGGATGGGGACCTAGCTGCCCCTCCTCCCATAGCATTTGGCTTTGAGCAAATATGCTAGCATTTTAAAAAATATTGATGTAAGTGAAAAGAGGAAAGTGAGCATAAAGCCTCTGCATGTACTGAGCCCACAGTGATGTCACATCCAACATGTAGATGCCCACGTCTAGCCTAAGCTTCCGACGTGGGTTGTCACTGACAAACTTAGTGCCCCCATGACATTGCTATTCCTGAAAATGTTTAGACAAAATTTGTGAAGCTTAGGTTCAAAATGGAGAGATTTTCTAGCCATTGAGAAAATAAAAACTAATAACTTTCTTTCCACTGGGTGGGGGGCATAGTGACTATGTGGAAAAGACAAAAATCTATAATTAATATATAAGGTCATTAATATTACAGTGGAATTATATATAAGATGATTTGAGAAGAAGAGTTCATACTCTGGAGTGGTCTTAGAAGGAGTAAGGTTTTCCCAGAAATGACATCTGAGATGACTGTCAAAGAAAGAGAAAGTGTAAAGGGAGAGAAATCACATTTCAAATACAGAGCACAGTACATGGTAAAATCTTAATAACTTCTTACTGTAAAAGTCCAGGCTGCCAGGAATGTTTTCCTGGATGAATATAAAATAACTGGAAATAAAGGAAAACTGTCATGATCCGAAATCACTTGGAGGCTTTTGCTCACTCATTTTTCAGACCAAATTGTGTCACTGAAGGATGTGTCCATGTTTTAAAATCTGTTTTCTCTTTCAAAGACATTTGGGTTGTTTTCAGTGTGGGGCTATGGTGAGTAACACCTCCATGAGTATTCTCAGAGGAGTCTCCATGTACACACCTGCATACATTTCTGAGGGCATATACCTAAGTAAAAAGTGTGAAGTCATAGAGTTTGCAAGGCTCCTAATTCAACCGATGAGGATAAACTGTGCTCTAAAGCAGCTGTTCCCATCAGCACCCCAAGAAGTGTAGGATAAGTCACCTGGCTTCCCTTCCTCATCAAACCCTGGATCATTGTTTTTAATTATACCCATACTAGTAATCTATGGTGATATCCCCTTGTGGCTTAAATTTACATTTCCTGTCTGGCACAGTGGCACACACCTGTAATCCCATTACTTGGGAGACTGAGACAGAAGAATCACAAGTTTGAGGCTAGCCTCAGCCACTTAGCAAGAAAGACCCTGTTTCAAAATTTAAAAGGGCTTAGGGTGTAGCTTTGTAGCTCAGAAGTAGAATGCCCCTTGGAGTCAGTCCCCAGAACCAAAAAAAAAAAAAATCATTTCCCTGGTTAAAAGTTTGATTTAATACCTTTTCAGATGTTCTTACTCGTTTCAACATCTTTTGTTTAGTACCTATTCAAGTCCCTTGCCCACTTTTCTATTTACTGTTCATCTTTTCCTATTAATTTGTAGGACATCTGTAATTCTAATGATCAGACTTTGCAAATATTTTCTACTGTGCATCTTTATACTCTCTTAATGACAACTTTTTCTTTTTTGGTTTTAACATAAGTCCTTAATTTTAATATAGTCTAAGTATCTTTTCCTTCATGGTTAGTGCCTTGCTCTGTTTTTTATTATTTGTATTATCCTTAAGATCTTCACCTTAAAGTCATAAAGATTTTCCTTTTATAATACTTTCTAGATGCTCTATTATCACCTTGTTCTTCCTCTTCAAGAGGGACTTGGCTCTTCCTCTCCTTGTGGTACCATGTGCCTTTTAGAACAAGCCTATCTTTTCCTATGAGTGTGTATGCATGCTCCTGAGATTTTATTGAGATTGCTTCAAATGAATAAAACAATCTGGGGAAACAAGTTAGCATCTTTAAAATATCACCTTTCATTATTTAGATCTTTAATGTCTCTCAATTATATTATCTTCCTCACACAAGTATTTGCACATTTTTGTTAGTTTTATTTCTAAATATATGACATTGTTGATGCTATAGTAAGACATTTCTTTTTAAATTTTTTATTGGTGCATTGTAGTCATACATCTTAATGTAGTACAGATGGTAGAGGCATACATGCACACTCACTTAGCCCTTCCCCAAATCTCTCCCCTTTCCCTCCCCCTTTCCTCCTTCTGATTGACTTTATATGTTTATGAATGTACATCATGTACATTAGGTAATTTCCCTCTTCCCCCTTCTCATATCTCTCAGTTAGGTCACCTTATTTGCTCATCTATAGTTAGTAAGAGTCATTTCTTAACCATTTCATTTTCTAATTGTTGCTGATATGTAATTGGCTATAGAAAATCTTGCTAAATTTACTAATATTAGTAATCTATTATTCTGGATGTTTTATTTTCATAGTCATATTCATAAGTGGTAGCAGTTTAATTTCTTCTCTTACAATATTTCTACCATTAATTTGCTGTCTTTGATTAACTATATTGGCTTAGTCCTTTCGTACAATGTTGAGTAGATATAATAATAGTAAACATCGATGTCCATTTCCCATTCTCAAAGAGAAATCCTTCAAAAACTCACCATTAAGAATATTATATGCCTTTAACCAGAGGAATAAGGCAAGAGAAGGAAACAAAGGAGCACAAATAGGAAAAGAACCAAAACTATCAATATTTGCAGATGACACAATACTATACTTAGAAGATCCAAGAAACTCAACGAAAAAGCTTATAGAACTGACAGAAAAATCAGTCCTTAAACTCATTTGGAACAACAAAAAAATCAGAATAGCCAAAGTAGTTCCTAACAACAAGAACCATGCAGGAGGAATCACAATACCTGACTTTAAGCTATACTGCAAAGCCATACTAATAAAAACAGCATGGTACTAGCACAAAAACAGATACATAGATGATAGAGCAAAATAGAAGACTCAAAAACAAATCTGCACACTTACAGCCAATTGACTTTTCACAAAGGGGCCAAAAACATGCACTGGAAAAAAGATAACGTCTTCAACAAATGGTGTTGGCAAAACTGGCTAATCATATGCAGAAAATAGAAATAAACCCTACTTTCCTACTCTGCATAAGAGTTAATTCAAAAATAAATCAAAGACTTAGAAATCAGACCAGAAACTTTGTAGCTCCTTGAAGAGGGCATACATCCAATACTTCAATATATAGGCACAGTTAAAAATTTTTTCAACAAGACCCCAAAGGCACAAGAAATTAAAAGGAGTATAAATATGTGGGATTGCATTAAATTCAAGAGCTTCTGTACAGCAATGGAACCTCAAGAACCTCAACAGAGAGCCAACAGAATGGAAGAAAAATTATGCCAACTATTCCTCCAAAAGAGGACTAATATCTAGAATATATTGAGAACTCAAGAAACTCAGCACTAAGAAAACAAATAACCCATTCAAAAAATAGGCACATGAACTCAATAGACACTTCACAAAAGAAGAAATTCAAATGGCCAATAAATGTATGAAAAAATGTTCAACATCATTAGCAATAAGAGAGATGCAAATCAAAACTACCCTAAGATTTTATCTAATTCCAATTAGTAAAAAAGTAAAGATAGCAACAAACTACAGGTAAAGGGCTGGAGCAAGGTAATCCATGCCAACAGAACTCAACAAGTAGAAGTAGCAACTATGATATCAAACAAGTTAGACTTCAAGCCCAAGCTTATCGGAAGAGACAAAGCAGGTCATTTTTTACTGGTAAAAGGAACAATACAGCAAGAGGAAATAATGATAGTCAACATTTATGCCCCACACATAGGTGCAGCTACTTTCTTAAAACCTAACTCCAATTAGAATGGCAATCATTCAAAACACAAACAACAAATACTGGCAAAGATGTGGAGAAATGGAAACTCTAATATGTTTTTGGTGGGATTGCAAATTAGTGCAACCACTATGGAAAACAGTATGGAGGATCCTCAAAATAGTGGGAATGAACTTACCATATGATCCAGCAATACTACTACCAAAAAGAACAGAAATCAAACTACCAAACTAATGCATGCATATCTATGTTCATAGCTGCACAATTCACAATTGCCAAACTCTGGAACCAGCCAAGATGTCCATCAACAGATGAATGGATTACAAAACTATTAGATATGTACCAATGGAATTTTACTCAGCCATAAAGAAAGACAAAAATACATCATTTATAGGGAAATGGATGGAACTGGAGAACATTATGCTAAGTGAGATTCATCACAAAAAATAAAAAATTGCATGCTTGTCCTAATATGTGGAACCTAGGGAGCAACAGGGTGATAGGAAGAACTTTAGATGAGGAAGGAGATGCTATATATGAGCAACTAAGGCAACCTAACTAAAGAGAATAGAGAAATCCCTTAATGTACATGATGTATATTCATAAACATAGCAATCAATAAGCCAAACATGAGAAGGAAGGAGGAGGGAATGGGGTGGGAGTTGGGTAAGGGCTAAATGAGTGATGTGTGCATGTGTGCCTCTACCATCTTGTACCATCTTATACATTAAGATGTATGACTACAATGCACCAATATTTTTAAAAAAAGAATATTATATGATATGGGTTTTGTAAATATACTTAATGAAATCATATAGATTACCTCCTACTTTCAGTTTTCATGGCTATTTTAAAGTTAGCTTCAAGTAGTTCCACCCCTGAAGCTCCTCTTTATAAGTAAAACCAAAGGCAAATGACAAATTGGGAGAAAATATGTGAGTTATAGCAAGAGGGCTGACCTCCCTAAAGAATTCCAGTCAGATTGCCAGACTCTGTTTTCTCATACTAAGGTTCCAGACACTGTGTTCCAGACCCCTGCTGTCAGGAACAAAGTTTCACCAGTCTACGAGCATAAATAAATTATTTTTTCACCCAGGCAAATTTATTCCTTTTAAAGAATTGCTTTTTCTCCTACAGACATCTTCTCTTTCATTTTTAACCATAAAATGTTATTTTTCTAATAATTCAGTATGAAAACATAGTTTACAGAGTTTTTAAAACATCCTTACTTGGCAAACTAAAATATTAGCAACATTTTTGTTGTTATTGTTTTAGACTGGAAATATAACCCAGGGGCATTCCTTTGAAATAGAATCTTACTAAGTTGCTGAGTGTCTTACTACATTGCAGAGGCTGGCTGTGAACCTGGGATCCTCTTGTCTCAGCCTCCCAAGTACTAGGATTACAGGTGTGTGCCACCAAGCCTGGTTTGTTTGTTCTAAAGATGAGAACTGGTGTGTGTGTGTGTGTGTGTGTGTGTGTGTGTGTGTGTGTGTGTGTTTGCAGTGGTAAAAATCAAACGTAGGGTCTCCGGCATGTGAGACAAGCACTCTACCACTGAGCTACATCCCCAACCCCTGAAATCAGATTAAGTAAGAGTAATCTGTTTAAAAATCTGTTTAAAAATACAGAGGAGAGACAAAGATACTGGAAATATAGGAAAGAAAGGAAATAATTAATGAAGAAAGTCCAAGAAAGTGAGGTCAAGTGAAGTATAGAACACAAATAGGGCAGGAAGAGCGACCTTCCCTCTTTATATGTCATAAAGAAAGCATCTTGGCCTTGGCTCATGACTGTACTTTCCATAAGGCTCAGCATAAGCTGTCTAAGTGTGCAATACCCGATATCTGTACAAGGCTCATCCTGCCCAGACACATGCAATAGTCTTGCATGTGGGCAGATTTGTAAATTAATAGGACTAGAATTGGGGAGAATTTCCACTAAGAGGAAGAATAGCCAGCAAAGGCTCCTTGACACAAGGAAGTCAATGACTCAGAGAGGAAATTAGAAGAGCAAGAGAGTCACAAAGACACCACCATCTCCTCATTTCCCATGCCATGTTTCCTCAACCTTCACCTGTCTGTCTTACTTTCTCTATTCCTATGTTCCCCACATGCTGTGCCTTCTGAAAGCTCACCATTTTCAGGCAAGTTTTAGGAAGAAAGTAGTCTCTCAAATTCAGCAGAATAAGATATTTCAATATGAAAAGATAAAATTTTAAGCTAAAAGGATGTATCCCTAGGCATGAAGCTTAGGCAATTCACTGGTCAACAGAAAAGATATTTTTGGAAGTCTTCCTTATTCCCTCAAATCTCTTAACACCCTCAGAAGCCACAACATTCATTGTGTGACAGGCATGGAGATCTCAGTCAAAGGACATTTAAAGCTGAAATCCATCCCTGCTGAGGATTATGTTGGCAATTTGAAATAAAATTTTCCAATTTAAATCAAAATGTGTTGAAGCCAGGCATGGGGTATACACCTGTGATCACAGTACTTTGGAGGCTGAGACAAGAGGAACCCAGGTTAAGGCCAGCTTCAGCAACTAATGAAGGTCTTCAGTAACTTAAGGAGACTGTTTCAAAATAAAAAAGGGCTGAGGATGAAACTCAGAAGTAGAATGCCCCTGGGCTCAATCTCCAGTACAAAAAAAAAAATAGTATTGAGTATGTTCCACAAAGTTTGGATAGCATTTCCCAAACTCTGTCTAAACATCAGGAAACCATCTGAATTGGGAGATGGGTAATGATTTCTGCAGAAAATCTGTTAGTAGTGATTGGTTGGTTTGTCCCAGAAGAGCAAAACAGAAAACAGGGCTTAGAGAAATTTAGTTAAGGCAGAAATCTTTAAATTGGGAAGGAGGTGGGGTAAATGTTTGAATGAAACTGAGTGGAAAGCCTGCATATTATGATTGGCATGCCAAACAATGCTATCAGTGCAAGAAACACCAACCAGCTGCTTAAGAAATGAGATTTCCAAGTTTAAAGAAAAATAGATTAGTGGCCAGTTCTCTCCACCATCTTCACATGAAAAACTTTTAGAAATACTTTCCTATGTTCCTTCAAACAAGCAATAAATCATCTACTCTGCAAAAGTGTGCTCTCACGACTCTCAGAATCTTCTAAGAAGTAGGTGTCCAGAAGGAATGGAGCAGGATTCACCCTTGCTTCTCCTGGGAGCTGCCCACGGTGGTGTTGCTGCTCCCAAGAGACCCTGCACCAGAGCTCCAGGTGGGAATGGACTCTCTCTGCTTGTTAATTGGCAACAAAGTTTGGCACATTGTGGAAACTCAGCTAACATTTTCTGGATGTTAAGAAGATATTTTTTCAGCTCATTTACTCTAAAAAATTCATGACAGAGTTGCTATCTGTGAGTTCTGCTCTGTAGCTCCATTGCCTTCCTCTGTGACAATGTCATCTGAATTGGTGGAGAAACCCTAGGAGTGGTGCATCCTGGGGAAGGGTCTCCATGGCCAGTAGCCTCTGTGCTCCCCCAGCACCAGGGAGCTGCCATCTCTGGCATTCCTGTGGGGAGAGACTACTATTGGCAGAAAATCAGAGCAAAGAGGGATTTGTGTATCTCCATTAATTCTTAAACTGGGAACTAGAAGTTCATTTTCTACTGTTGTTTCCCAGTCACCCAGGGAAAGTGTTGGCGGGTGGCAAAAATTCTCCTTGAGCAGCAGGCTGTTTGGTTTCCTAGGGCTGTCACAGAGCCATTTTATAACCCCTTTGCACAGACATGCCTGGAATATAAACTGAAGAAAGAAGGACAATTATGAAGCAATTTTCTGTTACATGCTCAACTCTCCCCTTGGCTGTGTGGTTGGTGGGAATCCCATGAAAATGGCTGTGGAAGCTATCAGTACTGCTGTAAAGTAGGCATCCTTCATTTTTCTAACCCCCAAGTTTTAATATAACTGTCTCCACTTTCACAGATGGCAGGAGGAATAAACAGAAGAATATGCCTCCTACAGACCGCTACTGATTCTTTTTCACTCTCTGCCAAACCCAGCAGGATCTTTTAATTATTATTTAAATTTTATAATGACAGAGCAGAATAATCAATGAAGTGCAAAGAACATCAAACAATATTTTGTCATCAGAATAAAAGCATAGGCCTGAAACTTTACAAAGAGTAGTTCCAAAAGGGGCTTTCTTCAATTTCTTTCTTATTTCCAAATGATCCATTCATTCATTCATTTATTAAAAAACATTATTGAACACCCAGTAATACCAGACACTAAATGGAAAAGAGGATTTAGGATTCAGAGGGAACAGAGTAAGGAATAGACTTTATTTTTCTTTTCATGCAAAATTTATACCTAAATGTCTTTGTGATAATGCTACTCCAGGTGAGAAATGGAATTGGAAGTACTATCTGTGCATAGTCAGTATTTCCCTTTTCTTCTTTTGACCATACTTGCTAAATTAAACTCAATTTTCTCCCCTGTGGAAAAGAAAATATTATTGATCCCTCTTGTCCATGAGAGTCAGCTGCTCACCTACTTCTGACTCTCTTAGTGAGCCTGCATCCAAGTAACTGGCATGTTCATGGCTCCAGCTGAGTATGTGCTCATTATTATTCCCAGGATCAGCCCCAGAAGAAAGCACAGTAGTCCACCTTCACAATGCTTACTTAGGCAGCCTCAGCCTTCTCTTTCAAAATCCTCTTCCATCAAATGCTTAACCATTTCTTCTAAGTGTTAAGAAAATGCTCTTATGAAGAGATTGAAAGGACATTTTTATCGCTTATTTGTTACTTACAACTTTCAACTTTCAAGAGAGATTTGAGGCTGTTAAAAATAAAAATGGTTTGTCATAAGGCTTTTTACATGGAGGGACATGAAGAAGTAGGGAAGCTTCTAGTATAACCATTTTCCTTTCTTTCATAACAGTCACATAAAAAATCATGAAATAATAAGGCTCAGCAAGCTGCTGTGTTACATAGATCCTCCTTTTTATTGTCCTATTTTCTACCTTATGATGAGATCACCTGTCTGCCGGGGTTTGCTGGGGGCTAAGAGTTCTCAGCATTTAATGCTTGTGTGGTGCAGGGAGTACCTGGACCACGAGCCATACCCCATAATTGGACACCCACATTAAGCCTATTTTAAGTAGGAGGAAACAAAAATTTGAAGGGGTGAGGTAACTTGCTGGAGGTCACATAGCTAATGAATGGCAGAGGGAGCTTTAATCCATAGGTCTAATGGTCTCTGACAGGCTCCATCACTGAAAATGTTTTTAAACAAGAAGTCACATCCCATTCATGGATCATGAAACAATTTAGTGACTTATTATCTCTTTTCAAGTAAATAAGATAGAATAGCAATGATCAGAGTTCATTTGAATCAGTAAAAGGTAAGTGATATTTCAAGAAATCTTGTTTTCTTATATGGGAGGTGTAGTTGTGTGACTGTGGGCATGTGGGTGTGTGAAGGAAAGTGGTAAGAATGGTTAGTGTATGTGGAAGTGTCTAGAGGTATGGAGAGAGAGGATGTGTGTTGGGTGTGAATACAGATGTAGACAGATATGTAGATGGGGGTAAGTTGTGTGTGTGTGTGTGTGTGTGTGTGTGTGTGTGTGTGTGTACATGTGTGTATGTATGTGAGTGCATGTGCCCATTAAATTTTGATACAAAATTTATTTCTAACTATTAATTATCATCTTAAAAATTCAAAACTGCTACACTAAGATATATGGCTCTTATTCATTTTCCAAGCACAGGAATATAACCAGTTTTTATAAATCTGCCCTCTCTAGAAACCTTTCTAAACAAGAAGTTAAGAGACTTTAAGATCTATGACTCTGTATGTCTCTCCCTACATTAATAGGTTTAATAATCCAGCCCCCTGAGCCACAAAGCAAAGAAAATCTTCCTAAAATAGTTACAGCTTGACTGGTCTTGTGCCTAATTGCTGATAATAAATAATTCATCTAACACTGTAGCAAGTGCAGGGAAAATAATTAGCTGTTGTAGAAACACGGGGTAGGGGATAAAACCCAGGGGTAGAAAAGCATCCAAGGCCCACACTCTGGGTTGGCCTTCTGCATCAGAAAAGGCCCAGAAGATGCAGTGCGGCCCGAGCCACAGAGAGTGTGCACATGACACCTGCTGTCCCCCGAAAGTCCAGCTGCTCTGCTTTTACGAGGCTGCTGGATCTCCAGGGTCACTGAGTCTAAACCATTAAAGCTCAAATAATCCACTCAACCTCTTTAATGATGTCACTAAAAGCTTAGTATACACTTGCAATTCAGATATAGCTTTAGTGCCCAAAACCAAACTCCTGCCCTTTGACAAACACATCATTTGTCAAATAAGGAAGGCCAGCAGGATTCACCTACTTTAGCAGAATATCCAGAGAGACAGGGAGCGAGAAGAACAATACTGTCCACTGTTTGTGAAGCTCCAGATCCCCCAACAGAGGCTCTCCCCTCAAAACCAGAGTAGAAGTGTATTTATATCAGTCTTCATTCCTCATCTTTATATAGAGATCAGACTAATGACAGGCATAGCCATTAACTTTCAGTAAAATAGTTGGAAAATACCCACCACAACATAGGTGATGCTCCATGAAGACCTGTTCTCTATCCTTCTGGTATGTTAAGGAAAAAAAACTCTTTTTTAAAAATTTTTTTTATCTATTTTATTGGTGCACTGTATTCATACATCATAGTGGGATACAAACTTTTGTAGACATACATGCACACATCGCCCAGTCAGCCCCCACCCGATCCTCACCCCATTCCCTCCCCATCCCTCCTTCCCATGCTTGGCTTAGTAGTTGACATCTAGTATTATAGCAATTTATCCAAAATTAAAAATGATAATCTCACATAACAGTTTCATTTGTCTGATACCAAGCTTTTGATGACTTAAAGATAACATTTCAATATTTCTTTTTGCTTTCTTTCTTACCAGAGAATATTTTTTTAGGTGAAACTATCATATATTTATATATTTATTTTTCAGAAAAAAATCTATCCTAATATGGAATATGGATTCTAGATACCCAAAATGATCTTGAAAAAGAACAAAGCTAGAAGATATATATTTTCTGATTTCAAAGCATATAAAGCTACAATAATTGAAACAGTGTAGTACTGTTCTAAAGGCAGATATATAAACCATTGGAGTTAAATACAAGCCTAGAGCTAAATTCTTCCCTATATTATCAAGTTATTTTTGACAAGGTTTCCACGAACATTTGGTGGTAGAAATAATAATCTTTTAACTAAATATTGTTGAAAAATAATAATTACATGGAAAAGAATAAAATTGGACCCTTACCTAATCCCATATACAAGTATTAACTCAAAATAGATAAAAGACCTAAATATAAATCTTAAGACTATAAACTTTTAGAAGAAAATCTGGGTCATAAAACCTCACAACATTGAAATTGGCAGTGATTTCTTGGATATGATTTCAATGGCACAGGCAACAGAAGAGTATACAAACTCCCTAAAAAATAAAAAAAAATATTGTATATCCAAAGACAATGTAAACAGAGTTAACAGTTACTAATAGAATGGGATAAAATATTTCCAAATGCTATATCTGAAGGTATATTAATATTCCAACTAGAAATCCTAAAAATTAACAACAATAAAGGCAAACAATACCATTTAGAGATAGGTAAAAGACTAACATAAGTAATGAATCTCCACAGATAACCAATCTTAGTTGACTGTTGGATGGAAACTCTTGTTTCTCTGGTTCTGGTGTGTGTTACCTATTTCGTCTTTGTAGTTAATCTCTTTGAGTATTTTCTCTAGTGCTGGTTTTAAAGACATAAATTCCTTCAGTTTCTGTTTGTCATGGAAGCTTCTTATTTTTCCATCTAATTTGATAGAAAGTTTTGCTGGGTAGGAAATTTTTGGCTGGAAATTGTTTTCTTTCAGAGTTTGGAATATGTTACTCCAAGCCCTTCTGACTCTCATGACTTGGTTTGGGAAGTCTGGAGTGATTCTAATTGGTTTGCCTCTGAATGTCACTTGGCCCTTTGTTTTGTTGCCTTTAAGATTCTCTGCTTGGCTTCCACATTGGTCATTTTGGCAATTATGTGTCATGGGGATCCTCTTCTCCGATCCTGTCTAAAGGGAGTTCTATAAGTTTCCTGGACCTGTGTATCAACCTCTTGCTCTATGTTTGGAAAATTTTCTGCTATTACTTCCTTGAAGAGATTGTTGATCCCTTTGGTATCACTTTCTTTTCCCTCCTCTATTCCAATTATTCTTAGGTTAGCTCTCTTAAAATGGGCCCATATTTCTTCAATGTCAGATTCCTGCTGTCGGATATTTTTTTCTAGATTAGAAACTATGCGTTCATTTTTGGAATGATCATCTTCTAAGAGCGAGATTCTGTTCTCCATGTGGTCTAATCGGTTATTTGTGCTTTGAATTGAGGCCTTTTTTCATTAATTGCATCCTTTATCTCTTTTTGGCTCTCTCTGAGTTCTTGTCGAAGCACCTCTATTATTTCTACAGTTATTTTCCTGATTTGATCTTCTAGAAATTTCTGATTTTCTGTTTTATCGGGTTCTGATGTTGTGGGGTTGTGGGCATTCATTGCTCCAGTGTTACTCCTCTTTCCCATGATTTCAGAAGTTTGTGCCTTCTCTGGGTTCTTCCCTTGGGTCACTATGACTTCACTTAAGGTGCTCTGGATCTCGAGTCTGTAGTATCTCAGACCCCACTACTCCTTTACTGGGTTGTATCACAGAGTCTCTGACCCAGGGAGTCGATAGAGGCTGCTTTAAACTATGGAGGGTGCCAGGTTGCACGTTCTCCTATGGTGTGATATCTCTGCCACCGCCACTCCCCCACTGGGTCAAGTCCCAGGGAGTACAGTACTGGGATTTATCCTCTGTGGCCTGCAATTTGACTCACTGTTCTTGAGTTCGCAGATGTAGCTGTATTGGACTTTTTGAATTCACTGCTGCTGCCGCCGGTGGCAATATGGCACCGCTGCCACGCCCTCGGCCGTGAGGCTGGCTTATTTCTTCTTGGTTTTGAATTCCACTCTGAGTTCTTGCAGCGTGTGCTGAGCTCAGCCACTGGGAGCTTTAGATGTTCCCTGCGCTGAAAAATCCCGCCTGGCTGTTCCGCAGCGGCTCACCTCGGCTTGCTGTAGCCGTCTGGTGAATTCGCCGCTCCCACCAGCAGTATGGCGCTGCTGTCGCGTCCTCGGGCGTGAGGCCGGTGTATCTCCTCTGTGGCTCTGAGCTCTGTTCTCAGACCGCTTTCTCTCTGGAGCCTGGTGATTTTTTTGTTTCTCTGGTGATGGTGTTTTCTGGCTATGAAAGGCGCTGATTTTGTGGTAATGGAGATTGGTTGTTAGTGGGGCTCTTAAGCCCCGCTTTTCTTGGTTGCCATCTTCCCAGAAGTCTCGTTTGACAAGATTTCAAAAAAAAAAAAAATTCTTAAACTAGCCCCAATTCTTGGTCATGAAATTCTTGGTCATGATGCTAATCTTAGCAGTTAGGAACATTTTGCCAACATCTCTCTCCTTCCGATAAGTCATATTGAGCTGTTCCCATTCCTGTGTCTGCCCACTCCCTAAATCGACTTCTGAGAAGTTCCAGCTTGAACTCCTTTCTCAAAAACATATGATGTCCATGATGTTACTAGTCAATTTACAAAGAACACATCTCTTTATTTTATAGAAAGTACGTTCAAAATTGAAAGAACATCTCTCATATCTAAATTTCAGAGATTGGTCCATCCTTTATGCAGATATAGTACTTTCCTAAATGTTCATCATATTTTCTTTCTATATTATCTTATTCAACCCAGAATGTGTTCAATTCTCTTTGTTCTTGTGTTATATCCCCTGCACACGATTATTTTTAATTAGCCTTAATAGATGACCTGTGCTCTTTGAAATGTATATGTCTCAATTAGTATCCTTATGAGGATACAGATGGTTGAAGGTGGACCTCTGGGGTCAGGCCAAGTCAGACCTTCCTGTCTCACTTTCTAGGTGAATGACTGCAGGCAAGATGTTTAACTTCTTATCCTCAAACATAAATAATAATGTCACCTATACTATAGGTTGAGTAAGGATTAACTAAGATAACTACTGTGTAACATACCTAGCACATATAAATTCAGTGAGGGTTAAATATTATTGTTTAATATTATCTCCCCTTATTTTAATGGGGGAAATTTCTCTCTAACTTGCACTTAAACTTTCCTCTTGTGTGTATATATATGAATGTAAGTCACCTCAAATCCTTTTTGCAAAAATACTAGTTAGTAAATAAATTCATCTACTTCATCCTACTTGCCCATGGTTTTACCTTTCTGTTTCCAAGTATGGACCACTCTTTGAATTCATGCAAAAGTAGGACGATACATTTGGCTCTGCTTACTGTTACCTTGCTGAAATAAAAATAAGAAATGAACCTTATTCTCATTCTTGGTGTAACTGATTTTGGGTGTGATCATGGGCATCTAAAATGTTACATTTGGCATATTATTCAAAGCAACAGGTCACCAACTGTTATTCACTAATTCAACTAATAGGATCCTTATAAAAATTAAGTGAGACAGTGTGGAAAGGGTTTGGTCATGTTCACACTTGGTTTCTCTAACAAGAATTTTGTTCCTGCTTTCACATAGATTTTGCCCTGTCCGAAAGCAGTATGACCTCTCCTTTGTGCCAGAAAGGGTATTTTCCTTGTGGAAATCTTACCACGTGCCTGCCCCGGGCTTTCCACTGTGATGGTGTGGATGACTGTGGAAATGGTGCTGACGAGGAGAACTGTGGTGAGTCCCCCCCCCTCGTAGCAATGCACCTGTGCCATTCTATCTGGGTGTCCCAAAATGGGGGTTGGGGGTTATGACCAGATAGAGATGTATAAAGAGCTGGTAGAATGGTCTGGCATTCTATAGGGAATCCTGTGTAATGAAGCACTTCTTCATTTATTTGTGATAACAAGCTAAACTTTATATATAGGGTTTTTATTTAATCTGAGATACAGTATTATAAAAATATTACATTTTATTAAATTTGAATTTTTAAATCCACTCAAGCACTCATTTTTATTTTAAGGAGCTCTCTATGGCTCATAATTTTGTTCAGCTATGAGAATATCCATAAAATGTAAATGGGCTTACTTAGAGAATTAATTAGCCCATTTTGAGAGCCATTGATATGCAAGGAGCTCTTCAAATTGAAGTGCAAGGAGCTTTACTTCACTAGGATGCTGTAAGCTCAAGGGAAACAAGGGTCTTGGTCTTGTGAGTTTGCATGGACTATATAAACTAAGACAACAAACTTGTGTGTAATAAGTTAAATCCTTTCAGAGAATGAAATGTACCATAAAGAAAATGAAACAGTATAATGTAATGACAAGTGAATTGAAGGGAGGAATACTTAGAGGATATAACCAGAGAAAACCTTTTAAAGATAATGACACTTGAATCAAGAACTAATTGAAAAAAGAGGAAACAAGGAAGGGAGGAACAAGTTGTGATATATTGTGGAGGAATAGAATTCCAGCCAGGAAACAGCCAGTGTAAAGGCTCCTAAGGTGAATAAAGCACAATAATGAATTTGAAGGATAAAAAAGCCAGTAGGGAGCCGGGCGTGGTGGCACACACTTGTAATTCCAGCATTTGGAAGGCTGAGACAGGAGTATCACAGTTCGCAGACAGCCTCAGCTACTACTTAGTGAGGCCCTTTGCAACTCAGTGAAACCCTGTTTCAAAATAAAGAATAAAAAATAGGGCTAGGGGTGGAGCTCGGAGGTAGAATGCCCCTGGGTCCCGTCCCCAGTACTGCAAAAAATGAAAGAAAGAAAGAAAGAAAGAAAGAAAGAAAGAAAGAAAGAAAGAAAGAAAGAAAGAAAGAAAGAAAGAAAGAGAAAAAAGAAAAAAAAAGCCAGCATGATGTGCTCAGACTATACAAGGATATAAATGGGGCGAAGAACTTTGCAGAGGCCAGATCACTCAGGGTCTTACAGGCCAATTTTACTCTGCATAGTGAGACCATATACTGTCTAATCTAACTTGTCTCTTTTGTGTGTGAAGGAGACTGATGCCAAGAGAGGTTTTCATGTCCAGTTAGTCCCAGAATAGATACTAGAACCCAGATCTCCTGACTTCAAAAGAATCCTGTGTGCTTTCTGCCATCCAGGGCTCTCTATCTTCAGCACTGCCTAACTAGAGGTCCAAGTGGGGCAGCAGAGTCCAGGAGTGCCTCCTGTCTGTCACAGTTGGAACTCAATCAGTGCTCAGTTTGGGATGCAGTTTCCTAGATGCTAATGAATAAGTCATTCAAAGAGATTTTTCTCACTGGGCATGGTGGTACACACTTGTAATCCCACTACTTGGGAGGCTGAGACAAAAGGATCACAGGAGGTTCAAAGTCAGCCTTGGCAACTTAGTGAGACTGTCAGCAGCCTAGTGAGACTCTGTTTCAAAATAAAAAATAAAATATGGATGTAGCTTAGAGATAGAATGCCCCTGGGTTCAATCCCCAGTACAGAAAGAGAGAGGAGTGGGGGTCAGAGTGGGGTGAGAGCGAGGTTCTCTTTGCTGTGTGGAACCATGGACATTTCTCTTGATGTTCTGAAGCCAAATTAAATAGTGCATGTAGAAGAGCTTATTGTTACAATATTGTAATAGAATCATTGAGGATATTAATAAAAAATGAAAATAAATTAAAGATTTGCTTTTGATTCATGTGAACTTCAGTATTATACATTATAATACAAATCTTATTTTTACAGCATGTGTTCAAGTGATCACACTTCAAAATTAAGCCTATTTTTGTTTTTTTGTTTGTTTTTTGTTTTGTTGTGTTTTGTGTGTGTGTGTGTGTGTGTGTGTGTGTGTGTGTGTGTGTGTGTGTGGTACTGGAGATAGTACCCAGGGGCATTCTACTTCCAGGCTATACCCCCAGCCTTATTTTTTATTCTTTATTTTGAAACAGGGTCTCACTTAGTTGCAAAGGGCCTAGGTGGGATTTTAAGCATGTACCACCATGCCTGACTTTTAAGCTTCCTTTTGTAAAATATATACATATATAGAATTTTATCAAAACAGAACACTTGGAAAATAAGTAGATTTTATTAATATGAAAATTGACATTTATAAATGACAAATTGAGAAAATGTTATTTCTCTCAACAGTACTGCCTATGCCCTTTATTAAAAAGCATTTTGAGCCAGGCATGGTGGTGCACACTTGTAATCCCAGCATTTGGGAGGCTGAAACAGGAGGATCAGAGTTCGCAGACAGCCTCAGCTACTTAGTGAGGCCCTTTGCAACTCAGTGAGATCCTGTTTCAAAATAAAAAATTACAAATAGGGCTTGGGGTGTTACTGGGAAGTAGAATGCCCCTAGGTTCCATACCCAGTACCACAAAAAAAAAAAGCATTTTGTTTTTGCTTTATTGAAGATGGTCATTTGGCTGGGGGCAGGCCAGTGGTAGAGCATGTGCTTAGCATGCATGAACCCCTGTCTTTAATCTCTAATATCAAAACAAGACAAAATCAGTTTACGTAAATTTTATAAAGCTCATTACATCTATCTAGCATGTTTTCGCATATAATTGTAGAGCAGTAGTAGTAGACACATGACAAAAACAAAATTCAGGTTATATTTTCTTCTGAGATCCTCAAAATTAAGGTCAAACATTTAAAGTATCAGTATTAGAAATAGGTGATTTCGTCAAGACACTCATACTTATGTAAAATAATTGTATATCTGCAATTTATATTTCATGGTACATTCATTTGAAACATTTGTAATTGTAAAAAAGAGAAATTCCAACAGTTACTTGCCTAGCTTTTTTACTTGCTGTGCACTTAAAATACCAACATTCTATTATTTTAAAAAGTTTTAATTTAATGTCATATTAAATTTTTGTACTTCTGATTTGTAATATGATATATGATTTCTAGAATAACTGGCACATATTAATTCACAGGTGACACTAGTGGATGGACAACCATATTTGGCACAGTGCGTGGAAATGTTAATAATGTGACAGTAACACACGAGTGCTGTAAGTGATCCAAAGACAGTATTGACTTTGCAAAAATAAATAACAGACAAAACTATGATCATGGTCCATGTATTTATGTGAGTGTAGTGGTCCCCTCTTATGTGATTCTCTGTCAGTATTTTCAGTTTCCTACAGTTGACAGCAGTCTAAAAATGAATATTTTGAAAAGTTGGGGATATAGCTCAGAGGCAGAGCACTTGCCTAGCATGTGCAAGGCCCTGATTTTGATCCGCAGCACTGCATACAACGATGATGATGATGATGTTGATCATGATCATGATGATTAAGATATTTTGAGAAATCAAATTTACATAACTTTTACTATAGTACATTGTTAGAATTATTCTACTTTGTCATTAGTTATTGTCAATCTCTCACTGTGTAGATTCTATGCAAATACTACACCATCCTACACCATCCTAGATTTCAAAAAAACACTTGAACATCTGTGGATTTGAATATCCACAGAAGCCCTGAATCCAGTCCCCTTCAGATATAGAAAAACAACTGATTATAGTGTTGTGTAGATTGTGATAACAGTTATGTTCACTATGGTACTTAATTGAATTCAAGTAACTTCTAATGTATAAAATTAGAAGTTAAAGGAATAAGACTAAAATAAATATAACGATTTTTAAATATTTTCTTCCTTTTCTGCAAAGGGTTGCCTTTCACACCTCCCATTTCTGAGCTCACTGCTGTATCCAATGGGCAGCCACTGAAGTCATGGGCCTTTTTGTTTGGTTTTGGATGGGTTTTAAAAATTTTGTTTATTTTTATAATAGAGAGAGAACACATGATCAGCAATGAATGCGAAAAAAATCTCCATTGGAATTGCAGAGAATGGATTTGAGAAATAAGTCTCAGCTGGCTCAACTGTGTCTCACAGTGTCTGTTGATATTTTTGATTGTCATAGCTGGATGAGTGGTGGGTTGCCACTGGCATCTAATGGGTAGAGTCCAGGGATGCTATTGAGAATCCTGTAATGTACACAATAGCCCCACAACAAAAAACAATCCAGGCCAAAATGTCAATCATGATAATTGAGCAGAAAACAATGATGGAAATACTGATCATTATGTTGATTGTGAGGCTCTGGATGAGCACTGAGAATCCATGTTCAGAAAATATCATTGGGAAGTGTGTAGTAGAGGGAGATGCAAGAGGCTTTTTAGAAAATTCACAGAACTTGGATGCATGGCTGGCTTGTAGAACAGGGACACTAAAGAGTTATGCCCACATTTCTAGTTTTAGAAAACACACTCAGCTTGAGCATATGAAATTGTTTTTATTGGCAAATAAAAGTTTCCAACCACAGGCTTTTAATCTAATAATACAACCACAATATTCTTAATATTCTCAATAAACATGGACATAAGCATACTAATGGTATCTTCAGAGAGTTGAGCTAATGAGTACGTACTTATAAACAACATAAAATCTTTTCCAAAACTTTGTACTCTAAATTATCTTATGCATTAAGGAGATAATCAATAATAAGTTTTTTGGCTTTGCTACTAAGATTCAGTGGAACTCATTGTTAAAATAACATTTAACTCAAGTGACCCAAAAAAGAAACAGAGCAACTAGGAAGAACTAACAAACATTTTTAAATAAATAATAGTAAAAATATAAATTTGGAATAACTCTTACTTAACTACATCAAATCAAGTCTTGATAGTATCAAAGGAGAGATCAAAGATCCAAGGAATATTCTTTCTCTTTCTCTTTCTATATTTCTGTCTCTTAGTCTATCTTTCCTAACACATGGGCACACCTTGGCCTTGTTTTTTTTTTTTATAGATTTCTCACTCCTTTATATTCCATTATTCCATTATCTTAAATTCTTTAAGATCCTTCAAAGTAAATTCTTTTTTTTTTTTTTTGGTGGCACTGGGGGTGAAACCCAGAGGCTTTCTACCTTGGGGCTATACTCCCAGACCTATTTTATAGTTCATTTGGAAACAGGGTCTCACTAAGTAGCTGAGGCTGGCTTCGAACCTGTGCAATCCTCCCGTCTCAGCCTCCCAAGCGCGGGGATTACAAGCATGCGCCACCACACCCCACCTTCAAAGTAAATTCTGACAACATTTTTGTCTTCTGAATGCTTCGGATAGATGAATATTTGGTTTTTCTCAACTTTATAGCTTCTCTACAACTTCTGCTTTCCACTTTCAATTCATGGTACTAAAAAAATAAAGAACTAAAATTAAAGGAAGTCTGGCTGGATTAATTTTAATAAGATATGATGATGGTTACAGCATTTCTCTCTTCTCACAGCTCTAAGTTCATAAGGGGAGATTTTTTTCATTAAATTTTAATTAGCTAGCATTTATTTAGCAATTACTTTAGCTATTGAATTGAATTAACCCAATCATTGCCATTAGGATTTATTCAATCATACTAATATTTTTTAGTTGGTATTGCTTTACCATATAACTTCAAGCCATTTAAAGATGTCTGTTATTTATTTCCACTCATCTACTAAATGCTTGTGAAGTAACCACCAGAAACAAGTTGAATACCACATTAGTCTGTACTTGATTAGAAGAGAATTCTTATTTGCTTTTATTATAGACCAAGAAAGTTCATCTAACAGATGTAAATTTTATACCTTTGATTAAAAGAGGAGAATGTCACTTGCTATAATAAAATTATAATCACGGACATGTATTTATCTAGTAAAAATCTTCCTCTTTTGCCCTTAGTTCTAAACCAGTATCCACAACACTGCAACTGCAAAGAAACTGAATTAGAATGTATAAATGGTGACCTACAGTCTGTACCTGTGACTTCCACCAATGTGACATTGCTGTGAGTAATCTCTAGATGATGTTTGTCCCTAAAGTCACAAGAAAACACCGGAATGTTATTATGGAGGTATATCGTCAAAACAATAGAGTCCGTTTATTAATGAGAAATCTGTGTACTTTGTTTCTAGAGGAGAAAAAAATGTTTTAAGCATTTTAATGTTAGATTAATCTGGTTAATGTTCAGCTCACACATGTCTGTGGATCAAAGCTCTTATTTTCAATTACTTTCTGATTTATGTATTGTTACTAATGTTCCTGCACTTAAGTGTTAAAAGGAAACAATCACTTATTCCATCTCTTTTTGTGTGTGTGTGGTACTAGGGGTGGAACCCAGAGGCTTTCTACCTCCGGGCTATACTCCCAGACCTATTTTATATTTTGTTTGGAAACAGGGTCTCACTAAGTTTCCGAGAGCCTCACTAAGTAGCTGAGGCTGGCTTCGAACCTGTGCGATCCTCCTGTCTCAGCCTCCCAAGCGCTGGGATTACAAGCGTGCACCACCATGCCCTGTGATTCCATCTCATTTTTAAGTTGATAAATCATCCAAGACTGCAATAGTATGAAAAGTTTATGAGCCAGTCCTGTTATATCATGCAAAATATTTTTCAGCATTTTGCCTAAAACATTAAGAGCATCCAGACTTTGCAGTCATGACATTTGAGCATGTTTGGCTTAGTTAGAATCCTTAGTTGCTTTGGTTTTCGTCAAATGTTTTGTTAACTTACCCAGAGAATAAAAGAAAAAGTTCAATCACCATGGATTTTACAGTCTATTATTCTAACTAGCTAAATTTATCAAATATTTGCAAAGTAAAGTTCTGAGATGCATGGTGGACCACATGTACAATAGGGGATCCTAAGGTTATAAAAGAGCTGAAGAATTCCTTTGCCTAAAATGTAGCTATTATGATATCTTAACGTAATGATTACTCATGTGTTTGTGGCAATGCTGGTATAAACCAACTAACTATGCTGCCAGTCATGTTAAAAACATAGCACATATGATTATTTGCAGTGTGTAATGCCTGATAATGGTAAGGAATAACTATGCTACTATTTTAAGTATTTAGTATACTATACTTTCTATTGTCATTTTAGATTGTACCCATTCTACCTATTAAAAAAATCCACTGCCAAGTAGGATGTGGTGTTCACCTCATATACCTTGTTTCTCTAAGAGCACTATAACGTGTCCTCAAAATAGGAAAATTGTCTTATAGTGTATTTTTCAGAATGTTTCCCACTGTTAAATAGTCCACCGCTGTACTTTTAATTTTCTTTTTTTTAAACAATTTTTCTATTGAACATAAATAGTATACATTTAAACTATATTTGGTGCCCTCTCCCCCCGTCCCCGTTTTCCCTTCCCCCCTCCCACCAATGGTTGTCCAGGTTAACCATGTCTTATTCATAATTTTACACATGTTCAGATGTATACCCTCATTAATCAAGATCGGCCCTCCTCTCCTATCTTTCCATTCAAACTTGGCTAGTATTTCCCCTCTAATGTCCCACTGGTATCCTTTGTGTTTCCTAGTTTGGGCATATTAGAGGAAACATATATATCTTCTCCTTCTGTGCTTGGCTGATCTCACTAAACATAATGTTCTCCAGGGCTTTCCATCTGCTTGCAAATGATATAATTTTGTTCTTTTTTATGGCTGAATAGAATTCCATTGTGTGTATTTCCCACAGTTTTGCTATCCATTCATCTGTTGATGGTGATCTGGGCTGGTTCCATATTTTTGCTATTACAAATTGTGCTGCTATGAACATAGGTATGCATATGTTGCTATATTTCTCTGAATTCAACCCCTTTGGAAAGATACCTAGGAGTGGTATAGCTGGATCATATGGTGGATCTATTCCCACCTTTCTTAGGAATCTCCACACAGATCTCCATAGTGGCTTAATTAACTTTTCATTCTCCCATGAAAAGTTTTTGGTTAACGTTTTGTCAAATGCATGGTAAGTAGCAGGGAACATCACCAAATATTCTCTTCCCTGGCATTCAGTGTCTAGGAAAAAGTCTGGTTGGCCATGAAATTCCATAATGAGATCTTTTTCTTACATATTATTTTAGGTCTCTTAAGAGAAACAAAATCCGTAGTCTTCCAGATAAAGTTTTCATCGAATACACAGAACTTAAAAAGATGTAAGTGGCTTTTAATATTGCACTACTGAGAAAACGCTTCTGATATCTTAAGATATTTCTGATCTAAAAATAAAATGAAGCATAAAGTTTTTATATTTATTACTAAATTTATACTTGTAAATTTAATTAAGATTAAAAACAAAGCATTTAAAGTAGGTCATTTTTACATTTTATAATTTAATGTACATAAATTGATTTCATTTCAGCTTTTTCAGAGTGCTAACATGGAGTTGAGATAAAATATTTCAGTAAAAAAAACTACATAGTTTTGTGTTTTTCCATAAGACTTTTTGGAAGATGGCATTGCAGATTCAGAGGTGCTGCATATACTTTTTAATTTTGAGATGAAGGAAAGCATAGACAAGAACAATCAGATCTTATAAAACACATAATGGTAAGGTACAGACTACCTCCCAGGGTAATAGGAACAAAAACACAGTAACAGCACAATCAGTGGTATTAGCATATCTGAGGAAAGAAAATGTCAATAAATAGTGCATCAGCAGCAGATGGTACTTAGGGAGAAGAAAGGGGCCAAAATGCTTCCAGCATTATCCATGAAAGATAATGGGAATACAGAAAATAAAATCTCTAGAGATGGTTTGTTGGAGGACAGGGATGAATCATCTGTCTCCATCACAATTTCATGAACTTGTCTCTTAATACTATCCATAAGGCTTTGCTTTGATACCTTATTCACTAAGCAATCTTATGATGACTAATTTAACTTGCCAACTTCATACTGAAGTAATTGAAAAGTTGCATTGGATGGGGAATGTCATTCCTGTCAGAAGAATGGGATATTTCCTATTCTGCTTCCCAATAATATTCATAGTAATAAGCTGAAAAAAAATGTAGGTTTGTGTATCAGCCCTTCAGTCAGGTTAGTGTCTGCCAGCCCCTCTAAGCCCAATCACTCTGGGGCTCTGGAGAGGCTACACTTGCCAAGATGACCATTAGTCTAGATAACAGAATCAGCAGGGTAATGCTGTACATGCTGGAAGGTCCTTGGCAGTACCATTGTTTTATTTAGTGGTTTTTTCTTTAACATACATTAGGAAGAGATAGTTTCCAGAGATAAAAATTTTTATAAATTTTTAATAAATTTTATTAAAAATCCAGGTATAAAGATGATCTGAACCTTTGCTGACCCTGGACAACCACATTTGGCTAGAAATACCATCAGTGATTCCATGTTCATGAATCCAAGGACAGATACCCTCAGACAAGAAAGGAAGTCAGTGAAGTAAGCCTAGAGAATAGGATTGTGTGTGAACATAAACACCCAAGCTTACCCAGTTTCAATGATCACCTCTGCAAATCCTGGCTGCAGTCAGGACCCTCTGCTGGCACTGCTGGTCTGGTGGTACAGTTGTTCTGGTGGTCATGTTGTCACTGTCACAGTTTAATGGCTGCATGTTGCCTATGGGCTTCTAGACTTATTGAGAGAATGCTTCCAGTCTTTCTGGAAAATCTTAAAATTACTTGTTCATTTGGTGAAACTATTGGTCTTGTGCTGCCTGAATAATGCTCAGGGGAGAAAAAGTAAAATATCACTAGCAGGCAGAAAAGGGAAAAATTCTTGTTTTGGATTAGATGTTTAAATTTTTCTAGTCAGCCGGGCATGGTGGCGCACACTTGTAATCCCACGCTTGGGAGGCGGAGACAGGAGGATCACGCAGGTTCAAAGCCAGCCGCACTGGCTTAAGAGACTCTGTTTCCAAATAAAAATATAAAAAATAGGTCTGGGAGTATAGCCCAGAGGTAGAACGGTTTCCAGGAACCCCAGTACCACACACACAAAAAATTCTTCTAGTCAGCTTTTCTTTCTGTCACTATGACAATACCTGAGATAATCAACTTAAAAAGAGAAAAGGCTTACTTTGGCACATAGTCTTAGAGGTTTCAGTCCATTAATAGTTGGCTCTGTGTGGCAGCACATTGTGGTGGAAGGAAAAAGCCTCTTAACTCACAATCAAGAATCAAAAGAGTATTATAAAGAGATAGGAGCTGGGGCCATACAATTCCCCTTGAGGATGCATCTCCAATATCCTGAAGACCTGCCACTGGGCCTTACCACTTAAAGGTTCCACCAACTTCAGTAGCACCAATCTGGGAACCAAGCCTTCAAAACATGGATCTTTGTGGGACACTTAAGATCCAAACTATAGAAAATTCTACCATCTAGCATTATAGAAGTTGAAGAGTTTCTATTTAGATCTTCTTATTATACATGAGGTAACTAAAGGCTGCAGTGATTAAATGACTCATCTATTACTAGATAGTAGAAGAGTCAGAATTAGAGCTCAGGTCTTCTGATGCTCAATATCGTGTTTATTTTATCATAACAGAAAAACCTGGAAATGGAAAGATATTGTTCTAGTATTTAACTGAATTTCTGCTGACACATACTGCCCTGCGCCATGCAGAATTTCTTTGTATAGTTTTTGTCTCTTAATTTGAGGAAAGCCGACTTCTGGAGAGGCAGAGGAGTCACTAGGGGATCAGACAGAAGAGGTGAAACTAGATGTCCCAGGCTAAGCCCCTTCTGTCTGCTGAGTCATAGAGTTGTTCTCTATCAATACTTCTCTGTGCTGGCAACTGCTGGCTCACTGAGGGAAATGCTTTGAGAATTCAAGTCCCATCTTTTCCTAGTGGGATAAAAAAGTAGGGATTAACCTTCATTGCTGAGAGCAGCTGACAACTTCCCCAAGTAAGTATTTAATTCTACTAGAAACTCAGGTACCACATACCAGCTGGCAGGGTTTCTCTGAACACAAGCTGATATTTGATGCTTCCTAGGCAAGTTGGTTCTCCAAATGACTCAGAAAAGATATGAGATTCTCATCAATAAACACTCACTGAGTGTCTATTATATACAGGCTACAACACAGGAGGATACAACACAGTTTCTCTTATTTAGATAGCACATTTTAAAGTTAACAAAGAATTCTGATATTTGAATTTTTTTCAGTTTTTATGTCTATTTTCTTTTTTATTTTTACTGGTGCATTGTAGTCATACATCTTAACAAATTACAAGTGGAATCCTTATCTAGGCTTTGGTCCTCAAAGACAGTGAGATAGAGCAGCAGTGAGGAACACTTTTGGAGAGGAAAGTTTTGTCCAAAGTCAGACAGCTAACTTGTACCTCTGACTACTCTCTTTAGGAAGCTCTCCTTGGTCCAATCTCAGAATATTGTTACCATTGATGAAATCACCCAATAACTAAACTTCAACTTGAAAATAACTGAAAAGGACTTTCCAAGTATTGCTCAAATATCCTAAAGTGGCTCAGAAGCTCAGCGATGTTTTGTTAAATTTCCTTTCCTCTCTATCTCCTTCCTCTCACTCCTCAGGCAATTTTGCCACCCTTCCCCAAACTCTCAGAATAATCTCCCCCAGGCCCAATCCCAACCTGAGTTCCTATTATCTTCCTACTTTCTCTTGCTTTTTCCAATTCTGCATACAACAACCCAAATAACCAACATGGCAAAACAAACAAACAAACCCAAACCCAAACCTTCCCCAGTAACCAGTATCAGAGAAAGAAAAAAGCCAGATGGATGCCAATCAGAATTCCTGGTGGTAGAAAGCAGGAGAGTAGAAGCTGGAAAAAGCCATGTATCCATTCATTCTTCCAATAAGTATTTACTGATACCTACAAGGTGCTATTCACCAAGTTTACAGCCATAAATAATTGAATATGTGGAAAGCAGCCCCCTCTTTGTGTAGCTTAAATTCCAATGGTAAAGACAGTCAAACACAATTTCAAATACAGAATGTGGGTTTGAGGGTATATCTCACTTGGTAGAGTGCTTGCCTAGCATATGGAAGACCCGAGATATGCTAAATTCCTACTAATCTTTCCATTTTATGGCAAAATTATGATTCTATGCTACTGTGTCACTACTAAGTAGTGTGTAAGCCATTCTGCTCCTGTACACTGGGCACTCGAGAGGCAGTTGTTAGTTACAACTAACTCCATAGTTTTGGACAAACTAACTCTAACTCACTAGTAGTTTCATTCAATTAGATTTAGTTTATTTTAGTAGATGGTGAAGATCTTTTTGGATCATCTAACGTATTCACTATTCCTCCCAGATTTCTATCATCTGCAAATAAGATGAAGCATCTTTCCCTAAGCAATGGAGTAAAATGTGATAGAAGAATATGCCAAATTTTCTTTACATACTCCTTTATCATCATCCTTTAAGTAAGGATGTATAGCATTATTTTGTCCATAAAAACATCATCTATTCAGCCATAAAGAAGAACAAAATTTTATCATTTGCAAGGAGATGGAAAGCCCTGGAAAGCATCATGTTAAGTGAGATCAGCCAAGCACAGAAGGAGAAGATACACATGTTTCCTCTAATATGCCCAAACTAGAAAACACAAAGGATACCAGTAGGACCCCAGATATTAGAGGGGAAATACTAGCTAAGTTTTAATGGAAAGATAGGAGAGGAGAAAGGCCGATCTTGATTAAGGAGCATCTTCACCTGAACATGTGTAAAATTATGAATAAGACATGGTTAACCTGGCCAACCATTGGTGGGGGGGGGGGAGAAAACGGGGGCGGGGGGAGAAGGCACCAAATATAGTGTAAATGTATACTATTTATGTTCAATAAAAAAAATTGTTAAAAAAAAAAAAAAAAAAAAAAACATCATAAATTACTAAATCAGTACCTGACAGACATGACAATATATCTTTCATGGTTTTGTTTGTCCAGTCTTTCAAATAAGAAAGTAAAGTCAATCAAACATATCCTGTTTTTAATTGTCCTCCTCACTTCCTCTTTATGGTGTTCATAGAGTAGCATTATAATCACCAATTACATTAGCTTACCAGACAAGCATTGAGCTTATCCACTCTAACTGTAAAGCCTACTTCTTCCTTTTCTGAAAAAAAAAAAAAAAACAAAATCCCATTTTCCATCTTTAACATTCCAGTTTCTCCTTCATTCTCCAGATTCCTCAGTAATTGATTATGATTCTACATTCTCACTTTTTTATGTTTACCAACTGCTAGGGTAAATTGTGGGCTTCATTCTATTCTGGTAAAATATTCTACCATCTTGGATTTTTACTTCTCTCACCCATAACCTTTTAATTCACTTCAGTCCCAAGACCATCTTACTTGAAATGACAATAACAAAATAGGAGTGGAAAAATAAGCTGATGTTTATTTCTATTATCTCACAACCTTACAAAACAGGTCCCAAAAGGCTAGCCTGGACTCTTAAGATTTTCTTACTTCTACAGCATAATTAGAGTACATTTGTATTGCCCACAATATTCTTTGCTTTCTGTTTTTTGAATGATGTGGGCCAACAACAATTTAAATTTTCTGAAACCCTTGCTGTCTCCGTCAGCATTCTCATTGATATAATCCAAAGCAACTGACCATACAACTTAGAAAAAGGAAGATTCTGGGTTCAATTCAGGTGAGACCAGAATGTGGAGCTCAGGGCATAGTGGTAGGAATCAGAAGAAGGGAAAGAGGGAGGTTTTGCTGTCACATTATGGAGGCCAAAAACAAGGAGATTCAAAGGCACACACACAATCTCTAGGGCCACAGCCACACCCTAGGGACCCACTTTCTTCAGCCACATTTCATCAGCTTAGATTAAACCACCTAGATAAATCTATTACAATGGATTTTATCTACTCATGAGATTACAACTCTCAGGATTTAACTATATCAACCCTGAACTCTTCAGAGGACATTCCATATCTGATCATAATACTCGTTTTCATCCTTGAATTTTGGAGGGAGTAGTTTTGGCTCCTGAGTTGGCTGTCCTCCCGCCTTTCCTATAGAACCATGTGCTGTTGTCTCCACTGCCACATATGGTGTAGGACATAGTAAGCACTAGTGAGGATCAATGAGTATTTCTTAAGTGAAAGATAGGTGGAACCAACATGCAAGACCAAAGAGAAGGTAAGAAGCATCTTTAGCAGAAAGAACAAAAACTATATAATTAAACACATATATTAAAATAACACTAAAAATATTGGGAAAACAGTGAACAGAGCATTTTTTCTAAAGGAAAAAAGAATTCCAGTAGAAAAAGATGGATAATATGCTAGCAAAGTTGTTGAATTATAACTGTAAAGACTGCATGCCAGTGAAGATATCTAGATTTTTACTGGATTTGAGCAGAGAAAGAAATGCAAAAACTTTTGTTTTTGACTCTATGGAGCTAGCAAAGTTAATCTGCATTTTTAACTTGTATTGGAATTTTAGCCTAAAAGATCACAGATTTTTTTTTTTTTTGGCGCTACTGGGGGTGGAACTCAGGGGCTTTCTACCTCCAGGCTATACTCCCCAGACCTATTTTTTATATTTTTATTTGGAAAAAGGGTCTCACTATGTTACTGAGAGCCTCACTAAGTGGCTGAGGCTGTATTTGAACCTGTGCAATCCTCCTGTCTCAGCCTCACAAGCATGGGGATTAAAAGCGTGCACCACCACACCCGGCAAGAATCACAGAATTTAATGTCAAATTAATCTCCCACCTGGAATGCTGTAAACACAGTGAAGTTAAGATCATTTAGGCATTGAGAAAAATAAATTTCTAAAGCAAAATTAAATTTTAATTGCAAGGTGACTAAATATTGCTTAACTGATCTCAACACTTTTACTATTCGTCAATTTATTCATTTTAATACTCTTGTAAGATATCAGGACATTACAAAGTTGGGGAAGAAAAACAGTTTCAGATGACCTTTGAAAGAAATAAAACACAATTTATGGGATTGACTATAATCCTTTATCACTGCTACCATGGAAACTAACCACAGTTCTCATTGTAACATGAACCTTATATAAATTAGGAATTTCTTCTTATACTGGACTCTTGTTAAATGCGATCATTGGAAACAAAATGCAATTTGAGGTGTCTTCCTTGATCTTTATTATGAACCATCACATTTAAAAATAGCCTATAAACATGCATATCATTAAAGCATTTATTTGCTTTAACTTTAGGTACTTAAATTCCTGGTGTTTCTGCTTGAAAAGTCCTGACAGCAGAAACAGCAGGAATTCATGAACCAGAAGTTATTCTTAGAAAAGCCATTCAGTGTAAAGTGTATTAAATGGACTCTCTCTCTCAGCTCTGACTAAAAAGAGGGCATCGCTTGCCAGATTGTTATGTTTCCAAGTTTCTCCTCCCTTTCTCTAAGCTGCTATTCTGCAAAGAAGAAAGTAGAGGCTGAGGCTGGGGTTTTAAGTTCAGTAGCCTAAATCTGAGACCTGAAAGTTGGAACCCTAGGTCTTTATGTGGGGGACTCAATAGAAGACTGGAGGCTCTTTGTTATCTAAGGAGCTTTAGCCTTAAGTGAGGCCGGGAAAGGGAGAGATTTTGTGCACATCAGATAAATCATTCAGATCATTGGTTTTATTCTTCCTTTCCTTTGACTTCTAAAATGAAAACAGAAGGTCAGATTCACAATTCACAACTGCACCCATCTCTTCAAGATGTAGGAAACTGTGTATTGTGCTTTTGAATTAATCATCTCAAAAGGAATGTAAATACCACTAGTAAGGTAATGAATATTATATTTATGAGAAACTTCAGTGTACCTAGATTGAGGAATGATATTCTTTTTCTATTCTAATTTGCTATTGTAACCTAATTCTTTGTATTAACTTGCATGACATTAGTCCAAGGACTTTGAGAATGCTGAGACAAATATTGATCTGTGTGAGTTCATCCTATTCATAGCAGAACCTTAAACTAAAAGCAGAATTCATGCTGCACTGTGAAGCATCTCCCTACAGTCATGGTGCAGAGGAGAGAGGTCGGATGGCAAAGGGTAACTGGGTTTCAAGTTTACTTTGCAGGATTGAAATTGAAACTGTGTGTATCACTGTGGGAAGGACTGGCCATAAATCATGATCACCTGATTCCTGTGTCTTGTTCCTACCAGATTTCTTCAGCATAATTGCATTAGACACATTTCCAGGAAGGCATTTTTTGGATTATATAACCTTCAAATATTGTGAGTAACTTCTTTGTAATTATAGTATGGGTATAAATTTAAGTAAAGACTAAAAAGATAGCATGGTACTTTTTTTAGGCTTGACTTAGAAGTGGGGAGGAAATGGGGTATCACCAAATACTTGGATTAATTATTACACTGAGAGAATGATTTATAGACTGATTCTACCAGAAGACATAGGAAAGCTCTTCTTAACATTGTTTTCTCCATCTTGGTTCACTTCCATACTATATTGGCATTTTACTTATTTATTCTGACCCTTGCTAACCCACTAGATATTTTCTTAAAGTATTAATCTATTGAAGATATAACCAAAAATGTTCCACATATTTAGTTATCATATTCTTTTTTTGAAGATTTAAAGAAGTTTATTAAAAAGATAGAAATACAGAAAATAGCAATACAGAAAATAGTTACAACCCCATGCCAAAAATGGCATGAGGGGGGAGGGTGGCCCGGGCCAACTCACCACTCCCCATTATCATATTCTTATATAGTACTATAATGTGATATTACAAAATAGTGTTTTTGATCACTTTCTTTGTTCCAGCCCTGATGCTGCTTATACTGGACTTGAGGGTTTCTCTGTAGCTCCCTGTCATCCCTTGATGTTTCCCCCACTTCTTGGCCAGCAAATCACTTTCAGAAGCAGGTTACTTCGTAATGATCATGGCTCCCCTTCTAATTATATGTGACTAAAATTCACCATTGAATTGGCCTAATTAACTTCCTGTGCTACTCGTAGATATCTCAACCACAACTGCATCACAACGCTCAGACCTGGAGTATTCCAAGACTTACATCAGCTCACTTGGCTGTAAGTATGTTAAACTGTATTTCCTGCTTAATGATCTTAATCTGTATGATACATAACAGTGCTCAGACAGTTTTCCCTTTGGGATGAATCTTGTTAATTATACTTGTGTTTCTGCTTGTCACTGAATCTGGAGTACTTTGCCCAACCGTTTCAAACAATGGATGCCAAGGGTGGTTGACAAGGGAAATTATGGTACAACATCTGGACCTTGCTTATAATCAGAAGCCAAACAAGGCTTTATCTGGCTACCTTAAGATCTGAGGAAGTCAGTATCTTGGTACCTCTATAACACACTCATGACCCAAAGGCTAGAAAGATCTGCTAGGGAATAATTGTGGTCTAACAAAACTTCAGACAGACACCAAATAAGCATGAGTAGTTGTGTCAACAGGAAGCTGGTCATGTTTTTCTGGAGGGCCTTGTGCACCCACCATTAGGCTGGCTGAGCCGGCCAGACCTTATGTAGGTGTTCAAAAGAAGCAAGATTCCTCGCTCTCAGCTCTGTTGACACTGAGCCATATAAGTCTTTGTTCAGAGAAGGCAGAGAGGACTGTATGCCTCTTTATTTTAAAATGTTTAGCACCATCTGTGGCTTTGTGGCTTCTACCCACTAGATATCACTAGGACACCCCCTTCCTCTAGAAGTTGTGACAACAAAAATATGACTTCAGGTCTTGCCAAAGGTCCTCTGGAGGAAAAATTGCCCTGTGTTGAAAGCCACTGTTCTAGAAACCAAGCAAGCTAAATACGGTCTGCTTCCTAGAGAGTTCATAGAAAAGTCTGAAAACATGATCACTGGTGACATTTTACCCTTGTCTGGATGAGCTACCAGCTCCATTTCCGGGAGTCTTACATCACCTGTTTGTGCTCTTATCAGGATAGTAGAAGGCTCTGTGTCAGTTTACTCCTCTCCTGCAGGTTGGCCTGGTCTAGTGGAAAAAGCCAGGATTCCAGGTTCATCCTAACCCGATGTGCCTTGGCCCCCAGGCAACTCCCTTAATCTTCCTAGGCCTCTCTTTTCTTATCTGTACTCTATAATCATAATTCCTTTTTAAGAGGTGTGTTGGAAGGACTAAATCAGTAACATGCATAAAGTGTCCCAGGCAGAGCACCTGACATACAGTAGGCCTTTCCTTCTCCCTTTCTACCTTTTAGATCCCTGAGACCAAGAGGAAATAAACTAGGCATGGTGGTGCATACCTTTAATCCCAGCACTTGAGACAGGAAGAGCCCAGGTCCAAGGCCAGCCTCAGCAACTTAGAGAGAGACCCTGTTTTATTTATTTATTTATTTATTTATTTATTTATTTATTTATTTATTTATTGTGGTACTGGGGATGGAACCCAGGGGCTTTCTACCTCTGGGATACATTCCCAGACCTATTTTTATATTTTATTGGAAACAGGGTCTCACTAAATTGCTGACAGCCTCACTAAGTAGCTGAGGCTGGCTTCAAACCTGAGCAATCCTCCTGTCTCAGCCTCCCAAGTCCTGGGATTACAAGCACACACCACCAAGCCCAGCAAGACCCTGTTTTAAAATTAAAAATGAAATAAGCTGAGGATAAAGCTCTGTGGTAGAATGGCCCTGAGTTCAGTCCCCAGTAACACACACATACACACACACACACACACACACAGGAAATAGCACCTAACTTCAAAGACAGTAAGAGAAAAGGAGGTCTATATTTTCCCTTAGTCTAATTTCTTCCACAAACAATACAACATATAGTTTAAAACAATTTGAAAATACAAATATACCTCTTACCTGCAAAGTTTCTTATGAGTGGTTTCACATCCACTCATTCATTTCTACAGACAACATAGTATGTATCTTTTAAACCCCATGAGACCAAAGAACCATTTGTAATACCCTATGCATTACATTTGCATTTATCCTTGATTCAGCCAATCAGAAATTCAAAGCATTGATGGAGCCCACAATTGTCCAATAACTGCAACTTGTGCTGGGCTGGGAGATTCTGAGGTGAAGACTATAACCTAGATCTGTAAGTCTAGTGTGAGTGGACACAGGGAGAAAAAATAGACAAGCATGGACCAGTTTGATAAGTGCTGGGGTGGGAGTTGCAGAAATTGGAGGACAGTAATAATACTCTTAACACAGGGAGGACAGCTTTCAGGGAAGAGATACTTGAGCCAAATATGGAAGGACACAAAGAAGGAAGCTAGGTAGGTGTTGGGGGAGGCATGATGATCGTAGATCTTTTATTTATTTTTCCTGGGTTTATTTCAGAAGTATCTCTAATGTTGGAAATGTTTTCAATATGTTTTGTCAGAATTCTAGATGACAATCCAATAACCAGGATTTCACAGCGAGTGTTTACTGGTTTAAATTCCTTGTTTTTCCTGTAAGTATTAATTTACCTTTCAATACATCCGTCTACAGGTTGTGCTGACATACAACACTAGCTTATAGAGAGCATTTTAAAACAAGATCAAGGCCACTAAAATTTTTATTAATCAAAACCTTTCCTGGATATCTGCCTCCTACCCATAGCTCAAAGGGAACCATGGCCAGATTATAATGTATATTTTAAGTCTGCTAGTAATTTTTGTATAATCTTCCATATCCTAAAATTCTAAGGCATGTTTTCATTTGCAGTGGTTGACTAAAGATTCATTTTTTTACCCTATCTATTTTTGTTATGTCCTAACTATTAGAATCTTCCAGGAATTCAGATCCAACTTAATTTTTAAAAGAGGAAAATGTGCTTTTGTCTAGTGACAGTCAATTGAACATTCCAGAATCTCTGTCCTGCCAACAGAACTGTCCTTGTACCTACATTTTTCACTGTTTATTAATATTCTGGAATGATTTATCAGCAAGGGGTTGTTATGTTCCTTTTCTGTTGATCGTATAGCATCATTATTTTTCCATTTGTCAAAAAGGAACATAATATCATAAATTAATCGTGCAGCTTAACATACTCATGAGTTGTTTTCTTCCCCCAAGTTCCCCCTTCTGTCACTTCTTAGATTTAATGCGGTTTCCATTGTGGCCCTTTAGTGTTATAAATGATTAATATTTCCCATAAGAAGAAACTGTGGCTGCATGGCACTAGAAATTATTGCAATCTTAAAGTGTAAAAAGAAAATTATTATGACCTTCAAAATTATTACTTGAAATATATTTTTGTTTCACCTCATAAAAGTAAACTATATCATGTTGATTCCTAAGATGTATATCAAACTTAGGCATTCATAGTTTCAGTGACAACATCTACTCCCTAGTCCTTGCCAGACACATTATTTAAAGACCCTTTTCAAGGAACAGTTGTATATAAGCACTTCATCCTAGTATGTTAATTTTAGCATGCCAGTTTCTAAATTGCAGAATAGTAAAATTTTCTCTTGGTAAAGTAGAATACTATTTTGTTTCTAACTTTAATATTTTCTTTACATAAAGGTCTATGGTTAATAACTACTTAGAGGCCCTCCCCCAGCAGATGTGCACCCAAATGCCTCAACTTAACTGGATGTGAGTATTTGTTTAGGGTTTAATTTATGTTCCAAGATTTTAAGGAAACTAGCCATGAAGTTAGTTCACAATTACACTGAAAGTCCATCTTTAATTTCTTTCTAAAATATCTGATTACATTATTCCCCAGTTTGAAAATTCCCTTTATGTTTCCCCAAGGTGTAAGGCCAGTGTGTCACCTTCCCCTTGAGCACCCAGGAGCCCTCATTTTTATTCCTCACCCCATATGATCTCTTTTCCTACTCCTGGTCCAAATGCTCTTTCCTTCCAGATGGTTCAAACTACTGCTCCTGGTATCAGTTCCCTGAGCACACACTGTTCTGTGTCTTGAACTTGAAAAGTTTGCCTCCTTACTTTTTTTAAAATATGTTTTATCGGTGCACTGTAGCCATGCATCATATTGAGGTTTACTGTGACAGAAATATCCATGCACACAGCACCTGGTGCATTTCCCCCAGGTCCCACCTGCTCCCCCTTCTTCCCTTGAATAATATTGAAACTGGTATTGATGGTTCCACAAATGTACATAGGATTGTTCTGTTTCCTTCAAGTCTCCCCTTTCCCTTCCCACCTCCTTCCCCAAATCCCCTTCTGCTATTCTACTGCTCTCTCTCCTCATTTATCTAAAGTTTTTTTTATTCCCATTTTCTCTCTAGCTTCCACATATGAGAGAAAACATGTGACCCTTGACTTTCTGAGGCTGGCTAATCTTAGCATAATATTCTCTTCTTCCATCCATTTTTCTGCAAATGACATGAGAATAAAACTCATTAAGAAAAATTAAAAAGTACTTAGAAATTAGCAAGTGAATATATACAATGGGACACAAATATGAAAATATCAGGCCCCAGCCTATTCCTCCTTCTCTCAAATGGGCAGTAACAACAGCAAGGAGGAGTCAGAAGCCAGCATCCAGCCCTGTTCTGTGTTCCTTTGATGCCCATTTTCACCATAAGTTCCCACAAACTCTAGGGGAAAAACAGATTCCCAGTGAAAATGTGGGGTGAACATGATGGCCTGAACAAGGTGCAGTGAGCAAATGTGGCCTCTCACAAAGGAGAAGGGGAAGAGAGAAAGGTGAGAGGCCAGACCCACATTGCTCTAACTGAAAGGCAGAAAAAAACCTGCCCTGGCCTGGTTTCTCCTCCTTCCTCCCCTGCCATCCTGTAGGACAATTGCTCATGACTACCAAGTGTCAGATGAGAACGAGGGGGAAAAATCCCATTCTGTTTAACAACTAATATTATCAATAACAAAATAATTTCAATAACAAAAAATAATATCGAGCTCCTACAAGCATCTTTAAAATGATTTTCAAATAGGACTTAAAAGAACATAACAAAGGTTTTGGTGATTTTAGTGTGACCATGAAAAAAGTTCAGAAGCCAAAATATAAGCTGTTGTCATATTTGGGGGCAATGATAGAATGCTAGATATAAGTAGAAGTTAGGAGAGTTGGCAGAAAAGTTGACTATTTCTTATTCTCCCTGTACTGTGCAAAGCAGGACTGCCAGAGGGTTACAGAGGGCCTTTCCTGAGTAAGTGGGGTGTCACTGAAAACAGGAGAACTTGTTCATTCCAGAGGGCTGGGCCTCAGTCCTCGAGTTTCTGACCAGCCAGTTTAGGGGTACAGCAGAAAGATCAGCATTTCCAGCACGTTCTTAGTTGGCAAGCAAGCTGTGTCCCCACTACACTCTGAACAGCACCACCCAGGGCACCAGCAGGCAGAAGGGAAAGAACCCTTGCTTTAGCACCGCATAGATCAGACTCAGATCTTGACTCTGGCCTTTAGTACATGCAAAAGAACTTAGGCCCGAGTTTCCCTTCCAGGAAAATAAAGCCATAAATATCTATATGATGTCAGGAGGAATATGGGAATATAATGACCCAGAACACTACTAACACAGTTAAATGTCTGGGCTTTTGATTCAGAAAGATCTGATTGAGAAGATCAGTTCTACTGTGAACTGGCTGTGTGACCAGGAGGGAAGTGAATCTCTAAGCACCCCAGGGTCATCATATGTTAAATGTGGAGTAATAACGCCAACCATGAATGCTGTGTCATACATGCCATGTACAAGAGCACCTGACCCTGTCAAGACTCAAGAGACCGCAGTTTATGATGGTTGCACAATATTATAAATAACAGCATGGTGTCCGGCACAGAGACACTCCCTCACAAAATGTTAGGCTGCCCTTTCCCTCAATTTTATTAAGTTCTAACATTAATTGGAAAGTACAAAAATATTATTTATATTAACCTTGCAATAATTAGGAGGAAAGCATAGTAAAAATAGAATTTAAATAAAATGAAGTTTAAAACTATTATATCAGCAAAAAAACTTAATATATTATTTGTACAAAATATTAAATATTAATATTAAAAATGAAATAATTGTTAATTTACTTATAATTAATTAAAATATCGATATTGAATATTCATACAATAATATTTAAATGTTAAATATTTAAATGGCTGTGGTGGTGTACACCTGTAATCTCAGTACTTGGGAGGCTGAGATAGGAGAATCACAGATTCAAGGACAGCCTCAGCAAATAAAAATACTCTCATCAATCTAGTGAGACCCTGTTTAAAAATAAATTAAATCAGGTTAGGGGTGTAGCTTGGAGGTAGAATGCTCCTGAGTTCTATCCCCAGTATGAATAATTTAAAATTTTTTAAAAATATATTTATAATTAATTGCTTATATTTATAATAGTCTACCAAGTGATATATGTCACTGCCAATATGATTTACATTATGATGTGAGACTATAATACACCAATAAAGCATATTAAATTTTTAATATAAACTTAACTATACATATAATTATTTATATACAATTTAGGTTTATAACAATTTAGGTTTATAACAGTTAATTGGAAAATGCCCTCCAGATTATTATAGATGTCAAATATAATATTTTATATTAAAAATAATTCCCCTCGTGACTTTCAGAGATCTGGAAGGCAATCAAATAAAGTCTCTGAGGAACTCCACCTTTCTGTCCTGCAGTTCACTCACAGTACTGTAAGTACCCAATGCACCTCAGTAAATGATAAGAAACCTTATAGATTTGGAAATTCAAAGAAAACATTGACAATGGATTTTAAAATGTGTTTTGCTTATTGCCTTGGTCTGGAAGTGCAGTGCTAGGAAAATGCACACTCATTTCTTGATTTTGAAGGTGGAGCTGAGCTGTCAGTTAAGCTGCCCACCACACAGGGCTCCTGCTGGCTCCATGCTTCTGAGGATGGTCAGTATTTCTATGCAAACTCTCATCTGAAGTGGTACCCAAAAGCTCCAGTTTCCTGACCCCAGGGTCACTGGTAAAATTGCAAGTGTCAAAGTGGCTGGCCATAGAGTGGTTAGCTGTTACTGCCAAGGACTCTAGCCAATGTATGTCTCTCCCTACAAAGAAAAAAAAAAAGAAACCATTGTCTTATTCTAAAGGGGAAATATCTAATGCATTCTGATTGACCAAAGATTCTGACTGGTGATTCTGATTGCTGATTTTGCTTATTCTGGGAGAGGGAAGGCAGATGAATTGGTCATTTGGCACATTTGCATTGGTAAGCTAAAAAAAACCATGAGTATTTTGTGTTTGATTAATTATAGTTTTCCATAGACAGTAAGGACTTGGCAATGTTTGGTGATCAAATGGGTGATCGGGAAAGAGAATGATACTGAAAGATTAGAAAGAGACACTTTCTAAAATCATCAGCATCCAAACAAAGTACAGCTCTATAGACCACACTCAGTGCCTCAAACCCTTCACAGCAGCACTTCTGAGACAGACGCAAGGTCCTCAGTGACGAAGTCCTGCTTCAGCTGCAGCCTGAGGACGCCTCCCTTGGAGGCCTCAAGGAAGCTTATTAAATTACACCCGACCAGTGACATCTCCCAACGACAACTGATATGACACAGACGCAAACCCACGGTGCTGACTCTCGCCATGTCTTACAGGTTTCTGCCTAGAAATCAAATTGATTTTGTTCCAGAGAAGACATTTTCTTCATTAAAAAATTTAGGAGAACTGTAAGTAGCATCGTCTACTAGGAAGAATATGATTGCTTCTTCCAAGATTATAAATTTCAATGACTAGTGAGACTGCTTTTCCACTAGTAGCAATCAAAATCCGGTAGACTATTGGATATTATAAATCAGTTAAGGAAACCAACATATCCTAAAGTCAAAAGCACATTCAAAACAGAGAGTGGGTTTTATATGGAGTTAGCCTACCTTAGTTTCCCCATTTTCACTGGGTGATTTCATATATGTGTGTGTTTGGGAGTAAATGAGTTTTCCATAGCTTCTTAACTAGCCAGAGTATAGTTAGTTCTCAATAAGAACTTTCTGGATGAATAACGGACTGACTGAAATGATATTAACTGGTTAGATGTGAACAAAGGAATAAAAATTCTTACTTTCTATTGAGAAACTATGACTTATGTAGCAGGTGAAGTAAATACTTATGTCTAGAATGGGGATTAGACTCACTGAAGAATATTCAGAAAACTCATGTAACTTTTGTAGTTCAGATATATGTTTTATAGATCTAAAGCCTTTTTAAAAAGCATTTGTTTTGCTACTAACTCATTTCTTCCCACATAATTGTGCATCATTAGAAGTTAAAATGAAGTGTGTTACATTACAAATGGTGGAGGTTAAGGTAAAGAATCTGTCCTTCTGTTTGAGGCCTTAAAATGGAAAGTACAGCCTTAAACATCTTTTCCTTCATTCTTTATGCCTTGTTTTGTAATCCAGAGAAGATTGGATTATAGAAAATAACTCAATGATAGTAATTTAGAATATGATTCATGAATAATTATAATTCTACCTAACTCATGAACATCATAAATCAAACCCACAAATATTTATTAAGTGCCTAGTATGCACAAGGCTACACATTAGAACTGAAAATAATATCATTTTATTGGCAAAAAATTAAGGATAGCTTATTTAGAGGAGACTTCCATAATGGACTGCTCCTGATCAGACTCTGGAGAAGGGATGGGGGCTTGGGTTACAGAGTTAAAAGGGACTGTAGCCTAGGACAGAAAGGCTTATTTTACATGTAAAGTTAAGGAAAATGGTATGGGGTCCACAGTTTGAAAATTTTTCTAATTATCTCATCCTACATGTAGGTAGTCCCCTCCAGAAAGGGGTGTCTCACTTAAGAGCCATTAGCTTGCTATTATGTTCAAGACAACCAGTAATATATCTCAATCCACATAGCCTCAGAGAGCTACAGGAAATTCAGAAGTTGATAGACCAAGCTTGAACAAGAAATTCATACATCTTGAGTCTACAAATGTTGGATAATTTGCCATCATGCCATCAAACTCATCCTGAGGAAGAATAAATGTAGTACGAAACCCCCAATGTCCTTTTTCTAAAAATAGTGTATTTTTCTCTTTTTTTTTTAATAGGTGCATTGTAGTCACACATCTTAATGGGATGCAAGATGGTAGAGGCTTACATGCACACCAGAGTGTATTTTTCTATGTAACACTTTGAAGAACAAATTTCTAGGTGTCTGAGGTCATTGGCATCTTGCTCTGTGCTAGGCACTCTCTGGCCCATGTACACCTGTGGCTTTCTTGCCAGGTCATGATCCGGTGTGCTTCTCCCATCTGGAGCCCCAGATCAGAATTCCACCTAGCAGGCCCTGGTGCATAGATGTCATCGCAGCATCTCCAAAGTGATCTGTTTAAAACTAAACTGAGAACACATCTCACCCACTGCCAGCTCCTTTGCCTGGGCTTGCCATCCTATTAGTTGTATCAGCATCCTTCCTGGCAGCCAGGCCTGAAGATGCTCCTCACCCTCTACATTTCCCTTAATGCTTTATTTATGTTCTTCCAGACCCCAAGCCCTTCATCAGCTCTTACCTGAAGACTCCTGCTGGTCTCCTCTTCTGACTTTCTAGCTTTTTTGCCTTTCTTTGAAGGTTCTGTGCTATGCCATTCTATAACCCACAGTATGATACACTGCTGACCTACTTAATACTCTCCTTTTTGCCTGATATTCAGCAAAGTCCTTGACCTGGTTCTCAAATGCTAATGTGCAAAAGAATCACAAGGAATGTTGGTTTAAATGCACATTACCAGGCTTCTTCCCTGAGATTCTGATGTTATCGTTCTGGGTGGGTCACCTAGAATGAGGTCTTCCTTTAAGCATCCTCAATTACTCTGATGCCTGGACTGTCCTCTGAGTAATACTGCCTTGGACTGTGTTTGTAACCCCCCTGTTTTCTCTCCATAGACTTCTCTGGGATCACTTCTTTTGCCTCTCTCTCATATGGTTTACTCTCCTACCTACCTACATTAGACCACTGCTGGCCCCAATAGATGTCATTCATTTCCAAGCATCTGTTTCTTTCATTGTGCTTTACTCTCAACTAAAATGCTACTCTTTAAAAAAAATGCCGCTCTTCTTTGACCTCACCTAAAATCATCAAGCTTTGTTTGAACACTTCCTAATTTCTTAGGTCAGGATTAATGGATCCTCTCTCTCTTTTTTTTCCTTCCATTTTATGCCACTTGCTTCATTCTTTCTGTGTTTTATAACCTTTTTATATTAGCCTGTTTTCTGTTGCTATAACAAAATACTTGAGGTTGGATACTTTATAAAGAAAATCTCATTTAGCTCACAGGTGCAGAGTCTGAAAGTCTAAGATCAGGAAGCCATGTTGATTTAGCCTCTAGTGAGGACATCATACCACATGGTGGATGGTATTATGGCATGAACATGTTCAAAGGGCCACCACATGTTGGCAAAGGAAGCCAGAGAAGGATTTAGGGATCAGGGTTTCTTTTCTAATAGCTGCTCACTCTTGTGGGAACTAACTAGAGCCCCACAGGAACTACTTTAATCCCCTTTAAGGGCATTGCCTCCAGTCCCACTATGTCCCACCTCTTAAAGGTTCTACCACCTCAAGGACCTGAGGACCTAGCCTCCAACACATGAACCCTCAGGGTCAAACCACATCCAAACCATAGCACTAGTTATTAGTCATGGGTTCCAAAACTAATTTGGCATACCACTCCTTTTTCAGAGAAAAAATTTACTCAGTACCCCTTTGGAAATCTACCTTCTTTAAATGAATGAAAAAGAATGATGTTGTGACAAAATTACATTCTTTTATATATCTCTATTTTATTCCAGCACCCTAATGGACAATATGGCTCACTTTGAGAACCTATGAAAGTATAAATTAAATCTTCTTTAGAGCTTCTTTAGAGTTCCAAAGTATCAAGAATAATTAAGGTTTTTTTTTTTACTTCACTCTTAATTAGACAATTGTATATCTGCCCTATCTTTCACATCTTCTATGGAGCATAAGGATATTTTGGACTTTTAAAGACTGCTAGATTCTTCTGCTCCTAACAGTTGTATTTTTCGCTTTTTGCAGTTCTGTCCCTATGATTTTTTTCTGGATTGCACAGTCCTACCATATTTGATTGTAAACTCTCAATTTCTTGTACAAAAAAGAAGAGTCCTGAATAAAAGTTATTAAAAAATGTGTAAATGTATCCATACAAGATTTTCTGGGCAGCTATCGTAGTTGGAATGCCAAATAAATAGAAGACTAGAAGACATAAAACTTGACCTCAAAAAGGTTATTTGCATAAACAAGAGATCAAAGAACATTTGCATAAACAAAAGATATAGAAACAAGTAGAACTCACAGAAGCATGAATGGTAGAAGTGTACAAAGAGTACCTAAAACAGAGGAAACTAATCAAAGCAGATATTAAAGCCAGGGTGTGTTGGCAAGGGTGTGAGAGGAAATTCCACACAGGAACTGGATGAGCAAAGCGTCACATGTCTGTAAGTGATGGAAAACACATCCATCTGGCTGACTTACATGGCCTTGTGTAACAAGTCACCAGGTTAGTTAAATGAGACCATATTTTCTGTTACATCCAATGGGGTGATGATAACCATTGGGATTACTACCCATGTCACTTATTCCCATCATAATTGTTTTGTGTTTTCACTGTCGTCAACAGGGACTTATCTAGCAATATGATAATGGAGCTGCCAGCCCACCTGTTTAAAGACCTGAAGCAGCTGCAAAAACTGTGAGTTCCTCTCATCATCATCAGATTTAAATGGCAACACCTTAGGCTTCCAAATAATAACATCCGTACTTCTTTTCCCCTCCCTCCAATGGTTAAAAAAAAGGAACCTGTCATCCAATCCTCTTTTGTATCTCCACAAGAACCAGTTTGGAAGTCTTAAACAACTTCAGTCTCTGTAAGTAAAATATTGCAGTTGTGTCCATTATAATTTTAGTGGATGTATTTTACTTAGAGACACATTGTTTTTTCAATGGGTGTTTCACACCCAGGAGTACACATCCTCTGATGACCGTGAATATCATTGCTACCATTGGTAATGTACTGAATGAAAGCAAAGTTTCAGCTTTTACCATTCAATTGGATAAGGCTATTTCTGTGTTTGAAACACATATATCTCCTTCCTAAAAACTGGGTTCACATGAAAAAGTGTCATCCTGCAATTTTCACAAATAATTAAATTTGCAATAGTTTTATTTCTAAAAGTTGGGTAAAAAATTATGTAAGACTTGCCTTCCTTTTCCTTTTATTCTTTCCTATAAAAAAACTACTTCTGATGCAAATCTATAGCACATGAGCTTGCTTCCCAATAACTAAAACACCCCCACAAATGCAAACATTAGACAATTAATGTTTTAGTATCTTAAAATTTCTATCTTAGATTTTAGTGATGTCAAGAACTCTGCCTGTTAGTGTTTGAACTTCAAGATTCCTTTCCCCTGGGTGACTATTTATTGGCTAAGGATTGTTCATTTTAGACAGAGAACATAACTACATTGCCTGAGTTCAGCCTAAAGCATTTCTTCATTTAATTCTAAAGACCACTATTGAACATAATTTTTTATGCTTGTTAAATAAGTTTTATTAGAAATGAATGCAATATTTAGTTTTCTTTCAACAGATATTAATGAGTATTCATTGATGAAAATGATTTAGTTTCTTCTCTGAAGAAGAAGTTAGAGTATAAAACAACAAAATACGTAAATAACCCATTGTTCATAAGTCATGAGAACAGACCTCAGGATGTGGACTACAGGATTCCTCCCTTCACTCACTACATACAATATTTCTGAAAGCCAAAATATTGAGCCACCACTTAAAACTTTTCTGAATGTCAAAGTAGTAACTACTCTGTGCTTTCTTTATTGTCTAACTTCTTTTTTTTTTAAGATTCACGTATACATTTATTTCACAAGTATTTATTGGCCACCAAATTATTTATTGTCCTGCCTCATTCACTCAGACTTAGGGGCCTCTACTCTTTAAAATATTAGAGGGTATTAACCAACTAATCACACAATCCACATAAAGATAAAATTGTGACAAGTCAAAGAGAAAGCTAAGGTAGAGGGCAAGACCTTTAGAACTCACAGTTTTTTTTCTAGAGGAACATGTACTAGTTCAGTAATATCAGCACTCTCAAATTCTGACTTCCAGAGAGCAAGTTTATTCCTCGAAAAAGGATCTACTAAACAAAGAGAAAATTCAAAAGATTTAAAAAATTCCTATTCAAGTAGCCAAAACAAAAAAGAATAAAAATCAGACATCTTTCAAGCCAAACATTAAAAGCAAAAGGTTTCCATTATTTTAGATTATCTTCTCTCCATTTTACTGAGAACATGGTAGCTCTTAATTTAACCCTCCTAAAGAGATCTTCAAGATACTCACATTTGTAAAAGATTCTGGATAAAATAATAGTGTTGGGGTAATCATTGAAGTACTTTGAGGATATCTCACGGTACCTGGAGAGATTTCAGAAACTCTGCTTCCTGCTGTTGACTTAGAAACTGATTGTCCTGAACACTTTAAACACTTTTAAAACACTTAGAAAGTGATTGTCTCCTCTTGCTGCCTCCATGGCTTTCTGCCCTAAAGATGCATAAACCAGGAAGAAATTAACATCTACATTCAGATTCCCACAAAATTTATCTTGCTGATGTTCACAGTGGAAGAATCAGCTTCTGAATGAGAGCTTCTAACCTCCATAGAGTTTTTTTATTAGATTAAACTACAGAACAATTTTATATATAAGATAATACTGCCATATTTGAATGACTGATTGATTTATTAATTGATGGAACCCAGGGCCTTGCACATGCTAGGCAATCACTCTACCATTGAGCAACATGCCCAGCCCCTTACCACTTTTTGTTTTCTTTTGTTTTTTTTACATTTATTGGTTCATTGAAATTATGCATCATAGTGAGGTTCAAAGTCATAGAAACAAACATGCACATGGGTCTTGGTGTGTTTCCCTTCATTTTTAAGTCAAATAAATGAATGAAAGTACTTTGTTAGAGTTCATTTCTAAGTGTGAATTGACAAAACCAACTCCAATTGGTAGAAGGTTTAAATAAAGTGAAAATTTTCTGAGAGAATGTACTACAAAATTTTTATCCTGCTTTGAATCAGTAACCTAACATTTTGAAATGTTTGAAGGACCTGGAAAATAATGCAATCATTAAAAAGTTTAACCCTAAAAGCATTAAACCTATTGTGTATGTTTTCCAGAGACCTGGAAAGGATAGAGATTCCAAACATAAGCACAGAAATGTTTCAACCCATGAAGAATCTTTCTCACATGTATGTATGTATTAAAGAAGAGATCTGTGGTGAAATGTTTCAGATATTCTCATGTCAACTGTCTACTGTATCACTGCAATATGTTTTGTGCAAGAAAAGTCTTTTTATTGAGAACTTTTTAATTTTGTCACCTTTGGTCCCTGTTCAAATAGAGTTCAATATTATGATGCACCGACACGAATGACCCTTCTCTCTGGAAACACGCTGTTTATCCAATTGAGGCCCAATAAGAGATCAGGGTACCAGAATGCCACATATTACACAAGATGAAGTCACTGGCTATATGGTACTCAGGCGACCTGGAAACATTAATTCACCTCACATGAATGAGCAGTCGGCTGCTCTAAGATTTGAGCCCATAGGAAGAAAGGTGCTATATATATTCCAGGTGTTGTTACTGTTACTAAGTGCACTGCAAAATGGAGGTAATTAATCTTTATAGTAGTTTTTGTTAAGACAATTTCATATATTTGGCTAAAGTGCACTAAGTTGTGTTAATATCTGTGTTTATAACATAATCATTTCTTTATCGACTGTGTAATCTATATGTTCATGATTTCAAAAATTAACCATTGTTATCCACAAAAATAGGGAGGACTCGATGTAAGATCACAAGTGGGTGCAGCAAGTGGATGAAAGAGTTGATGTGCAGGCGCCCTTTGGGGAGAACACTTGCCTTGTGTCTGTGCAGTAGCCGCCATGGCTGAAAGACACGTGTCTGGCGCATCTCCACGTGGTTATGTTCGTTTCTCTTTATGTGGCACCATTAGACATCTATTTAATGAGGCCACTGTGTGTTTCCTAGTTGCAGGCAGGTGAGGTCTTCTTAGAATAGAGAAGGCCACTCCTTTTAGAACTGGATGGAGAAACTGCTGTTTTAAATATATGCCTCAAATCAAGGTCAGGAAGGACATAGCAGGTAGCAAAAAAAATTTTTTTTAAGTTAGCTAGTTCCCTACTAAGTGACCTGCTTCTTCTTCCATCTTCCTTGCCCTTTGCTTATTGAAAATCCTCCATCTCATCACCTTCATCCCTTCCACCTGCCACCTGGAATGTCGGTTGCAGTGGGAGAACCTAATGAAGACAGTGGAGATAATGGAATCCTAAAAGAACCAAGAGGCCAAGTGTGTACCAGGGATCCCAGAGGAGGGAAAAAATAGAGTCATTTGTTAAGTTGTATGCCAAATGCTAAGAAGACGAACTGTAAGCTGCCTGCAGGTGCAGGTTGCCTCCTGTGTCTTTACCTGACACATAGCTTTCAATGATCCATCACTTGTTCTCTGACCTAGGACATATTTGTTAAGGACCTAGAATGTGCCAGGCAGCTTTAGATGGTGAGAACACAGTTGAGACTAAGAGGAAGAATGTCTGATGGGGCTTCTGTTTAGCCTTGGAACCCCAATAAATGAGTATACAAATAAACTTCATTAAATGCTGTGGAGATAAGGAAAATGAAGAGATAAAAGGAGAGTTTGGATGGCTTAAATGGGAATCAGAAGGATAAGACATTTGAGTAGATCTGAACAGAGAGGGAACAGCTCTGGCAAAATAGGGGAAGAATCTTCCAGGCAGAGGAAAAGACAAAAGCAAGAATCTAAGAAAGGGGGGCTTCTTTGAGGGTTAGAAGCCTATTGTGTCTGGTCAGAGGTGGCTCAGGGCACCATGGGTTCCAGTAAGTAGAACTTGGCATTGTGGCAAAGTGAAGCTTTGTTTATCTTGCTTGTGTAGAAACAGAATTGAGAGAGGACCAAAAAATTAGGAATAAGGAAGGAAGACAAAGAAGCAGAGAAATCAACGAAGAGGTAGTAAAAGAAAGAATGAAATGAGTTTTGTGGGAGAAAATCCTAAACACACAGTTTGAGGGATGGCCGTAAGCCAGAAGACCTCACCAGTTCCCACACTTCAAGATGCCCATTCCCTTCTCATAAATACATTGTCCACAAACAAACCAGTTTTTCCTTGTAGAAATTGTTTAGGTCCTTCCAGATACTGGTAAGTAATACACACTTAAGGCGAATGCTTGTCCTCCCAGCCCCAGTGACACCTGATATTCCTAATCTCAGACACCCTCCTTTCCTGCCAACTCCAAGGAACAAGAGACTATTGAGTAGACCTCACTGTTTAAAACTAAGAACAAGTCAGGAAAGTGCACAGTCCTCACATTCCCTGTGACGGCCCCTCAATATTGACTAGAGATCATCTTAGAGATGATAATCCTTAATACCCAATAAGAGAATAAAACAATGTGACCACGAAAATGTTGCACCCCCGAGACTTCAGATTCCCACCCACAGCCTCTCCTGACTGTCAGGTTCCTTGTCTTTCAGAGGGCACCACCTCAGGTAACAGAAGATTTAATGATGAACTCTCCAATTAGTAGTCACTATTAAACCCAAACAAACCAACCTAGAGAAGGAAGTCGCATACTTAGCATAGAGTTGCAGCCCTGCTAGGACTGCAACTGTACTTTCTGTATCATTACTGCAAAGTGACTCTTTTTTTCCCTTTGACTTTAGTTATTTCAAAAACTTTCGATACTGCTCCTATGCTCCCCATGTCCGAATATGTATGCCCTCGACTGACGGCATTTCTTCATTTGAGGACCTCTTGGCTAACAATATCCTCAGAATATTTGTCTGGGTTATAGCTTTCATTACCTGCTTTGGAAACATTTTTGTCATTGGCATGAGATCTTTCATTAAAGCTGAAAATACAACTCACGCTATGTCCATCAAAATCCTTTGTTGTAAGTATATTTTCCATATAAATAGACAGGATATCTTCTGTGAGCTGTGCACGAGATATATATAGAGAGAGTATGTGTATGGTATTTAATGAATTGGAGATGGTGGGAAAATTTACTTACTAAATATAAACCTGCTGTTCTTTGTAGCTATGTTTTAGATTGCATGATCTTAGGGTGACCTACCTCTGGGGGTTTTGCCTGGGAAATGGGGTAACAAAACAATAGGTCAAGTGATAGGTTATGAAGAAAGTTTTGTGGGTTATAAACTAAGCTCAATTAACTCCAATTACTATAACACCCACACTTCTCAAGCTCAGAAAATGATTAGCTATATAAGTAATACATATTTATTGTTTAAAAACTAGCTCTTTGCCCCATAAATGTTTCCTTCATACCCCTTTTTAACTACAAAACAAAGAGAAGGTGTGATGCTGTAGAAATAGCACAAATTTTGAGGTCCATTGGCTTCTTGGTATTCTAGTAGGTGATTACATTAGTTCACTTAATCCAATGTGAGGGAGCTAGACCTAATGAGGAAACTCAAGGAGAGATGCTGGGAACTACCAATATACACTGCGTCAATTCATCTGCAGGTGCTGACTGCCTGATGGGCATTTACTTGTTCTTCATTGGCTTTTTTGACATAAAATACCGAGGGCAGTACCAGAAGTATGCCCTGCTGTGGATGGAGAGTTTCCAGTGCCGCCTCATGGGCTTCCTGGCCATGCTGTCCACTGAAGTTTCTGTCCTGCTGCTCACCTTCTTAACTCTGGAGAAGTTCCTAGCCATCGTCTTCCCCTTCAGTAACATTCGTCCTGGAAAGCGACAGACCTCCATCATCCTCATTTGCATTTGGGTGATGGGATTTTTAATAGCTGTAATTCCCTTTTGGAACGAGGATTATTTTGGAAACTTTTATGGGAAAAATGGCGTTTGTTTCCCACTGTATTACGACCAAACCGAAGATATTGGAAGCAAAGGGTACTCTCTTGGAATTTTCCTAGGTAAATTGTATTTTTTATTTACTGGATAAATATAATTTTGATAGAAATACTGTAAGTTTTTGTAGGGGCAGATTTGTCTATTTCAGGAAACAAACAAATATTGTCAAGACTATGTCATTTCTAAAGAACAATTCTTGCTATATATTTATACAAGTTTTTATTAAACTTTTTATTATAGAGATTTAGTGTGAAAAACAAAGACATACTGCTAGGATTTCTGGATGATCTTTTTTATTATCCCTAAATTCTTTTATTTTACACTCATATATAGTGACTATGAGCTAGAAGAATTCTAGTTTAGTGCCTCAGCCTGAAGCCCAACTAAGTTATTTGGAGTCTTTAGTTTTTTTTTTTTTTTTTTTTACAGTCTATTTATGAGTTAAATAAAGAATAATAAAATTCTGGAAACTCACTAGCAGATTATCTGAATGGAAATACCAGGATCATCCATGGCCTTTAGTTTAGTCATCTCTTAAATCAACACCATGAGAAGGTTTAATAAGACTCTTTTCTTCTTAGTTTTCTTAATTCTCCCTCTTTTTTAGAAAGGAACATGCTGTGTTCTCTGTTATAAATAAATGACAAACTTAGCACCTTAAAATTAAAACTTTTTATTGTGGTCTATATATTAACTCTGCTTAAAATCAAGGCCATCCCCATGTCCTTTTTTAAACTAGGGTGTGTTATTTTATTCCCTCTTCCCTTCTTTATCCCCCATCCATGTAGTCAAAAAGTTCTATGGGCCTTTCTTTCAAATCAAATAATTTTCACCAAAATCCACCTCTTTGGAGTTTATGATCGTTCAAGCTTCTACCCACTGCAATTACTTTAGTTTGAAACCTTACCACCTCTAATCTGAATTATAACTTTAACATATTCTGGTCTTTTAATCTCTGGGCCTTTCTCTCCTCCCACTTTCCTGTTTACCACCGCATTATAATCTCCTATGTATCCAAAAGACTGTCCGCACTTCTGAACAGTGTTTTCAATGATTCTTTACTACTGTCAAGGTCAAGTTTAAACAAAACTCATCGTGACATGATTCTAACCACTGTTTCTTCTCTATCTACTCCTTTCCCTCCTCTAAAAAAATCAAAATGCTTCACTTACACCACTTTGATAGTATTCCTTACACAGCACCATTTGGTAGCCCTTTGTCTGTAGCTAGGTCACTTGCAGGATACACAGGTGGCTCTTTGTATTTCCTCCTGACTGGCTTTTTTGTTGTTGTTGCTTCTAGCATAGGTAGGCACGTGCACACACACACGCGCGCACACACATACACACACATATTCACATACCACATTACATTCATTAAGTCAATAAGGATTGATTTAGCATCTACTATGAGCAGAGGAACACTGTATTGGGTACTGGAAATACAACAGGTTTAGCCTGAGACGAGGATGCCGATGAGTGGACATGTCCTTACATCACAGGCTAATGAAGGTTATGATGAAAGAGTACAGGCTATCCCGGGATCCCCAGACCTGACGGCCAGGGAAGGCTTCCCAGAAGAAATGAGTCCAAACTGAGGCCCAGAGGAGGCACAGCTAGGGGAAGGCAGAGGAAAGTGTGGTGGAGGCTGGGTGCCAGATAAAGACATAGTGGATTCAGAGACCCAAAGCCGGGGGACAAGCCCAGGTAATGAGCTAGAGAAGTTTTGGTGTGGGGTCTACTAAGAGGTTAAACGCCTGTGATAAATTTCAGATATATTGTGTATTATGAGGTAGCAATACACACACACACACACACACACACACACACACACATCCTCATTCTCATTACCTTTCTTATTGTCTATATATACATAGTTTACATCCTGGAGCTCTAGATAAAATATATAGTTTGAAGTTTATATAAATATACAATTTTAAAATCAGAGTTTTTTGTGGTTTAAATGTTTTATTTTTATGTGGATCATATTGAAAATGGCATACATTCGCACAGTGCTTGCTGCCCTCTCCCCCCTCCACTTTCCCTTTCCTCCCCTCCCAACAATGAGTGTCCAGGTTGACCATGCTACATTCACACCTATACACATATTTAAATGTAGCTCCTCCACTTAATCAACCTCAGCCTTCTTCCTCTCCTATCCTTCCTTTCTAGCTTTGCTGAGGTTTCCCCTCCATCATCCCTCTGGTATCCCTAATACTTTCTAGTTTGGGCATATTAGAGAAAACATATGTCCCTTCTCTTTCTGTGCTTGGCTGATCTCAGTTAACATAATGTTCTCCGGGTCTTTCCATCTTCTTGCGAATTACCTGTTTTGTTCTTCTTTATTGCTGAGTAGAAATCCATCTTTCCAATGGGGCTGAAATCAGAGAACTACAGTAACATATGCATACCTGTGTTCATAGCAGCACAATTTGTAAAATTGTTTTTTTTTAATTTTAGGCTAGCTTTAGAGTTCAAGAAAAGCCATGAAGACAGTGCAGAGCCCCTGCTTGTTAGTACCTTACACTGCTAACATGTGTTTGAAGCATGTGCTTTTCACCTGTCCTATAAGTCTATTTTCAGAATTTGAGCCAGAGGAGCATTTTCTAATAGTCAATTTATTTTATGCTTAACTAAACTTTGTCACAAGAGGCCTAAGAAAACCAGTTTTATAAAATTCTATCATATAGCTTTATAGCGAGATTACATAAAATTCATAAAATGTTTGAGATAAAAATAACCTTAAATTTATTTTTCTACAATCGTCACCAGTTTTACGTACATGTAGGGTTCAGATTAACATTGTTTGAACAATTGGGAAAACATATGCAAATGTTATGCAAATTATGAAAATGAGGTAATCTCTTTCAGAATTTTTATTAGAGCAGGAATAAAGTGAACTAAAGCAGTAAGAAGTCACTTCTACAGTGATGTTAAGTGAGAATTTTGTGAATATATTTTGCCCCCCAAGAGTGATTCATATAGTTGAATTTTTAACTTTTTTTAAATTTCTTTTTCTAAAATGAGTCTAAGGGGTTATGTACTATAGTAGTTTAAATTACTATGAGCAACCTGAATAAAAACAAAAAATACATTTACGTTTCATGTATTTTTTAAGACCAAAAAACATAAGAAATACTGTTTCTGAAGTAATTATATTTATAATCGAGTCCAAGGTTATCTTATTCATATGTATAAGAAAATGGGATTGTATTTATTTTTGAGATATGCATATGATTATAGTAAATCCCATAAGATTTGAATTTGCAAAGAGCTAAAAATAGCTTTTTCACACTTTTAAAAAATCTAGAGTTTACTTCATAATATCCAGATCTGAATTTCAGAATTCTGTCATTTTTCATAAAGGGCTGTGTCTTTGAAATCTCACTTTTATGTTTGAGCTGTAAAATTCAATTCCTTTATCTTAGTCCCTGAAACCCAGGATTTATACAAAAAAAATCCCCCTGGATTTATACAAAAGAATGCTTCTTAGAAACACCAGAGGAAGAAGTGCCATATTTAACATCTAAGTGTCCCAATATTTGCTGTTGACTTCTACACCTGATGCTAAGAAGTGTGCTTTTCCCTACAGGTGTGAACTTGCTGGCTTTTCTCATCATCGTGTTTTCCTATATCACCATGTTCTGTTCCATTCAAAAGACTGCCTTGCAAACTGCGGAAGTAAGAAATCACATTGGAAAAGAGGTGGCGGTTGCAAACCGTTTCTTTTTTATAGTGTTCTCTGATGCCATCTGCTGGATTCCTGTATTTGTAGTTAAAATCCTTTCACTCCTCCAAGTGGAAATACCAGGTCAGTACCTTCTATCATTCGCAAGCACACTGTGCCTTCTGATGCTCTTTGACAAGGCTAAGATATAGGACAGTACCTTATACATAGTAAATTCTCCATGAATACCGTTGGCTTTAATGCAGAGTCCTTATTTTCCTAGTGTTTTAAATTGGTATTCTAAAAATGGAAGCTGGGTAGAAATAGATTCCATAGAGTAATAATTAAAAAAAAAATAGATGCCAGGAAGAAGACTGGGTACCTCGTTTCTATCTAAGCTGGACAGTGGTTCTTGATCAGGAATATAAAAAATCAAATCAAAACATGTGTGCCCAGATTCTACCGAGACCTCTGAATTTAGTTTCAGAGACTAAGGCACACACCCAAGCATTTGGCAAAACCTCCCCTGTGATCCTGATGCGTACCCGAGAAGGGAGCCAGCAGTCTGGCCCGTGGTCCTAGCTGTGACACATCACATAGGCACTTCTGGGGAAGCGCCTAGTCCCAAAAACTACCTCCAGGCTCTCAGCCCTATTCCAACCAGAGAAAACCACCTTTCATTAGTTAGGATTTTACTCGAAGCCTTCGCTGCAATCTAGAGATCACACCTGTTTGTGAGGTCTTCTTTGGCTTTGCCCTGACTCTGTGACACAGGCTTTGGGACCATCTTCATCCCGCTGTGAGCCAAAGGCAGTCTACTTGAGGAGTTTATCCACAGGGCAGGGGTTGTCCCTTATTCATCTTGGAAACCCAGCATCAAGCAAGATAAAAGTTCTTTTGGGGCTTTTTGTTTTATTTTTGTTTGTTGTTTGTTTTCCCTATTTTGCAGTACTGAGGATGGAACCCAGGAGCATTCTACTTTGAGCTATACCCCCAGCCCTATTTTTTATTCTTTATTTTGAAGCAGGGTCTCAATAAATTGTGAAGGACTTCACAAAATGGCTGAGGCTGTCTGCGAACCCAGATCCTCCTGTTTTGGCCTCCCAAATGCTAGGATTACAAATGTGCGCCATCACGCCCGGCTTCTTTTTCTTTTTTTGGTGCATTGTAGTCATACATCTTAATGGAGTACAAGATGGTAAAAGCATATATGCACACGTCACTCATTTAGCCCTTCCCCAATTCCTACCCCATTCCCGCCACCCTCCCTTCTTTTCTTGTTTGGCTTAGTGATTGACTTTGATATGTTTGTGAATGTACATCATTTACATTAGGGAATTTCCCTCGTTTCCCCTCCCATCACCCCAAGTTGGGTCACCTTACTTGCTCATCTATAAAGTCCTTTTGTAAGATGCTGAATGCTAAATGACAAACAGCACAAAGTCATGTGAGGCCTCCTCAAATGCCTTTCTGCAAAATGGCACATTACAGACACACACACACCCCAGTCCACTGAGTTCATCTCCACAGCCAAGCATAGACGTTTCTCAAGCCATCTGAAATGTGAAATGTGAAACTTGAAGTCAGGAGGGAGAGCAGGGAACATGTAGGAGCCTGTGCTTATCTGAACAGTGAGAGAAGTCATGAGAATTTGTGTGAGGTCACTGGAGAAGAGCCAGTTGTACATGAAGAGCAGAGTTCATTAAATATTAAAGGTCACAGATGTTCTCTTAAACAGCCTCCAATCAGCTGGTCGTGGTGGCACATTCTGCAATCCCAGTACTTGGGAGGCTGAAACAGGAGGATCACAGGTTTGAGTCCAGCAACTTAGCAAGACAAACAGCAACTTAGTGAGATCCAAAATCAAGAATAAAAAGAGCTGGAAGCATAGGTTGGAGGTAGAATGCCTGAATTCAGTCCCCAGTATACCCTGTTCTCTGCCCCGCCCCGCCCAAAATAAGTCTCCAGTCTATGGCTGCTACCTAAACATCTCGATTTTCATATTCTACCATTTCCAATTCAACAGAACTTAAACTGTATGTTGGTGCCCATTTCTCATGAAAAAAGTCCAGGTACTGGGATTTTCGTTATAGTATTTCTTACTCTCCCACCCCACCCTCATAGGCTGTGATCCAGGTGGTCCATTCCAGTCAGAATTAGTACACTTTTACTTCTGCACTCTTCTATGCCACTGGCTTTCCCTGAAGCTCTTCCTTTGGCCTGGATTATACTCTCGACCGAGTCTAGCCTATAGAACAGCCCTTCTAGTCCTGCAAGGTTCATCCCAAATGCTTCCTCTACCATAGTATGTTCCAGATCTTCCCCGACCTGCTTTCATCCAACCCAATTCTTGACCTTTCAGGACATCTGTGTGCCCATGCTGCTTGGCCTCATTCAAGCTGCCTCACATCAGTGTTCATTTTGAATACATCCCTACTCGCTTCAGATTTTAAGCTTCAGAAGGGAAGGAATCATGTCTTATTCATCTTCCCGTGTTCCACAGTGCTTTTCACTTACTGTTAGTCAATAAATAGAAAGCACTTGTGTGGCTGTGAGCTGCCATAGGAGAGCGGCGTGTGGCAGGCACCTGACACCAGGGAGCAGGAGAACCAGGCTCCTGTCTTGACCCAGCCAGTGACCCTTCAAGGGAGCTTAGTGAGCTCACTTCACTTCATAAGACCATTTCTAGATAATCTCTCAAATTCCTCTACTCTTAATATTTTGGGAGTCTGTTAGATCTTTGAGGCCTTTCTCTCCATGTTAGTCTGCTAGGGCTAATAGAGCAGAGTATTGCAGAAACTTATTTTCTCAGTTGAGGAGGGTAGAAATTTAAGATCAAAGCATTGGCACGCTCTGTTCTTCCTGGAATCTCTTCATTGTCTTACAGATGGCTGCCATTTTTCTATCTCTTGACATGGCCTATCCTCTGTGTGTGTGGAGGGTATCTTGGGTATCTCTTCCTATGTCCAAAGTTCTTCCTTTTATAAAAACATCAGTCAGATTAGAATAGGACCCATCCTAATGGCCTTATTTTAATTTGCTCATTTCTTTCAAAGCTCTGTCTCCAAATATCGTCACATTTGGAGATACTGGGGATTCAATATATGCATTTGTGGGGAGCTCAAATCTGCCTAAGGCATGCTCTGCTTTAGACTCGGGATGTCTGGTACTTAAGGCCAACCAGTGGCTGTGGGAGTGATCAGCATCCTGGAGGAGCCTAAGACACCCAGATCCCTCTGAGCTCAGTCATGACCTCCACATGGGTCACTAGGACCGGGCAAAATGTCTTGTGGAAACATGACTGTGCTACACGTCAGTCTTTTTCTACATTTGTGTCCAACACTTTGAGGTTTCCCTAAAATACCTTGGTGGACTTCAGAGAGAAGTCATCACCCTTGACCAACCTCTGCTGGCTTGTCTGGCTTCCTGTGGTGTTGTAGGAAATGCTGTTATCACTAATTTAGACCCAGCTGTCTCCACCTTCCAAGGCCATGGCACAGCTCTAAGACCACCTAGGGCCTCCTGTCTCAGAACTCAACTGCTGCTCTTAGATTAGGGGGGCCTTCCTGAGACCCAGCTTCTGAGAAGCCTCCTTCCTTGTACAGATTATATGTAGAATCTATGTGTCTGGTTGCCAGTGCCTGATTGAAAGCAGGTGCTATCAGGAGTGGGTTCTCTGCCAGGTCAGTGTGTGTTTGCTGGTCATAATTCCTTTAGAGGGTACAATAGACAAAAAGCAACCTACTTTATTTTTTTATTTTTAAACTGTTCAGATCATCTAGTTTTTTAAAGTAAGGACAAATAATATAAAATTTCAATAAACCTAAGATAGGATAAAATATATTTTTTCTTTTATTTTCTTTCCAGTTTTTAAAAAATAAAGACAAGGAAGAGGAGATAGAATGATGGGGGTGGGGTGGGTGAGAAGGCAAGTACAGAAAAGGAGGAGATGAAAAGAAAGGGGAGCTGGGCGCGGTAGTGCATGTTTTTAATCCCAGTACTTGGGAGGCTGAGACAGGAGAACCACAGGTTTGCAGACAGCCTCAGCTACTTAGTGAGGACCTCCACAACTTAGTGAGACCCTGTTTCAAAATATAAAATAAAAAAAATAGGGCTGGGGTGTAGCTCAGAGGTAGAATGCCCTGGGTCCAATCCCTGGTACCGCAATTTAAATAAATACATAAATACATAGATAAAATTTAAAAAGAAAAGGGGAAGAGACATAGGAAGAAAGGTCAGAAAAACAGAGAATGGCAAAGAAAGAGGGCCATGGTGGTGCGCACCTATAATCTCAGTACTTAGTAGGCTGAGACAGGAGAATTGCAGATTTGAGACCAGCTTTAGTAACTTAGTGAGATCCTGCTTCAAAATTATAAAAATAAAATAGGGCTAGGAGTATAGGTCAGAGGTAGATGGCGCCTGGGCTCAATCCCCAGTATAGGAAAGAAGGAAGGAAGGAAGAAATGAAAGGAGAGAAAGATAAAAGGAGGGAAGAAAAGAAAGACAGGCATGGTCAAAATAAAAATTATGGTGGCTAAAGAAGAGAACTGTGAAGTTAGAAAAGGAGGAGAGGGGGACCAAGGAAAGTGGGAGAAAGTGTGTCCCTGGTCTTACTATCCAGCTCTTCATTCAGCTGGAAATTTTGAGAATGTGGAAGGAGGCAGCATCACAGTGGGGTTTGAGAATTTCGGAATTGGTGCCAGAAAGGGATGTCCATGGAGCCTACCAGCTGAGCTCTGGATTCAGTCAAGCCAGCTGTTGCCAACCCACTTTCACTGAGAACATAGCTGAGGTCTAGAGGGACAAGGAATGTCCATGGTTACATAACTAATGAGTGTCTCACCCAAAGGGTAGGCTGCCTTTAAAGTGGGGAAATGAATGCCATCCTAACCCAGCAAAGAATATACTCAGTAAAAACATTATCATTCCAAATATCTCCTCACAAAGAAGAGTCTCTTGTGCCCTTTTTCCCCCAATATTCTACTAGCATGTGTAAGGCTGTACACAAAAGAGGTTGAACAAGCTTGGAGGACACATTCCTCTTTCTCTGAATCTTCAGAGCCCAAGGATAAGAATATAGGCTCTCAGGAATGGAAGGCTGAGCTAGCCTGGACTCGATGGAGTTCCTACTAAGGTCAAATATGGCCTCTGGACCAGGAGTTTTCTAAACTCAGTTGCACAGATTAAAGACTGTTTCCTCGTTTTCTTATTTTTTTTAAATGACTGAATAAAAAAAACATTCCATAACACTTTCCAGTTTACAAAGTGTTTTTGGATATCTCCTTTTATTCTATCTTACAACAGTCTTCAGTTTAGTTACTGAAACTCAGAAAAGTGAAATGGTGAGACCTTGAATCCATAGCTCCCATGCTCTTCCAACACAGAGATTTTTCAATAAAGTGAAAGAAAACTCAAATACCCTAAGCAGCCCTCTAATAAAAAGAATTAGCTCTAAGATGTTATTTGATATTTTGCCTATTTAAATCCCTGCCTTTCAGCTGGGAGTGTGGCTTAGTGGTAGAGTGGTTGCCCAGCTCCTGTGAGGCCCTGGTTTGATCCCCAGTACTGGTGGGGGAAAAAAATTCTCACTTCTTGTTCTTTTTCATACTGTTTCCTGCTCCAGGCACCATCACTTCCTGGATAGTGATTTTTTTCCTCCCGGTAAACAGCGCCTTGAATCCAATCCTCTACACTCTTACCACCAGCTTTTTTAAGGACAAGTTGAAACAGCTGCTGCACAAACACCGGAGAAAATCAATTTTCAAAATTAAAAAGAAAAGTTTATCTACATCCATCGTGTGGACAGATGACTCCTCGTCCCTTAAACTTGGGGTTCTGCACAAAATAACTCTGGGGGACAGTATAATGAAACCAGCTTCCTAGATATGGTTTGGGACTACTGGACTTCCAAGGGAATACCTAAAACAGGTACAGCTTGTGGAAGATGGCATCGCGTTGCTTTTCTTCTTGGCCCACAGCAGTGATGGATGTGGCAGGATGACTTCTGGCACTGTGCTCCAGGGGCAGTGCTAATACTTATCCACTGTGTGGAGAACTGCATTGAAGGGCTCTCCCCCTCACTCTTACATGCCTGAATGTACAAGTGAATCTGTGTAGAGTAGGCTGATCTGCAGTTGACAGCTAGCTACTCAGCTCTACCCACCTACCTACCCACAGATGCCCACCTGTAGACACTGCATGGTCTTCTTTTACATCAGTGACACTGTCCATAAAATAAAAAGCATTCACATCTTATTGCAGTGTGGCCATGACAAAAGAAATCTAACATCTCTTTCCTTGTTTTTTTTTTTTGGTATCAAATAAAATCTTCATTATCCTGTTGATGCTTTAATAGTAAAGGATTCCTGAGATGTTCACCCACCCTAGGGAGACAGGTAAGGTAGCAACTTTGAAAGCAGGACTTCCAACAAAATTACCATGTTTACCATATCTGGAGAGGAACAGTGTGGAAGCCTAGTACCATTTGCCTTTTGGATTTTCTTTAAGCTCATAAGAACTGAGATCTTAAAATATTTTTCCTAAAGTTGCCCAGGGCACAAAGAAAATTTGGGTACCCCAACTGCCAAAAACGCTTATATTTTTAAATAGAATTTCTTAAGAGCAGTATTTCTATTGCCAGTAAGTTCTGCCTTCATAGAACAGACAAGAAGTGTTGAAGGAGATTCAAGAAGACTGGTTTGATTTTAGACCATTTCCTTACTTGGATAAATTCACATTTTTTTAAAACAAGAAGAATCGGCCAGGCGTGGTGGCGCACGCTTGTAATCCCCGCGCTTGGGAGGCAGAGACAGGAGGATCGCGCAGGTTCGAAGCCAGCCGCGCGCGCTGGCTTAGGAGACCCTGTTTCCAAATAAAAATGTAAAATAGGTCTGGGAGTGTAACCCAGAGGTAGAAGGGCTTCCAGGAACCCCAATACCACCAAAATAAATAAAAAATAAATAAAGAAAACAAGAAGAACAGTTAAGTTTGTATTCCTTTTTAAAAATGGAAAATCCTTGTGAAGGTTTGGATGTTTTTTATACTGAAAGTTTATATGTGAAAAAGAACCAGGTAAATAAAAATATAATTTGTATTTGTCCATATATTATTTTAAGTTTAACAAAAACCAGATTCAGGGTTTACTGACTGTTGAACATGTTTCTCCTGATAAGGAATATAGCCAGGAAGCACTGCACTTTGCACTTTGTTGAGTAAGATACATCTTACAGTTTTTTTCCTCTCCCCTTTTTGCAAAAGCATGAGGCAGCAAGTTAATTTCTTCACTGTTGACTGCATTCTGAGTTTCTTTAATGAAATGAAGCATGAGCATCTGGCTGAGAATGCCAGGAGCCAGGTTACCTCCTATTAAATATTGAATCGGATGCCCTTTTATCTAGTACCATCCAGGACATGAAGTAACTCAGAGGATGTGTGTCACAGGTATCCTGCTCATTTATTTGTTATTACTTAATATTGACAAAAGTCATAATGTGAGTTCCTTCATTATGATCTAGTAAGATATTTCTTACATTAGTGAAATCTTACCATTAGGATTCTAGAAATAATGTTTCAACCCATTGACTAGGCTGCCCTTTTTCCTTATAATGTCACACTTCTCAGTCTTTTCTCTTCCAGTATGATGAATTGCCTCATGGTTGGTTCTCTGAACCCACTGACATTTTATTAATATCTCTGCTAGTTCTCAATCACTGTTAGGGTTTGCACCTTTAATGTCCCAGAAGACTCATGTGCTAAAGGCTTGTTCACCAGCCTCTGATGCTGCTGGAGGCTGTGAAACCTGTAGTCGGTAGAGCCTAGGGGGAGGAAGTTAGGCCATTGGTGGAGATGTCCTTGAAGGGATATTGGAAGCCCTTCTCTCTCTTTGCTTCCTGGCTGCCATGAGGTGAACAGGTCTCTACCTCCATGCACTTTCACTGTGATGTACTGTGTCACCTGATGTACAGCAACAGAGACAAGAAACCATGGATTGAAACTCCTGAAATCATAAACCAAAATATATCTTTTCTTCTTTAAGTTGTTTATCTCAGGCATTTTGTCACAGTTTTGGAAATCTAACACAATCACAATGTGATTTTTTTCCTAATACATTTTTCAACAGCAGAAGCGTAAGTAAGGGATAGATAGACCCTTAGCATAGATGTGTGTTTTCCATTCTTGAAAAGCATCATTCACATTCCATGAACCAAATTATCTGAGAACGTTCAATTGTTAGCATCTGTGCTGTGATGTTGAGCAGTGGGCAGGAGAAGCAGAAGATCACAAGCTTCAGGGAAGGTGGCAGCTCTATAGGAAGACAGAAGCTATGTACTGGTGAGCAGCTGGCCAACAAATAGCATAAAGTTGGGATTTGATACCTTAGTGATTTATGATCTTTTTAACTTTTTATTGGTGCATTGTAGTAATACATCTTAATGGGGTACAAGTTAGTGAAGAAATACCTGCCCACATAACCCAATTAGCCCTTACTCAATTCCTGTCCCATTCTCTCCCTCTCCCTCCTTCTCATGTTTGGCTTAGTGATTGACATTGATATGTTTGTTAATGTACATCATGTGCATTAGAGAATTTCCCTCTTCCCCTCTCCTATCCCCTCAGTTAGGTCACCTTATTTGCTCATCTACAGTATTTCCTTCTTTGTCTAGAGTTCCTCCTATGACTCATTTTCTCCATAGCTTCCGCATATTAGGGAAAGCATCCAATTTCTTATTTTTTGTGACTGACTAATCTCACTTAGCATAATGCCCTCCAGTTCCATTCATTTCCCCATAAATGATGTAATTGTGTTTTTCTTTAGGGCTGAGTAAAATTCCATTCTGAATATATCCCATAGTTTTGTAATCCATTCATCTGTTGATGGACATCTTGGCTGGTTCCATACTTTGGCTATGGTGAATTGTGCAGCTATGAACATAGATACACATGCATTAGTTTGGTAATTTGGTTTCCTATCTCTTGGGTAGATGCCCAGAAGTGGTATTGCTGGATCAAATGGTAAATTTGTTCCCATTCTTCTGAGGATTCTCCACACTGTTTTCCAGAGTGGCTGCACTAATTTGCAATCTCACCAACAGTGTTTTAGAGTTCCCACTTCTCCACATCCTTGCCAGCATTTGTTGTTGTTTGTGTTTGAATGATTGTCATTCTAGTTGGAGTTAGGTGAAATCTCAGGGTAGTTTTGATTTGCATCTCTCTGATTGCCAATGATGTTGAGCATTTTTTCATGCATTTATTGGTCATTTGAATTTCTTCTTTCATTAAGTGTCTATTTAGTTCAATTGTCTATTTTTGATTGGGTTATTTGTTTTCTTAGTGCTGAGTTTCTTGAGTTCTCTGTACATACTAGAAATTAGTCCTTTATCGGAGGAGTAGTTGGCAAGAATCTTCTCCCATTCTGTTGGCTCTCTGTTGAGGTTCTTAATCTGTATGACTATGCAGATGGAAAACTATTAGAAATATGTATGGTTGGGGCAAATAATAGTCTGATATTTAGATCAAGTTAGATCTTTCTTGTTAGGTTAAACTTGTTTTCTAAACAAGTATTTCTATCTGGTTGTGAAAGTAATGCCTGAATTCATGAATCATTTTTAATGACAAGATAAATATTAATTAAATATCACTCCAGAATTGAAAAGGCCATAGACTGTGCTACCTCTGAATGAGACACAATGAAGGCAAATCACCTTCTCTATATCACTGAGGTACATCTGTATATAACTAATATCTTGCCTTGAATGGTTTAAAACTAAAATATACCCTTAAAAGTTAATGTGCAGCCAGGCGTGGTGGCTCATGCTTGTAATCCCCATGCTTGGGAGGCAGAGACATGAGGATCACGCAGGTTCAAAGCCAGCCTTGCTAACTTAAGAGACCCTGTTTCCAAATAAAAAATATAAAAATAGGTCTGGGAGTGTAGCCTGGAGGTAGAAGGGTTTCCAGGAACTCCAGTACCACAAAACACACACACACACACACAAAAAAAAAAAAAAAAAAAAGAAAAAAAAAAGTTAACGTGCAATTTTTTCTATCTAGTTTGATGTCTTTTACCAGTTTGTAAAAATTATTTGTGATTATCTATTACGCTATTATGTCTTTTTCATTCTCTCTTTTCTCTACTTCAGATATCAACTACACACAGGTAAGGCAACCTTCATTGCATTTCACTAGTCTCTAATGTCCTATCCTTTATTTTTTATTCATTTTCTATTTACATGTTACTATCTTTGTTTTGTTTTGTTTTGGTACTTGGGACTAAACCCAGAAGTATTCTACCTCTGAGCCACCACCCTAGTCTGATGTTTTTATTTTGAAAGAGAGTTTCACTAATTTGCTGAGGCTGTTCTCAAATCTATGATCCCCTTCTCTCAGCATCCCAAGCACTAGAATTACAGGCACATGCCACTGCATGTGGTTTGCATTTTAATCTTTGTATTTTGCTGGGCATGGTGACACACGCTTGTAGTCCCAGCACTTGGGAGGCTGAGACAGGAGGATCGTGCAGGCAGCCTCAGCTACTTAGTGAGACTCTCAGCAACTTAGTGAGACCCCGTTTCCAAATAAAATATAAAATAGGTTAGGGGTTTAGTCTGGAGATAGAAGGCCCCAGGTCCCATCCCCCATACCAAAATATTAAATAAATGAATAATCTTAGTATTTTATATTGGTTTAAATTCTACTTTACCTTATGGTGTTTCCATATGTTTAATCTTATTTAAAGCTCTTCTAGTCCATTTTTAATTCCAAAACTTTTAATTCTAGAATTTTATTTATGAATTCTAATTTTCCATGGAAGTTTTTATCTATTTGCTATACTTTTCCTCCTACTATCTTAAGCATACTAGTTATTATTATTATTATTATTATTATTAGCTTCCATATTCTTGATAATATCCGACTGTTTTCATTATCTTTTTTATGTTTTTATTATATCTTTCAATCTTCTTGTGTTTCTAGAAATTTTTATTAAATAATGGCTATTATTCATTAAAAATCATAAAAAAGTCAGAGCCTCAGATGAGACTATAAAAAGAGAGTATATATATATATATATATAGCTTTAGTTAAGCTTGCTTACACTTATTTCTTTATTGGGACTCAATTCTTTCTTTTGTCTTGTTTTCTGTCAAAATGGCTTATGGCAAGCCAGATATGGTAGCACATTGCTATAATCCCAGTACTTGGGAAGCTGAGACAGGAGGACCGTGGGTTCAAGTCAGCTTCAGCAACTTTTAAGATTCTTCAGCAACCTAGTGAGAACCTGTTTGACAATAAAAATAAAATAGGTATGGGGATATAACTTGGAGGTAGAGTGCCTCTGAGTTCATCCTCCAGTACACCTCAACACACACACACACACACACACACACACACACACACGCACGCACACACATGACTTTTGTCCATTACAGTTGCTGAAATAGCTTCTTGATGGTCAGAGGCTTTAAATGAAAATACATATATTTGAGTTTTTCTTACAAGTTCCCCACCCCACCTAGCACCTGAGCACCACAGATACATTCACCTGGACTCCACAGACAGTATCATGAACCCACAACAGCAGACTCATCACCCTCTGAAGTATTCTAATCTCTTGAGGGTGTGCTGGAGCCAGATTAAGGCCACATTTGGTGACTTGTGACATACATGCTCATGCTGCATGTTCAAGAATTTATCTTACCCCAGGTGATTTTCTACTCTATCATCTGCGAGTTTGTAAGCAAATGAGATCCAGAGAATGTACAGGAGAGAAAAAAGAAATGGCAGAGCATCAGCATGTATATGTCACCTATAATTGTAGCTTCTGAAATTAACCAGGAGTACATGTGAGACTTAACTCTTTTTAGTTTTGCAGTCTAGCATATATAGGCATGTACAGGATCACCTTACCTTTAATCAAAAAATACAATGTTAAGATATTTGTGTTTTCTTATTCTTACCCTGATGAGGAAGAAGGGTCAAGAATTATTACAAAGCTATCTGGTTATATTTATCTGTTTATGTGTCAGACATTTATCTGTTTACATGTCAGCTGTCTGACATCCTACTTATGCAAGATGGAGGATGCATATTTAATAATGATAATATTCAATTCTGAACCATGAGACTAAGCTATTCTTATAAATTATTTTTCACTAAGAAGCTTCAAAGTTATTGAGAAATATTTCCTAAGCCCTCTAAGCTGATTTAAACCTATTATTCAATATATTTCATTAGAACAGTCTTCTGGATATTTCTCCACATGCCACATATGGGAGGAATAAATTACAAATGAGGAAATAGGGACCAATAAGGCCAAGTTATGAAATCTCAGACCCAGGATTAGGGAATCTTCTACTGTTTCAACAGCCTGTACCCAGCCCACAGTGATGTTTCTTAACTCATAACTAGTTTCAATATAAGAAGAAATTATTTATGGACCACCTGGGAGATAGTAACACTTTTGCTAGATTAGCCAGTCTCTGAATTTCTGGTATTATGGTGTTTGATTCAGTAATTTTGCAATGAAGCCATACCCTTTCCTGATACAGGCAACATGCACTCAGGCCAAAGAAATTCAAGGTCAAAAGTCTTGGAACTAGAGATACAAATTCAGTTTAACCACCAACTACTTGCATGACCTCAAACATTCCTTTTATGTGTATGTATATGGTGCTGGTGATTGAACCCAGGGCATTCTACCACTGAACTACACCCAACCCCTTATTTTTTATTTTGAAACAGGATCTCAGTAAATTACTGTATGTTAGCCTCCAACTTGTAATCCTCCTCTCTCAGCCTCTCGAGTACTGGGATTACAGGTGTCCACCACTGTGCTTGGCTTCAGACTGTTATCTTTGGATCTCTTCTCTTTTCATAACTGGATCTCCTAAAATAATATCACATAAACAAGATATCTGATCCCCTTTCTGCTAAGCTTTACTATGTGACCTAAGATAAAAATCACATACTAAAACTCCAATGGCTAAACATCTACAAATTTACATCAAGTACAATTGAATTAACAACTTCCTGGGATATTACACATTTTGTAGGAACAATAGAATTAAAGCTGGATATAGTGGTACATGCCTGTAATCCCGGCTGTTTGGGAAGCTGAGACAAGAAGATCACAAGTTTTAGGCCACTCTTGGCAAGTTAGTGAGAGCCTAAAAAAAAATTATATGTACGTATATACAGGGCACCAATGTTGAGAAACACATTTCTTCCAGGGGAGGCTTATGGGCCTCATTCTGCTGTTACTGAAACAATGAGGTTTTTCTGAGCATGACAGGTTCAAGCCCTAGCTACACACTATTTGTTTAGACTTTTTTAACAGGATAGAAAATTCCATGAATTTAAAATAAATATGTGAATCAGACTAGAGATGAGTGATGAGAATTCTGTTGGCCACATATATAAATTCTTTGTTAATTTGTTTATCTCCAGTCTAAAGCCACATTTCACATAAACTTATTTTTTACTCTTTTCTAGGAGTAAAACAAAATGTTCAGAGATGTCCATTAAAAATGTGAGGTCCAAAAAATGGTTTTAAAGACATCACGGAAGAGTCACTAGATCATGGGATGGAAGCCTCATAGCATGTGACAGTTGTTTTAGAGACTGAGACAGTAATGTGAATTGATTTCTCTCTGGTTTTTATGTTCAGAAAAAGCCACAGCCTTAACCAAAGGCTGTATTGTTCTACTGCATTTGAAATAGAAATTTTTATGGCATTATTTTTCATCATTTTTATGCAGCTTATACTCTTCTTTAAAAATACTTGGCTCCTCATTTCCTGTGATTTTTTTTTTCATTTCTACCACCCTCTTTGTTGGTCAATAAGGAAAGAGTTGGAACTGGGTGGCACATGCCCATAGTCCCAGCCTCAGCAATTTAGGAAGAAACTGTTTCAAAATTAAAAGGGCTGGGTATGGAGCTCAGAGGTGAAATTCCCCTGGGTTTAATTCTCAATGGCAAGAAAAGGGAAAAAAAAGAGTTGAATATAATATATGACTGTAATACAAATTTTTAGAAAGTAAATTATTGCAAAAAGTACCCATCTAAATTTCTGCTGCCATTCATTTATTCTTTCATGTGTACATTCATTCAACAAAGAAGCCTTGTGCAGGTCCCTGGAGCCAGGCACAGTACTTTCCAATGAGTCATCTCCAAGGACAGGTGCATTCACACCGCCATGAAGCAACCCCGCGAGACAGTCGTGGGACTGAGTCTTCTCCAGAGGTTAAGTCCCACATGTTTATCAGTCTTAGCACTTTTAACCACAGGACACTTTCTTACTGCAATATCTTTTCTCTTTAGTGTTCCATCCCTTCCCTCTTTCAAACACTGTTAACATTTCTCACTCTTTTTCTTTGGCTCTTCCCTCTACCTCCCTAGACATACACTTCTTATCTCTATAAAAAATTTTTTGGCCTCCTGGTTTTTGTTTTATCACTGTCTTTCTATTGTTCTCTCTCTCCTCGTGTAGGCAGTATTAGGAGAAGGATTATAAGACCAGACTTAGGCTAAAATAAGATGGACACTCATATTGAGCAAACCAGCAAGAAGACTGACAGATTACATTCATGTGTATGTTCTCAGCCTGCTGTAAGCACCCTGATTTGATAATAGGGACCTAACTGGCTTCCAAACCATCAGATAGCATCAGAATAGTAATAGTGTTACATTATATCTGAACAGCACTTTAAAAATTACCATGTACTTTTATATAAATATTAATTCGCTGGTCAAACATTTGTTCACAAGTGCATGGAAACACCTCACTATGGTAGAATTGATTTATTTGGCAACCTTACCAACTTGAAACGTGACCATGAATCAACCTACTATTTTTTAGAGGCCTTTAAGGAACTAAAGACAAACAGTTGTCCAAGATTCATCCATTAAAGTTTAGAAATAGAATGTTGTGTGGGGACAAAGCACAGGGCATCTTATTTGAATCATTCCTCCATGAATGTTTATTGAGTTCCCATTATACCAAGCAATGTTCTAGGTGTTAGAAATGCAACACTTTTAAAATACTTTAATTGGTGCATGTAGTCTCCCATCATAATGTAGTTCAGAGGAATAGACTCCAGCCCCAACTCCCTCTCCTTCTCCATGTATGATATTGAAATCGGCATTGATATTCTCATATATGTACAAAATGTCAATGGAAGTTAATTTTTCCTCCCTCCACACCACCACCCTCCCCTGGACCACCTTCCTCACTCAACTGGAGTTTAAAATGCAGCATTAAACATATGAACCAGACAGGCATTGTGATGCACACCTATAATCCCAGTACTTTGGAAGGTTAAATAGGAGAATTGCAGATTGGAGATAAGCCTCCATAATTTAGCAAGACCCTGGGTGGCGGTTGTTGTTGTTGTTGTTGTTGTTGTTGTTGTTGTCTTTGTGTGTTTTTGTTCTGAGAATTGAACTCAGGAGAGTTCTACCTCTGAGCTCTACCTCCAGCCTTATTTCATTTTTTTTTTTTTTTTGGAACAGGCTCTAAGTTTCTGAGGCCCTCACTAAATTGCTGAAGCTGTCCTAGAACCTGTGATACTCCTGTCTCAGCCTCCCAAGTACTGGGATTACAGGTATGTGGTACCACACCTGGCTAAGATCCTGTTTTAAAACAAAACAAAACACATGAACTTTTCTTAATGGAGCTTGAATTATTGGAGAATGGGAAGACAAACACGAGTAGAGGAAAAAGAGAAAACTATATATTATATATTATACTAGAGGATGAGAAGTTCTATGCAAAAAAATTAATCAGAGAACAGGAAAGCCTATTGTCAGAAGAAGAAAAACAGCAATGGAAATCTTCCATGAAGGTTATGTTTAAGTAAAATGGTCTGATGCCTCTATTTCTTTTCAGTTTCTTTATCTATAAAATAGGGAATAATAGCCACTTCAAATAAGTACTGAAAGGTTTAAATGAATATATACATATATTTATTTAATATATATATACATTAAATATATAGTTAATATATATTTATTACATATCATAAGTGAATATGATATATATATATATATATCTTAGCACAAAGCCAGAAATTCCTTAATAACTCAAAAAAGAGTAGATATATCATAATCTCATAAATTGTACTCCTCATAGAGATCCTCATATATTCAAAATCTATTTTCTTAAAATTTATCAAAATTCACATATAATTTATCAAAATATATCTTCTTATTTGCTTTTTTCTTATGTTTAAGCTCAGAGATTTTAAGACTATTTACATGCATGAATATGTGTGTATATGCATATATATGTTTGTGTGTATTAAACATCCATGTGAATTGCATTATGAATTTAAACTTCCTATGGTCTATGAATTCCCAAACCAACAAATTTACCTGAAAAATAATTTTAAGATCAATCCCTCTGAGGTAACTGGAAGAAATAAGCACAATTTACTCTAGAATATGTATTCCAAACTCAGTCCTCACAAACATCTCCAGAATTTTATATCCTTATATAAACCTTTATAGTATCTCACAGATAAAGTTTCATTGAAGATGACTCATAATGCAATGATAGTGATAAAAGACAAATGATCTATTATATCACAATAGATGGCCTAGAAACAGATCTACATAAATAAAGGATCTGGTGTATAACAAAAAGCCTTAAAAATCAATACAAGAGTAATAATGGCTGAGTAGATAATCATCAAATCAAGCATTTTTAAACTGCCAATTTTTTATTTTTTGCGGGTCTGGGGATGGAACCCAGGGGCATTCAACCTCCGAGCTACACCCCTTGCCCTATTTTTTATTCTTTATTTTGAAACAAGGTCTCACTAAGTTGTGGAGTGCCTCACCTAAGTAGCTGAGGCTGTCTGTGAACCACAATCCTCCATTCTCAGCCTCCCGAATGCTGGGATTACAAGCGTGTGCCACTATGCCCAGCACTAAATTAATATTATCAGAGAAATATAACAAAATAGAATATTTATAGCATCATATTCACAATGTTTAAAATGCATTCCAAAATTATTCTATGTGCAAAAAAACAAGGGAAATTTGACATGTTCTTAAGAGAAAACAAAATCAAAAGAGACCAACTCTAAGGTGTCTTAGACATTGAAATCAGCAGGTGAGAATTTTAAAGAAGCCACTATCACTGTGCTTGACAACATAAAGAAGAGTATGCTGGTAGTAAATGAAAAGACATAAAAACTTAGCAGAGAAATAAAATTGTATAAAAATAACTAAGTGTATATTCTAGAACTAAAATATACAGTAATGTAAATATATTAATTTCCCCTGGTTGTAACAGTTGTCACAAATTGGCTAGCATAAAACAATAGAATTGTCTTCTCTTATAATTTGAAGATCAGAAATTTGAAATCAAAGCATTAAGGAGGCCAGACTTCCTCTGGAGATCTAGAAAAAAGTCTTTCTCGTCTCTTTCAGATTTTGATGACTGTTGATGTTTCTTCCCCAGTGGCTCCATCACGCTGGTATCTGCCTTTATGATCGCCCTTCTTTCTCCTTCTACCTACTAAATCTCCCCTGAATCCCTTTTATAAGGATGTTTGTCACTGAATCTAAGGCCCGTCAGATAATACAAGACGATCTCTTTATCTCAACATCCCAAACCCAATAGCATCTGAAAAGACCACTTTTTTCATAAATAAGCAACAGATTTGATGTGGACAATCTTTGGTAAGCTCCTATTCAGTCTATAACATATGAGCTATGAAATATTAAAAAAATGCAGAGGAAAGCCTATAGCAGAATGAATAATCAGCAAAATTTAAGATAGAAATACCTTAAACCGATGTAGAAATTATTCAATTTGAAGAAAAATAGAAAAAAGATCAAACTAAACAACGTCTGAGGAACCTATAGATCAATTTCTAAAGAGCTAAATATATGTTATTGGATTCCAGAAAGAGAAGAAAGAGGGAATGAGGGGAAAATTTAGGGAATAAATAGTGGCCAAATCTTTTCCAAAGTATATGAAAGATATAAAATTATAAACTCAAAGAGTTTGGAAAAACCCTAGGAGGATTAATAAGCCTAGAGATGATTTTTACTTTTCTATGAAGTATTATCTCTAAGAATATCATGTGGGGAATGATTGAAAAGATAAACAAGAAATTGGGGGTTGATGGTAATTTTCTAACTTGATAAATTTGTATTGTAGAAGTGTATTTATATTCAGCAAATATAAACTTAAGACGTGTGTATTTTTGTATGTAAATTTTACCTCAGAAAAAATGAAAACAATATTGAAATTAATATATGCATATTATAATAGCTAACATATGCACATTACAATATTGAAGATAAAACATATTGATGCATGCATCTCAGTTTTAAGTGCATGAAGAACAAGAGGATAGACTGAAGAGGAATTAAAGGATGGATAAAGGAGCTGATGGATAGATAAAGGTATGGGCTAATAAAGCCAGCATAGTAAAGGTCAATAACAGAATCCAGCTGGTATAAATTCATAAATTTACTGTAAAATATTTTTAACTTTGCTGTATGTTTGGTATTTTTTACCAGCAATAAAATATTGGAGATGACATCAATAGGAAAAGAAAGGACCAAGTGATACTTACTCTAAGTTGGTTATCCAGATAAAATCATTTGCCCTATGCTAAGCAGACCCAGATTTCAAGACTTTAAGTATTTGTATATGTGATGGTTTGGTTCTTAAATGTCCCCCAAGGAGCCATATGGTCACTAGTCTCTGGAGTTATTGGGAGGTAGTGGAACCTTTAAACAGTGGGACCTAGTGGAAAGAAGTTGGGACACTGGGGGTGTGCCCTTGAAAAGGATATTCAATTTATTTCTTTATTTCTTCCTCCTCCTCCTCCTCCTCCTTCTTCTTCTTCTTCTTCTTCTTCTTCTTCTTCTTCTTCTTCTTCTTCTTCTTCTTCTCTCTCTCTCTCTCTCTCTCTCTCTCTCTCTCTCTCTCTCTCTCTCTCTCCCTGTTCTCTCTCTCTCTCTCCTTTCTTGGCCACTATGAGGTGAACAGCTCTCCCACCATACTCTCCCACCATGATGTCCTAACTTGCCACAAGCCCAAAGCAACAGGACTGAGTGAACAGACATTGAAACCTCCAAAACTGTGACCCAAACAAATGTTTCTCCTTTAACTTGTTTATCCAAGGCATTTTGTCATAGTGACAGAAAGCTGACTAACACAGTATTTAGGTATGTTTGGAGCAGAGTTGGAGATTCTGGGAGAAACTCACCATTGTAAATTTATTCTGAAGAGGTAGAGTGAAAATTTCCTCTGCCTTGGGAAAAATTTGTAGAGGAAAACTATCTTCATAAAATTTGATTATGCTGAGGAAAGTCTAAAATTTTTAGGTTTTTTCCTTGTGTTTTGTGTGGCTTAAGGGTAAAGAACTTGAACAGAGGCCCTTTGTTTAGAATAGCAGATTTCATATTTTGGTTATAGAAAGGTAGGCTAAGACTTGGTTTGAAGTGGGAAGTTAAGAACAAAACTGTTATGCAGAAGGAATTAGCAGGATTTGAGAAGTAGGACAAATATGTATGTGCGTGTGCAGTTATGTGTGCATGCATGTGTACGTATATTTGTGTGTATATGAACCCACACATATAAAAAAATCCCAAGAAGGTAGAAAAGAGGTAGACCAAAATGTGGAGGTTGAAATGGTTCAATGAGCTTTTAAGGTGTTTTACTGAACTGTGATCCTTAAATATGCTTAACTATCAGTACAAATCTATTATGCTGCATTAGTAATGAAGAGAGCTGAGGTCAGCACAGTCCTCTGTTCAGCACCTCTCTACTATGCTAGTGTGTTGGTAAAAGCAATTGAGGGAAGACTGCCTGTCGTATGGTCCAATAGTGTAGCATGGTGTCAGGGTACTTCAGAAAGGATAAGAAAACGAGATTTTAAAAGTTCAAGAAAGGCTAGGTTTAAGAAAGAATTCATTTTGCCAGACATGGTGGTGCACGCTTGTAATCCCTGCACTTGGGAGGCAGAGACAGGAGGATCGTGCAGGTTCGAAGCCAGCCGTGCGCGCTGGCTTAGGAGGCCCTGTTTCCAAATAAAAATGTAAAAATAGGTCTGGGAGTGTAGCCCGGAGGTAGAAGGGCTTCCAGGAACCCCAGTATCACCAAAAAGAAAGAAAGAAAGAAAGAATTAATTTCAAAGTTTAAGTTTTGATGGATGCAGGAATGTGTAGAACAGTGTCCAGTACATGGTACATGCTTGATAGTTGTCAGTTGAATTAACAAATGAATTGTTGAAATGTGCCAATGCCAAGCTGTCTGAAACCACAATCTAGTTGTCCAGAATGATCCAAGTGTTTTAGATGACTGAAATGGTATTATATGGGTTAAGGGGAGAAAGTGCTTATATGCATAGATACACACATATCCATAAATTCTCCATAGCCCTAATTCTCTTCCCCGCCATCTTTGTATAAAAGCCACACTAGGACGTGTAAATTATAAAAAGAGAAGAAAATACACACACTCTCAAGGATGTAAAAACTATACCTAGAGAAAGATGCTAAGATTCAGTTAAGTTTCTTCTCCACACATGTATTGTCTAACAAATAAATCATTTTGTGTAATCTGCAGTGACATTTTCTTCAAAGAAAGGGCATGTCTGATACCTTACTTCCTGATGCTCAACACAGAGATAATAGGACATGAAATCAGACCCTCCACTTGACACATAAGAGGAAACAAATCTGCTTGAACAGTGGAGCACATCTAGCCAGGAAACACTTCTCTTGGATGAGTTAACAGCAGAGTCTTTAATTTGGCATAATCTGCTCCAGAGAACAAGAGAAGAGTGAAGAGATTCAAAGTGGAAGAGCAAGGAGTGCATGCATTTAAATACCTCATAAAAATGCTGTTACTGAAGCACACTGGAGAACTTAGACCACCAACCAAAATGTAAGCAATCCCTATTGAGCAAAATGCCATGGTGTCATTGAATCACCTGCAAAGCAAACGCAGGTGGCTCTTGAATAAGCTCTTGTGTATGATCACATGGCATTGAAAACATGCTAAAGGAGGCCAATAACTTGTGATGTCACCATATGTAAAAGAACAATAAATAAATACATAGATAATAGTTAACTAATAATAAAGTAAATAAAATAAAGAGAATTAAAAGAAAATAAAAGAAAAACCCCATTAATTTAATGCAATTTTTAATTAATAGACACTGCAGACACAATCAAACAGTTAATGAACTAAAAAGAGCCTTAGCAAAGAAACTGATTTTCCTGCAGGTGATTTACGGGAGCAAGCAGAGCTTTCTGAGAATTCTGCAGTTGCTGATTGGATCCTCTAGCAGATCTGTTCTTGAGGTTTTTAAGTCTCAACTCCTGGCCAAGGCCCACCAGCCTTGTTCTCAAGCCAACCATGGTGTTAAGAAAGCCACGGACTTGTGGTTTATTTTCTTTTAAACAATGTAATTAGTTTTGCACATGCTAAATTACAGCAATATTGAAAGAACTTTAAACCAAGACTTGAAAATCACCCATAATCCCACCATGTTAATATAATGACTGTTTTCATTTATTTAGTATTTTCTGGTCTTTCTTATGTACACATAAGTGTTTCCTTTCATTATGAACCCAGCATATAATACACTTGTACTGTGCTGTTTTTCTTTTGCAAGATCATAATTTTTCATGATATTATACAATTTTCACCATTTTCTAGGTAGAGAGGCATAATTTTTCTTTGAGATATTAATTCTCAATGTTTTATTTTTAATTTTTTTTAAATTTTTATGTGGATCATATTGAAAATGGCATCTATTCAGACAGTGCTTGGTGCCCTCTCCCCACCTCTGCTTTCCCTTTTCCTCTCTCCCAACAATGAGTGTCCAGGTTAACCATGCTACATTTGTATTTTTACACATATTTGAATGTAGCTCCTCCATTAATCAACCTCAGCCTTCTTCCTCTCCTACCCTTCCATTATAGCTTTGCTGATATTTCCCCCTCCATTATCTGTACTCCCTTGGTATTCCCACTACTCCCTAGTTTGGGCATATTAGAGAAAACATATGTCCCTTCTCTTTCTGTGCTTGTCTGATCTCACTTAACATAATGTTCTCCAGGTCTTTCCATCTTCTTGCGAATGACATGATTTATTCTTCTTTATAGCTGAGTAGAATTCCATTGTGTGTATTTCCCATAATTTTGCAATCCATTCATCTGTTGATGCAGAACTAGGGTGGTCCCATATTTTGACTATTATGAATTGTGCTGCTATGAATGTGGGTATGCATATGTAACTGTAGTTCTCTGATTTCAACCCCTTTGGAAAGATACCCAAGAGTGGTATAGCTGAATCATGTGGTGGATCCATTCCCAGTTTTCTAAGGAATCTCCACACTGATCTCTATAATGGTTGAACTAGTTTGCACTCTCCCACCAACAGTGTAAGAGTTCCTCTTTCCCCACATATTTGCCAGCATTTGTTATTTGACTTTTTTATTCTTGCCACTTGATTAGGATTAGATGGAATCTCATTATAGTTTTGATTTGTATCTCTCTGATGGCTAATGATATTGAACATCTTTTCATGTATCTATTAGCCATTTGTGTCTCTTCTTTTGTGAAGTGTCTATTCAATAGAGTTGCCCATTTCTTGATTGGGTTATTTGTTTTGCTAATATAGAGTCTTTTGATCTCTTTGTAAATTTTAGGTATTAGCCCTCTATCAGAGTGGTGGCTGGTAAAGACCTCCCATTCCCATGTAGGCTTTCTCTTTAGGTTCTTGGTGGTTTCCTTTGATGAGAAGAAACTTTTTAGTTTGATGCCATCCCCCTTTTTAATTCTTGCTTTAATTTCCTGCACTTTGGAGGTCTTGTTGAGAAAGTTAATGCCTGTGCCTATATGTTGAAGTGTTGAATCTATGCCCTCCTCTAATAACTTCACAGTCTCTGGTCTAATTTCTAAGTCTTTGATCCATCTCAAGTTGATTCCTGTGCATGGTGAGAGGTATTTATTTAGTTCCATTTTCTACAAATGGATAGCCAGTTCTCCCAGCACCATTTGTTGAAAAGGCTGTCTTTTCTCCAGCATATAAGTCTGACCCCTTTGTCAAAGATCAATTGACTATAGGTGTGTGGGATTGTTTCTGTATCTTCTATTCTGTTCCATTTGTGTGTATACCTATTGTGCCAATACCATGATATTTTTACTACTATTGCTCTATAGTATAATTTGAAGTCAGAAATGTGATGCCTCCTGCATGGTTATTGATGAGGATTGCTTTGGCTATTCTGGGTCTTTTCTTTCTCCATATAAAATTCATGACTGATTTTTTTAGGTCTATAAAGAATGTCATTGTATTTTGATAAAAAAATTGCATTAAATCTGTAGATCACTTTTGGCAGAATGGCAATTTTGATGATATTTATTCTGCCTATCCATGACCAAGGGAGATCTTTTTATCTTCTAAGGTCTTCTTAAATTTCTTTCTTTAATGCTTTATAGCTTTCATTGTAGAAGTCTCTTACATCTTTGGTTAGGTTTTTTAATTCCTAGGTATTTTATTGGTTTTGAGGTTATACCAAATGAAATTGTTTTCTTTATTTCTTTCATTGTGGATTCATTGTGGGCATGTAGAAAAGCAACTGATTTCTTTAGACTGATTTTGTATCCTGCAATGTTGCTGAAATGGTTAATCATCTCTAGTAGTCTTTTGGTTGAATTCTTTGGGTCTTCTAGATAAAGGATCATGTCATCTGCAAACAAGGAAAATTTAAATTCCTCTCATCCTATTTGAATTCCTTTTATTTCCTTCTCATGTCTTATTGCTGTGGCAAGAGTCTTGAGGACTATATTGAAAAGGAGTGGTGATAGTGGGCATCCTTGTCTTGTTCCTGATTTTAGAGGAAATTCTTGCAGTTTTTTCCCATTCAATATGACGTTGGCTTTGGGTTTATTGTATATTGCCTTAATAATTTTGAAATACATTTCTTCTATTCCAATTTTCTTCAATTTTTTTAACATGAATGAGTGTTGAATTTTGTCATATGCTTTTAAGCATCTATTGAGATGATCGTGTGTTTTTTGTTTTCAGTTCTATTTATGTGGTGAATAATGTATATTGATTTGTATATATTGAACCAGCCTTTTCTGAATAAAACAAACTTGGTCATGATGTACAATTCTCTTGATAGAGTTTTGAATGCGTATAGCTAGTATTTTGTTTAGAACTTCTGCATCTATGTTCATCAAGGCTATTGGTCTGTAATTTTCTTTTCTTGAAGTGTCTTTATTTGGTTTATTAAGTGATACTGGCCTTGTAGAAGGAATTTTGGAGAATTCTATCTTTTTCAATTTTCCAGAACAAATTGTGAATCATTGGGAGTAATTCTTCACTGAAGTTTTTGTAGAATTCAGCTGGAAACCTGTTAGAGCCTAGGCTTTTCTTTGAGGGCAGAATTTTTATTGCTTTTTTTTTTTTTTTTTTTTTTTTTTTTTTGCTTGCTATTGATTGGTTTACACTTGCTATGTCCTCTTGGTTCAACTTAGGTAGGTTATATGTGCTTAGAAATCTATCAATTTCTTCCATGTTTTCCAGTCTTTTGGAGTAAAAAATTTCAAAATAGTTTCTGATAATCCTTTTAATTACCCACAGTCTGTGATGATGTCTCCCTTTTCATTTCTTATTTTAATAATTTGAGTTAATTCTCTCTTTTGATTCAGTTGGCCAGGGGTTTGTCAATCTTATTAATCTTTTCAAGGAGAAGCTTTTTGTTTTGATGATTTTTTGAATTGTTTTTTTATTCTCTATTTCATTTATTTCTGCTCTGATTTTAATTATTTTCTCCCTTCTGCTGGCTTTGGGATTAGACTGTTACGGTTTTTCTAGGTCCTGGAGATATGTGTCATTAGGTTGTTTACTTGGCAACTCTTTGTTCTTCTTCTGTAGGCACTCAATGCTATAAACGTTCCTCTTAACACTGCCTTCAAAGTGTCCCATAGGTTTGGTAAATTGTGTCTCTGTTTTCATTTATTTCCAGAAATTTCTTTATTTTTCCCCTTATTTCTGATCTTGCCCACTCATCATTCAATAGTGTATCATTCAATCCCATGTATTTAAATAGTTTTTTGGGTCTTCCTGTCATTGATTTCTACTTTCATTCCATTGTGGTCTGAAAAAATGCAGGGAATTATATTAAATCTTTTGAATTTGCTGGTACTTGCTTTATGGCCCAGGATGTGATCTGTTTTAGAGAAGGTTCCATAGGCTGCTGAGAAGAATGTATATTCTGTGTTCCTGGTTGAAATATTCTGTATATGTCTATTAGGTCCTTTTAGTTTATAGTTTTCATTAGTTCCGAAGAGTCTTTAATCATCTTTTGCCTTGAATATCAATCTAGTGGTGTGAGAAGTGTGTTGATGTCTCCCAATATTATTATATTTGAGTCTATTTGTGATCTGATGTCCTGAAGGGTTTGTTTTACAAATGTGGGTGTACCCATGTTTGGGGCATAAACATTTACTATCATTATATCTTATTGGTGTATGTTCCTTTTAATAAAAGGAAGTGCCCTGCTTTGTCTCTTCTGATGTGTTTTAGCTTAAAGTCTGTTTTGTTAGATATCAGCATTGCTACCCCTGCCTGTTTTTGATCTCCATTACCATGGTATATCTTTTCAATCCTTTCACTTTCAGTCTATGAATGTCTTTGGCTGTCAGGTGAGTTTCTTGCAAGCAGCACATATTTGGATTATGTTTTTTATTCTACATTGCCAGTCTACGTCTTTTAATTGGTGAGTTAAGTCCTTTGACATTCAGGGTTATTACTGAAATATGATTTTTGTTTCCAGCCATTTTGTGTTCTATCTTCTGTTTGGTATAATGTTATTTCTTCTTTACTTAGTTGCCCTGGTGATCAACTTCATCTCCTCTCTGATTCTGAAATTTGTTTCTTTTATGGTTTATTTCTTTAAGTATTTTCTCTAGTGTTGGCTTTGTCTTCATGAATTTTTTTTTGAGATTCTGCTTATCTTAAAACACTTTTGTTTCTCTACCAATTTTGAATAATAATTTTACCAGATATAGCAGTTTTGTTTGGAAGTTTTTTTTTCCAGGATCTGGATTACATCATACCAGTTTCTCCTGGCATTTATGACTTAGGTTATAAAGTATGGGGTGATTTTTATTGTTTTGCCCCTATATGTCACCTGTCCTTTTGTTCTCGCTGCTTTTAAGATTCTTTCCTTGGACTCTTTGTTGGTCGTTTCGATTATTACATGGCATGAGGAGGCCCTTTTTGATCTTGTCTTAATGGTGTTCTGTCTGTCTCCTGAATGTGTATGTCCAAGTCTTATTCCATGTTTCAAAAGTTCTCTGAAATTGTTTCTCTGAAGATATTATGAATACCCTTGGTCTGTACCTCTATCCCTTCTTCAATGCCTTTTATCCACAAGTTAGGAAGTTTTATGTTGTCTCATAGTTGTTGGATGTTTAGATTTTCTTGCTGTAATGACTTCTGTATGCTGTTGACTGTGTTTTCAGTTTTGAATGAACTGTCTTCTAACAGTGATATTGTATTTTCCATTTCATCTAATCTTCCAGAATTTCTTTCTGTTGCTGTCTTCATTTATTGGCTCTTTCTGATTCTTTTTTTAATGTCTCCATTTCCTCTTTTATTTCCTGTATACTTGCTGTGAGGTCTTTCATCATATTGAAGATCAGGATTCGGAATTCTCCTTCTTGCATTTCTTGTAGGTCAGTATTCATGACTTCCCTTATTTCTTCACCGTTTCTAGTTCTTGTAATTTCAGGATTCTCAGGCTTATTTTTCTGATGTCTTGGCATCTTCTCTTTTGTGTGTGATCTTGTGGGTATTCTGTCTGATCTAATCTTAGTAGTAGGAATTTAGAGGTGTCAGCAGGTAAGCAGTGTTTTTTCAATGGTGATGGTTGGGTAAAGGGAGAGGATCTAGGGTTATGGGTACAGGAGTTGGGTAAAGTAGAGGATATGATTAGGTTGAGTAAGAATTTAAATATAAGGTAGTATCTGGTTGAGAATGAGAGGTTAGATAATAGGATTTTTGTAGTTAGTAGAGTAGGTATGGAGATATGAAATAGCTTGAATATAAAACAAAGAGATACAGTAAGGGAAAAAATAAAAGTTTTGAAAGAAGATAGTAGATATGCTAGAGTGGGGATGTTTGTAAAAGAAATGGGGAAAGGAGCAAACAAACATGAATAAAATAGCAAAACAAGTTATAAAAAACTAACAATTATAAATCAAAGACAAAAAAAGAAAGGAATAAGAAAGAGAAAAAATAACAAAAATAAAAGTACTAGTGACAGTGTGAGAGAAAAACAAAACAAACCAAAAAATAAAAACCAAACAGTAGTCCTACTAATTTATATATATAGGGCCAGGGCCCATATAATATCTGTATGTCTGTTCACTGTGTTAGATTCTGGAGTACATTCCAATATCTCTCATTTGTTCCGTACCAATTGTCAGCTTTTGAACCCACTCTATGAGTGTTTGCACCCGACTCTCACTTCTGACAGCTTTGTGTTTAGGTGTCAGGGCATCGCACCAGCAGAGGGCATCCAGTGTAGTCTTGGAACAACCCCCTGTGACCCTGTGCAGTACAGTGCTTTAAGCACCTTTCCTGTGTCTCTTGACTTCTAACTGGACTACCTTAGGGATGGACCACCTGGCCTTAGCCCGCCGGGATCCTGCGGCTACTCTGGGCAGCCATCCTCCAAGTACCAAGTAACACAAGCGGTTACCTGGCTGTCCTGTTTCCGGGTCTCTAGAGGGCATGGTACACCGCTGCAGGTGTCACCTCCGGTGAGCACATGGGCTTTTGGATCTTTTTCTGCATCCCTGAAGTGTGGTGCTGGTCACTTAAGATGTTGGACCTCTGTGGCTGCTTTCTTCACTTCAAGTTCTTGGCTTCTTTTTCAGGATTTTGGGGGGCTGCAGAGCCAGAGTTGGCCAGATCCAGCATTCATGGTTTGGGCTGGTGGCCCAAAATGGTGCCTGCAGCCAGGCTGGCAGGTGCACCAGTTCAGTTGCATGTTCGGGCTTTTTGTAGTAGATCTTGCAGTTCAGAGTACTGTATTCCCTCTGCTGTGGTTCCTGTTTCTGTTTTGGTTCATGAGCTTTGCTTATTTTGTTCATCAAGATACTGCTTTCTCCGTAGTTGAACTTTATTTGTTTCAGCTACTGAGATGTGCTGCCTCCCGCAATTGCCATTTTGAATCCTCTCAATCCTCATTGTTTTAACCACTTCCATACTGTGAAATATTTTGTTTTTTTTTCTAATTTTTGTTTTCTTTTATGCATTCAGAAAACATAGAATTTTTGTGTATGTGCTAAACGTAAGGGACCTAATGGCAAATAAGTAGTCCCCTGCTCCTGAGAAGTTTTTACTGAAAAGGAACCTAAACACAGTGCAAGGGAAGGATCAAAAGTCAAAAGGTCTGGCCATATTTTAGAAGTGTTAATTAGCATTTTCCAAGATTCTTAGGAAGGTACATGAATAGGTAGTATGAAAAAAGACATCTGGAGTTGAGTAGACTTAGGAAGAATAATAAAAAAAAAGCAAAGTCAAAAATAGAGTTTTAAAAGTCTGTGCTCCTACCTGGGTGTGATATCCCATGGCTTTCAGAAGCTGAGACAGTAGGATCACAGGTTTGAGGATAGCCTCAACAATGTAGGGAAACTCTCTGTAACCTTACAAGATTCTGTTTCAAAATAAAAAATAGAGTTGTGGTATAGATCAATGGTAGACAGTCCCTGGATTCAGTCTCTAGTAACACACACACACACACACACACACACACACACACACACACCTGTGCTCCTAAAGAGATAGTGTGCACTCTGATTCAGCAATTGGAGAGATAGTCACCAGCATCTTTCATATTTATCTGATCTCATGATCCACTGCAAGAAAGTAATTACAGGATCTATCAGTACAACTGAGGAAAGCTGCTCTGGTACATACTACAAACAATGTCCAAACAGATTGCATTGCTGTAGCAGACGACTCCAGAGCCTGAGCTCGACACTTCCACCCACAGCTTCATCACTGAGAATGTTACGAATTAAATAGGTGCAAGACATACTTCAATACAGAAATGATGTGTTATGCTGGACGTGGTGGCACGCGGTTGTAATCCCAGCATTCGGGAGGCGGAGACTAAAGGATAATGGTTTGCAGAGAGCCTCAGTTACGTAGCACGGCCCTTTGCAACTCAGTGAGACTGTTTCAAAAATAAAAAAAATAAATAAAAAATAGGGCTAGGAGTGTAGCTTAGAGGTAGAATGCCCCTGGGTTCCATTCCCAGTACCACACAAAAAAAAGAAAGAAAAAAAAGAAAAGAAAAGAAAAAAGATGTGTTACTCCTATTTTCTTTTTTGTTAATATTTTTATTGTTGCATTGTAGTCAAACATCACAATGGAATACAAGATTTGTTAGGATATCCAAGTACACATCATCCAATCAACCTTTACCAATCCCCATCCCACTCCCTCTCCCTCCCTCAATCCCATGCTTGATTTAGTGTTTAACATTGATATATTTATTTACGTACATCATGTGCTTTAAAGAGATTCCATCTTCCCCCATCCCATCCCCTCTGATTGTTCACCTTAATTACTCCTCCATAGGGTCCCTTCTTCCATTAGATTCCCTCCTATTACCCATTTCTTACTAGTTTTGCATATTAGGGAGAACATCCGATTTTTTTTATTTTCTGTGATATTTCTTTGTGTATGCTGCTTTGCAAGTTCCAATCCCACTCTTGAAGGCCCCAGCACCGGCCTGGCCACCCAGTAGACTCTGCTCCTGGCCTCACTAGCTACAGTACCGGCCTTGTGTTGTGGCAGGCTTGCCACAACACAAGGATCCCAGCCTCAGGGGCCCCAGCACCAGCCTTGTCTTTAGGCTAGCTCCTATCTCGGCCTCGCTGGCTCCAGCTACAGCCTCATCAAATGGCAGGCACCGATCACGGCCTTGCTGACCCCAGCACCAGCCTCCCCGCCATCAGGCTCCAATCCGCGCCTCTGAAGCCCCTGGCACCTTACTCCTATTTTCTAAATGTTTAGGCTGCTTATTTGGTCCTCCCTAACCAGGAATATAAGATGATTGTGTCCCCTTAAGACATGAGCACTGAAGTTCTAACCTCTGGTACCTGTGAAGCAACCTGTTGAAAAGCAGAGTCTTTGCAGATGTAAGTAAGTTAAACTGAGGTCGTTAGGTTGGACCCTTAATCCAGTATAACCGGTGTCCTTGGAAGAAAGGAAGATTTGGACACAGACATAGGCATACAGGGAATATGGCCATTGAAGATCTAAGCAGAGATTGGAGAGGTGCTGCCAAAAGCCAAAGAGTGTCTGGGACTACCAGAGACTAGGAGAGAAGAAAGAAGCCATTCTAGAAACTTCCAGAAGAAGAATAGTCCTGCTGACACCATGATTTTAGACTTCCAGCTTCCAAAACTTTGAAAGAATACATTCCTGACACCATATTGGTAGATGGAGGCAAAATAATATTAGAAAGAGGAGTTAGGCATGTCTTCCTACTCAAAGTATAGACAGCCAAGAGCCACCACGTCCTCTGACAACTTGATAAACATGCAGGACCATGGGTCCCTGGCCTGCCAAAGAGGAGCCTGCATCTTCACAGGCTCCCTGGTTGATTGACATGCATACAAGAAGCAGGGTACACTGATGATGGGTTGGGGGCTTGTGCTCTTGGCAGTGGACTTATGTTGTCCCAGCTGCTGTGACCACAGTCAGCAGCCTTCAGTTGTTAACTGAACTCTTTAGTAATTGCCTCATCTGCAGAGCACCACCTTGCCCAAGGTCATGCCCTCCCAGGGTTCACTGCGTCCAGAGTTAAGGTGGGCCCAGCCTTTTTGGCCCACTGTACTCCAAGGCATGGCAGCTATGATGGGTCATCTACAGTCCAGATCTCCCATGGTGCCAGCTCACTACTTTGCAGCCTAGTCAGTCTCTTCCCTCTCCCTTCCACAGGTGCTGACCAAAAGTCATGCTCTAATTCTCCCTGAACATTACACTCTGCTGCAGCCTGCTTTCTGGAGAGGCTGCAACATACCATGAAGGAAATAGGAAGCTGTGAGGCTTTAGGGCAGAAATGGAATGACCATAAATCTCATATTGGGCATCAAAACATCTATTTCAAGTTCCAGATCAGCCACAGAGAGGCACTGTGATCTTGAACAAGCCTGTTATTGTCTCTGAGTCAAATGTCTATAAAACAAGAATTATTCCTCCCCGTCTGTCTCACAAGGCTGTTGTCATGAGGACTTTGTGATAAAATAATGTGTGTTTTGGGAAATCACTCTACAGAGTACAAGACATTAATTTATTGTTATTTGTAAATCCTTTGTTGCTTAAATCTATCTTTTTCAGCACTGACATATTCAGATCACTCTAGAAACCTACTTATCTGGGCTAGGCTCATATTTAGCTGAAACGAAGTCTTAGAGACTCATAAACAGGATGTCAAAAATCAAGAATTCAGGGGGAATATCAAGTACTTTGCAAAACCTATGAAAAATTCTAGGGAAATAATTTGTCACAACACATTCAGTTTCTAGGCAACATGAATGTCTGTATCGTTGGACATAAATGAACTAAGACAAGTCAAGGCAGACACTTGGGCATAGGTACAAAGGAGATAAGTGGACTCCAAGTCCTGTTTGTGTACAGGCAGCTATAACACAATGTGGGGAGGGAGGAATATTGCTAATGCTTCAGTCTACTTTGGCTAGAGAAAGTTATAGGTAAAAATTGGTTCATTTTACTTTCTTTCATGAAGTTTTTTCATAATATGTAGGAGCCTTATTTGAAATATAGTAGCACAACCAGAAATCCAAAGAATGATGGACATTTCAACCCACAACTGAAGGAGAGCCTGAACGTGGTAGAGACCACAGCCCTCCTGTAAAAAGTGTCAATAGGAATCTCTCTAAGAAATGGTGTGCACTATCTGCCTCTGACAACTGTCCCTCTTTCTTCTGCCTGCCTGCCTACCTCTCTTTTATGGGGAGAGAAATAGACTAGTGAAGCAATTTACTTCACAGGAGATATAATAAGGATTTCTACACTTCAGAAACCTTTGGAGTTCTTCATTTCAATTTATAGAAAGGCTAACCACTATTAATTGAAAACTATAATTTGAATTTAATTTATTCTGGAATGATCTTTTGGGATCATAAAAAGTATTTCTTTGCAAAAGTTTTCTTTTTGCTAAGGGCAATCATCTTTCATTTAGCTCTCTTCCAGCACTAATAAGGACAAAGCACTTCTGATCGGGCATGGCGGATCACAGGTTTGCAGCCAGCCTCCACTGCTCAGTGAAGCCCTCTGCAACTTAGTAAGACCTTGTTTCAAAATAAAGAATTAAAAATAGGAATGGAGGTGTAGCTCAAAGGTAGAATGTTCCTGGGTTCAGTCCCCAGTACTGCAAAAAAAAATTACTTTTCATGTGTGCATACAGTACTGGGATTGAACCCAGGGGCATTCAGCCTCTGAGTGGCTCTGAGTCCTTTCTATTTTTTGTTTTGAAACAGTGCTTCACAAAGTCACTGCACACTGGCCTCAAATCTGTAATCCACCCATCTCAGTTTCCCAAGTACTGGAATTACAGGCATGCACCATCATGCTCAGCTTAAAACCCCACTGCAGAAAGTGGGCCAGGGCTGGGGCTGGGGCTCAGTGGTAAAGCACTGCTGAGCATGTGGAAGGCCCTGGGTTCCATCCCAGCACTTGGAAGGAAAGAGGGAAGAGGAGGGGAGGGAAAGAGGCCTCCCCCATCAAAACAGAGAGTAAGCATAAACATATTATTTTTGTTTTCCTTCACATAATATTATCAAGTGATGAGTAGAGAAGGTGAGCATTAATTCAATAGTTAGTATAATATGACTCACACAAAACTGAAAATCAAAAAGGTAAAGTTGGTTTATGTATCTCTTCTCTTTCCTTCTCTCTTTGTTCTCTTTTTGGATATTCCAAGTCATTCTATTTTATTATTTTATTTTGAGAGGAGCTAGAAGTTAAACCAGGGGCATTCTACCTCTGGTCTAGATGCCCAGCTCTATCTATCTATCTATCTATCATCTATCTATTTTAAAATGTGAAACAGGGCCTAGCTAATTTGCTGAGGGTCTCACTAAGTTTCTGAGGCTGGCCTCAAACCTGAGACCCTTCTTTCTCATCCTCCCCAGTACTGGAATTATAGGTATGAGCTATCATGCCTGGTACTTCCAGTCATTTTAAAGGTGTTCTCACCTTGCTGTTCCCTGGTCCCCATAATCTTCATCCTTCTTTGGTCTTCCTGACTCAATATCATTATTTTGCCCCTACCCAACTCAGGCCATAGACTCATTCTCACCCCTCCCCAATCCCCGTGGCTCTGATGTTCTCAGGATGAAAAGGCTACCTAGCTAATCCAGAGGCTACCTGTGATTGCAAAAAGAGGTTGGGTGGGGCAGGTTGCTTCCAGATAGTATGTAATATGTGCATGTTGATAATAGCCCCCTAAAGACAAATCATCTATGACAACCATTTTACCACTAGTGATTAGTGATTAGAGATGTCAGAGGTGACAGTTGAGGAGGACCAGGCTCCAGCTGGGGTGGGGGGTAGAGAGAGGCCACCTTTGCCCCATCTGAGGGGTTCCTCCCAGCCCCCTTATTTTGATATAGTGGTCCTTACTTGCTAGTTTCCTTCCTTCAGAGTTCTGAAAACACTGATGTTCTCTTGCCAAAAAGCTTTTTGGTTCCCTCATTTCTACTGGTCCAGTCGTAAACTTGGCTTTAGAACAGAGGATTTCAGTGTCTGTCAAGATTGGTCTCCTGTGGTGTGGCAGGCCCAAAAGATACACTTGCCAAAGTGAGAAAATTAAAGAAATGGTTCTCTCTATGTGAGAACAACCATGCATCAAAGCACTGGGTACCTCCTGAAAGATAAATAGGAAGTGTAAACACCCAAGTACACGAATGGTATCCTAACTTTTCTATTTAAAAACAAACTCGGGATGCTTTTAAATGCCCTTAGCTCTGCATTTCCTGAGGTAGAAGCCCTGTGAAGAGTGACATGTCCAAGGGGGCTGGGAGCTGATGGGCTTTGACATTAGCCAGCAGCCTCCTGGGGGAGGTACAGCCCCCTTTTAGATAGCAGAGAAGGGTGGAAATGACAGCAAGGCTCAAGGGAGGCAATATGGGTTTTAATGTGAGGAGGGACATCTGGTGACACCCTAAACAGTGAGTGGGAGAGCACGGGTGGGGTCAAAAACTATCACCATGACAACACAAACTATCCCCTCCCCCCTACTCCTGGGTCTCCGCATATGCATTAGAAAACAGATCCCAGGCCACTGAAGCTTAAACCCCAGCACCAACAAAGAATGTGCTCTGTTCTCCAACTGTATTTTTTTGGCTTTGTTTTTGGTTTTTGCCTTATAAATTGGCAAGCATAAAACTCATATCCCTCTCATGTTCCCCCAAAGTCTCAACTATCTACCATAACTAAAAGCGATAGTCACTGACTCATTCAGTAAAATGAAGAGGAATATAAGAGGCCAAGAGACAGATTTTACCGACTTCCATATGTTCCAAAATATCTTTATGCCTGCCTTAATGCCTTAATGTTGAAAGAGATTTTTTTCTTTCTTGTTAATATATGCAGGTAACTGCTTTATATGCTTAATATGCAGGCATATATTTATATCTGATCAACATTATTACAATAAAAACTTTCTTTTTTATTTTCATCTTTTTTTTTTTCTTTTGGTGGTACTAGGGATTGAACCCAGGGGCATTCTACCTCCAGGTTACACCTCCAGCCCTATTTTTGTTCTTTTTTTGAAACAGGGTCTCACTAGGTTGATAAGAGCCTCAGTACTTGCTGAGGCTGGCCTCAAACTTGTGATCCTCCTGTCTCAGTCGCCCAAGTACTGGGATTATAGGCATGCACCACCACACCTGGCTTTTTTTCTTCCTTCCTTCCTTCCTTCCTTCCTTCCTTCCTTCCTTCCTTCCCTTTTCTTTGGATTGAACCCAGAGGCATTTCTCTCTCTCTCTTCCTTCCTTTGTTCCTTCATTCCTTCTTTCCTTCCTTCCTTCCCTTTTCTTTTCTTGAAATTGAACCCAGAGACCTACCTTTCTTTCTTTCTCTTTCTTTCTTTCTTTCTTTCTTTCTTTCTTTCTTTCTTTCTTTCTCTTGCTTTCTTTCTTTTTTCTTTCTTTCTTTTCCCCTGAGGATTGGACCCAAAGGCTACCTCTGAGCTATACCCCCAGCCTTTTTTTCTCCTGTTTGGTAACAAGATCTTGCAAGGTTGCTGAGTCTCCCTAAGCTACTGCTGCTGGTCTCAAACCTGAGACCCTCTTGCCTCAGACTCCAAATACTAGGATCCCAGGAGTGTCACCATGCCCAGCTTTGAAACTTCATTTCTAAATGTCTTATTCATTGAGTTAGTGATGAAAACAAAATAACATAAAATGTGAGATTCCATAAAACAAAAGTAGTAACTTGAGGTTTTTTTTTTTAGACTGGAGTACTATTTATTCACTTTTATCTAAATCAGTTTGTCAATAACAATCCACTGCAGGAAAGAAATAATTCATGTTCTTTTTTTAACAAATCTTTACTAAAGATTAAATTTTTACAAGGTAGAGAATAAGTTGTTGGGCCAGGCGTGGTGGTGCACGCTTGTAATTCCCACGCTTGGGAAGCGGAGACAGGAGGATTCGAGGTTCGAAGCCACCCTCTCTGGCTTAAGAGACCCTGTTTCCAAATAAAAATAGGTCTGGGAGTGTAGCCCAGAGGTAGAAGGGTTTCTAGGAACCCCAGTACCACCAAAAAATAAATAGATAAATAAGTTGTTGGGGGTTTATCTTTTTCCTTAGGATCTGAGAGTTTTTTTTTTCCATTTAGAAAACATTTTCAAAAAAATTTCAATTGTGAAAACTAATGACTATTAAAAAGTTGAACCAGATCGCTAATTTGTTTTTCTTTTCTATTAACTGACCAAGAAACTTAATTTCCTAAAATGGAAAGTAGTTACATATTTGCCTATTACTTAAATATCTTATATTGAAATGTGTAAGCACATATATATGTGGAGCTAAATTGTTTTCTAAACAAAGTACATTATTTCTCTGACCTGCCGGCTCTTACTTAGTATTTACTACAAAGATTCCTGTTACCATGTTTATAAGCACAACCATAATGGCTTCTGAAATATGATTTAAAAATCAATACCTAAAAGTATCTTAAATGTGTAGTTGGATAGGATTCATCCTAGAAAAATGCATATCTCATTTTCTAGAAAAATCGAAGGCATACTCTGTTAAAATAAAAACCATATTTTTAATTCTGTCTGCATGACTTGATTGAACTAGAATAATACTTATGTCTCGCCAATTTAGGGGATGAGCTTGAGTATCCTATGCTTGTATTTTTTTCTATAGCTACAACTAGCAGAAATATTGACTAGTAAAGAGATGAAGTAAACATTAATATAAGGTTCAATTATCTTCATTGTTTCTGAAAAATACAGAAAAAATTATTATAATTGAGCTCAATATTATTGCCTCCTGATTATATAGTAAATTTCTTTTCCTAGCCGGGCGTGGTGGCACACACTTGTAATCCCAGCATTCAAGAGGCTGAGACCAGAGAATTGCAGTTTGCGGACAGCCTATTTAGTGGGGCTCTTTGAAACTGAGTGAGACACTCTTTCAAAATAAAGAATGAAAAATAGGGCTGGGGGTGTAGCTCGGAGATAGAATTCCCCTGAGTTCCATCCCTAGTACCGAAAAAAAAAAAAATCCTTTTCCTAAGGTATGTTTGGAGACACAGGGTGATGACAATATTATACATATTCAATTTATGAGGAACGATTGCTAAATAATGCAAAATTTATAATATATACTTTTTTTTGTTTTAAAGCCCTTTAGAACTTTAGAATACTAATAAAGCAGATATAAATATATTTCTTTGGATGAGCTTTATAATTTTACTTCCCTTATTTTTATGAAAATTATGACTTCATGAAAAAATGCATTCTACAGTTATATATTGCTTGAAGGCTTTAAATACATGTTCTGATATATATTATAATCCAAATAATTAATATATTAACCTAGTTCATGACAAGTCAGCCTGAAGTATATTCACTGCTCATTACTGTTTCACTTTTAGTCTGTATTGAACTTGAATTTAAAACTGATGTTTTTTCTGAAAAAAATATTTAGAATTTTATTTTTTATTGTCAGGTGTGGTGGTACATGCTTGTAATCCCAGTACTTGGGTGGCTGAGATAGGATCACAGTTGCAGCCAGCCTCAGCTACTTAATGAGGCCCTTTGCAACGTAGTGAGATTTTGTTTTAAAATGAAGAAAAACATAGGGCTGGGGGTGTGGTTCAGAGGTAGATGCCACTGGGTTCCATCCTCAGTACCACAAAAATAATTTATTGGTGCATTGTAATTATACATTATAGATTCAAAGTGATATATTCATATGTGCACAGAAAACCTCTGGGTGTGTTTTCCTCCCCGAATTGCCCCCTCTCCCTTATATTTTATTTATAATAGTTATTCAACATTGTCAAATTAATCAAAATTATACAGTTTGTTAATTCTTTTGAACTTCAGAAGCCTATAATGTGGGTATATTTTCAGCATATTTCTAAAAATTATACATTTGCAATGACTGTGGGTTTAGTAAGCTTATAATCATGACCTCAAATCAAAACTGTGGCTATAAAATACTTAGAGCTTCCTACTTATAGAACTTGTTAGGTGTTGGTGGTACATGCTTGTACTTGGGAGGGTGAGACAGGAGGATCGCGGTTTGTGGTCAGCCTCAGCTACTTAGTGAGGCCCTCCTCAACTTAGTGAGACCCTGTTTCAAAATAAAGAATAAAAAATAGGGCTGGTGGTGTAGCTCAGAGGTAGAATGCCCCTGGGTTCCATCCCCAGCAACACACACACACACACACACACACACACACACACACACACAAATTATAAACTGTGTGTCATGAAGATCGTACCTATAATCCCAGTACTTGAGAGGCTGAGGGAGGAGTATTGCAGGTTCTAAGTCAGCCTCAGCAATTTAGTGAGCCTATTAGCAACTTATCAAGATCTTGTTTCCAAATAAAAAAATAGAATAGGTCTGGGAGTATAGCTCAGAAGTAGAATATCTCTAAGTTCAATATCCAGCAGCACAGAATGAACAAACAAACAAACAAAACAATTATAGAAACATATCACTTAGAAATACATAGTCTACAGGGGGAACAATTGATGAAATACATAAATACATCACAAGTGGTGCACAAGGTCCTGTATCCATAGGCTAACCCAATGCATAAGCAGCTACCTCCTTAGAATCACTTTTGAGGCACTATAAAGGCCACCTCTGCCCTGCTGGGTACAAAGGAGGGCTGTGTGCAAGAGATTACCCAAGAACAATCCTGCTCAAAGACCTAGACTCACATACCCACAAATTCTCAACCCCTAAGTTCCAACCAAGATGAGAATTTTCCCTCCCTTTATCTATAACCATCCAACTGTTTTTTACCCTTGTCTTCAAAGTGACTGACTGAGCTTAATTTAACCTGATTTCATATCAATAAGTTGCCAAGCGAGAAGCATGCTTTGTGGGATTTCCCTACTGCGCACACATACAGGGGCAGTGATGCCCTGTCTTTCACCTCTGCAGGCCTAGGCCTCTGGTCAGTCGCCACAGGAATCCCCAAGGCTTCCCAGTCAACAGTATACATAAAATTTTTATCGGCAAAGCTCCAGAGTTTGCTCTGCCTATTTTCATGTTCTCACGGATTAATTTCTGACAGCTCTTGTCATTCGGTGAGTCTTAATTCTCCATCATGATGAGAGCCGTGGGTGCAGAGCACAAAGATTCAGAAACTACCTAGAGCCGAAAGCACTGCTGTTGCTTTTTAGAATATAGCATGTGCATGGTTCTCCCTGCAGTCACATGCCTTTTAACCAGATACAAGCAGAAAAATAATAGCTGGAAATGAGAACTGAATCTGCAAAGCTACCTAATGTGACTTGAATCTGCCAGAAATACTTTACCCTGACCCCAGACTTGGGATAGTCATACATTTAGTGCATTAATCATTAATGTTAGAGCTTTTCTAGTTTTATTTCATCATGCAAATGATGTCTTTTGAAAAAAAGAAATTGCTGCCCTGTTAAATAGCCTAAGATCGTTAGAGTTTTCTAAAGATGAAAAAATGACAGACGTTCTTGTCCTTAATTTGCCCATATGATTTCTATTTGTCTACCTACATACTGTATATTTTCAATTTCCCCACTCCCACCAATTCTCATTTGTTCTGTAGCTAGTCCTATATTTGCATAGCAAATATACTTATATTTGTTCCAAAAACTAAAGTTCCCATGAAAACCCTATAAAACAATCATAAAAAATTCTATATCTTTCTACATCATTCATTTTATCCTTATGTCTTTAAAAAAGAAAAACACCAACTCATTCCTTTCTTCACATTGTGGAAAGAGAAATAAGACATGCTCTCCTTTTGAAGGAGTTCACAATTTGTGAAAGTGATTTAAAAAAATTTAGGTCACTGATCTCTTTTGAATTTCAATGAGAACCAGAACTACCCAAGAGCCGGGTGTGGTGTTGCATACTTGTAATCCCAGCATTTGGGAGGCTGAGACAGAAGGATTGCTGTTCACAGACAGCCTCAGCTACTTGGTGATGCCCTCTGCAACTCAGTGAGGCCCTGTTTCAAAATAAAGAATTAAAATAGGGCTGGGGGTGAAGCTCAGAGGTAGAATGCCCCTGGGTTCTATTCCCCAGTACAAAAAAAAAAAAAAAAAAACTAACCAAGAAAATGAATGCATGCATATGCATATGCAATTTTTTTTTTCCAGCACAGCAGATGGAACCCAGGGGCATTCTTTCTCTGAGCTACACCCTCATCCCTATTTTTTATTCTTTATTTGGAAACAGGGTTTCATTAAGTTGTTGAGGGCCTCACTAAATAGCTGAGGCTGGCCAAGAATCCGTGATCTTCCTGTCTCAGCTTCCCAAGTACTGGGAATGAGCCACTTCCCAAGTACTGGCATGAGCCACTACACCTGGCCATATGCAATTTTGAATACAAACTTTTAGGGAGTTAATAACTACCTATCTTTGAAGCTCATGTTAAACTGAATGTGTTCTCTCCCAAAACTGATGTGCTGAGGCCTTAAATCCCAATGTGATAGTCTCTGGAGATAGGGCTTATGTAAAGAGGAAGAGAGATGGCTTGTTATTAGGAGTTAGCACTCTCCATGACTCCCTGGGGGAGAAGAAATGGAAGATCTGCCCATGGAACTCACCTGGACCTTGGCTCTTGTGCTTCTTTTCTTAGCTAATTTTAATCTGGCTCCTTTCCAGATTTTGCTGTAAAGCACTGAAACTCCGAGGATAACAGATTTCGGCAATGAGTTCTGAGAATCCTTTCAGTGTATTATCAATTTGAGGGTTTTCCCCACACTTGTGATTGAAAATAGGGATGGTCTTGGAGCCCTTCTAAAGTTTTTGTTTGGTGTCAAAAATGATAGTGGTTTGGGGTACTCCCTAATTCTGTACCTATTACACATGCTTAAATTCATAATTATATAATGCTATTAAAGAAATTGGTCACCTTTGTAGGGCAATTATGATAATTATGACAACTATCCTAAAAACTGGTAAGGGAAAAACGTGAACATTTATTTTTGTCCTAATTATATGAACAGTGCCACTGGATAATCACATTCTAAATTAGAGTAAGCATACATTTTTACAAGTAATCAAGTAAAAAATGAAGCAGAAGTGATGGCAATGGAGGCTGTTGCCACTTTGCAAGTCTTAATGGATTGATACATTCAGGCACTCCAGATCAGCAGTGCCCAAAACCACACAAAAAGAAACAACCAGACACTGTGTGTTTCCTGCTGAAAGAACACTACCACCACTTCGCCAAAGGAATCAAACTTGAGTCTGATTAACTATTTGAATCCAGCTACCAATTTGCAGGAAATAGCAAGTACAGAGAAACTTATTAAACACAATTATTATTATGCAGCCACAAAATCTTTCCTATTTATGTTTGTTTGTTTGTTTGTTTTTGCTTTTCTGCCAGCAGGATGGCTGAGAATCCTAGTGACTCCGTGTCAGTCCTGTAAACAACCACCTGAAGGTGAGGGAGAAAGTTTTGGAAGGAAACGGAGCCTCTGTATGATTATCTGGGGAGAAATATTTGCTGATCGGGAAAGTGGTGAGATTTGCAAGTGTTCCTCAAAAGTTCTTGTTAGAACCTCAGTTCTAAATGCAGCACTCTGTTTTGGGAGTAGTTTAGGTTATGAGGGCAGATTTCTGTCATCTCAGGAGTAGGGGAGCAGGTGCATTTTTTTGTAAGAGTGGGTTGTTTCTTGTTGTTATTGTTTAGCGGTGTGTGTGTGTGTGTGTGTGTGTGTGTGTGTGTGTGTGTGTGTGTTACTGAGGAATAAACCCAGAGGCATTCTATCTCTGAACTATACCCCAGCTCTTTTTATTTTTGGTTTTAAAACAAGGTCTGCCTAAGTTGCTGAGGTTCTGGCCAAGTTGCTCAGGTGGGCCTCAAGCCCTTGAGCCTTCTGTTTCAGCCTCCCAAGTACAAGGATTGCAGGTGTGCCCTGTCACACCAGGCAAAAGTGGTTTTTGATTGAGGCATGTTTGGCTCTCTCAGCTCATTCTTGCTCCAGTCCTCTTGTTCTTCTGCACTGACTGAAGATGCAAGAAGGCTTTCGTCAGAAGCTGAGAAGATAGTGCACCATGCTCCTGGACTTCCCAACCTCCAAACCCATGGTCTATATATACCTCTGTTCTTTATAAATCACCTGGTCTGTGCTAATCTGTTACAACAACAGAAAATAGACTATAACAGAATGCTTACCTGTAACAGTTAGTTAAGATAGAGTCAAACTTCTTTCACATTACATCACATTATCGTTGGTTATAACAGCAACATAGTCTATTTCCCTAACTAATATCCTAAAGATTGCTAACTCTAATGTCTTTGGGTGGCATTCGGGGAACATAAATATATAACGAGGGCAGGAGTAAGAGAATGGGAAATGTGGTGAGTTAGAGAGTATTTACTATCCTCAAAGCACTCAATTTTTATATTATTATTATTATTATTATTATTATTATTATTATTATTAGTGGTACTGGGGTTCCTGGAAATCCCTCTACCTCCGTGCTATACTCCCAAACCTATTTTTATACTTTTTTATTTGGAAACAGGGTCTCTTAAGTCAGCCAGCGTGGCTGACTTCGAACCTGCGCGATCCTCCTGTCTTTGCCTTCCAAGCATGGGGATTACAAGCATGTGCCACCACGCCCAGCTTAAAGCACTCAATTTTTTTTTTTTTTTTTGGTGGTACTGGGGTTCCTGGAAGCCCTTCTACCCTTCTACCTCTGGGCTACACTCCCAGACCTATTTACAGGTCTCTTAAGCCAGCACGGCTGGCTTCGAACCTACGTGATCCTCCTGTCTCTGCCTCCCAAGCGCGGGAATTACAAGCGTGCACCACCACGCCTGGCTTAAAGCACTCAAATTTTTAAAAATGTTTTTCAGCTTACTGTACTACAAACAAAATGTCTCTGCAGCCAAATTCCAACTGATGGCTACCTTTTGCAGTTCCTGTTTGATCAGAAACTCTTAAGGTCATTCTTCCAGCTACAAATTCATGACTTTCTGATATACATTTCTTCTTAAAAATACTTAAAAAGTCACTTCTGGCCAGCTAGCTCAGTCGGTAGAGTATGAGACTCTCAAAAATACTTAAAAATCAGTGACTCAGACAAAATATGTTTTGTTTTTTTTCTTTCTCTCTCAAATATCCAATATGGAGGGAGATGTATATTGAAATTAAGTTGGGGGTGGTAGAGGAGGTAAACACTAGCCAAGTTATTAAAGGACTCTTTAATCAACTGGCACCTTCGGGCAAGGTCTGCCAACTGTGGGGGAAGGGACTGATGACCGAGCAGCAGAGCCACGCAGTCAGCAGAGTCATGGTCGGTGGGCAGAGTCACACAGCAGAAAGGAAGCCAGGGTATTTATGTAGCCGGGGTCTTGAGGCCAGTCCTCTCACGACATCAGTCCTCTCCTGACATCTCATGATGTCAGGAGTCTTATGACTTCTTTGCTCTGGCTTCTGGGGTTCCACCTCCTGTCCTCACTGAGGGGTCTTGCTGCAGGATCTCATGGGGAAGGGAGGAGCCCAACCTATCATCCTGGCCTTTTGGTGATATTGGGTGACAATCAAGTCCATAACAACTTCCTGCTGGCAGAGGATGTCGTAGGGGGCCCCTTGGCCAGGAGAGGTCAGGTCCTTTGGAAGTGGGCATGAGAGAGTATGGCTGCAGCGGGAGTTGATTGGAGGTTACCCTGTACAGCTTGGTAATGTGTATTTGCATAAAGTTTAACAGACGAGGAGCTATTTAGAAAAAAGGCAAATTGTGAGAATGGGTCCTGGGAATGGAAGGAGCCCAGCAGTTACTGGCCCTTGGAATCCTTCCAGATATGAGGTAAATTGTCAGTATCATGTTTTAAAATTCTTGCTTAACCTGGTCAGAATTTAGACATTTTCCTTAGTTAGACCAGATTTATTAATATAATAGCAGCATTTTTCCTGAGAAAGAGACATATAGCACCCTTTTCAGCAGTTTCTTCATTAGACCAGATTCATTAATGTAATAGCAGCATTTTCCCTGAGAAAGACACATACCACCCTTTTTAGCAATGAGTAAGTATGGGTCAGTCTGGTCAAATGGAAAACATGCTATTGATTCAGGAGCATCAGTTTTAGAGTTTAATACTTATGACTGTTTGGCATCCAGAGAAGGAGAGCAGCGTACTATGAAAACAAGTGGACCTGCTGAAATAAAAGCATTAAAGTGGATTATGCCAAGAAAAACGGAGCTTAGTGGGCCCCAACACTGTACAGGAGAATTTGTCATGAGGTTGCTGTAATGGAGCCCTTTTAGCCAAGTAAGGTGATGCCATTTGGTGGTCCCTCAGCAGTTTGGCTGCAGTAGGTGTGGTAAAAGGCCCAGTCCACCTTGGTTGGAGATGTTCTGGTTGGAATGACTTGAGGAGGACTTGATCCCCTGGCTTAAGGGCCTTGACTGCTGGGTGTGGAGCTGCTTCTTCAGTCCCAGATTGGGGAAGATATCGTTCAGCATGTTCTCTAGGAGGTGCCTGGGAAAAGACAAGTAAGGGAGATAGGAAGACAAGGAAGGGGGGTCTGAAGGAATAGAAGCACTGAGTAGGCAACCAAAAAGGAGATTGGCTTACCCACTACCTTGAGAGTTACCCTGGGCTCAGAAAAGAGGATTGAAGTTGAGGAGTACGGGAGCCATCAGTCTTTGGCCAGGCTGAGCCAGTGATGGATTCTCATCTGAAAGGGTAGTCGCCCTGTGTTGAGGCACCTGAGGCTCACCACTTTTCCAAGGGCACTCACTTTTTCAGTGTCCCTCCTGGTCACACGCCAGACACAGTCTGGTTGGTGGACATGACTGGGGGCAATGCTTGGCCCAATAACCTTGGGACCCACATTTAAAACAGACTCCCAGAGGTACTTGTCATTGCTGTCTTCCACCCCTAGGTGGCACTCATCATCCTGAGGGCTGAGCCTCCACCTCCAGCCCACAGGGCAGCTACTAAGTCTCAAGCTTGCAAATCTGCCTTTGGGCGAAGTTGGAGTGTATGTTCCATTTACTGTTCCTCTTGGGAATTAAAGAATTTAAATGCCATGTTCACCAAATCTCAGATATGGGTCTGAGAGCCGTCCTCAGCCTTTCTTAATTTTTTCTGAATATCAGGGGCCAATTGCACAATCAAATGGGTTGCCGGCACCACAGATCCTGCCTCAGTAGATGGATCTAAGTGGTATAGAGGGTAAAAGTTTCCTAAAGCCAATTAAGAAAAATGGCTGGGTTTTCATCTGGACCATGGGTGGTTTCCTAAAGTTTTATTATAATTAACTGCTTTATGGGAAGCAGTCCACATGCCATCAAGAAAGCATAGTATCATATGGTCTCTCTTTTTTTTTTTTTTTTTTTTTTTTTTGGTGGTACGGGGATGGAACCCAGGGGCCTTCTACCTCCAGGCTACACTCCCAGACCTATCTTATATTTTTTATTTGGAAGCAGGATCTCTTAAGCCAGCAGAGTCTGGCTTCGAACCTGCACGATCCTCCAGTCTCTGCCTCCCAAGCTCAGGGATTATAAGCGTGCACCACCACACCTGGCATGGTCTTTCATTTTTAATCCCTCACCCCCACCATTTGGGGCTGGCTGATACTTCCAGTGGGGATCCTTAGAAGGTACCATGGCCACTCCTATAGGTGGTTAAATGAGCCTGGTCAGCCCATTTTTTCAGTGGCCTTTACAATATGATCCCATTCATCCAGAGTTAAGGCAGAGGTTAAAATAACATGAGGATCCCGCCATGTGAGATTGTACACTTGCACAATGTAAGAGAGGATGATTGGGGGGAGGGGCTGGTGGGAAGGAGAAGGTTAGAATAAGAGGCCATCTTAGGGTAGAGTGGTGGTTGGGGTGGTGAGAAGAGAGCGTAGGGGATCCGGGGTGAAATCAGAAAATGACGCCTTTAACCCAGCAAGGTCATCATAATACGGTGACTGCAACATCACAAGATTGTGACCAAGATGACAACCATGTAACGTCACAAGGTCACAACTGTGTAACATCACAAGATGGCGACCAAGATGGTGACTGTGACATCACCAAGTAGCAACTACGCGCCATCACAAAATGGTGGCTGACGGGAAAATGGCGGCTGATGGGGGAGAGCAGTCAGAAGGACAGGAGTACAGGAAAAAGAAAGCCTGGACAGGAGTTCTGACCATGTACCAGACCGCTTACAAAAGTTGCTGAGATTAGTCAGGTATTAAAATCCAGAGTCTGTTTTTGGGCCACCGTGACCCATTATTTTTTAATTCTGGCTTCCCATGTTTGGTCCACAGGTAAAAATAAAAAAAAAGGAAACAGGTGTCCCTATTTCCTGATCAATCATTTGAAAATAGGGGTTAAGAGATCGGGAAAGATGTCTCAATCCCTTCTCAAAACCAGAGGACAACTGGGTTGTCTGGGGGCTCCTCCAGCGCAGCTGTGCATTTTGAGAATGGAGAAGCTGGAGGCAAAAAGTGAAAAGCAGAAAGCCAGAACTCATTGACCAAGGGAAGGGCAGGGAGCTTACCCTGTCTGAAAGACCTCTGTGGGGCAAGCAGCTGGTGGTGCATACCACCGGAATCAGAGCAGTGGCAGCAGAGCCCCAGTGTCTGGTGAGTGCACGCCGCACAGCAAGCCCAGTGCAGAACCTCGGGGGCACACCTGGTCTAAAAGAAAGTGATCAGTCCAACTGAGGTTTGAGTCAGAGAGTCCAGGGCTAAAGGAGGGATACAGCAACAAAAAAATTTTTTAAAAGAGAAAAAATGTAAAATATCCTCCAGGAGGCAAACATCAAACAAGTGTCTCTTTAATCAACCAGCACCTTCGGGCGAGGTCTGCCTACTATGAGGGAAGGAGCCGATGACCGAGCAGCAGAGCCTGCGGTGAGCAGAATCATGGTCAGTCGTGAGAGTCACGCAGCAGAGAGGAAGCCAGGGTATTTAGATAGCTGGGGTCTTGGGGTGGGGCTAGCGGCCAGTCCTCTCACAATATCTGGAGTCTTGTGATGTCTGGAGTCTGACCGGCAATGCTGGGAGTCTTGTGACGTCTCCTCTCTGGATTCCAGGGTTCTGCCTCCTGTCCTCGCTGCAGGGTCTTGCTGTGGGATCTCGCGGGGAAGGGAGGGACCTGACCTATCAGGAGAGAGCTGGATTTTCTTCATAAAATCATTCAGGGGATTTGAGACCCTTGTCTATTGTAGCTCCACCTCCCCTGGGTATTGAAGTATCCTGCAGTAAAGGGATGGAGAAAGCAGAGGGAAGCAGGAGGGGTATAGGAGGGAAGAGCCTCAGAGGCTGGAAAGGCCTCTTTCTTATCTCCCATTGGCTAAAGCCTGTCACATGGCCTTGTCCAGCCACAGTGGAGTCCAGGAAGTAGAGTTGCTACCTAAACTATTGTGCTCCCAATGGAAACCTAGAAAGTTCTTTTAATGTAAAGAAGATGGGAATTATGCTTCTTGGGGAGCAATCTTTGCCACACACACACACACACACACACACACACACACACACACACGCAGTAGGCTGATAAATTTCTGATCTGCCAATGTAAACTGGAGGAAGCCAGAGGTATGACCCATCATGATTTATTCTTTAATATTATCTGCAGGACTCTCGTCATCTTTGCTCTGCATTAGTTGCCTGTTTCTAGACAATGACTAATCTAGTCTAGACCCTCAGTAAATTCATTGCCAGAAGTAATGACATTTTGTTGTTGTTGATTGTTACAACTGAAAAACTGGATTTCAGTTCTATCTTTTTCTGTCTCTAGATCAACTTTGGCTATTTCCTTCCCAGCCACTCCCAGTGATATGAAATATACTTCTTATGGGTGAGGAAACAGGAAAGAAAGAAAGAAAGGAGGAGAAGGAGAAAGAAGAGGAAACTGAATCATTTGAACTAGTATTATTTTTATTTTTACTTTTTGCAGTACTGGGAAGGAAACCCAGACATTCTACCTCCGAGCTACACCCCCAGCCCCATTTTGTATTCTTTATTATAAACAGGGTCTCACTGAGTTGCAAAGGGCCTTACAAAGTAGCTGAGGCTGTACTGAAACTGTGATCCTTCTGTCTCAGCCTCCCAAATGCTGGGATTACAAGTGTGCACCACCACGCCCAGTTTGAACTAGTATTATAAATAGAAAAAATAAGATAAAATAAAAAAGGAAGCTTATTACAGGTTCAAGGCCAGCCTCAGCAATCTAGCAAGGCCCTTGGCAATTTAGGGAGACTTTGTTTTGAGACTTTGTTTCAAAATACAACATAAAAAGGATTGAGGGTGTAACTCAGTAATAAAACACCCCTGGTTTCAATCTCTCCTATCACACACATACAAAAGCCCATATAATGTAATTCATTTTTGAGAGAAGTTTAGCTAGAGCAAAAAATATCAAGTCATCTTTTTAAAAGAAGATTGTCAATCTCCTTTATAACACAAATTTGTTATTTAAGTAACCAGAACATCAACTTCTCTGAACAACCACAAAGGCTTCCAAAGGAAAGGCAAGGACTATATTCCTAGTCTCAATTTTTGGTTGTCTTCCTAGTTAAGTGTCACAACAGTAGCTTCCTTTGGAATAACTATTCTTCATTATTTTCCTGAAGAGCTGCTTTAGTGGCTGATTCTGAATAATTATATATCATACTTGACTTTTCTTTCACATAATAGGAAGATTTTTATTTTCTTATTCTCTATGGTAACTGCCAAGATACTTCAAGCCTGTTTCTTTTCTCTCTTGAGTACATACATTATCTATTTTCCTAGGAGGCAAATCTGTAAATATACGAAAGTGGAGATGGTGTAAGCAGTTTAGATTAACATAAACATAGATTTTAATCTTTGCTTCTCAATATCTCCTCCACATGTCTTCCATTTCAATTCAGCTTGGTTTTTCTGGACACCTGTGTACACTTTTATGCCCAGTGACTTTCCTTTGCTAGACCAGGAATGCTCCCCATCTTCTTTCATCCTCAGACTATCGATTCTCATTGATCCTTGGCTGTCAGCTCCATTTCTACCACCATTGTGACCCTTTCCCTAATCATCCTGGCAGAATCTGGTACTCCTATTTCAACTAGGAAATAGCTGCATGCTCTTAATTTTTTTTTTTTTTTTTTTTTTTTGGTACTGGGTTTCCTGGAAATCCTTCTACCTTCAGGCTACACTCCCAGACCTATCTTATATATTTTGTTGTTGTTGTTGTTGTTGTTTGTTTGTACTGGGGTTCCTGGAAGCCCTTCTACCTCTAGGATACACTCCCAGACCTATTTTATACCTCTTTATTTTTGGAAACAGGGTCTCTTAAGCCAGCACGTCTGGCTTCAAACCTGCATGATCCTCCTGTCTCTGCCTCCCAAGCGCGGGGATTACAAGTGTGTGCCACCATGCCCGACTTACACTCTTAATTTTTAAGGAGAATGTGTGTAATAGCATTCATTTTGATATAAAAATACTTCCTAGTTTTCACACTTACACTATATCGTTCCTTTCCTAAAATTTAGCCATAAAGTAAAACTAATTTTCTTAGAATAGTGAAGATGCCCAGGTAGCTGTATTGAAAACACCAGCATCCGGCAGATAGCTCAGCAGAGAGGTATTTGGGTTCCTCCCCTAGTCCTGTCCTTGGTTGGCTTTAGAAATAGATCCCATAAGAATCCTCATGGACAAAAGACTAATATTCCTATAACTCTGCTTGTGACATTGGAAAGGAGGAAGCCTGCTGGAGAAGGCTTCCAAGCCATTGCTTCAAGGCAGAGTTGACAGCAACAGCCCCTGGGCCAACCTAGCAGCACATTTCTACTTCCCAAGGACCATCTCTCAATGCTCCTGTGTGGTCCAGTTAGGCCATTTTTTTTTTCTCAATTGATTGTCTTCTGAATAGATTGAAAAATCATAATAGTCATTTGTTTCAGCTTCTAGCAGTAAAAAGTATTTACTCAAGTAGAGATCTCTCTGGCTGGTGCTGGTCCATATTTGATAACACTCACAACGTAGCTTGTTTATTTTCATTATCTCATTTCTTCCAACCCATAATAACTCCCTGGGGGTGGGGCAGCATCTGCTCCTACAAGAGAAATAGTTACAGACCTTCTGAGCTGGTGTTCTCTAGGCTTGAGACTCCAGGGTGATGAGCACTCTTCATTCTTTTGGAGTCTCCAGATTTCTGCACAGACATTTATGGAAAGGAAAATTGTAATACTGAAGTGTTAATTAGATATCAGAAACTTGTGAAAGAAAAAAAACTAGACTAAGAAGAGGAGGTACTAAAGAAAGAAAAATGGAACTGGGAGTATAGTTCAGTGGTAGAGCATGTGTCTTCCTTGCTGTGGACCCCAGCAGCAAGAGGGGGAGAATTAAAATTTAGAAAAGGTTTCAAAGGCCTTTAAAATCACTACTAAATCATCTCTGGGATTGAAAATATTATGATGAGTATTAAAATTTCTTTTGCTCACAAGTATTTAGCTTTTTTTTATTGCTGAAGTACCAACACTATGCTTTCTCCTAGGCTGAAACTACCTTTTCAATTCCAAGCATTTAGTTTTAGAGTTCAATCTACAGCTTATTAAAGTATGGAAAGTGTTGATGTAATTCTCTAATGTTCTTGCAACTCTGTCCCAAAGCTCTGGAGCACACATGCTATGTGGGCCAATTAATTTCCAAATTTCATAATGCATGTCAGCACCATAGACAATTAGTACAGAAAAATGTGATTCCCTCTCTGATGATAAAACCACATTGAACATCTAACAAACATTCATTGAAGACCTACTGAGGGTGGGAAGAGGGTGAAGGAGGAAGGTCAGGATGAGATTGGGATGCAAATGATGGGAGAGGTATAAGAAAATTAAGAAAATACAGCATACGACCTGCTTTTAAGTCAGGCATGGTGACACACTCTTGTAATCCCAGCATTTGGGAGGCTGAGACAAGAGAATCGTGGTTGAAGGATAGCTTCAGCTCTTGAAACCCTTTGCAACTCAGTGAGACCTTGTTTCAAAATACAGAATATGAAACAGGGCTGGGGTTGTAGCTCAGAGGCAGAATGCCTCTGGGTTCCAAACCCAGATCAGTAAAAAAAAAAAAAGGTGTTTATAAACCCCATGAGGTGACACATACCTGTAATCTCAGTTCTTGGAGGCTGAGACAGGAGGGCCACAGGTTCAAGGCCAGCTTCAGCAACTTTGGAAGGCCCTACACATCTTAGTAAGAGCCTTTTTCAAAATAAAAAAGACTGGAGGTATAGTTCAGAGGTAGAATACACACACACACACACACACACACAAACACACACACACACACACACACCTGCCCCCCCAAGCTTCTAACACACGCCAAAATGTTTATAATCTCCTAGGGATAAAAGGAGATGTGGAAAAAAAGGGAAGTACTGTGGGTATGCTGACAATTGTAACTGAAGTAGAAATAGATGATGGTGGTATATATCTGGAATCTCAGTACTAGGAAGCCTGAGACAGGAGAATCCCACATTCAAGGCCAGCCTCAACAACTTAGCAAGATCCTGTTTCAAAATTTAAAGATGGGGACTTCCGGGAAGATGGTGACCAAGAAAAGCGGGGCTTAAGAGCCCCGCTAACAACCAATCTCCATTACCACAAAATCAGCGCCTTTCATAGCCAGAAAACACCATCACCAGAGAAACAAAAAAATCACCAGGCTCCAGAGAGAAAGCGGACTGAGAACAGAGCTTAGAGCCACAGAGGAGATACACCGGCCTCACGCCCGAGGATGCAGCAGCAGCGCCATACTGCCGGCAGCAGCGGCGAATTCATCTGACGGCTACAGCAAGCCGAGGTGAGCCACTGCGGAACAGCCAGGCGGGATCTTTCAGCGCAGGAAACATCTAAAGCTCCCAGTGGCTGAGCTCAGCACATGCTGCAGGGACTCAGAGTGGAAATCAAAATCAGAGAAGAAAAAATACGCCAGCCTCACGGCCGAGGGCATAGCAGCGGCGCCATATTGCCACCGGCGGCAGCAGCAGTGAATTCACCGAGTCCAGTACAGCTACATCTGCGAACTCAAGAACAGTGAGTCAAATTGCGGGCCCCAGAGGAGAAATCCCAGTACTGTACTCCCTGGGACTTGACCCAGTGGGGGAGTGGTGGTGGCAGAGATATCACACCATAGGATAACGTGCAACCTGGCACCACCCATAATTTAAAGCAGCCTCTATCGACTCCCTGGGTCGGAGACTCTGTGATAAAACCCAGTAAAGGAGTAGTGGGGTCTGAGATACTACAGACTCGAGATCCAGAGCACCTTAAGCGAAGTCATAGTGACCCAAGGGAAGAACCCAGAGAAGGCACAAACTTCCGAAATCATGGGAAAGAGGAATAACACTGGAGCAATGAATGCCCACAACCCCACAACATCAGAACCCGATAAAACAGAAAATCAGAGATTTCTAGAAGATCAAATCAGGAAAATAACTGTAGAAATAATAGAGGTGCTTTGAAAAGAATTCAGAGAGAGCCAAAAAGAGATAAAGGATGCAATTAATGAAGTAAAGGCCTCAATTCAAAGCATGAACAACCGATTAGACCGCATAAAGAACAGAATCTCGCTCTTAGAAGATGATCATTCCAAAAATGAACGCATAGTTTCTAATCTAGAAAAAAATATCCAACAGCAGGAATCTGACATTGAATAAATATGGGCCCATTTTAAGAGAGCTAACCAAGAATAATTGGAATAGAGGAGGGAAAAGAAAGTGAAACCAAAGGGATCAACAATCTCTTCAAGGAAGTAATAGCAGAAAATTTTCCAAACTTAGAGCAAGAGGTTGGTACACAGATCCAGGAAACTTATAGAACTCCCTTTAGACAGGATCGGAGAAGAGGATCCCCACGCCACATAATTGTCAAAATGACCAATGTGGAAGCCAAGCAGAGAATCTTAAAGGCAACAAAAACAAAGGGCCAAGTGACATTCAGAGGCAAACCAATTAGAATCACTCCAGACTTCCCAAACCAAGTCATGAGAGCCAGAAGGGCTTGGAGTAACATATTCCAAACTCTGAAAGAAAACAACTTCCAGCCAAAAATCTCCTACCCAGCAAAACTTTCTATCAAATTAGATGGAAAAATAAGAAGCTTCCATGATAAACAGAAACTGAAGGAATTTATGTCTTCAAAACCAACGCTAGAGAAAATACTCAAAGAGATTAACTACAAAGAAGAAATAGGTAACACACACCAGAACCAGAGAAACAAGATTTTCCATCTAACAGACAACTAAGATTGGTTATCTGTGGAGATTTATTATTTATGTTAGTCTTTTACCTATCTCTAAATTGTATTGTTTGCCTTTATTGTTGTTAATTTTTAGGATTTCTAGTTGGAATATTAATATACCTTCAGATATAGCATTTGGAAATATTTTATCCAATTCTATTAGTAACTTTTAACTCTGTTTACATTGTCTTTGGATATACAATATTTTTTTTTATTTTTTAGGGAGTTTGTATACTCTTCTGTTGCCTGTGCCATTGAAATCATATCCAAGAAATCACTGCCAATTTCAATGTTGTGAGGTTTTATGACCCAGATTTTCTTCTAAAAGTTTATAGTCTTAAGATTTATATTTAGATCTTTTATCTATTTTGAGTTAATACTTGTATATGGGATTAGGTAAGGGTCCAATTTTATTCTTTTCCATGTAATTATTATTTTTCAACAATATTTAGTTAAAAGATTATTATTTCCACCACCAAATGTTCGTGGAATCCTTGTCAAAAATAACTTGACAATATAGGGAAGAATTTAGCTCTAGGCTTGTATTTAACTCCAATGGTTTATATATCTGCCTTTAGAACAGTACTACACTGTTTCAATTATTGTAGCTTTATATGGTTTGAAATCAGAAAATATATGTCTTCTAGCTTTGTTCTTTTTCAAGATCATTTTGGGTATCTAGAACCCATATTCCATATTAGGATAGATTTTTTTCTGAAAAATAAATATATAAATATATGATAGTTTCACCTAAAAAAATAGAAAAAAAATATTCTCTGGTAAGAAAGAAAGCAAAAAGAAATATTGAAATGTTATCTTTAAGTCATCAAAAGCTTGGTATCAGACAAATGAAACTGTTCTGTGAGATTATCATTGTTAATTTTGGATAAATTGCTATAATACTAGATGTCAATCACTAAGCCAAGCATGGGAAGGAGGGATGGGGAGAGAATGGGGTGGGGATCGGGTGGGGGCTGCCTGGGTGATGTGTGCATGTATGTCTACAAAAGTTTGTATCCCACTATGATGTATGAATACAGTGCACCAATAAAAAAAAAAAAAATAAATAAATAAATAAATAAATAAAAAGAAAAAAAATTAAAGATGGCGGGGGTTTAGCTTGGAGGTAGTATGCCCCTTGTTCCATCCCCAGTATAAAGCAAGAAAATGGAGAGGGGGGAGAAAGAGAGAGAGAGAGAGGAAATGGCCTCAGCCTCCTGTTTCAAAATTTTAGTCACTTTTTTGATAAAGTTTGGTATCCAGGGTTTTGTGGCACCATTCCAACCCAGGAGCTAGGATCAGTAGCTAATTTTTTTTTCCTACTGTCTGTCATATTTCTCCTTCCCAATCAAAAAGATAAACTTCAAGTGTAGAAACAGGTTTAACTGGCTGCTGCTTGGGAGCTTTTTTAGTGCTTTGCATGTGTAAAGAAGCTTTGAAGTGTGAAAGGTGGGCACTGTGGACAGCAAGGGATCATAGTCAGGAGATGGAGTGACCTTCACTCAGAAGCCAGAAAGCCTAGAGCACCCCCCCCAAATCTTCTAAGGCAAGAAGAAGAAAAGCTGTACACTAAGAAGAGGGAAACAAAGGCCAGCCGGTCTTATTGTTGTCCCTTCAGGTGACAAACTGGGTTTGGGTTGTGACCATACACCCCAAATCACATGCTGTCGCAGGATGAAAACACCCAAAGGAATATACACTTCGCTTCCTAATGAGGCTGCCCTTCTGAATGGAGCTCTAGACCACCCTTCTACTTGCGGTAACCACCTGCCACCTTCAGTTATATGGGCCACTGCTGAAACATTACACACAGTGCAGGCTTGCTGGGGTCCAGGCAAGGTCCTTTCTTTGGTCTTAGTACTCTAAGTACTACAAACTGCCCCCTTCAAAGGTTGGCCCCTGAAGACAGAGATGCATTTTAATCTTTGTATCACTGTCAGTAACTTAGTAAAGATGGATGCTGTTTATTGAATCAACCAGGCAGATGCCAACACATAAAACCTAATTTCTGCCCACAAAGAGCAGAACTGTGAGATACTCCTATGCATTTATGTGGGTTTCCCTACAGCTTGATATGTTATAGTTTTATTGAGTTCAGAAATATTAAGTTCACTCATATGAAATGTACAATATTTTCAGAGGTAAGCATTCGTCATCAAACTGCAAAGCATTCTCATCATCCTAAGGGGGGGGGGACCACCTATTCATTATCTCTCATTCCCCAATGACCTTTTTCCCCACAGGGTTGTGTGTGTGTGTGTGTGTGTGTGTGTGTGTGTGTGTGTGTGTGTGTGTATGCCCAGGCGCACATGCCACATCTACAGGTACCAGGTAGGATATTGAATCCAGAGACATTCTACCACTGGGTTACAGACCCAACTTTCCCTCCTCCTTTTTTGCTGAACTGGGGCTTGAACTCAAAGTTGTTTTACCTTTGAACTACAGCCCCAGCCCTATTTTATTTTTTATTTTGAAACAGTCTCATTAAGTTGTTGAGGGACTTGATTTGCTGAGGCTGGCCTCCAACATGCGATCTCCATGTATCAACAACTCCCCAAATACTGGGATTACAGACGTGCACTACCATGCCGGGCTCTACTTTTTAATCTTTATAGATCCTCAATTAATTTTTCGCTAGACAGTACACAAGAAACACATATTAGGACACCCCCTCCCTATGAGTTAAAAAAAAAATCTGCAGCACTTTTGGCACAGAAGCAAAGAATCAATCGCCAGCTAGCTCTATGACCTTGGACAAATCGTTTAACTGGATTTAGTTTCTACCTAAGATGATGAAGTTTAGACAGCAAGGGCACCTTCAAGCTAAAAAGCAAACAAGCCAGAACAATAAAAACAAACCCCAAACGCTCTAGCTACGATTCCAATACTCCACCCTCCGTAGCCTGTCTTGGGCTTCGGTAATAAACATCTTCACAAGAAATAAGATTTCACAGCAAGCTGCTGTAGACCCTGCCCTCCCCGCAAGGGGCCTGGAAAAGCCGTTTCCCTTTTCTTCTCTTTTGGGTGGTCTATTTATTTCGAGGTTGGCAGACAGAGGGAGACGCTGCGAGCGCGGTGCCCGCAGGAAGCCTCGCCCAGCGGACCCCACCCTCCTGCGCGGGCCGCGCGGCGGGGGCGTGGCCGGCGGCGGCGGCAGCCAATCGGCGCGGCCCGGCTCGGCTCGCGGCGCGCGGTGGGGCGGGGCTCCGCTTGACAGTGGCGGTCGCGGCGCCGAGCGGGGCGCCTAGCGGCAGGAGCGGGGAGCGCGATCGGCGCGGGAGGCTGCGGTGGCGCCGACCCGCACGGCTCCCGGCCCAGCCAGGTCGCCTCCGCCCGCGTCCAGGCGATGCTGCGGGCCCCCGCGGGCGCCGAGGTCCCGGCCTCTCCCTAAGGTACCGAGCGGCGCCGCCCCCTGGCCGCGGTGCCGGGACCGCGCGGGGTCCGGGGCCGGGCGGGGCCGCGCCGCCCCCGGAGGAAGAGGGTGGGTCGGATCGAGGGAAGCGGTGGGGCGGAGGCTGTCTCCGGCGGCAGCTGACAGCATCCCAGGCTCCATCCTCCTCCTGCCTCCATGTGGTTTGAGGGAGGCTCTGTTCCAGGAGAAAGTTTGATGCGGAGAGTTGAGGAACCGGGTGGATGGACTGCGCCCGCGGCCCACGCCCCTTACCCAGAGCAGCCACCTGCCCCGTTCGCGGTGCGCTGAATAGGCTCGCGGGAGCCGGGGATTGCACTCGCTGAGCGCACTGGCCTTCCCGACACGGGACCTTCCGAGAGGAAATTCCTCGGTGGGAACCCCCCTCAGGGACGAGGCTTTCTGGAAACAACATCCAGGGCCCCCACTTGTTGCTTTTGCTTGAAAACGGTGCAGCAGGTAGTTACTGGCTCCATGTTCGGGGTAGAATAGTCTCCACCAAGACTTGTGGTTTAAGAACTTAAAATTTTTAAACTTACCTTAGCTTTTAATTAAAGACTCCCAAATCTAATGCATTCAAGGTGCCAGTGATTACTTCTGTTTATTGATATGTTGTTGCCACTTGATTTCAATTGGCTTTTCCTGAGTTTGTTGACAGGTGCTTTGGATTGCAGGGAAGCGGGTAGAAGTTATAGGCCACTCACTCTTAAGAGTGAGAAATAGGAACAAAAATACAAAACATGTATACCCACTTGAAGACAGGCAAAAGTTTCAGCCTCCAAAGTGATAGATTAGTTGAGCATCTTTTGCTATATAAGACTTCCTAAATAATGATTAGAGTGAGAATTCAGCTTTATTGGAGGAGACTGTAGGAACACATCAATCATAAAGTGAATCAAGGTAGAGGTGGTAACATGTAGATATCATATGGTCTTGTATTTAGCGGATCTCAACAAATATGTCATATGTAATGATTGATACCTTTCTTATCACACATGTGGATTTTCACATTTAAATTTTTCTTATTAAGCTACATTCATACCATAAGACAACTTTATGATATGTTTTATTTTTATTTATTTTATTTTTTATGTTTTTGATGGTATTGGGGTTCCCTGAAGCCCTTCTACCTCTGGGCTACACTCCCAGACCTATTTTATATTTTTATTTGGATACAGGGTCTCTTAAGCCAGCGAGGCTGTCTTTGAACCTGCGGGATCCTCCTGTCTCTGCCTCCTAAGCGCGGGGATTACAAGCATGTGCCACCACGCCCGGCTATGATATGTTTTAAACACCAAAGGAAATCTCATTTTAGTGGGTGTAATTTACCCCTACACCAGAAAACATTATCTGTTTAAAAATACTTATGCTTAAGGCAGTTTCCTTAGTGGCAACACAATACTGTCCATACATTGAACACATTCCATGTGCCAGACACATTACTGGGTGTCTTTTATATAGTACTATTTAAATACTCATGAACTCAATGCCTATACTCTAATGACATGTAATTACTTTCCTGGAGTTCACATAATTTCCCTCAAGACTATGTAGTAAAATGTGATTGTGGTAGGATTTGAGCCTAGGTCTGTTTGACTCCCTACTGATGCTCTTCTGGAGGGAGAGTTGCCCTATTACAATATAGCAGAAAATCCAAATATGGCAACATATGCTATTGATGCTGGTCTGGTTCATCTGATACATATATATATATATATAATCTCTCTCTGAACCTGCCATTTTGTGCACATGCACTGAAGGCCTAACATCAAAACCTCCCCAGACCCATAAGTCAGATGGCACCCTCTAGCTATGGAAACCCTTCACCCTTCCAGATAAGTCCAGTTCCAAAAGACAGGGAGCCAACCATGTGCTTCCCTCCCCGGCACATAAGGACCAGTCATGCCAGTCTATTTTAGCCTTGCACATAGAAATACACCCTGCTGGTTGGCAGCAACACATCCCCTGCAGTGTGCACACTGGCACACATGTCCTCCTGTACCAACTATCTGAGAATTCCTGACACAGGCCAGCCTGCTTCAAATGAACAAGTGAAATGAAGTTGCTGGGGAAAGAGGTCTTAGTCCTATGACTCCCTACATTCTCCTGACCAGAAAGGGAATTGATTTAGGCTTCCAGGAGCAGGCAGCTGGCCTTTTCCATAGTGAGGAAAGCCACATGTCTGTGGGGTAGCCTGTTTTCAACACTATTGAAATATCTGTTGGCCTGGGAGGAACTCGTTTACTTGTCTTGGTGATGGACGGTGGCCACACACCTATTCCCAATTTGATAATCGCTTTTACCCTAAGGCAATTATCACTTAACAGCACCAAAAACTGATATCATGATTATAACACAGTAAGTTTTGAAACTGTGCCTAAAAACTGTTGTCTATTAGAGTCTACAGCCATTGTTTTATGATTTCTTTCCCAGAGGTGTGTGCAGGGTGAGGAGGGGATGTTCTCTTCCTTGGTATGGTTTTCAACTCTCTGGCTCCAGAATGATTTGTACTAAGCTTAAAAGGAAATAATTTTTTTTTAAGCTGTGGCCATATGCTGCCTGGAAACATATCCTCAGAGTTGGTATTTTACTCCTGTTACTCTAGTGTTGAGAATCTCAAAGTCCCATATGTATGCTTTGAGATTTTAAATGGACCCTCTTATCTAATTATTTCACTCCATCCGCTGTAACAGTAGTCAAGTTTGAATTTAGAATAGTGCCCCAGCACCTCCCCTCTATTATCTCTAAATTGCCAGAAAGCCATAGCAACACCTGTTAAAGTGGGGCAAATAGAACATGAGGTTTGCTCATGGTCACACTCTGGCCCTCGTGGAAGATGTGCTAAAAACATTGTTGGAATAAGAGTAACTATACTTCTCTAAGTGAATAGTGATCTGCAAAATGATACCAAATTATTGAGGCTGTTCAGTTAGCTTCAAATTGTGCATGTGCAAGCTCTTCCAGAACTAACAAACTTCCATTCTGAATTCTATTCCATTTCAAACACTTCTGTTAACTATCAACCCATATTTTATATATTTTGTCAAATCTAAAATACTATCAACTGCAATATATATATATATATAATATATATATATATATATATATATATATAATGTATGTGTGTGTGTTTTTACTGAGGATTGAACCCAAGGATGTTCTACCTCTAAGCTACATCCTCAGCTCTATTTTAGTTTTATTTTGAAACAGGGTCTTGCTAGGTTGATGAAAGTCTCACTACTTTCTGAGGCTGTCCTTGAACCTGCAATCCACCTGTCTCAGTCTCCCAAGTACTAGGATTACAGTTATGCATCACCATGCCCAGCTGACGTAGCATTATTTTTATGCCATACAAAAAGAAAGAAAATCTTGGTAGTTTTATTATGATATACCACTTTGTGTGGTGTGTGTGTGTGTGTGTGTGTGTGTGTGTGTGTGTGTTGGGGTGGTGGGTATTGGGCATTATACCCAGGGCAGTCAACCACTAAGCTGTATCCACAACCCTATTTATTCATTTATTTTTGTGGTATTGGGTATTGAACTCAGGGGTGTTCTATCTCTGAGCTATACCCCAACCCTATTTTTTTATTTTTCTTAAAACCAGGCCTCATTAAGTTGTTGAGGCTCCCTTGAACCTGTGATCTTCCTATCTTAGCCTCCCAAGTACTGGGATTACAGGCATCCAATATACTGAGCAGCTTTCTTATTTTTTATTTTGAGACAGGACCTTACTAAATTCCCAGGCTGGTCTTAAATTTGCTATTGATAGTCCTAGCTCAGCCTCCCAAATAGCTGGGATTATGATGTGCACCATTGTATCTCTCATGACAAACCACTTTAACACTGGTCTTCCATGACACTTCGTGAATAGATTATGCTAGTGTCTCATGGCTTTCAAGTTTCCTTCATCTCTTCTGTGGGTTTTGGCACACTTTCCTGTCAGTATTTTTGCTATCCTTACACGGATTGTGATGGACTGTTAATGTGTGTGGACCTCAGCAACAAACTCTGATATGGTTTCACCCTTCTGTGTCTTTATTTCTTTAATCCAAAAAAGGATTTGGATCTTGTTTTGCAAGGCACTATGGAGATGCCAGTCAAAGGTAAATGTTTCCTTAGTAATGTATATGCCCCATTGCTCTGTTTTGGTGCCTTCATGCATACACAGTTACATTTCCTTGCAGCGCTAAGTCATATTGTAATCTTTCTGAAAACAATTTAAATGGCAGTTAAGTACAGGGCCAGCCAACAATGACCAATAACTTAGTAGACGTGAAAGCAAAAAGAATAGCTGTGACTGAGTTTGTGCATGTGAAGGGACATGCTGTGCATGGCATTGTACCATAGCTATGGCCACATTGTTAGAAACTTTAATAAACTGTCAGTATTAAAATATATCCTGATTTGAGGGCCAGTAAAATGTGGAAAAGACATTATCAATGAATTCTGATAATCTGTGTCCATTTGGTCTTGTGAACCCTAACTTGCCTACCTTCTTGCCTCAATTTATCCATCCATCCATCCAGATAGCCAATAGCCATATGTTTTGTTAGCTTGCGAGCTCCAAGAAAACATGGTACTTTTGTGTTTAGTTTTCTACTATATGCCAACTTCTTAGGACAGTCTGTGGCACATTAAACAGTAAACCTCCTCAATAATTATCCTTAGACTAAGTGAATAAATATTTTCCTATGTAAGATAAAAGGACAAATTGAGTAGTTCACTACTCTCCTGCTTGTTAGAATGAATAGTTTTAAAATTATGACATTGACAAGAATACCAAACACAGAAAGGGGGGACAGGCCAATATATTAAGGTCTTGATTTGATTTAATGGCAACTGTTTAAAATAGTTGAGACAAAACTAGTTCAAAGGCAAAGAAATTCCAGTGTAGTCTTACTGACTTTTTCTGTTGAAAGAATTTGTAACAACTTGTATCTTGGTTATTTCATATGATCCAAAATATTACTTGCTTGAACTTTGTGTTTAGTTCAATTTCATGTGCTTGTCCTATTACACACTCAACACAGCAGAATGAACAGAAAAGTGCCGTCTCCTTCAGGAGGGCCCTCTGATACACAACTCCAAGAATATATACCAATGTAAAAGCCTACTTTTTTTTTTTTTGGTGCTGGGGATTGAACCCAGGGACATTCTGCCTATGAGCTATACCCCCAGCCCTATTTTATTTTGAAACAGAATATTGCTAAGTTTGCAGAGTCTAGTCTAGAACTTGCAATCCTCCTGTCTCAGCCTCTGAGGTACTAGGATTACAGGCATGCACCACTGTGTCCAGCTACAGTTCTCTTTTTAATGCCCACAGGGCCATATTTACATTTTGACATGTTACAAAGAAAAACACCAAAGGTTGTGGGGCAGTACCTCTCTCCACCCTCACTTCCTCATTGCTGCCCATCGAGCAGAATGCTCCTGTAGACCAGGCAGAGGGAAGCTGGGCAAAGATGCCAACAGAAGGAATGGCAAGGAAACTGGGTTAGCAGCCAGCTCAAAAGCAGCCCTGGCTTGGATCCGATGTGAATTAGAATTGCCCAAATGAACCCATGGCCCATGACTGTAACAGCTAGGTCTGCAAAGATACCCAACTTCCAGTCAAGTGAAATGTGGGCCTTCTGAACACTTGTCTAACAGCCTAGGGGCTTCTAAGATATGTTGAGTTGGCTGGCTCAGGAGAGGATGAATGATGTGGGTGGAGTTGTCACTGCAGGTCCCCAACTACAAGTGACACAGGCATGGTGGTGTTGCTGTGAAGGAACATGGCCAACAGACCAGAGCTACCTCTTTGATAGAGTAGAAATAAATATTGAGTATTTTTGTTTATACAATGATAGAACGTAGATATAATCGCATGTATTAAGTGTTGTTAGCATGAGCCAGTCATGTAATATAAATGCCAGCAAAAATGTTTAAAACTTGTTTACTGAACGAAGAGGGTGGGATAAGGAAAAAAGACCAGTTCTATAATTATGTAGAGTATTCTAATGGTATCCCAGATTTGTTTTAATCTGGTATGGTAAGACACGGAGACACAAAAAATGACTAGCAGAAGGGAAAAGATTTTTCCCTGATTTTCCTAGAAATAAGACATTTGGCATACCACACTCACCACAATTGGGGGCTACAGGGTCAGCCAGGGGGCAGAGGAAGGGAGGGCAGAGGTGGAATTAGCCTTTATTGTCATTTCTGTGGATGGCAATGAGAGGCAGAGTAAAGCAGGTTTATGATTACCAGCTCGACTAATTTCTGCAGGCTCTGGGGGGACTGTTACTGGTTGTCCAGTTCCTGGCCCGGGGGTGAGTAGAAAGGAGAATCATAGTCTAGTGTTAGAGCTGTGGAGTAGGCTCTACATTGGTTAGTTTGCATTTGGAGGGATGCTTACAGGCAGATCCTTACCATGTCCAGGCACTGGCCAGCCCTAGCCATCTTAAGGGCAGTCCCTTAAGATCAAGCCTATAACAGGTCAGAGCATCAGAATGCAGAAAACAAACTCCTGGGTAATATATGGGGATTTTTATTTTACTTTTTTTGTGGTACTGGAGATTGAACCCAGGGGCATTCTACCTCCGAGCTACACCCCCCAACCCTATTTTTTGTTCTTTATTTTGAAACAGGGTCTAACCTAGTTGAAGTAGCTGAGGATGACCACATGTCTTCTATCCTGTGTCAGCCTCCCAAGTACTGGGATTATAATTGTGGGCCACCATGCCCATCTTACATGAGGATTTTTTAAATTAATGATCAAGTAAGAAGTTAGGCCCTGGACACATGGAGTATTTGGTCAAAGGAGCAGAAACACCTATCTCGGGTCTGACATGTGTACTCATTGGTAAACATTAATTAAATCTGAGTCATGGTGCCAGATGGCCCAGCCATGCTAATGCTCAGTGCTTGGTGGAGATGGTAGTCAGGCATGCAATGTTTATCCTGGGAAAAATAAAAATAAAAATAAACCTGTGCATTGTATAAGGGATTCCCAGATGACTGATAAACTACCCAAAACATAAAGGAGGCAAAATTCTTAAGTCTTTTAAAATAATAGTCAATGCTGAGCAGATACATCTTTAGCTATAAGATCGTAAAATCTGCCGGTTATAGTGGCACATGCTTCTAATCCCATAACTTAATGAGACCCTGTTTCAAAATAAAGAATAATAATTTTTTTAAAAAAGGGCAGGGGGTGTAGCTCAGAGATCAAATGCCTCTGGGTTCCATCCCCAGACCTGCAAAAAAAAAAAAAAAAAAATGAGTGAATGAGCAAACAGTGGGCTATGGTTAAGACTCAGAGTTGCATTTTGCTGGGTGTGGTGGTGCATGCTTGTAATCCCAGCGCTCTGGAGTCTGAGACAGGAGGATCACATGGGTTCAAAGCCAGCCTCAGCTACTTAGTGAGGCTCTTGGCAACTTAGTGAGACCCTCTTCCCAAATAAAGCATAAAATAGGGCTTGGAATATATAGCCCAGGGGTAAAAACCCCTGGGTTCCACCCCCCAGTACCACAAAAATAAAAAATAAAAAATAAAATAGCATGAGACTTTTTTCCTCTTGACTACATGTCAGGATTAATAAGGTGACCAGATTTTATACATATTTGTATATATATAAACTGTAACAGATATACATGTGTATATATATAAATATTTGTGTATACATATGTATGTGTGTATATGTAGATATGAATGACACTAGAGAGAGTTCTATGAAGACAATTAAGAGAATATGTGCTGGTGACAAGCCAAGGAGCAGAATGATGGAGGGTGTCAGTGAGCGATGGGCTCACTGCTAAGTAAATCAAATGCTGTGTTGCCATGGTCCACCTTCTGACTTTTCTTGATGTATTTGGTTAATGATTATAGCATCTTTATAGCTCAATGGGTTTTCTGTAGAATCTTGACCATGCCCATTAAGAAACAGTGAAGAAATTGCAAAGAACAGGTCAATCTACTGCTATAGAGAAGCAATTTCTTCAGAGTGAAAACTCTTGAGATTGCCCTGATTGCAGTTGCTTCCTCTTGTGATCTGCTCCATCTCCCTTACGCAGTGTAGAAGCTCATCTTCGTGGATGAAAGTTATCTGCATGTCTTCAGGAGCACAGCTGGTCCCCCATCATGTTCCCAGACCTTTAAAGTGGTGGTATTTGCCTATTAGCAGGGAGGGTATCATTGCTGGCTCCTGTGGCTGTCCTGGGTTCTGTGTGGTCAGGATAGACCTTGGGATTATCCACAGCAATGAAATGTATCTCTTAACAAGACAAGCCTTTTCAGTGCAAGCACTAATTCATACATGAATTAGGCCCATGTAAAAATGGAGTACTCTGTCAAATGTGATAACTGATAGAAGTACTAACAAGTCCATGACTTTCAGGAGCCTTTTTTTCTCTTTCTTTCTTTCTTTTGTGATACTAGGGATGAAACCCAGGAGTGTCCTACTTCCGAACTACACCCTCAGCTCTAATTTATTCTTTAATTTAAAACAGGGTCTCACTAAGTTGCAGCGGGCCTCACAAGTTGCCAATGCTGGCCGTGAACCTGCAATCCTCCTGTCTCAGCCTCCCAAGTACTGGGATTACACGCATGCAGCATCACACCCAGCTAAGAGCCTTTTTTTCTATGTTTATTCCTACAAGTGAGACCTCATGATGGTGTGGGTGGGAGGCAACCTTCCTTGAACTGTTTTAAGTTTTTGCATTTCATTCTAGCTTTATGCTTTATGACTTTGAATTGCATACATTTAGCGGTGGGATGAGAAGAGGCACACCCCACTTACGTGTCTAGCAAAGTACTTGCCAATGGTAGCACCTTAATAAATACTAGTTGAATTAAAAAATGTTGATTGGTTAACAAACAAATTTCCAACTTCTTTTGGTTCAAAGATTCCTATTAACTATGAATAAAAGTTCTTTATGGTTGTAGTTTATGGTTGGATAGTTAAATCTTCTAGAAGAAAGAATCAAGAACATAACTGCTTTTTTTGAACAAAGAAGTCACAAAGATAAATTTGCCTTAAGTATCTATTATAAATGACTGTTTAAATTTTTATGATATTGGATCAAAAGTGAATGACTAAAATGAATAATATAGAACTTCCATATTTTGATTGTCCAAATTATTTAGCAAAAGGATGAGCAAATGAGTAATAAGACCTTGAAGAAAGGATCAATTAAGAAAATTTGCTAGGAGAAAGTCATAGTTGGAAGAAGAGGTAACAGTAAGAACATCACTAACACATTTTGGTCATAACCAAATATTGCAATACTTGTTAAATAGGTCATAGTGTTAAATGCTGGGAGTAAAAGAATGAAAACAAAGTTATATGTTTATCCCAGATCTGGAGGGAATTGAGATTTTTCCATATATTCATGATATCTTGTAAAAGACAGATGTGTGGGAATAAAAGAAACTGAAAAGCATAAAAATAATGAAACATAAAACAGTTCTAAAGGCCCAGTGACAAAAGAAGGAAGAACATGGGTGACGAGCTTTTAAAGTTGTAGTTTGTTCATTGACAAAAATCAAAAAAGTTGTAATTCTCCACCCATTGACTGCTTTTTTTTTTTTTTGTGGTGGTGGTACTGGGGTTCCTGGAAGCCCTTCTACCTCCGGGCTACACTCCCAGACCTATTTTATATATGTTTTTTATTTGGAAACAGGGTCTCTTAAGCCAGCACTGCTGGCTTCGAACCTGCGCGATCCTCCCATCTCCGCCTCCCAAGCGTGGGTATTACAAGTGTGTACCACCACACCCAGCAATTGACTGCTTTTTCATTTGTCTATCTGGTGAAGCAAAAATAACAATAACACCCTACACCATCATTCAGAAGCCATGTGAGACATAATTACATATCAGGATTTTTTTTTTCTTTTACTTCAATGCCTCTCTAGATAGTAAAAACAAATTCAACAACAGACGTCAGTCTGCACACTTATCATAGATACTACTGGTATGTTGAGTAGTGCCTTTTCCTTAGTGGTATCTCTTAAAAACAAAAATGTGCTGAAGGTTTTGAAGTTTGGTTTTAATCCCCAAGAAATGTTTACTTCCATCTTGCTTTTTTTAACCCCTGTTGGAAGTGGGGAGTGACTTCTTGACAATCATAATTATCAGAATAGGGGCTGGAAGGACTGTGGAGCAAGGGCTTCATTATTATTAGCCCTTTGCATCCACAAGTTCCACAGTGTTGAATTTATCCAGGTTCAAATTGAAAATATGGGGGTGATATTATATCTGTACTGAACATGTATTTTTTCTTGTTATTATTCCATAAGCATTACAATAAAGAAAGTATTTACATTGCATTCAATATGGTAAGTAATCTAAGAATGACTTAAAGTATGTGAAAGGAGGTGCATAGATTCTGTGCAAATACTACCCATTTTATATAAGGCACTTGAGAATTTGTTCCTGGAATGAATCTTCGTGGATTCCAAGGGCAATGATAGTGGATATATTTTTGAAACAGAAAGATCTTTAATTGTTCCGTATTTGCTGTTCCCTCATCTACCAGATGAGAAGGTGATCAATGGCTAATGAAAGCTGTATTGTTAATATTACCCTAAGGACTTTACATTCTCTCTCCTTATATCATTTAATTCCCCTGAGCCAGGTGCAGTGATGCACACCTGTAATCCCAGTACTTGGAAGGCTGAGACAGGAGGATCCAGGTTTGAGGCCACCGTATGTAACTTAAGCCATAGAAAGGGCTGGAGTGGTATGGCATCCCTTGGTTTAATCCCCAATACTGTACATGTGTTCACATGTGCATGTGTGTGCACGCATGCACACACACACACACACACACACACACACACACCCTTGTGTGGTAGAGCCTGTGATTGCCCCTCTGTTTTACAGATTAGAAAACTGAAGAAAAGAGGAGGTAAGTATTTTCCCAAAGCTGTCCTGATAGCTGGTGAACAACTAGGTAAAGAACTCAGAGTGTCATCAGAATTATGTATTTAGGCACTATATCACACTCTGTCATGGTGCTTGACACCTCTTCACCTAGCTTCATTTTCTTAATGGGCTTATTCATTTCATATACACACGTGCTTTTATTGATATACGTCCTAGTGAGATTCAAAGTGATAAAATATACATATACAAATGACTTGGTGTCTCTCTCCGCATCCCTCCCTGCTCCTCTCCCTGTACATGTTAGACTGGTAGTGATACCTTCATATACAGACACAGCGTTATTTGAACATTCCTCCAGCCTCCCGCTCCCATCTCCTAATCCCTTCCACTATTCTACTGATCTCACCCCTCATTTTCCTGAAGTCGCTTTTGTTTCCTGTTCTCTCTCTAGCTTCCACATAGGAGGGAAAGCATATAAACCTTCACTTTCAGAGTCTGATTGATCTCACTTAGCATAATATTCTCTAGTTCCATCCATTTTTATGGAAGTGACATGATTTTGTTGTTCTTTATGGCCAAGTAAAATTTCATTGTGACTGTAAACCACATTTTCTTTATCCACTCATCTGTTGACAGACACTTAGATTGGTTCCATAATTTGGTTATTATGAATTGTGCTACTATAAACATGGATATGCAAGTATCACTATATACTCTGACTTCTTATAGAAAGATACAGAGAAGTGATATAGGCGAGTCCTATGGTGGTTCCATTCCTAGTTTTTTGAGGAACCTTCTTACTGATCTCCATAGTGGTTACACAAATTCACAATCCCACCAATAGTGTGTAAGGGTTCCTAGTTCCCCATATTCACACTAGCTTTTATGATTGTATTTTTTGGGTTTTTTTAAATATTGGGGATGGAACCCAGGGACATTCTACTGCCAAACTACACCCCCAGACTTATTTTTTATTCTTTATTTTAAAACAGGGTCTCACTGAGTTGCAAGGGCCTGGCTAAGTAGCTGAGGCTTTTCAAGAACCACCATCCTACTGTGTCAGCCTCCCAAATGCTGGGATTAACAAGCGTGTGCCACCATGCTCAGCATATGATTGTATTCTTGATGGAGCCACTCATGTATACCAAGCAGGTTACAAGTTTTTAAGATAAATATATGAAGTATCTATGGTTCTGATGGTATAGTTGTTATTGATACTTTTGTTGCATTTAGAAATAACTGTCATGTAATAGTCTGGTGGAAGTTGCAAGTATTTTATTCAAATTCTTCTCATCTCACTCTTTTTATGAAAAGCACCCTCCTTCTTTGGTTCTTCAACCCTGTACATCTGCAGAGCTTCCGTAGCAGCTTCCACATGCCCAGTGTAGAACTCTGTCTCCTCCACCGAGACCTGTCTTTTCTTCCTTACAAGGGGTGATTAGATGAGTGGGAAGCAGAAGTTGAAAAGGAGACACTTCAGAGGAGAATGGAGCAGTGATATTCTCTGCAGGAGGCTGCACCCACTCAGAAGAGCAGCAGAATTAAATCTACCAAAAGGAGAACACCCAGAATTGGGGAAGTATTTTCTTTGCAACCCTTTCAGTCCTGGGAAGTAAACCAAAGACAACCTCTGGTTTACTATAGAAGTACAGACAAAATATAAATAGTGTATTTATTACAGCTTCTAAGACGGTTAGAAGATCTTAAGCATTCTTGCAAATACACTGTTGCCAGTGAAGTCTTCATTGTAGCCCCCTGGCCTCTCCTTAAAGAAATCCTGACGCAGATACTTGGGAGTTTTTAGAAATCATTTATCAAATGGCTCTTTTATTTTCAAGAGTCCAACAGCCATGGGTGTGTGACAACTGATTAACACGTTTAAAATACATTTTAAAAAATTATTAGTGCATCACAATTATGCATCATGGAAGGTTTCAGTGTGACAAGAAAACACGCATGCACATAGTGCTTTGTGCATTTCCCCCTACAAACTGAGGGCTGGAGTGTGGCTCAGGGGCAGAGAGCTTGCTTATCATGCACAGAGCCCAGGGTTTGATCTCCAGGACTACAAAAATAAGTAAGTAAGTAAAATGAATACACTTTAAATGCTAATACATATAAAATGCCTTTATTATGTGAGTAATGTGTGTTCAATGAAGAATTTTTTTTGCCTAAATCTCTAGATTTAGGTAAACAAATAGGATAGAATAAAACAATTCATAATCCCACCTCTTAAATATAATTACTGTTTGCATTTTTAACATTTCTTATTTCTTCCCAGGTTTTTAATATATAGACATATTGTTTATAAAACAGAATGACTTAATATGCTCTTATTAGCTGCTTTTCTTCACGTAGCAAATCTATCTCAAGTATCTTTCCACGATAGTAAAGAATTACATAGGTCTTTAAAATTTTAGACTGAAGTCCTTAGAGACTTGTTCTGTGTTTTGAAACACTGTAAAAGCCACTTCTCAGCCATAGGGCTGTTGTGGACTGTATTCATCTCTACATAGGACATACCCCCTGCCTCTAAGAGTTTTCAAGTTGTCTGCTAAAAGAGAGCTCCACACCAGGGCTCCTGCCTCCACCTGAGTTGTTATCCTCAGCCTCCCACTATCTCCATATCTTTGCAGGGGCTAAGAGTTACTCTAGTGGTTCTGACACACAAGTACAAATGAGCTTTATCTGCAGTGCATCTTTTGATAGATGAATGTCAGGAGACACACAACCCTGCCAACTGGTCTTTTAAAACCAAGCCCATCTGCTTACGAAAACTGCCGTTCAGTATGCTGACGCCCTCCCTGTCATATAATTTCCATTTCTACAGCTGGCTTTCAATCATTACTTCTCCTGGGAGCCAAGATGCCAAAGATAATTGAAACCCACAGATAATAATCAAACTTCACAATAGTTTAAATCTCTTCATCAATCTTTCAACTAGAGCTACTCACAAATGGACCAGTTTGAGTTTCTCCTTTTATTTTCCCCTGATGAGCTCCTGATTCAGAGCCAAATGAGGTAACCAAAATTTGGTTGCCAGTGAGACATGCAAAGACATCCTGCTTTGACTTTATTTGTCTCTGAACTCCCAGCCACTGCTCTGTGGGTGAAGAGAACTAAGAACGTGTCTCCCCAGTAAATTCAGACGCTATTTATACTTGTTTCTTTATCCTGATACTTACCCACAGGTGCATATATTGCCTTTTGCTACCAAGATTTTCCTAAAGCAAACCAATGCTCTTCAAATATGCGCCAACCAATCCCAATACTTGGAAGTCTAAGAACAGAGAAACGCAGATTCAAGGCTAGCATGCAGTAACTTAGTGAGGCCCTGTTTTAAAAATAAAACATAAAATACAGCTGGTTGTGCAGCTCAGAGGTAGAACACCCCTGGATTCAATCCCCAGTTACACACATACACATTTCAACAAACTGATGCTCTTTTGCTTTAAGAACTTCCTTCCCCACACCCTGGCTGTCCCCCGTCACACCCCAACATACCATCAAACAAAATACATGTGTAATGTATGTATATCCACATATATCTATATGATGTACACACATTTTTAAATAAGTGAGAGACATCCTTCTCTAGCCTCACATATTTTTGTGTTGTTACTGCCCTGCTGAGCATCAGGCCTTGAACTCACCAGACACGGAGCATGCCCATGTGACAGGTCACCCACATCCATCCCCAGCTGACATGGAGAGCGGCTTCACCTCTCCCCCTCTCTCTGCTCTCCCCTTCTTCCCTCATCTTGAAGCCCAGGTTTCAAGACTCACTGCTCTTTCAGTGTTTGCCTTTCTCTGCCCCCCTTACATTCGTACCAGGCCTGGTGCATTACATTTCTTCCTGCCCCATTGACATTTTAATCCTCTCAGAGAAGACATGGTGTTTTCTGTGGCCCTTGGGCTATTCCCTAAAACAGCACTACCTGTTTAAAAGATGTAAAGGAAGCCTTTGGCCTTTCGACTTTCAGGGCATTCTTGCAGCTAATTAGGTTGTAACTGGAAGGAAGGTCCTGCCCCCTGGTTGCATCATGGATGTGAAGACAGACCATTTTGACTTGGGCCCCGCAAAGCACTTAGTCCCGAGCATGTTTTCCCAGCCTTTGTTTTCTAAGTGGCTGACTCCTCAGCAGTGGCGGTGATGCAGACCCGTGGGACCGCTCCAGCCAATTTGAACAAGCTATCAATGACATTAAAAGCCTTCCCAGACACTGCTGCTGGCCAACACTTACCAGCTAGTGCAAATTGGATGAGTGCCTTCTGGTGTTTTCAGTTTCTCTTCAGTGTTTGTTAAACAGTTGGGGTATTTATCAGAAATGTCAATTGAACACAAATACATTATAGTAGGCACTTTTTATTGTATTACTTACTGAAACCGTAGAACACGATTTCTTCTTGGATTATGTTCTTTGCACTAGAAAAAAATACTGGGAGTGTTGAGAAGAAATTGTATGTGAATTACTCTCACTTAGTAGAGACAGTCAAAGCTGGCACAGCCTCCTAAGCCTCCAGCCAGGGCTGAGTGCTGAAAACTGGTGATCAAGGAGGCAGACAGAGCAGGAGCCAGGTCTGTACCCTCCTCCCACCTCCCACCAACAAAATGCCCCAGGTCCACGGCCCCAGCAGGGGCTGACACCAGCTGGAGCCTAAGTTCAAAAACAAAAAACATAACTGAAAGCCAACAAGGGATTTGGGGAAAATGACTGTGGCACTATTGATTTCATCTGGATTCTGTGTGTGTGTGTGCGTGCGTGTGTGTGTGTGTGTGTGTGTGTGTGTGTGCGTTACTGGGGATTGACTCCAGGGGCATTCTACCTCCAAGCTACACTCCCAGCCCTATTTTTCTTATTCTTTATTTTGAAATAGGGTCTTACTGAATTACAAAGGGCCTAAGTAGCTGAGGCTGGTCCCAAACCATGATCCTCCTGTCTAGCCTCCCAAATGCTGGGATTACAAGCATGCATCACCACGCCCAGCCTTTTTTTCTAATATACTTTTATTGATGCATTGTAATTACACATCATAATGAGGTTCCCAGTGATAGGAACACATATGCACACAGCACTTGATGTTGTTTCCCTTCAGATCCCACCAGTTACACACACACACTACTAGCCCTCCCTGTCTGTACATGTTATTGAAATTGGCATTGATAATTCTACGTGAGTATGAAGATTATTTGAATTTTTTTCTTCATCAAGATTTTATTGGGATTCTGATTGACATGCAGGACATTAGTGATTGCCTCTTTGACATCTGTTAAAACATGGACAAAATGGCTTTCTTTCCCTTACTCTTTCCTCCCTCAAAGAAAGTCTATTTTTGATAAGGATCTCAAAAGAATCTGTTACTACAAAAAGTAGATAAGAACCATAGTTGTAGTTCATTCTTACTTTCTTTCTCTCTCTCTCTCTCTCTCTCTCTCTCTCTCTCTCTCTCTCTCTCTTTGTGGTGCTAAGGATGGAACTCAGAGACATTCTACCTCCAAGCTACACCCCCAGACCTATTTTTTATTCTTTATTTTGGAACAGGGTCTCAGTGAGGTGCAAAGAGCCTCACTAAGTAGCTGAAGCTGTCCGCAAACCATGATCCTCCAGTCTCAGCCTCCCAAATTCTGGAATTACAAGCATGTGCCACCACACTTGGCTTGTAGTTCTCTTTAAGAACTAGCCCCTTTTCTGACTATAGAAAAATTTCACTCAACTGAAATGTTGAAAATAGAGTTTGGGAAAATTGCAAAGTAGATAAAACACCAACCAGGTTATTAACAACCGCTTTAATCAAGAACCCGGCACCTTCAGAGAGGCAGCCGGCCGTGGAGGAAGGGATCGATGAGCCACGCATCTGGAGAGTCCAGAGTCGTGCGTATTCCCAATAGGCCAGCTGAGTCACGTGGCGGAGTGGAAGTACCAATGTTTTATAGGCATGCCGATTCTCTCTCAACATCTATAGTCTCACAATGCTTGGAGTCTGCCTTGAGATGCCTGGGATCTCGCGGCACCTGCATTCTCCCGATAGCTCCGCTTCTAGCTTCCAGGGTTCTACCTCCTGTCCCCACCATGGGGTCATGTGGGGGGAAGGGTACCTGACCTATCATCAACTTAATTCTGAGAGGGAACAAGTTTGAGATTACATTCTAAGTCCCCAAGTTCAGCAACTGTAGGCTGGGGGTGTCCTTTAAACCCAAACCCTTTAACTTGCTGGCATTTAGTGAATCCAAGAAATCACAAAATTAAAGGGAGGCTGATGCCATCCACTCCGGACATGGTCTAAAGACTGTGGGAATATGCTGAACTGTGTGGTGAGACAGGATTGCATCTACCTTTTATGAGTTGATCTTTATTATTTTGGCTCAAGTGGACATAAATTCCCACAACTTTGGCTGTAGCTCTGAATGGCTAGTTCAAATATACCTTCCAACTGTGTGTGTGTGTGTGTGTGTGTGTGTGTGTGTGTGTGTGTGTTACTGGGGGTGTTACCCAGGGCCTTTTCTACCTCTGGGCTATACTCCCAGATTTATTATATATTTTATTTGGAAACAAGGTTTCACTAAGTTGCTGAGAGCCTCACTAAGTAGCTGAGGCTGGCTTCAAACATGTACAATCCTCCTGTCTCAAGCCTCCCAAGAACTTGGAATACAAGCATGAGCCACCATGCCTGGCTTACCTTCCAACTTTTTAAGATTCTAAAATGTACTCTACATGCTGGGCATGGTGGCGCACACTTGTAATGCCTGCACTTGGGAAGCAGAGACAGGAGGATAGCACAGGTTCAAAGCCAGCCTCGCTGGCTTAAGAGACCCTTTTTCCAAATAAAAATATAAAATAGGTCTAGGGGTGTAGCCCAGAGGTAGAAGGGTGTCCAGGAACCCCAGTACCACCAAATATAAAAAATAAATAAAATGTACTCTACTAGCATAGTCATTTTTAAGTGTGTGTGTGTGTGTGTGTGTGTGTGTGTGTGTGTGTGTGTGTGTGTTATCACAGGTGTAGTGAGAATTGATTATATTCTGTTTTTCTTTCTGCTTAGGATATGTGTTCCCCAAGAGTGCTGATACTAAGCTCAGTGTAGTGATGCATTCCTATAATCTTAACTACTTGGGAGGCTAAGGCTGGAAGATTGCAAGTTGAAGGCCATACGGGGCAAATTAGCAAGCCTCTGTCTCAAAATTTATAAAGAGGCTGGAGATGTAGCTCCATGATAGAGCATTTGTCTAGCATTTGTCTAGCATGTACAAGGCCACAGTTCAAACCTTAGTACTACAAGAGAAGAAAAGAAAAAAAATGAAAGAGTATTGATATTGGTACTTAGATGACATAAATGAAATGGAATCTCCTTTTTAAAATTTTTATAGGTACATATTGGATGTACAAAATGGGGGTCATTGTAGTAAGTGTGCAAAACATAATATGATCAATTTCTCTCCCAGAACCTCCCCTTACCCTCCTCGTCTCACTCCCCCAATCCTTTTCCTCTAAGTGATGCCCCCCTTCTATTTTCATGAGGTTCCTCCTTTATTCCTTTTTCTCTCTAGCTTCCACATATGAGAAAATACCTTACAGTTGTCTTTCTCAGTCAGGCTTATTTAACCTACAATGAGTCTCTCTGGTTCCTTCTGTTTTCCTGCAAATGTTGTAATTTCATTCTCCATACCTGGATAAAACTCATTTTTTCAATCAGTCATCTATTGAAAGACACCTAGATTGGTTCCATAACTTGGCTATTGTGAATTCTGCAGCTTTAAGCATGAGTATTTATGTATCAGTATAGTATGCTGACTTTCATTCTTTTGGATAAATACTAAGAAGTGTGTATCTGAGTCATATGGTGGTTCCATTTTTCATCGTTTTCTTCTCTCCTCCTTCCTTTCTTTCTTTTCTTTCTTCTTTCTTGCTTTCTTTCGTGCTGGGGATTAAACCCAGGGGCATTCTTCCTGCAAGCTGCACCCCCAGCACTATTTTATTTTATTTGGATCAAGGTCTTATTAAGTTGCTGAGAGCCTCTCTAAGTTGCTGAGGCTGGCTTCGAACCTGCGATCCTCCTGTCTCAGCCTCCCAATTACTGGGATTAGAGATGTTTGCCATCATTCTTGGATTAAATACTATACTGAACAGGAGAAGTAAAATGGACACCTTGTCTTGTATCCTATTTTATAGGAAATTATTTTAGTTTTTTTCCTCATTCAGTATGACATTGGCTTTGGATTTGTCATATATAATCTACAATGTTGAGGTAAGTTTTTTATACCCCTGGTTTCTTCAGGATTTCTATCATGAAGGGGTACTGAGTTTTGTTGAAGGCTTTTTCTGGCATGTTTTGAGATGACATGTGGTTCTTGTCCTTGGTTCTATCTATGTGGTGTGCCCACTGATTGGTTTGTATATGTTGAACCATCCTTGTATCCCTGGAATGAAATCAACTTAATCTTAGTGTATGATGTTTTAAATGTGTTATTGAATTTGACTTGCTAATATCTTATTAAGGGTTTTGTACCTATTCTCATCAAAGATACTGGTCTGTAGTTTTCTTTGCTTGAAATGAGTGCCTATACCTGGCTTTGGTGTCAGGGTGATACCGGCTTTGTAAAGGGAGTCAAAAGTATTTTTTAAATTTTATTTATTTGTGAAACATATTGAAAATGGTATACATTTAGACTGTTTTTGATGCCTTCTCCCTCCCCCCCAGTTCCCTTCCCCCTCCCAAAAATAAGTGTCCAGGTTAACCATGCTATATTCATACTTTTACACATATTCAGATGTAGCTCCTCCATTAATCAACCTCAGCCTTCTTCCTCTCCTATCCTTCTATTCTAACTTTGCTGAGGTTTCCCCTCAATTATCTGGAATCCCTCTGGTATCCCCAAATGCCCCATAGTTTGGGCATATTAGAGAAAACATATGCCTCTTTCATAGAAAGAAACATATGTCTCTTTCTGTGCTTGGCTGATATCACTTAACATAATATTTTCCAGATCTTTCCATCTTCTTGCGAATGGCATGATTTTGTTCTTCTTTATAGCTGAATAGAATTCCATTGTATATATTTCCCATAATTTTGCAATCCATTCATCTGTTGATGGAGACCTAGATTGGTTCCATAAGAAATGAATTGAAGAAGATCTTGGAAGATGGAAAGATCTCCCATGCTCACGGATAGGCAGAATAAATATCATCAAAATGGTAATTCTGCCAAAAGTGATCTATAGATTCAGTGCAATTTCCATTAAAATACCAATGACATTCTTCATAGACCTAGAAAAATCACTCATTAATTTTATATGGAGAAAGAAAAGACCCAGAATAGCCAAAGCATATCTCACTAATAAGAACCATGCAGGAGGCATCACAATCCTGGACTTCAAATTATACTATTAGAGCAATAGTAGTAAAAACAGCATGGTATTGGGACAACAACAGGCCTACTGCCCAGTGGAACAGAATAAAAGATACAGAAACAAACCCACACACCTATAGTCAATTGATCTTTGACAAAGGGGCCAAACTCATATGCTGGAAAAAAGACAGCCTTTTCAACAAATGGTGCTGGGAGAACTGGCTATCCATTTGTAGAAAGATGGAACTAAATCCTCACCTCTCACCATGCACAGGAATCAACTCGAGATGGATCAAAGACTTAGAAATTATACCAGAGACTGTGAAGTTATTAGAGGAGGGCATAGGCTCAACACTCTAACATATAGGCACAGGCAGTAACTTTCTCAACAAGAGTCGAAAGTTTTATGGAATAATTAGAGAAGCATTGGAATTAGTTCTCTAGAAATTTGGTAGAATTCAACTGTACTTAGGCTTTTCTTTGTTGGAAGGTTTTTTATTTTTTGGTTTTGGTGGTACTGGGGTTCCTGGGAACCCTTCTACTTCTGGGCTACACTCCCAGACCTATTTTTATACTTTTTATTTGGAAACAGGGTCTCTTGCCCGATCCTCCTGTCTCCACCTCCCAAGCACAGGGATTACAAGAGTGTGCCACCACGCCTGGCCTGAAAGGTTTTTTGTTTTGTTTTGTTTTGTTTATTACCACTCTAGTCTCATTGCTTGCGGTTGGTCTGGTTAGGTGTTCTAAATCCTTTTGGTTCAATTTTGCTAAGGTCATATGTATCTAGAAATTTATCTATTTCTTCTAGATTTCTCAACTATTAGAAAATTAAGTTTTCAGCTTTTTCTAATAAGTCACTGAATTTTGGTAGTATTTGTTGTTATATTTCTTTTTTCATCCCTACTTAATTAATTTGGGTCTTATTTCTCTTTCTTTTGTTTGACTAAGGGCTAATCAATCTTGTTTCTTTTCTCTAAGAATCAACTCTTTCATTGGTCCTTTGCGTTGTTCTTTTATTCTCTGTTTCCTTAATTTCAGTCCTGATCTTTGTTATGTCTTTCCTTCTGTTTGTTTGGAGAATAGTTTGTTCTTGTTTTCTAAGCCCTTGAGATGCATCCTTAGGTTTTTTATTTGAGAACTTTCTGATATCTCTGTGTAGGCACTCATGGCTATAAACTTTCCTTTTATAACTGCCTTTTTTGAGTCTCAGATATTCTGGTATGTTGTATTTCTATTCTAGCTTGAAAACAGAATCTCATTTTAAAAAGTTATCATTCTAAAATAATATTCACTGAAATGTAATCAAACCATAATGAAGCCCTGTTTTCCATGCAGTTAGGTTGTGAGAACTTTCGTAACTTTGTTATTCTTCTTCCTCATAATGCATATAAGGAGGGGTTAGCCTAATATACATTCCGGGAAAAAAATCAAAGCATAAAACTTTTAATTTTAAAAGTTTTCTATTAGTCTTAGCATCAGCACTGTAGAGAAGATTTAACCTTACTTCAAAAGAGAAATTCTAAGTTACTTTTATTTTGCATTATCTGGTTCGTTGGCTACCTTTCCTTCTAACTTTTTCAACTATGGAGTGAGTCTGCTCATGAGGTTTCCCTGTGAAGTTTCTAGATTTTTATGAATGGGTTTACTTGTTTGTGAAGTTTTATAAGGTAATCTCTGTTTTACTTGAACACATAAATAAGAGGATATATTTTATTGAAAAAGATCATCACAGAGGATTAACCAATCAAAGCAGAAGCTGGCAGTGAATGACTGATATTAATCTAGTTATCTTATTGTTGATTCTAAGCCATTATTACTTATGTACCAATAGAGACTTCTATTTATAAACAGAGCACTTTCTTATTAGGAGTAGCTTAGTGTATCATTTTTGAAGGCTTATGCTGTCTTTTGCTGTTATTGTTTAAGATATACATGTTTAACAAAAAAAATCTTCAATTTTTTTTGTGTGTGTTGCAGTGCTGGGAATGAGACCCAGAGCTTTTTACCTACAGAGCTATACACCTAGCCCCACAATTATTTTTTTAGAGTATCATGTGCCACTTTACAAGTACAATAAAGCCTCTTTGAGTCACCATTATAGAGGAACACATTGTAAATATTGCTAATTTTTCGGATGGCTTATACTCGGTGGGGAATCTTTCTAAAATGCAGCCATTCTCCTCTGTCTTCTGAGACAGAGTGCTAAAGTTAGCTGTCCTTTCTTTGAATGGATGGTTGGGCCATCTGTGTGGACAGGATGATGTGCCTCCTGGGGCTATAAACCTATGTATGCAGAACCATTTGTCCATTAAGTTAAGTTAGTCCAGATGTGTGTACTTTCTTACATATTCTCTCATTTTTATAGACCTTTCTTCTTCAAAGACTGCCATGGTTACTTTTCATACCTGCCATAGTATTCTTTAATTTCACAGATATTTTCTACAGTCACCTGGGTAGCTCTACACAGCTTAGATAATAAAAGGAGCACTTTAAAAATGCTATAATTGGCGCCAGGTGTGGTGTCACACGCTTGTAATCCCCGCGCTTGGGAGGCGGAGACAGGGATCATGCAGGTTCAAAGCCAGCCTCTCTGGTTTAAGAGACCCTGTTCCCAAATAAAAACATAAAATAGATCTGGGAGTATAGCCCAGAGAAGGGTTCCATCCCCAGTAACACCAAAAAAAAAAAAAAAAAAAAAAAGCTATACTTTTAAAAAAGTAAAAGAATTGGGACTGACAACATTTAATTCAGGGCAACAATACTTATTGGTTTAAATTATTTTCAAAAAAGAGTTTAGGTTGAAGAGTAAATTCTGGTTTACCATAATGAAATTAGTAAATTTCTGAAATACACCTTACATTTTTTAAAAGGTTTAAGCCCATTAGAAACTGTGTGAAATCCCTTATGCAGCCCTACTTGAAGTTAATATACTAGTTGTACTCTGTCCATAAACTGCGGGTTAATTTGTTTTATATTGTGAATCACATGCATTATAATTGACAATAAAATAAGTGCCTAAAAGGAGATAAAATGGGAGTTCTGAGTAGTTCATATCAGTATTCATGTAAATGTGCCTTTTCATAAACAGCAAGAGCTTTATTAAATGCATATGTGTGCCGGGCATGGTGGCACATGCTTGTAATCCCAGCATTCGGTAGGCAGAGACCGGAGAATTGTGATTCGAGGACAGCCTAAGCTACTTAGCGAGGCCCTTCGCAACTTAGTGAAACCCTGTTTCAAAAAACAAAAGACTAGTAGCCGGGCATGGTGGCGCACGCTTGTAATCCCAGCGCTTGGGAGGCTGAGAAAGGAGGATCGCATAGGTTCGAAGCCAGCCTCAGCTACTTAGTGATGCTCTTAGCAACTTAGACCCTGTTTCCACATAAAGTATAAAATAGGTCTGGGAGTATAGCCTGGAGGTAGAAAAGTCCCTGGGTTTCACCCCCAGTACCACAAAAATAAATAAATAAATAAATAAATAAATAAATAAAATTTAAAAAAACAACTAAAAAAATAAGTAAAAGAAATAGAGCTGGGAGTGTAGCTCAGAAGTAGAATGCCCCTGGGTTCCATCCCCAGTACTGCAAAAAAATTTAAAAAAAAAAAAAAAATAAAGCCGGGTGTGGTGGCGCATGCTTGTAATCCCCGCACTTGGGAGGCTGAGACAGGAGGATCACACGGGTTCGAAGCCAGCCTCAGCTACTTAGTGAGGCTCTCAGCAACTTAGTGAGACCCTGTTTCCAAATAAAAAAATATAAAATAGGTCTGGGAGTATAGCCCGGAGGTAGAAAGCCTCTGGATTTCACCCCCAGTACCACCAAAAATAAAAAAATTAAAATAAAATTTAAAAAAATGCGCGCGCACACCTGTGTGTGTGTGTGTGTGTGTGTGTGTGTGTGTGTGTGTGTTTATGTTTAATTGGGGCTTGAACCCAGGGGTGTTTTATCTCCAGTTACACCCGAACCCATTTTATTATTTTATTTTGAAGTGATCTCATTAAATTGCTAATGCTAGTCTTGAACTTGTGATCTTCCTGTTCTAGTCTCCAAACTACTGGCATTATAGGCATGTTCCACCCTCCGGAGCTACAGGAGATTTACATGTGATTAGAATAAACATAAGTCATTCTAAATTCTATAAGTTATTCCATAAATTCTGTCAGTTTTTAAGAGTTAACATGAGTTTCTCAGATATAAGGTACTGGCCACGAACTAAATGACTGGAGGATTTAGTGTGTATATACATTTTTAAAGAAATCATCTTTCCTGGTACATAATAATCCAAAAATGTAATTTTCATTTCAATTAATTAATACACAAACTGGAGACAATGCCTCCATGCTTTATTACACCGTGCTATTTCATCATGTTCTTTTTTGTATGTTTATTTTTGTTTTGTGGCACTATGGATTGCACCCCGGGGCATTCTACCTCACAGCCGCATCTGCAGCCTTATTTCATTTTTCATTTGGAAACAGGGTCATGCTATGTTGATGAGGGTCTCACTAAGTTGCTGAGGATGGCCGTGAACCTGTGATCCTCCTAGCTCAGCCTTCCAAGAACTGTGATTACAGGTATGTACCACTATGCCCAGCTTCATTGTGCTTTTTTTTTTTTTTTTTTTCAGTACTGGGAGTTGAACCCAGGGTATTCTACCGCTGAGCTATACCCCCAGCCATACTTTTTATTCTTTATTTTGAAACAGTGTCTCACTGAGTTGCAGAGGGCCTCACTTAGTAGCTGAGGCTGGCCTGGAGCCTCTGATACTCCTATCTCAGCCTTCCGAGTACTGGGATTACAAGCGTGTGCCACCATGCCTGGCTCATTGTGTTCTTTTCAGAAATATAGGTAGATATATTTTCGATTGTAAGAAATTAAAATCATCTCCAGTTTGGTTGTTTAAAATGTCTACAGTTGTGATGGCAGTGGCTCCGAATCGCATCGTTAGATGCTGCATTGTGAGATGAAAACATATTTTTAGTTATCTGGAGAAGTCTGGTTGCTACATCAGCTTCCAAGTCCTTGTCCTGAGGCGGCATTTAATTTCCCCCTTTTCTTTTTAGTTCCAAATTATAGTTGCTCATAGTCTTTTTAAATCTTTTTTTTTTTCTCTCCACCAATTCTAGTCACCTGGAGATGGGCCATTCTTCAACAAAACTCATTACTCTGCATGTTTAAAGAAGATAATGTAGGTCCTCAAACCATTCTGGGCCTGAAAGATTGACTTTTTCTACTAATCAAGTTCACAGGATAATTATAAATCATTCCTTCCCTTTTTAAGTTTGTTTACAGAACATAATTTTTGTTTTCCTGTTAAGCTATTAGTCCATTTGATTCCAAGAGCACAATGTATAATCATCCAGTAGCTTCTAAGATTTACTTTCTCCAGTATTTACCAAAATAATACTTCTAACTACTTCCCTTACTTCACAGTGAAACTGCTCTGGAATTTACCACACACAGTCTCTGCCCAGTGGGACCTCACTTTAAGAATGGGTAAGGAGAGCCGGGCGTGGTGGCGCACGCTTGTAATCCCAGCATTTGGGAGGCTGAGACAGGAGGATTGGAGTTTGAGGACAGGCTCAGCTAATTAGTGAGGCCCTTTGCAATTCAGTGAGAACCTGTTTCAAAAAATAAAGAATAAAAAATAGGGATGGGGCTATAACTCGGAGGTAGAATGCCCCTGGGTTCCATCCCCAGTACTGCAAAATAATAATAATAATAATAATAATAAGAAGAAGAAGAAGAAGAAGAAGAAGAAGAAGTAGTAGTAGTAGTAGTAGTAGTAGTAGTAGTAGTAGTAGTAGTAGTAAGGAGAGGCAGACCCTCTTCATCCTGGCCACCGTTTAATCTGGGCAGCTTTGAGCAGTGTGGAGGAAGCACTGTACACAAGTCCTGATTCGCTTTGCCCGCTGTTGTCTAGAGTTTGGCCCCTACATGGGTGAGATCAGGTAAACAGCAGAGAAGAGGAAGGAAGTCACATTGCTAAACAGTAGAGCCAGAGCCAGACAACACCAGGCCTGTGTTTTTATGTTTGATAACTCATCTTAACCCCTGCTCCTTGACCAGGACCTGGCACACAGTAGGCACTTTGTTTTCTTGTCTATAAAATGGGGATTTTACTTCACAGGTTTGTTGTAAAGGGTGAGAATGTATGGACAGACTCCAGTCCATATATTTAATGAGGCAAGATATTTAGATGCAGTAAAAAATCAATAGCCAGGCATGGTGGCACATGCCTGTAAACAGGAGGATTGCAGGTTCAAGGCCAGCCCCAGCAACTTAGTGAGACTCTTTTCAATGGAACAAGTTCCTGTTTTCAAATAAAAGTAAACAAATAAAATAGGCCTTGGGGGTGTCTCTCAGAGATAGAATCCCCCTGAATTCTATCCCCAGTACCACCAAAATAGTAGCAGTAGTAGTAGTAGTAGTAGTAGTAGTAGTAGCAGCAGTAATGATACCCAGCATTGTTAGAGAAAAGCCCTTAAAAGGTGTCAGTTTCCCTGTGGTGTTGATGAAAGACAATCCTTTCAGCACATTGACTATAATGTCTTAATAAGATATGCAAGGAAGGGGAAATCAACATCAAAGAATGGTTCGGCAGCTGTGTGTGTGTGTGTGTGTGTGTGTTTAAGTGGCATCCTAATGACTCTGCAAATTACCCAGAGAAGATGCCATAATCAGCCCGGCTGTACATACTTAGAACCATCAGGCCATACATTGGATCTCTGCATTTCTAATTTGATTGCTTGGAAATTTGAACCACTAAACTAAAAGGCACCCTTGCTTTATGTCTTGAAAGGAAAAAAAAAAAAGAAAATTTAATGATATTTCACTTTAGGAAATGATTCGACTTGACTTTACCCAGGAAATGATCTCTTCTCATTTATTTTGCATTTATTCTAGCCTAAAACAGCCCTGCCTGTGACTCTAGAATTAGAAATATAACATTCAAATCCAGATGCTGGGAAAAGTGCTGGGCTCATTTTCTCCACCCCCACATGTGCTATATTTGTTTGGTTTATTATCTTCTTGCTCAATGAAGAAAATTTATTTAAGTATGGGTGTCAGAAAAATAAAACTAAATGATTCACAGGATTTACCACTTAGGGTATATTCTACTTTGAAACTAGTCGTGTTTGGAGATATAAGGCACGGGGAAAAATTTTCCTGTAGTGTTTATGTAATGACCTTTTAGTCCACAGAAGTGTATTCTATTTTAATGCATAGGACAAATTAATATTTCTATCCTGAATGCCCAAAAGGAAAACAGTATGATGTCCTGTGCATAGAAATGTGTCCAAAAGGCTCCAATCTTGATGATAGCAAGGTCTTACAGTGCTGTAAAGTTGGTTTTGTGTTTAAACCAATGTCAGCTCCTAAGGTAGTTAGAAATTAACTACTGCAAAAAAAAAATACTGTTTACTAAAAATAATTTTTAAAGCCCATCGTTTTATCATCTCTTCCAAATAGTCTTTGTTAGAGACTTTCCCAGAAGCAAACTATAGCCTGGTACGTGGACTTGATATTGTAATACTGGAGACAACGGCCTTCTGAGACTTCATGATGGATCAAAGATAACTTTTATGCTGATAGGCAATTCTAGAAGAGTGTGAGTCTCTTTGGTGGTACTGGGGTTCCTGGAAGCCCTTTACCTCCAGGCTACACTCCCAGACCTATTTTTTATATATTTTTATTTGGAAACAGGATCTCTTAAGCCAGCAAGCCTGGCTTCGAACCTGCGCGATCCTCCTGTCTTTGCCTCCCAAGCGTGGGGATTACAAGTGTGCGCCACCATGCCCGGCAAGTGTGAGTCTCTTTGGACCTCAAGGCTACTAGTGCTCACAGTCCAGTTACTTTTCCACTAGCACACACCAGGTAGGCACAGAAATCAGCTGGTTGGGATTCGGGAGTAAGGTGTGTGTCATTGCCTACAGATGGTATGATAAGAGGAGGCAGAAAATGATACAAGGAAAAATACGAGGCAGAACTCCAAACTTTGAACAAGTCAAGGCCATTAGAGAAAGAATATGAGCATGTGAGAAATGGTTAATGAACAAACAAGACTATAGAATGTTAAGTACTCAGTTCTGGGAGGTTCCAAGTTGTTTTTATGTTCCTAGGAATGGACTTAAACAGCGTCAGTTTTGTCAGATATAAAAAGGTTCACGTTTTAGAGCTTTCTGAGTTGCACAGTACTTCCCTGATGGCTAGATACAGGTTGATGTGATGGCAGCTCCAGAGCATGGTACTTTTTAGTACTGAGTTTTAGTACTTTTTTGTGAAGATCCTACAATGGATCTTTCTGAACCCCCCTAAATCATGTATTTGATCCTGTGATACTTTAGAGAAGGTTGCTTGGTATCAGCCAAGAAACAGTTCTTCATCTTAAGTGAAGATGAATAACCTATCTATGAATGTGTTGCCTCTCTACAGAAATGACATGAGAACCATCTTCCTTCCAGGAGCAGTGTGGAGAGGAAAAAGACAGAGAAAAGACAAGAACAAACTCATTTGTATCTCATCCCTCCACAAAAGTCTTCTGGACTGCATCTTTTCTTTATTCTAAAATTAACACATGTGTCTGTGGCCACCCAATTTAATTGAAGCTGGTGTCCACATCTACATTATTTAGGACAAAACTTGAATTACAGAAGAAAATATGTACCAGTGTTCTCTCAAGAATGTAGTACTCCTGCCTTTTCGTTTAGAGTATAGGAAATAGGCACCCTGGAAGCTCTCTGAGATTCCAGGTGACCTGGCTGCGTTCTTGGTGACTGCCCTAAGGAAACAGTGCAGCATTATATACCCTGAAGCCCGCAGGACCATTGGCCATAAAGTGATTTGGATCACTTTGGTATCTGCACATGCTCCTTTACTTCATCTGCAGTCATTTCTTGTTCCGAGTTTCTTGGCCAGGGCGCACCTTTAAATGATGCTCGGAATCTGTTTTTCTTGCTTAGATCACCTTTCTTCCTTGTCTAAAGTACTTTTCAGTGGGGACAATAACCTAACACACTGAGTTCGGTGTAAACAGGAAATCTGGCAGTAATAACTGGACCAAGAACCAACTTTGCAAAGCCAAGTTTTAATGAGTAATTTGCAACTATTTAAACAGGAGGTCATTGTCCCTAGAAAATGGGGAAATACACCACACAGTGACTTGGTATGTCTCTTGGCTGCCTGGGGCCACAGTTTGGTCTTTTTCCAAGGAGGTTCAGAGTAACCCATCATTTCTAGGATCAAAGAGAGAAGGTTATGAACTCCAGAGTTGACTTTTTCTGTCATGAAAAACTCTAGAGCATGCACCAATGATGACCCATCAGTGGGTCAGAAAAGCAGCTGTGTGGGTCAAGGGCAGCTGCTTTTAAAAAATTAAGTTGGGCATGGCATTGCACATTTGTAATCCCAGTACTTGGGGGTCTGAGACAGGAGGATCGCAGATTCGTGGCCAGTCGTAGCTACTTAGTGAGGCCCTCTACAACTTAGCGAGACTCTGTTTCAAAATAAAGAATAAAAAATAGGGCTGAGGGTATAAGTAGGAGGTAGAATGTCCCTGGGTTCAATCCCCAGTTTTGCAAAAACAAAAAACAAAATAAAAAATTAAATAGAATGGATTAGATGTATCAAAGTGCATCATGTGCTGTAGGATCCATTTTTTACCAAAAAAAGTAGACACATGTAAATATGTGTGTATCTATGTGGTTACAGATTGTGATAGAACATGAATTTCTTGTCGTGGATCTTGGTTAGAGCCAGTACTTTGTTTAGTTTTGTTTGAAATATGGAAATGACATTATTTTTCCAATTACATTTCAGATATAGTGAAGCAAAAGATGGTTTATGTCTTTATGCCTTAGAAAAATAACTCCCTTTGGGGAATAATAAATTGATTTAGAGTTGCTGCATTCAGACAAAATAAATGAATGTGCTTAGAACCCTCCAAATAATATGGCTTCAAGTATAAAGTGTTTGGTATATACTATTAAAGTATTCTGAAATATTTTCAAGCTATATTTATAGCTATATTTTTGTTCACACTGTTAGAGTATAATCAATCCAGGATGATAATGCAAATAATTTTAAACATGTAAGCATTTAAATAGTGTTTTAAAATTTAGAATTACAATACTAAAAATAAAACAAATCTAATATAAAGGCAGAAACAGAGGATGTCTACAAGGTCTTTGAGCAGTAAAGAGTACAATTGAGCTATTTCAAGGCTACCACCAATATTTTTCCATATATTAACATATATATTTTATAAATCTCTGTTACTTTTAGTGTTGGGTTGTTTTCTTCACAACTGTTCATTCATGTTGGAACATTTATATCCTTTCTTACTGTGAGGAAAAATATTTGGCTTTAAAGATGCATTGCTTTTTAGCCTGGCATGGTGGCACATACCTCTAATCCCAATATTTGGCAGCTGAGAAAGAAGATTGCAGGTTCAAGAACAGCCTCAGCAATATAGTGAGACTCTCAGAAACCTTGCAAGATCCTGTTTCAAAACAAAAAGTAAATAGGGCTAGGGTGTAGCTCTGAGGTAGAATGCCTCTGGGTTCTATCCCCAGTAACATGCAAAATAGAGAACAAGGTAGGGAACACACACTCCAGAGCCATAGTATGTGGGCAAAGCGACCTGGAGCCAGTTATTGACCTGCCTATACCTCAGTTTTCTAAAATCCATAAAATGAGGATATAACAGTTTCTATCTGTAAGGATTAAGTGAGTTTATAATTATGAAGTCTAGCACACAGACTGGAAGTGTCAGTTTGGCATTTACTGTTATTACAGTGTTTACTCAGCCTTCAGTTCATTCAAACAAATATTCACTGAGTACCCAGAAGGTCAGATATGGGATGAGGGATAAAAAAGGCAGCCTTCACTAAGTATCTCGGAGCACTCAAGGCAAATCACATTCCTAGACAGGTGAAGAGAAGACCGCAATGTAAAAAGTTAGGTGCCAATTTGGTGATGAGGGAAGGTATTCTGGAATGGCAATGGGAATAAAAATGAGCCTTTCTTAACTTAGTGCTATTTGATCGGTTAAAACGAAGTCCAGAGGCCGACATTTATTTTGAATTTTTTCCTTCAGCCAAGCAGCCCAATCCCTGGTTTTTGCTTTCCTTGGCTTCACTTTCCCATTGGAGGTTAGGCTTAGGGAATTGTTAAATATTCAGAGTCATAGCTGGTCACACAGGACACATGGTGGGTGTGACTCTCTCACTGCAGATCCCAGGCTACTCAAATACCCTGTGAGGGGAGCCAGAAAGAGGGGTCTCTGCTCCAGTTTACAGGCTTCCTACCCAACCCTCCCAAACCAACTGCTACACTCATGCAGTGTTTCAGATTCTCTAGTCACGTTGGTAATGTGGCACAAATTCTCCATGTACTGTGAGCCCTGGACTGTCCAATAATTTTGCCCAATCATTTGTCGCACTGTATATTTGCTCACAAAGTCAACATGACAAAATGGAAAACGGTCATAGAGGCCTATGACTGAGGTTAAAGGAGCCCTTTCAGGAAAGTAGCAGAAGTCTCAACTGTTAATCACTTGGTGAAAACTCCAATTCTGGGAATCTAAACATGAATGTATCACACCCTGGAGAAGCTCAGTGTCCCTGAGGGAAAGCACGTGGCTCCAGTTGCCAGGATCACACCCTTGGAAACATAGACACGTGTTGGTGGTGGCTCAGAGGAATGAATGGTCAATTATGTTTGGGGTGGGAATGTGCTTTTGGAGACCCTCCCCCCAATCATTAGTGTAGTAAGCAGCTGTGCATTTTAACTGAGAACCCGCCTCATGCGGGACACGCAACCCAGGGGCTGCATTACACACTGAGAAGGGAGGTTGGTGAGGCAGACAGGAAGCCCACGTGGCCACGTCTGGCCCTGTCCTCTACACGCAAGGTCCCATCTGAACTGAGGTCAGGTTCCATATGTTCACGTCATTTCTGTTCCTCTGGGCATGGCTTAGATGTTCCGTCCCTAACTACTGACATGAAGAATGTTTTTCTTACATAAAATGGATGGGGGGAACTGAAACAAGCAAGCACAAGTAAAGCCCCACCCAAGTCCCCAATATCATCAGCAAAGCAGAAACTTGATCCATTTATAACCACAGAATGTTAACCAGGGGAAGGTATTAGGGAGCAGAGCCTTGGGAATGAGTGCGACTTTGAGTTGAGTAAGGAATGAATCCTAAGTGACAAATGAACACGAAGTCTCAAAACTAAAAATAAGAAGGCCACCTTGATGCAACAGGGAAGAATTCTGATCAAGAGCTCAGTGCGGGCAGGAAAGGAAATTGATTTATTAGATGGTGGAGAGCCCCCTGGAAGCACAGTGGCTTCCATGTGGGAAACCAGGACGAAGCAAACCTGTTCTAAGTGACTCCCCTCATTACCATAGTAACAGTAATGTTGAAGGACAAGAGGAGAAGACTGGGAGAGAAATAGGGAGGTTAACTGGGTGCAGAAGCAAAATCTCCAGGTTGTGATCAAGCAGCCATGATATCAATCCAGAATACTGCCTGTAAAATGTGCTTAACATGCCAAGCACCATGACTTTCACCTATAATCTTAGTATTTGGGGAGGCTGAGACAGGAGTATCACAGGTTCAAGAACAGGCTCAGCAACTTAGAGAGACCATCAATAACTTAGCATAACTAACACTCTGTGTCAAAAATAAAAAGGATACTTGTAATCCCAGTATTTGGGAGGCTGAGACAGGTGGTTCACAGGTTTGCTGCCAGCTTCAACAACTTAGCAAGACACTTCACAACTTACTGAGAATATATATATATATATATATATATATGTGTGTGTGTGTGTGTGTGTGTGTGTGTGTGTGTGTGTGTGTGTATGTATGTATTAGGGATAGGGTGTAGCTCAGAGGTAGAATGCCCCAGGGTTTGCTCCCTAGTATCAAAAAATAAATAAAATAATAAAATATGCTTGCTGATAAGAAGTCTGTCTTCCCAGATTGCATTCTGAGAAGGTCCCACATGCAGGTGACAGGAATTTAAGCAGAGAATGAAGAGTTCTGGAAGGGGAATGAGGAAAAAAAATCAGACAATGGCAGCAACAGAACAGTCTCAGCCTATGGGACCCTCACAAGTGGAAGATTTAAGAAGAAGCTAAAAGTTGGGCATGGTGGCGCACACCTGTAATCCCAGAATTTTTGGAGGCTGAAACAGAAGGATCCAGGTTCACGGACATTCTCAGCTACTTAGTGAGGCTCTTTGCAACTCAGTGAGACCCTATTTCAAAATAAAGGATAAAAAATAGAGCTGGAAGTGTAGCTTGGAGGTAGAATCCTCCTGGGTTCCATCCCCAGTACCGCAAAGAAGAAAGAGGAGGAGGAGGAGGAGGAGGAGGAGGAGGAGGAGGAGGAGGAGGAGGAGGAGGAGGAGGAGGCGGCGGCGGCGGCGGCAGTGGTGGCAGCAACAGCAGGAGCAGCAACAACAGCTAAAAGGCACCAGATTGCCTCTCAGTTCATGTGTAAGGAAAAGATAGAGTAAAAAACAAGAAGACCAAGAAAAATCTAAAGACATAAAGGTGAGAGCCTTGTTGATTCAAACCTGGAATATAAAGAGAGGACAGAAATGTCATAATTGAGATAAGATAGGGTGAGGGTACCAGGCAGACAACTTTGGCAGTAAAAGGAACACTGGGCAGTGGGCAGGACCCTGGTTATGACCCCACTGGGCAGTGGGCAAGACCCTGGTTATGACCCCACTGACACTCCTGCCTGGACTTGGGATCTTGGTGAGGTGGATGCCTGATGAACTTCGGTGTCCTATTTGTAAAACAAGGGGACTGGAATGAATGAGTTTTAAGATCCTTACTTAACTTGAAGATTTCCATAAGAACATAAAGAATAGATGAACATAAAGTATATATTTTTTAAAAAGAATATAATAATTTAAAGTGAACCCAGTTCTCATGACAAGTTTGAAGTGGATTTGCCACTTAGGAAGTAAGAATTAGGTATCTGACATTTAGTCAGTGACTTATTTCTCTCCTCCTCCTCCTCCTCCTCCTCCTCCTCCTCCTCCTCCTCCTTCTTCTTCTTCTCCTTCTCCTCCTCCTCCTCCTCCTCCTCCTCCTCCTCCTCCTCCTCCTCCTCCTCCTCCTCCTCCTCCTCCTTCTTCTTCTTCTTCTTCTTCTTCTTCTTCTTCTCTCTCTCTCTCTCTCTCTCTCTCTCTCTCTCTCTCTCTCTCTTTAGTTGTCAACTCTCTCCTGAACCCACATGCACACACAGGTTAATTTCTTTCTCAAAACCTAACTGAAATGCAGTACTGTCTTTATAAGACTTCTTTCCCAATTTCAACAAGAAAATAGGCGTGCTTTGGATTAAAGGCCAGCATATACACATTTTGTACATATTCTGCCCTATCAGAGGTTTCTTCTTGAAGTGGTAAGGCTCTTATAGATGTCACTTTTTTTGGAATATGCTCTCCAGGGAATTTAAAAATTGTGCAATAGAATATTGCTTGACAGCATCAGTTCTAAATCATCAAACATAAAACATGCCTGTTTCTCCTGTAGTGTCCAATGTTCTTTTTCCCATTGAAGGTGATTAGACAACAACATGTATAACAAACCAAAGAATGCAGAGTCATTTTGGCCTGCTGTTGAATGTGGAATTGCCTGACGTGGTATCCCTAGAATGTTAATGTGACTCTGGGGAATCTGGAATATAGGATCCAGAAGAATGGCAAGTTTTCTAAGAATGGTGTGGACCTTTCCATGAACATAGACCTTCTGTAAGATTGGGGCTCTGTGGCCAGAGGGATAAATCCGTGAGAGTGGAGTTAGAGGAAGATGCTGGGAAAGGGGGGGAGAGTCAGATGACCAGACTGAACAGCCTCAGGGGAAAGTCCCAGTAAATTGTAGACTACAATCTTGGTCAAGTTACATTTGAATTGCTGATGAGATAGCTGCCTCAGAGAAGATGCTGCCAGATAACAGTGACAGGACTCCACAGGATGAAGAGATCTGGGGTGGACAGTAGGATTGGTGACCTGCAAACAGAGGGTGGGTGATAGAAGTTAAGTACACATACTCAACAAAGAAAGCAGGTAGTAGTCCTACAGTGGAATCTATATTTAAAAAAATTAACACAAGCAAGAAAAAAGCAAAGTCTTTAAGGCTATGTCTACACTAAACTTGCAAGTGAAGTCAGAGGGTCCAGGATATCTTTTGGTGTTCACTGCAATCCCGCAACCTGGACTTCCCCAAGAAGTTTTTGAAACGGATGCTCCACCTGCATTCCAGGTAGGATATTTGGAGAGGGGGTCCTTATTTACTTTATATTTGATTTCCTTATTGGAGTACCCACCGAAGTGAATTTTGGTATTCCGTTTGATCTGCTAGACATTGGGTTCCTTTGAAATCAGAAATGTTTTAATGGGTTTAAGTTTGTAAATAACCTACCTTAAATGGGAAAATGGAAAGATCAGTGAGAAATCCTGGATTGGGCAGTGCCTCTGAAAAAAATACCAGGCACGAGACTCAAGAATGAGAAAAGTGTGTCTTAGGAAAATCCACCCATCATTTGGTGAGGATGAACATAGAACAGTTAACACTGTTTATAAGAAGCCACATGCTGACTTTGAAAGGAAAAAAATAGGTACAGAAAAGCTTTTAATTAAAACTTCAGTATAATATGAGAGGATGATTATCATAGAAAGTATCAAAGATTTCTGTTAAGGTTGGGGGAGCATGTCACCAGGAATAGCCATTGGGGTCAGAAGAGGCTTTTATGAAAATTAGTTTGAGAAAGTGGCATTCTTAATTGACAACATGAAAGGGCATAAACCATTTTCTGTGCTTTCTTGCTTTTTAATTTAATTACGTGGTGTCTTTTGAGATATGTCAGGGCACTAATGACTTTTCAACATTAGTTGTTTATCCAAATTGGTATTCTAGATATATTCTGTGTGTGTGTGTGTGTGTGTGTGTGTGTGTGTGTGTGTGTGTGTTACACCATAGAGCAAAAGATGAGGCTGCAACTTCTAGATTTGTTTTGAGATTTTTAGTCTGGTTTGCTTCTCATTAGTAGAATAAGGTTATAGATTTTTCTCCTCTCTTAGTCCACAAATAAACTGTGTGAATTTTTTAAAATTCTGTTAGTAGCATTTAAAAATTGTGTTAATAGAACATTCAATGTGTTGGCAGAAAAAAAGCTCAGCTGAAATTTTAACTCTTGAGATAGACTCATTTTTCCTTTGCCTGTGCAAGCAAATCTACAGGGACCTTTTATTGCCAGTCAAATGGAAAAATCCTATTTTGGGACTCAACTGTAACTATTTTAAAATCATTTTAGTCATTATTTAATCAAAGGCGTAACCCTTGATCTGCTACTCTACAGATCAAACAAAAATCTGGGATTCGCATGAAATATGAACAAAGGCTTCATATACCCTATGTCAAACAGGCCAGGTTGAGCAGCTAATTAATTCTGGAGCATGTGAGATACATTTATGTGACAATAGCCATTTGTTTTAAGTGTTTTGGGTGCTTTCTCCCACACATTCTTAACAACTGTTTGATTTATTTAAGATATAAGAAACATCCAATTTTAGTTAGATAACTTATTTACATTGCTAAATAAAGTCTGGTATGGCTAATACAGTCTTCAAAATGTGATGTGTCAAATCATAACCACAACTGATGGCTAGACATATTTCCAAACATTCTCCTGCCTTTAGCTTAAGTATAGTTTAATTGACTGCAGATTGAATAACAAATGGAATTGAGATGCAGAGGAAACTTGAAGCTAAGTCAGATAAAGAGCACTAGGATTACCCTTGACTGTGGACCAGAGTGGAGGAGGAATCTGGAGTGTGGATGCAATAGCTCACCCTGAAACTCAATGCCCTCAGCTGCAAAAAGACCTGTCATGTGTGTGAGCAGTATTTAAATACACCTATTTTGAAAGAACCATTTATTACTATCTAGGGGATACGTGTATATTTCATAGGTCATAAGTAAATATATAAATATGAATGATAATCCTTTCAAACGTATAGGAAGAGACACAGTGTACCCTGTGTATGTCTGTGTTCATTCTATGAATGGATGTGCATTTATAGATATATGTATATACATTTATATGTAAAAATATATCCCAGATGGCTGAAAATTGTTCTTAAACTGTTTCTGTGCTTTCCAAATGCTTTCTTGCATAGCAAAGAAATTGTAAACACCCTTAAGGCTCATCTAGCATAGAAGAGAGCTGATTTGGGGTAGAGAAGGCCTGAAATTATTCACTAAAACATACTTGTTTTCACTTCTTTAATGCTTTTCTTTTAAAAATAAGGATAATGGGAAGCTTCTTCAGTGATTTTTTTACATATGAAAGTAACTGTAAGTAGACAACAGTAACCCCATGACCAAACAGCTCTCCTCAGATAAGTATTTCTAACTTTGTTAACATTTCTTCTTTTTTCTTTTCTCTCTCTCTCTTTTTTTCTTCTTTTTATTTTTTTCAGTGCTAGGTATTAAACCCAGTCTCTCTAGGCAAATGCTTACCATGGAGCTATATTCTCAGCCGCATTTGTAACCTTTCTGACTCTTAAAATGTAATTTCTACATGAGTCATGGCTCAAATTTGAGGTGTTCAAAACCAAGTCAGGAATTTCCAGATCATCAATGAAATGAAAGTTATTTGATGAGGGAAAGAACTCACTGTTCCTGGGTAGGAACTTAAGTTTTGAGGTTCCAATATTCATGTGTATGAGGGTTTTATCCATGTGTATATGCTTTGATGCCATACTGACTGTTTCTGAATTTATACCTGCTTACTAAGAAAATCTAGATGTACTTCCAAATTAAAAGTATGCACAGAGGTGGGTGAGGTGGTGCATGCCTCCAATCCCAATAGTTGGGAGGCTGAGACAGGAGGATCACAGATTCGAAGCCAGACTCAGCAACTGAGCAAGGCCATCAGCAGCTTAGTGAGAACTTGTTTCAAAAAAAATGGCTGGGGGTGTAGTTCAGAGGTAGCATGCCCCTGGGTTCAATCTCCAATACCAAACCAAAAAACAAAAAAAAAAAAGAAAAAAATATATATGTTATGGCTAGTAGCATAGTCTGGATGCATAGTCTGGATGCAGCAAGCTTTTCTAAGTATGCCTTTGAATATGATTATACTAATTATATTAATAATTATATTAATAATATATTTAATATAATATTTTAAAAGAAAAATATAGCCAGGCATGGTGGTACACACTAGTAATCTCTGTACTTGGGAGACTGAGACAAGAAGATGGCAGGTTGGAGAATAACCTCAGCAAATATGGAGACTCTCTTCAACCTAGTGAGACCCTATTTCAAAATAAAAATAAACAATAGGGCTGAGGTTATAGCTCAGCAGTAGAATACTCCTGGAAATCCCCAGTACCACAAAAAAGGGGGGGACTGAGATAATTAGCCTCTGGGTTGTTATGCTTTGTTAATGCAGTGAAATCTCACTAATTCATGTACAATTTGGGGTTGATGATTATTTGAAGTCTCAGTGTTGTCTCCAATTTCTCTATTTAAAATAAAGGAAGAAATAGTATGGACAAAGATAAACCTCCTTAAGGCAACATACTATGTGTCTCTAGATACTAGGTGCCATTTCCGCATCTAACTAAATGTTCCCAGGTATCCTCTGAGGTAGATGGTATTTACCAATGCAAAAGATGAGGCTTATGGTTTAAATGACTAGCCAAAGTCTTGTAACTAAGAAAGTGAATTGAGAATGTGAACTTGGGCCCTGACTTTTCAGAGTACCATGCCTCTTTCTAAGTTCCTTGGGAATTTTTTGTTCTTTCACTCAGCACATATTTCCTGAGCCACATCATGGGCTCACTATACTAAGTATCATTCTTGTAAGAAATTTGCTTATTACTATATTTCTCAATCTCTTATTTGAGCACTGAAACATTCCTCTCAACTTGAAGGTGCTAGCACTTTCCTAGACAGGTAGAGACTCTGTGTCTGCATTTGAAATATTTATATCCTACTAACTTACACTCCTGCAGATTCATGCGTATCTCCTAGCAGTTGTTTTACCCCACTTAATTGTGTGTGTTCACGGAATGTCTTAGGACGTAGCATCAGTCTTCACTAAGGAATATAGGATTAATAAAGTCAAGCCTTACAAGCAGGAACAGTCACTTCCTGACAGCATTGTTAGCAAAGGCTTCTACTGCACATCAACCCTGAAAACATTCTGAGGCACTGAGCTGATGCCGGCACTAAAGAAAACCAGGTAGAATTTTTAGGTACAGATTCTTAGAGTTAGTTTCTGAGTGTCAGGCAGGAGGAAGCAGCTGTGAATCTGTGTTATCTTAAAAACCAAAGCAAAGGTTTCCCTGAGTATGTGCTGCCAGCTTCATGTTTCAGGAACTCTTCTGATGGTTGAGTTCTTAAAGGAATGTAATGTTTCTGTCTCAGCTCTGAATTCTTTGGGCTTGTAGGTTCTGATAGGTATCTATAATAGTTCTCTCTCCTATTTAGCAAGACATAAACATTATTCTTATTGAAATACACAGGAAGGCCCAGCAAGTTCCTGGCTCTTGCAAGCAATCTTGCTATTTCACCACTACTGTTATGTTAATTGGGAATTCTTTCAAGCCTTCTTCTATCTGGGAGATGCACTGAATTCTAAGTGCCTGGTGAAATGTCTGTGAATGGAATCAAGCAGGCAATTAAGCTGGAACAAGAGCTGCATTGGTAGAAATAGACTTTAGCATATATACTTTAGGAAAAAACAGTTTAAGATAGGAAATATTCTGCAGTATTTTAACAGATGTTTTTAGGGCTTTATTAGTGTATATTCCCTACAATACTCTTTTTATTATTCATATTTATTTCATCTGTAAAAAAATGGAATTTTGTCATGACAAAGACTTCATTCAAGCATGTACTAAGCAAAGGGGTTCTTTTCCCTCTCACTGGACAACTCTTTGGTAATAGGCCTCATAGGCCCTGTGACATCCTTTCATCAGTCCTATTTCCCATTTCATTAAGTATGTCATTTTATGTCCTGATGTAGTTCAGATCTGGAGTGTTCCCCAAAGGCCCATGTGTTAAAGGCCTGGTCCCCAGCCTGTGACATTACTGAAGATAGTGGAACATTTAGGAGGTGAGGCCTCAGGGAGGAAGTTAGATCGTTGGGGGAAATACCCTTTAAGGGGATATTGGGATCCAGCCCCTTTTACTTTCTGGCTTTCATGAACAGGCCTCCTCCATCATGTGCCCTTGCCATGATGTACAGTGCCACCACAAGCCCAAAGCATCGGGACTCTCAGGTACTTTGTCATAGTAATGGAAGTCTAACACATGTCCCATGACAAAAATGGAAGCAATTCCAATGAGAACTTCACACACAGTGGAATGAGGCTTTAGTGTACACACTGGAAATCCATTTGCTTGAAAGACAGACTTATGTAATTTGACTTGCTTGAAAGTCAGACTTATATCCAGTAATCCTTCCATCGGAATAATTTATGGATCTAGTACATATGGCTTAAGGTTATCTAGGTGATAGTGGAGAATATGCCTTGCTAACAGCAGGCTAAATTGAAGTCTTTGAGAGGTGTTGGCATGATAGAGTAAAAAGGGAAAGGGTGACCCGAAAAAAGAGGAAGAGCAAAAGGAGGAAACAAAAAAAAACCTTCATAGTGTCCTGATGATGTTGGATGCTGGGATATCCAGGCATTTCTCTAATAGTTCCATCAATAAAGACTGAAGCTGGGCATGGTATCCTATGCTTGTAATCCCAGCATTTGGGAAGCTGAGACAGGAGGATTGTGCCGGTTCGAAGCCAGCCTCAGCTACTTAGTGAGACCTATTGCAACTCAGTGAGACCCCATTTCAAAATAAAGAATGGGGCTAAGAGTGTAGCTCACAAGTAGAATGCCCTTGGGTTCAACCCCCAGTACCACAAAATAAAAATAAAAAAGAAAAGTGAAAAGCTGTGCAGTTAGTTACCAAGTGGATTGCATCTGTGTCAACATGCAGACTAGAAAATCCAGTCAAAAGCAAAGTTTTGCTTCAGATTGTATTTCCTTTTGGTCATTCCTGAATTGATCATCTATTTTCCTCAGCCCGTCATCGTCTTCTGTTTGTTGAATGAATGTCATTTTAAAGCATATGTTTCAGCTTTCACATGACTTTTACATCTAAAATTAGAGCCCTACTTAATTTTAATGCATTGCATTTGCTAAGAAAATAGTAACATAAGTTGTTGTCTTTGGCATATGCGCGTGCGTGCGTGCACGCGCGCACACACACACACACACACACACACACTCTTAGAATAATTTCCTTGTTCTCGGCTTAGAGCACTTTGCCCCATACCTGGGACAAATTAATTTCAGCAGTCAGAGTCAGTCTTCTACTTAATTAAGTGTAAAGACTTTTAAAGAGTAACTTATCCAATGAAATCATAGAGTAATGGACACTACTAAAGATACTGGCCAACTTTAAGCCTTTAGTAAAAAGATTTGTGCAAAGGATTTACATGAACAAATTAGACTCCATTTGAAAGTACATTAAGTGACATAAATATAAAACTGTAACTCAAATATTGAATCAGAAATAAAGTTTTAGGGCAGTGTTTAGGTATGTTATTTTATAGTATTCCCCAGAGAAGAATAAATGTATTTTAATATAAGACCTATGATGTCAGATTTTTTTATGTAAGCTGCAATTTACTTTAATGATCAATGTCCCCTGTGAGATTATTTTTTCTTAATAAATGGAATATATGGCTATAAGAAGAAATTAAGACCTAATTCAAATGACAGTTTCTTATGGGGAGAAAGTCTGAGATATGATATGCTAGAAGAAACCTTAGAGCACCACTACCCAATAGAAATATAATGTGAACCATGTATGCAATTTAAAAATTTCCAGTACATACATTAAAACAAAGAAAATAAGCTGGGCGTGGTGGCACACACTTGTAATCCCAGCATTCGGGAGGCGGAGACCAGAGGATCACAGTTCGTGGACAGCCTCAGCTACTTAGCAAGGCCCTTAGCAACTTGGTGAGACCCTGTTTCAAAAAATAAAAAGATGGGCTGGGATGTAGCTTAGTGGCAAATTGCTTGACTGGCAGATGTACCACCCTGGGTTTGATCCCCAGTCCAAAAAGACAAAGCAAAGAAAATAAATAAGTAAATTTTATTTTATTTTATTTTTGTGGTACTAGGGATCAAACCCAGAGGCATTCTACCTTTAAATTACACCCCCAGCTTGATTTCATTTTTTATTTGGAAACAGGGTCTCACTATGTTGATGAAAGTCTCACTACTTGCTGAAGCTGTCCTTGAACCTATGATCCTCCTGTTTCAGCCTCCCAAGTACTGGCATTACAAGGCTTTTGAATTCTTTTTTTTTTTTTTTTTTTTTTTTTTTTGCGGGTCTGGAACCCAGGGGCATTTGCCCTCTGAGCTACACCCTTTGCCCTATTTTATTTTAATTCTTTATTTTAAAACCAGGTCTCACTAAGTTGCAGAGGGCCTCACTAAGTAGCTGAGGCTATCTGCAAACCGCGATCCTCTGGTCTCAGCCTCCCAGATGCTGGGATTAGAAGCATGCTCCAACACGCCCGGTTTGAATTCTATTTTTTTTTTTTTTTTGGTGGTACTGGGGTTCCACTTTCAGGCTACACTCCCAGACCTATTTTAGTCTTGGAAACAGGGTCTCTTAAGCCAGCACGGCTGGCTTCAAACCTGCGCGATCCTCCTGTCTCTGCCTCCCAAGTGCGGGGATTACAAGTGTGTGCCACCACACCTGGCTGAATTCTATTTTAATAGTACATTTTCTTTAACTCAGTAAATCCAAAATATTATTTCATTATGTAATCAATATAAAATTATCAATGGGATTTTTTTTTTCATTTTCCACCCAAGTTTTTGAAATCTGGTGTGTCTTTTACATATGTAGTATATCAGTTCAGACCAGCTGTATTTCCAATGCTCAGTAGCCATTAGGGGCTGGTGCTACTGTACTGAATTGCAAAGCTCTCCAGCAAAAACTCATGGGGCCAAGCAGCCAAGAAAAATGAGCCGCTGTTAGCTCAGCAAGTTTCTAGTGCTGCCAGACTTTGACTTTTCCAAGAAAGCCAAAAATCCGAGTCCTGTGGGAAATTTCTTCATTTCTAAATGTGAGCAACTAACTAAAACCTTTCAAAACATCATACTGGGCTGGTCCATAGGTTGCCAATTATTGAACAATGACCTATGTTCCAGTACCTCAAATTATCCTCCTTGCACAGGGGCCATGCTAATCTTCTCCACTGTTCCAATTTTAGTGTATGTGCTGCCCAAGGGAGCACGCCAGTACCTAAAATTATAATCCATGTAAGGGTCCCATGCTCATCCAACATGCTGCACTAGGTTTGGTTAAGGATAATAAAGGACCCCCCTTTTTCACAAATGCAGATATGTTTGAAACACACTTTTAGGTTTATAGAATGTATACCACATTGGAATCTACATAGTGGCCACCTTTGGTCCCTCCATATAGCCAAAGGACATGGAGCTAGAAGAAGCTGTATGGTACTGGGGACTGAACCCAGAGGCATTATACCTCTGAGCTACACTCCAAGCCTTATTTTATTTTTTATTTTGAAACAGTCTTACTAAGTTGTTGAGGACCTCACTAAGTTGCTGAGGCTTCCCTTGAACCTGCAATCCTCCTGTCTGAGCCTCCACGTGCTAGAGTCACAGGTGTACCTCTGGGATATTGTGTGTGTGTGGGGGGGGTACAAGGGGTGGAACCCAGGGGCTTTTCTACCTCCAGGCTATACTCCCAGACCAATAGATGATTGATAGATAGATAGATAGATAGATAGATATAGATATAGATATAGATATATATTTTTTAATTTGGAAACACGGTCTAAGTTGCTGAGAGCCTCACTAAGTAGCTGAGGCTGGCTTCAAACCTGTGTGATCCTCCTGTCTCAGCCTCCCCAGTGCTGGGATTACAAGCGTGTGCTACCACACCCAAATGGGATAATTTCTAAACTAAAATTTTATTGTTCCAGCTGACTGCATTCATTTAAACCTTAACTCTGCCTCTAATTTTTTTATTCAGTGTCCCTAGTTTATGGCAGATTATGGGCTTCATGAAGGTGGCAGAGTCTGTTGTGTTTTCCACTGTATTCCTAGCCCTTGTTATAGCTAAGGCTTTGTGCCAGATTTATTGAACAGATGAATAAGTAAAGAAATAATTTAGCTGGGTGTGGTGGCTCGCACCTGTAATCCCAGTACTTGGGAGACTGAGTCAGGAAGATCGCAGGTTCATGGCTAACCTCAGCTACTGAGTAAGGCAGAGACCCTTTTTCAAATAAATTAAAAGGGCTGGGGGTTTAGCCCAGAGGTAGAATGCCCCTGGGTTCAATCCCTAGTACCACCCGCACCAAAAAATAAAAAGAAATAACTTCAAACCCAAGGAGGATGTATAAGCAAGGGTGTGGAGAAATTTAAACCCTTGCGGGGCTGGTACAAATGTCAGATGGTGTAGCTTCTATAGAAAACAGCTTAGCAGTTACTGGAAAAAAACTTTAATCTAGAGCTACTGTGGAATCCAGTCTTGAGTGTTTACCTAAGGAATGGAACGTGGAGACATGAAGAGAGAAAACACCTACGTTCGTAGCAGTGTCATTTACAATAGTCAGGTGGAGAACTCGGGCAGGTGAAAGGATGAGTAGAATGTGATATGTACATGCAGTTGAATATTATTCAGCCTTAAAGGAAAGAAATTCTGACACATGCTACACCATGGATAAATTTTCAAAACACTATACTATGAAATAAGCCATTCACAAAAGACATATATAATTTCATTCTGATGGGGTACCTAGAACAGTCAAATTCATAAAGCCACAAAGTTGAATGGCAGTTGCCAGGAGGTAGGAAAGAGGGGAATGAGAAGTTGTTTACTGGCTACCAACATTCAGTTTTGAAAGCTAAAATTCCAGTACTTGGAAATCTGAGACAGGAAGATCACAGGTTCAAGACCAGCCTCAACAATTCAGACTCTCTTTCTCTTAGCAATTTAGTGAAACCCTGTTTCAAAACAAAAACTTTTTTTTTTTTTGGTGGTACTGGGGTTCTTGGAAGCCCGTCTTTCTCCGGGCTACACTCCCAGACCTATTTTATTTTTGGAAACAGGGTCTCCTAAACCAGCGCGGCTGGCTTCGAACCTGCGCGATCCTCCTGTCTCTGCCTCCCAAGCGCGGGGATTACAAGCGTGCGCCACCACGCCCGGCCAAAAACATTTTTTAAAAGGCCAGGGAGTGTGTCTCAGAAGTACAATACTTCTGAGTTTGATCAATAATACCTATTATCACAAAGATGAAGAGTTCTGTGGGTAGATGGTCACGATGGTTATATAATACTATGAACATATTTAACATCACCAAACTGTACACTTAAAAATTGTTAAATGGCCAGGCGTGGTGGCACACGCTTGTAATCCCCACGCTTGGGAAGCGGACACAGGAGGATCACGCAGGTTCAAAGCCAGCCGCGCTGGCTTAAGAGACCCTGTTTCCAATTTAAAAAATGTAAAAATAGGTCTGGGAGTATAACCCGGAGGTAGAAGGGTTTCCAGGAACCCCAGTACCACCAAAAAAAAAAAAAAAAAAAAGTTAAATGGTAATTTTATTTATTTTATTATTATTATTTTTTTTTATTGGTGATAGAGGGGATGGAACCCAGGGGCATTCTACCTTTGAGCTATACCCCCAGCCCTATTTTTCATTTTATTTTGAAACAGAGTTTCACTAAGTTGCAAAGGGCCTCACTAAGTAGCTGAGGCTGACCCTGAACCCCCCCATCCTCCTGACTCAGCCTTCCAAGTACTGGGATTACAAACATATGCCACCACGCCTGACTAGTAATTTTATATTATGTATATTTTATCAGAATTCAAAATAAATAAATCTTTTTAAAAACCAAGAAAGTTGAATGCCTTATCTAAGTTCTTGATAATATAGTCTGGAGCTCTTTAAACTATTCCAACCCACTTGTAGGGTTATTGTTGCCTTTTCATGCTGAGGACTTAACCCAAGGCTTGTCCATACTAGCATGTACTCTGCCAGTGATCTACACTCTCAGTCCCAAGCTATTTTTTGAGGTCACATGAGAGTAAAAGACTTAGAGCTGAGAACCCCCAAACCCAAATCCTGAGAAGTCACTCAGCACTGCAGTTTCCATACCTGTCCTATGCTGTTCTCCTCGAACCAATGGACCAGGAAGGTAAAGATGATTAAATGAAATAGGCGTGAGAAAAATATGTGTGCTAAATAAAGCTGGTCTGGAGTCACTGTGTGCTGGGGAGTTAACGTGTTAAGGAGATTTAAAGAAACTATTTCTGGTCACATAGCAAATGTGTAAGAGCCTTCTTGAACTGGTGCCCCAGCAAGGTCACTACTCAGTTCAAACGCTCACCTGAGCAGAAAAGCACCGAAGTCGCTAAGCACATTTCACCTTGTCATCTTCTCTTCTCTTCTCTTCTCTTCTCTTCTCTTCTCTTCTCTTCTCTTCTCTTCTCTTCCCTTCCCTTCCCTTCCCTTCCCTTCTCTCTTTTCTCTTCTCTCCCTCTCCTTCCCTCCCCTCCTCTTCTCCTCTCCTCTCCTCTCCTCTCCTCTCCTCTCCTCTCCTCTCCTCTTCTCTTCTCTTCTCTTCTCTTCTCTCTCTCTCTCTCTCTCTCTCTCTCTCTCTCTCTCTCTTTCTCATACTGGGGATTATTGAACCCAGGAGCATTCTACCTCTGAGCTACATCGCCAGCCCTCTTTTGTTATTTTTTAAATTTTTAAACAGGGCCTCACTAAGTTGCTGAGGCTGGCCTGGAACCTGTGATCCTCCTGTCTCGGCCTCCCAAGTACTGGGCTCACAGACATGCACAACACCACACCCATCTGTCATTCTCTTTTTGAAGGTGATGATTTTATTCTATCATCTTCTGCGTGTGCTGAGATGCCCTTGGAGTCAAATTTTTCTTTTCCTCTCAGAGTAAAGTGAGTTGGGAAGAGAATCCTCTGTGCAACAGGATATCTAGTCTCAAGAGGCAATGCCACCGCCAAGCCAGCATCTTTTGTGACCTTTCCTGGCTCTGCAGCTATATGAATGCCTGCTGCTCCAAGCCATCAGATTTCAACATCAGAGAAAAAGGCACGGTCATGTCATGTTTATTCTCTAGAGACTCCATTTGGTAGGAAAGCAAACCTCTCGGTTTTCTGTCACACACTATAATTGCCCAACAAGACATTTATCTCCAAATGGAGAAAGCACACACAGTTCTATACAAGTTCTAACTCCATGGCCCAGTTTATCAACTCTCATGTTTTAAAAATGAGCACAGCTCCATGTCTTGCAAGTTGCTAGTTATATATAGACTCTTTCCATTGTTATGGGAGCCTTTAAGTGTCACATCAGACACTCAAATAAATTTGAGATTGACTTAAAGAGTTGCAGTGGATCTGGGCATGGTGGCACACACCTGTCACCCCAGTACTTGAGAGTCTTGAGACAGAAGGATGACAGGTTTGAGGCCAGCCTTGGCAAATTAGTAAGACCCTCAGCAAAATTAAAAATATAAATATAAATAAGAAGGATTGGGGTGTAGACTGAAAGTAGAGCATCCCTGAGTTTAATCCCCAGCACCACAATAGAGAAAGAAAAGTTGTGATGGAAACCAAAACCATAAAAATCAAGAAGAAATTATAGATGAAAACCAAAGCTGCATTTGGGAAAAGGCTGCCACGGAATAAAAAAAATGAAAAATTGCAAAAGAAACAGATAAACTTAATTGCTGAATCTTTGTGTATCAAAAATATGATATCTAAACAACAAATTCGGAAAAAAATGCCTACAAAAAAGATGATAGGCAAAGGGTTAGTACATAAAAAAGTCTTTCCAATCAATTAAATACCTGACCAGCGCAGTCAAATAATAGACAAGAGGCATGATTGGAGCCATGATTTTTCTTCAGAAAGAAGAAATGTAAATTGTTGGTAAATGTGAAAAATCTTGTTTTTAATCACTAAAGAAATGAAAATGCCAAGCACAGTGGCACATTCCTGTAACCCCAGTACTTGGGAGTCTGAGATAGCCTCTGGGTTCCACCCCCAGTAACACCAAAAAAAAAAGTATTGATGCTTATTAAAATGTGTTGATGTCAATTGCGCAATTGTATAATGTGCCCTGGCATAAAGGTGTACAATTGGTTTATACTATCAATAGTATATCAATGTTGTTAAACATATGTGTATGTACTAATTGGTTGAAAGAAAAGCACCAACATGTTAGAAACGGTTACCCCTGCACAGCCAGACAGCAAGTAATTTTGACTTTCTTTGCACTTTTTTTCTTGCCCTAAATTTTCTAGAATAGAAAATAGTATACTATTTTGAGCTGGGCATGGTGGTACATACCTGTAACCCCGGTACTTGGGAGGCTTAGACAGGAGGATCACAGGTTTACAACCAGCTCAACAACTTAGACCATTTCAAACTAAAAAATAAAATAGGGCTGGGGATATAGCTCAAATGTAGAGTACCTCTGGGTTCGATACCCAGTACCACAAAAAAAAAAAAAGAAAAAAGATGCTATTTCTATAAATAAGTTTTTAAAGAACTAAATTACTAACAAAACAGATTTATAGTGAAGAAGGAGACTCCATCTTACTGTACAGGTTTATAGTTAAGAGGACTCTCCATCTTGCTCGACACACTTTCACATCATAGTTCATCTTATGTAGTTAATACTTAGAGGCTGCATTTGTCCCACATCTCCACCACACGACCAGCCTCTGTGGTCTGCACCTTAGAGCTTGCTAGGCCTGGCCCTTCCTTCCCCCCTACAATTGGCCCAGGTTTCTGGTTCAGGTTCTCATTACTTTTTTACCAGTGTGGAAAGCCTTCTCTGACTCTCCATTGCCCTGGGGCTTGAATCCATCCCAGCCCACCCTCCACCGTTCTGAACACGTGCCTCTGGCATCCGGCCTCAGCCTACCTCACATGTACCAGCCTGACCATCCCTTCAGCAGGGCCCTCAGTTCTGTGATGTTCCTTCTACTCACAGTACCCTTTGTTTGTTCATCCACTCCTGCGGCAGATGTGTACTGAGTTAGTTGCCAGTCAATTCACAAGATGAATTAAATACAAGTCTCTACCTTATTAACATCATGTCACTATAACCAGTACCTGAGATAATCAACTTATCAAGAGGAAAGGTTTACTTTGGCACTGGGTGTAGAGTTTCCATCTGTGACCTACTGGCCTCAGCGCTTTAGGCCTATGGCAAGACAGCATGTCATGGCCGAGGAAGCACATGTTGGAGCCAGACTGCTCTCCTTACAGCTGGGAAGCCAAGCAGAGGAGCAGGATGGAAGCGGGCTGCCAGAACCCCCAGATCCTTGAAGACCCCCACCGACCCCCAGGCCCACTTTCTAACAGTCCTTCTACCTCCAAATAATGCTTCCCTGGGAATTGCTCCTCCAACATATAGGCCTTTGGGGGACATTTAAGATCCAAATTGTGGAAGGGAGGCAGACAGATAGATAGCCAGTTGTTTTGTACAGTAAGTGCCAGTTCTGTTGATGGAGTCAGGTGCAGCAGTGGGACTGGCCTCCAATCCTGTGTTGCCCCAAAGGAAGGAAGGAAAAGCACAGTGATCCATCCTGGCCAGCCCTGGGGATCTGTTGGGGCGGAACAGGACATGGGGCTGCAGTGGCTGCGGGTGCCATGCTGAGCTGTTAGAACTGCTGCTTTGCTAGCTAGACTAATTGATAATTAATATCTGTTCCATGCTCTTTTCTAAGTGCTTTGTGTATACTAACTCATCTAATCCCAATAACAACTTTTTGAAGTGAAACAACTCTTTTTTGTTTTTGTTTAGGGTACTGGGGAATTCAACCCAGGGGCATTCTACCTCTCAGCTAAGCCCCCAGCCCTTTTTTTTGTTTGTCTTGAAACAGAGTCTTGCCAGTTTTCTGAGAGTCTTGCTAAGTTGTGGAGGCTGTCCTCAAACCTACAATCCTCCTCTCTCAGCCTCCCAAGTACTGAGACTACAGGCACGCACCATCACACCTGGCTACGACAGACCACAAAACTGAGGCACAGAAAGATGGATTCCCACAATGTCACATAGTAATTAGCTCACAAGTAAGAGTGTGAGCTCTTTCTCACCATGCTTTAAGAATTTATTTTATGTGTATAGCTGATTTATCTCTGCAAAGAGAAGGTAAAGCCAGCAAAGATTGGAGACTGTCATAAGTACTCTGTATCCTAGCAGACCTCTATTGACCTAAAGATACATAATGCACATCCAGTGAATTTGAATTGAATTGAATTGAATTGAAATGCATTGAATTGACCCAGAGGCTTCCAAGGGCTTGGTGAACTACCTCTACTTGCTTTGATAATTATCCAGACCTATGTTGTCTGGGGGGAAAGGAGTAAAGATAAAGAATGGGATTGTACATTCCACATCTTAGTTTGACATCTCTTGCCCTTCAGAAACAGATAACAAGTTGGCTGAATGCATGCTCTGTGGTCCCCACTTCACAGGCTTGGGGTCTCTTTAAGGCAGAAGCCACTATAGCAGCTGCCTCATTGACCTCCCACCCATTTGAAGCTGTACCTTGACCCAAAGGCTCTTAGAACGGGGTTCTGGAATGTGAGACACTCTAGCTGTTTGAATTCACTTGTTCGGACCGAGACACCGAATCCTGCCTGTTCAGATTCCAACATAATAGAGTCAGAATGTGTAAATTTAAAGGGAATGCTGTGCAAACATTCTTTCCTGTTTGAGCCCTGGAACAGAACAGCAAGCATACCAGCCATGTTCGATTTTGCACCATGGGAGCAGGTGGACTGAGCTGCGGAGCCACAAGAGGAATGCTCTAAAGCCCACGTGCGCAGGAGCAGGATATGTTCAACCCCTTCTCACTCTCAGCCCCACCCTCACTCACACTAGTGGGAGGTAGGAGCGGGGAGGTGGGAGCTGGCGCTGCCACGAGGTCGTGTGAGGACACTCTCACTTCTCATTCCAGTGCTTGCTCTAGTGCGGCACTTGCTTTAAAGGGGCAGGAAGCCGGAGGGAGAGAGGAGGGGAGGAGATGCCACACACTTACCCTCTCATACCAGGGCTTTGACACAGTCCCTCCCACAAATCAAAACCATCCTTAGCTGTAGAGGCCAGGCTCAACACAGGCTCCTTCTTTCTTCTTCCTCTTCTTCCTCCTCCTCCTCTTCTTCCTCCCCTCCTCCTCCTCCTCCTCCTTCTTCCTCCTCCTACTCTTCTTCCTCCTCCCCTCCTCCTCCTCCTCCTCCTTCTTCCTCCTCCTCCTCTTCTCTCCTTCTCCTCCTCCTCCTCCTCCTCCTCCTCCTCCTCCTCCTCCTCCTCCTCCTCCTCCTCCTCCTTCTCACTAGGGATTGAACTCCAGGGCATTCTACTTCTGAACTACACCCTAGCTCTAGTTTGTTTGTTTGTTTGTTTGTTTGTTTTTGTAGTACTAGGGATGGAACCCAGGGACATTCTACCTCCAAGCTATACCCCCAACCATATTTTTTATTCTTTATTTTGAAACAGGTTCTCACTGAGTTGCAGAGGACCTCACTAACTGAGGCTCCCCAGAAACCATGACCCTCCCATCTCAGCCTCCCAAGTACTGAGATTACAAGTGTGCGCCACCACGCCTGGCTTATTTTGTTTATTTTGAAACAGGGTCTCAGTAAGTTGTGAAGAGTCTCACTAAGTTGCTAAAACTGGCTGTGAACATGTGATCCTCCTGTCTCAGCTTCCAAGTACTGGAATCACAAGCATACGCCACCACACCCAGCTACAGGGCCTCTTCTTTAATATCAGTAATAGCCACTGGCACTAACCAAATATATTTCCTAGGTGCAAGGCTGTGTATTCCAGCGAGAGGTGAGGACACGCAGCTGGGAAGTAGTGCTCTCTTTTTACTGTCTTTACCATTTGCCCAAACTGAGGTTCTGAGCAGTTTCTGGTACTGGTAGAGGTTACAAAGCCGACAGACAGAGGAGTCGAGGCTCAGATCAGGTTGTCTTAGTTTTTGTACTATACTTCCATGGTCTCAGAATCTCTGGCCTCCAAATTCTCCTTGTTCCCTCCTCCAGTAGAAGTCATGCCTTCAAAATTCCCACAGCACTTTATCTGCATTGCTTTTATGGGTCTTACCAGTTTTGACAGCTTATTATTGTCATCTGTAGAACGCATTCACTTTTCTTGTTCGCCGGAGGGCATGGAAGCTGGGTCCAGCTTAGTCCTTGGTGTGTAGCTCATGGTGCCACATGTAAGTTGCAGCATCCTTAGGCAGGGGGATACAGGGGATTCTCTCCGGTCTGCCCTGGCTGAGTACCTGCACATGCCAGGGATTTAGGAATCTATAAAACTACCTATTATTTCTTCCACACAGATTCCCAAAGAAAAGTTAAGATTTAACTGAGAAATACTGAATCATGACTTCTTTAACAAAAATAGGAACATCACATGGCACAGTCCACCTACCTACCTACCTACCTCTCTCTCTCTCTCTCTCTCTCTCTCTCTCTCTCTCTCTCTCTCTCTCTCTCTCTCTCTCTCTCTCTCTCTCTCTTTCTTTCTTTCTCCCCACCCCCATCCTTGGCTGTCCTGGCACTGTTGCTGCTGAGAAATCATTCACACCCCAGTCTGCCAGGGACTCTTCTTGCTTATGGTTCTGATCCTTTTCTGTGGATTTGTTTCATGACAGAATTGAGGCTTTCTTGAATTTTTTATTGCAGGCTGTGGATATCCCCATCTATGTGACTCCAGGTTCAGACTATTGGATCTAGTCGTCATTAACTGTTCTTGTGTCACATAAACTGATATTCCACATGGATTTGAAGACAGTCTGTGCATTGCCTGCTGCAGCTGTCTATTCAGCCGGGCATGCCCACTCCTCCCCTCTCACTCACTCTGTTTCTGTCTGTCTCCTTGCTCCCTCTATGCAATGCAGGCTCCCCCTAATCTTGCTTCTTGGCCTGTGACAAATAAGTTCACATCCTGATATAGTTTTGGCAGAAGAGAGCTGTTTTGAGGATGAACCCAGCACTTTTAATACCTCCCACTCACCACCCTTAAACATCTTTCTGGGTGAATTGCACAAGATTTTCATGTTTTTCTCCTTACCCATTTCATACCCACTGGTCTGAGATATATGGATTGCTACAGTGTTTTGTTGGTAATTTTGCACAAATTCTTGTCAACAAGTAAGTCAGTGGGGGGAAAAAGAAAAAAACTCAACCATCCCAGTTCATGAGTGTAAGTACAGCCCTGAACAGGATGTCTGGCCATAGCACCACCGACACCCAGCCCTTCCGGAAGGCAGAAGGTGCTCGTGTGGGTCCTCAGCTATCTTGACACCTGTGCTACCTGGTTTGGAGAATGATTCCCCATTTGACCCAGGGGCTGCTACCACCTTCCTTCTTCCTCCATGGCTCCCACGGCTGAGGACAGAGGCGCGGCCCTGCCACTTTCTGAAATTCAGGAAAGCTACAGAGAAGTGGCCCAGTAGAACCTTGTGACTCCCAATGCTGCTCACTGGCACCGCCATCAGCCCAGGCCCTGCCGGCTCATCCCAGCTGCAGTGGCTCCTCAAGGGGCCTTTAGAGCTGTTCCCAGTGACATATTGTACCATGTCACCAGAGCTCCAGGGGCATGGAGGGTCATGCCACCGTCGGGCTCAGAACAGATTCTAAAATGAGCTGCTTCATGCACCAGTGTCTCCTTGAATGGCCAGTCCTGTGTGTAGAGGCAGCTCTACTGGTCTCAGCTCCCATTCCACCGGGGATTCCCTCCTCAGGTACCTCTGTCCTGTCTTCCTTCTAGTTTTAGTTTGTTAATGACTTCAAAAGGGAAGGGACTGGGGTTTAGATCCCATCCCTCCAAGAAGTTCTCTCTGCTTCCACATAAGCTAGCAGGTACAACTAGTTATATGGGAGAAATACTCCACTTGGTTCTACCCAAGTGCATCATGCTACAGATGTCGGTGCGTGCAGGGCAGGGGCTGACTTTCCACTCACTTTTAGGGTGTGAGCCAAGCTCTGAGTCAGCCCAGTTGTACAGTCATGTGAACAGTGATCCTTTTGCGTGTATCTGGAGGGGGAAATCTACTAGTCATCAAATCTCCCAAGTTTCTTCCAAGTCACTTAATTTTTGATTTTTCAACTCTCCTAATTCAGAAGATTGTTTTTTATTGGTACAAATTGTTTACAATTAAACATTGCCAGAAAAAATTAAATCTTTTCCACATATAAGAAACTTTTAATCTGTAAATTCATTTTCCCTCAAATTGGGTTATGAACCATGCTATAATCTAGCACCTGAACATGTAGAGATAAATAAATAGAAGTCCAGATGCCTCTAAGCACTGTTTTATATATGGTATTTTGTGATTATACTCACTGGCTGAGTATAATCCTTTGTGATTACATAGAGATAGAGGGAAGTCAAAGAGAGCAGCACAGAAAATACAAGCGCCTTATATTTAAAGGCTAAGTGTGGTTTCATGAGCTTTCATTTAAGTTATATATGTCTGTGTGTTTATATGTGAGCACACCTGTTATGGTCATACATGTGTACACACACATAGCACAGATCACCATTTCCATGTGTCCTCTGGGTCCTAGAGCTCTGTGTAGAAAGTGGGCCTCACCGTGGGCCACATTCAAGCAAAGGTGAAGAGCTGTTGCATGGGAGACCCCACCCAGCCGCTTCTGGCACTACTTAGCTGCTCTAGATGACACCATCTCCCTTTGCCCCCAAATGTATTTTTTTTTTCTTTCTAGAAGCCAAAGCATACATTCCTGATTGATTGTGCCATCTTTGAGCTCTTGTGTTTTTCATTCTTGGAAGATGACTGAGGGGAAAATCGGGAATTGTGATAAGCAGACAAAAGATGAATGGCACTTCATCCTTCTTTCTTTTTTTAAATATCATATTTAAACCAATTCCTGTTGCTATTTTTAAATGTTGCTCAATTTAATGCGCTATTTCTGCTGTTGAAAATGCATGACTATAACCAAATGTAATGCATGCTGGAGCTCTGGTACATAGCCCTGAAGATTTGCAGATACCCATCTTCCTGTGTGTTACTTGAGGAAAGTCGACACGGAAAAGCCTCAAAATACTTAGATATGCTGCCGAATGGCCATTTTCACTACTGTATTCCTTGTTTGAGAGCTCAGTGCAATACAGCAGTTCAGTGGTATTCATGAACAAACCATTGGATATTTGTAAAATGAGAAAGAGTCAGCTCCTACTAAGCACCAGACCCTCAAGCGTGTGACTCTGCTATGAGTTGCTGGTGACATGCACAAACAAAAGACTAAGAGGCATCCTCTTAGGTGCCAAACCACATTCCAGTGCCTGGTAGATTTGGAAAATATCACTATTAGATATGGCAATTCATTTCCTTGAGACAGACTTGGAGTTAAAAGGAGGTTAAATGAATAGAAACACAACAGTGCCAGGTTTCCAGCCCTTTTTTTTGTGCTTAAATATTAATAGGCACTTGGCATAAAAACTTGGAGAGCTTTGCAGTCTCTCACGGTGGTGGCAGGGCTTCAGGTGGGGTATGCGTTGTTAAATCTCCATTTGCTTGTCTTTGGTTACTTAGCATATTTCTACATCCTGGGATGACAGTGTGAGAAACCAGTCTGGTCCAACAGGTAGACGCAGGTGAAGATGAAATTGCTAAGACCAGGATCTCTTGTAAACCTCCTGATCAACATAAAATATACAAGTAAGAGCCAAGCATGGTGGTACCTGCCTATAATCCCAGTGACTCAGGAGACTGAGAATGGAGGATCACAAGCTTGAGGCCAGCCTGGGCAACTTAGTGAGATCCTGTTTCAAATTAAAGCAAAAGGGCTGGGGATGTAACTAAGTGGTAAAACAAACCCTGGGTTCAATCCCCAAGACCAAAAAAGAAAAGATACGTAGATAGAACAATTCATTTAAAAGACATTTTCCATACCTTTGCTCACAGAAGAGAATAGAACTCTATTTGGCTGCAGAGAGGAGGACATATAAGTTTTGTGTTTTTAATGCATCAAAAGGATTACTTATCTAAAACCAGGCATGATGGTGGCACACACCTCTACTAACAGAACTTAGGAGACTTGAAACGGGAAGATTGAAAATAAGAGATCATCTTCAGCAACTTAGGCTCCCAGCAACTTAGTAAGACCTGTTTCAAAATTTAAAAAAATAATAAAAATTCAGGGCTGAGGATGTAGCTGAGCAGTAAAATGCCCTGAGTTCAACCTCCAGTATGCAAAGTTCACCCTCACGCATAGAAATTATTAATTTTTGAGGAGATGGTTTCCCATTTTACCCTGATCTTATCCTTATATATCATATACATGCATTGAAATAGTCATACTGTACCCTATAATGTATAATTATTATCTCCGTTAAAAATTGTAAATATTTACACAAAGAAGAAAGCCTACTTTATCAAAAAGTAAAAACTGAAACAAAAGCATCCTTGAAGCAAATTAATGTTCAGAGGGGCTCATTATATGGAGTGGGTTGGGGGGCGAGGAAGAGGCGTGGGTTCCTGCTCTGTACCAGCCAGGTGACCAAAGCCTACTCACTTCTCTAAGGCATGATTTCTGCATCTTTAAAGTGTCTTCCAAAGCAGCGCTGAGTAGACAGTGTGCTGCACACATACCCCAGACCCTGAGCACCAGGTCACTCTCCCTTTGTATCAACTTCTTGTTGCCCAGTTAACAATATCGTAAAATTCACACAGTTTAACACTTTGACAGTTTCACTGTCTGTAACATGGGTCTTGGTGATTGATATCATAGAACTTGGTAAGATTTCATGCTGGGCCTACAATCAGGCCCCCACTTGCTCATCTGAGACTTTGCAAGGCCACCACAGAGGAGCAGTCTGCAAATGAGCTTTGCTAATCTTAGGCTCATATCAATTATTCACAAGCCTGGCTCCTCTGGTACTTTATCTTATGGAATCCGCCAGCAACACTGCACCGTGTTTCTAAATCTTAATTTGAAACTGATACCTTAATATTAAATTTCCATGGCCTTACATTATTTTGTATGTCAGCTGATTCTGAAAATAGTTTTTTTTTTCTCTTTCTCCTGCCTTTATTATCTGAAACTTTATATGAAGGTTAAGAATCTAAAGTAGCTATTATATTTTTCTTTTTAGTATCAATTATTAGACTATACTGGTGATATCTCATTTTATTTTTTTGGTACTGGGAACTAATCATTTACCTATGAGAAAAAAAGAATAGAGTATATAGGCAATAATTTCTGCTTACACTTATTTTAAATACCATGTTGTTTGTAGTATTGAATGAAATTGTATATATTCCCCACTCTTTTCAAATAAATGTAACTCAGAATTATACCTACTAAAGTTACTATTTTTATTGAATAAGAAGAAAATTATGAACAGTATCAGATTTCTGAGGCTTTCACTTATAAACATGATTGATTATGTTCAGTCCATGGATATGAAGAAATTTATCCTATTTATGGCTTTTCCTCCCATTTCTACCATGGATACAAGCAAAGGAAACAAAACCATCCAAGGCAAAGAACCACATGATGTCATTAATCAGCTCTCCTGACAGAAGAGGTAATTATCCTCTGAAGGCCTTATAGAAAAGACCTGATGTTTCCTGGACAGAATCTAGCTAGCTCAGAAAAGAAAGAGACTTCGACGGTAATGCTAATGGCCATTTTCTTTTCTCTTCCTTCGTCCTTTTCTTATATTACTGGGGATGGAACCCAGAACCTTGTGTATGCTAGGCAAATGTCCATCACTGAGCTACACAGTCTTTCTTCTTTTTACTTTGAAATACTACTGTATTAAATAAAACATTGTGTTTTATTTAATATAGTGTGCCCTCTGTTCTTGGAGAGATCACAGCACATTAAATATTCTGAGACATTTGTAATTATTTTTATTTTGCAAAGGCAGGAAGGGATTATTGGGGAACTAGCTCGAGCTAGGGTCCAACGCAGTGGAGTCTTGACAAGGACCCCGAGTCTTTGTTCCAAGGCAGTTTTACACATTTCAGTCACTCGGGCTGTGATTTACAAAGGAGTTATCTTTAGACCAAAAGGAATTTTTACTGCTGTTGTCACAAGCAACGGACAGGATACTTGGTGCCTCCCATTTGGTTAGTGCCTCCTGGGGTTGGTTGGGAGTTTTTCATCCTGACCCAGGTGTCAAAACTGGCACTTAACTGTTAGTTGTATTCCTTGGAAAGTGAACCTTAGGCCTAGTGTGTTTGCTGTATGGATGAAGCCTGTCATGGCCCTACTTCGGCCCCACTTTGGTCTTACATTCCCCCCTTTTCTTTTATGGGAATTAAATCATTAACTCATTTGGGACCTTAGCAGACACCTGACCCAAGGGGCTATACTGGGCTCGTAGGACCATAAGCTGAATTGTCCCTAAGTGTTGTTTTATAAAACTGTACTAGCCTGTTGAGGGTGCAAGGCCTGTTGAGGGTGTAAGCAAAATTACAGCATTATTGCGGGGATTCCCCACCATCCCAGACAGGTGTCAGATACAGTGAAGGTCGAGGTTTTCATCAGATCCCTCCTTCTCGGGGGGCTGGCTTAGTGTGTGTCCAATGAATCCAAGCTGACTTTCCCACAACTTTAATGGATGTGGGTGTCACTAGGACGAAGATTCATGGTCCAGTCCACTTAGGTCCCAGCGTTGAAGCCGGGAGCTTTTTCATGTAGACCTGGTCCCCGGGCTGGTATGAGTGAAGCGCAGCTGGGGGCATAGTATAGAATGTGTTTTTAGCTTCTGCCACCACCTTATGTATTTCTGCTCATGAGTGGTGCAGAGCCTGCAGAGAATTTTGTCTTCATTGGGGCCCCAGCCCGACCTCGAGGAGGGAAAAACTTTTTCAAGCTGGTCGGGATCTAAGGGTGTCCACAACTGCCCAAGAGGCTCCCTCAGATGTTTATCTGGAATATTACCTAGAGTATCTGGAGCTTGACAGCATAAGTCTCTGAGAAACAAGGCTTATACGGTTTTCCAGGCATGGCCCCAAAGTAGGAGCTATGTCACCCATAAGGAAACAGATTTTTAGGCAGCTGTGATGAACTGGGATAGCCAAACAGGCTGGTGTTTTGTCTAATACCTATCTTCACACTTGGAAAACAAAAATATAGCATTACAGTTACACAGGAATAAACTTCTACTTTAGAAATGTAGTCATAGAAAACACAGAAAATTATTTTAATAAAACCTTACTGTAAACCTTTTTGAATAAATTTTAACATAACCACCTTCATCACATGTACAAATGAACATACCACCAACACTTTACAACTTGCTTTTAACCCTTTGATTTTATCTTGGTCTCTTTTTTTATTATTTGGGATGATCTTAGGATACACCTTGTAAAATGCTTTGTTTTTATAAAATTTTCTTTTTTTGTACTTACCAAAAACTTTATACTCACACATTTTTATTTCACATCTGTCTTTTGTTCTTACATACAAGCTGAGCCAAAAACAATGTGGTTCTTATACCAACAGTTTAAAAACCCATTTAGAAGACTGAATTTGTTACTTTAAACCTTATGAAGTTAAGAGCATTTTATATTTTTCTAATTTAGTAATTGAATTATAGATTACCATGGAAAGTTAAGACATCAGGTAAACACCACTAACACCTTAAAACATTAATCCTGTAAAAGGAATAAAATGAAAGACAATGCATATCATATATGATAACAACTTAATAGCTGTACTACAGACTACCACAGAAAGCCATAACATCAGATGAGTATCACTAGTGTCTTAAAACATTAATTTTGTCAGAGAAAAAGTACTTTAAAAGCAATGTATGTTATAATCACATGTAATTTGTAATTATTTTTATGAATGATGGGATGTTAGTTTTGATAATTTCTACTCAAATCTCCATTTCTTAAGATTTTCATGGTAAGAAACATCCATTTGTTCAATCAACTTTTATTAATCATCCACTGTAAGCTAAGCATAGTGTCACAGCTGGGGCATTGTGTCTCAGAGTGTTTGTTCTACAGAAGACTTATATTTAGTGAATAACTCTGTAAAAGATAAAAATATATATGGCCTGAGGAACTCACAATATAACAGCTGGTCTGGAGATGGAGAAAAAATAAATTGAAAAAATGAAATCAAGTGAAGGGCAATAGTAGATATCAAGAAGTACTGTAGAATTTTAGGCATGGTAGCACATGCCCATAACCCTAGTACTTGGGAGGCAGAGACAGGAGGATCACAGGTTTGATGCCAGCCTCAGCAATTTAATGAGCCTAATTTTTAGTCTCACCTAGTGATATTTGTTTCTAAATAAAAAATGAAAAGGGCTAGTTGTGTAGCTCAGATTGAACCTCTGGGTTCAATCCCTAATATCTCCTCCCCTCACACACATACACAAAGGAAGAAAGGGAGTGGGGAAGGAAGAGGAGAAAGACCAGAGAGTGATAACTGAAAACACCTCCAGAAGATACGAAAGTTAAGGAATACCGTTTATTGCCATTTACATTTACAGAATTTTACTTCAAGGGAGACTCATAGTCATAGCAAATTTTGCAGGAAAAAACATACAGTGAGATATGCGTAGGATGATTTCCTCAGAAACAACAAAAGATTAGGAACTTGCATTTCTAAGCCAAGTCTTAACAGTATTTTTTAAATAACATGTAGATGATCTGTGTTTAATCAGCCATTTATCCACGGTAACTTATGTATTATCCAGGTAACTTATGTATCTTTCCCCGCCCCCTCCCCACCCCCGCACAAACCTGAATGACACGTGACAGGAGCTGACATTATGCTCAGTTCTCACCTTTATCCTCCTCACTGTGATTCTATGTCTGTCCCAAAACTCAAATAACAAGGCTATTGAGAGTAAGTCAAGTTAGACATTTATGAGAGGAGTTTTCGAAAATACAGGGTTTTTTATTGGTACATTGTAATCATACATCCTAATGGGGTTCAAGATGGTGGAGGCATACATGCACACATCAGTTTCTTGATCATCTACTCTAAGCTAAGCACCTGATTTATTGGAGAAACTCAGGAGGTTTTTTTTCTTTGTTTTGGGTACTAGAAATTGGACCCAGGAGGTATTCTCCCTCTAAGCTATACCCCACTCTTTGTAAAAATAATTTTATTTAGTTTTGAAGTAGGGTCTTGCTAGTTTGCTGAGAGTCTTGCTACATTGCTGAGGCTGTCTTTGAACCTGCGATCCTCCTTCTTGGCCTCCCAAGTACTGAAACTGCAGGTGTGTGCCACCACACCAAGCTAGATAGAATGTATTTTACTTTTTGCCCTCTTTCTTATTTTGAATTGTTCTGGAGCAGATTTATGGAACAGGAACATACTATGGACCTTTTAGTACCTGAGGACAAGTTCCTTCCGTGGATAGCATCTCATTTATTACAGCTGATTTATCTTCAATTCCAACAAAATGCCTAAGTGGATATGATTTTATATTTTATTTTTATTATTTACACCTGATTTATAACAACATCGCTTCTCACCATTTCCCTGCTTTTGCTGCAAATGTCAAGGATATTAATTAAAACAGGTCTAGGTTTAAATTTGGATCCCAGCCAGCCAAGCATGTGATCGCATACGATTTACCTAAACCTCTTTCAAGTGGGGAGCCCAGTGTCCCCTCCTATAAAGAAAAAGAGTAATATTTTAGTGGGGAATAAATGAACTGGTGGTTTCTCACTGATGCACAGCACGGTGTCTTGCACAGGGTTTGCCTCAAATAAATGTTAGTGAGAGGGCCCCTGAAACTGCAGTGCACGGCCCACATCGCCCCCTCAATGTGAGCCCTGGTTTGTTTTTCTCTGGGAAAAAGCAATCTGAAATCCAAACACTTAATTTACCTAAGGCTTTTAGATTGTGACTTTAAGTTGGAAATTTGTTTTAGGTTAGTAGAAATTTGAGAAAGAGAAGTACAGTCAGTACTGTATAACTTTTTGAATAAGGACCTCACATAGCCTAGGTGTGTGGTAGACTATCCCACCGAGTTTGTGTAAGTGCATTCTGTGGTGTTCATACAAGGGCAAGATCGCCTAACAACACATCATCCAGAAAGCTGCGCTGTTGTGAATTAAAGCATGACTGTACTAGAGATGTTCTGGGATGGGAGAGACCTCTGAGCACAAGCAATCAGGGAAACATTCTTAAAAGAACTGGTGTTCAAAAATGAGCAGGAAAGAGGATAAACTAAAGAGAATATTTTGTGCCTTGAAGTTAAAGGTTTTGTTTTTTGTCTTTGTTGTTAGTGTTGGGTATTCAATTAAGGGGAATTCAGCACTTTTCATTTTTTATTTTGATACAGGATCTTGTTAAGTTGCTGGGGGTCTCCCTAAGTTGCTGAGGCTGACCTGGAACTTGTGATCTCCCTGTCTCAGCCTCACCAGTACTGAGTTTCTAGGTGTGCACCATACTGAGTCAAGATATAAATGGGGCTTAGTGAAAAAAGGGGGGGAAGCCTGTATGTAATGTTAACTGGAAGGAAACCAGAAGGGAGCAAACCTCTTAGAATTTGATTTAAAGAATGGGATGTTGAAATGGGTGTGGTGGCCTACACCTTTAATCTCACTACTTGGGAGGCATACCCAGGCAACTTAGTAAAACACTGTTTCAAAATAAAAATAAAGAGTTCAGAGGATCACAGTTCATGGACAGCCTCAGCTACTTAGTGAGGCCCTCTGCAACTCAGTGAGACCCGGTTTCAAAATAATGAATAAAAAATAGGCAAGGGGTATACCCTGGAGGTCATATGCCCCGGGTTCTATCCCCAGACCTGAAATAAATAAATAAATAAATAAATAAATAAATAAATAAATAGAGTTGAGGGTACAGCTTGGAATGCCCCAGGCTTAGTCCCAGTATTAAAAAATGGGGTTGCAAGCTTGTCATGAAGAGAATCCTTCCTGTCCCCACCCCTGGACTCTGTTTTGAAAGTCTCTTCCTTCAAAGGCACACATTCAAAGTGACACTGTCCACTGAGCCAGACCCTCAACCCCTGGCCCTTGTTCATGTCTTCTTTGAAGGGCCCTGGCCGCCCACTCAGACTCTGACAGATCTGGGTTAGAGAGCGCCTTTGGCCCAGCAGGAAACAGCTGGCCCCTGGCTCACTCCAAGGCCCCAGGAGCCTGAGCAAGTTTCCCACCATCAGACCCAGGACTCCACCCCGGAATCCAGCAGCCTTCAGAGCTACCTAAATCAGGAGTCCCCTGAGACCACTGGCTTGAAACCACAGAACTTTGTCCCCCCAGGCAAGGCTAATACAAGAAGAAATAATTTTAGACCATAAACTTTGACCTCCTGAATAGTAGGAGAATGACATAAATAAAGAAAAACAAACAGAAAAATGGTAGGGTTTAAACTGCTGGATTCTAAGTTCTGACACTTTTTTTAAGTTCCCTAAAAAAAAAAAAAAAAAAAAAAAAAACGAATATGAGAGAATCTAAATTGTAACCTCCCTATTGTGGCTCTTATTTTATTTGTAATGCTGCATGGTTTAGGAACTGATTAAAATATCTGCTACTGTGACTTCTGTTAGTAACGTACAGTAGAACACAGTGCCCTACATAGTCCACCTTGAGTGTGTTATTTTCTTAGAGCTACCATAACAAAATGCCACAATTTAGTGGTATTAGGCATCTCCCTCTCTAACTCTGACACCCAGCAGCCGTCTCCCTCTTATCAGGACCTTGGTGATTGCAGCTAGGCCCCACTCAGATGATCAGTCTACTCTCCTCATCTCAAGGTCCTTAACTTTTGGTCTCTGCAAAGCCCTTTTTGCCCTGTGAGCTATATATTCCCAGGTTCTAGAAACTGGGATATGGGCATCTTGGAGGTGCTGATGCATAGCCTACCACACTGAGGTCTTGGAATGCATTAGACCAACAACTTTGACTGAAGCCAGACAGCGGAGAACATGTGAAATGCTGGAAGTGAAGGGTCATGCCAGGCCAGTGGGTCCTTGTACAAAATCCCATAGCTGAAAATACTATGTAACGACTGAAATGTGGGCAGGGATGATGTTCAGAAGAAGGGAGCTTCTCCCTGTGAAACCTTCTTCATCTTTCCTTCTGCCACAGTTGATCCCTTACGCAGAGCACCCAGGGCCCGCTACCCATTGGATGCTGCCGTGAATGAGGGTATACCATGGTCAGCCCACTCATTTCCCCTGGGTACAACAGTGTGTCTTTGCCTTATATTTAGCATATAAATTGGTTGTCATCCCTGACCAGAGCAGTAATGTGGCCTGGTAACTTAGCACATCACATCCTTTAAAGGACATGAATGTCGCCGGGCGTGGTGGCGCACGCTTGTAATCCCCGCGCTTGGGAGGTGGAGACAGGAGGATCGCGCAGGTTCGAAGCCAGCCGCGCTGGCGTAAGAGACCCTGTTTCAAAAATATAAAATAGGTCTGGGAGTGTAGCCCGGAGGAAGAAGGGCTTCCAGGAACCCCAGTACCACCAAAAAAATAAAAAAATAAAAAAAATAAAGGACATGAATGTCTTCCTGGCTTCCCCTTGTGGCTCAGGGAGCAAGATGGTGTGGAGGAAGACAGGAAGAACGTCCACAGTAGATAGCATCCCTACCTTTGGGGCCTAAGTTAGCAGATGGCACCCTTGCCACAGAGAATGTCTCCTTGAGTTGACAAATGACTAGTGCGCACTGCCAGCCACTGAAAGAGCTAACCATCAAGAGCTCCTGTGCTGAGGGAGAAGGAGGAAGTCACTGGAGAAACATCTGTCCTGGGGTGTGAAGCCAAGAGCTTAAGAAGAGAGTACCTGCTGATCCTCAGAGCTGGTAGGTTGCAAGTGGCCTAGTGATGCTCAACACAGGTCACCTCCGCAGCTCCTGAGATGCTGCTGGGAGTGAGCGCCAAGCTGCCCACGGCCTTGTCTCTTAGTAAACAGCAAGAAAACTAGCATACATCACATGTTCCCCTGTGCCCTAAAGGAGTTTGTTGACAACTAGTTAAAACTCATACTTATTGAGTTTTACTAACATGCCAGACGACAACTATGAGTTATGGCATCTAATCTTCAGAATTATATATTGGAAGTGCTCCTATTATTTTATAGGAAATGAGCATAGATTGAGCAAGAAACTTGCCCAAGGCCACACAGCCAGGGGTGCTGAAATTTTTCTTAAACCCAGACAGCCTCAGGAGCCCTCACTTTAACTCCCCTGGGCCCCACCAAGAAAAGGTGTTTTGAGTAAAGGTTTCAAAGAAAATTCTAATAATAATGCAAACATGTATGAGGGCTTTGAATATATGAATTCACTTAGTCCTTAGAGAACCCAAGGTAGGTCTCCCTGTTACTGGTGGATAGATGAAAGTGTGGGAGGGAGGGGCAGCTGGCCCAAGCTCACACACAGACAGCAAGCAGCAGAACTGGGATATGAAGCCAGGGAGCCCACCCCTGTGCTCTGTGGGAGATATGCTGTCACTGAGATGAAGAGTAAACACCAAGTTATGTGTGATCATGGAAGTCACTGGAATTGGTACAACACAGCAATGAATCCAAGAAAGATAAAGTTTCTTCCATGTCCTCAGGGAGTTTGCAGATAGATGGCATAGACAGAGTCAATTATAAATTCAGGTGACCTTTGGCACTCAGAGACACATGGCTCTAGTAAAAGGGGACCCTGGTGTCCCCAAGGTGTGCCTTATAGAGACACAATGGGTGTTACTCACCCATAGCTGCCTCCTCTTTTTATTACTTATTCGTTTTATTAACTTTCATGATTAGTATATATTATTATTTTATTGATAGTTTTGTTAATATTCGCTTTTATTCATAGTATTTATTATTAGTGTATTAGCATATACTAGACACCCTCTTCTTTGGGGTGCTTGGTTATATCACTTTTCATAGGAAGTAAAAGCTTAAGGAAAGGTGGGAGGTGATGAAGTTGTTAGCCTTAATTTTGAATAAAAGAGTTGGCTTCAGGAAGGCCATGGCCCAGACACAGGAACTCATGAAGGGGACTAGTGACAATACTGGAGGCTGACAAGACCATGGCAGGCCACACAGTGGGAAGGGATCAGAGGGGCTGAAGAAAGAAGGATCCAAAGTGCATTTGTGGTGTACAATAATAAGTTCTTTCAATGCTTTTAACAAAGGGAATAAGAAATAACATTAACTATGGAAGTGGGAAAATTAATATACTAAAGATTCCATATAGCACTGTCTTGGGGGCTTGTACTTTTCTTTAGGAGAACCTCATCCTTAATTTCAATCTATAAAGAATACAATTATTATATTTGGTTAAATTTTGGCTTAATGATGACCAGACATATGATTTATGGATGTGAAAGGTAAGTTTATAAAAGAAAGGAGATGTATTTGTTTCCTATTGTTGCTATAACAAGACCCTACCAATATATAGTGTCTTATAAGAACACAAATTTATCTTACAATTTGGTAGATCAGAAGTCCAACATGGATCCTATTGCACTAAGACAAAGAGATGTTTCCCAGCTGCCAGAGGCTACCAGTCTCCATGGCTCACAGTCTCTTGCTCCAAAGCCAGGCCCAGCCCTTCTTAGGTTGCATATTTCTCATCTGTCTTCATAATCACATCTTCTTCCTTTCTCTCTTGATATATAGATCCTGAAAGTCTTGGGATTGTGCCATTTTCTTCCAAATTTGTGTGCCCAGTGCTGAGAATGAGGATGAGGGAGGATGTAATAATGACCATGAGGGACAAGTGGTGAGCAGATGGCTAGGAGTCCACAGCAAGTGCACGTGCAAGGTGTGACAGTGTAGAAAAGAAACTTGGAGAGAAGATGGAGCATTAGGAAGCATGTCCTAGAGAGTCTGAACTTTCCACACAAAAAAATTTTTAGAAAAAATTGTGCTTTTCAAATAAATGAAGTTTAAATGCTTGTAGAAAAATATACATGATTTTTATTCAGAGAAAGTAATTTGTGAAATGATTGTCAAGTTGAACAGGTATTTATTAGCCTACACAGCACTGACATAGTGACATTGCAAAGATCTTTTAGAAAAATCTGCATGCTATTAGCTGTGTGTGTGTGTGTGTGTGTGTGTGTGTGTGTGTGTGTGTTTGCTGGGAATCAAACCCAGAACAGAAGCACTCTACCTTCAAGCTACAATTGCAGCCCAATTTTATTTCTTATTTGGAAATAGGGTCTCACTAGATTGATGAGAGTCGCAGTACTTGCTGAGGCTATTTATTCCTTGATAAAACCATATTCACCAAGTCTAGGACGGGGTCTGCGGGCTGTCCTCAGCCTTCTGTAATTTTCTCCGAATGTCAGGGGCTGATTGCCCAATAAAATGGGTGGCTAATATGATCTAGCCTGCCTCAGACGATGGATCTAGACGGGTATAGCAGGTAAGAGCCTCTTGCAACTGATTAAGAAAAACCGCTGGGTTTTCGTTTGGACCCTGGTTGATTTCCCTAAGCTTATCATAATTAACCACCTTATGGGAGACATCTCTCATCCTCGGAGGGAACTGCAGCAGTTCTTGCCTGCTTATCAGTCATGGGGGGAAGTCAGCCATCAAAGATTGAGATTGACTCTCAGTCTCCACTGGGCCATGTTCTGGCTAATTTTCAGACTTTGGGGTTCTCCGGGGAACTGTCCCCTGAGAGGCTCGTTTCTCTCTGCAATAAGGTCTGGCCGACATGTGATTTAACTAATAATTTTTGATGGCCTGAAATGGGCATGCTAGATCCTAGGATGTTGATGGCTCTCAGTGAATTTTGCACGCGGTCTGCAAAATGGTTCGACCTCATGTATATGCAGCCCTTCTGGCGCCTGCATTTTCTGTTTTCTCCCTCTACCGGCTCTACTGCCCAAGGCATGCTGGCTGGGGATTCCCGCCAGCCACAGCCGCCATCTTGGACACTACGTGGCAACTCACAGGCGCCACCTGGTGGTCCTTCTGGGTCACAGGCTTATAATTCTCCGGACTCACGGCCACCATTTTGTGAAAAAACGTGGGTGCCAGAGACTGATAAGCAGGCAAGAATGAAGGCAGGACTCCAGCATCCCAAAGTCCCACCCGGAGTCCGGAAACAGATTGGATATATAAGAGAGATAACGTCTTATTTCTCTTTATACACCCCCGGATCAGCCTGACCGATCGGAGAGACCCTGGGTACTATACCAATTCTCTTTTTAAGTTTCATCATTGTTTTTCATCAGGTACATGAGTTAAATTCATTCTCTCTCTCTCTCTCTCTCTCTCTCTGTGCGTGTGTGTGTGTGTGTGTGTGTGTGTGTGTGTGTGTGTGTGTGTGTTTTGCTGGGAATCAAACCCAGAAAAGAAGCACTCTACCTTCAAGCTACAATTGCAGCCCAATTTTATTTCTTATTTGGAAATAGGGTCTCACTAGGTTGATGAGTCTCAGTACTTGCTGAGGCTATTCTTGAACCTACTATCATCCTGCTATCTCAAGTTTCCAAATACTGTGATTACAGGAGTGTGCAGCCACGCCTAGCTCTGAGTTAAATTCTAAATGTCAACAAGCAGTAGAGAGCCGGGCATGGTGGCACACACTTGTAATCCCAGCATTTAGGAGGCTGAGACCAGAGGATTGTGATTCGCGGACAGCCTCAGTTACTTAGGCTCTCTGCAACTCAGTGAGACCCTGTTTCAAAATAAAGAATAAAAAATAGGGCAGGGGGTGTAGCTCGGAAGTCAAATGCCCCTGGGTTCCATCCCAAGAACTGCAAAAAAAAAAAAAGCCCTATTGGCTGAGACAGGAGGATCACAGGCTAAAGGCCAATTTTAGCAATTTAGCTAGGTCCTCAGCAACTCACACCTTGTTTCACCACAGAAGAGCACATTATACTAAATTGCTCCTCCTTCACCGGCATCTTTCTGCCTACAGGCACTTGCCATTGTATGCTCAAAAATGCTGTTCTTTATCTTCAGAACAAATTGCATTTCATCTTATAATTCATTCAAAATCAAGGAAGAATATAGAAGATTCAGATTCATTGTTTTCAATTTACTACTGACATACACAAAAAAGTCCTCTACCCTTGAAAAATCTCCCATATTATATTAGAATCCCATATTATATTAGAAAACCACATGAAAGGGTGGGGAAATTATAGATTTATAAACTCATCATTAGGAAAATTGAGCAAAAGACATCCACTGGAGAGCCCTTTTTTCTTTTCTACTTTCTTCATCACAGAATTAATCATGAGCAGACCAAATATTTGTTCATTAATTCTTACTTTAACCAAATACATATATAATTCTTACTATATAGTATAGTAATTTACCTTTCTATTATGCTTTAGTCATTTTACCTTGGTTGATTATTATGAAGCAAAACATTCTGAACAATACGTAGATTAAAAGAATAATGTTATTCTGCATAAACTCTTTATGAGCCAAATTTTAATTGTGGTTTTATAACTCTCTAGGTTTCTAGATGTACATTAAACCTTACTTGATATTTGATAACTGACTGGGGAATTATAGAGACAGTAATGACTTTCAGAAGCTGAGCGTCTAGTGGGAAACACAGGAGAAGCTCCAAGATGTCTACAGTTTCCCAAAGAGCATTTAAATTAATAATTTAATAATCCTTTCTTTATAGTTACATTAGACTGCATTGTCTGGTATGACTGAAATGACTGTGCCCAAAACCCACGAAAGATAAAATGTACAGTACAATGGAAATTAGCCAGTATTCTTTTTTTTAATATACAAAATAGTTTTTTATTAGTGGATTGTAATTGTACCTGGTAGCAAGATTCATAGTGATATATTCATATACGGACAGGACACCATCTGGTCTGTTTCCTTGCAGTGCCTCCCCTCCTTACTCCCCCATCCCCTGCAGCGCTCTCTCCTAATTCCTGTGGGCCCCTTTTTCTTTCCTCTTATCTCTGCAGCTTCCACATGTGAGAGGACACAGAGCCTTTGGTTTTCTGAATCTGGCTGATCTCCCTTAGCAGGATGCCCTCCATTTCCATCCATTTTCCGGCAGATGACATGATTTTGTTCTTCTTTATGTAAAGAAGTAAAACTCCCTTGGGTGTAGCCAGTGGAATATTCTGATCAGTAATGTGATCTGCTAGTACCATCTTGGAATTTTTTGAACTGTCAGTCTTTACATTCTTAATTTTGAAGACAGGGAAGCACAGGAGGATTACAGGTTCGAGGGCAGCCTCAGCAAGTAGTGAGACTCTCATCAACCTAGCAAGACCCTTTTTCAAAATAAAAATAAAATAGGGTGGGGGTGTGGTTTGGAGTTAGAATGCCCCTGGGTTCAATTCCTAGTTCCACACACAAAAAGAACATTAGAAACCCTGATTCATTTCTTAGTGCTAATTTTTTTTATCATTTTCTCTAAATAGGTCTATTAACTAACTTATTTTTTTTATCTCAAACTGAGTTTTCAACTGTTTATTATGTTTCTGCTCAAATTGAGCCTCTCTGCAGGCATATTAATTAGGTGAATGGGAATCTTATTTCCCTCTCTCGCCATTAGAAATGATGAGGAAATGTTATTAACTGCTGATTGCAAAGCACTAGATTAGGCTTTGGGGAAGGTCACTGCAGTGGGGAAGTTTAAGTAGTCACTGTAACAATAACAACAGCTATGACAGGCCATCTCAGAGGGGACATCATCCTGTGTTAGGGGGAAGAGCTGCCTGCCACCAGCAACTTGAATCAGTCTCTCTGTGAAATGGAATTTCCCTGGCTTTGAATGGTGGAAATTGTCCAACCTCTAAAGACAATTGTCTAAATACAAATAAAAAAAAATAAGAATTTTTAAATGGGACACAAGTTCCTCTTCCAACACTAAGATTCAATCGCAAATCTATACAGAGTTGATCCAGTTTTTGTGTATTAAAAATGAATATGCTGTATCATTTGAATCTTTGAAACTCAGAGGGGGAGAAACACTACTTTAGTCAGTGGTTTCACATTTCTTATTAGGAAAAAGTGTTTTCTACAAAGGGTAACAGTTAATTTTAATTGTTTCTCTTTTTACTGCCCCAGGTGCCTTTAATGTTGAATAAATAAAATAAAGTAGGAAAGAAAGTGAAAGGCAAAGGACATTGATAGAAACAACCTATAAGCTTCCAGATCAGTATATTTAGGTGGTTTGGTTATAAGAATCCAAACAGATGTGAGTTCTAAGGAGCAAAAGGTACTTCGCTGAACTTAGAAAAGAGGCTATGCATATAAGTACCATGGGGTATTTGCAGTGCTTGACTAGAATTTCAGTTCTGTTTTTGCACGCTCCCTCTTCCATTCATTCTGGTGTCATGTCAAGCTCCCCACTCAGCTTTCTCTCCGTATCTTATTAAGACACCTGGTAGTACTAACTCTACCAGACCTCCATTCTTTTTTTCCTGTTTTCTGGATAGTACCCTCTTCTGACTTCCACATACTCCACTGGCCCATCTCTGCTGGCCTCTCCTCCCTGGTCCAAACACTCAGCGCTGAGTACTCCAAGACGCTGAGTCCCAAGTCCCCTTATCTTTGTTTTCTATACACCCCAGTCTCCTGTGCTAACATATCCTCTGGACTTGATAAAATATAAAATTATATATTATAAAATATAAACCTCTGGACTTGATATCCCCCTAAATTATTCAACTCATTTTCTTTTCTTTTCTTTTCTTTCTTTCTTTCTTTTCTTTTCTTTTCTTTTTTTTTTTTTTTTTTGTGATACTGGGGGTGGAACCCAGAGGCATTCTACCTTCGAGCTACACCCCCTGCCCTATTTTTTATTCTTTACTTGAATCAGGGTCTCAAAGTTGTGGAGGGCCTCACTAAGTAGCTGAGGCTGTCTGTGAACCACGATCCTCCAGTCTCAGCCTCCTGAATGCTAGGATTACAAGCATGTGCCACCACGCCCGACATTTATATTTTATTTGGAGACAGGGTCTCACTTAGTTGCTGAGAATCTCACTAAGTAGCTGAGGCTGGCTTTGAACCTGTGCGATCCTCCTGTCTCAGCCTCCCAAGCGCGGGTCAACTCATTTTCTAAATGCCTCCATTTGGAGGCACCTCAGTCTTAACATGGCCAAAATAAAGATTGATTTTTGCCAGGCGTGGTGGCCTGCGCTTGTAATCCCAGTACTTGAGAAGCTGAGACAGGAGGACCACATGTTCAAGGCCAGCCTCAGCGACTTAGTGATGCCCTCTGCAACTTAGTGAAATCCTGTTTCAAAATAAAGAATAACACGCCGGGCGTGGTGGCGCACGCCTGTAATCCCCACGCTTGGGAGGTGGAGACAGGAGGATCACGCAGGTTCAAAGCCAGCTGCGCTGGCATAAGAAACCCTGTTTCCAAAAATAAAATAGGTCTGGGAGTGTAGCCTGGAGGTAGAAGGGCTTCCAGGAACCCCAGTACCACCAGAAAAAGAAAAAGAAAAAAAGAATAGCAAATTTTCTATTATATATCTGTTTTTCCCCTTATTTTCCCATTTCAGTGAATAGTACCATGATCCAACATCAAGTCAAAAAATCTAAGACTCATCCTTGATTATCTTCTTACTTTCCCCCTCTACATTCAGTCCATTCTCTCCAACCTGCCTCCAAAACATCCCAATCCACCTGCCCCTCCCCTCCCTTACAGACACTCATCCCACCATCGCCATTGTTGCTGAACCTCACCCGTCGCAGTGATTTCTCAACTTTTTTGGCCTTCTCCCAGTCTTGTCTCCTTTCTGTACCCAATAGCCTTAGTGGTATTTAGAATCACAAAGAAGGTTATGTTGTATACCCTCTTTCCTCCATTTGTAATTCCCCGCTAGCATCCCATCTCATTTGCGATATAATCCAGACTTTCTGCCCTGCTTTACAAAACTCCTGCGTGTCTCGGCCCTGCCTATGTCTCCATTATAGTTTTGTATTGTTCTTTCTTCTTATACCCCTACAGATTGGCTTGATTTTCATTTTTATAACACACCAGGCACGACCCTGCTGTAGAACCTTTGAAAGTTCTTACCTGTTACCTGAGAATGGCTGAGTCAGTATTAACTCACTCTGTGAGTTGCCTCCCAGAAACCTAACGTCGTTACTGTGCTATAATTCTGTATGCATTTATTTTACTATCTGAAGTTTTCTTGTTCACTGATCAGTTTTTACTTTGTTCTACATGTACATGAGCATACAAAGCTACACCGTAGCTCTGTATGAGCAGGGGCCTTTTTGGTCTTGTTCACCACAATAACCTCAGTGCTTGGAACCATGCTCAAAATAGACGTTCAAAAACCATAATGTGAACACCTGAATGAGCCATGTTAAGCAACAGAAGGGCCTATTAAATGGAAATCGATGACATTTTCTGTGTTATATCATAGCAAGGTCTTGGCTGATTTAGTTAAATTCATAAGGACTAATAAAAAAAATAAAGCAGAAACTTAGTTCATTGGAAATCTTTTTTCCTTGCATTTGTGAGCTTGCCTCCATGAGGTAGAAACAGTGGCACCATACATCTGATCTAGTTCCAATTAGATGCACAGAAGGTTAACACACCTCAGTGACATAGTCCTGAGGACCTTCCCGCTGCCAGGTCCTCCCTCATTCACGCGATGAGACTGTAGCCATAAAGTCCAAGTAGGTTTTGGTAGAAACAGAAAACTTGTGCTGCTCAGAACGGCTTCAGTGGATGCCCCATTCTTCCCTGTTTTGTGCTGATTCAAGATGAAATGAAAAGTTCAGCGAGGTCCAGTAGTGGGATCTGCTCTCAGGGGCTTAGTCAGTCAGGGGCTCTCACCTGTGTGGCTGGGTGCCTGTGCGCAGGTTCTCTGACTCTCTGCTAACCCACATCCTCTCCCTAAGGAGACCTGGAGGCCAAGCCTGCTGACCCATTAGGAGATCCAGGGACAAGAAACCTTTTATTTGTCACTGAAGTGCTATTCATGGCATTCTAATCATGTGGTGCTCTTGAGAACATAGTTACAGAGAGCTTCATTTGAGAAGAATATAAAACATCTCTCATTTTTACTTATCTTTCTGGGAATTAGTACTGAAAATCATTTTCTCTCATTCTTCAGCCCTCTTAGAACCAAGGTCTGTGGCCTTTGGCCAGTTCTCTACTCCTCCCTTCGCATTTCACAACTGCAGCATGCTACTGTGCCGTTTTCCTCTGTTTTGAGCCCCACCCTTCCTGTTGCTAAGCAGATGAACTGGGTTACATAAATCATCAATATCTCAGCTGTGACGATGAGAAAGACACGGTAGCCGCCGCCTGAAATGGGGGCCGCTACCTCTAGCATTGAGATGTAGATGACTAAAAGAATCGAGAGGGAACAGGTGAAGTTATCAGTTGAATTTTTTTGTTTTTTGTTTTTTTAATTTTTGTTTTTGTTTTTTTTTTTTTGGTGGTACTGAGGTTCCTGGAAGCCCTTCTACCTCCAGGCTACACTCCGAGACCTATTTTCTATTTTTGGAAACAGGGTTTCTTAAGCCAGCCCAGCTGGCTTCGAACCTGCGCGATCCGATTGTCCTGTCTCCGCCTCCCAAGCGTGGGGATTACAAGCGTGCACCACCACGCCCGGCCAGACAGTTGGATTTTTAAAGTTACCAGCTAGCAGGATTCAGAAGCAGAACAAAATACACAGCCCTCCCCTCGTCCCAGTTTTCTTTCCATATATTTTCAGAAAGACCTGAGCAAGCACATTCTCCCTTCAGAATATTTATTCCTTGAAGTTTTTTTATATTATAAAAGATATTTTCTATCATGACCAGAAGGTAAAAAAAGAAAACAAGAAAAAAAAAACAATGATATGTAATTCCACTACTTTAATACAAAGCCTATTAACATTTGGGCGTTTTTCTTACAAAGAGTTGCACTCATTGTGTACCGAAGTGGTTTTATTTATTTTTATTTGTTTATGTGCTTTGTTATAATTCACATACTCCTCTTCATCTTCGAATATTTGCTTTTACAGTTATTAAAAATTTATTTAATGTCTCAAGTTAGACATATATAGGAAGTCTGTTCTAAATCTGTGTATTTTAAATGCATATTCTCATTTCTGATCCACAAAACAGGGCTAATGTTACTTTTGGCAGTTTATCTCTTCTCATCTCCTTTATTCATCTCCTAAGCACTCAGCCCTATCAGGTCACCTGTAGCTTTTAGGAGAAGGTTTTCACGATGCTACATTGGACCCCAGAGATTTCTTTCTGGAGCCTTCTGTTTAAGACGCCATCACCCGTGCAGACCTAATCAGCATAATGCCGGGGCCGCTCCCCAAAGTAGGAACGGTGTGTGTGGCTGTAATTAGCATATCGTCTGGTTGTGAGATGTTGTAAGAGTCTTTTGATGAGGTATCTCCCCCCCACACACATACACACATTAGTGGTTTCCCAAAGTGCAGCTTTGCAAATAGCTACAGACTCAGCAAATAATGAACTCAGAAAGGCTTGCTGCCGGTGGGACACCAGAGGGCGCCAGAGTAATGCCATAGCGGGCCCTGTGCTTTGGGGTTGAAAAACACAAGGAGCTTTTTGGAAAAAAATTATATGCACTACCTTGTCTTGAACACATTTTTTTTTTTAAGTTTTACAATAGCGCTTGATGATGTGAGTAAAACATCAGTTATTATTCATCATCGTAACCAGCGATTTCTCAAAAGAAGAATTTTTCTTCACATGCAAAAGAAAAAAAAAAGAAATCCTAACAATAGTCTCTTCCTAGACAGTTTTTTTTTTTTTTTAAAGAAAAACACAGTTATTCTTTCAAGGTAGTGACTTTTTCCTCTTCAAAGAAACATTCATGTGTTAAAATGTTCAGTAGTTCTTGTCGGCTACATATTGAAGTAAATTATTTCCATGTTTTCTTTTAGAAACAGAATTTGGTCATTTAATCAGCAAATGGCTACCATTAAATTTGAAGCAAAACACACATGAGTGCATCAGAGAAAGGAATGGGGTTAAAAAAAAGTATAGTCAGGAAATTACACCGGCATTTATTCCTAAACAACCATTGTATTTTAATCAGGTTTTAGTTATCTTAAAAATCGAAAGTATCTTTGTCCAACGTAATCTACCTAAAAGTATCAAGTGCCTAATATTTATGTACCTAAAATTGTCTTTTAAACCACTCTTGTCTCAGTGGCCTGGTTGTCAACTTGAAGAGACAAAAGATTCACAAGAGATAAGTAGCACATGCCAAACACACAAGAGTTTGCAAATGTGTATCAGATCAAATGCTGCATGTTTATAGGACAGTGTTGCTATAGAACTGGGGTTAAATGGGGGAACTGGTTGTGCCTGATACTTGGGTAGGATTTACTTAAGCAGAGAGCAGATGTTAGAACAACCAAGTGGCCAGAAAGGCAGTGCAGGCAGAAACACACACACACAGCACTACATCATGTCTCTTGGAATTTCCACAGGAAGGTCCTGGTCCGAATTGAGAATGGTATTGTCTTTATGTTGTTTCTTTGTTTTTAGTGCAGTGGTTTATTTGAGTTTGGGATTTTTTGTTGTTTTCTTTTGCTTTTGGCTTAGACTTTGTTTTGTTCATTTTAGTGGTGGCACTTTTACCAGAAAAAAAAACAAGAAAAAAATCCTGACAGTCTTTAAGGTGACTTCTCATTTCCTGTCCCTGATATGACTGATGCTATATTTTTTTCTGGGTGGTTCACAACTCTGTTCTGGCCAGGTGAGTATGTGCTGCTGTAACACCAAGCGTGGCAGCTGGGCTGCCTGGGGAAGGGGGAGGGACTCCAGACCTCGCATTCTCATAGCACTTCATCCAGGCGGATGGCACAGCACGGTAGCACCTGTGCACTGGGAATGTGTCCTCTCTTTCTAGGGCCAAGTAGAATCATGACCTGATTCTAGGGTTCTCGTGCTCATGCACATTAAGAACTCAATACTTTTGTTTTTTTACCGGAGATTGAGGTTAGGGTCATACTACTTCCAACCTATACCTTTTCCCTTTTTATTCATTTTATTTTTATCTGCTTTTATTGGTGTATCCTAAGCCCTTTTATTTTGAAACAGGTTCTCACCAAGTTTGCTGAGGGTCTCACTGATTTGTTGAGGCTGGCCTTGAATTTGCAGTCCTCCTATTTCAGCCTGGCAAGTACTGAAATTGCACCACATTGTCCAGTTACATATTTCTTTTTTAATTAAAAATGTTTAGCTGGGTGTGGTGGCACATGCTTGTAATCCCAGCATTTGGGGGGCTGAGACAGGAGGATATCAGTTTGTGGACAGCCTCAGCTACCTAGTGAGGCCCTTTGCAACTCAGTGAGACCATGTTTCAAAATAAAGAATAAAAAATAGGGCTGAGGATGTAGCTAGAAGGTAAAATGTTCCTGGATTGCATCCCGGTACTGCAAAAAATATATATTAGTATAAAAGCAGTATAAATGAATTATAGAAAATTAGAAAATACCTATTAACAAAATATGTTTTGTAAAAGACCATAATTCTCACAATAGTTTACCATGAAAATTTTAGTACCTATCCTTTTGGAACTTTTTCTATACATCTCTGTATCTGTCTGACTTTTTACCTATCTAGCTAGTTCTTAAATTGGTTTATATAAACACTGCTGCTACCCCATGCTTTTTGTTTAATAATCAGCTTTGATTATCTGTTGATAAGTGCTGATCTCCACATTAATGATTCCTATCACCAAATTTGGTGCATTATGGTGCCTCTGTGGAATGCTTTCTAAAGTCACATTCCTGGGCCCCAGCTGACATTTGCAGATTCAGAATCTTTAGGGAGGTGGTTCTGGCATGTGGATTTTCACAAGCTTCTGAATGTCCATATCCTGAGCATGGTTCTACTGCATGATTTTAGGCAGCCAGAAGAGATTGCCACTGTATAAATCAGATATACCGCAAATAATTTAACCTGTTTTAAAGGTTTAAGTCTTTATTATCATTATCCAGCTGATAAACATCTTTAAATAACTATCATCAATGTAAGTCAAGATCATAAATAGATATGCAAATATCAGCAATTTTTCTAATTTTGTTAGTATAAAATCTGTGTTGATTATAATGATGGAGGAGATTTTTTTGGTTCCAAAATGGTATAAACCATAAACCTCAAAACAAAATCATCATCGAGTGATGAAATAAAATGACCATGTCCTCCACCCGTTTTTCAGTTGTAGGCCACTGTCTGTGTGGGTAGCCAGCCACCTGGCTCTAGTCTCCAGATTCAGTGACTCCTCTGATTCCAGTCCTTCCTCTGGTTTATGTGGACACACTGGCCCACTCTGCCTCTCCAAATGCCTTTGACATCTGCTGGTCAATTCTTTCTTAACACCACTGATTTAATAATAATCAAACAACTCTGTTCGACTTGTACTATTGTATCCTAACATGTATTGGTATCACTGATCTAGTTCTCCAAGTTTTAGGCTGCCCCAAGGAAAAGTCTGCCCAGAAGTATTATATATGGGTCTTTCTTCCCTTAATTAGTTTTTGTAATTTCATTGTGTAAATGCCATTGGAATTAAAGTTAAGCAGCTTAAGATTAAGAAATTAATTAATAAAACTTCAATTATAATTACTAATTGATCCTGTCCTACCTGGGTGGACACCTGCTGGCAGTGAGTTTCACAGTACTATGTAGGACAGATGGTAAAGCTCCACTTGACCTGTTATATGTAGAATTTAGGTGATTAGGTCAAAAATGTTCTTGGTATTTATTGAGAACTTAGTAAGTGCCAGCTACTATGCCAAGCATCGGAGGCTCAGTGATGAGCAAAAGTGACATAGTCCCTGCCTCTTAGAATTCTTAGTATAAGATTAAAGAAAAAAGCCAGAAGATTCCTAGAAACATAGGAGGAGAGTACATAGTAAAGCAATTAGAGTGCTAAGAGAGGCCTCTCCTGTGCCTCGTGTCCAAATAGAAATCTACATGACAAATAGGAACAGATCCAGACAGGGCAGGAGACATCTAAGTCAAAAGGACAGTGTCTACAGAAGCCTGTAAGCCTCATTCAAGGTCTGGAAGAGGCTCTGTATGAGTGGAGAGTGCAGCTGGTCCAGAGCTGAAACTCAACAGGGGAGCCAGGCCGGCTTACCTAGGCCTTGGGAGCCCTGCGAGGAGTGTGGACTTTGTGGTAAAACAGGGGAGCCATCAAAGGTTTTTAAGGACTAGAGTGTTAGCATCACATTTATGCTTTTAAAAACCCACTCTTCCCAAGTAGGGGGAATGGGTTGGAAAATCGCAAGTCTAGAGATGATCTGATGGGACCAACCTGCAGTCATCTAGCTGAGAGATGCTATTGACTCAGGAAAGAAAAGATTCATTAATGTTTTTATTCCATTCATCAAGTAGGCTTGTTGAGCTTTTAATATTACACTTGACTCATAACATTGTACTTGGCATATTTTTTCCTACCAGAAGCCAGGCACTGTTCTATGTAAACAGTCTCTGTCCTTTTGGAGTTTACATTCAGGTGAGGGAAGACAGAAACAACACAGTTTAAAATTACAATAGCAGCATTATTCACAATAGTCAATCAAATGGAAATAAGTCAAATGTCCATGACCAGGTATATGCATAAACAAAATATGGTCTAACTATGCGATGGAATATTATTCAGCTTTTACAAAGCAAAGACACTCTGACACATGGTGTAACTTAAGTGAATCTTGAGGATATGACATAATTGAAATAAGCCAGTCTTTCTTTCTTTCTTTCTTTCTTTCTTTCTTTCTTTCTTTCTTTCTTTCTTTCTTTCTTTCTTTCTTTTTTCTTCAGTGCTGAGGATGGAACCGAGGGGGCATTCTACCTCCGAGCAACACCCCAGCCCTACTTTTTTATTCTTTACTTTGAAACAGGGTCTCACTGAGTTGCAAAGGACCTAAGTAGCTGAGGCTGGCCATGAACTGGGATCCTCCTGTCTCAGCCTCACAAATCCAGGGATGACAAACATGCACCACTACACCCAGCTAATAAGCCAGTCTTGAAAGGACAAAGCCTGTATGATGTCATTCATATGAGGTACTTACAGGAGACAAATGCAGAGAGGCAAAAAGTCAGTGGTGTTTGCCAGGGACTGTAGATGGGGAAGAATGGGAAAATTATTGCTTAATGATGGTAAACCAAAACTCTTGAAACTGAGGGATTTCTAGAATAATAGGATTTGCTGAACCATGACAGATACAAGCCAGAAAAGGACAAGGTCCTAGGATGAGTTCTCATAACTTATCAATAGCAGAGCTAGGTAGTAGTTAGAAATGTGTCCACAGGACCAGAGGTAAGAGCAACTTTTGTTGTTGTTGTTGTTGTTGTTGTTGTTGTTGTTATTGTTGTTGTTATTGTTGTTGTTGTTTCAGTACTAGGGATGGAACCCAGGGCATTTTACCTCTGAGCTACACTCCTAGACCTATTTTTTATTCTTAATTTTGAAACAGGGTCTCACTGAGTTGCAGATGGCCTCAGTAAGTAGATGAGCTTGCTGTGAACCAATCTTTCTGTCTCAGCCTCCCAAGTACTGGGATTACAAGTGTGCACCACCATGCCCAGTTTTCAAGAGCAACATTTAAAAAAATTTTTGATGTAAAGATTATATTATGTAAAACATTTTATGCTTTTATTGGAGTAATTTAATTATATACTATAGTGTGATTCAAAGTGAATAAAACATATATGTATACATCCCTTGGGGTATTTCATTTCCCTCCATATTCTCAGCCCCCTGCCCTCTATCCCTTCCCATAAGGTTAGTAAGATTGGTAGTGAAACCTTATATGAATGTAACTTTATTTAATCTGTCCCCTTTCTCACTCCTCATTTTTCCCTTCCCACCTCCCACCTCTAATCCCCTTCCACTACTTCACTCTTTTCTCTCCTAGTATTACTGAAGTCTTTTTGCTTCCTGTTTTTGTTCTAGCTTCCACACATGAGAGAAAACTTAAGACCCTTGACTTTCTGAGACTCCACTCAATATTCCCTAGTTCCATCCATTTTCCTGTAAATGATATAATTTTGTTCTTTATGGCCAAGTAAAATTTCATTGTGTGTATATACCGCATTTTCATTATCATGCATCAGTTGATGGACACCCAGGGTAGTTCCATAATTTGACTATTGTGAATTGCACTGCTATAAACATAGGTATTCTTGTATCTCTATAGTATTCTTTTTTTTTCTTTTTTCTTTTTTTTTTGGTGGTACTGGGGTTCCTGGAAGCCCGTCTACCTCTGGGCTACACTCCCAGACCTATTTTATACTTTTCTTTTATTTTTGGAAACAGGGTCTCTTAAGCCAGTTCAGCTGGTTTTGAACCTGCGCGATCCTCCTGTCTCCGCCTCCCAAGCGTGGGGATTACAAGTGTGTGCCACCACGCCCGGCTCTCTATAGTATTCTAACTTTAATTCCTTTGGAAAGATACCAAGGAGTGGAATGACTAGGTTATATGATGGTTCCATTTCTCGTATTTTGAGGAACCTCCATAATGATCTCCAAAATGGTTGTACTAATTTACAATCTCACAATTTTTTATAATAAAAAGTTGGGGCAGGAAGGTCTAAATTGTTTATGTTGGCTATGGATAGGAGAGGTGGGATTATGCAAAGTGGAAAAGGCTTTGGGATAGGAAGAGGTCCATGAGAAGTGCCTGTTGTTTCTGGATTGGTTGGAAGCAGGATGAGTGGCACCTGGAGGGTGGTGATGGGATTTGAGTTCAGGTTTTGACTCCATTCAGATATATATATAGAATGGCTTTTTGTTTCTTCAGCCTAAACTTTGCTATCTAACACTATCTAACACTCATCTCCCCTCTCATTATCCCATAGCCCTTGGAATTAAGTTTAGAACGTCTCAGAACTTTTTAAAAAATTTTATTGATAAGTACAGAGTTTCAGTTTGAAAAGGTGAAGTGAGTTCTGCAGCTCAGTGATAATGATGGTGGCACAACAAAGTAAATATAATTAATGCTGCTGAACTGTACATTAATAATGGCTAAAATGGTAAATTTGTGTTTTATATGGTTTCCCAAAAATTGAAGAAATAACAATCTATATATTTATTTATATTTTTACTTATATATTTATTACTTACATATATATTTTTTTCCATTGGAGATTGAATCCAGGGACCTTTTTACCTCCAAGCTATACTCCCAGCCTTTTATATTCATTTATTTTTTTAAATAAACCTTGTCTTGCTAGGTTACTGAGAGTCTCAATAAGAGGCTCAGTCTGGCCTGGATCCTCCTGTTCAAGCCTCCCAAGTCCTGAGATTACAAGCACATACTACCATGTCTGGCTAACAATAAATTTTTTTGAAAGTCTCATTCCTCCCCACAACCACTTTTTGTTAATATATGAGGTAAATAAAAACAAGAAAGAGTGGACAAGAACTGTGTTTCTGGTAGATTTTTTTTTTCCTTAGGAGAAAAACAAATACAGATTGTGGTAAATTGGAGAAGGAAATAACCCAGATGACGCAGTAGGGAGCATTCGAGAGGGGCGGGGTGGGGCAGGGGCTGGGCTCTGTCCAGTGGTAGAAAAGGAGGCTGAAGCTGGTTTCAAAGTGCTGACAGATCATGAGAAGGAGGCGAGTTTTGTCCTCATTGCAGTGGAAGGCACTGGAGGCTTTAAGATTAGGAGACAAGGTCAGACTTTTCTCACATATAAGGCCAGGGTAGAGGTGGGAAAGGCAGGAGGCCATTAGCCATGGACAGGGGAGGTGGTGGTGAGGTCTAGGGAAGAGCCTGGGTGTAAGAGCTGCCTTGGAGCCAGAGTCCCTGGAACCTAGTGCTTGATGGACTGCTGAGGGTGGAGTGGGGTCCCCATTTTCTAGCCTGGGTTTCTAAATAAATGTTGGTTCCACCCTGATGATCTAGTGAGTAAAACTCTATGTCTACACTGTGGAGTCCTAGGTTCAGTTTCTTCTCAGAAACCAGTATGTAGAAGGAAACATGTAGAAAAAGATTCGAACATTGGCTTCAAGTCAGAAAGGCTCGCGTTTGAGAGCAGTGTTTATTAACTTTAGGAGAAGCACTTCATCACTTTCGCTTTCTAGTCAGAAAAAGAATCTCATTACATGAAATCTTATAATGGTATAATGGGAACCCTAAAACAGATCGCTGGGCTTTCCTTCTGAGCTCCCTCACAGCTTCACCAGAGGAAAACCAGGGGCTCTAAAGCGAGTAGTTGAAAATCTTGCCTGAAAGGCCAGTCAGGTTGATATCATAATGTACCCAAGTTCCTGTGCCTCTCTAGAGAACCTGAAAAAGAAAAATAAGTAGCTGAGCTTCTTAGGGAAGGAGTGTACCAGACTACCAGATACAAGACCCACCCATGGACGTCTAAGACTCTGGTAATAGCAACAAAGCACTATAAATAATAGGAAAAAATGAAGATCCTGTTCCCAGAATCACAAAAGCTAAAGGGTACAACTTAGCAATAAATCTAAAAGATATTCAAGTCCATATGGGAAAAAGGACAAAATAATACAAAATAAACAAAGATGCAAATAAAAGGAAACAAAATCTTAAATGGAAAGATTTGTTATTAAAGTTAGTTTTTGCCAAATTGATTTTAAAAGTCAGTAAAATTCCAATCAAACTCCAAAGAGGCTTTACGAGGGTATAGGAGAGTGTGAACTTTTACAGTCTGATCCTGAAATTCTTATGGAAAACACCCAAACAAGACAAATTCCTGGGATATGCTCAAAGACCATTGTGGAGAAATTTTCTCTACCAGATGACAAAACTTATTTTAAAGCTATACTGATGTAGTCAGAGTGGTATTGGTTCAGGGATAGAAACATGGGTGAAAAAAATAGGGAAAACTGGACATGTTTACGCACTGATAGAAACTTTATGTATGATGCTTGATTTGGGCTTTGTAGGTCAAGTAAGGGAAATGATTGATACTCGGTAATGGTGCTGGCACATTTCTTTCCCTCCTTCCTTCCCTTCTTCTTTCTTTTACTGGAGATTGAGCCCAAGGCATGCTACCTCCAAGCTGCACTCCCGGACTTTTTATTTCTTATTTTGAAACAGGGTCTCAGTAAGTTGCTGAAGGTCTCACTAAAGTGCCCAGACTGGCCTTGAAACTGCAATCCTCCTGTCTCTGTCACCCAAATACTGGGATTACAGGTGTGCATTATCATAGCTGGCCACTTTTGTTTTCTATATAGAAAGTGTGTGTGTGTGTTAGAGAGAGAGAAAATGATTGAGATTGAGATTTGGAGCTAGGTAGCAAGTCAGTGTCTAACCTTTTCAACTTTGCCAAAGTTTAAAAAGTCAACACCCAGGGCAATATGGAATTCCACTCTAAAGCCAAATCACACAGTGCTTTAGAGAAAGCAGAATTTTGGCTCAGTGAAACAGGGAAGCCCAAAACTTAGCCATAAATAACCCAGTGAGCATTGCAGCTCATAAACAGGAGAAAAGAAATCATAGGAAGCCAAGCATTAGGCTGAAATATATGCCACACTAATCTTCATACCCGTTAGTGTTAGACCAGTAGAGTCTGGAGCCCAGAGCAGGCCGAGCCCCAGGAGAAGGTAGTGACTGAACATGATCTCATATAAACCTTTGGCCACCCTTCTCCCTGTTGCAGACCTTTCTCAGTTGTGGAGTTAGTAGTATCTCTTGAGCAAGATTCACCCCTCAAAGTCAGAATTGGTAACCTCCACTCCCACTTAGCATGGGATTTGCAGGTAATAACACACGATCATTTAGCGTCGTGACTGGGTGCTCTTTGTATGCAGTCTTCTAGGTGCTGGGACTGCATCAACAAACAAGCAAAGCTCTCTTCTCTCTTGGAGCTTACCTCCCAGTGACACAGGAGACCTTTATAAATAATCAAAATAAAGCTGGGAGTGGTGGCGCACACTTGTAACCCCAGCATTTAGGCGGCTGAGACAGGAGGATCAAGGTTCGTAGCCAGCCTCAGTTACTTAGTAAGGACCTTTGCAACTCAGTGAGACCCTGTTTTAAAATAAAGAATAAAATATAGGGTTGGGGGTATAGCTCAAAGGCAGAATGCCCCTGGGTTCCATCCCTAGTACCACACACAAAAAATTAAAAGTTAAAAAATAAATAAATAGCCGGGCATGGTGGCGCACACTTGTAATCCCCGCGCTTGGGAGGCAGAGACAGGAGGATCGCGCAGGTTTGAAGCCAGCTGCGCGCGTTGGCTTAGGAGACCCTGTTTCCAAATGAAAATGTAAAAATAGGTCTGGGAGTGTAGCCCGGAAATAGAAGGGCTTCCAGGAACCCCAGTACCACAAAATAAATAAATAAATAAATAATCAAAATAAATAAGTAAATTTTTATCCCAGTCTTGCTGGAAATAAAAAATGCACAGTGTGACAAGTTCCTCCAGTGCTTTCTAGACACGTCAGAGTTTGAGGATCACCATGAATCTGGAAGTCATTGGACTTTTCTCCATGCAGTTCCACATCCAGTGAATCGCAATCGGCATGACTCTCTACCTGAGCCACACCTGAGCGGTGCTGGAGCTGGTAGGTCTGCCATCTGCTGGAGGTGGTGATGAGAAGGGAACCTGTGAGTGGATGTTGCACGTGGCATTTGCAAAGTCATTCTGGTTTAGGGCTGCTTTCTTTGCTCTCAGTGTGCCTATTTCTTCTACTTAGCAACCAGTAGCTATAATTACAGCCATTTTAATGGCAGTCAGTGGTTCTGCTATTCTTATGCTTCTGGCTATTTAGAAACCACTTATTTTAGTTCTGGTATATCTGGTTATACCCAAAAATATTGAATTCTTTGCTTAAATAAAGACAAACTCGCTGCTATCTTCATTGTGAGCAGAAAGAGGCAGGTGGAGAGAGTGCAGATGAACTGCCAGAGGGGCCTCAAGTGCTTTCTGACCTCCACACTTCGGCTGCCATCATTGCCTCTTCCAGAATGTTCTGCGTGTGTCTCCCTGCCAATACAAATCCTATCTGTCCTCTGATATCTAGTTTCTAGTGAGTCTTGCCCATTAATATTTTTCTGCCCATCCCCAAATGAAGCGATTGTCTTTTCTTTTCTGCTCAAAGGGCACCTTCTGTTTCTGTGATTCATTTGGAAATAACTCACATACTGACTTCCAATAGCTCTTCTGAATGTATTCTTAACTGTCATTTATACCTTGTGAAGTGTCATATAAGTCTTGATTGCTGTCTACATGCTCAAACGTTTATATCAATCTTCCGTGTTGATGTTAGACTTTAATGGATAGGAAATATGCCTTAGGTATTCTAATGTACTGAGAAATATGTGTTGATTTTATTATGTGTTCTATGGGTGAAGATTGTTCTTATGGAAGGTTAAGCATCTAGTCTATAAATTATGATATTTGGGGCCAATATCACACAGTCATTTCCACTTGCTATTAGAGTTTTGAGTAATATTTTAAGGATTGGACCAAATCATGCTTGCAATGGCATTTCTCAAGTAGAAAGAAGTCTTTGAGTAAATGTAGGTCTGTTCCTAGCATGTGAGATGGAAAGAACCATTTGAAGAGCGAGCAAGATAAGTGGCCTCGACCATTAGAAAACAAGCAGAAAAGGAATTTGGAATTCAATTTGAATGCAATTTATTTTTAGTATGATGTCCCTCATACATTGTTATCACGAAGTATTTGAAAGAAGGCAATAACCCAAGTGTAAACTTCATTATCATAAAAACAAAGAAAATATGAAATCTGTATATGATTTCCCCCCTCTAGCATTGAAGAAAAGCTATTCCATAATAAAAGTAGCAGAGTTCTCAAAGAAATGGTATAGGTCACTATACCAAAGTGTTTAATTAGTTTATTACCCAAGAAGAGGAGAATAGAAAATCCTACAACTAAATGATCAAAAGACATATGAGAACTAAAGTAAAGCATTTCTTTCCCCATGCATCCTTTTTTCTTCAAAAGAGACACATCTTTATTGTATCCCTTTTTGTTCTTTCCAAAGACCTCTCCTTTATACTGATGTAATAAAAATGGGCTATCCTACTCTTCAGTTTATTTTTAATAGCTTAACACATCATTCCTTGTTACATTGGGCCAACTGGAATCTTGCTACAGACTGAAGTGCCAAACTTCTAAGAAGTGGGCTGTGCTGAAGTTGTCTTCAGAACTGAATTTTTGGAAGATGAAAAAAGAAAAAAAGTCTAAACACTAAAAGCTTATTTTGGAAAGCACACAGATTTCTCCAATCCTGTGACTTTCAATATCTTCATATTTACTGTAAAGTTTCAGATTCTAAAAATATACTCCATACTCATGCAGTCCAGAGTAAGGGGAAGGTAGGGTTTTGATGTATTTGAATTATTGAGGGGAGCACCATACTCAAGTTTTCAAAAATCTGGTTGACCCTACTTTCCAAATTTGTGCACATCTCTGTATAGAGAACCGAGTCCAAGAAGAATCTTTTCACACTCAAAATAAACTTTATAGTCAGACATTTTCTCCTTATAATGAATTTATTTATTTATTTATTTATTTATTTATTATTTATTTATTTATTTATTTATTTATTTATTTATTTATTGTGGTACTGGGGATGGAACCCAGGGGCTTTTCTACCTCTGGGCTATATTCCCAGACCTATTTTATTTTATTTTTATTTTATTTTATTTTTTATTTTTTTCTATTTTATACTTTATTTGGAAACAAGTTCTCACTAAGTTGCTGAGAGTCTCACAAAGTAGCTGAGGTTGGCTTCAAACCTGTGCAATCCTCCTGTCTCAGCCTCCCAAGCACTGGAATTACAAGCGTGCACCACCATACCCAGCTCCTTTTAATGAATTTATTCTTCTTTCATTTCTCTGTTTGGTTCGTCAAGCTATGGGAATATTTATACACATATAAATAATGGGCAAAAGGTGAAAATATGATTCGATACCTTTTTGCAGGATGTTGTATGATGGAAAAATTAACGATCATATTTAAAATAATTTAATATGGCTAGCATAAACTCCTGTGTAAGCCAAAATTTTCAAATCTGATTGCTGATTATTTGACTTGAGTAGTGTTCAATATCTCTGAAATATCAAATCCATGCTTCATATATTATTTGATTGGGTTTAAAAATTGAGCTAAATTGAGAGATCATCATTAAACCACAAGATATTTAAGCCATTTGTTATATGGCAGAAGGTTAAAAAAAATAAACATACAGGTTCCACAGACTGCTTAGAAGAGACAAAGAACTCATTAGAAGGACGAATGATGCCGGGCGTGGTGGCGCACGCTTGTAATCCCGTGCTTGGGAGGCTGAGACAGGAGGATCGCGCAGGTTCGAAGTCAGCCTTAGCTGGTTTAAGAGACCCCGTTTCCAAATAAAATATAAAATAGGTCTGAGAGCGTAGCCCGGAGGTAGAAAGCCCCTGGGTTCCATCCCCAGTACCACCAAAAATAAAAAATAAAAATAAAAAAAGGACGAATGATGCCATACCTGTCATCTTAGTACTATGGAGGCTGAGATGGGAGGATTGTAGGACTGAGGCCAACCTGGGCAACTTAACAAGACCTGGCACCCCTGGGTTCAATACCCATTACCATGAAAGATAGGAAGAAAGGAAGGAAGGAAGGAAGGAAGGAAGGAAGGAAGGAAGGAAGGAAGGAAGGAATTTAAAATACCTTCACAGTTCATTTCCTTCTATGTTAAATTATTTGAAATATTGTAATTGTACGCTCCTCTTCCTGGAATTTGAAGAATCAACCTCACTTTCTTAACAATGTGGGCTGATACCAATTGGAAGTCTTCAAGCACAGCCATTGGAGTAGAAGAACATCTTTCCTCTGAACATGAATACAGTAGTAAAAGGATGAAGAAAGCAAGACAAGGAGACAGCATACGGCCATTTGGAAGAACAAGAGGAAGCTTCTCCCCACTACTGTCATGGAGAGCGGGGCCTGAAGGATGGACTTCTGTTTCAGCCAGCCGACATCGCAGCCTCCAGCCTTATGACAAGCCAGCTGAAGTCTGTTTTTTCATTCAGGAAACACCAAGTCCCCGTTCAGACTGAGCTGCAGGCCGTGGTCTCCCAGTGGGTGAGATTGACTGTGTCCTCCCTCATGGGGCTGACAGTTCAGCAGCATGCCCCAATGGCAGGATGCCCCAATGTTCAGTGATTCTGCACAGTAGTTTACTATTTTTATTTCTTTTTGGCACTTTGAAATTCTACTCAGTGAAAATCTTTCCCCTTGGAATTCCAAGATATTATTTAGGTTTTTGCTCATTGTAGCTGCTTCTTTCTCCCATTAAGTAATGATTCTGAGTTTACTCTTAGTCCTACCTGCTCTTCTAAATGCTTTTTCAGGCAGTTTTCTATTTTCTTTGGTGTCAACTGTCATCTAGATTCTAGAGTCTGATGGCTTCTAAATATCTCCAGCTCTGACTCTCCTGAGCTCCAAGCCTCACATGACCAGTTCTATGTCCTGTCTCTTAGGTACTGCAGAGTCAATAGTTTTAGGATCATTTTTTTCAAAATCCCAGAAAAAAAATTTCTATTGGAATTTGCATTTGAAATCTATGTGATTCATACAATGATTTGGAGAGAATTGATGTTTTTTTGTTGTTGTTGTTGTTGTTGTTGTTGTTTTTAAGCCAACTCTCCTGTTACTGGGAAGTATTTTACAGTATCTCCTCATCTAGGTTCCACAGGCTTTTTGTTCCATCTTAAGTTTTCAATATTTCTGAGTATAGTTGGAGGTAAGAAAGCAATTGATCTTTGTATATTTGTACAAGTGCCTTTCTATCTTTGATAGATGTTTTTAGTTTTTTAGGATTCTCGTGTTTTCTAAAAGAATGCTCTTATTACTTGCAAATAACAATCTTTCCCTTGAATTTGAATCTACCCATTTTGTTTGTTGGCTAGTTGGTTGGTTAGTTGGTTGGTGGTCCTGAGAATTGAACAATCAAACTCAGGGGCATTGTGTCTCTGTGTCTCTGAACTACACCCGCAGCCCTATTTTATTTTATTTTTTTATTTTGAAACAAGGCCTCACTCAGTAGTGGTCTCCCTAAGTTGTTAAAGGCTGGCTGCAAACGTGCGATCCTCAGAGCATTGTGTCTCTGAACTACACCCACAACCCTATTTTATTTTTTTTATTTTGAAACAAGGCCTCACTCAGTAGTAGTCTCCCCAAGTTGTTGAAGGCTGGCTGCAAACGTGCGATCCTCCTGTCTCAGCCCCCATGGTCTGGGATTACAAGTGTGTTCCATTATATCTAGCTTCTACAAGCTTTTAACTTGAATGTTAACTTTACTTAGCCTCAGTTTCTCCTGTTAAAATGATATCTAAATACTTTCTACTACTGCTATGAAGAATAAATGCAGCAAAGTATATAAAATTCTTAAGTCAGTTCTTACCAACAAATCAAGATCTCAATATATGTAAGCTAATTTTAAAAATTCAAAATACTAATCTTAGATGCTATAACATAGATTCTATACTTTAAGTTTTATTTTAATTAAGAATTGGACCTTTGTGGAAAGTTTGTATCCCAACTAGTTATACTTAGATATATGAAAGCAATGGATTTTTCTATAATGCTATTGTAATGAGTATTCTTAGATGAGTATTCTGTTTTTTTTTTTCCTTTTCAGTACTGGGGATGGATCCCAGGGGCATTCTACCACTGAGTTACATCCCCAGTCCTATTTTTAATTCTTTATTTTGGAACAGGATCTCACTGAGTTGTAAAGGGCCTCACTAAATAGCTGAGGCTGTCATCGAACCATGATACTCCTGTCTCAACCTCCCAAATACTGAGATTACAAACGTGTGCCACCATGCCAGGCCCTTACATGAGTATTCTAATCTCAGCATACTATAAATTTTTTTTATTAGAAGTGACTATGAAATTTACATCACTTTCAGTATCTACTAAAATGATCATGTGTTTTTCTACTTTTTTGAGATAAATTATAATAGATTGAAGTAAATTATCAAGCAATTTTCTAAAGTTGAGGAGCTTTTTTTTTTTTTTTTTTTTTTGCAGGGAATGGAACTCAGGGGAATTTGACCTCTGAGCTACACCCCCAGCCCTATTTTTTATTCTTTTTATTTTTATTTTGAAACAGGGTCTCACTAAATTGCGAAGGGTCTCACTAAGTAGCTGAGGCTGTCTGCAAACTGTGATCCTCCTGTCTCAGCCTCCCAAATGCTGGGATTACAAGCATGCACTACCACACCCAGCTAAACTGAGCTATCTTTACATTGCCGGAATGAAATCTACTTGGTTATAATTCTCTGTACATCTAATTTACTTATATTTTATTTGGGATTCTGTACCAATACTTCTATGTAACATCAGACTAGGCTTTTGCTTTGCTTTGGTTTGGGCAGTGTGTTTTCCTCTTTCTGTATCTACCAAGCATATGAATGTTTTATTAAATGAATGTGGACATTTTCCATTTTTCTTTTTAATAGACTTTCATTGTGCATTGAAATTATATAGTATAACGAGGTTCTCAGTGATAGGTACATGCTTGCACACAGCACCTGGTGCACTCAACTGCAGATCCCAGGCCACTCTCTCTCCTTGTACATATTATTGAAATTGGCATTGATAACTTCATATATGTGCTTAGCATTATTTAAACGGTACTCCTTCTGCTCCCCTCCTGCCTCCCCAAACTTCCTTCCACTATTCTACTAGTACCCCTTCTCACTTATGTGAAGTCTCCTTTGTTTCCCCACTTCTCTCTAGCTTCCACATATGAGAGAAAACATGATCCTTTGCTTTCTGAGACTGACTAATCCTCGTATAACATTCTCTAGTTCCATCCATTTTCTGTGCAAATGACATCATTTTGTCCCTCTTTATGGTTGAGTAAAATTCTATTGTGTGTAGATACCAAGGTTTTGTAATCTATTCGTCTGTTGACAGACACCCACGCTAGTTCTACAATTTGGTTACTGTGAGTTGCGCTGCTGTAAACATGGGTATGCATGTGTCACTATAATATTCTGACTTCAGTTCCTTTGGAAAGAGATCAAGGAGTGGTATGGCTGGATCATATGATGGTTCCATTCCCAGTTCTTCTGAGGAACCTCCACACTGATCTTTATAGCACCTATACTAATTTGGAATCCCATCACCAATGTCTAAAGTTTCCTACTTCCCCATGTCATTGCCAGCATTTATTATATGTATTCTTGGTGGCTGCCATTTTAACTGAAGTAAGATAGAATCTTAGTGTAGTTTGTTTTTGTTTGTTTGTTTGTTTGTTTGCTTGTTTGCGGGTCTGGGGATGGAACCCAGGGGCATTCAACCACCAAGCCACATCCCCTGTCCTACTTTTTTTATTATTTATTTTGAAACAGGGTCTCACTAAGTTGCAGAGAGCCTAAGTAGCTGAGGCTGTCCACAAACCACAGTCCTCCAGTCTCAGCCTCCCAAATGCTGAGATTACAAGCATGTGCCACAACACCCAGCGAATCTTAATGTAGTTTTGGTGTGTGTGTGTGTGTGTGTGTGTGTGTGTGTGTGTGTGTGTGTTTTCTTCTCCAGAATAACTTGAGTAATATGGAAGTATCTTTTTAAACATTTGCTTATAAGATAATTTGGCACTAGTGACTTTAGGAAAATTATGTTTTATTTTGTAATAATTGCTATAATTTCTTCCATAATTATTGCTAAGTTGGGACGGCAACTGCTATCTTGATTTTCTTAAGCTTCCTATGAGATTTTCTGTTTCTTACAAATTTTCAAATTTGTAAAGAGTGTATTGTTCTTTACTTACATTTGTGGTTACATCTTTCTTATTAAAGTAGTATATTTTCACTTTCTCTCAGATTTAATTTTTATCTTTGTCAGAAGTTTTGATCTTGTGAGCCAGGTATGGTGATACATGCCTGTAATCGCAGTACTTGGGAGGCTGAGACAAGAGGATCACAGGTTCTAGATCAGCCTCAGCAACAAAGTGATACTTTCAGCAACCTACTGAGACCTTATTTCCAAACAAAAAATAAAAAGGACTGAAGGTGTAGCTTAGAGGTAAAATGCCACTGGATTCAATCCCTAGTACCACACACACAAAAAAAAAAAAACAAAACTTTTTTTTATCTTTTATTATTGTTTTAAAGGGCCAATTCTTGGATTCCTCATTTCTGTCATTTTCTGATTCTTTAACTTCTGATTTTATTATCTTTTAAAACTTTCCTTCCCCATTTTCTTTAGAGCTCTGTTACTTCTCTGCCATCTTAAATCCTATATTTAATTCAATTTACTTTGTACCAACTTAATAACAAAAAACTTAAAAGCTTTACGTACACATGGTTTGTCCAAGCACCACCGGAGGGAATTGCCAAAGCCTTGTCACTCAAACCGTTTGCTTTCCAGACTCACAATGTGAATGGCCTGAAAGATTTCTTTCCCAGCTTGCTAGTTACAGAACCAGAGTAAGGATTAAATAATTTTCCTGATCCTCTATTCCACTCCACTACCCCACCTGGCTTATAACTAACGTCAGGGGAGATGACTTCTGGTGGGGATGCCGTGGCAGAGTGGGATTCCTTCTCAGTGGATGGACTGAAGGGAGCCAGCCATGGGCTTTGAAAGCAGACTTCTTGTTTTTTCCTTCCTCTGGGACAGAGGTTAGTTTGTATTGACAGAAGGAGAATAACTAAGCCCTCTGTTGATTCAGGTAGGGTTCAGGGCACTTGTCTTAAAGGAGCAGGGCGCATTCTTTCAGCTGACAATCTGTGAACCAGAGCTCCAGGTAAGGGAACCCCCTCCCAGCCTGGGCTGCCCGGGCGAGCCACGCCCCTCCAGTGGACCCTGCTGTTCCATATTTGCTGTTTGTCGGGACCTGACTGCAGCTCTCCCTGGGAGCCTGGAGCAAGGAGTGCCACCTTCTTACATATTTCCCAGCCGGGCCAGCAAGCTTGCCAGAGGGAGCAAGAGAGGAAAAAGGGAGCCCAGCAGCTTCCTGAACAAACAGTACCTGGCTTCTCCCTGCTTGCCCCAGCTTGTAGCAGTGAAGGGCGGGAAGGCGCGGGCAGAAAACTAAAGGAGCCCTGTAGAAACAAACTCAAAAATGAGCTTTTCTTCCTACTTTCTGTATTTATCATCTGATAGTACTGATCTCTTAAAGGTATAAAATGATGGATGCATAGACCCACATATGTGTACATAAGATGTATGTATGCAGACATATTTTACATATACATGTGCAGGCACACACACACACACACACACACACACACACACACACACACACAAATAGCAGCTGAGATCCAAGGGAATCTAGTGATAGATAGCACATTGTCATGGAACACGAGCAATTATTTTTTTAATTAGAACTAATTTTACCCTTTTTGTGTCATTTTTGGTCTGGACTTTCTGCATTTTATAGAGAGGAATGATAAATCTGTTTTAATTTTTAATTTAATTTTTGCATTTTTTTGTTTGTATGTTTGTGATTTGCTTTTCAGGGTGTTTTCATTTTTTTTTTCATCACCTTATACGAGAATAAAAGTTTTACTCTTGTCACCTGTAGTTACCTGTAAAATTCAGTACAATTCACAAAGATTCAGAGTCAACTGATGATTACATATTTTTGAAACAAGAGTGCTTAGGTGCTAAGAGTCTCACAAAGTTGCTATGGCTGGCCTTGAACCTGCAATACTCCTGTCTCCCAAGTACTGACATTCCAGGTATGCACCCCCATAGCTGGCTTAGCTGATGTTTACTAAGGGCTACCTGTGTGCCAAGTTAGGACCCAGGGATTTTAGCAAAAATTCCCTCTACAGCCACTTCCTGTGTAGTTGATACTATTTTCTATCACTCTAATGCAGGGAATACAAGCTCAGATAGGTGAAGGAACTACCCTAAACACACAGCTAGTGAATGGCAAGAGCTGGACTCCTACCCAGCTCTTCTGATTTTAAACTCAACATCCTTTCATCTGCCATCAGATCAAAGCAGCTTCATGGTGGATTGTAAATTCCTGAAGGTCTAGGATAATGCCTCATTTTCCTTCATGCAGTGTGTTGTCAGCTGTCTCCTGGAGATTATATGTTTTGAAGCTTATCTTTGTTAATTCTTATTTTTATCAACATATTACATAAGAATTCTTTGAGCTCAAATAACAGTACCATAAATCTTATGAAAATTAACTATTCCCTGACCCCACATAATGAGTTTTGTTGTTCCCAGATTATTCTATGCAGCTTGATATGTAATTTGAAAAGAGCAGAGTAAGAAATTGCTTCCACTTAACAAACACTATGTCCCAAGTGGTATGTGTTACAGTGAAAACTGTTACCATGCCCTTGTTGGGCTATGAAACTGTAACAGTGAGATGTAGCCGTGGGTTCTTGTTCTTAGCTATTTGTAGAAAACAATAGCCAGAGCCCCTTTTTGCTGTAAGCTTAAGCAATTTCATTATTACAAAGATGGAAAGAAATGATAGGTTAATAAAGCCTTATACCAGAGGTAGTATAGGGGAGTAACTTGAAAATAAGTTTCCGGAATTTTAGACACAGAGCAGTTTTTATAGATACATGATCTTTCATCTTGCTCATCCAATAATCTTCTGACTTAGGTGTAAGTCTGCCCATTAACTCCATTAACACAGGCCCTTTTTTATGATTATGGAGATTATGATTATGGAGGCCTAAAAAACCTTCTTCCTGCCTTTCTGCAGGTGTAAGCCTAGGTTTCTTTGTTAGTATCAGAATGATTAACAAAGTCAGGGGTCATGTGGTATCTGCTCCCCTTTGACAGAGGTCTGTACCCTCCTCCCTACTCTGCACCCTCTTCCCACACTCTTGGGAAATTCTTAGCTTTTCTGCTGGATGTCATTTATTATGTAAACCTGTTTTTAAAATATGAAGGTCCTAGGTTCCAACTCTTCTGTCTACTTGCTAATTACTTTTAGTGAGAGGATTCTGCATTATAACAGCTGCCTGAGTGCCGGGCAGTAACCAGGCCCTGACTGTTTTTTTTACATTTTGAAACCAATTTTTGATACATTAATACCAAATTCATTTTCCAAATTTATTTTTCAGTATATTAATACCAAAGTCATTTTCCAACACCGGCACATTAATACCAAAGCTATATATGTAGATATATATATATATATATATATATATATATATATATAGTTTTGTTTTTTTTTTTTTTTTTTGGTGGTACTGGGGATGGAACCCAGGGGCCTTCTACCTCCAGGCTATACTCCCAGACCTATTTTATATTTTATTTGGAAACAGGGTCTCTTAAGCCAGCTGAGGCTGGCTTTGAACCTGTGCAATCTTCCTGTCTCAGCCTCCCAAGCGTGGGGATTACAAGCGTGCGCCACCATGCCCGGCCCAAAGCTATTTTTAAATACATTTTGAAGCCATTTTCCAATATCGGCACATTAATACCAAAGCTATTTTCAAATACATTTTGAAGCCATTTCCCAATGCTGGTACAGTGTGTGCTGGCACTGTACGTAGGCTGCCCAGGCCTCTGACTAGCCTGCTATGGGATCCCACCCCTGGGCTCTTTCCACCTCACCTGCTGACTCTCAGGCTAAGAGAAAGGAGAGACACATTTACTAGAAAGCGTTGAGAATATTGTTAGCAAGATGTCTCCTATAGTCTGTGGAAATCTACTTGCTTTCTAGAAGTCCTTGTGAGATCATAAATTGACTAGTTACTCACTGGACAGTGGTGAGCAAAAGCAAATCTGTCGCAACCATTCTTTCTCTCCTCCTCCTCCTCCTCCTCCTCCTTCTTTTGCAGTACTGGGGCTTGAACCCAAGGGCATTCTACCTCTGAGCTACACCCCCAGCCCTATTTTTTATTTTTTATTTTGAAATAGGGCCTCACTAAGTAGCTGAGGCTGGCTGAGAACCTGCGATCCTACTGTTTCAGCCTCCCAAGTACTGGGATTACAGCATAAACCACCACACCTGGCTGTGTCCAAGCCATTCTTAAAGAACCCTGCACTTTTCTTCCTGAAAACTGCTGCACCTCTTAAAGCTTTATTGGGAGTGCTTTGGAGCATTTCAAAAGCACTGGCCAGCCAGGCACGGTGGCTCACGCTTGTAATTCCAGTACCCAGAAGGCTGAGTCAAGAGGATCTTAGGTTCAAGGCCATCCTCAACAACTGAGGCCCTCCGTGCCTTAGTGAGACCTGGTTTCAAAATAAAAAGTAAAATAGGGCTGGAGCTCAGAGGTAGAATTCCCCTGGGTTCAATCCTCAGCACTGGCCATTTGTTGGTATGTTTGATGTTTATCGATTATTTTGTTTATATTCATTTATCCATTTAAATTATCCACCAAATTCACATGATGGAAATTTGGTCTCCTTCATTTTCACCTTTCTTTCTTTCTTTCTTTCTTTCTTTCTTTCTTTCTTTCTTTCTTTCTTTCTTTCTTCTTTCTTTCTTTCTTTCTTCTCTCTTTCTTTCTTTCTCTCCCCCCACCCTTTTTTTTGTGCTGAGGATCAAACTCAGGGCCATTTAACCTCTAAGCTATACCCTCCCAGCCTGATTTTTGTTTTGAAACAGGGTCCTGGCTAAGTTGGAGACTGACCTCGAGTCTTCCTATCTCAGCCTCCCAAGCATTAGGGTTACAGGCTTGTGCTACCACACCTATATCCCTCTCCCTTTTCTTATTTAAGCATTCTCTAAATGTTCTTCGGGATAACCAGACAGTTCATCTGCTCATGTAGCATTGTTCTCCTTAATTCATTAAATTGTAAACTCCTTGAGTTTAGGAAACCCACCTAATTCTTTTATTTTCACCTGTCACCCCTGTTCCTAGAAGGGAATGGCAGTCTCCATCAGCTGGCTGCAGAGCCTGTTGTACCTGCACCCGTTGTGTGCTGTGAACGAGTGCTTGCAGTAGGGAAATGGGGCTCAGGGGAGCCATTTGCTGTGGCCGTCAATGGAGTCATGGTTTCTGGACCACCTGCTTGCTCCCTTCCTCTTGCTGCCTCTTTGCTTGGAAAGGGACTATTTTCATTCTCCATATCCACTGTCATCATCTGAAATGTCAGTTACATGGAACAGCACTGAAACATACTTTCCTACTGTCTTCCTTTTGTGTATAGCTAAAAAAATAAAAAGCAAAAACAAAAACAAAAAAACCCTGCCCTATCCCACTCTGAAATATAACCAAAGCTGTTGTGGAGAGTCACTTTGAGCTATTTGTAAATCAAGAAAAACAGCCTTGGAAGACCCCAGTCACCTGTCCTGCCTATCCATCTCTATCAGCCTTTTACCTAAATATTCCAGTTGATCTCGTGCTATTCTCATTTTCCTCTTGACGACTCTTCTGCTGCTGATCCTGATGTGAGATGAGTGTGAAGAAGTGAACTTGAAATGCTTGGCCATTGCAGCAGCTGGAAACCGAGCTAATGTTGCATTTCCATCTGTAGCCAAAAGGGGCTGCTAACAACAATTTAATCTGGAAAACAAACTCTCCATTTGCCTTTTAGATGGAAGCATGTGACGGCATACCATTTCGAGGACAGCACAGGGGTAGAGACAAAGATGTTGCTGAGTCCAGGCAAAGGCTAATGGAGACTGCATAAGGACAAGGGGACAGTGGAGGGGCTGAGGGATTCAAAGAGCGATAGTTGGTGGCACCTGATGAGCAGTCGGTGCCTTCCGTGATGGCAGGAGCAAGGAATTTAGAAAGGTTTTTCAAGTTAAAAACTTTGGTAGCCTCGCAAATGCAGGAAAGGAAGTATAGCGCCATCTGAGAAATGGCAGGGGTAGGGTGGGTTAAGACACTTGCTACGTGCCCTTGACCATGTAAAGTGCTGGGCAGGTTGAGTTTCTTGTGACCCCAAGTATCCAAATGGGAGGACCCGCCAGGGAGTCGAATAGAGACCTCAGATCTGAGGCAGGAACATAAAATTTGAGATTACATGTAACTGAAGAACACACACTAAAATTTGAGAATGAGGATGCAAAAATTAAATGTGATCCATTTCTGAACACCTCCTGTTTAAAGAAAAACAAGGCTACTTAAATATAGATAAAAATATATGTATAGATACATGCGCGTGTGCACGTGTGTGTATATGTGGTGTGTGTTCTGTTCCCTCCTCTGCTAAGGATCAATATTAGCAAGAAGTATTCTGGGAAGCATTGCATTAGAAGAGGTGTTTGCGAGGAATGGAGGCGAAAACAACCCAAACCCAAACCACACACCTGCTCCGAAAAAAGGCATGGTGTATGGAGAAAATTACAGCTTTGTATCCATGTCAAGAAGAGCGTTTAACAGCTACAGGATACGAAAAGAAGCTTCGAGTGACTAATTTGTTTGGTCTGGGGAAAGGAGAGAATGTTCACAGGAAGTCAGAACCCCTTATATCTTCTAGCGTCATATAAAATCACTTTGGATATCCGTCAAAGTGCAGTCCCTGTAACCCTAACAATATATGTCTAATGTGTTTGCTTATCTGGGGTTTTTCCCCCAGTGAGTATGATACTATAGTATATTGCTTCTTTTATATCTAAACCTTTATTACTAAAATTATTTTGATGTTTTGAAGTGGAAATGAAGTTACAGATATTTTCTAGGGAAAGATGTGTGTGTGTGTGTGTGTGTGTGTGTGTGTGTGTGTGTTACCTTCCAAACAATACAAAAGCACTCCTGTACTAAGTGGTTTAAAAAAAATTCATTTCTTGTCATGTATGGTGGTGCGTACCTATAATTCTAGTTTTTGAGAGAGGCTGAAATAGGAGGATTTGCAGGTTTGACACCAGCCTCAGAGACATAGTAGGACCCTCTTTCAAAATAAGGAATAAAAAAAATAGGGCTGGGCATGTAGTTCAGAGGTACAATGGCCATGGGTTCCATTCCCAGTACCACTAAATAAATAAATAAATAAATAATCAATCAATCAGGTGGGAATGTAGCTCAGAGGTAAAATACCCTTGAGTTTAATCCTTAGTAACACACACACACACACACACACACACACACACACACACAATCACACAAAGAATTTTATTTCTTGTGCATCTTCTCCAGTTGGCAAATAACTCTATCTTAATTTCAGGTCTGAATTATATTGAAAATTTCATGCTAGTTTTCTGAAATTCTTAAATTTTCCAAAATTTCTAAATACCTTATTACCATAAACTTCTGAATAACTATTTCTCAGTTTAGAAAAGAGAATTTAGAGAAACCACAGACTAGCCCTTCAGATAAGTAGTAAGTAAGAAAGAAAGACATGAGAAAAAGACATAGAGAAGCTCAAGGAGAGGTTTTTGTTTTTTTTAATGTTAGAAGAATTATTATGAAAAAAATGAAGAGCCACACAATAGTTCTTATTAAACTACTAGTCCAAAGCAAAACCACAAGCAATCATCAGTGGAAATACACTGATCTCCTAATAGGATAACATTTCAGAAATATGGTGTAAAAGCTGATCCTTTGTGGAGAAACTTCTTCAACAGCAAGAAAAAAATGCAGGTTTCTGTATAATTAAATGTTACTTATTTTAGTGAGAGCATTGTTGGCTTTTTCTTATTTCCTATCTACTTCGAGGACAATCTGTAAAATAATTTAAATTATATTTTGACTTCATTTGCCCACTTGGCAACAGTTGGTATGTGATCTCAAAGTGAAAATTCATTTCTTCATCTACTTGTATAAATTTTAAAGACAATTCCTTTGGCTTGTATTGGATACCTGGGCCTCATGTAAGTTACTTAAGGTTCCTTTTCTCTTGTCTACCTTCTTTAGCACATAAGACTTTGTCAGTTCTGCATTGGTTATATAGCACTAAGGCCTATCTTACTTAGAAGGGAAGGAGAACCAAGAGAGCACTGTGCAGAAATTTAAGCCACATTGTAAAACTTGTCCTGATTTCTCCTGCCATGGCTTGCCACAATGCCCTAGTGCCCATTAGCAAAACGGCTTTGTGTTAAGCATTTTGCAGAGCCTAAGAGCTAAAGGGTACAAATACATGTGACATAGAAAAAGGAAGAAGTTTGCTCTGTATCCAACTAAGTTTGGGAATGTTGTTTAAGCAAAGTTAAGCAGGGTTAGTTCTTTGCTGGAGGATTTGAGAGCCTTTCACGAGCTTCTTAGCGTGGTGAATCTTCAGGGGCGTGACTTTTCCAAAATTTCCTCAGATGTTTTAAATCAAGTGCATCTCTGACAGTAGGACATTCACAGACCCACTGTTTGCAAATGAGGAATTAATGCGTGGACTTTGGGAGTTCTGTGGAGAGGCTCTTCTGTATAGCCCAGGAAGGGTGTTAAACCAGGAATCCCAATTTCTGCACAGTTTTAATTTCTTTTGCCCACACAGTGTTTTTTAAAAAACCTGGAGCTAACATTCACAAATCAGAGTATTTCATCATAGAAATCCAGGTTACAAGTTTCTCTTGAAAGACCGGAAGGAGGAGGCGGCAAATCTAGGCCTTGGATCCTCCAGAGATACATCCACTGGATCTTGGGAAGCCACTGTCCTTCCAGCAAGAGAAGTTTGCTTCTGCTTTCTTACACTAGGATAACCTCATGCTGTTATCTCAGCTAAGTGGCTCCAGAATGACTCCTGTCATTCATGGAGGTACCAATCACAGGGATAAATTCATCCTATTGGCTGAGAACAGGTGCTGAGGTTGGACCCGGGTGATTGAATGGGAACCCAGATGAAGCCCTAGTCTGAAACCAAATATACCAAAATGTTGAAAATACTTGTCTTGAGGTTACAAGATTTTTTCCCTTCCTTTTATCTACTTTCTGTGTTCTCCAAACACTTTATAGAATGTTCTTTCATAATCAAAAAAGAGAATTTGTTATAAAAAAAAAAAAAGCAGCTAAGAGGCCGGGCATGGTGGCACACGCTTGTAATCCTTGCGCTTGGGAGGTAGTAGAGACAGGAAGATAGCGCAGGTTCGAAGCCAGCCTCACTGGCTTAAGAGACCCTGTTTCCAAATAAAATATAACAAATAGGTCTGGGAGTGTAGCCTGGAGGTAGAGGGGATCCATCCCTAGTACCACCAAAAAAAAAAAAAAAAAAGCAGCTAAGAAATCTTTTGTTTTAGATTTAGCTACTATGAAAATGTCTGCCTTCCTTTAAATCCTCATTCCTAATAATGTTACTAAAGTGAGTAAGAGAAGTATGAATTTGATATAAGAAATAAAAAATGGATCAGCTTCAAGCGGTAGCTGAATATCTTGTTTCTCAGCTATTCATCATAAATGAGTGATATAAATTTATGATTATATTTTATGGGAGTAGAAAAATGTCAGTTTGGAACCAGGTGTGGTGGCACATGCTTGAAATCCCAGCATTTGGGAGGCAGAGACCAGAGGATTATGGTTTGTGGACAGCCTCAGCTATTTAGTAACGCCCTTCACAACTCAGTGAAACCTGTTTCAAAAAAATAAAAAGACTAAAAAATAGGACTGGGGGTGTATCTCAGAGGTAGAATGCCCCTAGGTTCCATCCCTAGTACCACAAAAAAAGAAAGAAAGAAAGAAAGAAAGAAAGAAGAAAAGAAAGAAAGAAAGAAAGGAAGGAAGGAAGGAAGAAAGAAGAAAAGAAAGAAAGAAAGATGTCAGTTTGGTTTATATTGTTGTTTGGGTTTTGATATTTGACCCTTTTTTAGCTTCTAGAATGTGGTATACAAAAAAATCACCTTTTCATCTAGAGAATAAAAAACCCTAAATTATTGGGAAGATAGGTAGATCCATTTGAGATAAAAGCCTTGGAGAAATAAAGTTGAAAATTAGAGTCCATTTTCTAGGGAAAGAGAGTTCCTAGTTTGATCAAATGTTTTCAGGCTACCTGGGACCTAACAGTGAGCAAACAGGCAGACTGTTCTAAAATCTTGTATCACACAGAGGCATGTTTGGAATCAGAGACAGAATCTAATTCTTGGACAGAGGTAAGAAAACATAGCTCTTTTTCAACACTTGAGGGTAGAAAGGACTTCTTTCTGGAAGGACACCTTTTGAAATACCTCCTTTGCTTCTGTTGCTTTCCATAGTCATAGAATTAGGGTGGGGCTGGGCCTGGTGACCCAGGCCTGTGATTCTGGCACTTGGGAGGCTAAAATATAAGGATCACAAGTTCAAAGCCAGCCTCAGCAATTTAGCAAGATCCTGTTTCAAAATTGAAAAAGGGCTGGGAGAGGGGGGTTAACTCAGAGGTAGAATGCCCCTGGATTCAATCTCCAGTACCAAAAAAGAAGAGGAGAGGAAAAGAAGGAGGAAGAGGAAGAAGAGGAGGAGAGAGAGGTGGAGGAAGAGGAAAGACAAAAGGCCTACATGAGCTGGAAAAAAAATAAAGGTGTACATATATATTGTATAGATCTAGGCATTAAAGGAAGAATAGGGTTGATTGGAAGTGGTTACCTGATGCAGTTTCCTGGCCCCTCTTCTCGAGTTTTCCCTGTAGAGTAGTTAGAAAGTTCTTCTACTGACCATGCCTCAAATTGCTTAGAATACTGGCTTAGTATGTAAGATGACCAGGACATTCCAAGGATTTGCCATTAAATACCTGATGTCACCTTACAATCAGCTGACTTTACATCTGGAGGATTCAGATAGGATCATCCAAAGGTCAGCAGCCTGAGAAAGCATGAGACTCTCCACACGAGCCTGCTTCATCTATTCCCGAGGGTCTAGCTGGGACGCACCCAGCAAACTATGGTGCCTGAAGTTGATCCTGACCTTCAAGTTCTCTGGGCTAAGACTTCACAGTTCATCTGGGCAGCGTGTAAAGAAACTCTTCCTGTCAAGACATGCCTTCTCTTTCTTTGCAGCTTTCACTTATTTGTGCATTTCTTCTTTCTGTAACGTTAGTTGAGAACTTTCTTTGGGCAACTTGTTCTACTGTTGAGTGTTACCTGGGAATGGCAAAGGAAATGTTCTTTCACACACATTTGGGTATAGTGTATAAATGAAAACATAAAGATGGACTTCAATATAAAGAAGTCCTTGTCCCATTTTTTTTTAAGACAAGGTCTTACTATATTGCCCAAGCTGGCCTCAAACTTTCTGTCCTTCTGTCTCAGCCTCCCAAGTAGATGGAATTACAGGCATGTACTACCACGCCCAGAAAAATTTGTCTTAAATAAAAATTATTTGCATGACTCTTGGGCACATGTATATTTTTCTCTCTTGATGTAGATGATGAAATCAGAAGAATAATTTTCATCTATATTTATTAATTTTATTGGCTGGAATCCAGTCATTATTCAAATGTACTGGGGGAAGGTATAGCATTGCTTCTGGAAAAAAATTTTTGAGATATGATTGACATATAGTAAACTGTACATAATTAAAATATACAATTTTTTTTTCTGGTACTGAGGGTGAAACCCAGAGGCTTTCTACTTCTGGGCTATACTTCCAGACCCAATATATATATATATATATATATATATATATTTTTTTTTTTGGAAACAGGGTCTCACTAAGTTGCTGAGGCTGGCTTCGAACCCGTGCGATCCTCCTGTCTCAGCCTCCCACCAAGCGCAGGGATTATAAGCATGTGCCACCACACCCAGCTAAAATATACAATTTGATTAATTTTTACTTAAATATACATCTATGTATCTATTAATCCCCCCACCCCCAACATTTCATCCAGTTTCTTGGTAATCCCTCTCTCCCATCCCTCCATCCCTGTTGCCAGGCAACCACTAATCTGTTAGCACCTTAGACGAGCTTGTATTTTCTAGAATATTATATAAATGGAATAATTCACTATGCAAGCTTTTTGGTCTGGATTCTTTCACTCAGCATGATTATTTTGAGATTCATCCATGCTATAACATTTCTTTTATTGTAAAATAATTGTCTATTGTCTCGATATTATGGTTTATCCATTCACTTGATGATGGACATGTTGTTTTCAGTATTTGGCTAATATAAATAAAACTACTAGTAATACAAATACAAGTCCTTGTATGAATATATATCTTCATTCCTCTTGAGTAAAGACCTAAGGGAGGAATGTCTGGATTATATGTTATATGTATGTTTAGATTTTTCAGAAGCTATCAATGGTTTTACTATTTCATTTCCATCAACAGTTATATAAATTCCCATTCCTTTACATTCTTCCCAATATTTGTTATTTTAGCCATTCTAATTGATGGGCAGTGGTGTTACTATAATTTTAGTTAGCTTTTTTTTTTTTTTTTTTGTGTGTGTGTGTGTGTGTGTGTGGTACTGGGGATTGAAACCAGGAGTAGTCTACCTCTGAGCTATACCCCTAGCTTTTTTTAAATTTTTAAATTTTTTTAGTATTATCATTATTATGTTTGGTACTGGTAGTTGAAATGCAAGGAGATTCTACCTTCAAGCTACACACTTAGCCTTTTGTAATTTTTATTTTGAAACAGGATCTTTATAAGTTGCCAAGGGCCTTGCTAAGTTGCTGAGACTGGCCTTGAACCTGTGATTTCCTAACTCAGCTTCCCAAATACTGGGATTATAGGTATGTGCCACTATACTCAAGTTGACATTTCTATAATGACTAATGATCTGAACATCTTTTAATGTATTTATTGCCTACTCATATAGTTTACCCTCTTTCTTCCTTCCTTCCTTTCTTCCCTTTCTTTCTTTCTTTCTTTCTTTCTTTCTTTCTTTTTTTCTTTCTTTCTTTCTTTCTTTCTTTGATAGTACTGAGGATTAAACCCAGTGGCATTCTACTTCTGAGCTACACTTCCAGCCCTATTTTTTATTCTTTATTTTGAAACAGGGTCTCACTAAGTTGCAGAAGCCCTCACTAAGTAAACAAGGTTGGCCATGAACCTGCCATCCTCCTGTCTCAGCCTCCCAAGTACTGGGATTACAAGCATGTGCCACCATGCCTGGCTAGTTTGTCTTTTTTAAAATTTGCATTGTTGGTTTTATTATTGAGTATTGAGGTTCCTTCACATTCTGGACACAAGTTCTTACTAAATAATGCCTTGCAAATATTTTCTTTCAGTCTGTGACCTATCTTTTCATTCTTTTCACAGTGTCTTTGAAGGAGCAGAAGATTTTAATTTTGATAAAGTCCAATTTTTGTTTATGGATCAGAAGGTTTGCCTTTATTTTATTTTAGAAAATTCTTAGAAAGTTATGTTTATATCTATGGTTCACTTTGAGTTTTTGCATGAGGTCTGAGGTATAGATCAATCTTTCTTTTTTTTTGCATTTGCATGTCCAATTATTCTTTTGCTATTTGTGTTTTGAAAAGACTATCCTTAAGCTGGATTTGGTGGCATACCTATAGTTCCAGCACTTGGGAGACTAAGACAGAAGATCACAGATTCAAGGCCAGCATTACCCAATGATTAGGTCCTGTTTTAAAATAAAAGATAAAAAGATAAAAACTCAAAGGTAGAATACCTTGGGTTCAGTTTCCATTTCCACAAACAAACACAGAACAACTATCTTTTCTTCAGTGAAAATCAGCTATTTGTTTGGTATGGATCCATTTCTTGACTCCGTCTCATTGATCTTTTCATATGTTGTTATATATGTGCCACATTGTCTTTATGTCAAGTGTTGAAATTGGTAGTATAAACCATTTACCTGACTTTCTCAAAGTTGTTTTGGCTGTTCTTAATCTCCTGCATTTTCTTTTGAATTTTTGTGTCAGTTAATTTCTCTCTCACTCTTTTTTTCTTTTTACGGTACTAGGGAGTGAACTCAGGGGTATTCTACCTTTAAGCTATACCCCCAGCCCTATTTGATATTGTTTTACTTTGAAACAGGATCTCACTAAGCTGAGGCAGGCCTCACTAAATTGCTGTGAGCCTGCAGTCCTTCTATCTCAGTCTCCCCAGTACTGAGATCACAAATGTGCATCACCACACCCAGCTCAGTTTGTCAGTTTCTATTAAAAAAAAAAAAAAGCTTGCTAAGATTTTAATTGGAATTGCATTAATCTATATATTAACTTAGAACTGATATAATGTTAAATCTTCTGGCCCATTAATACGGTATGTCTTTCCATTTACTTAAGTTTTCTTTTATTCCTCTTAATAATGTTATTTTAGTTTTCAATATACATGTCTGTCATATATTTGTTAGGTATATTACTAAATATTTAATGTTTTATGGTGTTTTTAAAAATTTTTAATTTCTAGCTTTTCTTTGCTAACAGAGAAATACAATGAGTTTTTTGTTTGTTTGTTGTTTTTTGTTTTTTGGTGGAACTGGGGATGGAGCCCTTCTACCTCCAGGCTACACTCCCAGACCTATTTTATATTTTATTTGAAAACAGAGTCTCTTAAGCCAGCGAGGCTGGCTTTGAACCTGCGCGATCTTCCTGTCTCCGCCTCCCAAGCATTGGGATTACAAGAGTGCGCCACCACTCCTAGCCTTACAATGAGTTTTTGTGGATTTACCTTACATCCTACAGTCATGTTAAAGTCTTTTGCTTAGTTTTATGACATTTTTCTAGATTCCAACATATTTTCTACAGAGTTGATTATTTTATCTGCAAATACAGCTTTTCATTTTCCTTTCCAATTTAGATACTTTTTATTTTTTTCTTGGGTAGACCCTCCAGTACAGTGTCAAATAGAAGTGGTAAGAGCAGACATCCTTGCCTTGTTCCTGATCTTAGGGGGAAGCATACAGTCTTTGATCATTACATATAATATCATCTGCAGGTTGTTTTGGTGTATGTACTTTATTAAATTGAAGAAGCCAGGCGTGGTGGCGTACGCTTGTAATCCCTGTGCTTGGGAGGCAGAGACAGGAGGATCGCGCAGGTTTGAAGCCAGCCGTGCACGCTGGCTTAGGAGACCCTGTTTCCAAATAAAAATGTAAAAATAGGTCTGGGAGTGTAGCCCGGAGGTAGAAGGGCTTCCAGGAATGCCAGTACCACCAAAAAAAAAAAAAAAAAAAAAAAAAAAAAATTGAGGACATTTTCTTCTGTTCTTACTTTGTTCAACATCTTTATCAGAAATACCATTCTCTCATCAGATGAAGTTTATAATAGTGATTTTATAATGATAAAAGTTAACATTTCATTTGTCAGAATAATACTGCCTGGCATTTATGTGTGTATATTTAATTTCTCGACTTGCTATTATTTTTCTCCATTTTAGACCCCTAAAGTATCTTACATCTAAGGATACCAGTCATTACTTAGTAAAGTCAGACAAACGATTGAAAAAAGAAGCAATTTTTACTTTTTTTCTAGATTGGAAAATCAAGACACCAGAACCTTAAATAGCTTAGTCTTAGTAGTAAATAATAATGTATTTGCTTGTTTATCCAGATCCCAACTCTACAAATTAATTTAGGTTTTTAAGGAATATTTTTAATAAAAACAATTAAAATACATTTCTGAATACTACCCCCTCTGCTCTAAAAAAAAAAAAAAAAAAAAAAAAACCCAAATGTGTGTGAGGAAGCCTCGACTGGTTCTAACAGCGAAAACAAACAAAATGGGAGCAATGTGCAAACCTCTGATGCATTTCAGTGTCGATTGGCCAGGCCCAGGACTGGCAAGGCCTTCCTCATAGCAAGGGAGGTATTGTAGTTTGGGAGTTTTGATTAGTCAACCCATAAGACAGGACGGACATAAGGTTGCAAAAGAAGCTAAAGCAATTGTGTTGCATTAAAGAACCGCATGGCACAGTATACCAACCTTACTATTTTCTGGGCTAGTCAGCACATCCGAGGTGTTCTGTCCAATTCTTAACAGCTTTGTTAAGTGGGAAATGGGCTAACCAGAGCTAGTTTGCTAAAACATGAAGGATCTAGATGACATGTCAAATGACATATCACCAGATAACTTGTGGAATGCTTAAGGAACTAAGCCTAGAAGTGGCCAGACCTGTTGGGAGTCTCAGGAAGGAGATAATGAATGCTGCCCATGGGCAGTGACGGCAGGGGTGGGGAGAACCCAAACCAACAGATGTCTGAAGGGTAAATATGGTGTGATTCAGACTGATTCCAAGGTGTGTGACTCTGGTCATTAGGTAAATGGTAGCCACCATTTTAGCAAAGTAAGACATTCAGAAACTCAGGAGCTCCTGGTTTGGAGGCACCAGTTCTGTTCATGCTGAGTTTCCACTAGGAAGTGGTCAGAATGCACTTGTGTTAAAGATCTAGAACTCCACAGAGACACCTGGGCTGGGGCTTGACTTGGCAGTCATTGGTGCACAGATGAAGGCTGTGATGGTAGGTGAGAATGACTGATGAGTGGTAGGTGAGAATGACTGATGAGGGAGCTACTAATGCTCCAGACAGCGTGGTCGTGGTGGTCACCCGTCAGCCTTGTTCGGGAAACCACATTTCTGGGGTTATGCTGTCCAGTATGTGGACCAAAATTTTTTCAAAAAATCTTTACTGCGTTTATAATTGCAAATTTCACTTCAATCCATTGAAAGGAAGATGCAAAATATCTGTCTTTTTTGTCTCCGAGACCAGTGGTATAGTATAGAGAAGATTTGTGTGTGTTTTGTTTGCTTACTAAAGAGATCCACACAAACCCCCAGAATGCCCTTAAGCCTTACCCTAGTTTGAGAAGAGGCCAGGCAGTTACTGGAATTTTGCTGAGACTTGCAAAACTGAACAAGGAAGAATTCAAGTGCAAATGAAGTTGGATTGCAAGCCAGTAAGAACTGGTTCTGAAGCTTTTTTAAAAGGTACAGTCTGCATGACATTAAAAACTTGTGTAAGAGTCTGTTTCAGCAAATCTTTGTATCACGGTTTCTGGGATAAATAAAGATGGTTCAGGAGAAGGGTTACAGACTGCAGCTAGATTTTCAAAAATGTCTTTTAACATTTTGTTAGGAATTACCAACTTGTGTTAAGGGACTGGAGCCAGTTTTTTAATATAGACTTTTTAAAAAGTATGTATCTTCCAGATCTAATTCAGGTTGGTTTTAAAATATATATATAACAATGCCACTGATTCTTTTCCCTTCAGCCCCCTAATTCTCTGAAATTGCTTAATCCTATCTTTCCAGCATCTCTACTTTTGCATGATGTAAGGCTCCCTTCTAGATGTGGGATTGCTATACAGTCACGCCTCTGTTATAGGCAGGGGTTTGGCTCCAGACCTCACCATAGATACCAAAAGCCACAGACGCTTGAGTGCCTTTATATAGGATGGCATGGTACTTGCACAGAACCTATGCACATTCTCTCATATGCTTTAAATCATCTCTAAATGATTTATAATATCCAGTGCATATATGTGCTATGTAAATAATTATGCAGGCTGTGGTAGCATACACTTGGGAGACTGAGACTGAAGGATCACAGATTCTCGGCCAGCCTCAGCTACTTAGTGTGGCCTTCCACAACTTAGTGAGACCCTGTTTCAAAATAAAGAATAAAAAATAGTATTGGCGGTATAGCTCAGAGGAAGAATGCCCCTGGGTTCAATTCCCAGTACCATAAATAAAAATTTAAAAATATTTATTTATCATTAAAAAGAATGAGCCAGGCATGGCGGCAAATGCTTGTAATCCCAGCGCTTAGGAGGCTGAGACAGGAGGATCGCACAGGTTCGAAGCCAGTCTCGGCTACTTTGTGCGACTCTCAGCAACTTAGTGAAACCCTGTTTCCAAATAAGTATAAAATAGGTCTGGGAGTATAGCCTGGAGGTAGAAAAGCCCCTGGGTCCCACCAAAAATAAATAAATAAATAAATTAATTAATTAATTAATTAAAAGAGAGAATGAAAGAAAAGTAGATTTTTAAGAAGCCCCTGGAGAATCTGAGCAGAAGGGACCCCAAACAAACAAAAAAAAAATGTTAGTGCGTGGAAGCCTAGACAAGAGAATTTTAAGAGGGAAAGATGAGGCTTTAGTGTCCATTGCTGTCCAGAGCTAATGGGATAAGGACCAAACATTTTTGTTGTATTTTTAGGAACTGAGAAACAATGTCCTCGGCCATAATCACCCAAAGGATAATGCTGCAGGTGTTGCCATCATCCACACAAAGCAGAGTCAGGCTGGCAATTAAGAGGTAGCTGACAGACAGAGAGAGAGAGAGAGAGAGAGGGAGAGAGAGAGAGAAAGAATGAGTATAGGTCTGATGTTTTAGACTACTGTTTTATCTTGGTGACAAATCTACTTGGTAATAGGCCCTCCAGTTTAAAAACTGAATAAACAGTTCAAAAACAAGAAATATTTGCAGCTGTGCACCACATCTGGATAAGATTAAAACACAGAAGCTAGTTTGGTGGATCTGAACAAACCCAAAACCTTCCTGGTGGGTCATTTCTTGGAGGGTTAGAGGGTGATGATGAGAAGGAAACTTATAGTTGTAGAGTGGCATCATCTTTCTTTCTTTCTTTCTTTTCTTTTTTTTTTTTTTAGGAACAAATGCATCTCTTTTAATTAAATGTATATCTCAGAAAAACATTCATTATGCAGTACTACCATAATAAAAACAGATTTCTTTAGAATTGCTTGAAGGTTCAGTGAAAGAGGAGATGAGCTACAGTTTCCTTAATCATACTCAGAGAATCGAAATGTGTTTACTTGCTCGCTGAGTCTTTGCCAGTCTGATCTTCTCTGCTTTGGTGATTAGCTTCTCGGTGCTCTTTTCTTTTCCCGAGGCTGATTAAGTTTGGCCTGTCTGTCTACCAGAATCTTCTGCCAGTACCTCTGTTTATGATTCCCCAGAAAGGATCTCGAGTATCCAGCTGTGCTTCTTTTTCATTTCAGTACACATATTCATTACTGCTTGAGCATCCTCAGGAGTTATATCTGAAGAGAAGAAAAAGAAAAAGAAGAAGAAAGGCCGAACGAAGAAGGAAGACAATATCCAGGCCAAAGAGTTAAATATGGACACAAGCAATGTGAGTGTCTGTAATACTAAGAGATTGAGAACCACATCTGAGGGTTCTGAAGCAGAAATTACTGAACCCCAAAAGCAACCTGCTAAGAAAAAGAAAAAACTGGAAAGAGAAGTGTCCAGCTTACCTGAAGTCAAAACCGGGAAGAGGAAGAGGAGCAGTTGTGAAGATGCAGAATTGTGCCTACCTCCCAAGTCAAATGTAAAGAAGACGGCTCAGAAAGACATTAAAAAAGACACTTCAAAAGGTTGCAAAGAAAACAGAGATATAGAATTTTCTACAGAAGAGGAAAAGGATACTGGAGATATAAAAGATGGTTCTCTATCAAAAACAAAAAGGAAGCATAAGAAAAAACACAAGGAGAGACATAAAATGGGGGAAGAAGTTATTCCATTGAGAGTACCGTCCAAGGGCGAATGGATGGATTTGAAAAAAGAGTATTTGGCACTACAAAAAGCGAGCATGGCTTCTTAAAAAAAAACTATATCCCAAATAAAATCAGAGTCTGAAATGGAAGCAGAGAGTGGAGTACCTAATAACACTGGAATAAGAAGTGAAAAAGCCAATAATCAAGACTGTCCTCCTCCAGAAAAGGTTGAAAAGCTTAGTGCGCCTGGACCACAGTTTGTGAGTGGAGTGATTGTGAAGATCATGAGCACTGAACCTCTACCTGGCATCGTCTTTCAATACAACTGCAGCGTTGTCCCAAGGAACAAAGCCATCCAGGGAGTTTACTGTGTGTGTGTGGGGGGGGGGGGGGGTTACTGGGGGTTGAACCCAGGAGCATTCTACTTCTGAGCTACACCCCCAGCTCAGAAGTTTTATTTTGAAACGGTTTCTCAAGGTCTTGCTAAATTGCTAAGGCTAGCTTCAAACTTGCCATCCTCCTGTCTCAGTCTCCCAAGTACTAATATTACATTCATGTGCCACCATTCCCAACACAGAATATCTATTTAAAAGTTACTAAAACTTTGCTGGGCATGGTGGCGCACGCTTGCCATCTCAGTATTTGGGAGGCCGAGACAGGAGGATCATAGTTCATAGACAGCCTCAGCTACTTAGTGAGGCCCTTTGCAACTTAGTGAGACCCTGTTTCAAAATAAATAATAAAAAATAGGACTAGAAGTGTGACTTGAAGGTAGAATGCCCCTGGGTTCCATCCCCAGAATGGGAAAAAAATTACTAAAACTCACAAGGAATTCACAGATCCAAACTCAGGAAATATACTTCTATAAACTATTTAAATATTCTAAGAGAAAGATTTCTTTTAACACCAGGAAGAACAAAATACGATGGGATGATAACATTAATATAAAATGTACAATGTTTTGAAGGATAGAAATTAGAATAACTCAAAAGTGATCAATTTGCTGAATTTATGGGAGAATGGAGGCCTTGAAAACATATGGTTATTAAAGTAGAAAACATCCAGTTATAGATATATACTCAATTACGCTCTAAGGTTTGTGATTCCTCTTCGTTTAGAGCCTAATACCATCATTCTTTTGACTGACTGTAAAGGAGTAAAAGTAATTCCTTTTGGTTGTTATTAAAAAGAGGCAAGGTGGGTTTAACATTAGAGTCAGTGGTGTGCTCATTTAGTCCAAACTAAGCTAGATTTTCTGTGGTTGATTATCATTCATGTTGTGGTCAGTTTAAATGTTTTGGAAGAATGGTTTACTTCTCTCTTGCCCCCAGATTTAATCTTACTTTTGTAAGTAAGTTTTGTGTGTGTGTGTGGTACTGGGGATGGAACCCAGGGGCATTCTACCTTTGAGCTATACCCGCAGCCCTATTTTTTATTCTTTATTTTGAAACGGGGTCTCATTGAGTTGGAAAGGGCCTCACTAAGTAGCTGAGGCTGTCCGTGAACCTTGACCCTCCTGTCTCAGCCTCCCGAATGCCGAGATTACAAGTGTGTGCCACCACGCCTGGCTCTTAATCTTACTTTTGAACAAATAAAAATTCATATTTGTATACATTGTCCCAAAATCTAGTAGCAAATTCAAGAGTTCTTCACTTTTCTCTTCAAGGAAATATATTTAATGAGCCAGATCGCTATCTATATTCCCTACGAGGGGGAATTGAGTTGTAGAAAAGGGCTTGAATTGGACATTTTACGAACCCCTCTTCCATCATCTGTTTTGAGAAGATCAGGTTACTCAGGGTGCTGCCAAAGTAAGTAGGTTATTTAAATACAAATTTAAATACAATGCTTTTTTTTTTTTTTAGTGCTAGGGATGGAACTCAGGGGTGCTCTATCACTGAGTTACATCCCAGCCTCTTTGTAAATTTTATTTTGAGACTGTTTCTTGCTAAGTTGCTGTGGCTGTCTCCAACGGATTCTCCTGTCTGAGTCCAGAATTGCTAAGACAACTCCACTGTACCTGGCTTATAATGCTTTTATCAAAAAGTACATTTTAATATTAAAAGCCTCAACATGTAGATTTCAGTATTCAAGTCCATTACTTCCTGATACTACCTGTAAAAATATGAATTTTTTTCTGCTCTTACTCACTTTCATTCCAGGGGTCCCAAGGCCCTGTGACATCCCCATTACCCAGGGCAGGTCTGGTTAGGTGAGCCACATCCCTCCTCAGTCCTGCCTTTGCTTTGGTGAGAATCTGCTTAAAAACCAAGACTTATTTTAGGGAAATAGAGAGGGACTTTCAATTCCTCATAGAAGTCATGCACATCTAACAATGCAGCATGATGGTATAGTTGAAAGCATGAACTTGAACATGAGTTTTGTAGCCTAATAAAATCTCTTTAGATCCTCTTCCCCCACCCCAATTCTTGGATTTTTGACTCTGCATCTGATTGTGCCCATCTAGAAAACAAGGTGATCGGGAGAAATCAATGGGATGACAGGTGCTGAAAGCTTAGCCGGGACCTGGCTGGCATTCAGCATGCAGTAAATGACAGCTATTATTACTGTGCATTGCAGATGCATATGTACTTAACTCTGTGCTCCCAGCTGGCCTTCTAAAGACAGAGGCAAAATTATATATGCACACTCTGTGTGATAATAATACCTTTCCTTAGAGACTTCTGTTTCAATTCGTATACTCTTATTTAGCCCCACGATAATAAGTGAATTGAGAGAAACAGTCACTAAATACTGTTCCTGCCTCTTGCCACATTTCTCCCTTTTAGCGTCCAGTCCTTTGTGCCCTAAAACTCTACAGGGCTGTATACTTGGCAGTCTAACTCTGTTCTTGAGGTTTAGGCTTTGGGAATATTTTTTTTCCTATTATATCATTAACTCTGGGGATGGAACCCAGGGGCATTCTACCTCCAAGCTACACCCCAGCCCTATTTTTTTTATTCTTTATTTTGAAACAAGGTCTCAGTGAGTTGCAAAGGGCCTCACCAAGTAGCTGAGGCTGTCTGTGAACCATGATCCTCCTGTCTCAGCCTCCCAAATGCTGGGAGTAAGCATGCATCACCACACCCAGCTACCCGAAACTTTTGTAAATGCTTTCTTTTTATTTCTTTAGGAAAAAATATATTTTTATTAATGTAAGAGAGATTCATGCAGCCCCTTGAGTTTTTGAAATATGGTGTTATACAAGCTACTCATCGTTTTTTGAATTTCATGGTACTTTTCAATTTGACAAAGTAGTTCTAAGTCCTGACAGGACTTATGATGTGAGACTCTCAGAATTGACTAAAACATAAGAATCTAATGAAAATTAGATAATGATAATCACAATCTAATGATTATATAAAATATGACTGCTGGATTATAATGGCAACTTTAATCTGGAGATATTTATAAGAACATGCAGTGTGTTGCTGAAAGGGCATAAAGAAAATAGAAAATAAAACCTCTATAAGTGTGGAGTGTGTCCTTGATTAGGTAAAGAGGGCCAATGCCCAAATTTAAAAAATTAACACAACCTACTTGGCACCCAGAAAACCAAAGTAAACAGTGATTTCGGAAACAAACCCCAAATTCTTCATAATGCTTGTGCCTGCTGATCCCTAGCACTGGGAAAAGAGAACAGATTCCATCTTCTTTATCCTCTGACTCTCACTGTAGCCAGACAGTAGAAGAGGGGACGATGTGCACACATGTGTGAGTGTTTCACACTCTTACCCATGTGCAGGGAGAGAGACTTCTGGGGCTCACAACTCTGTGGCATGGTGGGGTAAACTGTGGAGTTGTGATTTCTACATAGTTATAAAAATGCAGGACATTGTCACCTAAATAGAGCAAGGGGGAGGAGAATAAAGAAGACAAAAATATCAAATCTGGAAGGGAAAAAAGAAAAGGCATGGCCAGGTTTAGCGGGAAGCCGGTTCTCCTCACACCACCCAGCTGATTGGCCAGTTCAGCTGGCAGCAAGGCAGCAGCCCCCTTAGAAAAATCACATTTACTTTTCATCTGTAGCATCGGTAGCTAACGCTTGTTTTCTGGACCTGTGAGTGCCCTGCCAGGCGGCCTGAGCTTCCAGGTAGGATGCAGGCTGGAAGGGGTGGGTGGGAGAAAGCCGGCTTCCAGCGCTGTCGTAGCTGACACATGCCCACAACCAGTTCCGGCCTGGCCTCTGCCAGCCATCGCTCCAACTTCCTTCCACCTGGCTGCCAGCCAAATGAGAATAAAGAAGGAAGTTTGTTGGGTGTATTAATGTGGTTTGAAACACAAAGATGGGAGGAAATGTAAAACTGCCTCCCCAGAACGCCTTAAAATCTCTTAACAGGAGTTTGGAAAATAGTAAGAAAACTTAGACTCGCAATTTGCATTGGCATTCATTCTTAAACAGTGAGTCGCAGCTGCTTTTGTTTTTTTTATTGCACCAATAAAACAAATTTTATATAGCAACTATGACACCACTTTTATTGCCACCCTAGAGAGCACGGGCTGCGTGTCACCTCTGTTCAGGTGTCCCTATCTTGGGCACCTAATGATTTTTTTTTTTTCCGGATCTCTCCCCTTGTTATTAACTGTTGAAAGGAGGGGCCACTTAGTAATTCTACACCTGTGCAAATCCACGCCCATCAACTTGTTAAGCTTCCCAAACTAGTGCCAGTAAAGCATGAGAACCTCTGAGTCTGGGGCGGAGGAGGCTGTGTTGGTAGCCGCCTCTGGGTTTGTTTGGCTTTTAAGATATTTGTTCGGAATCTCCAATGACTCTACTACAATGGCCGTTGATGACAGCAATTTATATTCCAGAACGAAGAACAAGATAAATTCATCTCAAAATGATTATAAATCATCACGGCGGAGCAGCCTGCCACCTGAACTATTCCTAGGAAATGACATTAGAGGAAGACTTCAAAGGAACATTAAGAACTTGGAACCCTTTCACCTGAGGCGCCCCAAAAAGAGACCGTCCATATTTCCAGGTAGGAATTTGTTGAAATTTATGCCTTCTAGGTAAAGCGAAACCAAGCAAAGCAAGGACTAGATCTTATTGTGTTAGAATCAGATGCTACCTTAAAGTTAACTTAGGGTACATGTGAGAGTTTTAAGTAGCCATAGAAACATGGGGATGAAAAAATTAGAACAGTTCTTTGCTCTGGAAGTATCCTATCTTCTTTATTGGAGTGACATCTCTAAGGATCTGTAAACAGGAGGCTGTTTTAGGGCACCAGCAGGACCTGGGAACTGCTTTGCTTGCAATACTGAAGAATTCAATGTCCCATTTCATTCTCTGGCGTGTTTTCTTTACTCTGTGAGATTGTTGAATTGTTGAGTGAGTGAAGCTGATGTTTGTGGGCACCAGAAATTAACACCATTAAATATGCCAATGCATGCTTCAAATTCCTGTCTTGCATCAGAGCCTGACACCATTTGTAGGAAAGGGCTCAATTAGACAGTGTGGATGGTGAAATGTAGTAGAGAGACACATGGATTTCTATCTTGATACAGGCTCTGATGTCTACCTTAGATGCTCTCACGTAAGTTATCACAGATGTGTAGAGAATGGAGGATACTGGGGACCCTAAACCCTAACTGAGCCATCATAGTGACTGCAGAAAGGGGATTAGTCAACTTGATTTCACTACCTTTTGCAGTATAATTTCCATGACAAACTGAAAGCTACCTTTTGGTGTGGCCCATTGATTTTCTTGAGCCCCTCCTCCTTTGTTTTTGTGGTCTGAGTATTCTACCTCTGAGCTACACCCCAGTCCTATTATTTTTTTTTTAATTTTGAAACAGGGTCTCACTAGGTTACTGAGAATCTCACTAAATAATTGCTGAGACTGGCCTTGAACTTGGCATCCTCCTGTCTCTGCCTTCCAAGTACTGAAGTTACAGGCATACACCACTACACCTGGCTAGTTTTAGAGCCTTTTTGAAGGAGGATAGATTAGCCCCACTGCTAACTATAATAGAAATTTAGAAAATAACTTAGCTATTATTTCATAAAATTATACCAACTCCCCTAACAGCTGACTAAACTATTTTGGGCAATAACTAGAAGATGTCTTAGAAACATGGGACTCCAGACCACAAACAACAAGTTGTATTTCTTAAGGAAGCTGTTGCTTTAATGGATTTCTTCTTGGTTCACTACTGTTGCCTTGGTGTCCAATTCTGTAGAGAAAAAAGCAAAACCTAAGATGAGCCAACTGGTGCGAGCCTGGAAGCACGTGGGAAGAGGGAGGGGAGGAGATGGAAAACACCGGAAGAGGAGGATCCAGGTGTCCAGAATAAAGCAGTCACCCTGGGCCTGTTGGCTTCAATCTCCTGAGGGTACTAAGGAGCTCTGACTTGCCTTGGTTTCCTGACCCATGGTACTTTCTTACTTGATTCACTTACAGTTCTTCCAGAACCTTTCCAAGGGCTGTTCTTCATTTCTGCTGTTTCCTCTCTTCCATTATTCATTGGTTTGACATGCCTGGATCCATGGACATTGTCTTCACCTTGCTTTACTTCACCACCACTGACACTGCCCCACCTTGACAGTCCATGAAGGCTTCTCTCCCTCCAAAGCTCCAGGTCCCAGGGGAACACCTCCCTCCTGCAGCCATGATGCCCGCTTTGTCCTCTTTCCATAGAGTAATCAGTTTCTTAGGAATGACCACAAAATTGTGAGAAGCCCTCTTAGCTTACATCATCCATAAGCTATCCTTGATCTTGAGTTGCCAGAATTAATTCGGTCAGGTGGAGTCATGATAAGGGCAATAAACTTTGGAGAACTGAGTTCTAGTCTAGTGTCCCCAGCTGCCCCTCACTGACTGCTAGGCCTCCAACTGTGTCCTTTGTCCTGCCTCTTTCCACCCCCTAGGCTCTCCTTGGGGACAGCAGGAGATAGGCTCTTCCTGCCCCTCCCCAGCTCTCCCACCTCACTGCCTGATCTCTCATGAATGAATTAGTTACCTGCCTAAAATTTGAACAATACTGACTCCTTGATTTCTAAGTTCCTTTCAACTAAGCTATATCTCTGCTGTCATGTAGATTGTACCAGCTGGTGTGTGTGTGTGCGCGCGCGCGCGCGCTACTGAGGATCAAAACCAGGGCACGCTCAGCCCTTTTCATTATTTATTCATTTATTTTTTTATTATTTTTGTGTGTGGTACTGGGGACAGGATCCAGAGGCATTCTGTCTCCAAGGGCTATTTTTTATAATATATATTTGGGGGGGGCGGGTCTGGGGGTGGAACCCAGGGGCATTCGACTTCCGAGCTATACCCCTGCCTTATTTTTTATCCTTTATTTTGAAACAGGGTCTCACTAAGTTTCTGAGGGCCTCACTAAGTAGCTGAGGCTGTCCCTGAACCGCAATCCTCCAGTCGCAGCCTCTCAAATGCTGGGATTACAAGCATGTGCCACCATGCCTGGATTGTTCTTTATTTTGAAACAGGGTCTCACTGAGTTGCAAAGGGCTTCACTAAGTAGCTGAGGCTGGCTGAAAACTGTGATCCTCCTGTCTCAGCCTCCTGAATGCTGGGACTACAAATCCATGTCACCACACCCGGCTTATTTTTTATTGCAACAGGGTCTTGCTAAATTGCTGAGGCTGGTCTTGACCCTGCGATCCTCCTGTCTCATCCTCCCAAGTTCTGAAATTTATAGGTATGTGGGCACTACTTGCTTTACATAGTGGATGAATAAGAAACAGCACTGAGCTGTGGTCCTAGCGGGGTACTTGTGCGCCTCCTGCAACTGGAAGTGTGTGCAGTGTGCTATGTTGCAGAGAAATTAAGACACATCTTAAAGTTAATGGATGAGAAAACCAGGGCTCAGATGTAGCTCTTGGGCTGTGACATGAAAGCAGTCTCCGCTCTGCTCTGCCACACTCCATTGTCAGCCATTGGAATCATTGGGCTGATGAGTCGAGGACACATCAGTGTCTCCATCAGGGCTCACTGGACCGCTTCATGCACACAGACAACTCTTGCCCTCATCTCAAGTCACATAAGTCCTGCGCTAAATGGTGGACTGGGCGGTCAGTTCCTTCGGCTGTTCACCACATTCCTTTAGCTCTTGCATTACATTGGGGATAAGCCTTGGCAAACCTCACTCCATGTTACTCTGGTTCCTAGCATCCTTTTCTCCTCCTAAGAGCCATCTCACCCTACAGATAATCATCTATGTAGAGGGCAGCTCTATTTCATCCCCTTGCTTGAGGTGCAACAGGGTTACTACTACTGTTAGGATAAAGTCCAAGCTCTTCATAGAAGTATAAGAGATGCCAGATCTGCTCCCTGCTCTGACCCCAGCCCCTTCCCCAGCACTTCTTCCCTCTTATCCCAGTACACCCAAATGGCTTCAGATCCCCTGGCCTTTTCTGTTTACTTTTCTAGGATGGTGGCTGTCTACATGCCTGCAGTTCCCTTATTTCCTACCTTGGCTTTAGAAATCAGTTCTGTTTCTTCTGAGATGTTTCCCAATCCCCACTGCTGTGCTTGTCCAGTCTATATCTTTCTCACAGGGACCTTTCCCTCCCAGAACTTATCACATAGTCTTGTAATTATCTGCATCTTCTACTTGCTGGAGCTAAATTCATCTTGTAAACTATTGTATACCTGCTACCCATCACAATGACTGCCACATAGTGTATGTCCAGTAAACACTTATCCAGTTGATGCACTCCTCTTATGCCTTTTATTTCATTCCCCAATTCTTGAAGGCCCAATTCTAGTCTTCCATTTTCTGCAATAGCCCAGAATTCTTCTTCTGGCCTCTTTTGTGCCAACCACCACTTTGGCCTCAGTACCATATTATGTACTTGACTTGATTTTTGTATAGAAGCTCTTTGAAAACAGACTGTATGTGTCCTTGAGAGGCCCGATTGTCTAGGAAGGGGAGATTGCACAAAGCAAGGGTCCCTTCAACATCTAGTGCTTTCTCCGATGATGCTATGAAATTGTACTAATCCCTCAGGGCCTGATTCTAGCTCCTAGAATGGGCAGATAAGAATTGTCAAAGGGGGAAATCTGTGAACTAATTTGTATCACGATGTGAATTTCCGATGAAGGAAAAATGCAGATATGATTTGTCTCGGTATATCGTTCATTCATTGAAAAATGTACTAGGATTCTACTGTATGCCAGGCTATGGGAAGGAAGAAGAAAGTCATTCAGTTTCTGGTCTATGCTGGTGGGAAAGAACTTTCCTAACAGGATGCTTTGCTATTGCACAACTTAGTAAATAGCGCTAGAATAAAAGAAGGGATGAACCTCATGGTCATAGCAATGAATCTTCATAAAGAAAAACAGTACATTTAAAAATTATATTTACATTACAACATCAAACACTAATATTTTGTCTTCTTAGAGAAACCTCACCAATAGAATGCCAGTGTGAGTTATTTGGCTAAGGGGCTACACAGTCTTAGGTCTTCAGAGACAAAGCATTACAATTCTAAGTCTCTGCAGCAAAGTGCCTGGTTTCTCCTTGCTGTTGAACGAGCTCCAACAACTAGAAACATAGCAGTGGGGCCAGCTCAGGTAAAGAAAGTAAAGAGAAGCCAGGCACAGTAGCATGCTCCTATAATCCCTGCTGTTAAGGAGGCTGAGGCAGGAGGATAGAAGTTTGAGGCCAGACTGAGCAATTTAGTGAGACCCTGTGTCAAAATAAAATATAAGAGGGATGGGAATGCAGCTTAGTAATAGAGTGTTTGCCTATCATGCATGAGGCCCTGAGTTCAATCCCAAGTGTGATCGAAACGGGGGTGGGGGGAGGGAAGAAAAGGATGTGGACCTAATACATGCCATGCTCATAGGCCTTTTGCATTAAAATGAGCATCTCAGCTCACACCTGGGAGACAGCAGGGCTCGGGCACTAGGTGTAATGGGTGGTTCATTTAGCACTTTTAAGCAAACAAGTTGGTGTGTTTAATCAGCTAGTTTTTAAAATATCCTACTGGCTTTTTTTCATCTGTTATGAAAAGCAAGGCTCCATATGCTCAGATGAAACAGACAGTTCCAGGTACTTCCTTGCTGCTTAGTCAGAGGACAGCTTGGTGAGGATGCTCCTGGCCAAGGGGAGGTGGGATGCTGGACTCACTCGGCACGGGCGCTGGCCCGCAGGCACACAGGCTGCCATTGTTTCTCATTGTTTAGTCACAGTTCTGTTCCAAAGGCAAATTATTTTTGTTGTTGTTTCAAATCCACAATCTTAAAAAACATCATTTAAAATTGTGTTATTTTAGCAGGGCCTGGTGGCACACTCCTATAATACCAGTAGCTGGGAGGCTGAGACAGGAGGAGCACAGGTTTAAGGACCGCATCAGCAGCATAGCAAGACTCTCAGCAACCTAGCAGGGGGCTGAGGGTGTAGCTCAAAGGTAAAATACCCCTGGTTCAATCCCTAGTACCACAAATAAACGAAAATAAAATGTTATTTTTATAAGTAAATGGATTTTGAGCATTTCTAAAATAAAGCTGCTTTGTTCTGTTTCTTACTACATATAGGTATGTATTGTAAACACAAGGGACTCATAAGGACAGTGACCCCCTTAGGGTGAATGAGCTTGGTCCACAAGACTTTGGGGATGGACATCTGGTGTGGGTTCTCTCCCGAAAGCCTCCCTATGACAAGCACAGAGAAAGGCATACAAATTCAGCATGTACCTCAAGTACAGGCTGAGCACTCCTCATCCCAAAATCCCAAGTCCAAAGTGCCCCAAAATCAGAAATATTTTGAGCACTGACAGATGCCACAAGTGGAAAATTCTACACTTGACCTTGTGCCATTGGTAGCAGTCAAAAACCCAGGCACACTAAAAATACCATGCATGTTTACTTTCAGACTATGTGTATAAGGTGTATATGAAACATACGTGAATTTCACATTTGGACTGGGGTCCCATCCCCAAGTTAGCTCATTGTATTTATGCAACTATTCCAAAATTCCAAACATCCCGGTCCCAAGCATTTTGGACCTGTACCATGTTCTCGATTAGAATTCAGTTGTTCCAGAACCCTACAGACAGGTAAGTTTGGTGATGTTTCAGTGGGGTCTGCAAGGGCCTTGGAGAACCCAGTCAGGACTTCCAGAGACTCTTGTGTGAAGAGTGCATCGTGGGACTGTGTAAGTTGTTGCAGGTCCGGTTGTAATGCTTTGTGATGACTGTGTATTGGCCACAGCACCCACCCAAGGTGTTTGGCATTTGGTAGGTGGTTAGGAGCAGTGAAGAGGTCAGACAAGGTGGAAGGTGTTGCCATTAAAGGAAGAACATGTCAGGACCACTGTACCAGCCACACCCCTACCCATCGGGTCCTGAAACTCCCTTAATCAGCCACCTGTGGGCCATACCCAGGGGCTAAAGCCAGATGGGCAATACAGGCACAAGTTTGAACCTCTTCTCTCAAAGAGGAATTTTACAAAGTCAATAATTACTTGAGAACTGGATTCAGGTTCCAATTCTCCATCTGACTCAACATGTAACCTGAGACACTTCCCTTCATTTCTCAAAACCTGTTTCTTAAACTATGAAATGGGAAGATCAACAGCATTTTCACAGGCTATATTAAGTCCACATAAGATGACGCATGATTACAAAACGATACATGACTGAGGCTGACTGTTTTCTCTATGGTGGCATTAAAGGTTAAGTTTTTCATAATTGGGACTTTTTCTTGTAATGGATGGCTGGTGGGTACAATTATCATACAGAGGGATGGTTGGAATTCTATCCAAAGTTGCTAATCAGATTCTCTGCTAATATCAACTCTACATAATAAGACACCACGTAACACATTAATTTGAATTTTATCACAAAAAAAAGAATAGCGTGGAAACTCTTCTATACAATATGTACCCATGTGTTTTCTCTAAAGAACCATTAAACTTAAGAGTGTTGCAGATTTTGTGGTGCCAGGTTGAGACAGGAGGACCACAGGTTCAAGACCAGCCTCAGCTAATTAGTGAGACTCTCAACAACCTAGAAAGACTCTGTTTCAAAACTAATTAAATAAATAAATAAATAAGGCTGTAGGTTACTTCAGAGGTAGAATGGTCAATCCCCAGTACCCCCCCAAAATTATACATTAGTAGAAATGTCAACGTCTATGTTTAATAAACTTGTAGCTTTTCTTTGTTTAATATGTGTGCCTAATTTTGTCTGTTTAAAGCCTTGCTTTGGAAATTCAACCACTTAAGCTTTTTTTTTTTTTAACAAAAACTTGATATAGGATGATACTTGTTCACTTTTGATTTTTAAAAATAGCTTGCATTGGTGCCAGGATATAGCTTAGTGGCAAAGTGCCTGCTTTGCCGGTGCAGCACTCTAGGTTCGATCCCCGGTTCAAAAGGAAAAACCCCTTTAAAAAATAAAAAATAAGTTAAGAACAAACAAAAACCCTTTAGCCAGGTGTGGTGGCTCATGCTTGTAATCCCAGCATTTGGGAGGCTGAGACAGAAGGATCACAGTTCGCGAGCAGCCTCAGCTACTTAGTGAGGCCCTTTGCAACTCAGTGAGACCCTGTTTTAAAATAAAAAATAGGACTGGGGTGTAGTTCAGAGATAGAAGCCCATTGGTTCCATCCCCAGTACTGCAAAAAATATATATAGCTTGCATATAATATTGTAAATAAATCCAACACATGAAATTAACCTACTGAAAGTGAGAATTTTGACTTCAAAAAGTCAACAAAACTTTATTTAAAATTAGATGTTTATGGCATTTCATATTCAAAAATACTGATGCACAAAACCCTGTAGTAGCCTGTTCACTTAAGAATATTTATTTGTTGGACAAGTTCATTAAGGGAGATGAAGTTTTGGTTTTGTTTTGGTTTTTTTTTTTTTCTAAAGAGAAATCAAACTTGAGGATATTACACCTGGTTACTTTTAAGTAAAACAAAAACGCTAACACTGTGATATTTGTATGAATCACTTATATGCATAGAAGGAAGGGAGAAATGTTTTTACCTTTATGAAGGGGCCAAGATCAAGCCAGTATAAACAGAAAACATTAGCTTTAAAGCTTAACTCTAGGCCTTCCTCTAAAGTATTCTAAAATATATATGTAATTATTATATAATTATTATACATATAATTTTATACATATGTATAGTTTAAATGCAGGACTTAAAAAGACTTAAGCAAGTCTAGCCTAAAAGTAGTTCATTCCTATTTGATGCTCTATAGCTAACATGTAGTTACAGATTTGAGAGTTCCCATATACTTTTCCCTCCCACTTTTAAATAATAATATATATTTGTATCCTGACTACGAAAATATTTTGACATCTATATAATTTTATATTTATTCAGCATACTTTAGTAATACCTTGTTAGCACTTTGTACTTGCATAAGTTAATGTACTTTTTTTTTCTGTAGTAGCAAGAATTGAATCCAGGGGTGTTTTACCTCTGAGCTGCACCCCCAGCCCTTTTTATTTTTTTGTTTTGAAACAAGATCTCACTAGGTTGCTTACAGTCTTGCTGGTAATGTACTTTTAAAAATCATCTGGCAGAAAAATTAGCAAGTTATTTAGTTACCTAAGACATGATGGCCATACCCAGTATCCTTACCTTAAGTAATCTGGGGAAAGTAGCTACCTAAAGAATCTTTACCTGCAGTATTTAATTCTAGTGCTGCCATTGTTTCTTTGTAATGTTGAAGAATATGGATTTGGTACGATGAGATAGAGTGGGTAGTCATTTTTAGGTGAAATAATCTAAAAAGTCCCGCTACATGATGGTCCGAGTATTTGCAGGTGAGAGTTTAACTTTTGGTGTTTCCATCCAAGTGAAATTAATCTTCATGCTGACAAGCGACTTGTCAGCTGTATCTCTCAACATCCTGCTAGTTCAGAGCCCATGTACGGTGGAAAGACAGGGAGGCCTGTGCTCCTGTTGCTAGTTCACATTTACTAGTGGTATTCCCTCAGCTATCAGATAACTTCTCCCTTACGTTAAGACCCAAACCATCTTTGGAATAATTGGTACTGGACTGAGCATCAGTTTTTATGGACAACAAAGGTACAATTTAAAGAAATTTTCTTTTTAGATTTTAAATATTTTTTAAGTATCCAAAATATCTACCCAAGGGTAAATGTAAGGTATACATGAGATGGACATATCTGCCCAACAAAAGTCTTAGCTGCCTTGCCTTGCAAAACCCTGTGCAGGACCTCTGTGATCCAAGCGTTGTTGGACTGAGGCACAGTATTCTGTTTTCCTAGAGAGAGGAATGTGCTAATTAATTGGAGTATTCCTGATTCCCTAGGGACCAGTGCTTAGGTTTTCTTGCTGCACCTGCCATTGGCAGTACTGACATATGTCATCTGGTTCTAAAGTCCTCATTGGCACTAAACTATTCCCTGCAGGAAAGTCCCAGGGGCCTTAATTTTCCTCCTCATCAGGATTTCTTTTTTTTTTTTTAAGGGGGTGGCTTATTTGAAAATTTTAGCCTCTTATTCATTTTATAAAAACTAGCCAAGGAAAAAGGGTCATAAGTCAGTTGTCCCTTCCTCAAGGCACAACTCAGAAAGGACTTCCAGTCTTGAGAAGATTTCCCAAACCTCTTTCTAACTAAGAAATATTATTTCACCAACTTAGATCATTAGTTTTCAAACATCTGTACATACCTGAGTATGGAAGGGGCTTTTGCAGACTACAGAGATGCTGGCACTAGAGATTAGATTCTCTTAAGTCCACGCTGGTGCCAGGCTGCTATCTGCATCATGAACGTTTTCGCCAGATGCACCTGATGTTTGTCCCAGCCCCTAGTCAAGAACTGACTCAAAGGAAGTGGAAAGGTGCACAAAGACCAAAGTTATTCCTTAACTATTCCATGTCTGTGTATAGGAAGCAGGAGGCCATGCCTGGCAGCCCTGCACACCCCAGAGACCCTCCCACACACACATCCAGCCCTACCACCCTCAAAACCTAGTGTGTTCCCTGATAGAGAATCTGCTTCCTCTCCAAAAAGTGCCTTGATCTGAGCTCCATCATATACTAACTTCCTTTTGGTCTCCACTCAGAACTATAACCATAAAAATCAGAACAGTAGAGCCACGTTCCAAACTTCCCATCTCAGAGTTATTACCCTGATCACACCCTAAGTAAAAAGCCAGGACTCCCTCTGTACCTCTTGACCAAACTATAAAATTGGTAATAGTATCCTGTAGAGGCAGCCAGCTAGGTTGAGTAAATAAAAAACTCTTAAAGTCTCTAAAAATATAAGCAAATCCGGGTGTGGTAGCACACACTTGTAATCCCTGTACTTGGGAGGCTGAGAGAGAAGGATCATGGGCTCACAACTAGCCTCAGCAACTTGCGAGGCCCTCTGCAACTTAGTGAGACCCTGTTTCAACAAAATAAAGAATAAAAAATCAGGCTGGGGGTGTAGCTTGGAGGTAGAATGTCCCCTGTGTTTAATCCCTAGTCTCACACACACATGCGCACACACACACACACACACACACACACACACAGTGCAAACAAACAATGCAAGCACTGTTATAAAATATAGAAATGTTCAATGAAGAAAAGTTAATGAATATGATTGATGATACTTAGAGTTATGCATAAACTGCATTATTCAGATATAGAGTAAGCTAAGCTACATATGTTCTTTTGCTATTAAATCATCTTCATCCAAAACAAATATTCTGAGTTGTGACTTCTCAAATACTACTGAAATATAATCACTTTTAAGAAAGATGCCACAAATCACTACAGAATCATTTAAGTAAAAGACAGTGCAGCTTTGGGAGACCTAAGCACCAACCACAAAGTCATGGCCTTGCACACTGCCTTAATGTTTGATAAAATAGAAAGAACTTTGCTGTTTCACATATACTCAAGCTATTCAGTTCTTCTTCAACAAAAAACAAAAAGTAGGTTACTGAAAACTCTGTGCTTACCCATGCTTAAGTTAATATTTATAGTAATGATAGGAGCTATTTTACTGGCAATAAATCACTTCTAATTTCTACACCAAACACTCCCACATGCACAAATATAGATGGACAGGGAGAAGGAAATGGGGAAGAATGATGTTTCAGCAACAACCTAAAACAAAAACACAAAATCCACACCAAAGGGGAGATGGAACAAAGAAAAGAGAACAACCCCAGAACTGGGTCCAACATGCTCAGCAGAAAGAACCTTAAACCAAACCAAACAAAAAGACTAAAACTGTAAGAATACAGTACCCACCCATATCCACAGGCACCTCTCCAGCAGGGAATAGGTGATGTGTTTTCATTTATATATTTAGGTACTGGAAACTAAACTCAAGGGCATTCTACCTCCAAGCTATATCCTCAGGCCTTTTTATTTTGAAACAGGGTCTCACTAAGTTGCTTAGTCCTACCTGGAACCTGCAATCCTCATGTCTCAGTCTCTCAACCAAGTACTAGGAGCAGCTGCCTACCTGTCACCTTGATGGTTAACAAGGGAGGGGGGTTTTGCTCCCTGTCTAAAAGGTTCTTTAAACGTGTCCAAGCATTGAAAGGAAGGATGAGTTAACACAAGATGAAATGAAATGAGATAGGAAGAATGCAAGGTTTCTCTTTCATCCTCCCTGCAAAACAACAACAAAAACACAAATTATACACATAGCGCTCTGCTGTGTAGGTTTTATGGAAAAGTGGGAGTGGCATGTGGAGGAGAAGGACTGAGAAGGAGGGAGAAAGGGAGGGACTGAAGGCAGCCAGAGGCCCTGGCTTCTCTTTGCCTCATCCTCCTCAGTGGTCTCACCAGCACAGACCCTTAGGACTCTGACCTCCATGAGCTCTAGCTCTCTTGCTTTGGGCAGCAAAGGTAGACATTGCTAAGATAGCACATTTTGATGTTCAGACAAGAGTCCAGCTCTGCATATTGCTACACTGTGTCTGAGGATAGTGTGTGGAAGGAGATAAAGAATTATTCCCAACTCTACCACTTTCTTTCAGAGCTTAGAAGAATGGTGTGTTTATGTCTTTATGTCTTTTAAATGTGGAAGTGTGAGGTTAAGAAACACCATAACACAGATTAATATGTATAAGGTGTGCCCAAAATACTATTAACCAACTTACTGGAACTCTGCCCCTGCCCTGAACCACAGTGTTGATAAACCCTTAATCTCCTGTGCCCTATAATCATAACCTTGGCACGCCACATTGCTCCGTGCTCTTCATTGCTGGGTGGAGTGACGTATAACATCTGTGTAGAAGCTGTCTGAGAGCTTGGGACTTTAAATAAAAGTAATAAAATTTGAAACTCCATAAACTTTTGTCCAAAGAGGAAACATTTTTCCCACCAGCTTTTAAAAAATATGACTAGATGAGAAGTGTACTTGCCGAAGTCCATTTACTGTTGGTGTAACTGAATATTGCAGGCTAGGTTAATTATAAGCAATAGAAGTTTTTTGGGTTCATGGTTTGAAAGTCTAGCAAGTTCAAGAGTGTGGTACTGGCACCTGGCGAGGGCCTTTGTGCTGTGCTGGAACATGGTAGATGGGCAAGTGGGCATGGAGGAGGCAGAGGGTGGAGGCCCATTGTTTCAACAGGTACCTGGTGTCAATATCAGAGCATTAATTCATTCATGAGAGCAGAGCTCCTACTACCTAGTCACCCTAGAAAACTATCACAGCAGCAGTTATATTCTGCCTTGAGTTTTGGAGGGCTCATTTAAACCATAGCAATACTTTAAAATGATTATAATTTAATTATTAGGCAAGGAGAGAAAATTAAATCAATTCTTAAAAAAGTCCCAGAGGTTCTTCAGACTTGGATCTTCTCAAGTCTGGACAATGATGAATTGTTTTGGGATTTTTTTTTTTTTTTTTTTTTTTGGTGGTACTGGGGTTTCTGGAAGCCCTTCTACCTTAGGGCTACACTCCCAGACCTAATTTATTTTTGGAAACAGGGTCTCTTAAGCCAGCCCAGCTGGCTTCGAACCTGCATGATCCTCCTGTCTCCGCCTCCCAAGAGCGGGGATTACAAGTGTGCGCCACCACACCCGGCTGGAATTTTTTTTTTTTTTTCGTTGTTTTAATCAGTAATAGGGCTTCTTGCAAAACCTATAGCATTGCCTCAAACTCCTATTCTTACTTTTGCTCCTAATGATTAATCTTATAGATATGCCTTTGAATCTTGGGTGTTTTTTTTTTTTCTGAGTGTATACTGGGAATTGAACCCAGGATCATTCTACCTCTGAGCTATACCCCAGCCTTTTTTATTTTTTATTTTGAAACAGTCTCACTAAGTTGCTGAGGTTCTCACTAAATTGCTGTGGCTGGCTTCAAATTTGAAATCCTCCTGTCAGCCACTCAAGCACTGGGATTATAGTCTGCACCACCATGCCCAGTATTTTTAGAATTTACTATTTTTTTTCATAGCTTAAGCTGTAAAAACTGCTTGATGATTGAGCTGTTGATGGACCAACACAAGAAAAGAACTCTCTTGGCAGTGAGGAAAGTGGAAAATCAAAGAATCAGAATCAGTGAATTGTGGGCCTAAAAGCAACCTTAGAGAGCATTGCATTCAATGCATTCGTTTTACAGATAAAGAAATGCAAAACCACACAGACAGCTTTGCATCAAGCAGAACATCCTAGAATATTCTGTGGCATCACCCTTCATGAGCTCATGACAGAAGCCAGGTTTGAGACTCTCTGGGTCCTTTCTGTGAGCTGAAAAGGAAGGAGAACATGCCACCCAAACCTCCCTCGTGGGTCCCTGAGGCCAGGGATCCGGGCACCAGCCAGTGTTTACTAAATAGCTGTGAGTAGGTCAGCGGGCACGGGACACTGCGGTGGACAGGCAGGCTGGTGGGCAACGCAGCCTGTGAGTATTAAAGAGAACCTGTCAGTGGCAGGCGCTGAGACCTTTAGGGGAATGAGCCCAGTGTGGTGCGGAGCATTGAGGCCTCAACTAGCCCCACTTTCTGGTTTGTCCTTCAGAGAGACAGAGAAACAGAGAGGGGAGGGGAGGGGAGGGGAGGGAAGAGGAGGAGGAGGAGGAGGAGGAGGAGGAGGAGGAGGAGGAGGAGGAGGAGGAGGAGGAGGAGGAGGAGGAGGAGGAGGAGGAGGAGGAGAAAAAATTCTGTTTCTAGGATGAAAATAGCCATCACGTGAGAGAGAGGAATTTTAGTTAGAGGTAACTTTAGTTCAAGAAAACATGATTCTCATGGGAGATGTGATCTGAGAGATAACCTGGCCCTGTGTAAATATTTCCTTTTGGGGGAAAGGTCCCAGGATATGTTCCTTTTGAAAGGCAAGGGTCTACTCTGTGTTCATGGTCCGTAGGTACGGAGGGCTGTTAATATCCTGTGTCATGCTGGGGAAACTGAGGCCACTGAAAATTAACTTGTGTATTTCTGAAATAGAAGATTTGAGACAGGGTAAGATTTTGCAGCTTTATTTACTTATATTACTTATTTTTTATATTTATTTGTGTGTGTGTTTGGGGTGTGTGTGTGTGTGTGTGTGTGTGTGTGTGTGTGTGTGTGTTTTACTGAAGATTGAACCCAGGGACATTCACCTCAGATCTACATCCCAGTCCTTATTTTTTATTTAGAAACAGGGTCTCACTAAGTTTCTGAAGCTAGCTTCAAACCTGTGATCCTCCTAGCTCAGCCTCCCAAGTACCAGGATTACAGGCATGCACCACCATGTCTGTCTACTGCAACTTTTAAGTTTCAACTTCTCCTTCAACAAATATTCTCTAAAGTTTTTTTCCATCCTTGTGTTAAAAAAAAAATGATGACCCAAAGTATCTGTATAGCCATATTTTTTAGTAATTAACTTTTTTAAAGAATCAGTTTTTCATAGATATAACCAAATCCTTAATGAAAAATCAATTAATAAGCTCTTGATTGAAAAAGTAATTAAGAGAGATGGAAAACTTGCTGAAACTGTACTTTGTTTTTTTATTTTTGTTTTTTTTAATTTTTTATTGGTGCATTTGAAAGTGAACTTTGGATTAACTATAGGCCTGCATCTGTTTCTGAAAAGTGGACACATTCAAAACAAAAACACATCCGTTTTTGGTTTTGGAGTTTTGTGGTTTTTATTTTTATTTGTGTGTGTGATACTAAGGTTTAAATCCAAGGTCATTCTGCCTCTGAGCTACACTCCCAGCCCTTTTTATTTTTTTATTTTGAAACAGGTTTCAGAGGACCTCTAAGTTGTTGAGTCTGGCCTTAAACCTGTAATCCTCCCATCTCAGCCTCTCAAGTACTGAGATTACAAAAGTGAGCCACCAGATTGGTCTTCAGTTTTAAAAAAGATATCTAACTGAAAGATATATCAAAAGATACCTAACTAAAAAGAGAGAAAGATGTAAGAAATAAGCATTGCTTTTGGAAAATAATTTTAGAAAAGATAAAAAATCAAGCAAACCTCATAAATAAAAACAAGGAATGTTTTCTAAGTACAAGAGTTGGAAGATACAAAAGACATTATTTGTTTTCTTTTAAAATAGTAGAGGCTGAGGGTGTAGCTAAGTAGTGGAGCACTTGCTCTGTGTTCTGTCCCCAGCATCACCATAGAATAAAATGATATAGTAGAAGAAAAATAAACTTGTGTAATATCATATAACCCAAATATTAGCTAGGCGCAGTTTACTCTTAACATTTGCATAAGTTGATCAAACTTCCATTCAATATTTCTAGAAAGTCTTAGACCCAGCCCTAAAATTTCTGTAACTTTTCAGAAATGTGTCCTGTTTCTGCTAATGTTTCGCTAGGTGGTTCTTTATTGTGGATTGTCTTCATTCTCTTCTCTTACTGTCTTCATTTTGTACTATGTGGATTCAGAAATGAAATCCAACCTCTTTTCTGAACTTCCACACACAAAATCAACTCCAAAAGTCTCTACATGTACCAGATTCTAATGGACATCTGGAGAGATTCATTGAGCACAAATAACTCATGTAAGAAAGCCACCCTTCCCTGCTCTTGGAAGCACCTCTCTCCCACCCTCCCATTGGAGATTTCTCAACACTTCTACTATCAGTATTCTTTGGCCTCGGGCTACCATGGTGGTTCTTTTATCTTGTTCTTCTCCTTCAATCCTTTCAGATTCCTTTCTGCCACATTGTCCCCAGCACTTTGTTTTTCTTCTCCCTCTGCTGCATACAGGACAATTCTGCCTTTTCCAGCTTTTACTTCCATGCTCAGACTCAGCACTGAGCACTAAAAACCAATCAGTGGAGGTGCTCAACTTCCCATAAGCCCAAGGTCATGCTGAGAGTTCAGGAGAACCATCTGTAAATCTTGTTAAAAATTCAAATAAAAAAATTCAAATCCTGGTCATTAGGTTTGGGGTTGCTTAGGAGTATGTTCTTTGGGGTTTTTTGTTTGTTTGTTGTTGTTGTTGTTTTGTTTGTTTGTTTGGTTTTTTGGTACTAGAGATTAAACCCAGATACAGTCTACCTCTGAGCTATATCCTACCGCCTTTTTATTATTTATTTTGAAACAGGGTCTTATTAGGTTGAGAGTCTCTCCAAATTGCAAGGCTGTCCTTGAACTTGTGAACCTCTTATCTCAACCTCCCAAATACTAAGGTTTCAGGTATACACCATGCCCAGCTTGGAGTATTTTTTTTTTTATTTGATAGTCTTGATTTGGTTCTGTTAGAGAAATCTTCAGCTCACTCTTTGTGGAACTCTGTAGTCTAACAAGACTCATCCTCTACAGGAGGCAGTTGGAAGTCAGAGAATTTTTTTCCCTCTTTTACATATACAGTAAAGCCCTAGAAGACCTATATGCCCAGAGGTGAGCACAATCCCATCTTCTTATTGTTCAGGTAGTCTCACTTGGCTAATATCGCACTCTAACTAGAAGCTCTGTCAGTTAAAACTCTGCTAGACTCATTAGTGAGGGATAAGACTCATATTTCTGCTATCTTAAGAGGATTTCCCTTTCAGAAACATGGTTATATTCACTTGAACAGGCTCAGTGACCCATTAAGCTAAGGCACATAGAGGACAAAGTTTGTTCTGGGATAACAAGGGAACCTGGCTTGTAGGATCCCAGGGGAGTGTAACAGAGAACACAGTCTTAGAGGATGAATAAGGCCATCTTGAATTTACAGAACTCCACACTATTACATTTTTAATATCCAGAATAATTGGTGATAATTTTAATTAATTCTGGAAATGTTATTCAAACGAGGGTGGCTTTTTTCAAGCTGATTTGCAGTGTAACTGTCTGGGTTTTTTAATTTTTTTATGGTGCTAGGAATTAAACTCAGGACCTTGTGCATTATAGGCATGTGTCCTACCACTTAGCCACACCCCAGTCCATAGCTGTATTCCTTTTGAAAGCAATAACTTAATTACTTAAATCAGAAATTTATCAGAGCATCATCATTAAGTATATAGACTCTTCATGCTATGGATTAATCTCCTTGCATATTTTAAATAATTTACTTTATAAAAAATGATGTATACTTTTCAGGAAGATATCAATTTTATTGTGTGAAGTAATGCATATACATATATATGCACATATCTATAATATATAAACACATTTTTTCTAACAATCTTTTGTCATGCTTCTATTATTTTTCTAACTTAAATCTTAGCTGTTTGAATAGAAGAGCTGAAGTGTCTGTTCCCTTTATCTTTCAGATATCCAGTAATCTCTGCTTTTAATGGGTGCCCAGAAAATACTGATCCCTTCAATCCCAGAACTGTCTACTCCTCCTCTTCCAATAGCAAAGTGTAATTGACCTGCCTTCTATGCCCTAGATTCTTTTTTTCTACAATGGGATAAAGCTGGGTGTGGTGGTCCATGCCTGTAATCCCAGTACTTGGAAGGCTGAGACAGGAGAATCTCAGGTTCAAGGGCATCCTCACCAACTTAGGCCCTCAGAAACTTAGCAAGACCCTGTTTACAAATAAAAAATAAAATAGGGTTGGAGGTGGAGCTTAGAGGTAGAGTACCCCTAGATTCAAACCCTAGTATCACAAAAATAAATAAATAAATAAATAGGATAAAAATAGTAGGATTCTACTATTCTAAGGACCTCTAGAGTCTAGAATTATATTTTCAAAGTAGTTCTCTCGTTTTCTGATAGATTTTTTTCTATTAAAAGTGAGATATTTTGCAGCATTCTACTTTGTTGTTATAGCACTTGGGGTGAACCCAGAGGCACTCTACCACTGAGCTACATCCCAGCCATTTATTATTTGAGACAAGCTCTCCCTAAATTGCTGAGGGTAGCTTTTAATTTGTGGTCCTCCTGCCTCAGCCTCCCAGGTGGCTGGGATTGTGGGTACGCACCATCATGTGCAACTTGTGTTGTGTTTTTGATAGTGCCTTACTCATGCTTTAAGCCCCTTTGCTTTTAGACTCTGAAGCGAAACATGAAAGGCTCATGTCTACTGGTCTGGTGCCATCCATCCCTGGCCCTGGCCCTGGCCCTTCTCTGCCCAGTGCTAAAGCCACATGGAACCTCTGGGGTCTCTGCCCTGCTGTCCTTTCCTTGGCTGGGTTTTCATGCAGACTTTCTCCCCTGCCCACCTCTTTCTGATTCATGTTCTTTCAGAGTTCAGCTCAACTGTCACCACATCTCTCAAGCTGTCCCTTATACTCCCACTGCCAGTTCATTTACTTGTATTCCCCCTGTTGTTGTTTCATAGGTCTTTGTACATCATGTATTTATGACGTTTAATTGTGTACCTGTATATTGGTACCACCACTTTCCACCCAGGCTCCGACAAACAGTATATCCCATGAAGAAATGAATGAATGAGCGAATGAATGAATACTTTGCCTGTCTTAACTGCCTACTCTGTCTTAGCAATTGATAACAGGCACAGACCAAATTGTTCTCCTCCTCCTCCTCCTCCTTCTCCTCCTCCTCCTCCTCCTCCTCCTCCTCCTCCTCCTCCTCCTCCTCCTCCGTGTGTGTATGATACTAGGTATTGAACCATTAAACCTAGGGACAGTCTACCTCTGACTACCACCCCCAGACCTATTTTATGTTTTATTTTGAAAAAAGGTCTCCCTAGGTTGCTGAGAGTGTTATTAAATTGCTGAGGCTATCCTCAAACGTGTGACCCCATCTCAGCCTCTCAAGTATTATGATTATAGGCGTGTGCCACCATGCCTGGCACTACCAACCCTTTTTATTTTTGTTTTGAAACAGGCTCTTTCCAGGTTGCTGAGAGTCTGGCTAAATTTCTGGAGCTGTCCTCAAAGCTGTGATCCTCCTGTCTTAGCCTCCCAAGTATTGGGATTACGGGCATGCACCAATGCACCTGATACTAAGTTATTTTCTAAGAAGGAAGTCTTCCCTTAGTGTTCATTTTCTGTTATAATGGTTTTCTCTCTTCTCTCCAAATCCTTATTACTTGGGCTCCTGTCATTTTGCTTTTACTTCCCTGTTGGACAATAAATGTCTTAAATTATTAGCTACTTTAAGTCCGGTGCAGACTTATATAGGTGGTAAATTATAATATGCTCTGTACTTCATCTAAGCTAAATAAAATATTTTTCTGTGGATAGTAGCATTAGTAGTATCAGTTTTTCCACTTCCCTTTCCTGGGTAAAGTTGATGTCAGCTCTTCACATGCATCAAGTTGACTCACGTTGTTTTTGTTTGTTTATTTGTTTTTTATTTTGATACTGGGGATTGAAGCCAGAGGCATTCTAGCTCCAAGCTACACCTCAAGCCTGATTTTATTTCTTGTTTGGAAACAGGGTCTCACTAGGTTGCTGAGAACCTCACTCAGTTGCCAAGACAGGATTCAACCCTGTGATCCTCCTATCTCAGCCTCCCAAGTACTAGGATTAAGCATGCGCCACCATGCCCAGCTTGCTCACATCTTTGAGTCAGTACTCTTTATTAGTTTATCTTGCTCCTGCATACAAGATTGGAAAAAATATTGGAGAGATTCTTTTTGACTAACACAATGTTACAAGATCAAAGCTTTTTAGCAGTTCCCTTTTGCTGATGTAGTTACGTACGCTGCTCTTGCAGAATCTTATTTATCTAATAATCTAGAAAAGTAGAAACAATGAAAAAAGACTCTGCAAAAGGAGATAACCTGAAATTTGTCAGAGAATAAAAGCAATTTTCCAAAAATTATTAATTTGGCAACAAATATATTCAACTTTTACATCCAGCAATCAGGTGTAAAGTCTTAGTCCTGAGAAAGTACATTGAAATGATAGTTCTTTTATATGTGGGATGGATTGTTGACTAATGAAGCAACATATAAACCTGTGGAATAACCAGCTTTACAGCTGACAGCAGATTCCCCAGGGCAAGGACTTTATGTGTTTGGCACAATTACACCTATTGTATATCAGTACTATTTAAATATTTAATAACAGTTCCTCCCATGCCTATTCCTGGCAAGTCTAGCCTTCCAGACTTGTCATGTCCATAATCAAATATGTATTTGTACATTAATCATTTGAGGTGTGGTGCCACTTTTAAGCCCAAGAGAGACGGTGCCATTTTCTCCCAGTCTGGATGACAAGAATATAGATAAGCAGCCATGGATGTCAGACGATACTCCTTGTTTTCCTTCTTCCCTTTAAAAACCTTGACTGCTTGCAGAGTGAGGTTTATTTTCTCTTAAGGTGACCGCTGTTTTTGAAGTCACAATTAGAGACCTTGGCCTCATTCTTCACAGCCCATCTCTTAAGTGTATAGCTTTTGGTGCTCACTTTACCTCGGTCTATAAAAAGAGCCTTCTGAACTAATTGCAAGTGTTTCCAACCTCCAAACTTTTAGTACTGAGGAGTACAAAAAAAGTGCTAGGACTTAAATGTTTAATTTGTTGGTTGGCTGCTTCCCTCCCTCCCTCCCTCCCTCCCTCTCTTCCTCCCTCTCTTTCTTCCTTCCTACCTTCCTTCTATCCTAGAGATTGAATCCAAGGGTAAGGGTATACTACCATTGAGCTAAACCCCTAGTTCTTTTTATTATTATTTTTACTCTGAAACAGAGTCTTGCTAAGTTCCTGAGGCTGGCCTCCACCCTACAATCCTCCTGTGTGGCCTTCCAAGTACTGGAATTAAAGACATACAACACCATGTCCAGCCTGACTTATTTCTCTAAGGGTAATTTACCCGATATTTATTATATAGAAGAAGACAGTCAATGTGGCAGTCAAGAGACATTCCAACTCACATACATAGAGAATGAATCACAAAGCCATTTCATTACATAAATTTTTAAGAGATCAATAAAACTTAAAGTGATCAGAAAGAACCAAATGTCTTAGATTTAAGAGACAACAAGCTACTAATTGTGTGAACTCTGTCCCTTGGGTTCTTTATGAGCAAAAGAGGAATCTTATCTTTCTGCTTACGAGAGAACAAGAAATAAATATGTGAAGGCGTGAAGGGCCATTGCCATCACAGGAGCTTTGGTGGGAAAGCGACTGTGTCAGTCTGGTGTGTTGGCTTTCTCCCTCTAGGGTGGGTTGGTTGCCCAGGCCTTCATCCTCATCCACTCAAGCTATTGTCTCCCAACCTCTCATACAACTTTTGCCATAATTTTCTGATGTCTGGCTGTGTTTGTAGGTACCATTTTTTGTTCACACAAAATGCTATTTGTTGTTGTAGCAACACCAAGCAACCCACAGAAAGACTGAATCTATTATTTGTTTCCATCAACTACTCCTTCCAAAAGCCCAGGTTTATCTGCCAAAAGTAAAGTAGTTAGGGTCTTATGAAAAGGCCATGCAAATCCTTTTATTAGTTTTTGTTTTATTTTAACTGGCTTTGTCTTCCAGTCCTATCTTAGAGTTCCTAATCTCCAGAAGTTTTGTTTATGCATGCCAAGGTTTCCAAGGGTGACTCAGGTGAACTAGAAGAGTTCTTTGGCACAGGCCAGCATCAGGATCATTTTCACCTGTAGCTGCTTTCACTTTTGTGAAGGTAAACAATCTTCAGGGACGTGAACCTCTGGTTTTTTCCTGCAGGAACATCAAGAGTTCTGTTTCCACAGGTATACTATTTTAAGTGTACTATGTCTTATTTATCCCTTGAACAATTTAAAATGTATACATCTTCCAAGAAGTTTCTGAATACTAATTTTGACCTTCCCATCATTGACTGGGATCACCTTACCTAATCTTGTCTACTTGTAATTTTCATTACTATAATCATTTGTCCCCCTTCCACGCTCCATGATTATGAATCATAAAACCACACTAACTCATTCTGCAAATGCTTTTGGAGTCAAGCACTTATCTAGGCCTTGCTCCTAAGTATTGCAATCTGCTACTACTCTTGTAGAGCTGTCTGTTTCTTTTTTCAATTCTGTAAATGTTTGCTTTATACTTTTAGGAGCTCTGATGTTTGGTGCATATATATTTATAATCATTATATCTTCTATGCGACTTGAGCCTTTTATCAGTATATGATGCCCTCTGTCTCTTATAACAGTTTACTAAACTGTTAGAGTCAATTTTTCCTAGTATTGTACAGCTACTCTGTTATTTTTTGGAAAATATTTGCATAGAATTATTTTTTCATCCTTTTACTTTCAACCTACGTTTGTCCTTAGATATAAAATGATTCAGTACATACTTTGACCCTGGGTTTTTAAAAATCTATCATGTTAATCCGTGTCTTTTGTTTGTTTGTTTTGTGGTACTGAGGATAGAACCTCTGAGCTACACCCCCAGCTATTAGAAATCATGTGTTAATCTAGGTAGGGGGGGGGCAAAAGTTTGACCTAAGAGGCAAAGAGATGTTCAGGAGGCACAGGTCTGAGACTCAGTTGCCTATTAGAAGTATGGGCCAGGATATAAAGATGGAGGAGATAGGGAGTCAAGGAATAATTGGGTAGTTCCATTAACTATGATTTTAAGCAAGTTTCTCAGCCTTTCTAAACTTCAGGAAATAAAATAAGACGGCTGTAAGATTAAAGGATATAACACATGTAAGTGCCTGTATAGCAGTCAACTAATGAGAGTTAGCTTCTTCTTTTTCTGTGCACCTTCTCTGACCAAGGTATCTAGATCCACCGTGCAGCATAGTGGATGGTGATATTACTAACTCTACTAACTAGAGAATAAGGAAAGCATAAGACGATCATTTTAGACCTTTTTAAATTCATATACCTCAGTAATAATACATACTAGGATCTATACAATGAACTAACTGCATTTATGTTTATCTTTCTCAAACAAGCTGTCCTAAGTATCCTAAAATTATTATCTGATTGTTAGAACATTAAATTCCCATAAATTGGGCAGGATACAAGGTCATTATTACCACATGGTTGGCTCCGGGTTTAGAAAAAAATTTGGAGCAAAGCAATAAAAATATTTTCTGTCCCCTGGCTCTTGAGCCAATGCTTTGTTATCAACTCTGAGTCCTTTAAATGATCCTGTGAGAATCTTCTCCAAATTGCTCTCATTTGACAGATTTGCATCCAGGTCAATAATATGTGGGTACTCACGATGACATTCTAAATGTTATGTTTAGAGATTATGAAAGAAAAATTGAAAAAGGAATTTTTATGATCCTTTTATTCCCCCTTGAGGCACTGACCTTTGGATCAAATTATGTTTCCAGAGACTAAGATTCAAATTGCTATCCATACTAGAGAATGTAGGTTTACATGCAACTACTGTTTTATACAGATGAAGTATCTAGATTAATGAGTCATAATGTAGGTTTAAAAATGCAAAAGAATATTAAAACATGTTTTATATTTATTTTTTAATAGCCAGGCTAATTTGCTTATCCCTTGATAAGTAACGTAACATTATGATCTATACATCAGATTTTAAAGGATGGTAATCATGTATCCAGATATTCCTTTCTGACTGGAGATATGCCTGTTGACTTACAAAATGTGAAGCTCAGAAGTTGGGCTGACCCAGGCTTCCAGCTGGAGGATGATGAGTAAAGCTAGAGCAACTTGGGTTCCCTCCTAAACCCACCTCGCCTTCCCACACTACCCAAAACTGGAATTTTCCACAGCTCTGCACTTGATTTATTATATGTTTTGAGTTATTACAAAAATAATTTATTTAGCACTGGGGATTGAACCCAGGGGCATTCTACCTCCAAGCTACACCCCCAACCCTCTTTTATTTTTATTTTAAAACAGAAGTCTCGCTGGGTTGCTGAAAGTCTCACTACTTGCCGAGGTTATCCTCGAACCTGTGAGCCTCCTGTCTCAGCCTCCCAAGTACTGGGATTACAATGTGCCACCATGTCTAGCCGCTTTTTTGTATAAAAAAAAGACAGAATTCTTACTATGAGTCCTTCTTTTGCACAGAGAGAGAGACAGAGAGAGAGACAGAAAGAGAGAGCAAGAGTGCACAAGCAAGAGAGATTGAGATTAATGTTTATTTCGCAGAGTCCTAGTAAATGGAGAGATACATCTCTTCACTGGGTGATCCCTCCATCTACCTTAATGTGGGATGTTGTGCCGTTTAAATATTGGACTCGAGAGGAGCAGCACAGGGCCACATTCATAAGCGATGACACATGGACATGCACAGATGCAGGTAATTGTACCTAGTAAAGCCTTGTCTCTGGGGACGCCTGGCTCAGATAAGGTTGTGTCATAAATGTCCTGGCTTCCAGATTCTTTGCCACCCGCACCTGCCACATAGCCATGTAGACGTTGTCCCCCACCTCCCTGCTGGAATTGACTGACGGGTGGGAGTGGGCTTCCTCTCTCCCTGTTCCACCAGCGCCCTCCTCCTCTGAACTGCTGCAGGGCTCCTTCAGGACTCTCCTTACGCTGAGCCCCCTCAAAGGCTTCCTGGGCACCCGAGCTGTACTGGGTCCTTTTCTAAGCCTTCTCTAGCATCCACTCTGTATTCCAACCATAAACATGGTAGTCACTTGCCTGTTTTCCTCTTTAACCATGAGCCCTTTGAGAGTTAATACACACACACACACACACACACACACACACACACACACATCTAATCTTCTTGTTTTATTAAAAAATACCTAGAATACTAATACTACCTGGCACTCAAGTAGAATTCAGTAAGCATGTATTGAATGAATAAGTGGGGAAGTGAATGAATGATTGCATTTTCATTTGTAAATGAAATACTGATATGTGTACACAAGAACTGTAGCACTTACCAGCTTCCTTCCATGTGCCAGGCACAGTAATCATCCTAACAATCCTATAAGGGGAATATCTTTATTTTCCCCATTCTATGGATGGGCAAACCAAGGCACAGAGAGTTAAAATGACCAAGCTCTCACCATGTAGATGGTTTGGGGCCTTAGATTCATTATGCCCTTGTCATGCTGGCTACACTTGAAGTTCTGAGGCTGCTAGTCATGAAAGTGTGGCAGAATTGTTAGGACTGAAGGAATGGCAACAAATCTGCCTTTTATTTTAATAGTTACACTAAGGGAAAAAAAATCACTTAAGTTTCTTAAAACAACTTTGCCGAATGATTTGGTTCATTTTATTCCATCTATTTTCTTATTTGGAACACATTGTTATTATGTATGTAGATTATTTATTATCGCACCACACTGTATTCATAGTTACATTACTCTTTCATCTTCATAACCAAACGAGTTAATGATGTGATATTCCATGTGAGTCAATATACTTAGCCGCTTACCTGTACATATTAGATATTAATTACTAACAATACCGTGGTGAAAATATTTATGATTATGGTTTTTTTAAGTGACTTTTCCTTAGCTTTCCAGAATGAAAGCCACAGTACTTATTTTGCAGGAAAAGATTCAGAGGCTCAGACATTTAACACTATTTTTGTGGTTTGTAGAGGCACTGCATTTAGCAGAAAAGACTGGTTGTGATGGGCCCTTGGGTTGACCCTCAATAACTAGGTTATCTGTCTCTGGGGAAATGCTCCTGGTCCAACATCGTAGACATAGCAGAGTCTGAGAAAAACCCCTTCTCCTCAGCACAGTGCAGAATAAAATCAAGTGAAAACCAGCACTTAACATGGCTACAAATGAAGGCTAGAGGGAAATTGTCAGAAAGGAGCCGTGTATATCATTCAGGATTGTGTGGGAAGAGGGAAGAGTCCCAGACTGTAAACGTGCCTACACTGTGTTCATGGCCTGTGACTTTATACTAGAAATCCCCAGCAAATGCCACTAGTGTCTGCTTTCTGGCACATGTGGCTTGAGAGACATTTTAGAAGTAGATCTCATAAACCATTTCAGAGAGGAGACTGTGGAATCATTCCTACTTCTGTGGTTTATGGTCACACTGTATGGCAGGTGCTTAGCCTAGTGCTTGCTCAACACACAATAGGTGCTGTGGGAATGTTTGTTAAATGAAGGCATAGGTAGAGTGCAGAACCTGTGGTCTGGAATCACAAAGATCTGAATTTGAACTTGCAGCTTCACTTACAATCGAGCCTTGAACAGATGACCTAATCTTTTCCAGCTTCAGTTTCTCCATGTAAAATGAGGACACGGTAAGTTAGTTACATAGCCTGGTGGCTTCTACACTGCTCAGGAGTACAGTGATCAGTAAGAGGTGATCGCACAAGGGAAAATCCAAAGATCGCCTAAGGCGGACTCGTGTAAGAGACATGAAATAGATATGTGATCAGAGACAAGTATACAGGGAAGGTGGCTATACCCAAAAGCAAGAGCTGCAGAAAAGCCAGAAAGCAGGTGTGGCAGGAAATGATGAGAGAAAGAAGGAACCGACATTTCTCATGGTTCTCTGGGAGGCCTTACAAAACTAAATATTTACTTCCCAACTTTTGACATTGTTTTCTCCTCCTTTGGATGGCCTTTTTTTTTTTTTTTTTTTTTTTACCATACTGGCTTTTTCTTTGTCTATCCTTAGGTAGAACTCTCATAATTAAAAAAGTTTTTTTTTTTAACAAAAGGACTTTGAAGTATTATCTCTCAGTAGATCCTGGCATTTTAGACCATGTGGGATTATTTTTAAACTCTCATTTGGCTTCTAAAGCACTTTCTAGAAATCCTTCTAAAAGATTAATCTGGCATAAAATGGGAATTACGGTTTGATGGGAATTCTAGAACCCTAAATTGTTCCCCACTTTTAGGATAGCAGACTCCATTTAGGGTATGTAGGTGTGTGCACATGTGTATATGCAATTCAGTAAAATATTGTTCCATATTGCAAATGCTAGATGACTCTTAAAAATGAAAACTAAAAACTGAAAACAATAATAACACTCTGAGGCCTCCCTACGCCAATCTGTTCAAAGACACCTCCTTATTCTCCTGCCATTTCATGCACAGGAATCGCCGACCAGGCTGAGCCTCCTCTAGAACATTTCCTTCTGATCTTCTAAGCACTCTTCCACCATTTAAACAGCACCTTTGATTTTTATTAAGTCTGAACATTGAAGAAAACTCATCAGTCTCCATGTAATCCTCTAAGCTCTTCACCAACTTCCTCGACCCTCCCAACAAATGAGCCTTTCCTTTTAATTCATAAGATCATTTTCCTTGTTTTAATTTATGGCATATATAGCTACACTTTTAATTAAGTCATGAAGCAGCTAAAAAAGAAAGGAATAAAATCCTATATACTCACCTCATAATAAAAGATAACTAGTATTTAGATCTCGCATATACTGCTGAGTTTCCACTCCTTTGTTCCTCTTCTGAAGAGATAACCATGGGTCCCTGACATTGGTATACTTCATTCCTATAAAGCATTTTTATATTTCTACTCTATATATGTATATTCAGAAAAATATATTTTTCTATGAGCCCAAGGCTTTCTTTTTTGCCTGCTGTTGGCCTTAAACTCAGATTCCACGGCCAGCTTCTGCTCCCAGACCACCACAGTGCCGACTCATGTTTTTTAGTTCCAGGAATATTTGTGGAAACCTGTGATTTCTCCTCCTTTTCTAAAAACTTAACTATTCGTGTTTTTAAAAAGTGTTCTAGCCGGGCGTGGTGGCGCACGCTTGTAATCCCCGCGCTTGGGAGGCAGAGACAGGAGGATCGCGCAGGTTCGAAGTCAGCCGCGCACGCTGGCTTAGGAGACCCTGTTTCCAAATAAAAATGTAAAAATAGGTCTGGGAGTGTAGTCCGGAGATAGAAGGGCTTCCAGGAACCCCAGTACCACCAAAAAAAAAAAAAAAAAAAAAAAAAAAAGTGTTCTATAATTTAGCTAGCATAATCAGGTGATTTTAGCACAAAAAGTTTCAAGTTCTGTAGTCCCAACATTGCAGAATCCAGAAGCTCCAACTTCATTTTCAAAAATCAGTAATTCAGCTGGGTGCAGTGGTGCATGCTTATAATTCCCGCGCTTGGGAGGCTGAGACAGAAGGATCACACAGGTTCGAAGCCAGCCTCAGCTACTTAGTGAGGCTCTCAGCAATTTAGTGAGACCCTGTTTCCAAATAAAATATAAAATAGGTCTGGGAATATAGCCTGGAGGTAGAAAAACCCCCTGGGTTCTACCCCCAGTACCACCAAAAAAATAATAATAATAATTCATGATGATAATCCTATGCCCTTTTTTTGCCAGATGTTTCAAGAATTAATTAAGAAATTAATTGATAAATAAAAATTATATCTATTTATCGAGTACAACCTGATGTTTTGATGTTTGCATACACTGAGGAATGGCTAGGTCAGGCTTATTACCATACTTATTACTCACATGTGTCTCCCTGTCTGGTTTTAATATTTTGGTCAACTATGCTAAACACACCACTTTGTGTCCATGTACATCAGGATCTCTATAGTAAGTCACTCAGGCGTCAGTTTCTTCAGTTGCTTGTGTTAAGATTCTGTGGCTGTTATGAACTATAACCCAGATGACTAGGATTCAGGGCCCAACAAAAGTTTTTGCCACACTATTATCTAAATATTAACATAATACTGAATGAAATACTTTATAGCAATTTTAGTATAAAAACTTCATTAGTATTACTCTTTAAAAAAAACACTTCCCCAAAGTGGTTTTGCATACTTTTTTTTTCTTTTTCTTTTTTTTATAAATTTTTATTGGTGCATTGTAATCAAACATCACAATGGAATACAAGACTTGTGTGGATATCTAAGTACACATCATCCAATTAGCCTTTGTCCAATCCCCATCCCATTCTCTTCCTCTCCCTCAATCCCATGCTGGATTTAGTGTTAAATATTGATATATTTGTTTACATACATCTTATGTTTTATTTTTTTTTATTTTTAATTTTTTATTGAACATAAATGGTATACATTTAAACTATACTTGATGCCCTCTCCCCCATCCCACCCTGTTTTCCCTTCCCCCCTCCCAGCAATAAAACAATGATTGTCCTGGGTAACCATGCCATATTCATAATTTTACATATACTCAGATGTGGACCCTCCTTAATCAAGTTCAGCCTTCCTCCTCCTCTATCTTTCCATTCAAGCTTTGCTGGTATTTCTCCTCCATTATCTGGAGTACCACTGGTATCCTCTGGATTCCCTAGTTTGGGCATATTAGCGGAAACATATGTACCTTCTCCTTCTGTGCTTGGCTGGTCTCACTTAACATAATGCTCTCCAGGACTTTCCATCTTCTAGCAAAAGGTATGATTTTGTTCTTCTTTACGGCTGAGTAGAATTCCATTGTGTGTATTTCCCAGAGTTTTGCAATCCATTCATCTGTTGATGCATCTTATGTTTTAATGAGATTCCATCTTCCCCCTTCCCATCCCCTCTGATCAGTCACCTTAATTGCTCCTCCATAGGGCCCTTTCTTCCACTAGATTCCCTCCTATTATCCATTTCTTCCCAGTTTTTGCATATTAGAGAGAGCATCTGATTTTTTATTTTTCTTTGATATTTCTCTATATATACTGCATTGCAAGTTCTGATCCCACTCGCGAAGGCCCTGGCACCGAACTGGTCACCCAGCAGTTTTGTTTCCAGCCTTGCTGGTTATAGTACCGGCCTTGCCTCATGGCAGGCTCTGATCCTGGCCTCAGAGGCCCCTGCACCGGCCTTGTCTTTAGGCAGGTTCCTATCCTGACCTCGCTGGCTCCAACTATGGCCTCACCAATTGGCAGGCCCCGATCCCAGCTTCTCTGGCACTGACCCCAGCCTCACCCCTCGGCAGGCTTTGATCTCGGCCTCGGAGGCCCCAGCACTGGCCTTGCCTCATGGCAGGCTCCGATCCTGGCCTCACTGGCCCTGGCACCGGCCTCACCCCTCAGTAGGTTCTGATCCCAGCCCTTTAAAAAAAAAAAGACACTTTGCCGGGTGTTGTGGCACACACCTATAATCTCAGGACTTGGGAGGTTGAGACAGGGCAACTACAAGTTCAAGGCTAGCCTCAGCAACTTAGTAAGACCCTGTTTCAAGATTAAAAATAAAAAGGGCTCAGGGTATAGCTCAGTAAAAGAGTACCCCTAGCTTCAATCCCTAGTTCCACAAAAAGTAAAAATAAATAAGAAAGACGTGTTATCATGAAGTAAAACTATTTAATATGTGAACATGTTGGTTTTAGCAAAGTCATGTTCTTTTCCTTAATAATGGGTATTTTGTATTTTTTTTAATCCTTCTTTCACCCTATCTACTTCTTAGTCAAGATCACTTCTAAGTTTATAAGTCATTTACTTTGTAGTTGAGGAAGTTGAATCCTGATCAACTATGGGAAGACTTAAACTAGAAATCCCAGTTAAGGAAAGTTTCACCCCAAACTTTCTGTCCTGACAGAGTCATTTTGCTTCCCAGAAAATCTGGCATGAGATGCCGTCCTCTGGGTCAAGTTATACCTTTGTTTCCAAGGCCCTAATGCTTTGCGACAGCCTATAGGTTGTTTGCTTGAAGGCCAGTAACCTTGAGATATACAGTGGTTTTTAGCCAAAATGAGGTATGGAATCAAACAGTCTAACTTTTTTTGTTTAAATATGTCATTGTGAGAGTTGGGGAGATGACATGCTTCTTGCACTCTGTCACCTTTAACCACACACAGATGCATAGTCACATCAGCCGCCCCTCCCCAAAACTGCATTCTTCCTTCCTCCCCCGAGCTTTATAAAGCAGAATTAACAAGCATGGGACTCTAGCTCCCATGCCTAGCACTAAGAGTGTTCAGTTTCAAACTATGACTGGGACTCTTTTTTCATTTTAAGAATATTGCTAGACAGTTCTATTTCCCCATTACAAAACATTTTAAAATATATATTTTATGTTACCTGGAAATGAGTATGAGCTAAGGGACACTTGATCAAATGGGAAAGTAAAGGCCTGTGGAGAGGGTCATGCAGTGGGATCAGCCTGGCAAAGGGCTGTGAGAGGCCTAAGGATCTCATCAGTGGTGAGAACCGGGGGAGGCAAGTCTCTAGGCTCCTTGCCAAGCGCCTTTGTAATTGAGCCCCTCTTAGAGAACAAATGAAGGACTGAGGTGGCATTCACTGGCATCCAAGAGTCAGGACACCTAGATTCTCTTCCTGATTCTGCCTCAACATGTCATCACATGACATAGGGAAGGATGCAAACCCCTGGTCCACAGATTCCATCCCTTGGAAGTGCAGGGCTTTGTCATTTAGTTCTTGTCCATCTCTAATGAGCAGGTGCACAATAGATGCCTCTCTAAACATGGTCATTTTAATTTTTCTCCTTGTAGTGCTGGTCCAGATGCTGGGGAAGTTTGGCGTCTATTGATCTCCTTGCTTTATTCATAGAAAGACTACTCTCACCTCCTGGACCATCACTGGGCCTCTGCTAGCCAGTCAGTCATTAACTGTGTCTAGCATTCCATGCTTTAAACAAGACTGGGATTGGATTTGCAAATTGGACAAGAACACAATTCCTAGAATATACCAATATACTCTAGTCCTGTAGAGGTCACCAAGGTGCCACGGGACTCATAGGAGGCATTTTTTTTGCCCTATTATGTTCTGAAATAGAAGATCTCAAACCTTCTTACCTTTATATCCACCATTAGCCAACAAAACACATTCCTATCTTAACTCTTTGCTTGTTACCACATCACTGAATGGTTCCCTTCTACCTCGTACTCCAGGCAGTCACTAAAATAGCTCATATCTTCATCTTCCACATAGTTTATTTTCTCCAATGATATTGTAAGAAAAATGTCAGGAAGTCAGCTACATTTGAAAAACACTGCACATGCGTACACGTGCACACACACACACACACACACACACATTTATGTTGTTTAACTATAAAAATAAAGGAGCTTTTATATATGAGCAAGCCAACCTCAACTGGTGAACGGAGTCATTGAAGGCAAACATTTCTATAAACATAGCACAGTATTAGATCCAAACAGCTTAGCTAAAGGAAAAGTGAGAGAAAATTTTAAGACAAAAAATACAATACCTATACTTAAAACTGTATGTAAATTTGCAGCATATAAACCTGAATGTAATTAACACAATCATGCATTAGAAGGAATAATAATGAAGATGCCAAGCATCAAAAGAAGCTGGAGGGTGGTTTTGCTTCGGGTGTTCCTTCTTCCAACCTAAGAATGTCCTCTTTAATCCCCTAGTACATCTGTTGAGTGTTAAATGGTTCTCCAACCTCTTCTGGAAAAATTTCGGAGACAAGGAGCTTCCTTCTTTGCACACTGCCCTTTCAACAAGTGTGAAACTACTCATTGGAACTGTTTCCTCGCCCTGTCCCCAGACTTGCCTGTCTGTGCCATCCACTCAGCTTTGAGCTCAGAAACCACATGAACTGAGCCTGTTCTTTCTTCACTGTGACAGTCCGCAGTGAACACTTAATGAAGCTGCTCAAGGTCCTTCTAGGCTTACCCCAACACTTGAATATATCCACATCTTAAAATCATTCTTCCCAGGCACTTGTTTCCTTGGTTTTTAGTATCTTGACCTTTGGTTTGTCAAGGTCCTCTTAGGAAACAGAGCCGGCATCTGTCAGGTTGCAGTCACAGCAGGACTCCTTACTCTGCTCACCCCTCCAAACTGCATTATCTTTTGAGGGTTAGTCTTAGCATGTGAACATTTACAAAGGGGAGTTTTCTTTTCATTCTTTTCATTCTTTCTGAGAGTTGGCTATATCTGTCCTGTGTATTTTTTTTCTATTTAATTCACAAGCACTAGTGAGCACCATGCCGGTTGAGGCTCAACATTGCCTCCTGGGGATGAAAGATGATGCCTAAGACTCTGGCAGAAGGTTTCCATGACATTCTAGGGGGAATGGCAGACACGTAAAACATAATTACAATATGATGTGTGACCCACACATGAACCCAGTGCTCTAAGAGCATAATATAGGGCATGAATTGTCTGAGGAAAATGACAATGGCAATTTAGTTGTTCAAAAATGAGTATTGGCCTAGAACCTTCTATGTACACAGTACAATTGACACTCATTTATATTATGATTACTCAAAATATCAGGTGTATATTGTTCTAGATTACCATTTTTTTCCCTTGGTACTGGGGATTGGACCCATGGGCATTCTACCACTAAGCTTTATTCCCCTATTTCATTTTTTATTTTGAAACAGGGCCTTGGTAGGTTGCTGAGGGTTTTAGTAAGTTGCTGAGGCTGGCCTCAAACCTGTGATCTTCCTGTCTTAGCATCCCTATTTCTCTAAATTATCTTTGAGAATTTAATGAGAAATTTTATGATCTCCGCAGTTACATTTCCTCAGTCGTTTAATAATCTGGGACTTCTGTCAGAAGATAAGGACGTTAATATAGTGAATAACTATGAGTTCCTAATGATTGTTAATTTCAAAGTGCCTAAAAACTATTTGTTTTATAATTTTCCCTGAAACATGGACAAAGAATAAAATTCCATGTGATAATTTTGTGGCTTCCAAAGTATACTTCTCTTCTTTCTTTGGGATTTATCACTTCTTCTCTCTGTTGTAATTTATCTGAGACTAATTACATTTTTTCTAATAACATGCCATAGTTTATTCAGGGCACTCCTTGGTGACTTGGAGGGAGGATATTAAGAATTGAACTCAGAATGGCACAATGTTCTTTTACTACCTCTTACTCTCACCTGATTTTATGCTCTCTAACTTATGTTTGTTGTAACTTAAAATGAAGTTCACTGATGGAGAAGATAGAGTCCCTGTGAGGAATTCCATACGCTGATCTTAGTCCTGACTCCATCCTGCCTTCATTCAGTGAATACTTATGAGTATGAGCTTCATTCCAGGTACAGGACTTTGGATAAGACTCAGTATCCTTCACTCCCCCATCCCTGCTTCCCCACCCCTAACCACCTGGCTCAGGCTCACATCGCTTCGCACCTGGTCCTTTGCTGCAGCCACTTGACTCATTTCCTGCCTCCAGCCTTATCCTCCTTCATTCATCATTCCCCAGCCTGAGTGCCAGGCAGGAAAACCATGCTTCCCTTCCTAAAACCTTCATCTGCCTCTCACCTCCAGAATCAACCCAAAGTCCCCAACTAATGGCAAAGGTCTGCTTGTGGTCTGGTCTTTCCTCCTCCCCTATTTCCTCTGTCTTACCACTAATTAATTTTTTTTAATGGTATTGGGATTTGAACCCAGGGACATCCAACCTCTGAGCTACAACCCTAGCCTGTTTTATTTTTTATTTTCAAATAAAATAAAAAGGGTCTTGCTAAGTTACTGAAGGTCTCACTTAGTTGCTGAAGTTAACTTTGAACCTGTGATCCTCCTGTCTTAGCCTCCCAAGTACTGGGATTTCAGGTATGTGCCCCTGCACTCAGCTTGATGCCATGGATTTTGTTCAGCAACTCTATGTTCCCTTCATTCTCTGTGCTGCATCTTCTCTCGGCGTCTGTACAAGATTCTGTCCACTGAATGCTTGGTGCATTCCGAGTACTGGGCTCTGCATATCGTAGACATTGCCCTGTCTAGAGTGCCCTTCTTGTCCTCATTCCCAGCTCCCAGTCATTCTTCCAGAGCACACTCATGTATCACCCCTGGAAATGTTAACAGCAACACATCACCCGCCCCCAAACCTACCATAATTTATTGAGCTAGGAACCCTTCCCCCACTCCCGTGGCTACTTCTTTCACCTCATTTATAATGTTATTTATGTGTCTTTCACCCCAACACTAGCACCATGCATTAGAAATAGAATGTAAACCACATATGCAGTTTTAATTTTCTAATAGCTATAGTGCAAAAGAAAACAGGAAAATGAATTTTAATATATTTTATTTAACCCACTTTGTCCAGTATGTTGTCATTTTAACACGTGATCAATGTAAAAATTATTGAGAGTTAACCTCCCTTTCTTTGGACCTGGTCTTTGAAATCTGAAGAATATTTTGAATAGCACCTCTCAAGTGCTCAAGAGTTATATGAGACTTGATGGCCACCATATTGGGCAGTGCAGGTCTGGACTCTGACTCAGGGAAGACAAAAGCTATAGTGTGTGTGTGGCATGTAGTGGATGCTACACATGGAAGCAGAAGGGGCAGTCTGCAAATAACCACACATGTATTAGAGAATCCCATTTGTTAGAGGGCTTTTCTCCTTTGCATTTCTTTATATTCAGTCTCTTCCTCTACTGCCCAGGCACTTTTGTTTCAAGAGTGTTAAGTATAAAAAGGAATTCATATTTAGCTTTCTGTAATTCAAAGCTAGGCTTTTTTTTTAGAAAAAAAAGGGGAGGAGATTTAGGTTCCTATTGATATATAAAAATTTAGACTTCTCTCAAGGCTAGCAAATACATTAAAATATGCCTCTATTACTCAACATGTACAAGATAGCCCTCAAGATCTAACTTGTCTCCAGCAAAAGTAAAGGGATTTGTCATAGTATACATACCTGTATGTATATTATATTTAAGATATAATAAGAAATGAATAAAATAAGTATCACCATGCAAGATGTTCACATGATTTAAATGAAACTGAGACCTGATCACAGAGTGTTTAAATGACAGATGGTATGCTACAGAGGAAAGAACAAAGACATTGATTTATTAAAAATTAAACTTGAAATCCAGGTGTGGTGGTTCACGTCTATAATCTCAGTACTTGGGAGGCCGAGATAGGAAGATCACAGGCTCAAGTCCAGCCTCAACAACTTAGGGAGGCCCTATTTCAAAATAAGAAATAAAAAGGGTTAGAGGTGTATCTCAGGTACAGTGTCGCTGAGTTCAGTCCTTAAAACTATAAAGTAAATAAATAACCTTAAAAATGATAGTGTGCACTAATTATAGTCTGGGATTCTGCCCATCTATGGACGAGGCTCTTTATCATGTGGATTTTTTTCTCCACATTTGACCTCTTTCAAAATGTTCCAACACTGAAAAAAAAAAATGTCATTAGAAAATAGAGCAGAAGGCTGTGCAGGGAGAGAAGGATCAGTGGTTCCTGGGTGAAGACAAAGGGCTGGTTTGTTGCTTTCTTAGTTACTAGAAAAGGTCATTACAGCCAGGTGGGGTGCAGACAGGGAAAGAGGGCGCCTGAACAAACAAGGATTGAATTTAGAGAATGCCAGCAAGTCTGCGCTGGGCTGTGCTCCCTGCCCCGCAGGCGCCCTCCCTTATCTCCATCTGCCTGAGAGCAGACCTCTTGAAAGCCTCAAATCAGATTTTTTTTCTATATCCTTAATTGGCACAGTACTAAGTTTGACTAATTATATTCAAAAAGTAAGTTTTGATGGTGGAATGAAGCCAGTATCCCCCAACGATCCAAATAGTCCTGTGTGGAGAAAACACTCCCAGACCCTGTAGAGATCAGAGTCGGCCTCTAGATCCAGGCTGATGGTCCCTGTAGGAGAACACAGATTCACGGGGAATCAGAAGCTGTAATGCGAGGTGCCATCTGTGAAATCAAAACCTGAACACCTTGTTTAAAGTCTTGGCTGTCTCTTGGCTTTTTAATCACAAATAAAGGAGAGGCATTTGGCACAGCATTGGAGATAATGCTATGACTCCCTTTTGCTTTCCCATGTGATCTCATTATGTATATAATATGCTGAGTACTGTATCCTCCACTGTTAACTCAGGCATCACACAGACTGCAGCTGGAAGTGTCTGTGGATGGCACATACTCAGTACTACTCAGTACTGGCAAGTTGGGGGTCACATCTTCTCCACCATGTATGATTTCCCCTAACAAAGATTTCACGATCCTACTCAAATACTTGTGTTCTCAATACTCTGTCTTGTCAAAATGCTCTCAAGAAATGCCCTGGAACTTTTACATAAAACAAGCAGAGCAAACTACTCCATCCGAGGCTTGGTTCCTAGACTCGGTCATTGAGACTTCCAAGGAGTATGTGTGTGTATTTACTTCTAACATGACAAGGACTCTTACTGTCTGTCATTTGCCTGGGATTGAGGATGAATTTACTCAGGAGGAAGAATTAGGATGAATAGTGAACAATGAGCCATTCTTTCTAAGAACTAAAAATAAGATGAAGTTTTTGAGGAAGGCTCTAAAGGCTTGGTGTTCTTCCTGGTAAGGTGTAAAAGGTAATATTTAAGTTCTAGGTGTGGTTGGAAGGATGGGTGGGGATAAATGGAAATGTGTGAACCTCACTGTTGACCCCCTCAGGCAGAAGGGAACATCTGCAGATTCATGAAGAGGCAGGTCCCAAGTGCATGTGGGTTCTGGAACATGGTTTGGGCTCCCAGGAAGGCGGGTTCTCCAGCTTCTACCCTGGGAGTCTGAGCAAGGCCAGCTTCTTGTAAAGGGGGTGAACTTACAGTTCCCTGGGGTTACAGGGAACTTCATTTCAAAGCATCCCATCATTCTAGGCAGAAAAGGGGGAAGGTAAGACCTGACTCCCACAGAAAGGGCCCATGTCAGACAGCAAAGTGGCCCCATGACCAGAAGCAGCGCTGTGGGGGCAGTGATGTTCAGAGGACTCGGGAGGCTACTTTAAAGTAGTTATTTTTTAAATTAGAATACACTTTCATTGATGCACTGTAATTGTATATCAGATTGAGGTATAGAATAATAGAAACACACAACTAGCACTTGGTGTGTTTCCCTCCAGGTCCTACCCCGCTCCCTCCCCTTCCATGTACATGTCTTTGAGACTGGTATTGATAATTTCATATATAGCATTATTTAAACTGTTACCTTCATTATATCTCCTTCCCTCCTCTTTCCTCCCCTAAACTCCCCCCATTGCTCCACTGGAGTCTCCACTCCTTTATCTAAGTTTCCTTTTGTTACCCAGTTTCTCTTTAGCTTCCTCATATGAGAGAAAACATACAACTCTTCATTTTCTGATTTTTTTTATGAGTGAATTTTACATCACTGAAAGAAAGACTTAGTGGTGAGGGCTTCACCCTGCTCAGGAACTGGAAGTCTGGCAAACCTCTCGTTGAACTGTTGAAGCCACAGGGGGTTCTCCAGTGGTCCAATGGAAGGGAAGGGAAGGGAAGGGAACACCAGAGACCAGTGAATAACAGTGAGCACAAGAGAGCTAGTACTGGCCCCGGTTTCACTGGAGAATAGAAAGTGTGAGATTTGCTTGACCCTGCCATGTCAGGGAGGGATGCACACCAATGGCCCTGTTAACAACAAGGAAGGCTGTGCCCTTCCATGGACATAGTCTCACACAGCTTCCGTGGCATTCCAGCCTCTCCGCATGTGTTCCAAGTCCTCCTAATAGTTTCATTTCCTGCCATTTATCAAACAATTAATCAGTTTGTCATTTCTCAAACTGGTGTGTTCATTTATCCATCCAACAAATACACCAGGCCTGTGCGTGGTCTGGCAATACACAGAAGAGGTCATGAACCCAAGAAAGCCCTGCAACTCCAAAGAAATTAAGAGAAGCAGTCACTCCAAAGAGGAAGTCTTAGCTGCCGCTATCAGTCATTTGACCTTGTAGAGGCTGTAGGAAGAGTGCTGGAGACTGAATGCTTGTTTCACCTTCCCTCCCCAATTCATATATTGAGACCTAGTCCCCTGGATGATGGCACTAGAAGGAGGGACCTGTGGGAAATGAAGAGGTCATCAGGGTGGAACCCTCATTAATGGAATTAGCACCCTAATAAAAGAGGCTCCAAAGAGACATTCACCCCTCTGCCATGTGAAGACACAGGAGAAAGATGCAGCCCCAACCCAACACTGACTGAGTCTCCTGCTGCCCCAATATTGGGTTTCAGCCTCCAGAATGCAAAACAAAATTTCTGCACCCTCTCTTAAGATATTTCATTACAGCAGACCAATTACATTACAGCACACCCTTACATTCAAGACCAGTGTAAGGTGTAAGTGACATGCAGAAGTTTTGAAGGCCTATTTGTGCTTAACTTTATTGATGCAGTACTGTTTATTTAAACTGTCAGATAATGCAAAATAATTCCTAGTCGGATATTATGGTTTGTTTTTGTAGACACAGGGGCTAAAAGGCTACATAATCTGAAGGAGGATTATTCAAAACCCCTTTTCCAGTCCACTGCTTTCCTGTTATGAAGCATGCAGTGCCTGAAATAGCATGTCACGGGAGAGGTGATCTGGCCAAAATAGGGCATCGCTGGGCAGCATATCGGTGATAATTTGAGAAAAGCTGAATGTAGTCATGTCAACCTTATTCAGGTTGTTTTCTTACAATATAGATGCCAAAGAAGGAAAGAATAATGAATTAGAATCATTTATTATTGTATTGTAATTTATTCAGTTAGAACAAAAACTACATAAGAAATCCAAAAGACAGATCTTGATTTTCCCAAAGAGATAAGACCTGGGTGGGCAAAGGTAACTATTTACCTAAAGGTAGAGAAAGCACCTGGGAGATGCTGGATACCTCTCAAATCAGTATCTCTAGTTGTAGACAAGTGTCTTCTTGTTGATTAGAGTATATTAACATATTTCTTTGAGGCGTAGAATCTCAATCCATAGTGTCTTAATTTAAATTCTGTGATTCCAGCTGGGCGTGGTAATGTAAACTTGTAATCCCAGCATTTGGAGGCTTAGACAGGAGGATCAAGGTTAGAGGACAACCTCAGCTACTTAGTGAGGCCCTTTGCAACTCAATTGAGACCCTGTCTCAAAATAAAGAATAAAAAATAAGGCTGAGGGTATAGTTTACGGGTAGAATGCCCCTGGGATCCATCCCCAGTACCGCATAAATAAATAAATAAATTAATTAAT